>NC_044367.1:10043248-11410923 GCF_007364275.1 Archocentrus centrarchus | reverse complement strand
CCCAGCATGGGGCCACATGCAGACAGACTGGGTGTGGAACTCAAGGCGTGCGTATCTGTTAAAAACAGTCCTTTTATTTCTGTAGAATGCTTATGCTCCTGTTCCTCCTTGTTCACCGGAAGAAAATAGTCATTTGTCCACAAAGTGTCTATCTTTTTATGGGTGGGGATTAAATGCAACTACAAATCGAAAACAAAAGTGCTAAAAAAAACAAATTAAATATTGTGCTTCTGATTTTATCCTCCTTTTGAAATCCTAACCTTAAGATCTGATCATATTTTGCCGGCTGCAAGGTTCACCTGGCTTTACTGATATGAATTCATAGTGTTAGTCATATAATGGAGCAAAGCTAATAATTTAGGTAAGATTGCATCTATGGATTAAGTCTGGTAGGGGGTCTTCTGTGAGCATTTCTGTGTATCTGTGTACCGCTAGAGTTGGGGGATGTGCAGAGATAAATATTCAGCAGAGATGCACACAGGTGAAAGGCCGTCAATGCATGGCTGCATGAATAAACACCCTCCCCTGGTCTGCTGCAATTACAGGCCTAGTGTAAGTGGTTGAAGTAATTGACGCCCCAAAATGCTCTCAGAGCCACTGGACCAAACTGCAAATTGGGTTTCCACCTACATGATAACTAGTGATGGTTTGACCACTGGGCATATCCCTCTTCCTCTCGCTAATGGTGTGTTACATTTGGACTTTCATTTGTAATGGTTGTTTTGTGTGTGTGCAGTACAATTTATGCAGTATTTGTATATACATATGAGTACATGTGTGATAAAATCAGCTTGCAGTTTATCATTGAGAAACAATGAGGAAAGTATTGAACATTACAATAGCTGGTTAATACCTTACTGGGCACTGCAGGAGTAGCAGCTGCTAGGATGTTTTGCTTTGGGTCTTATGCAGGAAGACACCAGGCCCAGCAGGCTGAGCACCAGTCCCAGTATGTGTGCGGCTCCAGGCCCACAGAGGGTCTGTGGCCCATAAAGAGGGCTGCTGAGACTGATAAGACCCAAATCTGCTGGGTTCCTCGGAGGCATGTCTGGCCCTCAGCAGCCCTGACCTAAGGGACACAAAAAGACTTTCACCACAGATTTTCTAGAAATTCACAGAAAACTCTGATAACAATAAATCACAGGCATCAACCTCGAAAAGGATTCAATTTAATGAAGTGAGTTAGTTCTGAAAAGACAGGGAAAAGACAGTAGCAATAGCATTAATGTTTCAGAGAGAGAGGAGAGTTGACAATTCAATTTAGGGACCCAGTCTTTTCTCTATCACTGAATGAGAGCTAATACATCAATAGCACAGAGAGTAATTAGAGGTTCTAGGCTATCCTTGGATGGATCAAGACATTAGCAGGCAGAGGCAAAGGAAATGAGCTGAGTCAAAATCATTTATATTGTTCAAACAAATTGAAGCTGAAAGCAGTCGTCCATCGTGCGGCTCTACATTGTTCTGAATTAATAATCAAATGAGCAAAAACCTGCATTCCTCTTCAGAGCTTCAACAATAACTGGGATTCATGGCACAGTTAAATAGAATGAAAAAACTGGGAAGTTTAACTAATCAAGCCTGTTGAATTATGCAGTAAGGTGTGCTGCATGCTTGCCATGACCAGCTCTACTGAGAGAGAGAGAGAGAGAGAGAGAGAGAGAGGAAAAAAGGACTTTTTCCATTCCCTGTTTATCTGATTTTATAAAATGGAGGATAAAGGATGGGCATGGACAGCTGCTCTGTGGAAGCCACACATCTATAGCCCTGATGAGCCCCTATGGAGACAGATAAAACCAGAGCACGCAGGAAAATGTTACATTAGTCATGTTAAGTCTCCGGGTTGCAGGGGTATTATATAGACACAACATTAGGCTGGAGGAGGATAACCTGCTCCAAAGCATGGGAATCATGTCACATTTTCCAAATGCCTCTAATTAATGGAACATTGGTAGCTACATTCTTGCTTACATAGTTTCTTAAGCATGTTTTTTGCAATAGTTTTTCTTTTGAAATGCTAATATGTGAAACTGAAGTGCGCACCCACATGATCACACAGTACACTGCAGGCTTACGTTTCATCTACTCTACCAGCATGACCAGAAAACAGAGACACTAACAACTGATCAAAAGAAGAGGGGGCCATATAAATGTAGCCAATCAGGAATACATCGACACAAGTATGCACACGCACAAAGCCAGTGTGTACATCATCGAACAAAGGAAAGACATCTTCCCCCAGAGATTCCAGTTCCCACATGACACCCTCCTGGTTAAATGCTGATTGAAGATTATTTAATCATCTCTAAAGAATGTCTGTGCATATCTTAAACCAGCAAAGATTGAAATAAGATTCTGGTCAGGGAGTGTAATTATGGAAATCCTGAGAAAAAATATTGAACTAATCACTTGCCATTTACATTTTCAAAGGAAATTACAAGTTACATCCACTTGATTCAACTGGAACAAAATTAGGGATGTACGGTATTAACCGCCACGCATTAAAGTCTATACATTCTTACACTGACAGGAGTTTTTAAAAAGATAACAAAGGAAGTGGTCAGCATCTAAGCCTGAGTCAATCTCTCTTTGCTATACGGAAGTCCAGAACTTGATGGCTAAATGAGAAGGTGTTAAGTGTTCTATGCTAATTGTACCGTTTGTCGTGCAATCTGTGTTGCAAATTTTGACCTATGTTTGTCTGTGTTTTGGGGCATTTTTCTAAAGTCAAATTGAGTTTTTGTTCTAGTTTTTCCAATTTTGACAGATATCAAGTCTGAATTAGGTCTAACATGCTGGCTTACCAATTGTTTTGATCCAGCTTGACCTACCTTTTTTATTCCTCATATTTAAACTTTGGTTTCTTTCTGCACAACATTTTTGGACTAGTTTTGGATTTTTGCTTTTTGGATTAAATAATCAAATACGCAAAAAAAAAAAAAATGTTTCAGGCTATTGAAAGGTATGCAGCCTTTAGCAGAATAATTCACTATCACCGTTTTGCTTTTCAGTGTCTATGGCTGAATGAAACTCCAATATTTGTGTGAACTTTATCTGTGATCATCACTGCCGGATGCCCACAAAGATGCAGCCTAATGAAAAAATAAGAAAAAGTAATCAGAGTAAATTCAGTTTCAATACTGTGAGGTGAGGTCTCACCTTCAAAACAGAATCTTTTTTTTTTTAAAGTCATGTCCAAGGTCACATATAGTGAACTGGTCCTCCATCAACCACCACATGAGGAGTTAAGATTAAATCTTGTCTGCTGAATGCGGTCCATCTCTGAACCCAATCATTTTTTAATATTTGAGGTAGCTCAGGTGAGGAGAGGGGATCTGTGTCCACACGGGTGGACAAACACCACACACACACGCATACGGCTGTCACAACAAAGTTACTTAAATACACATATACTCACACCTACTGTAACACAATCATTTACCTGCTTTCAACCATCGCTTTGAAGCAATGAAAGTCACAGTCTAAAGGGAGAGAAAAGTAATAGGATTGCTCAATTAGGTGCCAAATGGCTTTCTGGGGGCCAGTATTTCATCTCCACTGCCACTGCAAGCAAAGTGGAAAGAGAAGCATAGGCTTGTGAGAGGTGAGTGCAGACATAAGCTGCATATTGGAGAGATTTTATTGCCTTTAAAACACAGATTCAGTGCCTTCTGCAGTACTGAAGCTCTCAAGGTCTATCACCTACATTACCCAGATAACGTACATGCTGATGATGCCCTGAATCAACCAAAGCATCCTCTGATGGTATAAAAGTAAGATTACATTTTCATGCAAGGCTGCACCATGCAGTTTTGTTTGCATTAATGGAGGGAGGACAAGGGAAATGGTCTTGTGAAGTGTCGTTATAACAAAAAAATCGAGGACGTGCTGTATTTTACACAAGAAATGTTTCTAATGCTCAGCAGGTAAAGATTGTTGGCAACAATGGCCACTCATTGTTTTACCTCCTTCCTTTGAATCAAATCCAATTGCTTCTTTTAAATAAAAATAACAACAGGGAGCCAATAGTGGCAAAGGCAATTTAGAGATTTAAGCTTTCTTGTGTAATCACCTTCACACAGACTGGAGTGTTATCCTCAAGAGCTAAGCAGAGGATTAAAGAGAAAGTTTCAGAGCTCAATTTGGTGTCAGTGTGAGCTTTTCTTACAGATTTGGCTGTTGAACAATATACCCTGAAGAACACAAAAACAAAAAAAGAGCAGTTCACCATTTTGGCTCTGATTAAGAGGATATGAACACAACTCTGTCTGTAAGGTATATGAAGGAAAGAACCAACAGTCAACAGGGCATGTCTGTTGGTGAGCAACAGGTAGAAGGTTTTTTTTGTTTGTTTTTTTATAATAGAGGGTTTCACCTGAGCTGTTTACAAAAGTTAACAATCATCATGCAAAGCTACAGCAAATGGCTGCTATTTGTTAATTCATATAGCAGTGACCAGGCTGATCTGATATCACTCCATACACTGACAAATGATCTGTTACCGTTGGCCAAATGCTAAATTATTTTGGTTAAGTTAATTAAGTTGTGCTAGAAAGTCTGCAGCTTCACCTGAGATAACTCCAGTTCTGTGAATGTGTCTGAAGGACTGTACTCAGTTGTGGACACAGACAGGAAAAGCTGCAGAGCTCACGCCCGAGCAGTCATTCCCATTAGAAAGAGACTCTAACATCTGGCTAATAGTCTTCATTATTGATTGTGTGGTGTGACCAGAGGGGTGGCCAGAATTTATTTGATGACTAATGGTGTGAGTTGGTCATTGCAGCCTAAATTTACCCAACCCTGGTATTTTTTTTTTTAATCAAACATGTGTGACCAGTCTTCTCATTAGTTTGTGGCACAAAAGCATAAATAACCAAAGTGTAAAAGATGTAATATCGCTATGTAAAGCCATAATAATATTTATGTTATATAAGGCCACACAATCGTTTTTGCAAAACTTTTAATTTCTGAAAACCTAATTTTAAAAAAAATATTATTTCAAAGCAAATCAAAGATGTCAGGGGAGTTTGCATTAAAAGCGATCCTTTATTACACTGGCAATCCTAAATCAATAACATTAGCAAAATGCTTCTTAAATCCCCTAAACTGAGTTTTTGCAACTCCATTTCTTGGCATATTGGGATTTCCATCCAAACAGTATTTTATTTACCATATTACTAATTCAGTATGGGCTTGTTATCCAGGCAGTCTATGTGGCCTGCTCCTCATGGGAGCCGCTGCCCTAATTGTGTTCAGCAGATCTGTGGTGTAGAAATGCTGAAATCCCTGACTCTGGCAAAATGAGAATATCAATAAAAACAGACCCTGGATGATCTTTGCTTGTGGCAAAACTCCACAACCCTGGATGCTGAGGTTTGTAATTACATTCCCCTGAATAATTGAAATCACTGTCCTGCGGCTATAAGTTCATCTAACTGAGTGTTCAATATTACATCATTTCATATATATATATCATATATTTTACATGCTGCCTTTCTGGCAGTGGTCCCAGAAGACATTTGTAATGTTAGGGTGGCACAGCGAGGAAGTATTAACAATCAACAGATGACAATGCCAACTTGGTCAAATATTTATTGCATTCAGTCCATAGACCTCTGTGCTTCTGGCTGTCGCGCACATTTTCAGCAGGCCATGTCATCTCATGTTAGCACACACTACAACTGTGATCTGAAAGGCTGTGGTGGTCATCTGTGTACAGTACGGGTGAGGTGCTCTGGTCACCCCGACCTTGTAAATTGCCGTTGGGGTTTATGGAAGTGCAGTTGCAGAGCAGGTCTTGTCAGTTCATTATCACAGCACTACAGCTTTCTGTTTTCATGATGCCCCCCCCCCCCACCCCCCCACCCCGCTACAAGGATTTATCTTCAGCAGGGTGAATATGTACATGTCACCGGGCCTTTTCTATCCAACTGAGAGCTAAATCAGAGGAGTATTTTATTTCATCATTATCTTAAGAACAAGACTGGAAATTATTCACACAGATTAGCTTTAACCACACAGACAGCAAAGCTTTAGTATTTTGTACACTTTAACAAGACTGTAGAAATGGGGGAGGGACCCTCTCTCTGCTGCTCTTTATTTAGTATTCATGGTTTGGATCACATCCATCTTTGAACCTTTATTTTGAATCTCAGTATTGTGACTTTTACAGGGTTGTGTTGATAAAAAGTCTTTGCTTCCATATGGAAATATAAAACCAACAATAAGCCATCAGCTGCTACGTAATTAAAATATTTTACCATATTTTGCATTTACACAACAAAAATAATGAATTTAAATCATAAAATACTAATTTAAATAAGTAGGAACAATGCAAATACATCTAAAATAATCATTCTTTGTGCAGACATTTACTTTCCCCCACTGCAATGTCTCTGTCTAGAATCTTTCTTCCTTGTTCATCCTAAAGCAATTATGAGTACTGTAGCCTGTATGAAGTGCTAATCTCCAAAGCAAATTATCCAGAATAATACCCTAATTCAATTGAAAGAAACAGCTTTGGAGAAGACCTCATAGCTCACGTAATGACCTGACTGATGATTTAGGGCCTGAATGTGAGTCTAAGCCATAGATTTAATCACACTCAGCAATTCTGAAAGAACATCCACTCCACATGCAGACCGTATGTGCAACGCGTGTGACCTTGGTTAATATGCTCAGCTTCGCTCATATATGGCCTTTCTTTTCAATCACCTGAGGGATTGATTCCACACTGTGACCCAGAGTTCAAAGGAGGGGATGATTGCTGTTTTAAGTATGTCTCATTACATACAGAGGGGGGTAATGTTCCTCAATAGCATAACTCAGATGGCTAACTCTTCCTCCTGCTTGGAGGTGATTCATTTTTTCTACTATCCCATCACTCATTTGGCCAAATAGAAGCATGCATCATTATTGCCCAGTAGCTCTGGCATCAAGTTAGGTAAAAACCACCAATATCTGGCAAATAGCAGTTACATTGTTGTCTCTTGCTCAGCTGCTCAACAACAAAGTTATACTTGTGCAAAGAAGCTGCAAAACATAGTACAATCTCATCTTGTGGTCAAAAGCTATAAGAAGGTACATATAATAGCTATACATCCCAGCAGGTAGCATCTCCCTTTGGAGCTTTCCTGTGGTATTCTCCAGCAGTGTATGCAAACAACAGGCATAAAACAGCAGAAAATAAGAGAGTGTAAATATATCATCATATCCCCTGGGTGCTGGAACACTCTTCTGTCCCATGCCACACACACATTTGCTCTGAATCTGGGAGCGAACAGCTATTCCATCCTATAAGTAAGTTTGCTCAATGTATTAGAAAACCAGAATTCATACATATTTTAAATCCTGTCTTATGCTTTATAGTAAGGCACTCATTTTGCTATTCACACCAGGGGGATAAAAGGCAGCAATCTCATGCATCGAGCTGTTCCCCTCTGCTTCTCAGTTTGTGCTTCGGCTTTTGCTTTAGTGATCAGTGGATGGGCTCCAGTGCTGGCCACAAAGCCCCTCAGATAAAAGAGAAAACAGAGAGGAATAGGGATTACCTCCTTCAGGTGACCTTCCACAGAGAGAGAGAGAAGAAAAGGGCAGGCATGGAGGAGAATCAGACTCTAAAAAGCTAAGACACATAATCCTACTTTCTCTTATAGTGAGAGCAGGACTATTCATGCATGGATACAGATGCGGAGTGCATATATTGTCCATAGAACCATGACTGTTATCTTCACTCGAAGATACTGCAATATTGAATTCTACAAGATTCAGTCCTGGCAGGATTTTGGATGGAACACGCTTAACAATCCTGGGACAAAACAGCAGTTCCTCCATTTGGAATACATTCCTCACTAAATCCAAAGTACTTGATAGCGGTCTATAGTGTTGTTTACTTACCACACCATGAAAATAAGCAAAGCAAACACACGTGGGACCACGTAGGTCAAAATAATTTATTGCGTATCTGATCACCAAGGCATGGATCTGGCATCAAGTCAGTTTTACAAGGTCTGTATGTGCATCAGAAGAATCAGTATCAGTGGGAAGTGTTAAACCTCAGAGAGATTTCAATCCACGCTGTCTTCATTATCTGGGCCCAGCACTCCTGGCCTCTAACTCTCAGCTCAATAAATATGGATATGAGATGAGATTTATTGATGAACGTTGGTGAACAAAGCTTAGGTGCAGGAAATTGGCTATGAAATATTGCTACTCAGAAGAGCAGTGATGCCCTATTGTGAAAGATGTGATGAAATGATTTGTTTTGCCAAAGCAGGACTGCAGTCTAATTGGCCCACTAATGCTGCTTTTATTACCTGGCTTTGTTTTTGGCCTGCTCCCACCAGGAAACACACAAACAGCTCTCGGAAAAGCGAAAGCAATCACTTACAACATGGAAATGACATCAAGGAGAGTCAAAACAAATTTGGACGTCTGTTACGGTGACTCTACTCCATCGTTCAGATTCATTTGCAAGCCTTATTAGCAGAGAGGGACGGCTAATGCAATTGTGCACGCTGCCCATGATCAGAGCAGGTGGGTAATCTGAGGAGTGGGACAGGAGCCAGGGTTTCATTCATCCAGCCTCGACTCAGTGGAGCAAGTCTCCTGACTTTGTTCATCAGGCCCAGAAATAGCTATATTACGGGCAGCCTTTCAGGGTTTAAGATTAAAGTCTGTTTGTCCATAGAGTGACTGGAAGTGGACTTTTAACCTGACTTAAACACATCCATCCATCACAGCGAGGCAGCTACTGCCAAGAAGGTTAGGTTGCAGTTATAGGGCTGGTACAGAGACCAAAGACAACTCTGTGCAGCTGCCCATTATAAATCTCCATGCCTGCCAGTGCCCCAGATCCTTTTCTCACTGGTTTCACATGGTATAGACTGCTCAGTGTGATACAACACACACCATGTTATTGTAATGTATAGTGGAATATAACTAGCGTTAGGTGTAATACCTTGGGTAGGGTGTACTCAGAAGAAATATCAATTTTAATGAATAACAATCAGAGTAAACAGTCATTTATTTAGCTAGTTTTTCAAATAAAAAAATCTGCTAATCTTAAAATATTACCCCCTGTCACTTTTCCTTTTGTTGTGACAAAAGAACAAAAAAATCATGACACACTTGCAATGTGTCTCTCCCTGTGACTCTCTGGCACACAGCGACATACTTGAAGAATGTAGATGTAGAGTTAGGTAAATCAGTTCAGGTAGCCAGAAGGCGAAGAGGACGTCATTTACATTGTGAAAGTATTTGCATCGTTTAAGTGTCTGTTAGCTTGTACAAATTGTGAAGTAGAGCTCCTTTTCAACAATTTGCAGCTTCACAATACTGGAGCGAGGCCAGCTGACAAAAATGCCAGTGCTACAGCACCTCTAACACTTTCTAACTTTTAGCTGAACAAGTTTGTTGTGGGTTATGCGGTGGTGGATATGCTACTAGTATCAATTTGCTATGCAATGAGATGAAGTAAATAGTGGTCAATGAACCGTAGATTTTACATCCTCTGGACAATATAATCAACATGTATAAAGTCATTTCAAAGGGGTGATTAATTCTACAAAAGTACTCTAATGAGTTACTTTTTTCAGTAGGTGACAAATAACCTTTTAATGGAAGTAATCTTACAGTCCCCATCATATTAAAATGAGTCTTCTCTATTTCCAGTAACCCTCAGACTAGGCTTCATCTCCAAAGCATCCTTGCTTGACCAGCGCTCCATCACCCAATACTTGTTGCCTACTAATCTCATAATGTTCTCCTGCTTCAATGACCAGCCATACCTGACAGCGTGTTATTCTTCCATCCATCCAAGACAGTGAAACCACTTGCCTCATGGCTGCCTGGAGCCTCCGATGAGTCTTTCATTAAGGCAGCTGTCAGTTGTGTGGCCCATCTTTTTTGTGCTCTGAGGGCACTGCCAAATTGTTCAGGGATGGATGGTCTGTCAGGAACGTCCAGAGGAAATAGAAACATCCCTATCCATCACCAGGGGCCCTTGACACACACAAAGAAACACAAATGGAGCTATATACCGAAAGAAAACACATACAATCAGACATGCATCCTGTATGCATGTGCCATTACTGTTCTTGCTAAGTTTCTTAGGCCCTGACTGTTCTACCAAGACCTGGCTTTATATTCATTGTGTTGACTGGCAGGATTGTACAGCTCTCCATGGTAGCATCTTAGGCCTAGGTCACAAGGCACTGCCCCCTCTAGTGTAGTTAGACAAACTAGTCATGGCTATAAAGAATAAGAAACAGCATTTCTTGTTGAGAAGAAACAACTATGTGTCTGATGATCTAAGAGTCATCACTGTAAAGCAAAGAAATAAATGCAGCAGTGCTGTAAAGGACACACAAACTCTAACAAGTAATGAAGCTCTTGTGAAGTTTGATGAGTTTCTGGCTCCTGTTAGTGACCCAAGATGAAATAATTATTGCAGATTTTGATGATAACACTGCTGTATTTATATGAGTCTTGTAAAGAACTATGACAAATACTGTCAATCATGTTGCACAGAAACAAAAAGGTGCGTATAGTGTAATGATCAATCAGAGGCTACAAAAAGAGCTTCCTGCCTTCTTAGCTTTGATCCCTACTTCCTCTCTAAAAGCAACACAACTCAGCACGTCAATGTAGACACACTTTAATCAATCTATTTAAACATGCAGCAGGTTTCCATCACCCGCTTAATCTTTGTTCTGGTCTCACCAGGTTTCAAGAAATCAATCAAACAACACCTGTCTATGAGGGCCTCAACATCCACTGCAGTTTATAAAAGGTTTAAATAGTTTGTCTGGACAATGTCCAGCAGTAAACTATCAGTTTCCAGTGTTGAATGCAAAATAGTGACATCAAATTTGAACTCTATCTATGACATGTGGTTACTCAATCTTTAAGTGTTGAGAAATGACTGGCAGGGAGACAGGCACGCCTTTCTATGCCCCCACCCACCCAAGAGCGCTGTTATGTCTGTGGCCCAATCCACCGTGACAGGCCAGGCGTGACCTTTAGACCTACAAGACATTCCTGGAGCATTTGAGCATGTCAGCATGGGAGGATGGAGGCTAGGGGAATGTCTGGGGAGAAAGAAGGGAGGGTGATGTGAGGGGACAGTCAACCGGGTCCTGATGCTGAGGCTGGGGGATGGATGGGGGGGTGGGGGTGGGGTGGGGTGGTGCTTTTGGGGGACTCACAGAGGTCAAGTGGTTCTGGTGGTTATTAAAGAAGCTCCCATAAAATGTTGTCCTGGTCCATGATTACACCTGTCACATTGCAAGAGTAAGGATGTATGTGGGTGGAGATACAGAGGAGCATCTTGTAGATGAAAGGTGTATTTTTGTCTAAATAGGTTCCCTGAATAAGAGTAAAATGAAATTTAAGTTTTAAGAACATATATAAAATAACTGCCAGATATTTAAGGTAATATAACAGTATTCTGACACTATCCTATCTATCTAGGCATAGATTCCTTATCTTTGATGCCTTGTAAATGTAAAAGCAGCCTCCGCCTGCAGACTCAGTTTACTCTATGCTTCCATTTGAGACCTTTGCGACATTCTTCTTGTCCATGTTGACAGAAGAAAGTGTGACACGTCCGCTCTCCAGCAGTCATGAAGGACATTGATAGGCAACCAAACCCTCAGGCAATAGACTGCTGATTTTCTTCCCTGTGAAATAATACATGCAATCTATTCTCCTGTCAAAGGCTCATGATCCACAGAAGGCTGTCTGACATGGTCAGTGGGAAACAGCTTTAGGCAAACAACCACTGAGAAAGGCCATATGCACAGTTAAGGAGTTGTTTTACAATTCTGTAACATCTATGACTAAGAAACACAATCGAAATGCGTTTCAATCCAAACAAGGAGTGCTTCGTGTCAACAGATCAAAATAAGCAGGAAAGTAAAGAATAGAAATCATTAAAATATATTTTCCTTGAAAACAGTCTAACCTCTGCTACAGCTCCATGTATACAAAGAGACCTGTTGTTACAGTTTACATTTGTTAACCCCAATCGATATTCAGCAGGGTGGTGCACAGTATATTTTTATGTCTGAGATAAGTGTGAGGGAGTTTACA
The DNA here is from genome assembly GCF_007364275.1 of Archocentrus centrarchus. Taxonomy (NCBI): domain Eukaryota; kingdom Metazoa; phylum Chordata; class Actinopteri; order Cichliformes; family Cichlidae; genus Archocentrus; species Archocentrus centrarchus. The sequence goes on along the minus strand of NC_044367.1, from coordinate 11,398,830 downwards.
AAAAAATAATGTGATATATCAGCTCTGGCTATGTGGTGGCACTATGGGACAGACTACTGTTTCTGCACATGTGAAGGGCAGTTTGAGGACAGCTGGTAGAAAATAGACTATAAATACAGAGAGCAAACAGAAGCCAAGCCGAAGTCCACTGGGAGTGAGACTCAACCGGTACGCGAGCACTTAAAGTAGCAGAGACACTGCTGAAGCACTGACGCCAAAAATGCTTCATTGTTTAACTTCATTAGGTTTTCATTCATCTGAGTGCTCAAAAATACAGAAAGTATGATGTCATATCCTGAATCTTCTACATTATTTATGTGCCCTACTGATGCTTCATTGGAGCTCTGACATTCATTCCACACCTCGCACAGAATCTGAGTCTATGCAAAATCAATTTAACATCACAGTGGTGCACCAGAATATATTCAGGAACATTTAAAAGAAAATACATCAATTCTTGTAGGTGTGGCAGTGGGAGACTAATGGCAACAGCTTAGGCACAAGGAGTTTCAAACCACATGACTTAGAAATTACAATGAAGGCCAACCACTAGTAGTATTTTAATGATTGTACATTTTGAATACCCCAGGGAGAGGTTGTGGTGGGCCAGCATGTAAAGGCTGGAGGATAGAGGGGGTTTGAGTGCTGAATTGACTTTTCACAGCACGTCCTCCAAGGTAATCAGTCATTTTGACTGGCAGTGTTTGTATTAATGTTCACGCCTGTTCTGTGGCCTTCTGCCTCACGCATGTTCCACCAGCGTGTTCCTTCCTGCCTGGAAATTATGTTGTGATCTCTCACTCCACCGACTGCCAAAGAAGACAGTGCCACAAAGTGATACACGTTTCCTCCTTTGCCATGGTGGCAGGAACATAACTGTAACCAGATCCTGTTCAGCAAAACTGTAAACAAGCAGCCTTTGTCTCACCACACACACACACACAGTAGTAATACACACACACACACACACACACACACACACACACACACACACACACACACACACACACACACACACACACACACACACACACACACACACACACACACACACACAGAATGCAATATCCACATATTGCATCCCTATTGACTCAAGATAAGACATTAATAGTAGAGTGAATGTCAGTGAGTGAGGTGAGTGTTGCTGTTCATGGTTAGCAGCTCAATGAAAACATCTCCTATGAACATTATTAAAAAAGAAACGTATCTTGTTGCAGGATTTCTTGCCCCTCCACAGAGATCTTTGTGGCAGGTCATTCTATCTGCTGTGCCGGTGCACTCTCACTGACTCTTATCACTGCTCACTCCTCTCTCAAACAGGATCCATCAACTAACAATCAGTCCAGGAAGAGAGGAGGTCACCTGCACCCACATACTGATAGCTCCCTGTGCCCCTGTCCCAGTAATGATATCCTAAACAGAAAAATGGGCACATGAAGAAGATAAAGCCGACATATCTGAGTCTTGTGCTGCTGTATCTACAGAGCTGTAAAAACAACATTATTTAGGCTCAATGCAGGCATATTATAGATGGTAGGATTGTGGTACTAAAACAACGGACACAATAAATGGAGATATCAAATTCTTCATTATTATTCTTTACAGTTCACTCTGATTCATGATTCATGTTCACAACAACCTCTTTATTTGTGTGGCCTAGTGATGTTTAGATTCAAACTATTACTCAGATTATTCCAATGAACAACAACGTCAAACATGCAAGCACCTCTGTAACAATGCTGTGTGCTAAATGCTATTGCCAGTATCCTAACATGCTTACAATGCTTATATTCATCAGGTGCAAAGCTACCATATTAGTTGATTATACAGGCATATTAATAATTATTAATGAGCACTAAACAAAATGTGATGGTGTGATTATCATCAGTTTTGCAGGTATTTGGTCATAAACAAAAAAGCATCAGAGAAATTAGAATGTTTGGCATGTTAATGGCAATGCACTGAAAGTTATAAATTCACCATAGTTATTACATTTCACGCACCGTCAGGCACAAATTTAACTGATGTTGTAATATAAATGGTTTCTGAGAAGGAGCGCTTCCTGGATTCAAACTACTTCTATTTGAGGTGCTCTTTGGAAGAGATATACAGCACATAGGTTAAATCATCAAAGACCTCCATAGCTCTCTATTTTCAAATGCAATTTAAAACGCCTTTATTCTCATGGCATGGTCATGTTTAGTCTTGGTGTTGATATCCTTTGGGCTCCTGTTTTTGTCCAGCTTTTGAAGATTCCTCCTATTAGATTTCACTGCTGGAAGCTTACCATTGGTGGAGCACCATAAATGGAAGGTCCTTATTGGTGGAACAACACTAGAAAAGATCCATTGTTTTTATGTACTCTGTTTCACTGATGAAGGCTTGTGTACTGACTTCCAGACTTTCACACAGTGATTGCTAGCATGGATAAAAACATGATACAAAGCATAGAAAATATTAATTTTACAGCCTTAGCCTTAGCTTTCTGTTGTAAAGAGAGCAAAAATACTTTGTTATACTTCTTCCTCTTTCTGCATTGCCAGAATCAATCAACTACCATCAACAGCTGAGCCTTTGACCAATCTAGTAAATGTGTTCTGTCACCTAGAAAATGGTATGGTGACAGGCCATTACAGAAGAGTCAGTTTATTCTGACTCTGTCACCGGGTGATCCATCTCAGCCTGGTTGGGTCAAGCCACTTGATTGGCATGGCCAGCATGACCCCGATCTCCACCAGTTGAAACAGCTTTCTCTCATACCGTCAAGGACAATTACTGGGGCCCACAGCTGTTATCGAGCAAAATGCTGCTGCATGCGTCCAACACAAACAGGGAACTCGTGGAAAGATGGCAAACCACCAGGATAGAAAGGAGATGGTCCAACAACAGAGTATTTTCATCCCAAAACATGCTGCTGATTCATGTCTAAATGACCTTTTGGGGAAAAGACTGTCACTGTGCAGGGAGAGGGAGGGATTTCAGCAGCTGAGATCATTTGGCACGGTAGTGTCAGTAGTGTAGCTGTGTTCACAAAATATGACCAAGATTAATATTAAGCTGCAGAATATGATAACCCATGGATCAATGGCGAAAACCTTGAATTCACTTCCAGTTTACGTTATTTTTTATGACTTCACAAATTACAGTAGTGTGCAGACTACAAAGAACTGTCTTTTATGGCGAAAACCGCAAAAGAAAACTTGTTAAAATTAGTCTTCAAAAGTTATTATTACTGTTCTGCTGGGGAGATGGGCAAGCAAAACATTCACTTATCTGCACAGGAACATTATCTTGTAACTGAACAGCATGGCAGACAGCCTGGGAATACCAGACCTTGAATAGATCTGTAAGGAAAAGTGACAAAAAAAATTCTGAAATCAAGAATAGAAAGTCTGTCAGATGGCTGCAAAATCTACGATATGTGCTAAAGAAAATTTAAAAGACTGACTGACTGATGCTTCATTTAGACTTCTGCAGTGAATCTATATAGAACCTATGATGTAGCTTACACTAATGCCCTATGCCATTGTGTGTGCTGTGTCTATGGCAATGTGTAGTTGCACTTCTAGGGAGGTGCATGTCAGGTTAAGGTCACAGCATAGGGTCTCAGAAGGGTTTGCAGTTACGATGTATAAACCCGCTGGCAGATTCCCAAACTTTTGCAGATGCTAAAATTAGTGCTTCCCAGTTTTAAAGTTCATGAAATACAGCAAATAACACTAACATGCATGAATATTTGAAGAACCTCAAAATGAGCAAAATGTGTAATTTGCTCAAGACTGATAAAACTTGTAGTCAACTGTATAATATGGTTATGGGTTGCTTTTCCCATAAGTTTTTTTTTAAGACCTTCTGACACAAGTTACTACGTTTAGTAACTTGTTGTTCCATTGTTGTTCCATTACTCCATTACTTGTTAGAGTCTGTGCGTCCTCTACTGCCTGACTGCATGCCTGCATGTGCCAATCACAGCTGTTTCCTGGTCCAGTCTGGAAGACTAACGCTATGTTAAAAGACAGACACACAACAAAATTCAAATGTCTGGCACAGCAGAAGGTGACCAGCTTCTCCCTCAAAGTGGATCATCATCCTTTGCTTGGAAATTCTTTGGATTTAGTATGAGTGATGTTAACGAAGAGGAAAACATATGCAAAGAGTGCTGCAGAGTTGTGTATTTTCAGGCAGTTGTGAAAATGCCACAAATTGCAGTATAATTAATACATGAAAGCTAAAAAATCCCAATGCACTGGTTGCTAACATGAATCCTGCATCAACTCAGACATCTATAAAATTGAGCCTGTACAGTGCATCGGCATAGCAATCCAGCTCACAAAGATGCACCGAATTCACCAATGCAATTACATCCTGCTCCTGTGTGGCCAAAGATATGTGTTCAATAAACACAGCGAGTGAGAAAAGCTTCAGGAAAATCATAAGTGGAAAAACCCGTGCTTTAAGCAAAATCTCACAGCTGCAAATGTCAGTCACATCCATCACGCAGGTTCAGTGAATGGAGAGAAAGATTTCATATTTTGCTTCTAGAAAATGCACTCAGGCCAGATGAATAAACACCATATTTGTCAGCAAATAAGTTTTAATTAAAAGGAATGTAGCAAAGTGCTTGTTTTGGGTTAAGTTTTGGTACAAATAATTGTGATCTCAATATAGATCAAAATAATAATGATAATCATTTTGGCCATAATCGTGCAGTCCTAACATATACTATTATTATGTTTTTTTGTTATGTTTCATAGACAGGCTCTCTGTCTATCTTACTTCCTAAACCTGATGTCAACTCTACAGGAAATAGATGAGCATTAAATGCTGAAAAACAAGTTCAATTTACTGTAGGACTCATTTTTGTTGTGGCCCCACATGGCCAACTTCAAATTTACAAATAACTTTACCAAACAGATTTAATAACTTTAATCTTACCATACCATATGAAAGGAATGCCGTAGTGCCATACTTTCAGTTTTCTAAACTGTGAGGAAAGTTTATTGCTCATTTTACACGGCCATAATGCAAACAAAACAATAGAAACACAATGAGACAGACCCAGATGCATACATCACGAGACACTAAATTGCTCCAGGGCATAAAATAAACAAAACATACTCTGTTGCAGGCTTCCTTTTTATTGCAGTTTTGCTGCCGGTACAGTCACAGGCCAGCAAGTTCACTGCAGGAGGAGCTACGATGGAGTTTTTTTCCCCTCCATGCCCTGAAGGAAGCATTTACCCTTTGCTAGGCCATATAAAATCTAGGCCATATAAAAATACCGGCTGGGCAATACAAAAACTGTGATGGTCTGGCTGAAAAGCAAGCTCATGGAAGAGGTAATGATAGTAATAAATGATAATTACAAATGTGCCATCTTGTTAAGCTGTCATTGCCTGTGAAGCTTGTAACCTAAAATCCTGTTCTGTCATGCGGCACCTCTCCCTCCACAGTCAGCGCTGTTTGTACCTGTCCTCTATGAGAGGGTCTTTTTACACCAAGCTGGCACATCCCTCACAGCCTGCATTCAACCCAGACCCAGATAGTTCAAACTGAGGCCCTGTAATCACAAACTCCCTGCAATGTTTATGGCCCAGTGAATCAGGAGCATGGACAGATTTACCCATAGGCCTCTGAGGGGCTGTTCCCAGCATCTCTGACAAGAACAGACACAACCCCCTACTAATGACAGCTGAACCAAGCCTCAGTGATGGATGGCTTTTACTAACAGCACCACCGTATCCAATCTAATGTAACAAATTCCCTCACAAATTTATTTACTTGGAAGCAGAACACAGGGTTTAACATAATGTCTACGTGATATCAGAAGCAGTGGCCTCCTGGAGCAGCAGTCGGCCGAGTTCTCGCCACCTGTTATGAGAGCAGGCCCATGTGGTGCTGATGTTCACACCAGTCACTTGTGCGACTCTCTGCTCAGAAGCATCGGACAGTAACAGACACTTTTCCTGATCGATGCTCATTCTCTGAAACACAAGGGAGCTGGAAGCACTTTCCCTCCTTATCCCTCTTTTTTACTATCTCCTCTTTTCACTTCCTCCTCTCTGTTTATATCTCAGCCTTATGTCTCCATGGGTTCTTTCCATTAGCCACTCTGCCTGCGTTCCAGTCTGCAGGAGTCTCCTTTTAAATCACACTATGGAGTGACTGTAGCCTGGGGGTCTTAAGGGACTTCATCATCATCATATCCATCTTCCACCTGGAAAACGGGAATCAAATGCCCTTGGAAAAAAACTCATTACTGTAGTATTCCTCTGTGGTTCTAAATTGTGATTTGAGGTATTGTGACTTTCTTATCAAGTTTCCAAAAGAGCAAAGAGACATGGAGAGATGCATACCATGTCTACTAGATTAATCTGAGCTTGGCGGATCCCAGCGAGTGACAGAGACGGGCGTCTCCAAGACACCGAGAGCTGAAGCTCAGATAGAATGCAAATGCTCGGAGACTCTCAGCGAGCTACAATATGGCAATGTTTACACTTGCTCCAAGCCATGTAATAGAAATCCTGCCCTGCATAATCAGTTTCTTTCTGGAAGTTTAATTTAATTCCCTGTAGCGTGTATCACCTGAGAAAATTAGAATCCAAACAAGCAGAACAAACGATTGGTGAATTTTGCTGCCATCATGAAATACACCCTAGCTGAACTTCACTGCTGCAATGAACAGAATGATTACTAAAGTAGACAAAGTTTATTATGTAAATATTAATAGTTTTGTAAGAAGTGTAAATAAGAAATGCTCTAAATGTGACTGCAAGTCTTCTAAATTAATTTTAGATCATTTCTCTGCTGCTTTTGAGCGTGCACAGCCTTTGTCAAAGCAAAGTAACCGGAGACACAGTAGATTCTACAGATGCTGCAGAAATAAATGTAAATTATGTGCCTGTCCAGTGCACTGGGACATGTGGGATAACCATTTCTGTGCACAGTACATAGAGTATGTCCATGTAATTAGATACTCAAATTCTCAATCTGCCCATTATGGATATCTGAGCAGCAGAAGGTCAGAGAGGTACAATGTAGTCCACTCAACAATCCTAATGAGTGCTGTTTCAAACAGACAAATTGTATTCATGCATGCCAATCAGCGCTACAGCACAAGTGGCTCTCGTCCCTTCCTCTGTCAGCATCTGATCCGTGCGTCCAGCTGAAGGCAATTTAGTCTCCAGTGCTTCTAATTTTTCACAGGGTTCATGTTCATCTTGGAGAGCAGCCAGCACTCTCCGTCTCTTATTTACCTGACATTATTCAGTAGTTTGCATTTCCTGTTCCCATGACCCCCTGGACTCCCTTCAATGTGTCATCTGACATTATGGCCTTCAGAATTTAATTTCTGGAGAACAGAGCATCCTGACAGTTGTGTTCAGAGATCCTGTGAGGTCATTTTGTGGGGATAATATGAAGTCTTTATGCATGAAACTGGCCAATTAAAGATGCTCTAAAAAGTCAGGAAATAACTTAAATGGTAACTGAAAAAAGTAAAGCAAAGGAAGCTATGAATACATCAATACTGAGTGCACAAAAATGTTTAAAGTTGTTGAATGTTTTTCATACAAGTTGATAATATTCTAACCTATGCTATCCTCAGTTCTAATGAAACTGATACTAACTTGTACAACCCATTCCAAAAAAGTTGGGATGCTTACAAAGCTCATAAACTCATATTTTATTCACAGTAGAACACAGAAAACATATCAAATGTTTTCAGTTGCTCAAAGGTCTGCACTGCAGACAGGCCAGTTCAGCACCTTTACCTTTTTACTATGCTTTAACAGATGCAATATGTTGTTTAGCATTGTCTTGCTGAAATATGCAAAGCTTTGGCTGTGGCTAAGATTTCTTGAGATTCTCTGAATCTTTTTGCAGTAATATATACTCTAGTTGGTGAGATATTCAAAGTTTTCTTTTGTGCTGAGGAACATTTTTCTGAAACTGTTCCACAAGCTGTGGATGGAGTTTTAGTACCAGTTACTTTTCCAGCCTTTTATTGCTCTAATGAGCTAATATTTTGAAATTGTAAAATGTCTGTGTTTTCCATGTTACTGTCAATAAAATATGAGTTCATGAGATGTGCATTGCATTCTGTTGGAGAGAATAATGGATGGATGGATGGACACTCCTTAAGTTACTATACACAGCAGAAGAATTAAAAATACAAAATATGATTCTTCTCTGCGAACTTACAAACTTGCTCTAAATTACATTTATTACCCACCAGGAAACATGTTCAAAACTATAACCATAATATGCAGTCTTAATTTATCTAATTGCTTAACTGATGCAAAATCTAATTGCTTGGTCAAAATAGTTTGCATTGCATTTAATCACTGTTTACCATTTCATTAGACATACTGCAGCCAAAGAGAATGCATTTAAAAATGAAACTCAAATGGCTGCATGCATTTTGTTCTTCTGTGCCGCCTATTTGCCTCTCGAGGGAAATCAGCAGGAAGAAAACAAGCACAATAATCTGTCAATAATTGTGGATAATTTACAGCTAAACTAAGCATGTTTCCAAACAATAAAACTATTTACTCCTATCCATTACAAACTATTTGTTATGTGAGAGCTATCTCCGTAATTGGACCCAGCATCTAATCGATGTGATTTCCGACAACCACCCATTAGTCAACATGCAACAACAGTGCCAGTGATCACAAATTTACAGGACTGTCAATACACTTTGCTAAAATGATATTTACTGTATTTCCACAAACATCCATTTTAACTTTGCTGATACAGTGTATTGATCTGTGTAAGCCCTGTAGAATATTAAAAGCCTCTTTTCAGGTGTGTGGATGTCATCCTTCGGCCACAAGTTCAAATGCTGTATGACATTTGCCTGAGGAGAATTCTGTGGTTTGAGATTCAGGAAACTGCTGCTGGCAAACCATTCCTCTGAATCATATTATGGAAAGCCTTCTGCACGCTGTCATTCAGGATGCTCAGGTGTTGCTCCACTGTCATTAGTGGTCAGTGTTTCTGGGAAGAACAACCCAGGCAGTGCGGGAATGCAGGAATAGTGGTGAACTAAAGGCCTGCTGTTTGGAATGGCTCATGGTTTCCACCTCTTGGGTAATAGCTTTGGATGGCTATGTAATCAACACTATTTGTTATGTGCTGTGACTTGGCTGCTGTGCTGTGATACGATGGGGGTTGGGATTAGGCTGCCAGTACAAACCTGGACCATAGTCAGGTTGAAGAAAACCCAGAGGAAAAAACAAGTTAATTGTATATCAAAGCCTTGGATGAGGTGAGGAAAAAACTTGATCTGCATTTGAAGGGTTACAGAGCATATTTGCAAGCAGCAGAACCAAATCTGAGCCACAAATTAGTTTTTTTTTTTTTTTAAGGTAACTTCTTTGAACTACAAGCAAAAAAAAAGTACAGGTGACCCAGAAATCCTAGTGCATCATTAATTAAATATGTAAAGGGCTGAATTCATGTTGAGGCATCTTGCATTTCTGTGCCAAAATATTATAAATATCATCATGATAATGAGAGGGGGAAAAAAAAAACAAGTATGCGATGGGGCACCGAGTGCAACTATTTTCCTCTGACAGATTTATTAAAGGGCATGCACTCATAATGAAACAGAGAAGCTGCTTTTATTTACTTACACTATGATTTACAGTTTGGCAAGTAGCTTTTCCAAAACTACCTGAAACAACTTCTCTTTCATTTCATCACAGTAACCTACGACATGATGACTGATAGGTCAGGTCATGATGATGATGACAAAATAGACCTCACGTGCTCATTTAAAAATCAGTCATTTCTGAGGACGGATTGTACTATTATAAATTTCTCCAATCACACTTCTGTTCTGCTGGACAGAATGCTCTACCAAAGACAGAACGAGAAAGTTTTTAAGTGTTGCTTCCGTGTACATGTTTAAGGCCTAAGGACAGAAAGCATCTTTACATGTAGCCTGAGTCCTGAGTTCAGAGACCTGAAAGGGGACAGGGCCTGTGAGTCCCTGCTTGTGACAAAACTAAGCTATTAATTTTTGTGTCGAAATAGCGCTAATTTGGTATTAATTTAATAAATAAAACAGTTTGCATGACAAATAGTTTGCTGTTTATTTGTGTGAAGCTCACTGTAAAGTTAGTGGTGGAACAGGGAGCATAAGTTCACCTGAACAGCACACGGTGAGGTCGGCACTAAATGGAAAGCTTACTAGCTCACTGGTCTGCCCTCTCTCTGAACTTTGTAGTTTAGTTTAGTGGAAATCTAAGAGCAGTGGAGTAGATACTGCAAACTTCATATTTTTGAATGCTAAATTATGAATTATGCATTAAGCCTAACTCATGCATTAGTATTTGCCAGACTGTAGACAGAACTGTAAAATCTGGAACTCCTGCTAAACCACAGACAACACAACTAACTGAGGGAAAAAAAATGCATCTGTTCAAAATAACAGGTTTTGTATGGAAGCACTGCAATTATATCCAGCATAATCAATGCAAAATAGCAACAGTACATATATGAACATAGCATGTAACTATATGTGCTATGACACACCTTCCAATAAATGTCACGATCAAATAAAGGACTTTCCAAACTTCCCCTCTAGGAATATTAGAAAGCTTGTTCAAATATCTAAATGTCAACTGCGGATAAACACTTTCTAATTATGCTCTATGCAATCAGCAGCTGCGGGGTGAGGGTCAAACATGATTTGTCAAGCCTTTAATCCCCAATGGAATTTGATTATGCCATACAAAGACAATTCACAGGCACATCGCAGAGTTTAAAAATCAAATCCTTCAACATTTAGTGATTAAAAATAAGACAAAATAGAGTAAAGAGGTAAATATTATTTTTCAAGTGAAAAACAACAAATAACCTTGTAGTTATTCTCTAATTGCTTATCTGCAGAATTAAGTAGTGGCCCTGAAGATATAAGGCCCATTTATGACAGCAGCAGGGAGAGTTCAGCTACCCCTTATTCCCATAATTGTCTCATGTGCGGTGGTGATGATGATGACGACCACTACGACTGCTGGCTGCCTGTCATCACCGCTCCACCGCCACATGTCATTATTGTCACACCAGATGATGGGTCATTTGTGCCACACTGGTGCAACAGGCATTGCTGGACCTTTTCTGACCCGTCTCCTAATTACACCCTCAGGACACAGAACGAGCCAATCAAGAGAGAGGGGTCTGAATCAATGCTGCCCAACAGGGGATCTTCTGTCTGGTTGCCAGTGAGATATTTGGCTGCTGTTGTTCTCCAGCAGACAAACATACAAAATCTCAGGGAAAACACGAGAAGCTCTCAAACAGCTTAGAGACACACTTCAGACCTTGAAAGAGCTTGTGCGACTCGAGGTGCTGGGCTTCGTGAGAGGTTAGCAGTGCGGTTGTGACTTTGTGTCCTCTGGTGTGGTGTCTGAGGGGCAAATGCAGATGAGGTCTTTTTAGATGTGTTTCCACAGGCTAATTGCTCTGGTTATTAGCATACGCACCAACCCCTGTGCCCAGTCTGGGAGAGAGAAGTCCCTGCCCAATTATTACAGCTACCGCTATGGTGGCAGCATGTACTCCCAGCAGCCTGGTTAATACTAGTGGTAACAGTTTGGTGGTATAGGCAACAGCTGACGGTCTGTTCTTGGTGCAGATTTGTGAGACAAGCAGCTAAACAGACAGCTAAATATCTACACCTGCTAATTATTAATGTAAAGACACATGTTGCTACAATTTTGATTACAGCCTGCCTGACATGTAGAGTCTAAATTATATAGCAATTTTTATGTCATTTCTTTACCAATTTCAAAAAGTTGAATTAAAATCTGACAAAAAATACACACATCACCCCACATGCTGTATATCTGTATGCTGAATAACCTTTCTATCTTTATTACTACAGCCCTATCCTATAGCCAAACTAAGTGACTGTCTTTAGTACAGTGAATTTTGCAGCTTTGCAGCAAACACACATTTCTTGTCCTTTTTTATTTCTCTCATTTACAAAGTTTCTGTAAAACATATGGTAAACATGCACATCCCAAATGTCAGCCTACACAAACAATGAAGACATCAACAATAAAGAATGCTGTCCTTATTGGCAGTCACACTGCAGCTAAGTGTAAAAGTCTGTTGCAGCAGCATGTTATTCTGGCTTTAAAGACTCTACAGGGGAAGATATTTCAGTGCTGTGATCCATAGAGTAAACACTTTATTCACTCCTAGCACCAGTTCAGTTGGTTGCACAGAAGAAGAGGATACAGAGGAGATATCACAAGTTGATACTTAAAGATATTTCATTACACTGTCAGTGGCAAGGTTAAAGCAATTCTTTATAATGTGTTTGTAAGGCAAAGATATCTGACCAAAGGTTAAATGGGGGGTTTAAGGCACGGTATAGTAATCTGTATGTGACTATTTATCAGCTTCAGAGGAATATACTGTACAGACTAACAGAAAATACAGTCAATATAATAGGAAAATGTGATCCAGGGAGAAAATACTTTGACCTTTCTCTTTCATACCTTTTTTTTTTCCACTCACTCACTCCTGCTCTCCTAAGGCTGCTTAAGGTTTTGGTCCTGTGCCAGATCAGATACGTGTGAGTGTTTCTCACGTTTCTCCTGAAGACATGCTCAACATACAAATTATTCAGCACCCTTGTCCCCCTATCAACCCACCCAAAAGTCCTTTGTCAGAAGGATCATTGAGCTGAAGGGCATGGGTTATAATAAGTCTGTGCAAGCAAATTCTAGGGAAGCAACGTGGGCCAAGAACAACAGGACAGGCTTGCCTGCACTATTGCTGTCATACTAACAGCAGCTCCATACAGTTCTTTTCTTGTGCACAACCCCATTTGACATCTTAATCCATATGACTGTAAGGGAAACTGAAATTAGTATTTGATATCAAGGTGGAAATGTCAAGGTGTAAAGTTGTTAGTGTGTGGTTTACAAAGCCGACTTACAGGTTACTTACAGGTAACTGTGTGTTTGACTACAATATGGATATCCTATTTCAGCTTTATGGTTTAAATAACTAACTGATTAATACTTTTTTCTGATATTACATTCTTTGTGATGTAAAGCAGGAGGAATATGAGCCAAACAAAAATAGAGAATAAAGGCAGTAGCAGTTATCAGCTTATAGAATAATTTATGTTACATTATTTTTTAGCAAATCCAGCATTTTGAGAAAACTGTAATAGCAAAAAATGTCCCAGCTAACGTTGGTTATTCTAAACCATATAGCAAAGATCACAATCATTTAACGCACAATATATCTCAGTGTGTACAACTGGAATATTAGTTCTATGCCAGGACAATTTACAGCCTCCACACCTCTCTATCCTTCAGCTCCTTTTCATTTATCTGTTTCAATATCCTGTATCCTTTTGAGTCTGGGAAAAGGTGGTGACCTGACGTTTAAATCCCAGACAAGGCCATTATGGTAAGACAGCACAAAGTGCTGATAGAAAAGAGAGATACAACTTAAAGGACAAAGAACATACGTAGCCACCTGGTTTTATGGTCCAGTAAGACCATCGTTGTCATTGTGTACTGTTTGTGTAGATTATATCTGAATGTATGTGTTTGTACAGTGCTGTCTGCGCCGCAGGGGTCACTGGAATATACCATACAGAGCGTTATGGTCAGCTTCAGCATACTGCCTCCATTTCCCAAAGCGGCCAGAGCTTTCCCAGTGGACCAAATCCTGTCAGATAAGAGCAGACAGCCATCGCTCCATTTCATCCCCACAGACAAACCAGCTCCATGGTGGGGGAGATTATGCCAAAGGAGAGGGCAGCAGCCCTATCTGTAGACTTTGGGGATCTTTGTAGCCGTGTCTGGTTTATCAGACCTCCTCTGATGTGTCTTTATCCAAAGCATCAGCAATGAAAACAGAATAGAATATTTAAAACATGTGAATACACATGAAGCAACATAGAAAAATCTTCTTCTTTTTAAAATTGAACAGCAGACATCTGGCAAGTTTACATACAGTAAAGACAAATATATTAATATTCATGATAATAACTGGGACTTTAAGACAGTATATTTAAAGATTTTAAGAATGAAAGTAATTTGTGTGACATCATATGCATGTATTTTATTTCAATACAATCTAGAATCATTTACGTAGTACTGTTGTCATATGAAAAGAATATGAAATGCATCTTGCTTATATAAAAATCAGCAAAAAAAATTTAATTAAAAGGCTAAAATTAGTGGAGTGGTTTAATTTGTACAATAATGCATTAAAGGCATGTTTTCAGGATGTACTATGCATGTTGTCCAAGAGCTAAAGCAGATATCTGTCCCTTTTAAATAATGAATTAAATGCTTGTATTCACCCTCATTAACTCTGGGTTTCCTGGAGCTCATAAAAGAACATATAGTGCTGGAGCTTTCTACTCTGCTTCGCATATTCATTAGTTTCAAATTCTAACAATAAATCTGACCTTGAAGTCAATGACCTATGGGCTTGTAAACACAAAGCCATTTTGAACGTGCTCTTAAAATGAATAGCAAATTAGCAGTAAAAAGTATACAAGCTCATGAAAAATAGCCACTGAATATTTAGACTTTTAGCAGGGCTGTTTGAAGACCCTGTTACAAGGCACTTTGATACATTTTGTGGGGCATCATCTAGGTCCACATCATCTGGAGAAAGATGACTATAAGCTCAAAAATGGCACGAAAAGCTCATGAAATCAGGTAAAAACAAGAAACAACTCTCAAAGGATTTTATGGTTGAGTTGTCACACCGTGTATTATTGAAAATACAACATATTTATTTCAACAGTTGACTAAAACAACACTTACACAAGTTTATCAGTATATTAGCTGCACTTGGACAATTTAATCCAATGCAAAAGCACTGCAAGAGCACACACACTTTATTGACAAATGTATTTACTCGTCTGCCTTCACACACACATATGATCCACAATCCACAGGGTTACTATGATGTCGGCCCACCCTTTGCAGCTATAACAGCTTCAACTCTTCTGGGAAGGCTTTCCACAAGGTTTAGGAGTGTTTATGGGAATTTTTGACCATTCATCCAGAAGCACATTTGTAAGGTCAGACACGGATGTTGGACGAGAAGGCCTGGCTCACAGTTTCCTCTTTAATTCATCCCAGAGGTGTTCTGTCGGGCTGAGGTCAGGACTCTGTGCGTTAAGCATTAAGAGTTCCTTTCACTGAAACTACAGAGCCAAGCCCAACTCCTGAAAAATAAACCCACATCATAATCCCTTTACACCACTGCATGCAATGCTCTGCATTGCACTCGGTGATGTAAGGCTTGGCTGCAGCTGCTCGGCCATGGAAACCCATTCCATGAAGTCCTCCACACACTGTTCTTGAGTTGATCTGAGGGCCACATGACATTTGGAGGTCTGTAGCATCTGAATGCAGAAAGTCAGCCACCACTGTGCATTACACACCTCAGCATCCGCTGACTCTGTCATTTTACATGGCCTACCTTTCGTGGCTGAGTTCCCCATTGCTTCCACTTTGTTATAATACCACTAACAGTTGACTGTGGAATATTTCATAGTGAGGAAATTTCATGACTGGGCTTGTTGCACAGGTGGCATCCTATCACGGTACCACGCTGGATTTCACTGAGCTCT
The DNA here is from genome assembly GCF_007364275.1 of Archocentrus centrarchus. NCBI lineage: Eukaryota > Metazoa > Chordata > Actinopteri > Cichliformes > Cichlidae > Archocentrus > Archocentrus centrarchus. The sequence goes on along the minus strand of NC_044367.1, from coordinate 11,383,199 downwards.
GAGAGTGACCCAGGAGTCGACACTCAACAAATTCACACCAAGGTCAGACTGTGCAATGCTCAGAAAAATTGAAAAAAAAAAAACCCAAGGGTTACAGCTCAGGTTCTACAGGCCCGAGTAAGCTTGTTAAATGTTAAATTTCATGGTGTGATGATTTGACCTTGTTTTGCAGCCACAGAACCTGGGCACCTTGCAGTCATTGAGTTGACCATGAAGTCATCTGTATATCAAATTATTCTAGAGTCAAATGTGAGGCCATCAGTCCAACAGCTAAAGCTAGGCCAAAACAGGGTCATGCAACAGGACAGTGATCTCAAGCGTATAAGCAAATCTGCAACAGGACAGGTGAAATTTTTTTTTACATTTAAGTGTGACGCTAAATTTGGGCTTCCTGGATTGTATTTCCCATCTAACCTACAACTTCAACAATCTGTCTCCAAATACTCACACTCTACGTACAAAGCAAAGGTCATTAGAACATACTCAAAACATGAATAATACAGTTCTGCAGTATCACAATTAAGCAATTTTCAGCATCTTGGTTCAACTGCCTTCCCCTTGTCATTTTTTTTGTGGAATCAGTCCATGTACACGTTGAGTCATTCAAAAGTGTTTACAAAAATGTTCACTGCTCCATCGCCCTGTGGTTCAATATAAATCAGGCTTCAGCTTGCAGTGGTGCTGATGATGGGCCATTGATTTGTTTAGTTATTGTTTTGCTGGCTCTATAAAATGTGAAATGTGAAAGTTCAATACTTCAGAGAAAGCCCAGCAGCTCCTTCTTTTCAAGTCATGGGACAATGAACACCCACAACTATACCAAAAACCAGTGTTTCCACCACTTCAAAGCGCATTAAACTGGCACTCTTTTAAAGGAGACCTACAGTAGCCTAAGCCAAACCTCACCAAATATTAAACCAAGCCTTCAGGCTACATTCAGTGGTTATGGGGACTTGTTCTTTTTTTTGCTTTCAAAAGTCCCTAGAATGTGACAGCATAAATAGATCGCTATTCTCATACACGTGACACTCAGAGAGATGAGACGATGGGTTGATATTCTTTACTGGCGCCCGCTTGATATGCAAAAGACACACAAAAAACTTTGTGCTTTTAACGTGTGGTCTTGGGTTCAAAGCCAGCACAGCCCACATGCACGGCCTGAAAATGGTTTGTGTCATGTCCTGGGCCGTTGGCCCAGCGTTTTGTGTTAATTTCCTGAGTGTGTCCTCCCAGTAGGTTGATGTGTTGTGATATGTCTGCGTCTCTGTCCTGAGTCTGTGCCTGTTTGGTCAGTATGTTCCTTGGTTTGTCACTTCCTGTTTATTTTGACAGTCTGGTTTTCCTGTGCTTTGTGTTCAGCTTTGCTTCCCCTGTGTAATTAGTTTCATTTGCCTCACCTGTTGTTCCCTGCTGTTTCCTCTTGCCCTGATTACCCAGTGTGTATTTAAGCCCTCAGTTTCCATGTGTTCCTTGTCGCGTCGTTGATGTTGTGTGCCCGTGTGTTCCCTGTGTTTGCCCGTCGTCTCCCTTCCAAGATTTTTGTATTTGTTTTTCCCCTGCTTAAATAAATCCCTTTTAAGTTACGCTGATTTCTGGAGTCCTTCGTGTCAGCCATTCCTCGCCTGTTTCCTCCCCGGCCTTGACAGAACGACGCGACCAGACTATGGACCCCGCGGATACCAGGAGCCCCTCCGAGCAAGAGGAAGTGATTTTGGAGCTCATAGATCTCTCCAGGAACATCATTCATGCCACTGATGAACCCCGTCAGATTATTCAGGCAATTTTCTGCTGCAGACTTTTTTCTTCCTCCACTTGGCTCCTCACCCATCCTGACACTGCCTCCCTTGCCCATTCCATAATCATGCTCCGGAAAAACTTACAAGCTAAACTGTATAATATTGGTCGCCCTGTCCAGGGCAAGGACACAACCTTTTTCCTCCAAGCCATCACTAATTCACCTCTCCTGCAGCCGGTCATCTCACCTCCGTCGTCTCCTCCGCACCACTGCAGCTCAGCACCACAGGCGCTGCCTCGCTTTCCGGATCCGCCGTCATCCCTTCAACTCACCTCTCCCACCTCGTCATTTTCATCCTTTCACCCACAGCCCACCGCCTCCCCAGACCTCTCTTGGCTGCCAGATGATGTGGAGATTATTGATTCACCTCTGCTGGTGGACATCCTGGATGCTGAGAATCGTGCTTCCCACTCCAACAGAACGCGAAGGAAGCAGCGCTCCCGGCGTCGCCGTGCTCCTCCCCAGCCACTCTCGCCTCAGTCAGCTGTAGCGCCTGCTCAGTCGCAGTCTTCCCAGTCAGCTGTAGCTCCAGCTCCCCCTCAGTCGCAGTGTTCCAAGTCAGCTGTAGCTCCAGCTCCCCCTCAGTCGCAGTGTTCCAAGTCAGCTGTAGCTCCAGCTCCCCCTCAGTCGCAGTGTTCCAAGTCAGCTGTAGCTCCAGCTCCCCCTCAGTCGCAGTGTTCCAAGTCAGCTGTAGCTCCAGCTCCCCCTCAGTCGCAGTGTTCCAAGTCAGCTGTAGCTCCAGCTCCTCCTCAGTCGCAGTCCCAGACCCCTCAGTTAGCTCCAGCTCCCTCTGTTCACCCTGCTCCAGCTCCCTTAGCTCCAGCTTCCCCTGCACCTGTACCTGTTCGGCGGGTGGGGGCGGCCACGGACGGGCTGACCTCGGCACTCGCACCTGTTCGGCGGGGGGGGGCGGCCACGGACGGGCTGACCTCGGCACTCGCACCTGTTCCGCGGGTGGGGGCGGCCACGGACGGGCTGACCTCGGCACTCGCACCTGTTCCGCGGGTGGGGGCGGCCACGGACGGGCTGACCTCGGCACTCGCACCTGTTCCGCGGGTGGGGGCGGCCACGGACGGGCTGACCTCGGCACTCGCACCTGTTCCGCGGGTGGGGGCGGCCACGGACGGGCTGACCTCGGCACTCGCACCTGTTCCGCGGGTGGGGGCAGCCAGGTCCAAGCCTTCGCATCGGTTTTCTGTGTTAGCTGCAGCAGCAGGGTCTCAGTCAGCTCTAGCTCCAGTCGCTCTCCCTCGCCTTCAGTCAGCTCCAGTAACTCTTCCTCGGTCCCCAGTGTCAGCTGTTTCAGTGCCCTCTCAGTCAGTTCCCTCAGCCCCTGTCTTAGTTCCTTCGGTTTTGGTCCCAGTTCCCTCAGCTCCTGCTCCTTCTGTAGCTCCAGTAGTGTCAGCTCCCTCTCAGGCCCCAGTGTCAGCTAGCTCTCGGTCTGTTTCCACGCAGCCGGATCTCCCTAGCTCTCGGTCTGTTTCCACGCAGCCGGATCTCCCTAGCTCTCGGTCTGTTTCCACGCAGCCGGATCTCCCTAGCTCTCGGTCTGTTTCCACGCAGCCGGATCTCCCTAGCTCTCGGTCTGTTTCCACGCAGCCGGATCTCCCTAGCTCTCGGTCTGTTTCCACGCAGCCGGATCTCCCTAGCTCTCGGTCTGCTTCCACGCAGTCTGCTCTCTCTCGCTCGCAGTCTGTTTCCACGCAGCCAGATCTCCCTAGCTCACAGCCCGCTCTCTCTGGCTCCCGGCCTGCTTCCACGCAGCCAGTCGTCTCCCGGCCTGCTTCCACGCAGCCAGTCGTCTCCCGGCCTGCTTCCACGCAGCCAGTCGTCTCCCGGCCTGCTTCCACGCAGCCAGTCGTCTCCCGGCCTGCTTCCACGCAGCCAGTCGTCTCCCGGCCTGCTTCCACGCAGCCAGTCGTCTCCCGGCCTGCTTCCACGCAGTCCCCTGCACCTCGGCTATTCCCCGAGCAGCCCCTGCTGCTCAATAAAGCAGCAGTGTGCCCTGTTCCGCGGTCCCAGCCTACGCATCCGGTGCCTCACTATGTAGGCCCCGTTCAGCCCATGGGCTCAGCTCAGTCCGAGCCGATGGGGGTCTCCGCTCACTCCGAGCCGATGGGGGTCTCCGCTCACTCCGAGCCGATGGGGGTCTCCGCTCAGTCCGAGCCAGGGGGTCCCGCTCAGTCCGAGCGCTCCGCGCCAGAGGGTCCCGCTCAGTCCGAGCCGATGTGGGTCTCCGCTCAGTCCGAGCCGATGGGGGTCTCCGCTCAGTCCGAGCGCTCCGCGCCAGAGGGTCCCGCTCAGTCCGAGCCGATGTGGGTCTCCGCTCAGTCCGCGCCAGGGGGTCCCGCTCAGTCCGAGCGCTCCGCGCCAGAGGGTCCCGCTCAGTCCGAGCGCTCCGCGCCAGAGGGTCCCGCTCAGTCCGAGCGCTCCGCGCCAGAGGGTCCCGCTCAGTCCGAGCCGATGGGGGTCTCCGCTCAGTCCGAGCCAGGGGGTCCCGCTCAGTCCGAGCGCTCCGCGCCAGAGGGTCCCGCTCAGTCCGAGCCGATGGGGGTCTCCGCTCAGTCCGAGCGCTCCGCGCCAGAGGGTCCCGCTCAGTCCGAGCGCTCCGCGCACGAGGGTCCCGCTCAGTCCGAGCCGATGGGGGTCTCCGCTCAGTCCGAGCGCTCCGAGCCAGGGGGTCCCGCTCAGTCCGAGCCGGTGGGGGTCTCTGCTCAGTCCGAGCGCTCCACGTCACCCGAGGGTTCCCCACCAGAGCCCGGGGTCGCCCTTCTCCGCCGCCGCATGCCCCGCGGTCGGCCTCCAGTGTCTGCTCCCCGTCGCCGCCGCCGCATGCCCCGCGGTCGGCCTCCAGTGACCCCTCCTCGTCGCCGCCGCCGCTGGGAGCGCGGTCGGCCTCCAGTGACCCCTCCTCGTCGCCGCCGCATGCCGCGCGGTCGGCCTCCAGTGTCTTCTCCTCGTCTCCGCCGCCGCCGCTGGAAGCACGGTCAGCCTCCGGTGCCTGCTCCCCATCGCCGCTGGGAGCGCGGTCGGCCTCCAGTGTCTCCTCCTCGTCGTCGCCGCCGCCGCTGGGAGCGCGGTCGGCCTCCAGTGTCTCCTCCTCGTCGTCGCCGCCGCCGCTGGGAGCGCGGTCGGCCTCCAGTGACTCCTCCTCGCCGCCGCCGCTGGGAGCGCGGTCGGCCTCCAGTGACTCCCCCTCGTCGTCGCCGCCGCCGCTGGGAGCGCGGTCGGCCTCCAGTGACTCCCCTCGTCGTCGCCGCCGCCGCTGGGAGCGCGGTCGGCCTCCAGTGACTCCCCCTCGTCGTCGCCGCCGCCGCTGGGAGCGCGGTCGGCCTCCAGTGATTCCTTCTCGTCCTCGTCGCCGCCTCCGCTGGGAGCGCGGTCGGCCTCCCTCGTTGGGACTTTGCTTTGTGGCCCCTTGGCCTCTGCGGCCTCCTGAACTGTGTGTTTTTTGTTTGGATTTCCCACTGACTCCCCTGAACTGTGGACTGTTTTTTCCCCTGCTGTTTTTGTTTTGTTATAGCTCCTGGACTGTTCCTTGTTTCGACCCCCTGTTTTGGACGTTGGAGCTCTCCGGCCTTGTGCCGTCGCTTTTTGTTTAATACGGTTGTTTTTTTTTTTTTTTTTTGTTTTGTTTTCTCATCCCCGTGTCTTTGCTCTGGTTTTTGGACTGTATTCAGCTTGTGCCATTGCTTTTCTTTGTTCGGTTCCTTGTGCTTATTGTTTTTTGCCCTTGTGCTCTACCCTTGCTCCAGTGCTTCCTTGTGTTTTTGGGTTTGTTCCTGACTTTGTTTGCTCCCTGTCTGTTTTTGTTTCGGGCCCTCCTTCCTGGTCCCCCGCCTCCCGCCCTGGTCTGGTTTTGTTTCTTGTTTTGGCCGTCGGGAGCCGGCCTTTGAGGGGGGGGTACTGTCATGTCCTGGGCCGTTGGCCCAGCGTTTTGTGTTAATTTCCTGAGTGTGTCCTCCCAGTAGGTTGATGTGTTGTGATATGTCTGCGTCTCTGTCCTGAGTCTGTGCCTGTTTGGTCAGTATGTTCCTTGGTTTGTCACTTCCTGTTTATTTTGACAGTCTGGTTTTCCTGTGCTTTGTGTTCAGCTTTGCTTCCCCTGTGTAATTAGTTTCATTTGCCTCACCTGTTGTTCCCTGCTGTTTCCTCTTGCCCTGATTACCCAGTGTGTATTTAAGCCCTCAGTTTCCATGTGTTCCTTGTCGCGTCGTTGATGTTGTGTGCCCGTGTGTTCCCTGTGTTTGCCCGTCGTCTCCCTTCCAAGATTTTTGTATTTGTTTTTCCCCTGCTTAAATAAATCCCTTTTAAGTTACGCTGATTTCTGGAGTCCTTCGTGTCAGCCATTCCTCGCCTGTTTCCTCCCCGGCCTTGACAGATTGTCCTGTGCTCACATGCCTGCACCAACTGCGTCCACATACACCCACACACTCACATTTGTACGTTGATCAATACACAGAGGTACAGAATAAAATGAACGTGAATAAAAAAAAAAATTATGTAAATACATAAAAATGAAAATAAATCCACAAATCCAAAGTTAATTTGGTGGAATTCTGTTAAAATTTGTATTATAAGTACACATGCATTTTCATATCACAGATGACATTTCTTTTCCTGATCCAGTTGCTTTTGCATGTAAAAAGCCATCTTTACAGCAATGCTGATAATTCATAGGAAGGAAAAATAGACCCCCTCTATATGTGATACACTGGTTATTCAAAGCAATGACCAGCAGGAACAGCAGCATTCAACACAGCCTGAGGGGATTTTATTAAAAACACGCTCAGGCTGATTACTGGGATAATTGTGCAGTGTCCTGTCAATCATTATCTTGTGTTCCATTGTACATATTCCATTTGCAGAGATAACAATATCTCACTACCCCCCAAAATCACTGTAAAGTGGGCTTTATGGATGAAATCTCTGCACCATACAGGTATAATTGCAAGCTCTAATCCCACATTAAACCACTCAAATTGCATAATGTCATTTTTCCCTTTTCTTTGACATCCATTTTTCCAAATAAAAAAAAAAAGTACCATAAAAGCACTCTGCTTCACAGAATGCAGAGCTTTTTACAATGTGCACATGAAAAAAATGGTTCAAAAATGCTCTATGATCCCAATTCTGACAATTTGCAAAAAGGGAAATGGATAGTTATTTGAACAAGCAAAAGTGGTGATTTTGCAAAAGATGCGAAGAATACCGAATGTTCACTCTTATGCTGCACTCACAATTACAGCCAATTATATCACTCCTTAGTGCTTGTGTGATTCACGGAAGACCAGCGTGTTGATCTTTAGATGGCTACACAGAACATGACAAACTATTAAAGGACCCGATGCTTAGTGGAACATTCCAAGGTTTTATTGAAGGGAAGTACAGCAAGAGGTGTACAGTAAGTACTTTCTTGTCTCTTCTATGCTCTCAATTTTTCTGTGAAAGCCTAGAGGGCAGATCTTATCAGCCACTGGGGAACTCTTCCTTTATAGCTGATGTTTTATCACAGCAGAGCCTGGGGAATTGGGGAGAGTAATCTCTACAGAGTACTATGGCACTCTCTTATTCAGCAGGGAAAGCAAAGTATAGCAATGATCAGGATTCCCAACTACTTAAAAGAGCACTTTACTGTTGAGGGCAAAAAGCTCACTTCAGTGGGCAGCCTCAGTGTGGTTATTCAGCGATGCCATAACTTGGTGGTGTCATCTTTACTCCTGTGTGCAATAATAACGCTTTACGAGCGTCTACAGAAAGGTGGTAGGAAAAATTCAAATTAATTCTAATTACTTCTATTACAAAAAAGATTTCAAAATTGCACAATATGCTAGTAAAATATATGACAACCGAGCTTATACATGACATAAAATACACACTTTCCTGTTCAAGTTTGACATGATAAGCCACTACAAGCCAATCGATGTCCATACATCATACCTGTGATCATTTACCATAAGGACAACAATAATTTTGCAATAAGTAAAATCATAAAGGTTACCAGACACTTGATTTGATCAGGGCAATTAGTTTACATTTGAGACATTTAAGCTATCTGACATAGTTCAAAGAAATTGCCTCTTCTGGTGCAGTAGGTTGCTTTAAACCCGTGCAATGCCTTCTCCAGGGCCAAGTCATCACCTCCAGTAAAGGTCATGGGCGACCATGATGGATGGGCACTGCTGTGAATTTAATTTAAAATAAAGAGCAATAAACACAGGGCTCATGCTAAAGGCACAGGGTATGATGAAGGACCCATTAGTTAAGCAAAGGTCGCAGGCTCCTCCCCTGACAGTGGCTGTCACCAGGGCATCACAAGCAGCGACGGGCACACAGAGCTCCTGTGTGTCAGAGCTCTCCTGTTTATCAGCCTCGTCAGAGAGATTTAAGCACAAAGCTATTAGCTGCCAATAACCTCAAAGACTCTCAGGTTTCTGTGAACGGCAGCCATTTTTGTTAAGAATTAGCAACTGAGGTTCATTTTAAATGTCACTTCATTGCACTCAGGAGGAACATGTTAGCACTGCATTCAAGTATACCTCTCATCCTCTCGTCAGTTAAAAAAAATGAACAAAAACATGGGCAGCAGCTGTCCCTGTAGTTTAAATATACTACTTTTTTCTGAGAGAGAAACAGACATTTTCAATCTGCATAAATACGTAATCTGAATATTAATCAGATTTTTTCTTCCATTTAAGATTCTAGTACTCAGATTAAGACAATTAAAACTGGCTTTAACCTTCAGCACAAACTTGAAAAGGTAGGTTATTTGACCAGGATGCAGTCTGAGACTAGTTTTAGGCGCACATACTTTTTTCTTTTTTTAACTTTTAGCAGAAGCATCTGCAAAAAGTGTCAAACTCTAAACTCTATTCTGCTCAGTGAAGGTAAAAAGGATTTGATTTGAACTGGAATGTTTTCAATGAGTTTTAGTGTAAAAGGCCTGCATGACCAGCGAGCGCATACCAAAAGCTAAAACATACGATGCTCATAGTTCACAATTTGTGTCAAAGAAAACATTGTTGAAAATACTAATGCGGAAATCTGTGCAACTCATGGGTAATTTGCTGCCTTCAAATGCTCTTCACTAATGGCATTTAATAGGTTCTGTGGGCCAAAACTGTGACAGCATGATGTATTTGGCCAACGAGCCAAGCTAATGACTGCCATCAAATGTGATTTCAGTTTTCAGCCTTTGTTATCTCAGTGGAGCCCAATTTATTTAGTGCCACCTTTTAACTACAGCGTTTGGCATAGACACATGGCCAATGAAAACAGGAGTTGAAGGGTGTCTCCTATTAGTAGTGCCGATGGGGCACTGATGGTGACATTTTAGGTTCATTTCCAGTTTACAATATAAAGTGTAAACGTGCTTTTTTAACCAACAGCGGGGTTGATAAATGGAGGAGATGAGGGAGATTGTCATAATGTGACAAATTAAAATTTGAGTTCAGGTGATTGAAAATTGGTAAGATTAATGAGACCTGTAATGCCTTAGAATATTTTGTGGAAAAATTTTTATTTCACCATACTCACTCTGAATCGATATTTAGAAGTTTTACTATAAAAAATAAGAGCAAATTTGCATAAATAATAAATGATGCACACTTTTATTTAATATTTGACATTAATCGGACATACATCCAACTAACATCCATCCCTTCATCCATACATTTTCTTCTGCTTATCCTTTTCAGGGTCATGGGAGGAGGGGGGCTAGAGCCTTCTGAATTCAGTTTTTTCTTTTCATTTGATTCTAATTAGCAAAATGTGCCGGGGTTTATGAGATATGACCAAAACAGCTACTTTTCTTCTCTTTAGTCAACAACATTTTAGCGAACCCCTCTTTTATGATGGTGACACATTCATTCTGCTCTTTTCCATTTGACTTTCTCTTATCAGATGGCTTTTTAAAACTAGATCCTATTTGAACGCTTGCACGGCTTTATCAGCTTACCATTCATTTACATGTATAATTATTACAGGCGCTTCAGGAGCCGTTTGCTAAAAGCTTTATGCAAATTGTAATTAACGGTAATTAAAACCCAGGCTGCTTTGAATGGGAGCCACGGTGCCCGTGCATCATTACAAAACCAAATTGAATCTAATGACTTTACTGTGTGAAATCAGCAGGGGATCTGAGAAGGGGCTAAGAATGTCCTGTCTGACATTAAGACTAAAGAACACAGCAGTGGAGTCATATTGTTACATATTTGAATTTGAGCCAACTGTTGATGTTAATCTTTAAATACCGTAATTATTCACTCAAACAATTAAAGAGCCATATAAGCAGTATGTAGAGATATGAAAGTTAATGCCCGGGAGCCAGTATTTAGAGACCTGCTGAGTGAGAAATTTTTCATTTACTGGTGAAGTGAATCATATAAAGAGATGTGTGTGTTTGTCTGGGATATGTGCGTACACAGTTAACAGTAAAACTTCAGCTTCCAAGCTGTAACATTCACAGCTACATAGATATATTATCCTACACAAATGCCAAGCAAATGTCATATCAGATGACAAAAATTGCCTTCCAAGTAATGAATATGTGAATAAAACTATGCGGTTAAGTGCATCCATTTGTCTCAAGGTGGATGCAAAACAGAAAATCCTCACAGACCTCACAGGTGGACTTCTGTGACTGGGGGAAAATTATAAAAAAGAAAGAAAGAAAGAAAGAAAATAAAGCCATAACATTTATAGTAGCTATGGGTATGCATGATAATATGCTCCTGCAATAAAGTTTACTGTAAGTTCTTCATAAGGGATCAAAAGTTAAAACGCTAATAAACTTCAAGAGGAATCCTTCATGTAAACACTGACAAGATTTTTATAGATCAATTTTCTCAAAGGTGTGCTACACACATATAAAAATACCAAGCGAGGAGCTGAGTGTAAACCTCCAATGTCAGACTGGCATCATCAAATGGTAGCCATTTCCATAATTCAGTGGAATATGCACTCCTTATCTTGTGATGTGCACATGCAGCATAACATATTAGATGCATATGTCGGGCCAAAGCTGTTCATCAGCATATATTAGGCCAAAGTGATATGCTGAGTGAGAATATATGCAAATCCTTCTTAAACCCAGATGTTTTGTCAGTTCTGTAAAATCACATTTGGATCTCTATTTTACTGTTTTCATGGATAGTCCACAAATGAGTTTTAAAGGAAATATTGGGGGCCATATTACAATCGGCGGAAATGTCACAAGCTTTCTCCAATGTCTTTCAGTGCACTGGCACAAGTGATACTTTTTAAGAATTAAGGCTTGTTCTAACTGTATGGTTTGGGGCAGCTGTTGGCACAAAACACAGAGTGGTTCTTTTTTGGCCCCCAGATGTCAGAGTGTCTTAGGCAAGACACTGAACCTCAATGATTGCTTTGTTGTGTGACTGCGTGTGATAACACTGAATGCATTCACTTCTGATGCTGCAACCTATTTACACAGAATGTGGGATTGTTACATGGTTTGTGTAGACTTGTGGTGGCTCAGTAGGTAGAGCAGGTCACCTACTGATCGGAAGGTCAGCGGTTCGAATTCTGGCTACTCCGGGCTACATGCCAATGTATCCTTGGGCAAGATACTTGACCCCAAGTTGCTCTCCGACCGTTCTGTCGGAGTATGAATGCGTGTGAATGTTAGGTAATTAAAAGCACTTAGCTTTGTAAAATGGAAGTGCTTGTATGAATGGGAGTGCATGGGTGAATGCAAACAGGTTGTATAAGCGCTTTGAGTGCTCATACTGAGTAGAAAAGCGCTATATAAGAACTAGTCCATTTACCATTCCTGGAAGTGGTATGTGGGATGAGGTTAAGCACTTCCAGAGCCCTACAAAATGACCTCCTGCAAGAGGTCTCTGACCAAACAATCAGAAACAGACTTCATTAGGGGGGCCTGAGGGGCCCAATGTCCCCTAGTGGGCCCTGTACTTACTGCCCAGAACCATGGAACCTAATGGCATTTGTCATAGAATACCATAACTGGCAGGTTCACCACTGGTGCCCTGTTCTTTTCACAGATGAGACCAGGTTCATCCTGAGCACATGTGACAGACGTGAAAGGGTCTGGAGAAGCCATGGAGAATGTTATACTGCCTGTAACATCATTCAGCATGACCACCATGTTTGGTGGTGGGTCAGTGATGGTCTGGGGAGGTATATCTATGGAAGGACACATAGACCTTTACAGGCTAGGCAACAACACCCTGACTGCCATTAGGGATGAAATCCTTGGACCCATTGTCAGTGCGTCCTGGGTTTCTCCTGGTGCATGACAATACCCTGCGTCATGTAGCTAGATAATGCAAGCAGTTCCTGGATAAAGGAACTGATACCATAGACTGGCCCCCACACTCACCTTACCTAAATCCAGTAGAACGCCTCTGGGACATTATGTTTCAGCCCATCTGACACCACTGGGTTGCATCTCAGACTGTCCAGGAACTCAGTGAGAGAGAGAGAGAGAGATAGAGAGAGAGAGAGAGTAGAGCTAGAGGAAACATGGTGAATCAGGAATTGCAGATGATTAGTAAGGAGGAAGTGAAGGCAGATATGAAAAGGACTAAGAATGGGAAAGCATTTGGTCCAGATGCCATACCTGTCGAGGTATGGCAATGTCAAGGAGACGGGGCAGTGGACTTGTTGACCCGATTTTTTAACGCAATCTTAGGGAGTGAGAAGATGCTTGAGGAATGGAAATAAAGTGTACTGGTGCTGATTTTCAAGAACAAGGGTGATTTGCAGAGCTAAAGTAACTACAGAAGGATAAAACTGATGAGCCATACCATGCAGCTATGGAAAAGACTTGTTGAAGCTATGTTAGGAAGTGAGGTGATGACTGGTGAACAGCAGTACAGTTTCATTCCAAATAAAGGACAAAAGATGTGATGTTTGCTTTGAAAGTGTTGATGGAGAAGCATAGAAATGGTCAGAAGGAGTTGGACTGTGTCTTTGTGGATCTAGAGAAAGCATATGATAGGGTACAAGAGCGGAATTGTTCTACATGAGGAAGTCAGGAGTGGCAGAAAAGTATGTGAGAGTGGTGCAGGACATGTATGAGGACAGCAAGACAGCGGTGAGATGTGTAGTAGGTGTGACCAATGAGTCCTGCTGTGATGTATGAGTTGGAGACGGTGGCAATGACAAAAAGACAGGAGATTGAGGTGGCAGAGCTAAAAATGTTACGATTTTCACTGGGAGTGACCAGGATGGACAGGATTAGAAATGATTCTATCAGAGGGACAGCTTGAGCGGTTTGAATGAATGAATGAATGAAGGTTTTATTCCCATATGGGTGAACAGGTTCACACATTAGGAAATTGCAGTTAACAGAGCACCCATCCAAGAATACAACAAACACAAACACAAACACGGGGGACAGGTGTCCGAAGTCATGCAGCCGTCTTACCGGCGCTACCTTTAGCAGAAGAACAGAAAGAGATACACTGGGATAGGTAGGTTCAACAAAATCATCTCGTACTGTATTCATTATAAACACCGTACGAGGTTCCAAAAAACACCTCAGCAAAGCATATTTGCACATTTAAAGCCAGGATAGCAATATGGTGGGTAAGGTCAGGGTCAGGAGGGGATGCAGATGGAGACGAGAGGGTGGGGGCATTGTAGAGCCCAGATGCCAGCTCCTAGCCAAAACAGTTCGCTGATAGTGGTGGAAGTTCATCGGCAGCCATGGTACACCAGATCCAGCTTCACAGATCACAGAGAGGGCTGAGGGGAATAGCGACCATCACACATAGCCCTGGAGAGATATGATTGCCAGCCCAAGGCCGGCTAGGGAGCCGAATTCCTGATAATGCAGATGTTGTTTTGGAACAGGCTTCATTCTCACTGGGGAACCTATTCAGTAATCCAATATTCCAAATTCATTAGTTACCGTCCTCACCGTGCAGAACCAAACCTTAACCCCTCTCGCCTGCGAGCACGCTTTCAGCTGGACTACCCGTCAGCTTTACGGCTCAGGTCCACCAGGCTTTGAGTCTGAGTTTGTACGGCCCTGCACAGCCCATCCACCTGGGTCGGCAGCCTCTGCAGATGTCGAACTGCTGCCCAGATTTTCTTTCCCGGTAAATCAGGTATCCTCCGAGCCCAAACAAAAGAGATACCCCTACCACATAGACAAATATGTAGACGTCTTCCACGTCCTCGACCTCCAGGGCTGAGAAGCACACAGGGTCTCCACAAGCTCCAAGAATCGATGACGTATCCAACCGGGTCTGTTCCACTCGGACACGCAGGCTCCCCTTCCCCGGTCTCATAGTGGAAAAAAAAAAAAAGTTTGGAGACAAAGTTAGAGAGGTGGTTTGGACAGATGAGGAATAGTGAATATCTTGGACAAAGGAGGCTGAATATGGAGCTGCTAGGCAGGAAAACCACAGAGGAGGTTCGTGAACATAGTGAAGGAGGACATAAAGAGGGTTTGTGTAACAGAAGAAGATGCTAGGGATAGGGTGAGATGGACACAGATAATCCAATGGGGTGACCCCTAAAGGATACAGCTGAGAAGAAGAAAAAGAAGAAGAAGAAGAAGAAGAAGAAGAAGAAGAAGAAGAAGAAGAAGAAATGTTTCAAAGTTAATTATTTTGTTTATTGTGGTTTCAGTAATCCCATAACTCAGATTGTAAGTAATCTTAATGACAAATCCATTCAGTGCTTTATTCTAGGCATTTGAACCACTTTATCTGTCTCATATCCATACCTCACATATAGAATCAGCACGTCTTTGGACTGTGGGATTGTGTGTAGTGCCTGGAGAAAATCCACACAGGCACAGGGAGAACATGTAAACTCCACACAGAAAGGCCCCAGTTGTGGTTCAAATAAGGAACCACCTTGCTGTGACACATTACCCCACCATGTGTGCCATGGGCAATGTGAGAGTTCACATACTACACCTACATACAGTGCTTAACAAATATATTGGCCCACCTGTTATTAAAAAAAATTAAAAATAAAAACACAATATTTTAGAACAGTCAGAAATACAAGATTTAAAACTAAATGTTATACTGTTTTTTTTTTTAAATTAGGCAAATAAACTGAATTCACATTTTATTTCCAAATTTAAATCGGCACACTGGACTTCTCTGAGAAGTCAGAAATTAATCTACCATAACATTCAACCACTACAATTTATTTCTGTTCAGGAATGCAAGTAAAGAACTGCAATTTGGCATCTTAATCTAAAAATAAAATAAAATAAAATAAAATAAATAAAATAAAATAAAATAAAATAAAATAAATAAAATAAAATAATCATATTCATATTTTAGCATTAAAAATATAATTTCAGCAATTAAAGAACTTGCACATACTGGTTGACTAATCATTACAGAAACATAAAGTGATTTTGGTAATTACCAATACCATTAATTTAGAGCAGCTGTGGCATAAACCTTACATTGGGTGGTGGTATAATAAATTTGTTAAGCACTGTTCATAGTATATTTATTGGGGGCCATCTGCTCATACACAGCAGGCAGCAGTATGCATCAGCGGAAACTACAATTGTCCTCTATATATATTGTCCTTTAACTCAGTGTCCTTATATCCTTATATAACAAACTGCTGTTTCGCCACCATATGATCAACCACAGGAGTGTAGATTCAGAGCACCAGCACTGATATCTCACCCCATATCACAAGCTGTTGATGTTAATTTGCTGTTTACTGTTTTATTGACCACAGTTTAACAATGCTCCCAAATCGGATGATTCTTTAATTCTATTATTTTCTCATATTACAAAGTGCATATGTCCAAAAGTGGATATGACAGTTCAGTTTGCCTGCAATCATATGTAGTGAATGACATTTACTGTTAGAATAGGACAGTAGATTTGGGAACTCATCTCATTTGGTTTGTTTGAGTTAGATTTGAAGTACCACAATACCATGTTTGCATGGTAAATACAAAGTTCCATCAGCAGCCACATAGCTTACCTTAGCATAAAGGCTTGAGGCACGGGAGAACATTTGTTTCTGTTTAAAGGCATCAAAATGTGTTAATTACCTCTAAAGCTCTTTTTGGCATTCAGCATCTAATGATGTGCCATTGTTCAGGATATTTTGTATATGTTAGACTATCTGCTGCCTGTAGGCTACCTTTTGAATTAGGATCTTTATGCTAAGTAGAAATCATCTTTTATAGTGTTATAAATTTTATATGCAATCAAGAGTTGTATCAGTTCCCCAACACTTAGAAAGAAACCAAATATTCTCATATTATTGAACTGATAATTTAATAAGTGTGGCATTTGTGATAAACAGGTAGGGCACCCTTCACAAAACATCACAGTAAGCATCTCTGACATACTGTGGGGGACATTTTATTTTGTTCTACTATTCCTGGCTCCAAACTCACAGAAGAGACTGCCACGCTCACACATTTCAGACACATTATCTCCCATTCTTTTCACCTCTTTTCAAGTGCTCATCTCTCGGTCAGCTGGGTATAGATTTCAGTCCTCTCTCTATAGACTCCATACGCTCATGTCTTAGGGCCATCAAACTGTCATCCAGGATTTACTCAAGATGGGTGGAGAGAAAAGCCAAGAAATTATCTACTCTTGCACATGGAAGGGGACAAAGAGTGAAGAAAGGGAATGAGATGGGGACATGAGTGTGGAGAAAAATGGTTGTGAGTAAATAACGTCTATAACAGCACGAAGCAAGTCCATCTTCACAGCCAAGCTCACAGCAGGACATAATGATTACACAATGAAATTCAGCTACAAGGACAATGAGTATTTAAAAAGGAGAAAAGAAAGCGAGGATAGTTTTTATTGTGCATGCCATAAGCGCACATATCTTAAGCTCTGTTCTTCGCTTTACTTAAAGCAAACAGTGCACAGGACACAATGAAAACATTCTTGTACAATAATTTATTTTCATTAAAAAAAAGCATTTTATTACACTTACAAATAATCTCAATCTTTAGTTTCATTTTAAAGCAGACAAAATCTGGGCATCAAACTTATGAGTCCTACTATTGATGAATGGATGTGCTTTAATACACAAAATTTAGGCCATTACATGTATTTTAATTGGCTATAAATATTAAAAGGCATATGCTTTGAAATAAAATGAAGACCACAGCAGTGTGAGTCTGTTCTGATAAAGACAAGATAGAAATTACAGGAGGATATGTGTAGAGATCTGCTGTCACTTGATTCATAAACCCTTCCTCTCTCATGTACACATACATGATGGAAAAGGTAAGATGGATTGAATGAGGCCAAGGATGTGGATATTGATGTCTCATCAGGATACTCCTACTCATAAGGCATCATCTGCTCACTTGTGTGTGTAATACTGGACAGGCAGAATAATAATGCCTGTCACACATCAGTGAAGACACTGCTGGACCTTCACAGCCCATAATTTATTGCTCTTATTTTACCTCACATACTTTCTTGCCAAATGGTGGGTCAGCAAAACACGAGGGATACTCAGACCTAAACCTACTCCAACAAAGGCGTCTGTGATGTGATGGATGCAGATTTGCACAATTAAACTTTGGTGGTGAAATCAGTCCTGACTCTAAACACTCTTGCCAGAAAGAAAAAATGTTTAGTATTGGAGTCAACTGACACATTTAATGACATGAAATTTTCATTTAAAATAGAAATTCCTTGTTTTAAATCTGCAATTTTATAATAGAATTAAAAAAAATGTGTATTTTAAAAATATAGTTTAAGATGATTGTCAAGTGCCATACAATGCCACTGAGACTGACGGGCGGCACTAGTGACTAGCCGTGTTAATAAACTGTAAATAAAAGATGGACATGACATCGCCACTTGTTTAGTGAAGCCCTGAGCTGAATGTTTTTGCCATCTTGATCTTGGTATTTTGGAACAGGACATGATGATCTTTAGAAAGAATGAAGGTTTACTTCCTCATTGGCTTCATGTTTCAGACATGTAAGCTATGTTAATTTTTATATAGATTCTATGGCAGAGGCTGTATCACAGCAGGAAGCATCTGGGTTCAAGAGCTAATATTTTCCCTGTGCATGAGTGAGTTTTCCTCCCACAGTCCAAAGACATGCATGTTGAGTTACTTGTATATTCTAAATTAGTCATCGTTGGACATGTGAGCATGAATTGTTGTCCATTTCTGTGCTGGCCCAATCTGTCCAGGGTTTGCAGTTCCTTTGACCCAGTATCATCTGGGTTAGGGTCCACCACCCCCTGGTGAACCTAGTTGGATAAGTAGTTACAAAATTTGATGGATGATTCCAAGACTTGCAAAAAATATATACTCATTTGGTTTTCTCAATTTTTCAATCAGATCTTCCAAAGATAATGTAGACAAAAGACAAAGACAAAAGGCAGGCACAATTAGCATCAGTGTTTGATAAACAGTCATTCACAGACATGCATACGCATTCCTATGACCCCAAAGGGCCACCACACTGAAAATTGTTTTAGCAAGATGTATTTACAGGCAACGTACACATAAGGTACAGGTGCTGGTCATAAACTTAGAATATCATGAAAAAGTTCATTTATTTCAGTTATTCCATTCAAAAAGTGAAACTTGTATATTATGTTCATTCATTACACAGAGAATGATTATATTTCAAATGTTTGTTTCTTTTAATTTTGATGATTATAACTGACAACTAATGAAAACCCCAAATTCAGTATCTCAGAAAATTAGAATATTACTTCAGACCAATACAAAAAAAAAGATTTTTTAGAAATGTTGGCCAACTAGGAAGCATGAACATGAAAAGTACAAGCATGTGGCATGGAGTCAGTCTGTGGCAGTGCTCAGGCATTATGAGAGCCCAGGTTGCTCTGATAGTGGCCTTCACTCTTCTGACTTGTTGGGACTGGCGTATCGCATCTTCCTCTTCACAATAGCCCATAGATTTTCTATGGGGTAAAGATCAGGTGAGTTTGCTGGCCAATTAAGAACAGGGATACCATGGTCCTTAAAGCAGGTACTGGTAGCTTTGGTACTGTGTGCAGTTGTCAAGTCCTGTTGGAAAATGAAATCTGCATCTCCATAAAGTTGGTCAGCAGCAGGAAGCATGAAATGCTCTAAAACTTCTGTTAGACGGCTGCGTTGACCTTGGACCTCAGGAAAACACAGTGGACCAACACCAGCAGATGACATGGCACCCCAAACCATCACTGACTGTGGAACTTTACACTGGACCTCAAGCAACGTGGATTCTGTGCCTCTCCTCTTTTCCCTCCAGGACTCTGGGACCTTGATTTCCAAAGGAAATGCAAAATGACTTTGATCAGAGAACAAAACTTTGGAGAGCACTCAGCAGCAGTCCAGTCCTTTTTGTCTTTAGCCCAGGTGAGATGCTTGTTCATGAGTAGCTTGACACAAGGACTGCGACAGCTGAAAGCATGTCTTGCATAACGTCTGTACGTGGTGGTTCTTGAAGCACTGACTCCAGCTGCAGTCGACTCTTTGTGAATCTTCCCCACATTTTTGAATGGCTTTTGTTTCACAATCCTCTCCAGGGTGCAGTTATCCCTATTGCTGTTATACTTTTTTTCTACCACATCTTTTCCTTCCCTTCACCTCTCTATTAATGTGCTTGGACACAGAACTCTGTGAACAGGCAACCTCTTTAGCAATGACTTCTTGTGTCTTGCATCCTTGTACAAGGTGTCAATGGTCGTCTTTTGAACAAACTGTAAAGTCAGCAGTCTTCCCATGATTGTGTAGCCTACAGAACTAGACTGAGAGACCATTTAAAGGCCTTTGCAGGTGTTTTGAGTTAATTAGCTGATTAGACTGTGGCATCAGGTGTCTTCAATATTGTACCTTTTTTTACAATATTCTCATTTTCTCAGATACTGAATTTGGGGGTTTTCATTAGTTGTCAGTTATAATCATCAAAATTAAAAGAAACAAATATTTGAAATATATCAGTCTGTATGTAATGAATATAATATACAAGTTTCACTTTTTGAATGGAATTACTGAAATAAATCAACTTTTTCATGATTATTCTAATTTTATAACCAGCACCTGTATAGTAAGTTTAATCCAATTGACTAACTGATCTTGGAGGTGTTAGGGAACAAACATATATACATATGCTAGATTATTACAGTAAGAAGATGCATAATCTTATGCATCTTCACTTTAGCTGTTTCTTATTCCCATTTTAAATCTTGGTTGCGTCAGGGAATTCCTACAAAAGCCACCAATGAGAAAATACATAGAGTTAGACTTTATTAAACATTATGGCTTTTTGGATTTGGTTGCTTACATGCTACTTTGCTGAATCCTCACTCTCCAGTGCACAAATACATATAATTTAAAACTTGCCTCTGTGGAGCTTAAATAGGACAAACAGTCACACCTTTTGGCTCCTGACGTCTTATGTGTTGCAGTGAGTTGTCAGCTTATATTGGGAGTGGTTAGAGAAACAGGTAGGCAGATTTAAGAGGATAAATCACTGACGCAGTTCACTGTTGTAAGAAAGGAATTATGAAAATCTGCCAATATTATCATTAAAATACAGTCTGACAAAGTAGGAATTTCCAATTCACAATAGGCTTGCCAAGAGATGCGTGAAAGAAATTGCACCGCTTTATTGACAGCCCAGGGGAACATGATTCCCTTCAATGAAAATCATTTGGCATATCCCATCCCACGCCTTCAATAATTTACAGTATTGATTTGAAACATAGCCATACACTGTGAAGTGGATAGCAGAGTACAGTGATTTCATTAATGCTTTAGTAATCTGGCTTCTGATTTGGTACACAACAACCAACGACAATGAAACATCTGAATTTAGCCTGCAGGGAACAATGACAAAAGCATCTGTCAAGGTGAAATAGGGACTGAAAGAAGATGATATTCAGCCACTGATAGTTCACATGTGACATCCTGATACCTCAAACCAGCATGATAAAATGCCAAATGAAAACTATACATATAAACACTTGATCCACAATTTGAAAAATCCTTACAAAGATATTAATGATATTACCCCTCTTCTTTGACACTTCCAATCAATTACAGATTGTATCCAGGTGATTTAATTCGATTTTGTGTTGCAGTGGAGCGATTTTGGGATGCACAGCATTAATCAAAAATTATGCAGAGTAAAACTCAGGGGAGGCAGCCTTGTCACCGTTACAGCCAAATCAATCAGGCTCTGCTTCTACTGAGCCCCCTTCAGAACACAACAGTTTTATTTTCCTCATATCGGCTCTTCTTAACAGTATATGTCTGTTCCTTTTTTGTTGTTTTCAGCAGCACTTTTGTCTTTTCTTTATTTTTTTTTTAACAATAGGTATTGAGGTGTATTCAAATTAAACTGCATTTTCTAGGAAAGTTTAGGCATATGTGCAAAGGACATCTATCACACATAGTTATAGAGCAAGCTGCCTACTGTTTCCATCCTCCATTTGCACATCAGAACAAAAGCTTAGAGCAGTTTTTTTTTTCTTAGTATATGGAATATCAACATGTCATATCCCTTTTGTGAATTAAAGTCGGCTCTGTCATCTTGATGGCGCCCATTCCTTCCTTTCAGAGAGATTCATGATGCTTCTCACAGGTGAAAGTCATATCATACCACCCACTTTGGTGTATTGATATGAATGTGTGTGTGTGTGTGTGCGGTGTGTGTGTGTGTGTGTGTGTGTGCGTGTGTGCATGTGTGTGTGTGTCTCCTAAGCAGCGCAGCAAGAAACAGGGGTCAGTTTATCCAAAATATAAAATAGTTTTTCCCCAAGTCCGACTTCCATGTGTTCAATGTTGCATCAGTGTGCAGGTAGTTAAATCTGAGCATGCTAATAATTCACTTGTCTGGAGCTTTTCCAAGATGCTTTTCTTAGCACAGAGCAATTAGCACAGTGCTCCCACATTGTTTTCACTGCACAGCTTTTCTGATCCCATTGCTAATCTAACATAACAAATTTCAATAGAAGCCAAGCAAAAGGTCACCAATGGGCAATTTCTTTCAGATACTGCATGTAATTATCCAACATAGAAGCGCACAGACATTCACTTGACTACCACATGGTTGCCTTACATGGTACACTTGAAACCAAAGATTTTGCTGTCCTGTCAGAATCTGCATCACAGTAAATCATGTGGAAATTCTTTTTTTTTTTTTGCTCTGGTCTACCAGGAGAAAACCAATTGCAAACCCCTGAGATCTGACTTCATTCACACCTCTGAATACACACACTTCACCCATACAGTGATGGAGACTATAAATGATTAAATCCAAGCACCTTGTATCATCCCCACTTCATGAAATGTTGCATTTGCTTCAAGAGGAAACCCAAGTGACAGGCAGATGCATTGAACCCGTTGAATAAGTATCTTATTAAGAGCAATAACGTTCTGACAAACAGCTAATAACCCAAGTGATCCCTTTTTTTTTTAATTTAACTAAATTGTATGCAGTCCCCTTATCAGCAATGTCATATGTTCTGTGTGATACCTCTTCCACCACAAGCTCCCAGCAGGAGAGCAGAGGATTAGAAAAGGATTCCTCTGACATCTCTAGAAAGCACACTACACAGCTAGCTGTCTTCAGCAGCGGCTGAAGCCCATTCACACCGAAAAGGAGCCTCTGACTCAGGCAGGCCGTCGAACCAGCTGCCCAGTAATTAGCTTATTAAAATGGAGATCCAGGTACGAGTACAGAAGCAATATGATGATCAACCACCTTCACATCTAAGCCGTGAGTAATGTCAAAATGGGTTCATCTTTTAAATTTTCAGCATGAGAGTGGAATCACATTTCTGGTTTCTGTTGAACTATAATAAAAACACTTCACATAAGTTTACCATACACTGACGTTTTACTTTGTAAATCATCACAGAATCAAATTTTATTGCTTTGCTCAGCAATTTACATTAGCCATAAATCATTAAGCCTCAAACAAAAATTGGGTAAAACCAGCTCTCTCACAAACAGGCCCAAAACACTAGCAATATTTACACGAGAAGCAGCAATTTCTCACATTTAAAGTGTTCAATATAAATGACTAAAATGATCACTTGATTAATACCAATCTATCGCCAACACTGAGAAACAACCATTCATGCTCACAGGTAACCTAACCTGCTTGTCTTTGGACTGTGGGAAGAAGCTGAAGCACCTGGAGAGAACTAAGCAGGAACAGGGAGAACGTACAAAGTTCTCCCAGAAAGTGCCCCAGTTGGCGGATGGATTCAAAACCAGGAACCTTCTTGCTGTGAGGCAATAGTAGTAACCTGTCTGCGTAGGTTCTCAGTTCTCATAGTGCTAACCATTGCACCATTGTGCTGAAACTAATTAATAGTTAATATTACCAAAATGAATCTTCTCAATTTAAGGATTACTCAACAAATGCTTTAGTGCTAGTATTGTCATGTACCATCTGAATCACTTTTACATTAACAATATGACCAAGGGCAGTAGGAAAAAAGAGCCGATCAACCATCAGCATGACATCATTAACTCCAGGAGGAAAGACCATTCCTCTCCTTGAGAAATTGCTGCCTGCCTGCACATCAGTTACAGAAGACACATCAGTCTCTGGTATAACAATGTTGAATCACTGACTGTTTCAACCGCCTGGAACGACAAAATTAAGCTCCTAAATTTCCCTAACAGTGTCTGATGAGTGATGAATCTCTCTGGCTTGTGGGCACTCTCATCCTTTACCAAAGTCATGCTGATTGTCTTTAGATGGTTACCTGTCTGTCACACAGACTGATGGACAATACTGTATACATTACAGAGACAGGAAGAAAAGTGCCAAACAGGAAAACTGAAGCATGCTGTCTTTATGAGCGTTGCTCTGATTTAAAAAGGTTTTAAAGGCAGTCGGAGTGGTGTGTGATCGGAATTAATTGAATCACTTGTAATGCTGCTGCCGTTCACGTTTCTGTGAATTAAAGCAGGTAGCTTTCTTAATGAAGAGTGCATTAGACTGTGAATTGGAAAGTGAAAATGAAGAGAAAGGATACATTAAGGATTGATTTACATGGAGATGCATACTAAAAAGAGCAGCTGAAATGTATGTCTCCCTTATTGGACAAAGGAAGAAAGGCACACACAAAAACAAATCAATTTTTTCTAGTTTTTTAAAATGCAAATTCTGCTTTTCTGAAATACCAAATGAAAGCACAAAGCTAGAATACAGATCATTTTAATGAGCATCACACAAATCTGTGCTAACAGTTGTGGAACTAAATGATTACAGAGAAGATTGTTCAGGTTAATTTTCTTCAGCCCTAATCTCCACATGCTTCGGTTGGCAGTTGAGTGAGGAGCTGAAAGTAGAACACTAATGATGTACATTTAACACATGACCTGCACAGACATCCCAGCTATTCTGACTTGAGAACAGTGGATGAAAATTTGCATTCCAGATCACCTCAATCAATACTCCCATTAAGCCCTAATCAATTGACCATTAACAAGCTGTTTCTCAGCAAATCACAAGCCAAAGAATTGTCCCTGGTTACGCAGAGTGAACCACACACACACCATAAAACCATGAATTCAATTAGATGCAATCCGAAGCCAAGCTTAGCATACATTTTAAAAGCAGACGGTATGAAGGCATACCTTTTTAATTGATTATCAAGGATCATGACATCATTTTCTCTCAGACAAACATGTCGATCTTAAGATGAATAGTTAATAAACCACAATAGGACTGAAGCAGGCTGACAGTAAGGATGGCTTATTATTGTGTCTCAAACTCCCTCAAAGTGATGTATTAAGTAGCTTGTACAAGGACACGGAGAAGTGCAAAATGCCAACTACAAGAAAAATGTAGCTTTCAATGAATGAGCAGGTTACAGTAATTGAAAGACTGCTAATAAATCTTTAGAGAGGTGTGTGGGTATAAAAAAGTGAGGAAACAAATATTTCTCCTAAATATTTATATTTTTATTTTACATAAATATAGAGAGAATATTATTATATATAGAACTACTTTCAAAATTGCGATTCTTCAGTATACCATGTGCAGAGCTCAGCTAACTGCACATAATTAATGTAAATGTGTGGCCCACAATAGAAGTTATATCAATAAACTAATGCACAAACATTACCCATCATAAAGAAAGTCAAAAAAGCCCCCATCATCAACCCCTCACACATTTTTATAAAGCCTATAACTGTTGCATAAGAGATCCTACAAACACACTACTAACACTCTCCCATTATGGTGTTTAAATAGGAATAATACATCGTATTCCACACACACTGCACCTCTAATATCCAGTTTGAAGTACACAAAATGAACTGGTTTTATCCACGGATGCACTCTTCCATTCTTAGACTCTGGAGTTGTGGGTGTAGAGATAAACGAGGTGGAAGAAGGATTAAAATGTCCCAAACATTCAGGCTGTTTAATTGAAACCTCCCCTGGGACACTGTGCAGGGGACAAGAGGGCAGGAAGGGTGTCTAGGGAGCTACGACTGGAGACCCCCGTAGGTGAATTCATTCCCTCATCGACTCTCAATAGGAGATGATGAATAGTGTGACACCAGTATCTTGCAGGGGATGGGGGCGTGCCACTGTCTGCTTTAAAACTGAACAGTACGTGGGCTTTATGTGAGCGCTGCAGCAATGGGGGGTGTGATTGTGGTGTGATCAATAATTAATCAAAACATTAAAAGCACTTTCTCTTTTCTCTTTCCATTTTTTGACAGATTTTTGAATCATCCATCTTGCACACAGAGAAAGAGTTCAGCTCTCCCATTTTGACTTGGGTGTAAATTGCTCACACTGATTATTGCCGTTTACGTTAACCCATTACTTTCTAAAGTGGAACAATTTTCCACAGGAGTAGTTTGTGTAAGATGTTCTTCGGTAACAGTTCTATAATCTTGTGTGGCTTTGGAGAAGTACTCATAGTTTGAGAAATTTGCTCTTGTCGCCATTATTAACGTATTCTGCCACTTTACTCGTGAAGACCTATTGCACTCTAAAGGTCTACGAAATATATTTTATGTATTATTTTTACAGTATGCCAATTTTGTGTTGTCATGCAAAATTGTCTTGTGCCAAGCTTTTTTTTTTCAAAAACTGTGAATCCTGTGTTCATGGAAGCTGAGCAGCATTCAAAATATGAAATCTTTCCTGTTTCCAGTTCCTATTTCCTTTAACCACTGCAGTTTGGTGAACTGGTGTCCACTAACAGTGCACTTTAAAAAGTGAGGGTATATGCATGGTAAATGTTTTTACTATAAGTTGTCAGATTCCTAGCAGGAACAAACTGAATTAGCATAATTATTAGACAGAATGAATTAAGAACAGACCCAAAGCCCTTTGCTATGTATAAAAAAAGATAAGATCCGCTCTTTCTTAGCTTTGATAGGGAATAAGGGAATAAATAGCTTTGTATTTTGGCCTCTTCTGCATCAGTTTTTACCATTATTTCTTTCATCTATCTCTTCCAAGTCCTCAAACTATACAGAAGTAAAACACAAAACTACTGAGACAATCCTGTAATTTCTAAAGGTTATGTCTGAATCCAAAATGCCAAACTCCAAACATTCTATATGGGCATAAATAGGGGGCCCCAAGTCTTAGTATAAATCCAATAATACATGAAGTGCAAAATATTTTCTGGGTAAGAATAAATCATACAAGCGCAAGACACCACCCTAACATCCCACAATGCAGCTAAGTTGTGACATGAACACAGGTGGATAATAGACCAACATGGCTCAGTTTTAACAGCCATAACTCTTCAGTTTAAGTGTGTATATATAAGGTATCACTTTGCTAGGCATAATATGCAGTCCTGTGAAAAAAATTAAGTGCACCCATGATTTAATAGGTTATAGAACCACCTTTCACAGCAATAACTTGAAGTTATTGTAACTGAAGTAATTGTTTCCTCTATTACATTATCAGTCTCTCATATCATTGTAGATTAATCTTAGACCATCATTTACAGCATTTTCAGTGGGTTAAGGTCTGGACTTTGACTGGGCTATTACTTCAGTCTAAATTCTTTTCTTTTTCAGACATTTTGTTGGAGATTTGCTGCTGTGCTTGTGATCATTGTCCTATTTTGTGACCCAATTTCAGTCACGCTCTAGCTGTCAAACAGATGGTCTCACATTTGACAATAGAATACTTTGGTATACTAAGGAGCTCATGATCAACTCAATGACTGCAAGGTGCTCAGGTCCTGTTGATTGCAAAACCCTTTCACCACTGTGCTTGACAGTTAGTATGAGGTGTCTATGCTGATATGCTGCGTATTGTGCATTTGTGCAAGGAAGAACAGGATGAGCACTCCTAGAGTCCTACAAAAATGACCTTCAGCAGCCGATGATGTGAATGTCTCTGACCAAACAATCAGAAACAGACTTCATGAGGGTGGCCTGAGGGCCTCTAGTGGCCCCTGTGCTCACTGCCCAGCACCATGAAGCCTGATTGGCATTTGCCACAGCATACAAGAACTAGCCGGTCCACCACTGGTGCCCTGTGCTTTTAACAGATGAGAGCTGGTTCACCCTGAGCACATGTGACAGACGTTAAAGGGTCTGAAGAATTCGTGGAGAACCTTATGCTGCCTGTAACATCATTCAGCATGACTGGTTTGGTGGTGGGTACATGATGGTCTGTGGAGGCATATCCACAGAGGGATGCACAGATGTCTACAACCTAGGCAATGGCACCCTGACTGCCCTTAATCTTTGGACCCACTGTCAGACCCTACACTGGTGCAGTGGGTCCTGTGGCAAGAGTATGCAGGCAGTTCCTGAGGGATGAAGGAATTGATACCATGGACAGGTCCCCACGCTTGCCTGACCTAAAAGAACATCTCTGCGACATTACGTTTTGGTCCATCTGGTGCCGTCAGGTTGCACTTCAGACTGGCCAGGAGCGCAGAGATGCCCTGGTCTGGATCTGGGAGGAGATCCCCCAGGACATCATCCATCATCTCATATCATTAGAAGCATGCCATGCATTTCCGAAACAAATACAACTGTCCTTAAATAAATGTGATGTTTTTGAAAGTATATTTTCTGTTTGTACCATTTGCATCAATTTGAATTGCATGATTATTGTAGCATTGTAATACTTTTATATTTCTAAATGGTTTTAGAATTCAGATATCACATAGACCACTACAATATCTGACCTTTTTTCCTTACCCATCCTTTCCATAATGGAGCACTGAACCGTGTGACTGACACAGCTGAATGATGGCTTTTGTCAAATCAATGAGATGTGAACAAGTGCTGTGATAATGTTGTTAGCCAGCATCATTTTCTCATGTTCTTGGTTGAGCTGGTGATTTATAGAGGTGGTGGCCATTTTGTCCAAGGTCAACAGATCTAAGAGTATTAGATGTAAACTTGCTTTCCCATATGTGTCCTTGAAGGTGCACTAGAAGAATGCAGAAAAAAAATGGCTATTAGAGCGCTTAGTATCGCTGACACATCAGTTTGAAAAGGGCCACTGAAACTCATCATTTTACAGAGATATTATAGGCCTGAGTGGGTAGATATACCTTTCAGTCAGAGTACAAGGCAGTGAAAATCAAAGATGCTGAGGCACAGTGAGATATTCCAGTGAGATTGCCATCTTCACTGACACGCCAGCACTGCTAAATGCATCTGACTGTGACCTGTAAAAAGCCAGGAGACGAATAAAGAAAAGCCGTTAATGGTTCCATGGACTGATGTGCATTTAATTCTAAGAAAATGGCACTTAGCAATGATTCACCCTAGGCGTGGTGCCCATCAGAGTGGGAGTCACAAAGAATCCATTTGATAAAAACAAGCCTGTCCTAACACTTTACTTGGTTTAATTTTCTTTCAGGGTGATATAATATGGTCACAAAGATTTTAGATACAGGCGGTAGAACCACACAGATTCAGAAGTACTTAAGTTGAATGACTTATATGCATCTTTATTGAACTTACCGGGTTTTTTGTGTGATTTTTGGTATTTTTGAGGGATTATTCCTATGCATTATAGAAGTTGAGCTTAAACTTGAGCTTAAACATATAGAATATCCCAGCAGTTCTTTGGGTGCTGTGGGTGGTGCGATTATGCGGGTGTTAAACTCCTGTCACTCTTCATTCACACTGAACTCACTTGTGTATACCCCTTGTTGGATTTTAATTAGCTAAAGTGTGAATATTAATTAGCTGACAAAATACTGTTTATTTACTCTTTTTTGTTAAACAGATTAGAGATGCTTACTCGATTCTCAATTAGCTACTTAAATAAAGCTGTATGCGTTTGTTTGTGTGAAGCCCGGTTTGTTCCAAAGCTAATACACAGTATGCAAATTTTGCCGTAGCAGCAGTGTGGGCTAATTCAACAAGAGAGAGACAGAAAACAAATGAATCCGTCTGGGTTTAGTTCCTTTGATCAACAGAGAAGCAAAGCATGGCGGTCATTTTCAGTGAGAAAGTTTGACAAATCGTTACTATAGCATCAGGAGATAAGGACATGTTTTCCATTGGGAAGTCTTTACTGAGCTGTTATAACAGCAGATTTCAGGGATTTCTAAAGAAGCTTGATGAGTGGCATGCTGTTAGCACACCACAACAAATGAAATGTGCTTTTTTTCTTAAACTTCTTCACTAAAAATCTTTCTTGTTAATTAGGGGGAAAAAAACTGTTGTCAGTGTACATTTTCAACTGAACGTAGTCTGTCTTTGAAAAAGAGAGCTTAAATAGCAGCAATCCATTTTTTAAAATAATGTGTACTATAGGTCTTTCCATTATTGAAGTGCAACCATTTGTAATAGATAATTAAAAAAAGGTGCAGGATCTAAAATATCTTCACTTCTGCTCTTCACCATCTGGTGGCACTCTTCCAGCTTTTCTAGGCCCAGGAGTGAGCTGCATGCACAGTCCCTTGTTGGGACCAAAGCTGCTGCGCCCACTGAACAAAGGCTTTTGTGAGGAAGATCACAATGACTTTATCCTTCCTGTAACACACCTTTGTACTGTTTCTCTTTATACTGATATAACTTCTGTTGAATCTGTCTGAGCAGGCATTTTGATTTAACCTGCATCAAATGACACCAAAGCCAAAAATGTGTGATCTGTAACAACCACAGACCTACTAAGATTAATGAGGTGCATCATTTAATGATTATATCAGTGATTAAGACCCATTTGGTAAATGGTACTTCTGCATCACAATTCATTAAGCATGAGTAGTTTCATTATTGTCTGATAATCGAATTTACAGCCATTCTTACTTTCAATCAAAGAATAACATCTCTTTCTTGGGATAATGTTTATAACAGCAATAATTAATTTTTTCAGTGCATGGTTTATGCTGATTTTCTCAAGTTTTAAATACACATCTGGGGTCAGAAAACATTAACTATTTACAATCACACAATATTAACACAGAGGAGATTTAATGATGATGAAAACTCAACAAAGGGTCACCATACCTACAAAGCAGCCCAACTGATGAAGCAATATTTTGGCACTAGAGGTAGTGCAGCCCTTATGGCAGCTGTCCTTTGTGAGATGTGATGATCTAGCGGCAGTAAGCCGCACCGTGAGCTAACATCTTCCAGAGAATCAGAATGGCCCTTGATGTGAAAGGACTTTAGCCTAGCCCTCTTCTCCCTGAGTGGCAGCAACCCCCTCTCTCCACACCCACTGTTTTGACTGTCAGCAGCCCCTCCCCTCCTCCCACCTCAGCCCTAATGAGCCATCTCCTGGGGCAGGGCCTTACCCCCGCTAGGGGTAAAGAGGCCATCATGTTGCTCATCTAAAGACGACACATAGCCATGACTTCCCCCTAATTGTGTGCCTGTGTTGCCTCATTTGTTTTCATCGTTAAATATTCACCCTCATATTTTCCCCCTCCCCACCGATAGACCGGCTGTAAGCAATTTGGGGGTGCAGATTGTTTTTAGTGGTATGGGAGGGCGCTGAGGCCCCTCTCTCTGTGATGTATGGAAACACCCACAGATATGCAAACAAAGACAGATTCTGTGAAGTAGAATAACAATATAGAACACGAGCACTCTTCATTATGCACATGCCCAAGCAAACACCCAAGTAAAGACACACACACACACACACACACACACACACACACACACACACACACACACACACACACACACACACACACACACACACACCAGTGAAACCCCTCAGGACTGTTTGCATCTGTGGCGAATTTCAAAGTAGTAAACATCAAACTGGGACCGAGTGCGACCTGTAGGAAAGGAGACCTTTAGCTACGACATTAAATATTGATGTGCTAAAAATATGCATATTGTTTATTGACTGGTCTCACTGAAGAAAATGAGAAAGGGGGAATCACATCTGTCCAGCTGAATACATCTCCAGTGCAATTTCTGAATACTGTTAAAATACACTTCATCTTCATAACAGTTTGGTCGTAATTCCCAAAATAAACGAAAGGTTGAGAAATAACTGGAAAATATGCTGCCTTGTTTAAGTGCTTCTCTAAAGCAATGCTTCAGTTTTCACAGAACAGATCCTGAGTGCAGAGGCAATTAGTCTGTAATGCATCAATCTCACACAATTACAGCTGATTCAACGTAAACAGCATGTCCGTCCCCTCTGTCACTTGACTTGGCTGTGACATTTGCCAGGTGGCGTTTGCTTTTGCCATGCTCAGGCCATTATTAGTTTAATGCCCTATAAGCATCCTGTTTATCTGGATGGAGGAAATTAGAACACAAGCATACAGCAGTTTGCGCAGATCTTCAGCCTACAAATAGCCAGTTTTTAGAGAGAAATTATACATTTAAACAGGACAGCTTCATGTTAACAGGATTGCTTATGTGATCAACAGCCAAAAAAACGGAGCTATATTTAGTTTACATTCATAAGAGACCACTGAAATATTGAATGCAACATTAAGTCTCTAAAGAATCCATACGAGGGTTGTTTAAACAGACTTAAGTGTCATTTGATTATTTATGGATTATTATGTCCATTTTGAAAGAGTTTTGATTGCATCATTAACTTCATTTACTTATGGCACTATCTGATTTATGAACAGCTTTCTTTTGTTGGTCTAATTGTCAGGACTTTATCTTGAGTGAATGGATAATTATCAGCTTGTAAATATTAGATTACCTAACATCCATGAAGCCACAAGAAAGCCATGAAGCAAGGCAAATAAAGGAGAGTTTTCTAAAAAGGAGAACATGATCGCCTAATAATAACTTGATGTGCTGAGATCCGTAATGGGGCAAATGGGGAGAAAACCCCCTGAATTTTTATTCTGTTTATGTGAAAGAATATAACTACCAGTTGATGCAGGGATAGTCAAAATGAACAGACTGCATAATTTAGCTTTCTGTTTTTTTTTTTTTTTTTTTTGGTGTCCTCTATCATGTTCATAAACGGTTCTCTTAAATTACATTTTGAGCACATGAATATGAGTCTACTGGTGTGATAATGCCGTCTTCCTTTGAAAGGCTCGTCCTACTGTCGAACACCGCTGAGATGTAAATTAATCGGAGTGTTTCATTAAGGGTACGAGGTTCTATTGTCTCACAGTATCTGCCCGCTTCAGAGAGCAGAGATGCGAAGGAGGGATGAGGGTTTACTGAGGTAAAAGGGCAAGCAGAAACACAACTCGCTGACTCATGGAGTGCACAATGTATGACACATGATGCATTTCTGTCACAGTTTTCTTCAAAAATACCCTGACTGTTTCTTTATCATCACATTTTCCAGTTAATCCCGCATTCCACTATATCATTTGCAATCATTGCAAAATCTCTGCTCTGCCGTTACAGATGAAATTTGATCAGTCTATTACTATACTATTCGTACCCGAGTGAGTCACCTGCATCAGAAACTGTTCTGACAGTGGTCCCTGATATTGTCTTCAGTTCCTGGCACTGCCTGGGTGCCACTGCTAGCACAGCATTATACAGTGTTACGGCATGTCCTGGCCTTCTGTTCGTCCAGCCACTCCGGCACAGGTGTATTACTGGGAATTAGTCCAAGCCAGACAGCACCATGTGGTTAATCCCTTGATGAAACTGCACTGCCAAGCACAGCTACAAGATTGGCATTGTTGCACATGTCAGAGACTTTGCCCAGGTACCACATTCACTGTGATGTTGCCACTTTATTCCAGAGAGCTGCAACAATAGATAAATACAGTTAGATAAAGAAGAAGACAGTGATACAGTGTTTTTGCCTTAGGTGAGACACCTGTTACTGTCTTGACATGACAGAGAAAACAGAGATCAGAGTAGATGCTCAGGAGAATGGGCTTGTGCTTTGTGTGTGCATACCTGAGCATATATCGCTGACGCAGATGCTCAAAACCCTTTTCTGAGGCTTCACACACACACACACACACACAACAGCAGTCAGTGAGCGTGGTTGTGCGATCACACACAGATGATCATAAGCTTGAGGAAAGGTCCTCTTCGCGTCTCTGCTTGGGTAAATCGATAGCTTTAAAAACCAAAAAGACAGAATAGTCCTTGTTTTCCCTCCTTTGCCTTTCTATGGAAGTCAACTACTATAAATAAAAGAAAAACTAAATCCTACTAGACACACACACACACACACACACACACACACACACACACACACACACACACACACACACACACACACACACACACACACACACACACACACACACACACACACCACACTTCCAAAGTGGGCAAATCAATGCTGGCAGCCATGCTACAACGAGCAGACATTAAATAGCGTCAGTGTCAGTTTATCTCCCATGTTTAGGTAAAATGATCTGTCTGACAAAACATGCTGATATGTGCTGGGCTGAGTGCAAAGTACACACTGATAAAATCTAATTAGTGCCTGTTTTCAATCCTTGCGACTGCATGAATGGCTGTTGTGATGGGCACATGTGCATACCTACCTACGGGAGGTATGCTGTGAAAGAAACACTGGAGCAGACAAGGCGAGAGCGAGAGAAAGCAAGCAAGTGTGTGAGTGCATGTAGGTGGAGGGGATTAGCCTCGCAGCCTGATTGGCATGCAGGTGGAGTACAGCTTTCTCTGAATGCAGCAATATTTTGCAGCAAACCTCTGACAAGTAGGTGCCACTCAATCACGCGAACAACATTCAAGTCCTTTCCTCAAAGCACAAATGATGCAGGACTGTGTAACACAGTAATTCAATTGGGTTTTTTTTTTGCTAGCTTAAACAACAAGCTCCTCTGCTTTCAGCTGATAATAGCTTTAAATAGAAAAAAATCCACATGAAATTGTGGGCAAGAGATGATCCAATCAACAATCTTCACTAACATGACAGCTTACTCTGCAATACACTATGTACTAGCAGCTGATCTCTGCACTGCAGCTGGATTATGCCTTGGGGCAAGGCTTTTGCCAGGTAGTTTCCATTCCCACCCAGCACTCACACTCAATATGGTGGCAGAGAATGTGTCAAAGTCAGGTTCTGCTATCAAGGCCTAAATAATTGTGTGGCGTCACAGAGAGTCAGCAAATGGGATTTAAACTTGCCATCAGCAACCCCTAGCATAATCAAAACCCAAGTATGAGAAAATTAGAAAAAAAAATGAAGACACCATTTTTGCTGCCACGACGGAATGGTATAACCTCTGTTACCAGATCACTTGGGGGATACAACAACTTTGCTCTGACAATCGAGGCTTCATTTTAGGTGAAGAGGTCTGCATGACATTCACACAAAATACCATTTAACAGTTTGTTCAATCAGCGCTCAAGATCTGCACTTCATTTTCAGCTGAGAAGACGACAATGCCAAACTGTGACCACCGGTCTAGGTTTCAATTTGACACCTCTCCAGCCACTCTGACAGAATCGAACAAACAAACAACTTCACTTCACTACATGCATGTAGTGAAATTTAGTCTCTGCATTTAACCCATCACACACACACACACACACACACGCACACACACACACACACACACACACACACACACACACACACACACACACACACACACACACACACGCACACACACACACACACACACACACACACACACACACACACACACACACACAGAGCACACCTTAATCCAGTTCATCCATATCACTCACCACTCCTTTCCTTCACTTGTTTCTTTATCGGTGCCCAGAGCGGTAACATCCAACTCTCAGGTTAACAAAGTCTAATGACTTAGAAAAGTGACAATACAGTTTCTGCCAATAAAGCATAGGATAATCAAAATTTTGAAACCCAAACAGGAGTCAAGAAAACAAAGGTAAACAAATTAAGCACAAGATTTGGAGCTCATAATAATAATACTTCTATAAAAGTAACATTCATTGTTTGGCACTGTAGCTAGGATGATATACCATAATATACAAGGCTAGATGTCAGTTTCTAATGTGGCATATTAGTTAAAGTAGTCAGTATTAGTTGGAAACATTAGTGCCTAATTGTTAAAATAAATATGTGGTAGTAATGCGTAATGTTAAATCGAATCTTTTTTTTTTTTTTTAAAACAGCAAAAGACTCTTTCAAAAATATAAAATCATCATGTAAAATGGCTCAAAAATATAAATAAAACATTTTTTGTGTTCCCAGCTCTTCTTTATTCTGATATTTTTTATCAATATCTACTCCATTTTAAAGGAAAATCTTTCTTGATGGGAAAGGATTCAATGTCTTGTCATGAAGTAACTGCCTTAGTTTATAGCCCTGCCAGTATTTCAGTTCCTGAGGGGCTCGCAGTAACATGCTGACACCATTTTATCCATTTAGTTGAAAATGAGAGGAGAGTACCGTGCAGTTTTATGATCTTATCCCACTTGGCGAGATTTCTGGCACTCCTGGTATGTCTTACGCCCAGGGCATGGAAAATAGCAAATATGCTCTTGTGCTCTCCCCCTCTCTCTGTATCTCTGTGTCTGTATGTGTGTAACAAACACCTACACAAAAATATTTGTCTGCACACTAAAATATATTTGTGTGTGGGTGTTGTAAGCCCTAAGTGCTTGCTCTTTGCTTTAAAAAAAACACCCAAACTGCTGTACCTGTCATCTCCAAGCCAATCAGCTACACTGTTTACCTGTTCCTGGTGTCTCTCTCTCCTGGACTGAAAGGTCTGCTGTGCGCACAGTGAGTCAGGAGACCAGAGGGGAAGGAAGGCTTCAGGTTTAGTTGTGACTGTATTTAGAACAGGAACCAGAGCTTGGCTCTGTGACGAGTGAACTGTAAAAAAGGTGGTGACAGAGCCACATACCGTCCTACAACAGTTGGGTATGGACTGATATAGAGTCTTTTCCCAGTGGTATTAAATTCAAAAACATTTGTGAATATGTCACTCCAAACATTCCTGCATTTTTACTAGTGAAGTCAGTTTTTTATGTGTATATATATATATATATATATATATATATATATATATATATAAAATTTTTTGCACCCCACAGTTTTCTGTTCAATGCAATGCAATGTACTGTGTACAGGTACCAATCTGACTGCAGTCAGTCTGAGTCAGACCCTTTAGCATGTTTGGAGACAGGTTGCCTCTCACCAAGTGACCTGCGCAATCGCCTTGTGACCCAACGCGGTCACTCAGAGGTTGAGGATTTTGCACGCTCAACCTCTCAGTGACCCGTTGGTTGCCACAACTTGCAATTAGTTGCCAACAGCAAAAAAATTCAGTGCAATCACCTGGCAGCCACTGTTTTTTCATTGTTGCAAGGAGGTTGCTATCCTATTTTTACTCTCGTGTGACTTAAACAGAATGTGAAGATGGCCCAGTTATTAAAGACAGGTCTGAACAATGCTATTTCCAATAAAGAAGACTTATGTTAGCTGTCCAGATATTTAAATCCAGCCATTAAATTCCATATATCAGCTGGGTTATATAGAAAAACAGTGGCCAGGATTGCAAGCTGTTCAAATCATTCTAGCCCAGTCATTTTAAGCATGTAACTGTCATGTGAATGATATATACATTTTTTCTGGAAATTTTTGGCCATAGCACCAAACAAAAGGCTTCCAAAATCTTTGAATAAACTAGATACTGAGATGAAGTGAAAGAGAAGGGGGTGCTACATGCTAAAAAATGCAGAAAGACAAAGACTAGTGACACTAAAAGTCTGTGTGTGATTGCATGTCATGACACTCTGAGCTGAAGACAGTGGGTGTCCTGCCAGACTGTAAATCACTGCCTTTGCTCCCTCGGGCTCTCTTGATAGGTGACAGCTCCAGCCCTCATCTCACCTACTCCACACATCTTTCTCTATAAACAGAAGCGGACGAAATATAAACACTCATGCATAATAAATGCAGAGGCAGAATGTCACTTACTGTAATGTCATGTCTGTGCCGACAACCAATTAAAACTTCCTGCATACAATCATAGTGAAGGAGAGGAAGGTGTTTAAGGTGAAACTGTTAATTATTTGTATCTGTGGGGATACGTTTAAACATAGATTACAGAATAATATAAGTCAATTACATGATTAACTTATATGATGAAAATATGTATATTAATGAGAAACTGACTTATCGTTGGATATGATCTATTACACGATGTGATTGCATTTGTATACTAAGCCACCACCACAATAAGGGTCTGAAAAGGAACCCAGAAATCCCAGTGAATGATACCTTTGTTTAGCAGATAATTGTGAAGTTAAAGAAATAAAATATATAAATCACTTAAATGGATTCTAACTTGGGAGGACCCTGCATTTGATCCACATACGCGAGGAGAAATGGCAATGAACCGAATCAAAGCCTGTGGTGAGGATTTGCTATTTTTTCACAGAAAAACAGATGCACCAAAACCCACGAGACAACAGACTCAGAGTTTCTACTTCACCACAAACGTAATAATCATTTACTGCTGCAAGTGACAGGTCGGCTTTGTCACAGAAATGTATGTGTGTGTTTATTCTCCATCTGTGGTGGCATCTGTTTCATATTGTTCTTGCTGTCTGTTTGCCAGTGTTTGGCACCAACACATTCAAATGTTATTTTTATCTGAATACACACGAGCAAGCCCATTACTCGTGTGAGGTTTGCGTGGTCACATTCAACATGCCTTTTTTTTCCTTTATACATGTAATGTATATATTTTATTTATATGCGTTAATAGTACAATTCTCCAAGAATAAAGGAGTGCCCTCTTACTCTGACTATTATGCTTCTCCCTAAAGAAAAGGAAGGTCTTCATCTGTCAGTGTCAGGAGATGCGCATATAGAAACACTTTGGCTAAAAGCCACAGTCATTGTGAGCCTCATCTCTTCCTTATTCCATCTTCCACAAGGTCAGGACTCTGTCAGGTTCAATGGCACCGGTCAAGAGTCGAGATTATGGTCACAGGACACAGTGTGTTTTGAAAGAGTCTCCATCTGTGAGTTGGCTGTGAGGGTCATGGACACGACACTTTAGAATTCATTTGATAGCTGATGTTCTTCTCTATGTGCAGCCTTACAAGTACTTGTCTTGCATTGCAATCTGGTATTTCATGTAGTCATAAATTTCAATCCAAGACATAAAACTGTCCAGGCAAGACCACACAACTACCAACTTTTTTAAATGCACCATAATTATAATTTCAATGGAGATTTCGATGAAAGAAAAATGTTATTTTTATGATTTACACTCAGTGTGTGTGTGTGTGTGTGTGTGTGTGTGTGTGTGTGTGTGTGTGTTCGTTTAAACTTTCTAAACTATACTTTAGCTACAATACCACGACACAATGCCACTAGCACTCTGTACTCGTAACACCGGCAGCCTCCACATACATTTTGCCCTTTAGTATGGTCCAGACTGAAGAGTAATGGAGCCTATGAAATCTAAAGGGGTGCTAGCCACACTAAAAGAATCAGAAGTGGGATTCACCACACACCATTTCACACATGGCCTCAGAGCAGTCAGAAAATGAATGTCAAGGTATGTGCTGTTCAAGAAACCTATGCATTTATACGGGCTTAACCCTCACTCAATAAATAGCAGGATGGTGCACTGTGCCAACCATGAAATTAACTACCTCAGAGACATGTCAGCTCAACTCAACACAACTGTAAGACTACACATTCCAGCCGAGTTGAACCCCAATGAAAACATAGAGTACATGGCAATAAATAAATAAATAAATGAATAATAGATTTTACACTGCAGCTACAGCTGGACACTCTAATTTAACTGGCTTTATAAAATACATTTTTCACTTGGAAAAAATAAAAAAAGTCCACTGCCAATAAAGGAGGACAGCTTGGACATCTTTTTCTCCAACAATTTGAGATGCCCAAGATCATGTCCAGACTTGTCTGAAATATTGAAGTTGATGTTAACAGTCTTAGACTCAGTAATAACACAAAAACAGTTAAAGAAAATGTCATGGCCGGGGAGGAAACGGACGAGGAAGGACTCACATGAAGGACTCCAGAAGCAAACATAACTAAAAAGGGGATTTATTTCAACGGGGAGACACAAATACAAAAACCTTGGAAGGGAGGCACAGGGAGACGAAGGGCAGGCACAGGGAACACAGGAACATGCGGGCACAAAACATCAACGACGCGACAAGGAACACATGGAAACTGAGGGCTTAAATACACACTGGGTAATCAGGGCAAGAGGAAACAGCAGGGAACAACAGGTGAGGCAAATGAAACTAATTACACAGGGGAAGCAAAGCTGAACACAAAGCACAGGAAAACCAGACTGTCAAAATAAACAGGAAATGACAAACCAAGGAACATACTGACTAAACACGGGGAACAGGCACAGACTCAGGACAGAGACGCAGACATATCACAACACTAGGAAACAAGACAAACATACTGGGAGGAGAAGCTCAGGAAATAAACTAAACACAAAACGCTGGGCAAACGGCCCAGGACGTGACAGTACCCCCCCCTTAAAGGCCGGCTCCCGACGGCCAAAACCAGAAAACAAAACCAGACAAGGGCGGGAGGCGGGGGACCAGGAGGGAGGGCCCGAAACAAAAACAAAGACAGGGAGCAAAACAGAAATCACAGGGCGTGAACAAAACAAATCAAACCCGTACCGGAACAAAACAAAAACACAGGACCAGAACAAAAGGCGACGGCACAAGGCCGGAGACAGTCCAACAGGGGGGCATCAAAATGAGGCAGAGCAGAGGCAACACAGTCCAAACAAGAACAAAACACGGGGACGAGAAGCAAAAAAAAACAACCGGATGAAACAAAAAGCGACGGCACAAGGCCGGAGAGCTCCAATGTCCAAAACAGGGGGTCGAAACAAGGAACAGTCCAGGAGCTATGACAAAACAAAAAACAGCAGGGGAAAAAAACAGTCCACAGTTCAGGGGAGTCAGTGGGAAATCCAAAAACAAAAAACACACAGTTCAGGAGGCCGCAGAGGCCAAGGGGCCACAAAGCAAAATCCCAACGAGGGAGGCCGACCGCGCTCCCAGCGGCGGCGGCGACGAGGACGAGAAGGAATCACTGGAGGCCGACCGCGCTCCCAGCGGCGGCGGCGACGACGAGGAGGAGTCACTGGAGGCCGACCGCGCTCCCAGCGGCGGCGGCGACGACGAGGAGGAGTCACTGGAGGCCGACCGCGCGCCCAGCGGCGGCGGCGACGACGAGGAGGAGTCACTGGAGGCCGACCGCGCGCCCAGCGGCGGCGGCGACGACGAGGAGGAGTCACTGGAGGCCGACCGCGCGCCCAGCGGCGGCGGCGACGACGAGGAGGAGTCACTGGCGGCCGACCGCGCGCCCAGCGGCGGCGGCGACGACGAGGAGGAGTCACTGGAGGCCGACCGCGCTCCCAGCGGCGGCGGCGACGACGAGGAGGAGTCACTGGAGGCCGACCGCGCTCCCAGCGGCGGCGGCGACGAGGAGGGGTCTCTGGAGGCCGACCGCGGGGCATGCGGCGGCGGCGACGGGGAGCAGACACTGGAGGCCGACCGCGGGGCATGCGGCGGCGGAGAAGGGCGACCCCGGGCTCTGGTGGGGAACCCTCGGGTGACGTGGAGCGCTCGGACTGAGCAGAGACCCTCACCGGCTCGGACTGAGCGGGACCCCCTGGCTCGGAGCGCTCGGACTGAGCGGAGACCCCCATCGGCTCGGACTGAGCGGGACCGTCTGGCGCGGAGCGCTCGGACTGAGCGGAGACCCCCATCGGCTCGGACTGAGCGGGACCCTCTGGCGCGGAGCGCTCGGACTGAGCGGGACCCTCTGGCGCGGAGCGCTCGGACTGAGCGGGACCCCCTGGCGCGGAGCGCTCGGACTGAGCGGAGACCCCCATCGGCTCGGACTGAGCGGGACCCCCTGGCGCGGAGCGCTCGGACTGAGCGGAGACCCCCATCGGCTCGGACTGAGCGGGACCCTCTGGCGCGGAGCGCTCGGACTGAGCGGGACCCTCTGGCGCGGAGCGCTCGGACTGAGCGGGACCCCCTGGCTCGGACTGAGCGGAGACCCCCATCGGCTCGGACTGAGCTGAGCCCATGGGCTGAACGGGGCCTACATAGTGAGGCACCGGATGCGTAGGCTGGGACCGCGGAACAGGGCACACTGCTGCTTTATTGAGCAGCAGGGGCTGCTCGGGGAATAGCCGAGGTGCAGGGGACTGCGTGGAAGCAGGCCGGGAGACGACTGGCTGCGTGGAAGCAGGCCGGGAGCCGACTGGCTGCGTGGAAGCAGGCCGGGAGACGACTGGCTGCGTGGAAGCAGGCCGGGAGACGACTGGCTGCGTGGAAGCAGGCCGGGAGACGACTGGCTGCGTGGAAGCAGGCCGGGAGCTAGGGAGATCTGGCTGCGTGGAAGCAGGCCGGGAGCTAGGGAGATCTGGCTGCGTGGAAGCAGGCCGGGAGCTAGGGAGATCTGGCTGCGTGGAAGCAGACCGGGAGCTAGGGAGATCTGGCTGCGTGGAAGCAGACCGAGTGCTAGGGAGATCTGGCTGCGTGGAAACAGACCGAGAGCTAGGGAGATCTGGCTGCGTGGAAACAGACCGAGAGCTAGGGAGATCTGGCTGCGTGGAAACAGACCGAGAGCTAGCTGACACTGGGGCCTGAGAGGGAGCTGACACTACTGGAGCTACAGAAGGAGCAGGAGCTGAGGGAACTGGGACCAAAACCGAAGGAACTAAGACAGGGGCTGAGGGAACTGACTGAGAGGGCACTGAAACAGCTGACACTGGGGACCGAGGAAGAGTTACTGGAGCTGACTGAAGGCGAGGGAGAGCGACTGGAGCTAGAGCTGACTGAGACCCTGCTGCTGCAGCTAACACAGAAAACCGATGCGAAGGCTTGGACCTGGTTGCCCCCACCCGCGGAACAGGAACGGGTGCAGAGGTCAGCCCGTCCG
This sequence comes from Archocentrus centrarchus, assembly GCF_007364275.1. NCBI lineage: Eukaryota > Metazoa > Chordata > Actinopteri > Cichliformes > Cichlidae > Archocentrus > Archocentrus centrarchus. The sequence goes on along the minus strand of NC_044367.1, from coordinate 11,341,143 downwards.
TGGCTGCCCCCACCCGCGGAACAGGTACGGGTGCAGAGGTCAGCCCGTCCGTGGCTGCCCCCACCCGCGGAACAGGTACGGGTGCAGGGGGAGCTGGAGCCAAGGGAGCAGGAGCAGGGTGAGCAGAGGGAGCTGGAGCTAACTGAGGGGTCTGAGACTGCGACTGAGGAGGAGCTGGAGCTACAGCTGACTGGGAACACTGCGACTGAGGAGGAGCTGGAGCTACAGCTGACTGGGAACACTGCGACTGAGGAGGAGCTGGAGCTACAGCTGACTGGGAACACTGCGACTGAGGAGGAGCTGGAGCTACAGCTGACTGGGAACACTGCGACTGAGGAGGAGCTGGAGCTACAGCTGACTGGGAACACTGCGACTGAGGAGGAGCTGGAGCTACAGCTGACTGGGAACACTGCGACTGAGGAGGAGCTGGAGCTACAGCTGACTGGGAACACTGCGACTGAGGAGGAGCTGACACTGGAGGAACTGACACTGGAGGAACTGACAGAGTGCTAGGGTGAACAGACATTAGGGAAACCGACTGAAGGCTAGAGGGGCCTGAGTACGTCAAAACTGGCCGCGTGGAAGCAGGCCGGGAGACAGAAAGAGCAGACTGCGAGCTAGAGAGAGCAGGAGCTAAGGGCGTTAGAGCTGACTGCGAGGAGACTGACTGCGAGGAGACTGACTGCGAGGAGACTGACTGCGAGGAGACTGACTGCGAGGAGACTGACTGCGAGGAGACTGACTGCGAGGAGACTGACTGCGAGGAGACTGACTGCGAGGAGACTGACTGCGAGGAGACTGACTGCGAGGAGACTGACTGTGAGCTAGGGAGAGGAGCTGACTGCGTGGAAGCAGCCTGAGGCACAGCTGACTGGGGAGACTGAGACACAGCTGACACCGGGCACTGAGAATGCGCTGACACTGGGGACTGAGAATGAGCTGACACTGGGGACTGCTGTAGGTGAAGGGTGGAGGTTAAGAAATCCTGCACTAACCCATGCAGAGAGCCAAATAACCAAGGGTAATCATCGACTAGCCCTTGCAGCTGGGCCGTGAGCTGTTGCTGTTCCTGCTCACATGGGTCAGCCAGAAGGTCCATAACCAGTGAATCCACCCAACAGATAATGGTCTGCTTTGCCACCTCAGGGAGGGGAAAGGCAGGGGGGTGACGGGAATAATTGTCCGCAGGCATAGTAGCGTTGAAGCCAGTGTTACTCACGGAAACGGAGGATTGGGTGTGAAGTGGTGAAGCGGTCCGCGGCGTTATACCGCTCGGGTCTCGGGGTGCCTTCCGCCGTTGCTGCCGGGAACTCCCTCTCCTCCGCGGCTGCCGAGGAAGGGAGGGATCAGCGAAAGGGGAGGCAGGTGAGTGACGATGACGGGGACTGTTCAAAGACGCCGGGCCCCCCAGCGCTAGACGAGTGCCGTCGAAAAAATTGGAGCCGGAGGGGGTTTTGTAATGGTCGCGTCGTTCTGTCATGGCCGGGGAGGAAACGGACGAGGAAGGACTCACATGAAGGACTCCAGAAGCAAACATAACTAAAAAGGGGATTTATTTCAACGGGGAGACACAAATACAAAAACCTTGGAAGGGAGGCACAGGGAGACGAAGGGCAGGCACAGGGAACACAGGAACATGCGGGCACAAAACATCAACGACGCGACAAGGAACACATGGAAACTGAGGGCTTAAATACACACTGGGTAATCAGGGCAAGAGGAAACAGCAGGGAACAACAGGTGAGGCAAATGAAACTAATTACACAGGGGAAGCAAAGCTGAACACAAAGCACAGGAAAACCAGACTGTCAAAATAAACAGGAAATGACAAACCAAGGAACATACTGACTAAACACGGGGAACAGGCACAGACTCAGGACAGAGACGCAGACATATCACAACACTAGGAAACAAGACAAACATACTGGGAGGAGAAGCTCAGGAAATAAACTAAACACAAAACGCTGGGCAAACGGCCCAGGACGTGACAGAAAAAGCTCTGTATTTGGCAAGCCTTCTTGCAGGAGACCTTTGAGAAGATTAGGCTAGCTGCTAAAATATAATCTCTGTCCTTTATTTTTTTTTGGAAAGAGCCCATGATGTTCCTGAAAGCAGTTTAACCTATATAAGTGAAAGTGCTGAATTATGTGATATAATTCAAGGAAAAGAATTATCATTTGTTTAAATCTGTGCTGTGGGTCAAACGAAGGCCACATCACTGCAAACTCAATAAAGAGTACAGATTTAAACAGCCACAGCACCAATTATCTCGAAGGTTTTCCTGTAAAACAGAGGATGTGACGGGAACGAGCCGTGTTTAGTCATATCAGCCAGGCAGGGCTGTTCAGCCTTCCTCTCATCTGTTGTCAAGTAGGTTTGTGTTAGCATTGCAGCGTTTAGTGTCATTATACTGCAGACACAGTAAAGAGATGTGAAAGGGGCAGTTTTACTATGCAAAGCTGTAAACCCATTTTATGGTTACTTTCATAAGGCTCTTTCTGTTATGTCACTCTTTATCCTCTTAGCAGACGACAGACCACATCTTGACCACGACCTCTGATCTCACTCATTTGCTGTTTGCAAGCTCTGTCTTTGAAAGCGAGTCCAGCTGGAGTCAATGAAGTTGAAAGCTCAGACTTTGAAGCTGAGTGTGATTCACACATATTAACACATTTCTTTTAACTAACCATGCTAAAATCGACCCAGTTATTCAACAGCTTAATAACTGTTGTATGGTCATATTCACACTGACTGAGCTGATTTCACTTGACAGCTTTTTGAAAAAAGAAAAAAAAAAACCTACTAATTTATGAAGTCGTGTCCCTATGAATTTATAAGACCCTCCTGCAATGGTGTTAGTGCTTTAGAAAGGTGACTAATGAGCATGAGGTGAGAAGTGAAACTTCTCATTAGAGTGAAGAATATGAGGAACAAGCTGAGAGGGTCAAGCCATATGTGAAAGGAAACAGGGATGGTGATTGAAACTGTGGAGTAAAACTTGAGCTACGGGGTTGTGATTATACTGAAAGGACAGACATTATGACCCTCCCATCATTTAACACCCTGATTGCATGTCTGTCACGTCTCTGTCAGGCTGACTGCTTCATCAGAAAGTCTTTGTCTGGTACGAGTACTCCATTAAGTCTGGGCCCACATCACAAAAAGACAGAAAATAGACAGGGTAATGTTCTAAAAAATGCAAAATATTTTTATGAGACCATATAGATTTAGTTAAAATCACATGAGCATATTCTTTATAGATACTTTGATTTTAGGACTGTAATATATGAATTAATGCAGACATTCAACTATCAAATTAAAACTATTCAACTATTAAAGTAAATTCAATCATCTTATTACAATGATTTCATAAAAACTGAAGTGTAACCATTACATTTATGTAACATGTTTAATTACAAAGCAGCATGGCTTTATGGATACCAGTGCCATTCTTTTGGGATGCCCTTTGGTCTAGGCTGAAATATATCATGTATTAGATGGTGTTCTATGTAAAACAGGAACAATGATACCGATAACTCTGGTGATCCCCCAGCTTTTCCTGTGGTGTCACCAATAGGTCAAAATTTCATTTTGGCAGGTGTTTTGTTTTGCCTGCAAACTTTTGTCATTTCTATCATCCAGATGCATTTGTGCCATTTATCACATGCCAGCATGCTGGCAAGCCAAATGATGGGGGGAAAGATTTTGAACATGGTAAGCATTGTGCCTGCTAAGCACAAGTCAGTCACTGTCATAGTGAGTGTGTTAGTGCTTAACACTAAATGTTGCCATCAGCACGGTATTTGTTGTTCTGGTTCTATTTACAAGAGGAAAGTCATAGTTTCAGTCCTGTAACATTTGATAACATAGTTTACTCACCGAGTATTTGCTGAAATAATAATTTAAAAAAAGACAATTTCACACTTTGTTCCTTAATGAAATAAAACATTATATGGCTTAAAGGCTGCGTGCATTTGCATTTCCTAAGATGCAGCTTGTGTCATGAAAGTTTTGGCATATTAAGTATCATTGGAAAGTAAGAGTATTGGACTGCTCACTGTGATGAGTCTCAGCACTTTTATGCAGTTTGATTTTTCTCTTACATGCGTGCCATATTGATAGCTTTGTTCTGTTTTATATGTATTATTATTCCGTCACCACCTCCTCCCAGTCTGCAACCATGCTTGCCTCTGTTTTTTGATTTTTCTTGCTGTTGCTCACAGATGACTTTGTCAAAACTATGAGGATGACTGTGTAAATGTCGCCACCCAGCCCTACTGCAAATGTTTCTTTTTCAAGAGTGCACACCCAGTTTCTGTAGTCTGAGAGGTGATTATCTTTATATGTTTTGTGGTATTAAACTGTTTACTGGCAACCTTTTAAATTTTAACCACTTTGAAGTTTCAACTTATCTTCAACAAGCACGGATAGTCGTGGTTTTCTACCAGCATTCTGTGCTGAACGAGAACTGAAGTGAACATATACAAAAAAAGCTTTTGGTGAGCTCGTCCTATAAAATACAGATTAATAGCCATTTAAGAACAGCGTCGGGGGTCACACTGTGTCCAGATTGCATCTCCTCTTGGTGCTTAGAGTAAAATGCCCCGTAGATTGTTAAGAGGTTGTAGTGCTACATCAAATTTGTCAAAATACTTATGGCAAGGGCTATTTCATTAGTATAAAAAAAGGAATCCAACTAGAGCGTGGTCACAGGGCAGACACTCATAAATTTACCAGTTTCTGTATTTTATGCTGCAGTCTCCCAAAATAACAGCTTGTTTGAACATAAAAAATGGCATAATTTATTCTACACACTTAGTCTGCATCTGCATTCTTGTTATGTGTTGATAAAATATAGACACCCTATTCTATTCCACACCCAGGAGATCAGCACTCCCGGTGACCCCAGTGTACTCCATTGGACTAAACAATGATGCCTGGTCACCTCCTCATGGCCCAAGACAGATGGCTGGCTCCTCTCTGTGGTAGCCACCATGGCCAAGGTCACCTCCCCTGTGCATGGTGCAGCTGCACCCCAACACTCCCATTATCACCATCTTTATTCCTGTTATACCTAGCACACGGCATGATGCAGACGCTCACATGTTAACAGAGGAGAAAAAAGCCATTTTGATTCTGTTGGTGTGTGTCACACCTGCATAAAATAAATAAAAATAACAGGTTAGCTAATAATAGGTTAGCAAAATTTTATTAGGTAACATTTTCCTGTAGCTGATCAGCTTATAGAGGCATTCCTCCAGTCTTTACCAAAAAGATTCTCCATTTTCAGTAATGAAGTCATGATGCAAGCTAAGCAAAAGACAAAAGAATGGAACTGGAATGAATAAACAGCAGAATAATGAGGTAAATTATAACAGATGCCTCCCCAGCAATACCCAGAATCAATTGGCACCTGTGTCATTCTATGAAATGCTTCACACCAAACCACTGAAGAGGACAAGAAGTATTGACGATGGCCTGTGATCCATGAGACAGGCTACCTGTCACAGTCACAGGGGTACCTCCCTCACCCATTCAATACAGCAAACCATCAGATCAATGTCCACAGACACAGTCTTCCCCCCTGCAAAACTAATTATCTGAGCATTTTATACTGCCAAGTCCTCCACGCTTTGTTTATGCAGGCTACAATTAGTGAAATAGTCAATAAAAAGGCTGGGGGAGTTACCCTTGATGGAGGGGAATTGCCAGGAAGTGAGAGGTGGAGCCTTACGAAAGCTGACTGTGTAAGCAGCTGGAGGCACAACGGTGGGGCAGAATTTGTGACAGCACGCGAAGCAAATTGGAAATTTTTCATGACGCCAAGATTTGAAACTTGCTGTTCCTGTGAGTTTCTCAAGTCAAGTCTGTGCGAGGTGCGAAAGTACTTTGTTCTGTGGCATCAATTTCCCAGAAGTGCAACAGTGGCGGGTCTTTATATCACTTCTGCACGCACAATTAAGTTGCAGTGAATATTTATGACAGGTTTAAAAGACATCTTTCTCGGTCCCCCAGGTGTCACAAAGTGGCTGTAATCAGGATTCAGGAGAGTCTCCTGTTTTCTGTCGATAGCCGACTTTTCACCTGAGAGCTGTAAAACCCAGAGCTTCACTCTGCTTCTAGTTAAGCAGCAGAAAGCTATGTTATAGCAGCAACAAAAGATTCCCTTCTGCTATTACCATCATTAATTCTGCATATACATGTGAGATGTGTCTTTGCAGCTATTAAACAGATGGTGAGGATATAAAAAAAATGTTGATACAAAGGCACAGTTATAATTTTGATATTTCAATCTGTAAGACTCTAAATTATACCGCTAAATAACAGACATCAGTGGGTGTGAAACGATCAATACGAACACTAACATGCATTTTTGCTTTGTATGTGTGCTTTTGTGAGTGTGTGTTCAATGCATTTCTGCCTGAGTGCAACACAGCAGGAGGGAGAGTGCAAAAAGATTGAATTTAGACTTTTTTTTTTTCCACAGGGATATAATGATTGTTTCTGTTCACTGCAGGTCTAAGGCCCACCATCTGTCAATGGAGCTATTTTCAGTCACTCCAGCATGGTTGGAATTCTGGAGGCAGATTTAACAAAGGGGATGTAGTTCTGCATAAATCTAACTCCAAATCCTTATCACATGTTCATTTGATCATTTAAAGACAGTTAGTCATTGAACACTGTAATGCTGGTGAGTGGTGATGCCATAACCATGTGGCACAGTCCATAGCTCTCCATGTTAACAGTAGAGCAGTCAGTGTTTAATTTTCCTCCAGAGAGCTGCCAAGCCTGAGCCACCAGCTTGTAAAGTCCTAAAGACCTACACATTGCAATCTGTGTGCAGTCATAGCTTAATTAAATTAAAACCTTGATTTCCCTCAACTGAGAGTTGATTTCCTCCTGGTATAATTATGCTGGTTTAAAGCGTGCCCTGGTGTGTTTGGTCACTGGAAGACGATCTATCCAGAGAGCAGTGATCCTTGACCATCATAGCCTAGAGTAATTGCATTACCTTGGTTTATCAGTGTAGGGCATCTAAGAGTCTGCAATGCATAGTTACTGTGATGAAGTTTATATATAATATCGTAATGATGAGTCGTCCATAAGTGTCCATTATTCCTTTTAGAGGGTTTATGATTTACATTGTCAAATAATTCTAGGCATTAGATTTAGCACTTGACACTTAACAGGACTCATAGCCAGTTCCTTCTCTTTTAGGAAAATGCATTTGTAGGTTGAGCAGCAGAGTTGAGTATGTGGGTTGCACCAATGAAAAACTTACCAAATCTTTTCTGTCAATGCCAAACAGCTCATTCTGCTATTGACTCTTGTTTTGGTGTCGTTTATTGGATTGGATGATTGAAGTCTGAAGAAACAAGACATATTGGCAATTGAGCAATTTATTCATTTAACAAACAGGGGCCTCATGAGCATGTAGAAGAACCATAAACAACCTCAACAGTCTGGCACCTCCTCCTCATGCTGGTCACCAGCGTGGTCACACACTGCTGTGGGATGGCATCCCATTCTTCAACCAGCATTTATCACAAGTCAGTCAGTGTGGTTGTGTTGGTCACTCTGGCACTAACAGTACACCCAAGGTGATCCCACAAGGGTTCAGCAGACTGCAGGTCAGGACTGCAGGCAGGCCATCCCATCCTCTCCACTCCAAAATTCTGGAGGTAGTCTCTGATAAACCTGCTCTGTGGAGGCAAGCACTGTCATCTTGTAGGATAGAGTTCAGCCCCAGCCTGAGGAGATGTGGGATTGCCACTGGTTGCAGAATCTCATCTCGATATCTCTCAGCATTGAGATTGCCTCCAATGATGACAAGCCTGATTGTCAGCACCTGGGGTAGGATAAGCTGTTTGGCATTGGCAGGAAAGATTTTGCAAGTTCTTCACGGCTCAACTCTGCTGCTCAACCCACAAATGCATTTTCCTTACAAATGTGGCACCACTTATGGGGAAAAACAGGCTCTACAACGATATAAGATTTATTGCCAAGAAGCATTGTTACAAAAAAGAAATCCACCAAACACTTTTACTAAAAAGTCTAAGTAATTTCCCCACTTTGCAGACAATCAACCAACAAAAGATTATGAATAAATTCTTTTGTAGCATCACCTTTCACATTATAGCTGTGGAATGGGACACAGGGCTGCACATGAGCCTGAAAATAATGTATTCTACACAAGTTTGATACACTAATTTTATTTCTGATTAAATATTCTGACTTCCTGTGCCCCCCACCCCGTGCTATGTTCTTGCCCCCCCTGTGCCACCCCCATTTAAATAATCCTGGAAATGCCCCTGGTTCATGGGTGTTAGGAACCCTCATTACAAAGCCAGTGATGGCTGTGGTTATTAAGCAAGGTGAACATAGTTCAATCTGAGCAGCAGAACTAAGGCATAGGCTAAAATAATATACACCTCCTTGAAAATCTTCCCTCATTTCCAAACCTTAACAAAGACCTTTACAAAAGCTTCACCAAACTTGTAGTAGGCACAGTAGGCTACATGCCAGTCTTTAATGCTGAGATGAATTTGACTGATTTTTGTCTATTTTAATTGTTTTCTTTCATGCATAGTAAACAGTGCACGGCAAGCTGAGTAAGTCCCACTACCCTACAGGTATGCAAACAATTAGAAAAGACACTCTGTTTGGTATCATTCCCTGCAGTCATTCTGCTGAAGGCAGGAGAGTGGTGGTGCCTTTTAATCAGCATCAATGTAGGAGGCTCCCATGTGTGACCAAAACCCCTCGAGACAATCAAATGAGTAACGAAAAAAAAAAAATCAGTCCCTTGCTTTTGCCCATACTCCTGTGCAATCATGTTGCTTTCCTTCCCCTGCTTTCTCCCATTGGTCTGTAGCATTTGGTTGGTGACTCTTTCCTTAGTGTTATCTACATAGAGCAGCCTTGGCGGTGACAGCCAAAGTGTGGGAAACACAAGATTCTGTCTCAAATGCAGCCTAGGAAAGGAGCCTTATCAAATGCCAGGTATGTCTCTGATGTCTCAAACAGGTTCAGAAACATCAGCATCTTGCCATACAAGTGCTTTAGAGATCTGTGGGCAACTGCGTTTTCATCCATCCTTTTATCATCCATTTACAGCTTATTCCATTTAGTATCAGTGGGGCTAGAGCCTACCCGAGCATAAACTGGGCAAAGGAAAGGTAGACAAGCTGCACAGTCGACTAGTTTATTGGAAAGACAACACAGAGCAACCACTAGAACAAATCACATTAATAGTCAAGGGTTTTTTTTGTGTGTGTAATTTGTTTCTGAATCAAAACAAAGGGTTTCCTAACTCACACAGTTTCCTGACATCTTTGGCATAACAGAGGGAGGCATACTCCTCCCCTTATCTTAGAGGAAGACTGCCTTTGTTCTGAACGCGGTGGTGAGAATCTTTGACAACATCAAAGAGTTGCAGAGCATCTCGCCAACTGCAGTGCTAATGAGAGACGACATTTCTGTGTAAGTGTGATTACAGCTGCTTCATTAAGGGGTGAACTGATATTGTGCACTGAGCTCTGGAACTAACGCTTTGGGAGCTCCTCTCCTACACACAGCTCAAACTCACTGAAGATCAGGTCTGTCAGTGATGAGTGACTTGGTTAAAACACTTCTCTGAAATACTTTTGATCTCGGGAAAACAGTAATGAGTCGTTTCTATTGTAAAATCTTTAGAAAATATGGCAAGCGTGTTGAAAGAGGGTGACATGTAAAATCAGTATCCCTCTAAGGCCGACAGACTTTTTATTTTTGCTCAGGGTAAAAGGATCCAGTGTGTGCAGCTTACTTGCTATTGCCATTATTGCCTTGATCACTTGAGAATAGAGGGGCACAGGGGAAAAACAAAAGGGAATAAGCTAACATTACATGTCACAAAACATACTAGTAAGCCAATCAAATCAATTGTAACCCAGCGAAAGCAAAAAAGAAAAGAGAGGGAGAAATGAGAACTTGACCCTGAGACACTTTCATCCCTTCACTAAGAGACACAGTGAGAGATTATTTCCACCACAGTCTTCAGCAGCCATGCATCACAGCATCTAGCCTCTGTATTTACAGCCTGGCTTCCTCGCAGTGGTATTAATATGGATTATTCTGTAAAACTGCTCTTTTTAATTTATTATGGTTTATGGTTAGATTAATTCCTTGACCTTTTTGGCCATGTGAGAGTTTCCGTGTGCGTGTGTGTGTGATGAAAAACTCAATGTACCAATTTTTCAAACTGCAAAATTTCATCACAAAAGAAAATACAATTTTAATAAATGGCATCTACATAACATTAAAAACAGAGATAATCATCAACTGGCTGATCACACACTGACTTATTTCAGCTGCTGAGCATCTTTTCAGCAGAATCAATTAGTGACTTCAGACCTTAACGTTTTATATATAAACCATTATATAAACCATCTCCTCCCCTTTTTGTCCTCTAAATCACGGTGAATGATTCAAGCTGCTCTCTGTTTCTCTATCCCCTCTTGCTATAATTATTTGAGTTGCATTAGGTCTCCAATTAAAATTAGCAATGTTATATGGTAATTCCTTTTGCAAAAAAAAAAAAAAAAAAACCCTGTTGCTGAGGGAGATAATTATCTCAATTATTCACTCATACCCAAGATGCATAGGACACGGCCTCCAGTTTCCTTAGGGCTGTTCCTACCCACAAGTGGAAATAATTGAAATGTGGTGGTGAAATGTTTAATTACTGCCATTTTAAATACTGTAGAACATAATGTAGAGTATATCATTCTAACATTAACAAATAAGAAAATCACACAGTTCATTCAGGCTAATAGTTATTGTTCCCTTAGTAATTTCCATGTTGAACTAGTGAAATGTTTATCAAGATCATGCTTCATCACACTGAGGAGACCTTTAAATTTATTCTTGCTTCTGGGCAAATGTATCTGCTACTCTCCCCTTCATGAAGGCAAATTCAGGAGGCAGCAGCGACAAAAAGTATAGAAAACTGCAAAGAAAAATAAATAAATACACAATATCATACATGATAACGTATGTACTGTGCGATGCCAAGGCAGCATGATGTATCAGTGGTCAGTTTTCAAAAGGACCTTCCTGAAGGACATCAAAGTAAACGTGCTGGCCTGATATGATCTGGAATTCTCTTAATAATGAGTGTAGGCACAAGGGCACTGGTCTCAAAGGACATCATCTATTATTCATCTGAGGATCTCATGAATTAGAAATAAGGTAATAGAAACATATATGTTTTACATTAAAAATGGAAAAAACATGATTATCACCATTATTGTCTTATTTCCTCGCAAGATTAGTATTCTGAATGGGCAAGTACACCCCGTGCATAATATCCGACTGACATGAAAATAAGTGGGGGAATCAAGCAAAATCATGTAAGTCTTTAAGTCAGTCTTTTCAAATAAAAAAAAAAAAGATTTGTACAAGTGATTAAAACTAAAAGATACAAGCCGTGCAATTTTCTGAGAGGCACAACCGTCACCATTTTTTAATCCACAACCACAATACAGCTCCATTCCTCAGAGGCAGATTAGGCTCAAGGTAACCAACAAGCTTCATTTAAACAGCAAGTCTGCAAATCTTCTGTTTGTTTCATTTAGACAGCAAATCCCACAAGACATGAAGTACCAGTGAACTGATACTAACAAGTAACTTCTACCTACACTCTACCTACCTATACTTTCATACTTCGGTCACAATATTCTCATCTTCATATTCATTAGCATTAAAGGACCCCATGAAGGTGTCCATCTGTCTTTGTGCTTGAGAGGGCAGATGCCTCTCACCTTATGGTCCACCTCTCACACCCTGAGCCTCCCTCCTCTGAAGCAGGTCATTTAATTAAAACATTGTACTTATACTGTGTCTTGTGTGCAGCACTTCTCTTTCAATTAAAGAGGCAGGCTGAGCCCAGCATCGAGCTGCAAGGGATCCTAAGGGCCTGCCGGGACAGAGATTTGATAAGAAGGGACATGATACAAGCACTTCACTGCAGGGGAAGTGAGGACATGGAGATAAGACCTGTGGTCCAGCTGTCTCAACAAAAACAAATCAGTACAGGAAAACAAACAAGAAATTTGCCAGCAAGGCAAGTTAGTATTTATGAAGATAAATAAATTATGTGATTTGGGGAAATTTTGAATTAAAGATAATACAATTCACCTTTGTTTGTTGAACAAAGTTCTGTCGACTTTAGAGCTATTCACTTGTCAGCCCATGGTCAGACAAACAAAATAACTAATGATGCTTTTTGTACATTTGATACAAAGTGACGACCACACGTGGAGGCACAGTGGCATGCCCTGCGGCTCTCTGCTCCTCCTGTAGAGCAGGAACACGGCTTGATCAGGTGTGTGCTTGTTGGTATAACGTCATATATAGATATAAATACTGTATGTCAGTGATGGTCAACATGTTGTCCCAGGGTTTCTGCCAGAAAAGTTGACAAATATCAGCTGAACAGGTAAAATGCTGTTAATCATAAATTAATTTATAATTTATTAATTTCTTTATAGGTTTGAGCTGTTTTATGTGTAACTACCAGTAGCAGTAGGCTGAGATACATTAGGTAAATTAACAGATATACAGTATTATGAAAAGGTTTTGAGCCACCCCTCATTTCTTTATATTTTGCTTCCAAGGATCCAGACTTTCTTGTAATATCTTCTTTTAAAGCGGTCTTGAGTAATGGTTCTCCAGGCTTTCTTAAATCTTTTCAAAGTTTTTCTTTGGACACTGATTACACAACACACTACACTATACACCAGCTATACACTCCAAATATGCTAAAATCTCTCAAATTTCAAAACTCGCTGTCCCTCAGCAACCAAATTCCACGTGTTTTGATATAATTTTTTGATTGGTTGATATTGTGCATTTTTCCATCAATAGGAAAGGGGACGTGCTCGGAAGCATTCGCTGCTAATGAAGATCCAATTTTTACTCTTTCTTCCTGCACCAAAGGCGCATCACACATGAGGACAAGATACAGAAAAAAAAAAAGCATGGCGTAAATTACTGATCATAACTCTGGTTTTAGTTGGTCTATCAACACAATTAAAAAACTGGTAGATAGTTTGAAATCCGCACACAAGCTTAATGGAGACTCACCGAGGCTGCGTCCTGCTCCTGCCGCGTCTGTCACCTCCAGAGGGCCAAAGACAGGATCTTTTTTTTCTGACTTTTTTTTTCTCCTTGACTCAATTATGGAAAAAAATTTTTAATGAGGCGATCTAGGGGTCATCTTGAAGTACTGTTAAACAAAAGATTTTGGTTTTGTTTAACACCTTGCTCACCCACCTTGCTACTGAGCCAAGCAATCTGGGGATACACCACACGAAATGTAGAAATAGGATTTCTGTAGTAGGTGTGATATAAGTCTATTAAGGGCAGAGTTAAATTCAGTCAACACAATCTCCATAATATCTGAGCAAATTATTTTTTTAATTTTAATTTTGTTCTTTAGAATTAAACTAAATTAAAGAGGTGAACAGACATTTGCATGAATTTTCTCAATTTCAAATAACTTGCACATATTTGTGGGTGTTACACTGCAAATGCATATGGGACAAGATTTGCGTGCAGGTTTTTCTCTGGAAAATGCAATTATGGACCAATTTACACCCCCTCATGTTCCAATGCTGCACTTATCTTTAGCAAAGTGCACTTGGGTTGAAATGAGGCATGGTGATGGTCCCCGTTTATGAACACTATCAAAACACGGCTGAATTGTCTGCCATATGCTCCATCATGCTCAGGTTTCCCATCAAAATGGCTGCAAATTAGAGCGAATTCATCCCTTGTGTTCGTATTTGATTTGGGCTTTCACTCCAAGCCCACTTAGTCTCAGCATATTACTGCTAATTGGTATTTTTCTTTTGTTTTTTTTCTTGCCAGGATGGTTGCCACATAGCTTGAGCCTCTGTGATGTCTTGTTGTTTGAATATCAACAGCAAGTAGTTCTGTTCACACTGCAGTTAACACCTGAACAGTTCTATAAGCGGCAGTTAAACACTGCCGCTTATAGAACTGTTTTCTACTAATGCTGCTTTGGAAGAATGACTAAGGAGCAAGAGGGTAAATCTCCTGAAGTGGTAGGAAGTCTACAAACACCATTTAACAATTCCTGATGAATATTCAGAGTTCTTTTGCCCAGGCAGGAAATCCCTATCAGCCATGTAGGGCACCTAATTATGCCACCTCTAAAATGGAGTTCCAACACCCAGTCATGTCTGATGCCCCCCAGCTTTTAATTAACAAAATTACTGCATACTTCTTCCTCCATTGATAACTGCTATGGGGATTGATTATTTACACACACACACACACACACACACACACACACACACACACACACACACACACACACACACACACACACACACACACACAGGGTTGCCTGTGCTGTAGGTGTAAAAATTAGCTCTTTGAGAAGTGTTTAAATTGTAGGAAAGCAAAAATCTTTACACAATGAAAGTAAAATATAGACATTATGTTGTCTTCGGGTCTCATTAAAATTCTTGACCTCATTTGAAACATTCTGCCTGTTGGGGTATAAACGTCTACGCTGACACAGGGGACGGCTCTCTGACTACAGTTTTAGCCCCAGATCACAGCAGGTGACACCAAACCACAGCACACACACAGCGACAGATTACCTGTTCATGACGGCAGCCGTGGGGCAGAAACTGCAACTCTCTCTTGCCTCGCATGAGCAGACAAGTTGGAGTGGATAAAACTGCACAAGCCAGCCATGTATGAAGATGAACATTTTTAACCGGAGTGAAACTGCAAGTTTAAAATGGAAGTGTGCAGTTCCCGTTGTGCCCCTCGGCGTAGAGGTATTTGTATGTTTGTTTCAGCAGGACTTCCTGAGTGTGGGATTACTCACAGCCCCACATTATGCAGTCTGAATCAGCATTATTAAGAGCTGAATAACATAACTTGGCCTGGCACCACACCTTAACGGAACGCTGATTTTTATGAAAGCAGTTAATCAGATAATTAAACTCTGCTTCCTGTTTCAAAAAAACAAATAAGTTGCCAAGAGAAAATATTTCCTCAAGACAATGCATAGGTACAAAAAGTATCTGCAGTGGATTATTATTTCAAGCAGGGATTTACTGTACTTTCATTTACTGCATGGTTTACAAGCACTCATATCCTCTTACAATATAAGACTATGCCTCAGGGTTTCCTTTGAGCAAGCTGCAGGGCTCGTGCTCTCTGAATTACTGTAACCATATAAGCAGAGGGAAATGATGCTTCTGAGAGAACCCCAAATAATTAAAAACTTGCTGGCTAATTTCAGTATATACTAGTGCGCAGGCATGTGCACACTTTCCCCCTGTAAACCTCACATGGACTGAACTATTGACTTTACATTTCTGTGGCATCAGAGGAGTAATCACCGGGTGGCGAACATGTCTGAAAGCTTTCCAGCCATTATTTTAATCCAAGTGAGCAAATGTTGCAGCTGCATGCATGCGGCACCTTTTGTGACATTCAGAAGAAAAGGGGATTTGAAGTCTCTCCACCAAATTGACATTCAACAACATTGGTGTCAGTGATGACAGAATCCCTCTCTCTCTCTCTCCCTCTGCCCCATTCCTTCTCTCTTGGCCTCTCAGAGAGATAGCACAGGCTCTGGCTGCCGCAACCTTGCTGCCAGACAGCCATGACAGCATCTCTGTCTCTCTGTCTCTCTTTCTCTACCCATGGGGTACCGCTGACAACACATGATCCTCAGAGCCAGAGAGCCAGCTTGAGTGCTTCAAGAGAGCCTTCAGCTACTGCTGACATATTCCAGGGCCCATTTCAACAGATGGAGTTTTACAGGTAGCGTTTGGGGTAAAATACTTTGCTTGAGGGTACAGCATCTGGTCCACCACAAATTGGATGGTGTATTCTACCCCCACCCACCCCCCCCACCCCCTGCCTCAAATCTCCAACCCCTTTCACCTCACTCTTTCGTGCCTTTCTCCTCCTCCATTATGTAGTAGATAGATGCTGTCCATCAGAACACACACAACATCTTTGTAAATTAAAAAAAAAAGGCCATGTGATAGGAAATAGAGCGCTGGTGAAGCATTACTGTGTTGATTAATTTCAGATAAAGTTTCAGTCCATTCCAACAATATAATGCGCTAAACATCTCCAGCATTACGCCAACAAATAAAATTCATTTCCACTCTGATTTTTTTTTGTCCTCTGCTTAGCTAAGGTCTATGAGATGACACAGTGTTAAATCTCATTTCCGCAGCAACTTGAGCCTTGTGAACCACTCCAAGCCTCCATCACTCACGCAGCACCCAATAACCTTGGACTCATATTTCTCTGGCTGTGATTTAATGACTTGCAAAATTACACTGTGGTTGGTTGAGCCTGTGTTGATGTTGATATCTCTACTCTTTACTGTCCAGTCTCCTGTCAGCCATCTCATGTTATTTATCATGACTTACGCCATGACACATGAGCAACACCCGATCGACCATTCATCTCCCTGTTAAATAATACGTGCCAGTCCGGGCACAGATCACAGGAGCAAGGTGAGCTATGAGGATTTGAAAACGGCAGCGGATGAGTTACTGCCATTGTGGAGTTCTGCTAAAGTTGTGCCAGTATATGCATCTGCAGCTGGGCTGTAAAAAGAAAATTTATATTAAAAGGCATTTACTTTGATTAGATGAGAGAGCCACTTAATCCTGTTCTTCCATTTTTTTTTTTAAATTACAGAACACATTTATATCGCAGATACAGCTACAAATTTACATGCATGGAAAGAAAGTGAAGGGAGGCTGGAAAGCAAACAGACATGCAGACTAACAGCCTAACTATCTTTTCAGACTCCTTTGTTTCACATGTCACAGGAAGGGCTAAATCACAGGTTCTGTGCGTAAAAACACTATTGCAGCGAGAGAGAGAGAAAATCAATATTTGAAGAGACCCAGTCTGTGCATCTTAAGTAGTCTACGAGAGAATAGGCATGCATATTCCACTAAGTCTGAATTATTAACAATTCTATGGTTTGTCTCACTATTGGAGCATAATGTCAGGACTATGAGAGGACAAAGGCAACATTGGCTGTTGGCAGTAATGTGAATATAAAGTCTCAGTGAGAGGTATTCAGAAGTGACTCAAATATATTTGTTATGGAAAAATAAATGTATTTTAAAAGCAACTCGGGACTGTTACTTTATGTACAAGAATTTTTTTGCATATGCTTAAAAACAAAATTCAATAGTCTTGCTGATCTCTGGCCAACGCCCCATTATACTGTAAATGTCAGCTTCTGAAGGAGCATTCCTTCCAGCTGACATAATCAGTGACTATTTATTTACACACACCAATCACAATTCAGGGCACACCGCTCTTTCTGCATGGTAATTACTACATACTGCACACTGGCGGCAATTAATTCACTGAAAATCTGGTGCAGAAGCTAAAACATATGACCATATACATTAAATAAATACTGGAGGCATAAAATTATACATATACACTGCAGGATGCATACTGCTGAGCCCACCTTGCCGCAGAGCTGCAAAACCTCTTCAGCCTGAAGTGTTTCTTACAGCAGTGAGGGGAACAACAGAGGAAAGCAGCGCATTTGCTTGCCACTGTGATTAAGACTTTACAAGGACATACAGCTGCTTGTGCCACCTTTATTACAGAAGTCTAACTTTTCTCGAGTAATTTATTTAAGTATTGAGGATACTGAGGAACTTACATGGGTGTTAAATGATAATACACCGCATCCATATGACTAAGAAAAAACAAATATGCTCTTTTCTGCTTTGTCATATCTCATCAAGATATAATAGACAGCACCCACTACAAGATTAGCAATGATATGACAGAAAGACAAGCATGGCAGACAAATGGCCAGTAATTCAATCAGTGGCATAGGACATGTCATGTCAGTCAGTCTATTGACTCTGACAGGCTGCACAAGATGCAGGCAGACTCATATTGACCCGGGGCACACAAAGTGCTGATGCATCATTGTGTAAATGAGGATGAGTCTGGTCCCCTTCACCTTTGACCAGCAGCTTATGAGAAACTAGTCTAAAATCCAGAAGAACAGAGCACACTGATTCTTAGTCGCAGTATTATCATTTCCAAAATGCTGCACCACTGCCATCCAACTGTTTACATTTGTCACTGGTAATTGGTACAAGGAAGAAAATGACATAACAACAATTCCTCTTTTTCTGAGTAACCAGTGTAGGTGGTCTAATTTATCCAAAACCTTCACCACTACTCTCACAGATGCCAAAGCTAAACTATCCATGTTCGGGAGGAATAAATATTAGTTACAAATAGTAAGGAGCTGGAGGAACTGATGCCAAAAAAACAGCCTATACCTTTTTAGCTTTCTTTCCCATTCAAGCTCAGATGCACGCTGCAGACTGCCACACCAGGTCCAGATGCCATTCATTAAATAATTAATGTCTGGCTGAGATGAACTTTGATTTAATTGGCGTGGGCAAGCCTGGTGGAGAAAAATTGATGGACCATGATGCTTGGATTTGCTTCAAACTGAGAGAGAGTCACTGTATCTGAAGGATTTATTCACGACATTACAACAGAAAGCAGAAACAAGGGTCTCTTACCAGCATGACTAATGCCACTATAAACAATGTGTGTTTAAGTGTTTTAAGTAATCACTGTTTACAGTGAGAAAACACTGTGTTCATCCGCCATGTGGACAAGACATGAAGATTACTTTTACTGTACAAAAGTCCTTTTGTTAACTAAAATTTGTGTTTTCCATGTTTCATCATGCGTGAGGCAGTGACATGCGTCCAAATAGGATGATCGTTTGACATCAGAGTGAGGCTGACTAAAATGGCGGGCAGGTGGGTGGGTGGAGCTCAATCATGGAGGACTCTTAATCAGTTTTCTTTGTTCAACGCCGCATTCAAAGACAGAATGGAAACCTAAGGTATGTGTGTACCAGAGACAGACTTCACAATAACTGGGGGCACATGAGCGAAAGTGGCAATACCTTAGCTGGTGTGAAGCAGGTGTTGCCAGCCCCAGGGGTTGGACTGTCTTTCACTTTACACTTTACATGACGTTATTCTACTACCACTGCATGCATAGCAACAACTGTGCACACACAAACATTGTAAACAAGTGTATACACAAAGAAAAAAAAAAGATGTGGATGGGGGTTGACACAGGCAAGACTACTGAAAGAAGGCACAGCACAAGAAAAGCTGCTGCTTGTGTAAATTGGCTGATGCTGCCTCCTCTTTGTCAGATTAGCTCCACAGGGCAAGGAAAAGAAGGAGGGAGGAAAGGAGTGCAAGTGGGGGGCTGGGTTCTGTCCTTTCATCAAAGGGCCTTTCTTTCCCGCTTTTTCTCTCTCTGCGTGTGAGGGAGTGCCAACTCCAGAGTGGGCAATCCGTTTCTGTGACTACATGTCAGGCAGTAAAAGCTAAATTATCTGCACAGGAAATAACACCTGACGCCAATAATATGCTTTGCGAGGAGTCTTGCTAAACATTAGGTATCAATCACACACTTCCACAATTTATCTTAAATTTTGTGCACACAGACCAGCCTGCAGAATCTGTATGCAAGTCACTTCTTTGGATGAGCTTAAAGGCAGAGCACTGAGTTAACAATGGGTTGTATGCGCTACACTCATGTCCCATTATTCAAATTTCAGCTCCTGTGCTGTGTGTTTGTGTGTGCCGTTTCCAGGCCCTACGGCCAGGATATTCTAATCACTTGTGCCTGGCCTAAGGCCATGAGGCCGACCCTCACCCTGTAAGACAGGTCTGCTGACACTCCTTTGCTCTCTATTGTGAGGCTGTCACATCACTCTCTCAAATCCACAGCCCGCTTCTGTCTCCTTCTCTCCCCTGAGTAGGTGTAATTACATTAAGGAGTCAATCTGTGCTCAACCTTGCTCCATGTACATCTACACCCCACTGCATATCTTGTTGTTAGCTTTTCTATAATCCTGACCTAAGGCAATAATAATGACCTGTGCCCAAGGAGCTATCCCACTCAAAACCACCCCTACCCCCTTAAGCCCCAAAACAAAACTACTCACCAATTCTAGTATATGTGGCTATGATTTATGGACTAGGGGGGGAATCATTTATTGAATTAAATGCAATTTACAAGCCAGGTTACATTTAAAGAAAAAGTATCAATCGTTCTGTGAATGACAAGCCAAAGACAAATGAAGGTGCACTCCTCTTTACAGATAAATTATGTCTTATTTAGTCTGAAGGGGGTTGAAGTTCATCATCGTAATCTGATCTGGGAATATTCACTCAGCTTGATAATTGCTTTAGCACCCAACCTGTAGTTGTAATTACATCATTTGGTTAAAATCAGCATTTGCCCACTGTTAATCAAATTCAATAGGAAGTAGGTGGGGACTGCTCTAAAGTTGTCTTAATTCAGTTACAGGGTATCATTTTCAGCAAATTTGCAGGGATTTCCACATCTCTAAAAGGATGATTTGCGTGTGTGGATTTTCCCTGAGGAAATCACAGCTTAATCAGACATAAAACATAAGTGACAAAGAACCCATGCATCAAAATAAAACATAAATCACTGTTGTTTTGCAGCTGCTTTACAACACAATACATTGCATAAATAATGAGCTATACATACTTTATTAGACAGAAGAAACTCTGAAGGATCAAGTCCATTTTTTACAGCAGTTGCAATGTTGAGTAAGCCTGCATAATAAGAGGAAAATACGCAATGTGTGATTTTTCAACATTACAATAACGATATGACCTGTTTATATAGAAAAAATGCATTACAGAGTGCCCATTTCTGCTTTAAAACATAACATAAAGCCCCCAAAATAAAAACGCCTATGCCCACAGAAAAAAGAAATTGAAAAAAAAAAATGCTCCAGCAAAGTTGGGGCATTATTCCTCTCTTCTCCTCATACATATGCTTCAGAAATATTTATCCACCGTTTGTCTTTGGAGGGTGAAAACAATGAATTTTGCATGGCTTCTCTCCAAAGACAAAAGTGCCAGGTTTCTGAAGCAGGATGGCATTGGCACCTCCCTTCCCCCACCACCCAGTCCAGACCCCCCGCAAGGAACCTCTTCTGAAGTTTCACAGAGAAGAGAGAAGATGCCTGCCTGCCTCATCCAGGCCATGCTGCTTCATATTCATGTGTGGATTTAAAGGGAGAAACCTCAGTGAAACAGAGCAAAAAAGTTAAAGTCCAAGCACTTCTTTTTTGGAAATGGGGGTTCTGATCTGATTTTTTTTTTTTTTTTTAATGGGGGGGGGAAGAGAATGGAAGAAAAGGGAAAAAAATAATGGGCATACTACTGAGTTCTCTTGTGTGGTGCAGAAAATCAGTCCAGATAGCTGAAACTGACACAAACCAAAAAAAGGTTCAGTTCAGAGGCTGAAAGCTGAAAGCCATGAATGGATGATCTTACACTGTCGAGTATCAGAGGTATTTGGCAGCCACTTTTGATGGAAACACCTTGATTTTTAAAAATCATCTACAACTCCATTTGCATACCCATCTGCCAGTATTCACTGAATACTCATCTAAACTTTTCTTTGTGAACTGCTGCTTTACTGTTATTAAAGACCACTGAACCTTTTAATGTGTCCTGCACCTGAGTCTGTTCAGGTAACCTTGACTTGTTTGATTTATGCTTGTGCATAGGTTTGTCAGAAAGTCTAATTGATCAGAAATTTCACCAATATATTTGTCTTGTTTCTCCACAATATTCATGGTATTGTGCGCCATTAATTCATCCCCTAAGTACAGAATGTGAACACATCCTGAGGGACCTGAGGGCCAATATTTACCTCACCTGGGTTCCTCACAGTGCAATGAAAACAGTTTTTTGACCACATCAACATAATCTTTGCTCAACACCTGCCCTAATAGCCAGGTTTGGCTGCATGCAATCTTGTCTTCTTACTGTCTTAAAATGAAGGGTGGCTGTTTTGATTCTTTGATACATACATCACAGGCACACTAGCAAGGGGTCAGAGCATGCCTTCTTTCCAGGATGGACCTGAATTTTCACAGTTGTACTGAGAGCTGACGGTGAAATGGAGAGATTTTTTTTGCCCATGCTGAGAATGGAGAGTCTCCTAATGGTTCAAATCAGTTGAAGGAGTGCCCCTTACCATTTCAGCCAAGTCTGTGTGTAACTGCATTTATCCATATCATACAATGTCTGAGGCTGTTCACACAACTTCACAAGTGCAAAGTAACATAGAGACTAATCAAAGCAAAGAACAAACCAAAAAACATACTGGGTTTTTTCTTCTTGTTACCTTCTCTATCAGAGCATTTGGAGGTTTTATGGTGATGTGATTTATATGGGCTTGTGGCACATTAATGATGCCAGGGAGCCTTGCTCGCATCCATATTCATGAACAACTGTGTTTGAGGAGCTGTAGAGATGGAAGGAGGGACTGCCACATGCGCACTAAAAGTCTCCCGAGCACAGAGTCTGGATGGTCGAGCTTCAGAAGCTTCAAGTTCACATGCTGGTAGGCATAGATGCACCTGTCCAAGCAGACAAGTTGCATTCCCATGGAGAAGATCAATGATTACAAATGATTAAAAAAAAAATGTAGAAAATTGGATGTTCAATGTCCAAATGCCAGGATCTCAAACAGTGGCTATAATTAGACAACTCACAATCAGGGTGGCTAGATAAAAGCATGTGAAAATAGTTATTAAAAATCAATACAACACTGTAGTCCTTTCTTTAAAAAAAAAAAAAATCCTCAGAGTGGCTCTGGCACATGAACAGCTGATTTGCATTTTTACTCATGGCTGGTATTACCAGAGGTATTTTAGGGCTGTCTGTCATAATAGGATCATGTTTGCTGTACACCTGTAAGGACATCACATAACTACTGCTCATGTCAACAAGAACAGGGAACCAGTAGACCTGTAGTCTCAGGGTCGAATGCTTATTTGTTTGGAAAATATGCTTTTGTCTGTGACATTTCTAGAAAAAAATGCTAGATTGATTGATCCATTATTTCTGGCAACAACAGGAACAGACCACACCATGTTTCATAACTGTGGACATAACAGTGAACAGTGATCTTTAACTCAAAGTTACCTTCAAACTAATTGGTACCATGTCAGACAAGTCACCAGCGTGGCTACATTTTTATTAAAAATGACAGCCAAAAAAAACCCCCCAAAACAAAACAGTGTAAACAAATCCTCAGAGGCGTTCATACAAACAAAGAATAACATCTTTAAATGGTACCCTCACTTGTCTGTGGCAGGATGCTCAGCCAATTTCTGCTTAATATTTAATATGTACAGTCGATTGGTCAGTCAGTCAGTGACATGTGCCTCCAGCTCCAGCAGCAGCTCCACCTGAACAAAGCTGCATGTGGAAACTCATGTTAACAGAAAAATGGCTCAGTCTGTTGTTATTTCAGTTAAAAATAATAAAGTTAAATTATTAATTTAGCAGATTTTTATATCCATTTATAATTCATTTACGCTAAAAAAAGAGATAGCTAGCAGGTAGACTTGACAGTGTGGGTGATCCTATTAATCTAGAGACAATGTGCTGATGAATTGATGAAAAAGGAGGTATCTACGTGGTTCTGTAACACATTTTCCTCTTTCAGTACTATTACTTTATCTTCTATGCTTAACTGTGAGGTCCTGTTAATTTAAAACCTCCATTCATTGTCTTCCATATCAATAAAGAAGGCCGCAAGATTTCACCTTCTATTAGTGATCATGCGCTAATCAATGCGCTGTGCCTTTAAACAGCTGACAGCTAATTATGAGGGCAGCTTTTGCCATTCAAGTAACCAGTGGTAATTAAAGAGAAGGAGGAAATATTTGTTGAAGGTTGCTTATACCACAACAGAGGCAAAGCAGAGTGAATTGCATGGTTGCTCCCACATGAGGCCCAATTTGCTCGTGAGAAAATCAATAAAACCATTTCATCTTGGTTGCTATGGAACAACATATAGTAAAACACAATGAACGCTACCTTGTGGAAATTGGCACCAACATAATCTCGCGACTGCTGTTTTGAACACTGCTCGTAGTCTGGAAGAGAAAGAGGCTGAGCGCTTTCAAGGACATTATGTTTTGTTTTATCCTCCGCAGGTTTTCATCCAGTTTGTTTTCTGTCAAAGAACTAAAGTCAAATTACTTTCTTGTACCACAGTTCAAAATAAACTTTGCTGTAAAAACAATTCTTATTGTATTACAGCTAACCAAACAGAACTATGATCTATTATATGA
Organism: Archocentrus centrarchus; assembly: GCF_007364275.1. Taxonomy (NCBI): domain Eukaryota; kingdom Metazoa; phylum Chordata; class Actinopteri; order Cichliformes; family Cichlidae; genus Archocentrus; species Archocentrus centrarchus. The sequence goes on along the minus strand of NC_044367.1, from coordinate 11,316,869 downwards.
TGCCAACTGCAAAAACAATCATAAAAATGCTTTCTACTCTGATTTTAATTCCTCTTGGGATCTGCATAACTGTACTATCGTCTTTCTGGGACTCCACATAGACAAAAAAAAAACAAAAACCCATGGATCTTCTGATACCTAAAGATCATTACAAGCTATTCATCACATCACAACAATTTATTTTGCTATGAAAGTCATCCACATGCATGTATTTGTACAGTTTCACAAATATATTATTTTTTCCTGGGTGTACAATGTGTACTATGTTTGCGCAGCTCTGCTCATTACTGCAATAGTGAAAAGTACTACACTGAAGGTGTGGCAAGAGTGTGCTGTATGCATGAAGCTCTGAGAGGTCAAAGAGGTCATATAAAAGTAAACTATATGAAAGTAGGTGCGAGTTCAGGCAGCAGTGATAATGTTGGCATGTAGTTTTTGTTACCACACAGTATTTTAAGCTGTGGATGAAAGCTGATGTTGTCAGCGTTTAAGGGAGGCTCAAGTTAATATTTGTTACTTAAAACTCCTCAGCATGCTTCATTTTTCCACTCTGTAGAATGCAGAAGCTAAGAGGGTCGAGCGGTTGCACTGTGAGCCTTTTAGAAACTATGTACTTAGTATTTTATAGAGCTCACATTACATTTTGAAGTGCTTAAAACAGCTGTTTTGCCAGCTCTAAAAAGGTCTCAGTCACAAGCAAAGCACATCAAAGTATTCTTGAGCACAAGACCGAGTGGATTGCCTTTATTGTGTGACTGCAATAGGAAATTGCAGGCAGCACTCATCACATGCCTACATCGATGTAGCATTTCACAGTATGAGAACAATAATGTGTTTCTTAAACATTGACACATGTGAACTGCTCTAGTAGAAACCTGCACATGAGAATATGGAGCTTTAAAACAATGTGTATTTAATTTGATATAAAATGTTTTGTGAGCATAAAAAAAAATACAGGACCATCTGGAAGGCCTGGGTTCGATTCCACCTTGGCCCAGGCCTCTCCCTCTCTCTGTGTGGAGTTTGCATGTTCTCCCCGTGCTTGCGTGGGTTTCCTCCGGGTACTCCGGTTTCCTCCCACATTCCAAAAACATGCACTTACTGGGGTTAGGTTAATTGGCTAATCTAAATTGCCCATAGGTGTGAATGTGAGTGTGCAAGGTTGTTCGTCTCTCTGTGTTGGCCCTGTGACAGGCTGGCGACCTGTTCAGGGTGTACCCTGCCTCTCGCCCTATGACAGCTGGGATAGGCTCCAGCCCCCCCGCGACCCTGACCAGGATAAGCGGAAGTGAATGGATGGATGGATGGAAAAAAAAATACACTACGACGCCGTAATTAAAAATTTGCCTGCTGCCTTAATCTTTATTGAACAGTGGACAAAATCATTTCTATTTTTATATTTACCAGCTTTAAGGAAGCACAAACCAGACACCAGTAAGAATGAGCCAGTCTGTCAGGAATTCAGAGAACACATTATTTTTCCACCTCCTTTTGGCAATGAATGAATATCAGCAAAAGAGAAGAGGGACGGCACCAGCCTGCCAACCAACTCCGACAGGCAAACAGCAGGACATACGCGCCCTGCCAGACAAGCCGCCATCAGAGCAACTGTTGCCGCGGTGCAGAGCTGCCAGTCTATGTTTGATTAGTGTGCGCCTTGGATGTGATTGGCTATAGTATGAACGGTGTAGCAAAGAAAGGTCTTACATTTTTGCGTAATTAACCCCTTACTTGCACATATTCCACTTCAGACACTACAGCTACTGACAGCTTCCTGTCATCAACCTGCACCAATCACACTCTAATGTGGGAGACGGAGAGGGAACACAAAGACATGTTTGGGCTGTCACCAGTATGGTGCCTCTGGAACTGTCTGACAAGACAATGCGCTGTATCTCCATGATGACAATGAATGGGCCCTCACTGCTGCGATGGAAACACCTGAAGAAAAAAAAAGCCTCACAGATATAATCATCATCATCTACATGTGTAAATGAAAACAGCACACACAAAAGGTGTGACGGCCTGGTGAAAGCATGGCAGATAGAACAAGGCTTTGAGTGACTGAAAATAACCCAAAAGTTAGACCATGGTTTTTAGTCAAGGCAGAAGTGCAAAAAAATATATATCACAGAGAGGAAAACTACAGCAAATGCCAAAAAGGGACAAAGGGAGTGGGTGTATGTTATGCCAACATTTCCTTCTTTGAAAAACAGAAAAAAAACACAAATAAAGTCCAGAGTAAAATTGCAGATATAGTGTGAATAGCGTCCATAAGGTATACCGTGCTGCCAGCATGTACTGCTGATTTTTAGGACCACCCCACAAAACTATATTTTGTTATTTTCACTTCAACTAAGTGCATGAATCAAAGAGTGTACAGTGATGTACACTCTTTGATTTTTCATAGGTGAAGGTTTGCGTGCACAAAGCCAGAGGCAGACAGCTTGAGTCAATGCAAACGGTTTGCCCAGAAGGCAACCAGAGCTATAAAAAATTTAAAAGTCTTTTTTAACAATATATACAATATGATTCTTTCTAATAAAAAGAAAAATAAGTTGTGTCAGGCAAGGACAGGAAATCCAATTCATCTTGTCGGTACACTCCACAGATCCCTGAAGCATGTTACTGCTTGCATTTTGTGAGTTACCGTTAATCTAGAACAAGAGCATTCAACAAGCAATTTAAACATTTGCTGAGCTATGTAGCAAAAAGAAAGTTTGTCAATCATAGCGAACAAAATGCAAAAAAAAAAAAAAATCATCATCTTTCAGAGAGATGATGCGGATGATCTTGTAAATAAATGCACTTAGGTGGTAACATTTCTGTAAGCTTTCAAATTACCTTTGGTATGTGGTTTTTTCAAAAAAACAGGGGTCACCAGATAACAATTTAGATACATGAAGATTTATAAGTTGATAAATTCCCAAATTCCAGCTAAGGATATATAAACATTTTAACTTATTAGTATGAAATAGATATGTTACATAGTCAATATACAACAAAATCTCATGAAATACCAACAAGGATTACGTTATGGCTGATCTACCTCTACAACACTACATACGCTATATTGACAAAAGTATTCACTCACCCATCCAAATCATTGAAGTCAGGTGTTCCAGTCGCTTCCATGTCAAAATGACAGAGCAAGGCCAGTGGATGTCTATCTCCATTGTGCTAAGTGTAAAGTTTGGTGGAGAGGGGATTATGGTGTGTTGTGTTTCAGGAGTTGGGCTTGGCTCATTAGTTCCAATGAAAGGAACTCTTAATGCTTCAGTATACCAAGATATTTTGGGCAATGCTCCCAACTTTGTGGGAACAGTTTGGGGATGGCCCCTTCCTGTTCCAACATGACTACACACCAGTGCACAAAGAAAGGTCCATAAAGACACTGATGAGTGAGTTTGGTGTGGAAGACTTTACTGGCCTGCACAGAGTCCTGACCTCAACCCGACAGAACACCTTTGGGATGAATTAGACCAGAGACTGTGAGCCAGGCCTTTTTGTCCAACATCATTGTCTGACCTCACAAATGTGCTTCTGGAAGAATGGTCAAAAATTCCCATAAGCACGCTCCTAAACCTTGTGGAAAGCCTTCCCAGAATAGTTGAAGCTGTTATAGCTGCAAAGGGTGGGCCAATGTCGTGTTAGAACCTATGGATTAAGAATGGGATGTCACTAAAGTTCATATGCATACGAAAGCAGACAAGTGAACACTCTTGTGAATATAGTGTATCTTGGAGTGTAGCTTGATAGTTCGACCCCTGATCACCACACAGAGCAAAGAGGTACCGGATTAAATGGGCTAAAGACCTTACAGGATGAGCCTGTGCTTGTGTCCTTGGGCGATGTGGTGGCTCAGTGGAGTGGGGAGCCACCCTGTAGCCCTGGTTCTGCTGTACACCAGATGGTTGCTGCTGGGAGCCAGCAAAGAGCCTTCCTGGTGGCCACTCAGACTTAACACAGAGGGGGCTGTCTGTTATGAAGAAATGTCTTCAGACAGACTAATTAAAAAAGGTCTTTTTTGTCACGCCTACCCATCTGTTAAGAGCACAACCTGATGGAATGGCTGTTTCTCCGTGCAATTAACAACAATATCTCAGTGAGCTTTTTTTAATCAAATACTTTCACCTCTTCTGCAGGAATAATGAAATGTTTTATGGTCACTAATCTCCTGAGTACAATTTGCAAGCTTATATGAGTGCTGAAACCTTAAAAAAAAAAAAAAAGCAAACCATTTCATAGGCGAATAAGTGATTAACCTCCCTGTAGTGTGCTGCAACAAACCCAAAAACCAATGTAATCAATGACTTTACACTGTTTATTTTTTCCACTCAACTGTGTAGAACCTTTTTTTTCCCTAAATAATGAATATTCATTACACATTGACTCCTCATATCAGTATTCTGAAAGCATTTTAAAACAGTGTTTCCAAACAAAGACTTTATGTAAATCAGCAGTTATCTACAAGCAATCTGGAACAAGGGACTACAAGACCACAGATAAAACAAGGTTAGTGCATGTGTTGGGGAGAGTAGTTCTCCTTATCATGCTTTGACAAGGTCAGTGCATCATGTACTGACCAACCGTGAGAAGCCATAGACTGTTGCATGAATAACAAGCATTTAAAAATAAAATAAAATCACTCACTGTAGTCACATTTATTCAGCCACTGTGCAGAAACAGAGAAAATTACCTAAGGGGGAACACACGTTTTTGCCAAAAAATATAAAACTTCCCAATCTGCTATAACTTATTCCTCTCCACTTCCTTTTTCAGACTGCATAATGAACAGGATAACACGCTCAGCTCACAGTTGGATCGTATCAGCTTATGTAGGTGTAACTGCGTATGCTTCTTCATCACAGAAACACTCATTACCTTTCCAGCTCACAGGCCGTTTGAACTCCTGTTCCTCATTACTATCCAAACCTGACAATTTGAATGCGGACTCAGGAAGTCCAGTGATGGTGACACAAGGTACCTTATTCACATTTCAATTTGTACCGATATGTTAAATTACTAGCCCTACACTCCAGCTTATAATGATAATACTGCTTACCCTTCCTAGACCATCTTGCCCCAATGTTTGGGAAAATTACAGAGCAAATCTGCTTAGCACTGGCTATAAAGTGAGAATTCATTTTCACTGAATTGATTGTTTTTGTTTGATTTTCTCCCTTTAGCGTAAGCTAAGTTCAGTGCCAAGTTGCCGGATTTGTATAGCCATCCATCCTGAAAGAATCCAGAGTGCAGATGGGGGGGTAAGCTTTCAGAACGCTTAAGGTTTCTGTCTTGGTGCAAAACTGCTCACACATGCAATCCATTTTAGTGATGGAGATGTCAATAGTTACGACTTCCCTGAAGCATGACCGGTGACTGTGTGTGAGGCTTACATCTTGCCTAGGCTCTGGTAATTTAAGGACTTTTCTCCACGCCAGCTTGTTTTAATTACTGTGAATAAGTGGCAGCATGTGGTCAGGTTTATGGGTCTTCTTCAAAGAGCAAGCTTGGTTTAGGCAGACCAATCTGTGGAACTGCAGAGCTGTAAATCCAAAACTGAGCAACTACCCACACTAACAATGCCCTGGGCACATCCAGGCAGCCTAACTGGGGTGCAGAGGGAGTGAGGTTTCAACAAGCTTGCTTTCCTAATAAAAAAATAAATAAAAAATTGAAGCCATAGTCTTAATTCTTTCAGCAAACATGAAGTCATCTAAAATGAAAAGTACAAAATACAGTTAGAGTTTTCTAAATAGAAGTGTCTTCTGAGGATCTAGACCAGCATGCGAGGATTTAAACTTCTAAGTGTCGAAGTAGCAAAGAAAACCCAATTCCAAAACATTTTCTGATACAGTTTGACAAGAGAAGCTACTCAGAGTACTGAAGGCAAGATAACGGGAACAAAGAAGACAGAAAGGGATATAAAATGGACTAAAATTTGAGTGAACTGGAATTGCGTTTGATGAAGAAAAAAATCAAATAAAGATGTCAGTATATATACTTCAAAGGGTCAGTGCCAGGTTGAGGTAAAGGAGAGGGAGGACTCTCGACTTTTCGGTGAACTCATTTTTATTCTCAGACAACACCCGGCTCCCTTCTTATTATGAGAGCCCCGAGGCAAGTCGGCTGGAATATACGGGGCTGACTGTGCTCAGGGGCCATCAGATGTCTGCGGCAGCCTTGGCCAAATGTTTCCACTCAGACACACACTTCCCAAGAGCAACAAGGTACAGAGCTGACAGGCTTTTGAATGATTTGTCAAAAGGCTTTTACTTTCTGGCAAATCACTGCTGGCTAAAGATTAACTTGAGACTTTTTTTTTTTAAGGATACAATTTCCTACATTTTATATGCCTCAATTGTGTGTGGCACATTTGATGTCGTTGTTCTGTACAGTGACCTTTACAAGGTGTGGAAATGTGGCAAAACCCACACATAGGTCACTCACACAATTTGATTATAAACACAGTGACCAGCTGGTCTTGCCAATCAGCTAAAAACCAAATCCTTGTGTGTTTGATCAAAACAGAATTAACAAGGGGGAGACAAGATGTTACTGCACAGCAGGGTTCAGTTTGGCTCTCCATCCACACAGCAACAGTATATTACCCAACAGGAGTTCACACTGAGCTGAGGTCTCTCCCGATAGTAATTAATCACTGTAGTCCTCCACATTCTCTTTCTCTCTCACTCCCTATTAATTCAGCATTTTGACAATTGTGTCATGTTGCCACTGCTGAAGTTGCATTGAATCAGCAAATCCATTTATGTGAATGTCCCTCATTTCATCAGCTTTTTTGCACCAAACACATGAGCAAACTGCAAATGTGGTGATAGATGAGAGGAAAGCTGAATCAATCCACAAATTCAGAATTTGCTTGGGAGGATGACAGTAACATCCCTCAAAGAAAAGGAAGGAAGGAAGGAAGGAAGGAAGGAAGGAAGGAAGGAAGGAAGGAAGGAAGGAAGGAGAAAAAAAGGAAATCATTGTGGTAGGAACCATTTCTGGATAAAACACTTGTGAGCTGACATTAAGCACCTTGTTTTCTTTTTAATTGAACCGTTTTTATGATCTGCTCAGGTATTCTCAATTTCAGGCTAATTGAAAATAATGGAGGTGTAGAGTGGGCTGAGCTACCCATCAACCTAAAGGGTGGAAAAAATAATTGCATACCTACTCGTAGCCATGCAAACACCAAGGTGTTTTGTGCCGTTACATAATGTGAGGGTGCTCTGACTTGGGTATTTCTTCCTCTGACTTTGGTATACGCACTTGCCAGAATGTGGGAACAGCATGATGGAAATGAAGATATATTATGTATGTATGTTATGTTTCTTTCAATTCAGTACACTCACTGGAGCCACTTTATTTGGTATACCTGGTACACCCCAATACCAGGTTGGACCCCCTTTTGTGTCCAGAACTGCCTTAATTCTTTGTGGCATAGATTTACAGCAAGGTGCTGGAAATTCCTCAGAGATTTTGGTCCACTCTTACATCACTGCATCACAGTCACTGCAGATTTGTCAGCTGCATATCCATGTGGCAAACATCCCGTTCCACTACATCCCAAAGCTGCTCTGTTGCACTGAGATCTGGGGACAGTGGGGGTCATTTGAGTACAGTGAACTCACTGTTATTAATAGGGAGTGAGAGAGAAACTCACTGTGACGGTAACCTAATAAATGCCTGAAACTGTTATACAAATTACATGCAACACTTGAGTCTGAATCATTATTAAAACTGTCTTACTGTAACTCAAATATTTACTTTGATCCATCATGTTAACTAGCTGCAAAAGTCCTAGAGGCTACAAAAATGTTGTCCAACTATACCCCAAAGCCTTTGCAGCCTTTGTGAGATTTGTTTTGTTGGCCAGTGCAGCGACATGTTGTGTTTGCAAAGCTTAAGTGCAAAATTTCTTTTCTGAGACAACTCACGGTTCTTAAATTATCCAAAAGAAAAAAAAAACAACAGGCTGCAGAAGCTTCTGGAGTCAACAGTGCTTACAATGCACACACTACACACCCACACTGTGCAGAAAAGAGGCCCATTCAGGCAAAAATGACCAACAGCCGTGCTTTGCTGATGTTACATTTGAAGTCATGGACCTTAATATTGATGCTTCCATTGGACAAGGACAATACAGAATCTGCCATGTGATTTTTATAAAGTTTTTTATATTCACAATCAGAAATGTCCCTGTGAATATTTGCAGATCCATTTACTTTGTACAAAATTAACCTAATATTTAACTGCTGCCTACAGCACCATACAGCCTGTTGCATTATGAAAGCTAAGAATGACTTCATAAAGCTAATAAAAAGATGTAAGATGTAAAAGTAGGAGTAAATAAACAAAAACAAAAGGGTAAGTGTACCATGTGCAGTTCTGTGATCCTGTCACAAAGGTGTTGCTTGGTGGGTTGCAATTTTGAAATATCACTATATGAATCCTTCTATTGGGAACTGTGTGAAAATAAATATAGAATGCATGAAGGAGGTAAAAACAGTCAAATTTGAGTCATCAGTAAGAAGAAACATTTTATTCACAGGTACTGTAAAAGTAAAACACAAGCTGCCATATTGTACATTTATACACAGGGTCTGGAAATCCTATACAAAACAAAGATATTAGAAAATATGGGTTTTGATATGAAATATGACCTTACATATAATCATTTCTTGGAAAAAAAGGTCTTGGTTTGGTAATAGTTATTTAATTAATGAGCATAACCCCATATTAGTGAACACAGAAATTATTGTAAAAAATTAGAATGGTAAAAAAATGGAGTAGAAATCATTCTTAAAAGTGATTAAAAAATCTCATGCAGCATCTTCAGAGAGGGCCTGAGATAGTCCATCTTTGTAAAACAAAGAAAACAAAGTCGTATTTGTCATAGATACAGAAATCAAACACAGCAAGTTTCGTCAAAGCCAGTCTGTTTTTCTAAACAATCATTTTCACCAATCATCTTTTTTTTATCTCTGTGTCAGCTGTTTGATTCATAAACACATTCTGGGAGCCACAAAGAACTGATGCCATGATTGATTTTGCTAAATAATGCCACAATCTTTTGCTTTTCACTGTCTCTTTTTGTGAGAAACTACAATTCTGGAGTCTTTGTTTGACACATTAGGACAATTTGAGCAGATTTTGGGACAAAAGAGGCCAAACAGTGTGGTTGCCCTTACTTGGTACTGAGGTTCTTATAGTAGTTGCAGGAATGCATAGAGCTGAGGCTTTTGGTAGCACTTGAAAAAAAGTATTGTCTAACAGACTGGCTGACTTGTGCTCATCAGTGCTCCTTTATTTTACAGTATATCGAAAGCCCACAGTCCAAGCCCATTTGAAGAAAAATTGGGCTCACTGACGAGCACCGGTAGAAATGTAACCATTCATCATATGATCATCACAGGTAAGTGGAGGGAAGGTTAAGTTGCATGACCACATACTGAGGCACCAGAGAGAATGGCTGAATCAACAACAATCACTTATTGTCCGTCACAGTGCCCCTCTGATTGATATGTTTTGGCTTAAACTTTTATTTTAGTGAGATAAACACAGGCAAGCACAGCTTGAATATACTCTCCTTCCCCACAACATAACTGTTGCTCTACCTAAGTGCATCCACTGAGACCCATTTTGAACAAGGCAACTGGAGGGAAAAAAAAAAAAAAACATTCACTCTACCCTGCAAGCTTTCACAGGCCAGCTGGCAGGAGATGAGTGATGACAGCAAATACAGTCCTTGATGAAATAACATAGTCCAGTTTGAAAATTTAGAAAACTACAGAACCAGAGAGTTTAACATAAGGCGCAGGAGGTTGAATGAACATGGTTAAAATGCTGACTGAGGTTTGAAACAAGAGAAAAGGCAGTCTGGGAGAGCAATAACATTAGCTTATTGCTTTTTTTCTTTTTACTTTATTTTTTTCCCCATAAAAAGGTCATTTGTACACATCACATATTCATTTAATACACTATACAATGGAATATAAAATATTTTTCCTAAAAGCAATATGTTCAGGGTGTAGGTACACTTGAGATACCTGTGCCATACAAAAAATAACAACTCAAAGCAAAACAATAAAAAAGGCACTTCCAGGTGTTGTTCATTGACTCTTGAGTAAGTGATGGCCACTGCCTTGCCACAGAGGCAACAGCATTTGTGCTCACGTGTCATTTCTCTGCCATGTCGTGGATAACGAGGCACTGTAGCTAGGTGGTCAAGATTTCCTCTGTTTACGCGTGAAGATCCGCTCTCATCTCACTTCTGTCTTTTGTTCTATTTTCCAGGGATTTCTATAGACTGACTGCTACATTTCATCTTCCTTTTTCTACTCACTTCCTCTTCCTTTCTTGCTCCTACTTTCTTTTTTCCTCAGACTTCGACTTCACGCAGCCCCTCCTGAGTGCCAGGTGTTGACATGCTGATGTCAAAGCACGTCACCATCATGACACGGGACTTGCATAGGTTGACGCAGAACTCCAGCTCCTCTGTGACCTGTGTCAAGGCCTCCAGGTACTCTGGAGTCTCTTTATCCAAATTCTGGTCCACCTCAACTGTTGAAATAAGCCAAGCAAGATTTAGTTGCATTGTTTGCTACCAAAAATACACTCTTACACTCAAAGAAAATAACTTACACTCTCCTATCCACTTGCTGGGGTCCATCATCAATCGTGTCTTCGTGTCTTCTAGCTCCTCCAACAATACTTGGTGCTTTGCCCTCAGGTCCCTCACTTGCTGTTGCCTTCGCTCAAGCATCTTCAGCTTACTGTTAAAATACAGCAGGCCCTGAGAGGGAAAGGGCAGATTATACTGATTTAAGTAACTGTGTAAAAGTTGCTTCAAAAGCTCAGTTAAATAGTGTCAAAAACATTGCACAGCATAAAAAAGAAAAACTATCAGTAAACTTCATCATGAAAAGTGAAATAAAGTCAACAGATAATATACTATTTATATGTCATATTTTATGAGCCAGACCTCAAACAGTAATGCGGTCTTTGCTGCTTGTAATTACACATCAGTCACTCTGAAAAATGAGCTCACCTTGTCAACATCTTGGAATGGTTGCTGAACACAGGATTGGGGGAAAAAAATAAAGAAAGTTAGCGTGTTGGACAAGACAGAATGTTATATGTGAAAACACGCGCTGTTTGCATCAGATTTCAACTGGGATTTTGTGCAAGAAAAAGGTAAAAGGAATTATTTGTCATTGATCACCAGGAGAAACTATTTTTTCTCAATTGAAAGTAAATCACACTACCACCTGTCGTTAATTTAATATATATATATAAAAATCCCTCTCCAGCTGCACTTTATGGAAGCTGCTAATGATCCAAGTGGAGTCAGCCATGCAGACTATGGTGATGACTGCTGTCATTGAGCTGATTTGGGGTGGTGTCGGGTGTCCCTGCAATCATCGCACATTCTCTGACCAATCTTTTCATCACTGTCTTCTTTTTCATTCACCCCACCATATCACCACCACATTCAGCAAGTCATCAGTCATGCTCAGACCAATTAACCCTCATTGATAATTGCCTCCTGAACTCTTGACATTCCCAAGGAATGCTGCCAAAATACCAAGCACTGGGAATCTGGACAGACATTTTAACTCCAGGATTTGCCACAGAGCTGACTGAAGGTCAGACGTCTGGGACACATTATTCCTGTCCTGTTCTTTAAAAAGGAACTGGGGAGAAGGGAGCTAAGAAATTCCCACAGTGTAAGTCAATGTGATATATCTTGAGGATGTATGTTGCATCAATGTTGCAGATACAAAATACCGCTGAGGCTTAGCAAGTGGGATTTACACTGCCTCAACTCAGACTTCACATTACCCAAAACAGGTTCAGAAAGACGAAGCACTAAGCCAGTAAAACAAGCCAGTTGTGCTCACCTCTGTGGTTTCCTCCTGACGCCGCCTTTGGAGTCGTTCCACATCATCGATCTCATACACCTTGATCTCAAAGGGTTCCTTCAACGGTCCAGACATAGGGGGCAAGTCCACCCACTGACCTGCTGTGCCCACTTTCTTCCCCAGGGATGCTGTGTCTGGCAGGGGTGCTGGGATTAGCCGTCTTCTTTGGAAGCCTACAGCACCAGTTAGACAGACGCCAATTAGGTTGCTAACATACAACAGCAGCATTTGCTAGGCTCTATAAGAAAATATGTATATATCCCACTCTGAGATATAAAGTGATGCACGGCTTTACAATTGTTGACTGAGCTGTGGTGATTGCATATTTATAAGGGCTTCATGAGATGTTCTTCTATATATCAACAAACTGAATAAATCCAAAAGGTTGGTTTAACGCACATGAATTGGCATGGTTATACACTAGACAAAAACCTACATAAAATCCCCACGTTCAACTCTTATTTGATCAATACACAGATCAAAGATGTCTCATCTGAAACATTCATTAACTTTTTCACATTTACTGTATGTATGAATTATGCATGCTGCTGATTCAGAAGGAAACAAAATCCGATGAAATGCCCATTTGTGGTTGTAATAAAAACCCATCCATAAATTTATGGTTAATTTCCTCTGAGACAGCATATATTTCTTGCCCGTGTGTGCACGATGATACGTATATCACAATATTTGTGAGTATTACCCATTTTCTAGATTGCTGCTTGTAAAATCCCCAAAACCCAAATTAGTTTCTCACCATTTGCTCTCTTCTTGGGATACTTGGAGCTCTTTGCTCTCCCTGAAGATGAAAAGCCGCTCTCGCTCATGGAGTCATGGGCAGAGGAAGCGCTGCCTGTGGCTTCGCTGTCACGGATCATGCTTTCATATCCGCTGCTGCCACCGCTATGGTAGAACAGAGCTGTGCGTCCCATCGCCGGAGGCAGCTCCCCGCTCAACACACTGCTGTTGTCACTGCCGTGGCCGCTGCTGTAGCGTTGAGGGCGCCTGGGTGCTGTAATTTTACTATATGGAGAAGGCAGCATGGCTACTGGGGATTTGTCATCACTCACATTCACCCCACTGTCATTTCCACTGTCTGAATCTGCTGAACCTTTCACATGTTTTCCTGATATGTTGCCTGTTGCCAGTTCACTCACACGGCTATTTGCAGCTCTAATGGCCTGCTTTGTGCCCATGATAGTCCCTCTTCCAGGCTTGCTGGTGACTGCAGCAGTGGCCCGAGGAGCTGATGTCCGTCCAGAGGGAGGGAGATTGGCGTTAGCGTTTCTGGTTGCTGGAGTTGCCAAAGATTTTGTGGAGGAGCTTAGGCCCTTGGAGCTGTTGGCTGACAGTGAACGTGCCTTAGAACCATTAACAGCTCCCAATGATCTGGGATTTACAGAAGCTTTTACCTGTCCAGGTTTGCTGATATTTCCTCCGCTTGGGGAAGATGGACAGGTAGCAATAGGAGCGCTGGATGAATTAGGAATACCAAATCGTGAAATGGACTTGCTTGATTTGCTACTGCTGCTACCAAGACTCGCCCCGCTGTTCTCTCTACTAAGTGCAGCTCTGGAACCTGATAAGGAAAGACTTTCACACCTTTCTAGTGACATCTGACTGCTATAGTGCTGCCCAGCCTCTCCTCTAGGCCCTTTGGCCTTCAAGCTGGAGGTAACTTTGGCTGCATTGAGGCTGGAGGCTTTGAAACTGTGACGTACCTCGAGCTCATCTTCTGATACAGCTGCCCTCGCTCCAGAGGTCCTCCCTGCCTCCCCGTATGCGGACTTTAAGGCACTTTGGGGCAGCAGTGTCTTAGTCTTATGGTCAAGACTGGATTTTCTCAGTGGTGGGGGAGGAGGCAAGGTGCAGTCAGGTTTAGGGAAATTGTTCGTTTTCTGTGAGTTAGCCTTGTTTTTCCCCAGAGAGGAGAATTTAAGGCTTGTGGTAGATGCAACAATATCTTGGGCTCCCTTGTAGTCTGTGGTGGAATGGATGACGGGCACTGTTCCCAGGGTGGTGGCACCTCGTCTTAGCTGAGGCATTTTGCTGGGTGGATTTTTGCTGGCTGATTTCTCGCAGCCATCAACCACCCTTTGGGATGAGGTAGACCCCTGCAAAATAGGAGAGCGAGGTACACTGTTGGTGTTGCTGGATGTTTTGCTGGAAGGGATGCCACTGGGGGGATTTCTGAGAAATTTGCTGGTGTTGCCGGAGTCAGAAAACTGAGGTTCTGAGTGGTTGTCGACGCACTTCCAAGGATCTTCCTGCTTAACCTCTTGCCTTGGTGGCTCTCTACTGCTGCTGCCACTACTGCTGCTATGAGAGATAGATGAGGTAGGTTTAATCTTCCTGGGAAGACTGGAGTGGACTATAATTGGGCCCTGTTGAAGTGGAGAGGAGCTAAGTGATTGAGCTTTAGTTATTTTAGATGTAAATTTTAAGGAGCCTTTTGCTGATTCTGGTGATGGGGGGCACTTTGTCAATGACAGCTTGCTTGAAGCAGCGCTATCACTGTCTAGTTCAGAAAAACCAAATCCACTGTCATTTAAGGAGTTCTTGGCATTTCTAGGAGAGGATCCACAACTAAACATATCCAGGGAGTCAAAGTAAATGGTGGCCTCTGGTCCCATGTGTTTGGCCTGTGGAAGGAAGACCTCTGTAGAATGAGCCCCTTCACTTTCCAAGGTGCAGACACTAACCTCACTTAGCCAAGAACTGATTGATGAACCCCTGCTGTCTACACATGCCATTCCTCCCTCCTGAGGCGATGTGACCACTGAAATGTTCACCTCTGATCCTCCGGAGGCTGACGTGTAGGCGTCAAATTCATCATTGATGCTACTGATGATGCTGACAGGTCGGGAACCAGAGGCCAGGGCCTGAAGAGAGCAGTCACTGTTAAAGCTAATAATGCTTGATGGCCGACCTTTATCGACTATACTGCCTATAGATAGCTCCTCCACCACGGTGAATACCAGCTCATCCTCGCCGTTCAGCTCCACAGGTTGCTGCAGGGTGACAGTCGCCCTAAGGATGTCCCGATCCAGACATCTTTCCCTCAACGTCGAGCGTACCTGGCACACCTCCACTGGAGCTCTAAGCAAAGGTGATGTGCACGGATCCCTTCTTTTTGCAGCTTGGTGGCTCATTCCAACAGGTGGCATTCGGGTGCTTGATCTTTCCGCATTGTCTGTATTTTCTCTCTGCTGTGAAGGAGGTGGAGCTGGCTTTGGCAAGGCTCTCTTGCTGGAGTAGATCTTCTCTCTCACCACAGGTTCAGTGGGTGGTGCAGCAGCAGCTGCTGGTTTGTTTGTACTAACCTTGTTTTCTGAAACCAAAGCCTTCTCACCATCAGCTCTTGTTCTGCAAGTATTTTGAACACCCTCTGATGGTACCCTTTCCACGGGCATGCATTGCCTCTGGGCATTGTTCATTTTAGATTTGGCACTGGGACTGCAGGATGGCTGTGTGGGAACTGATTTAGGAGATTGTTTGGGTGAGCTACCCTCTTGGTTGTAAGAAATATTCGCTACAGTCTTTGGTGAAACAGAGCTTTGGCTCTCTTTAGATTTGTCCATCTTGGGGCTAGCCTGGCATCGCTTGCCCTCGCCAACAAAAGCAGTAGGTTCTTCACTGCCGTCTATACACTCAAGCCTCTCCTGCAGTTCAGCAAATGTGTTGCATTTAAAGAACTGGTCTCTGTCCAGAGGACCCTCTTTTGCAGACTTTTTCTTGTTCAGAGAAGGGATAATTGGAACAAAAGCAGGTGGGCCTTCATTGTCACTAAGCTCCCTGTCTGAGATTGCAGTTCCCCCAGGGCCCACATAAATAACAGTATCACAAGACTGTTCACTACTGGAGGAATATTCTGGGTCACTGAGCAGAGATGGCAGGTCTGGGTCCAGGGCTACTGTCCGAGGGTGAAAAGGCCTGAGGTGCGGTGGCCGCCGGATCCTCCCTTCCTCACACGAACTTTCGCCTCCAGATGAACTAGATGCATACTGCAAAACCAAGTTAAAACAGAACAGAAATTTGGAAATGAGCTCATAAAATGATGACATTAATTACATTAAAACATTAATGTAACATCTTTGCAATTTACAAAATCACTTTCATTCTTATCATTTAGAGTAGATTCACAGTTTACTAGCTCATAGCAAAATCAATTTCAGAGCACATTTTAATTCCTATAATATTACCAGTCAATATTTATCTAAAGGTTAAAAGTGCGCATCAATAGTCTGACAGAAACTAATGTCAATAATGCAAATCGCTGTCTGTGGCCTGTATTATAATCATAACAGGGACTAAATAAATACACGCTGTCATTTCAACTAATTATCTGGAGCATATATTTCCCTAATCTATGGGAATACATTACCCAGTTCCTTAGGCGGTGGTATTGATTACATGATTATGTGCTGAGGAGCTGAGAAAAACTAGCTCTGACTTACTGGACTAATAATATTTCATTTGTGGGGGTATTAACACATTCATTTGCGTAATAGCTCCAAAATTACACAAAGAAGATGAATTTAAGGACCTTAATAATGGCATGATTTACGATGAAGGTAATTAAAGTTACACATGCACATTAGGAATGTAATTGCTACAATAGCAACACTTAATGATGAAATAATATTTAATAACAATTACTCTCCATTTATCATTTATAAACAATGAACAACATTAAACGGAGCACTATTATGATTTACAAGCATTATAATAAGTTACTAAATTATACAAATGCATCATTAGTGGTGTCACTGGTATTTCATATTGCTCGCTCATCGGTTTATCTATGTAATACCACACGTTTCATCAGCGTACCTTAGATTTCTTCTTTCTCATTCGATGGATCCGGGATGCCAGCTGGATGGTTGTGAGCGAGTCAGCATAGTTGGCTGGGGAATCTGAGATGTGGGCAATCATGGTTGTCCTGCAGTTGATGTTGCCAAGGGACTCCCTCAGCAGCATTGTCAGCTTGCTGTCTCTACAGGGAGCATTTACATTGTTATTAGCAAACAGCGCAGTAATAGTTTAGTGGGGCAGCCACTTTGAATCCTCTGAGCTGAAAAACGCTCCCAAATGACAAGTCATTAATCTTTTCATGCTTGAGTAACTACAATATAATCTTGTGCAACCCCAGTGAAAGCTGTTGTGCAGCTAACTAAACAAACTAAACACTCGCACAGAAAACCTGCAAGGTTGACAACACATGCAGTGACTTGCCTGAAACAATTAACATATAGATACAGTTTCTTGGAAGCTAAAACACAGCAGACTCTAAAACTAATGGTGGTGTTCTCACCTGTAGGGTACATGTTTTGCTCCATTTGTTAAAGCCATTATGACGTTTCCCAGTGCATTTAGAGAAAGACACAAGCCTCCTCCCCCATCTCTGCTTTTACTCAGGACCTTTTCGCAGCTCCCCAAGTCGATAAGGTGCAGCCTGCTCCGTCCACCCGACACTGCCGACGGCACAAGAGGAACCAGGTGAGCACAGCACAGACACTCCCTATGTGAAGTAAGTTCCCTGTACAAAGTGCCCTGATGACAGGAGTGGCATAGCTCTGTTTGAGCTGTCTGGATTATTTATGAGTAAGACTGCAGCCAGACTGCTAAACCTCCACCAGATGTGTAACTCATGGCAACAAGGAGTCTCCTTTGGTGAGACACGCAAAAATGCGAGAATCTACTGACAATTAGAAACACAGTCCCCATCTAATAATTTAAAAAGCAGACAGAGCGAATGCCAGTGTCTGTCCTTGTAAATCACAGAGCTACACATTTTCCTGTGGGTGATTGATGTTATTCATACACCAGCAGGCTTTACTTGCTCTTTAACCAGAATGTATTACAAGCATACAAATACATTTCTGTTTTGCAGAGACCAGAACTAATTCATCACATACTACAGAAAAGAGACTGATTTTCCATTAGAACCTGAAGTGCAATTAAATCCACTTAGGCTTTTAAAGAGCTTATGTTTTAAAAAAAAAAACAACAACCATTAGCCATATCTAAATGGAGGAATCTATTAATCTAGATTAGCTTGTATTTTAGTACTTTTTAGAGGAAGTGTGATCTTCATTCACTAATCTGCCTGCTTGCATATGGTTCCCTCTGTAATTTTCTACTATAAATGTGTAGTGCCAAATTTTTGGATCTATGCTGCACAGAAGTAGTAATCCAATAATACTAACTTCCCCCTTTTCCACTCTTCTCCATACGGTACTGGTAAATGTGCAGTGTGAACAGCATGTGGGAGTTCCGCCGCTCGTCCTCATCAACATTTGGTCTGCTTGTGCTTCGTGCAGCAATGGCCGCATCCAGGAAAAAGGCGGCTTTCTCAGCAGTTGGGGCACGGAGCTCAGTCTGGTTTTGAAGCTGAAGGAAGGAACAAAAAAACAGAATAGGGTTAAGGTGTGCAAAAGAGGACGGATGTAAAAAAAAAAAAAAAAACACCTGCGAAGAGAGGAAAGAGAAAGAGAAGGTAGCCAGTTAATTGGACCCTGCCACACATTTCTTTCCCATTAGATTGGGTCTCAGGGGCTATTAAAACAGCAGATATGCACAAAGAGGGAGGAGGATTAGGAGAGATAATAGTGGAGCAGGAGGCAGGGGTTCTTCACCTCAACATGATGTGATGATGGCAGTGGTGGGATACAAAAAGAAAGCAAGGTGGAGGTAGAAAAGAGAAGGCAGGAGCATCATAAATGGAGCCTACACATAGCTGCTGAAAGGAAGCGCAAGAGGGAGATTTACAGTACTGCACACCCTTTGAAGTTAGAGTCCATGCATATCCCCAAAAAACATCTGACAGCAACACCTGTGAGTGCCTTCAAACATGCAGTCATCCACCATCCCCCCAGTAATACTTCTATTGTGCTATAGAGGCCTGACACTAATACATCGGTAATAGATGCTGATGGATGCTGACAGAAGAGTCAATACAAAGGTAAGAAGAAAGCCATCAATACCACAGAAGAGTTTGGTAGAAATATAAAGAAAGGGTTTTAGGAGCAGGTAGGGTAGGAAGTCATGGGAGATGAAAACGCACACACACACACACACACACACACACACACACACACACACACACACACACACACACACACACACACACACACACACACACACACACTGCACTCGAAGAACTTTAAACATCTTTGTGGGGGGAAAAAAAAAGCTAGAGCCTAGACAGTGAAAGATCAATACTCAGTCAGACTAATATTTTATAACCCACAGAGAGAATGAAAGGATCAGTGAACAAAGAAAAAGTAGAGAGATGGAACACTTCTCACCTGAGTGCCACAGATGGGATCCTCTCTCAGGTGTATTCCAGGGGATTGGCCTTCCTGCAGGCTGCCTGCTGACACCTCAGACAGCAAGTCCTTTAGCTCCTCATCTTTTCCAAAGATTTCCACTGCAGACACGCGGACTGAGAAGCGCGTGCCCGTCTTCTCCTTGCGCTCATTGATGAGCTTGAAGAGCCAAGAAATGGCACAGGGCACAATGCCTAGGCTTTGAGTGGAGCTGTCTTTGCCAATCATGGTGTATGTCTTGCCTGGAGATGTGGGAAAAGGGGGTGGGGGGTGAGTGTGGATGGGAGGATGGAAATGAAAATATTGCCTTGTGTCTGGAAGCCTGCTGCTCTCACTACTGTATATGTTCAAAATAAAATTGCTTCTTTTATCAACCTGTCTGTAATGGGCCTGAAGTTCACAAAAAAATAGACTCTGGCATTGGATATTTTCTCAAAGGATATTCAGTTTAACAAATGCTGTTGAAAAAATTAATAATAGCAGATGTGGAGGATTTGAGGTAATAGTCAGAAAGGTGAAAGTAATATAATAATAACTTTTTTTAAAATCAAATGCTAATCCAAGGGCCTATTCCAGACACAGTCATTCCGCAGAGAATTACAGCTACTGGAAACAGCGCCATGAGAAAAGCAAGCCCTGCAGCCTAAGAGCACTGGCCAGGCCAATTACTAAGATTTTAATTACAGACTGAGCCCTGAAGCCTGAATGCAGCACTTTACCCCTCACCCCCACCCCAGACTCACTATCCATTCCTTTTCCTTCAATCACCCATTCCTGGACTCACCCCAGTGCACCGCTAAGCCAATTGTGGACATCAAGTGTAGCTAACAAAAAGCAACGAGAGTTTTCTTTAGCTAACAAAGGCACTTCTCTAATCTGTTGCCAGTGGAGGAGCTTACCGAGCTTTACTTGGCCAAAGCAGAAGATGCAGCCGTCTGCACCATTCACCACAGATTGGATGACCTCAGCTACTGTCCCTGAGCACACCTCAGCCTGTGAAAAACACAAAGAGACAGGCCCTTCACAGTCGATTTACAATCCAGCCACATTCAAGAAACACTGTAAAACAGGCGTGCTGAGAAAAAACTAAACAGCTATTTGGCATTGCTTACACCAAATCATATTATTAGTTTCAGTATTTTTCATCACTCAAGTGTGTATGTTAATGTGTGTTTGTGCGTCTTGCATGGTGAGGCTTATTTTTGCAATCTGTTTCAGCATGGGTCATCTGGGGCAAGGCTTCTGCAGCAAAGGCCCCTTCCCATACATCACACAGCAAACAAGACCTCTAACAACAGAACAGCTTGTTGGTACTGTTAGCCACCAGCAGTGCTGTCCCAGCAGCACAATCTAGCAGCTTGGCCTCAAGTCTGCAGCAGAAACATTTAGGCTCTAGCCATCAGCAGCTTACTTAAGAAAATAATTGCTCAAAGTCGGTAGCATAATAGAAGATCTGAGGTATGGAAACAGGATCCTACACCGGCAATGCCATCCTACACGCTGCTGTCATAGTTATTTAGAGTGTACTGCACCGTGGGGACATGCAAAAAAGATTACCTCAGATTTTCTGGTAATTTAGTCTTTGAGCAAAACAGATTCGGTCATTCTATTAAAAGGCTGTGGTGTTTGTCTTAATGTGTGAAGAGAGCAAATCTGATCTGCTCCTAAGTCACATGTACTAAACATACTGTATATCTGACCTTTGACTTTGATCTCAGCAGTTATGCCTGCTGTGTCTTCCAAATGGCTGAGGTTAGATATAGCTGTTCTATGAAAGGAGTGGTTAGATATAAGTGGAGTGGATTCAAGTCATTCCTCAGAGGGCTTAAAAGGCCCAGCTGTTAGGCCCATGCTGCTAAGAATGCCCCTTGACCCAAGTAAGACATTTTTTTCTTTAAGCCCCTGGGCACACCCTGCAAGCATAAATATGTCCCTTTGCCCTTGAGAGACTGAATTCCCCGATAACACATTAAAAAAAGAAACCTCACACACACACGCACAAACACACACACAGGCACACACATATAGTGGCCCTTACTTGTGAAGCATCCTGGGTAAAAACAGCATCGAAGGCAAATATCTTTGGGACGGCCACAGTGGCAGATCTCCTGTGCCCTGAACTAGAGTGTGGGCTGGATGCAGGATCGTAGAGGGTCAGCTGCTTCTTCCTGCTGTCTACTTTCAAGAAGGACTGAGCCTCTGAGGAGTCTGCAGCCTCCAGAGATGGACAGATACGCATCATCACTTTTACCTAAACAACAGCAAATAAGCAAAGAGAGAGAACACTGGTGTATGAGAAATTGAGATGGCACAAAACATGACAAAAGGACAGACATTTTCATTATAGCACACCGAGCGAAGACACCGGAAAAACACACGGCAGGCATTCTATATAAAGTTCCAAACTGAAGGTCCTTTAGCGTTATGCATTAACATCACGTCCCCTTTGTCAGAGCTGATGGACATTGAAGGTTACCATAGAAACACTCCCTGGGTCAACACATTGGCTAATGGTGTTAGTAAAAGGCAGCAAGGTGAGTATTGAAAGTCACAGCTGAAAACGTTGGAAATTGGTGTGTGTGAAGCTCCCTGCTGGGGGATTATCCCACTAGAGATTGTTTTTTCTGGACCAGGAACAGCTCACCAGCGTGGGAGTGCAGGAGCATATGCCCTCCCTCCTTCTATTCCCTTTCCCTCTATTGCCTGCACAATGATTGGACATCAAGTAACTCACCCTGCTGCATTCTGGGGCTTGATATTTATGAAGTGAGCTTAGATTCTTAACACATTTCACAGGTAAACGTATAGTTCCTAATGCCAGCATGTTACGCTAAGCAGGATCTTATATCTAAAGAAGTTGATTCAGCACTTCTCTGTCAAGCCCATTCATGCCTTGCAGTTGCGCCTCCTACAGATAATAAAAAAGAGACTTTATTGTTTCCTGTCTCTAATCCAGAGATGCGCAATTCGTGGTCTGTGTGGGTGTACTTACATGTGTCAGGCTATACGACACCTCTTTTGAAATTCTGGCATCTCTATATTGCTTTACAATCTGATGGTCCGACAGCGCCACTTCTGCTTCTCAGAAGGCCCCGTGGAAATATATCTGTGACTGACAGTAAACAGAAATGGCTCTTTGGATATGTTTAGCAGTCTTTAGAGTCCCTGTCAACTCCAAGAGTATTTAGTGCTACGCCTAATGCTACATCAGCTGAATCGTTTCTGTGCTATAGTATATATGACAGGGAATTCAATCCAAGAGCCATTTTAAAGCTTGTTGGAAAAGCACCTGATGCCTCTCGGGCACTGAAATAAAACCCTTAAAATACAACTAACTCTCTTCCCTTTTTGACACAAGGCTACTTTTCTCAGCCAGGGACTCTCCGCCATCTTCACGCCTACACAAAAGGTCCATTCTTCCCTGACTCGTATATAAATATTGCTACAGATCTAGGCTCCAGCACTCACAAATAATCTGACTGGAAAACCCTTCCTTTCAGTGACTGAATTTATCTCGGATTCCGCAGGCCAAGTGCAACCACTTGTTATACTCCACAGGGGGCTCCTATTGTGACTGACAAGTGCATATGTTGAGTGAATTACATTTGCTATGTCATTTAAACAAGGCTACCATATATGATAACCACATGTCTGTCTACCAGACAGAGGCTACCAAGCGAGCTAATGTCTCAGTTTTATTTATGTTGGCAGAGATCAGATACTGGAGGCCACAGAGGATTGGCTGTAGTATTTTCACACCTCGGACTCTGTGCTAATGGCCCCTGTTCCCCTGTCCCTTGATCCCCCACAAAATCCATTAGTGTGCCTTGGCATTGCTCCATCCACTCAGCTCTCTACACCTGAAAGAACTGTGCCTAGGTCAAAAGTGGAGAAGCGGAAGTGACCCACATACACACAAGACATTCACCCAAGTCTTACATTAAATTCATATGAAACAGATGCAGGGTAACCATGAAGGGTACTGAAAATGTTATTTCAAGTGGGATTCCATAAGTGAAAGAGAGGCAGACACAAAGGAGCTGGGAAAGCACACTGATGTGTTTGCTTCACAATCAGAAAACCTGAAAATCTGTCCTAGCAGACTTGGAACAATATCATAAAATATCATAAATCCTAATCTCCCCTTGAAAACCAGCTCCTTACGCTGCACAGATGGATCATATACATCAGGTGTGGGCTTGAGGAGGCTTGTTATTAACACAGGTTGGTTTTTGTTTTTTTTATGAAGTCCACGTCTCAATGGGAGATTTACAATATATGGCAAAATTTCAACCGTCTGGATACCTGGCAACAGAAGCGAGCACTTCCTATCCAGGTGGGATCTAATCTTGCTAGGGGACTTCTTCTGCTTTATAAATACAGGACGCCAGCTCAGACAAACAATACCCAATAAACCACAAAGGAAGAGGGATGTGTTTATACAGCTTTGTTTAATGACTGTCCTATTGCTGCCAGCCTGACTTTCAACGTTGCACACTGCACCTAAAATGGAATTAGAAATATTGCTGTTAATGTGACCACAGATTGGTGAGTTACAGTTTTTTACTGTCCTTTCTGTGTTCAGAGAGAGGAATGCTGGTCTCACAAACTAAGTGAATTCATGACATTCCAGCAGGCTTATCTGGCTGCATCTGCATGAACTGGACCAGACAGCATGCTGCCTGCGGACCAGTCTGTCGCCACTTTGCATTCAGCCCTTCAAATAGGGGTTTGTGTGTATTTATAAACATGCGCTTAAGAAGTTCTGCAGGGGAGGAAGGGAATGGTGGCTTGTAAGACACATGTTGGATGTTGTGCAGTAAAAGCATTCTGTCTTTGGTGCCTCTGTGTGTTTCTTCTCACCTTTCCCATCCCTGGGTTCTCTTTCACTTTGGAAACAGCACGGAGCAGACATGGTGGGGCAGGGGGTGGAGAGACCTGCAAGATACCGCTGAAGTTGGTCGGGTAGATGGAGGGTTCTTGTGGGTGTAGCAGGGAGGGCAGGTTTTTCTTCCGCTTGGAGGACAGATTCAGCTTCTGAGCTGCCCTGGAGGTGGGAAGAAAAAAGAAAAAAACACCTTGAAAGTGAAGCTATACTTAGAAAACTACCAAGCTGGAAAGTTAAGCAACTCCTTTTTTTCTTCTTTTTTTGCTCAGGTAATGCTTTTTTTTTGGGGGGGGGGGGGGGGGGGGGGGTATTGATTTGAAATGTCTACCTTGACAATAACCACACACTAACACTTTAACATAAAGGTCAACAAACTGCTTTTAGTCTGCCAGAGTAAACAAAGTCAGGAGGTGAGTTACACCATGCCAGCACTCCCAACCCTTCTCTACTCTAAAAATGCTTTTCCTTCAACTCCCAACTCATACTCCCATTCCAAGAAGGATAATGTTTCAGCTCTCTACTTTAACTAAAGATGGAGTTCTCTTACACCTTTATGTTTTTTATACAGAACAGCACTCTAAGACAAATGATCACCAGGTTCTTTGCCTCAAAGGGACCAGATACAGACTGTAGAGACATAGCAGAAAGGTACAGGAAATACATGCATTTATCTTCATCAAACATAGTTAAACACTGTCATGGATATGACAGCTGAAGACTGTTGAAACACTTCTCTCTAGCACAGTCATGTCAGTCTCTGAAACAATAGCAAAGCAATGATGACAGCATATTCACCCATTTGAAGTAAAGCTGGAGCATGTATGTATATTGGGAGTTTTTATCATTGTATCCAAGCTGGCTAGCACATCAGATGTTACATTAGTGATATCTAAATAGACATATGACAGTTCTGTGATGCTGATACCAAACAGAACCCAGTTCTGTAACTGAATCCAGCTTTTTTTTTATCGGTTCTCAATTTAAAAACCACTCTCTTTCTGGCCTCTTCAAGGAGAAGATGTTCACAAGTGAGTCAGAAGGATTTCACTCCTTTCTGTCGAAACTTCTTCAACTTAAAAGGCAGCACCGATATCTATGCTCGGCCTGCAGGGACCCTGGTCTGAGTGGTTCTAGTTTTTGCTTTGCCCTAGATCAGTTAACACACACCTCAGGCAGTAATTCAAGGGCAGCGAGGAAAGTAATACCCCAAGGTAATTCAAATGCACTCAAATGGGTTTCATTCAAGCAATCAGATTTCAGAGAAATACAGGGAAGACAAAGAGGCGGTTGTCAACATGAAGGAAAGTGTGGCACAGAGAATTAAGGAAGACTTGATTGAAAGAACAGAACGTGAGAAATCTGCAGAGCAAGGGTTTTCGTGAAAGCTAAAAGAGACAGAGAACTTGAAAAGGAGAAAAGGGAAAACCGGAAAAAACAAAAAGAAGCAGATCCATGTCCTGGTGAGTAGCATTTTTCTAAGAGGCCAGCCTGAGCTCATTAGTCATGTTCTGGGCTCCTCTGGACAGGACTGGGTGGGTTGCTGCCAAAAACAGAACCCCCTCTCCTTGCTATCTCCTTGTGTCCTGGAGAGACAACCCACCTCGCTTCCTCTTCTCCACTGTACACCCCCTGCAGTGACAGCCCAAGAGCACAATCAGCGAACACACTGCTTGCTGATGGAATAATTATTGCATCCAAGAAGACTACAGGAGAAGGCTCTCCCCAGGGAGCTGCCTGTGTGTGATAGCATGCGAGACGGATCGTGTGACACGGAGTGAGATGGAATAGATGAATGTGAGATGGAGAGAAAGAAAGGGGAAACTACAGCAGAGCACACGTGGCCGTGCGAGACTGCGTGCATGTGCGTATCCAGACTTGTGAGTGTGTATGCTCATTTATGAGAGGTATCCGCAGCACATTCATTCAAGATAAATCTACCCTGTCGCCCTGTCTCTCACTGTCTCACTCTCTCTCACACCTCATTCTCGCTTCTCTTTCAGTTTAGACATAAATCAAGCAGTACCCATAGAGCCGCACAAAAAAAAGGCACTCCACTTATTTGTAATTGTCTTGAGCAGTGAGTAGTGTTCACAGCCCAAAACTGAGATTGTAACCTTGAGCTTTAATATATTTAGCACAATGACAATTAGTGCACATGTTCCTGAATGGAAGGTGTGGATTAAAAAAAAGTGTGATTATCCTTTTTTTTTTTCCAACACAGCCACATGTACACAGGTAAATTAACTGCTTGTCTCTCCCTACCTCTCCCTCCCATGTTCTCTTTACACTCTCTCTCTCTGCCTTACCCAACTATATGATCAGTCATTGGAAAAAAAAAAAAAGAGGCAGTGAAGACAGGCTCAGATTTCTTTGCCCACAACAGCTTGTCCACCTGTTCACTCAATCTCCATGCTAATGAAGCGGTTTTCCTTCACAACTTTCTCTAAATGCTCAAAGGTGAATCTATGTGTATAGTGAAGCCCAGTATCGCTTCGATTTGAACTGGGCCAAAACATGACCATAAATTCATGCTTCATGCATTGTGTTGAATGCTAGAGAAGTGAACTAAAGCTTTTTTTCCCCCCGACATGCACAAGTTATGTTGTACTTACAGCTCTTTCCAATCCATCATCTAGTTTATGCTCATAGTCAAAAAACAGACAACTGATAGAGTTCAACTTTGCTGTTCGTGCCCGTGTTGTTACTTTTCTCCATTATTTGCACATTTGCTACGCCGGCACACTCAGCAAGATCACAGCGAGGTGGGGCTCCTCACTACTTAGGGCACAGAGGTCCTTTTTTCGCTCCAATCACAATCAGCAACGTTCCACTTAATTTCACAGAGGTTTGCAAGAAGCTGGGGGGGCGGAGGGAGAACGATGAGCAGGAGGCGTGGGCGTCATAGTAACTGAATGGAACAAGCGGGCAGGTGGGGCTGAGTGGAGGTGGGCAGACAGGAGGAGTGCCCTTCAGAAAAAGCAGTAGGTGCACAGCGCAGGAGTAATCCAAAGAGTTTCTTAAGAAAAGGTGAGGATGAGGTTAGGATGGGAATGTGCACCTTCTGTGTTCCTACGCCACGAAAGCATCTCTAACTCCTTCCATGTCTCTTGCACCTGCAAAAGTTTCCAGGCAGTTCAGAAACACAAAAACCTGGCTGTTTCTCCAACTCAGTTGTACTTTTTCTTCACATCCAATTCCTCAGTCATTCCATAGGATGCTTTTTTTTTTTCTCTTTCAGTTAATCCACTGTACTTGTCTGCTATGAGTGGTTACAGATCCTTGTGCCCTGGTCCTTCCCAGAGCCTCTGCTGCTTACAGGCAGAAGGCGGGGAAAATAATCAGTGCTCCTGGCTGAGCTGCAACATTTCCTTGAGTAGCTGAGAATGAGAAGAATTCCTGCTCCTGTTCCACCTCTTGGTCCTTCTCCTGCAATCGGAGAAATTCTGGCAGCTGTCCTGCCGTGTCTGTCTCTCTCTCTCTCCCTGCTTCTCTCTCTCACACACACTCCCTCCACTCTCCCAGCCTCCCTCCTCTCCCTCTCTCTCCCTTTCTTTCCGCAGCCCAGCCCCTTTTCCCTCCGACTGCCAGACGAGGTGTCAGCGCTCGATTGCTGGCTGCTTGCGGCGCAATTTGCGAGTACGCTCTTTCTCTCTCTCTACCCACACACACACAGACACACACATACACACACAGGCACACACGCACTCTAATTCAACCCTCTGCACAAACACACATGCATGCACCCCACCACACGTCACATGAATAGTTAATGCATACAGGAGCCCTCTCTTCTTTTAGGGTCCCACACTTCAAACAGATTTGGTTAGTATGCCTACAGTGTATGCATCCACGAGCACAAGTCTGTATGTGTGTTCCTATGTTTTTTGAGGGGTAGCATGTGTACACTGCATATATGTATTTTTTTGTCATTGCTAACGGATGTAATTAGCCAGAACAATGAGAGTGGTATTAATCATAAGGAGTAATACACAGATAAGGAAGGATGGATTGATGGATGGATTTTTTTGAATGAGTGATGCTCTGACTCAATTGGAAATCTGAGGGAGATTTAAAAAAATAAATAAAAAATTTGTGAGCAAATGACAGACAATGAACAGATGACATCTTAGAAAGGCAGATTTATGCTGGCCACTGAGAGAGAGTGCAGTCAGTCATTGGTCAAGGGTAAAAAGGGGAATGAAAGCATGTGAGTGGGTGAGCGCTGGGGTGAGAGTACCCTGTATTCCCCGGGCTGCCAATTTACCAGTAAGCCCTCTCAGCCCCCAACCAGCCAGTCTTGTTTGAAAGGCTGCTACTTTGGCTGCAGAGTGCCTACTACAACATATCGGCAAACAGAGTGGGTGTGAGACTTGCCAGATGAAAGTACATGCAGCACAAAGCTCTATCGGCTCCTCTCCCACTGACACAGTGCCCCTCATATGAACTCTGCTGGATTAAATTTGAAAGCAAAAAATAAAATAAAACCAACACTACCTACATCTTTGGACAGCACGGTACAGTAATGAAGCTGTTTGATATATCGCATAACCTTTACCTTTTTTTCTATCCATAGCACGCTTACCTTTGCTTTTCTGCAGTGTGTCCAAGTTAATTTGCCTGAGGTGTGCTCATTTTAAAGTGCAAGGACCGTCTCCTAACAGATTTCTGCACACTTCCCCACCACTGAATCCCTTTGAGCAATGATTGGCAACAGCTGATGAATAAAAGACAATACTAATGTCAACATTGGTCACTCTGACAGAGCAACCGGTAATTATTCTCATCCCCGTTGCTGCTACTGCCAGTGTGCTTTTGACTGTTATACATCAAACTGACATAAAAATAGGGGACAGTCACAGTTGGAGCTATCCTGATAGTCTTTCAGCTCCATCATTGTCTTCTTATGAACAGACCATAGGGACAGATAATCAGAGTAATATATATAAATGAGGCAAAGCAAGACAGATGTAAAATCAAGAACCTTTTAAAAGAAAAGGTCTCCTGGTGCCTTTGTTTGAGAAAGGACATGTAGATTTTGTCCTCTAACTAAGGAGGGAGTGACAGCAAGGGAGGAGGAGAGGAGGTCAATGGTGGTACGACAGAGAAAGAATGGGGAGGCTGTATTTTCCGACTGGTTTCAAAGCTTCGCTTAGCCTGTCAATAATCTTTCCAGCCTTTTTTTTTTCTTGGCTTTGTCAAATTAACAAGAGAAATTCCTCTGACCCAGAGAAACATTAGTCGGTGCACCCATTAGCTTGTTTGTACAAATTTGTCTCTGTTCTCCTCGCCAGCTATACAGCTCTTTAGGTAGCTCCTTTCTGTGGTTAATTACCATGTTGGCCGCATTTACTATCCCTGACACTTCCTTTCTGTGATTCTCCTTTTTTTTCCCTCTGCAGACAAGATAAGGCTGCTCTGGCCATTCATGCGGGGATCAGATCACTCGGTCTGATATCAGACTGCTTTACCCCCCGCCACCCCACCCACAGCGAGTCTCCCACTGCTGCTGATTAGCAGGCTGGCATAGTTCTTCACGAATGGGAGATGGGAATACTGGGCTACAGCCAGCCTCAACACCATGCAGCGATAATGACTACGGCACAATGAGTTCACTCACTCACTGGTTGCTAGAGACACTGAGAATGTACCCCATACTAGTGACGGCATTTGTGAGACTTTTTTTTTTTGTTAGTTGAGGAAGGTATAGTCATGTTGTTGTCATGTGCAGAAAATTTTACCATGCCCATAAATGCCATATCAGCAGATGGTCATGATTGATTGGTTGTTTGTTGGTCTGTGTGAGGTCAGGTACTATGTTTTTGAGTCAAAAGATAATCATTAAGAAACTTCCCCAGAGCTAAAATCAGTACAGCCTGTCTTATTGATGGGCTGCCTTTGACATGATCAAACAGCTCTCTGCCCCAAAGGTGTGGGGGGTATAACATAAATCTACTGTCTGCAGGGGAAATACAGACTTAGCTCTGTTAAAGCAAGAGCACCAGACCGAGGTTCAGTGTGAAGGCAGACAATGTACAGACATCACTTCATGGTTTTCTCTTTGCCACATTTAGGTAGGATTAAAGCAAATCTGCATCTATGCACCGGCCTCATTGGTGGCAGTCTCAGGTCACCCACAGCCTGACCCAGCCTTCTTTAAGCTTCAGTGGTGGTTAAGTGACCATGACATCAGCCAGTGAACACACACATTCACGCGGTGTGCAGACAAGAGGAGGTGATGTCATACTCTGCCAACCAGCGCTGGCAGCAAGA
Organism: Archocentrus centrarchus; assembly: GCF_007364275.1. Classification (NCBI taxonomy): domain Eukaryota; kingdom Metazoa; phylum Chordata; class Actinopteri; order Cichliformes; family Cichlidae; genus Archocentrus; species Archocentrus centrarchus. The sequence goes on along the minus strand of NC_044367.1, from coordinate 11,286,447 downwards.
AGGCCCACCCAGACAAGATTTACTAACAAGGTCAGGATGCCGATCATTAAATGAGACAAATGTTTCCATGCCATAAAAGCTTCCTCAGAGTTCATCCGTTGTAGCTGTATTTCAGAGGATTAGAAAAGACAGTTTGCCTGCCCTGTGACGCTGTAAGTGTCCCCATATCTCAGATGTAGTGTATAAACACATGCATTACCCTAACACTAAAAGCTCCAGGGGTCACATAAGGTAGGCTCTTAAACTAACCAGGGAAATGGCCAATGGGCTGTATTTATATATCACTCTTTGAGCCTCGCTGACTACTCAAACCATAACAAGCTCCACTGATACAGCACTTGAACTATATTCAGTAGCTTGCCCAAAGGCACTTCAGGATAGAGACAGAAAAGCCTGTAATTGAACCACCAGCCTTCTGATTAGTGGATAACCTGCTCTACCCCCTGAGTCACAGCTGCCCCACAGAGACATAGTTGGGTTACCTGACACACAGCACTGAACACATGGGGATACAGCCACGGTAGCTGGCTGCTCAATGGATGACAGATCCTCCTGTGTGGCACAGAAGTTTAGTCTGATAATGAACCCATTTTCTTTCTAAAGTCTCCCTGCAATTAAAAGACCTCTGGTATAAACATTAATTTAGTTTTTCTCACTTCCTCCCTCTTATCCTAAATCACTCAAAACAACTACCTGAGGCTACAGCACCATGGACACTGAAATTAATGCCAAATGTGGCTATAAAAAAAAAGTGTAGCAAAATGTGCAATTTTATTTTACAGATGCTGCTAAAAAAAAAAAAAAAAAACCTCCCACCTGTAGCTAGAGAATCAAACACTCTCCTCTGTTCAGCATCTTATCACTCAGACTCAGATTCAGATGAGCATCATTCCAAATAAAGATCTTTTCAGTAGTTTTGAAAAATGTGTTTCCTCTCTCCTTTGGCAGCACAAGATACATTAAAATGGAAGAGACCTATCAGGCTTATCTGGCTGTCAGTTAAATCTTATCAATCCAAAGCTCTGAAGCTTTCAACTGACTCCGAGGTTGCTTTCTCCTGCTTGGCTGTTTTAATGGTATACTGAGAGCAGAGCTCCTCTGTGCTGTATTGGCTTACACAGCAGCAGTTTGCTGGAAGTGGCCAAACACCTCCAGGCTACGATTTATAGACTTTCTATAAATCCTCAGAAATAGATAAACGAATCCCCCACAAAACCAGACAGCAATGAATGCAATGTCCAGTTAGCTGAGCAATATCCTGCATGGCACACTCCAACCACATGGACCGAGGCTTTTCAGGAAAGCTCTTTGTTCCAACAAGGTGTTCAACGAGCCTTTTGTTCCTGCTTAATGTCTGGCCTTGGACACCGAATATCAAATGGATCATTATTTGTGCTCTGACTGCTGACGGCCCAAGGCTGCACATCTTCACTGCGCCAATCCACAGCCAATTAAGTAAGGCCGAATGCATTCATGTAACATCTGTGGATACAATGTGTCATCACAAAAAAGAAATGATTCCACACAAAAAGTGATGTCGCCTTTTTTGCAATTGACTTGTCGCATTTGTATCATAATGTGGATTCAGGGAGATTTCCTGTCAGAGGAAGAAAAAAAAATGCAGCTTTCTGTAAATAAAATCCCAAATTCTACCCAGAGGTTGTAAACCTGTTCTGCCCCAATCTCCTTAGAACTCTTTTCAAACGGTCTGTGGACTGAGCTGGAAAACAAGGGATTAGGGAATCCTCTGGAGAATGGCTTGAATAACAGGGGATCATTTGGAACACAGGGGAAGAAAGGGATTGTGAGCGGTAAATGGGGAAAAAAGCACAGTAGAGGTGAGAATGGCATTAAAGAAATGAATTGAGGGGATAGTAAGTAAGAGGAAGATGCAGAGGAAGCAAAAGAAAAAAAAGACAGAGAGTGAGGGTGGGAGGGAGCAGGAGGGTGTGCAGCCAAGTCCTCTCTTCGATCAGTGGGACTGGCTCTGTGCCAGTGAAGCGCTGTCCATGAGGAGGTAAATCATTTTCTGCCTGAGAAAGAAACTGGGGAAAAAATGATTGGTGGGGGTATGCCACAGCCATCTTGGAATTACTTTATTCCCAAAGATGGGAATCCCCAGTCGGGCCAAGAATAAATGGAACAGTTGGCTCCAAAGAGTGAAAAAAACTCATCAATATTCAAGAAAACCTGGTTTGGTGATTCAGTGCATCGTGGTAAACAACACAAATTTAAGAAGTGGTTTGGATCGGTATGGAGGTAAAAAGAACTCCTTTGTTCGTTTTACTCTGATTTTGCTCAGACATATCAAAGAAACTATACTAGGCTGATTTGTCTTCTGTGCCTTTGGATATCAGATCAAGAAGAACTGGCTCATGCCAACAGACCCTCACTTTCCCACTGCAATACAGAGAAGGCACTTTGTCATTGCCAATAAGGTTAAAGTGAAGTGGGAATATTTTTGGCAGACAAACACACAGGGATTTTGTGTTTAATGTGCTGCGCATTTAGCATTGTGTCTCCAGACACCCTGAACCCATCATCCCAATCACACACCCACTAATTCACCTCAACCCCTGAGTGAAAGGCCACAAAACTCTCTTGCCAAGCTAGGGTCTTAAGGAAGGCTTAAGATGAGCAAAGGAAGGAAATTGGTGGGGTATTATTGTATTTACCTTCACTTTATTGTTCCTTCTAACACTCAGGATCAAGTCTTGCTAATGTGGTCTTAACTAGCATGAACATTAGGCCATGAAGAGGTGAAGAAAGCGCAGGGCTTTAGCTATGCAGGATCTTTAGTCAATTAGATAAATGGGCCAATTAAAGCCCCCTTGAGGAAATAAGTGGAAATAACTGCAATGAAATTTTAAAGTAATTCAAAATTATCTAGCAACTGAGTCTAACTTGTTTACACGAGGCTTCCAAAAAGCGCAGCGTCAGGAAAATGCTCAAGTAATATGTCAAAATTGTTTCAGGCAGCAAAAGTAAAAGTCTTTGGAAGAAGATTCACTTTTCAGCTGATGGGTGACAGATGATAATGAAGACATGTTCTTCCCTGCTCCGCAGACTGCAGTCTTCCCACCCCTGGCACTGCTGACAAAGATTAACAGCTGCTTTCATCTCTTCCAGAGCATTTTCGCTCTGCTCCTCAGACACTGCTCCAGGTATTTTGCTCTGCTCCTCTCCCAGGCTGCACAGAATCTGGAATAACTCCACATTTTCACATGTTGAACTGCGATTCACCCATCATCCCACCCACGTCTTCCCTTCAAAACATCAGGTAGACTGTTCCACTCAGGGCAAGCAAACAACTTTTGGAACACACATAAAGTTATCACTGACTGAGTGACGTTTCCTGTCTCAGAAAATGCTTCACTGCCTTTCTAGGCAGGATATTTGATAGACAAGCAACAAATGAGGTCTGTCTAGAATGAGACAATTCCTCAATCAAATATAATGTGCATGTAGCATAATACATAACATTATCAGAGGACTTGAGACCGTGCTAACTATGGGAGAGACCGGCAGAAGGGAAGAAGTCTGAATACTTCTGGATCACTTCTTCACTTCATTAATCATTTGCTGCCAGAGTAAGACACCTAGCGATTATTTATTTGCACTTTTCCACACAGAGGCTATCACAACAAACAGGCCCACCGGCTGATGAGAACATTTGGGAGTGATTAATCAGTGGGCCGCCTGGTGAGACAGAATGCAGGGGGGAGGGGAGGTCTTACATGTGTTTCCTAATCTTTCATCTATATTCTGGGCAACTGGCAATTCAACTAAAACTAGAGGTCCAAGTCACGTGAAATGAGGTGTGCTGTCGCAAAAGAAAATGTTGATGAAATAAAAGTGGAGCCCAATCCTAATGTAAAAGCAGGGAAAGCAAAGAAACTGTGGGCCTGAGAGAAGCTACCAAGATGTCTTCGACTACAGCCGCAATATTCAAATGAAGGAGTTTATCCTGTATCACATACCCATAAACTGAGTCACCGAAACACACACAGCTACACTAGCTGGTTCTCATAGAGTGTATGGGGAAAAGGGGATTTTAGCACACCACAGCTGGCTCTCATGCGCTGGGTCGTGAACCGATTAAGGGCTATAATCCTCTCCATTCAAGACGACGTGCATGTAGAAAACAGTGACAGAAACACAGGGGAGATAAACCGTCCTAGCAGCTTTTAATTTGATACGGCGGTTTTGCACGTCCAAGCCACTCGCTTGTCTCATACATAACTGGACATGAAGAGGTGGGGCCCAATATCCTATACAATTACTCTTAATCTTAATAATTCTCCACTAAGAAGTGGACTGTGGCACAAATAAGACATGGACTATGTACTAAAAGGACTATTATGCATGTACCGTGTCTTGATGGAGCTTATTTTGTAATAATAAGTCAAAGTTTAATGCAGAAAATATTCTGATAATAAACTGTCAGCAATATTTGTTGAGTTAAATTTTTCTTAGAAGTCCCATAATTACTTTACGTTTTAAATTCCCCACTGCAGCCATCAGCCTGCCTGAAGCCTTTCAGCCCCCTGGAGCCAAGCTACATATAGACAGAGATTAAAATAAAAAGTGTGATCAGAATAAAATGACTCAGCTACTGGAGCTCTGGGCGATGAGGTAACCCTGTCCTGACAATGCCCTTATCCTCAGTGGTAATCTGAGCACCATCCAGGCCCTAACAACTGACTTACCAAAGGATGGGTATGTGTGTGTGTGTGTGTGTGTGTGTGTGTGGGGGGGGGGGGGGGGGGGGGGGGGGGGCTATTGTGTGTATTGTGTGTTTCTCGACAAAATAAAGCTCTAGCGTATGGGGAAATCAACCTACAACCAGTGTTTAGGCAGATATTAGTTATTCATGTTGAATAGAAGTCCATGGCCTGGCTAAGCATTGAGGAGCAGTGATGCCTGAGAGGCCCCACTAGGAACCATCCTTGTTTCCTTGGATTGTGAGACATAAAAGCAGCTCATGGGAGCTCATGAGGCCACAGGCGCTACTCTAAGACTGCACACAATAGGTCATAAAATTCCTCAACACATATTCCCTGCCACCAGCTATTGCAGTTTACTCTTTCTTATTCCTCCGCACTCTCGCACTGTGTCTCACCCACAATGTTAAAGAGAAAGCAGCTGTAATGAAAGAGATAATAGACTCCATTTGCATGACACTTTTCACTGAGGTGCACTAAAGAGGTTTAGATGGCATCCCTCAGCCCCTACAGGCATGATGCATAATATCCATTCAACATGCTGGGGGTGAGAGAATTTAGTCTAACACGATAACTAAACACTAATGCACTGATCGCTGAGCCCAGTGGGCAGTTATCAGAAACATTATGCAGTTAAATGGTGAATGTTGGACGTGGGCAGGCAAACAGAGCCGGAAATGGATTGATGCTGGGGGCATGACCTCCTCTGCCCACATGAAGTAATCGTGCACAATTAAAGCTTTTTTATTGTCTCTACCACCATCCTGAGTGACAAAAGCAGCCCTGTGTTAAGCGATGCGCCACATTTATTCATGTGTGTTATCCATCTGTCAGCAGCGGATGGCAGTGCTTTCCCCTTTCCCCACAGGGCTTAGGACATGTGGACCCAGGGTGAGCACACAGACTTGAGTCAGCACTTCAGCTCTTTGTTTGTCATCCCCACCCCCAGCACTATCCTCCTGCAGGCTATGTGAGTGGGCCAGACAGACTTCCTGACTCAGGGATTTATTTGGGGTATCAGTGGGGAAAGGCATCGGGTTATCACGAAGGCTCGGACAAACCCTCTGCCTCCCTTTCACTGGAGCTGTTTGCCATTCATAATGACAGGCACAAGTGACTCTATGTTGCCCATCACAACACAGCCCATCAGTCTGGTGCTGCAGGGGGCACACTATCACACTAAGTTATCATATCCCAGGGAAGACACAGATCTCCAGAGACTGAGAGGGAATATGCAAAAGCAAGATCAGTTCTTCAACAGCAATAATAATCTGAAATGTGTAAAGGGCAGCACAGAATCCAAATTTGTATTTCTAACATTATTCATAATATGCAGTCAGGCATGAACATGGATTTATCCATGTTAATCTTTATATCAAAAAACATATTATCTGTTACCTGAGAATAATGGAGGGTTATGAGTCAGAGTGGAGTAGTATTTTGCTTTTCATGCGTGGATGAGAAGGTGGGTAGTGGGATGTATCTACCTGGCACAGATGGCTCCAAGGCCAGGCATCAACACCTCAGCCTTGACGGTGCCTGTCAGGCCTTGGTTCACAGGTTCACACCTGGGTTTATCTACTGAGCCTCAGCCCTTTTGTGGCCTCAGCTGCCACTGAGTCTGCCGCTGCACAGAGGCAGCCATTAGTCCCATCAGCCAGATTATGGCAGGAAAATACCAGCTGGTGTTTTATCCAACAGTAAACAAAGACAAATACCACAGAGCAGCTCAACCATCCCAGCTACCACCCACTCAATACTTCTGATGAGCCATTCGCTGCCCCGGGCATGTGTTGCTCAGATTCAACAGATTGATATGAATCAATTCTCATTTGTCAGGCTCTGGAGACAGAGGTAGTATTAAAATTTCAGCTCTACTGTGGCTACTTTCTCAAAATGGAGCCAAGGTTTCTACAGTGTGTTATACACGCTATACATTCCACTCACACTCTTGCTCTGGTGGTGGAATCCATCTCACTGTGGCTTGACAACAAAACCATTAGCCTCTCACCTCCAGGGATCAGACAGTCCAAATCCAACTCCACAAAACTGCACATTCCACAGAGCGGAAAAGAGCGTGTGGTACACAAAGAAAGATAAATTGAGAGGGAGAGAGAGAGAGAGAGAGAGATGGGAGGGGCAGCGAGAAAGAAAACCTTGCACCTCTCACACACAAACATACGCAAAATACACACAGACACAAATATCACATATCCAAGTGAGCTCAATGATGTCTGTGTACAGAATGACTTACTTCACTCTCATGGTAGTTAATCCAATATTCCTCTCCACAGGCACAGGCCTCCTGCTCGTGATGCTGTCAGAAAGGAGCATCAGCCCAAGCACACTGTCTGAATGACAACATTTATAAGGACATTCTTCCTGAACAGCTACTGTCCCACTCTTTATCCTCCTGCTATGTGGGCCAGATCAACTGTGCTCAGGGCACCCTTCTGGTTCACATAATCTATCCTGCCTATTTGTCATGTACTGAGATCCCTGCTGTCCATCACGGCACAGCCAACCAAACACAGCATTGAGCTGCTTTGTCTACTGTGAGCCTCTATAGATGGCATCACTGGACTGCATCACTGTCTCCTTTACAAGCAAACTGAATGGGCTGTGTGGCTTAGTTCCTCACGCAAACTTCAAAAGAATAACTGGACACTGGACTTCAGCAAGTCATCTGTTATTCAGAGCAAGAGCAGCTACTTGTGATCCTGCTGTGCATCCACTTTGCAACATGCAGGACTCATTATTGAAGAGATGCTCATCCCTCCATCTGACTAAATTATAGTTCAGTGGAGTAGAGAGGGCTGTTTCAACTTCCTGATTTCCAATCTCCACTTTTGAAAGAAAAATCAGTTACATTTTATTCCCACAAGCTAATGACTTGTTTCTATGGTTACTCGGAGCAGCCAGGGCGATGAAGGGCAGAGTGAGTGTTCCTGACACAAAGGCAGGGTCTTGTGTGTGTGCAGGAGAGCCAAGGCTAAATGGCCCTGCTGCCACAATTACAGGAGGTTTCCTTCTGCACAATCACAGTCATTACTCTACAAACACTCACCTGGGCAGCAGCTGATGGGCACCGGTTGATGACCATGAAACCACTTCCTCCTGACACTCCTCCAGGGCCGCATTCCAGCAAACAGCTGTTCGCCCTACCCCTGCAAAGCCCAACCCACCAGCCTGTGTGCCACCTTTAAAATCTGTATCCAGTGACTGTTGTGTCTGCAAGGTCCTCTATACTCTATTCATTATCTCCTTGTATCTCCTTGAGTAACTCCATCGTTCATCTCTGGAGTATGATTAGAGAGGTAGCAAAGTGACAGAACAGAGGCCCAGCAATATAACATAAAACTATCTCATACTACTACACAGAAATCTGACAATGGATCCAAGTAGGCTGCAAACTGAGCAGCCAACTCCTCCCAGCCTTGTGTGGAATAAACACACTGTCACAATCAGCAGGTGTTAACGAAATAGAAAGATGGGTAGAAGGTTATGCGAGGCAGCAGTTAGCCACCCTGTCTAGTCCCCGCTGTGAGCGCCGCCTGGTTTCATTACACAGTGCTGTGTCAATACACTAATCATATGCTCTGTCACAAGGCAATCAGTGCTTAACGTGCTAGTCAGCTGAACACATGGCTCTAAATTCATTACCCCTACCCCCAGTAACACACTGACAAACACACGTAATGATATGCGCACGCGCGCGCACACACACACACACACACACACACACACACACACACACACACACACACACACACACACACACACACACATACACACACGATCCAGTCAGAGTTTGACCCCTGACTCTTCCTGTCTCTCTGCAACTGTAAAGTCAGTCTAATTGCTAACTGGTCGTTACTGGCCCTGGGGTCATATTTTGGTTTTACCAGAAACAGGAAGCAGGACAAAAGAAGAGTTTTTTTTTTTTTTTTTTATCTGGAATTTCACAAATGATCAAAGACATTTCCTATTTTCTGGAAGAAGAAGCATCATCAAGATGATATCAGTGGCTGATGGACTTGAACAGGAAAAATCTCCCACAAGCAAGAAGATAGAGAATTAAAGTTACATTTTGAGTTTTTCTTTGAGTTGCCTGTATCTACACAGACTGGAAGGCATCTGTGTAATGCTGTTAATCAAACAAATCCATGTGAACAAATGAGTCATTTCCTCTTTTAAATTAATAAGTAGATCCTTTCCATGAATCATCTGTTCTCTCAAATAAATGTCTGCACATAAATTACATTAAAACTCTATGATCGCCTTAAATAAATAAGTCTTAGGGATGCCAAGAGAAGAGCCCTAAAATATACAACCCGTGTTAAAATGACTGTATTAGCATAATGCTAGGAACCTGAGGCAAATAACTCTAGAGGCTGAATCACTGCTCTTAACAACCTAACCACAAAAATATCAAAGTTCACTTGTTTTTAACTTGACACTATTAGACAGAAGAAATTAAAAGAATGAAATTATTTAAGGCACAATTAAGCAATTCACAGGCACAAATAATCTAAAGGGATGCATTCCTGATTGCTACACGGCGACTGTCGCAAAGGCTGTGTAGTTATCAAACCAGTGTTTTTGCCAGACATATTTAAATGAAATGCTTTCTTAATCATTTGAATGGTTGACTTATTTTTCCAATGAAAAATTAAACATTATTAATCACTCTCCTTTTCCTCTCCCCAACAGTCTAGCAAGAGCACCAAGACTCCAGCTAATTGCATTCTAATTAAAATTTCATCTCTGAATGGAACAGTGTTAGTGAATGTCAGACAAGTGTCCAAGGAGCTTTCTCCACTCCACTGGGGTAAAAAAAACTGCTGTTTGGTTATTCTGCTCCCGCAACCTGGGCTCGTAGGATTTGCGCGCACATCTCACTAATTGTATGTATGGAGAACAAAAAAAGAATACTAATCAGATGTGAGTTTTCAGTCATGTCTAAAACATGAGGGACCCTAATTTCATCCATTTCTTTTTTTTTTCCAGCTACAGCACTACCAGAGCAAATGGAAAACACTGCTGATTGAGTCGATTCCTTTTTGACTCTTTTACATTTCAATCAACAATAATGTTAAGGGGGAAAAAAATGAGCAAAAACAATATCACAGTAATGTTGATGATATCCCTCTTGCAGGCAACAGCTGCAGAGGGTCGGGAAGTGGGTGTGCTTCAAATCGAGAACAGTGCATCTCCTCCACCCTTTTTTCTGCCGAACTCAATGCTGTTCGAGGCCAGCCTATCATGATTGTATTTCTGCAGGCCAAGTCAAACAAAACATTCTTGGCAGCAAATTATCTTTGGGATAAACTAAAAGGTGAAACACTCTCTACATCCCATGTACTCCACCAGCCCCTGTTGCAGGGAAAAGAACAAGTCCACCTTCCACTTTTTTCCTTTCCACACTGAATGGCAAAACACACCTCTTAAAGCTGCCCCCTTTTTTTTTTTCTTTTTTGTTTTCAGCTCAGGTCCAAAGAAAACATAAGAGCTAATAAATCACTGTCAGGAATTAAACCTGTCTAGCAGAGGGTCATGCTTCACTGTTGTTTAAACCTAGTGCTCCTACAACAGGAAGTAAGACACGCAGGAAGTTGCATATTAGGTGGAGAATTTGGAACATCCCCATAGTCAAAGGAAAGACCTCTTGGTCTCACTGATATACTCTGACCCTGTGAAAGCTGGCAAGATAAACTCCATTTGGGGTGCTTGAAGAAAAGTCAAGTCCTACACTGATCCCCCCATGGGTTTCCTGTCACACTCCACAAGTTCTTTCACCGGTTTTCTCTGCCTCCTGTGGTGCAGAGCTTCAATGGTCCTATGCATCATTCTTAGCCAGCTTACCTTTCAGAAAGAGTCATTACAGCATAGCACTCTTTGGAGAGATGAGGCAGAGAATGTATGCACTGACCAGCCTGCCAGAGAATCTGTCACTGACAATATACACCACACTTCACCAGCCATGCACCCGCATGGAGAGGGTGAAGTATTCTCCAGGGCAACAACAATACCAAAGCCAAGCAGTGCTTAAAAAAGGCTTCTTCAGACTTAGATACACAGGGACCACATGGTTTCACTGATTTTCAAAACACATTCCTGCACTGCACCTGCAGGAGTATTCAGTAAGTCTAAGGCTGTAAAATCACAAGATCCATTTTACATTGGCGAGGCAAAACAAAGAAAAAATAACTAAACATAAAATACCTCAGGACAATAGCCAGCTTTAACCTAAGCCCCTTTCGTGAGATACTCCTTCCTCATATCAAATTATGCAATTCTATTATCTATTCATGGGCACTGGTGCCTGCAACTAAAGGTTCATTTAGTTCCATGATGTGTATCCCAAGGCATGCTATAATTCAAGCATGGCAAGAACAACATCTCCAGTGAATAGGTGCCCCACATGGAGGTTAAAACCATGAGACCACGCGAGTCTGTGCATATCTCTTCCTCAGCTCTCTGAAGACTGAATGCATGCAGGTACGTATGCAAACAAATTTCAATTAACCATGCAGTGACTTGACAGCATGGGGGAGGCGCTTACCTAATGAAGAAGGAGGCTGCTGCAGATGAGGAAGGAGAGGGGGAGGATGATGTACTGGTAACGGGCACTGGGAGACCCACTTGGCTGGAGCTCCTCAGTCTGCAGGGCGTCAGGGTGCTCCCACTGCTGCCGGTGCTGGTCATGGTGGTGACAGGGGCCTCCAAAGCTGTGACATCCCTGTCTGCATTCTCCATCAACCCATGGGCCTGTGTACACACAGATACAGAGATAAGACCACAACCACCACTTAATGGTTTTACCACTCCAGCTCACCTTCCTTCCATTTTATTTACTCCCCCTCTGCCACAGATGGATGGGCAGCTGCTGCAGCCAGTCCCAGTTAGTGGGAGTCAGCAATATCCAAAGCAGATAGCTCCCCACAGAACAGCAAGGATGCTGCACCATTCATTGATTCTGGCAACACTTTACAAGGTTCCTCTGGCTGCAGCCTACTGTAATTAACTGGTAACCCACATTTAATTAGTAATTAAATCACTGGCGATTTACCTCACTTTGCGCCTGATTATATCTATACCTCCTTTGGCAAGTTTAGCACTTTACTCCTCAGGAATGAGGAACATTTCATCATGCAAGTTCAATGAAGCTATCTGAGAGTTAGTTTCAAAGGGAGTAACAATCCACAATTATGTGACAGGTGGCATTTGTTTCGTTGCTTAAATGTTTATGAGGCATGCGAATTGTGCTTAAGCGACACACCTTACCCTGGAAATGAAAAGGACAAAACCCAGGCGAGCCGCATCTCTTTCAACCCTTGCACTCTGGGAACTCATGCCAAATCTATGATTTAACTGCTTTAAAGACAGAAAGCTAAACCTGATATAGCACCTGTAGCTCTTCATATGTTTATTACATATTTTCTGCAGCAATACATCTAAAACCAGTTCCACAAGTTTCTGTTTAGAGCACAATAAATTGAGCAGGTTTTGACTTGCTTTTTGAAAGCTTTTTGGTAATTGTGACATAATGCTGTGAAAAATAATATTAACTATATCTAATGGCACTGGCATTGATTTATTGTGTATGAAAAGGGTTTCACACAGAATTTGAGATGCATAATGTCGCGAAAACCGAACACCTAAAACCTTTTAGCACTCAGGTTCTGTTTTAAGATTGAAGTGAACACTGCAGAGGTGGAGCACAGAAAGGGTAAGCAAGCACTCCGGAGCCTTCACTGGTCCACTGATTTTGGTTACACTAACCCATGCGGTGCAAAAATCTAATTATGCAAGTCAAAGGCTGGTTCTGAGATGACACTTCAGCTGGAGTCACCACACTGACAAAAGGTTAATCCCCACTGAAGCCTTATATTTATCCTGTAGGACAAGGATCAATAGCAGCTGATGAGAACCCATTCTGTGGGGTTTTAGCACCAGAAATTAAATAAAGGCTGAAGTTTTTCCAAAAAACATTTATAAAACTGACAGATAAACACTATGTAATCAGCAATGACCTTGAATTCAGCATAACACAGGGCAGCAGCCTCAGTGCCATTTGACAGGACAGGTATTATAAACACAGTTCAGGCCCTTTACATATTTACCACATCAGTGTTTGCCCTAGTTTCATGTTTGGCAACTAAAATAACACCCTATACAATCTTTTTTATAAAGCATGTGGCCTTCTGCCGTGTGCCATTTGTCTGCACAGACTGACAGCTGCACTATTTATATGCCAAGCCTGACATGAGAATGCTATACATCAGGATGTGAGGACATAGTTACATTCACTTGACAGGCTTGGCTCTTGCTCTGTGTGGACTCCTGCTACTGTTAGCTTTACATGCAGTACAATGTGCTGCTATATTAAAGCACGGCTGTATTATCTTTTCCCAGGAATGCTTCACTGACCATTTGCCAAACAGTAGCCCTGTTCTGTATGGTCTTCATGAAATCCCACTTTCCCTTTTCTTCCTTTTGAGCTTGTTATCGGAGTTAAGAATCATAGCCTTTCTTTTTAAAGATTTTGCTCTCTCGAGACTTCATCATGGAGGCTAAGTCAGATAACAAGCTGCAGCGTCCAAAGTTATGACTCGAAAAGCATGGAAAACCTGGCAGCAAACTGAAAGCAAACTAGAGCAGAAAGCCTCACACCGTGCTGGTGCTAGCTTGGTGTATACAAGGGAAGTAGAGTCATTGCACTTTGTCATGAATGACTAGAGCACTTCACACACGGCCATACAGGAAGCAGATGCGTATAACTTATCAAATCTGTTGCTAATTCTGTGGGTGCAGTGCTGGTTTTAGGTTTTCAGGAGCATACTGGGACAGCTGGTCACAGGTGGGGTTTCAGTGTGGCCTTGAAATGGACATGTACTTGTGTACACACACACTTAAGCTTAGCACAGTGCCTTTCAAACAGTATTCCCCTCGGCATTAAGACTGGGGACTTAAGCTCCACAGCCAAGCTGCTCTCTGTAGCCTTGGACCTGGACTGGCCCTGATTCTGGCTGAAAAGTACAATCTATCCCCTGGTCAGGTAATTAGGCTGTGTCACTGGAGCCATGTGTGCTCAGCCGTTTGCACCCAAAGTCAGTAATGAGCTGGCCTTACACCCTTTAACCCCCAGCCCTCCCTGATCCCTTTGCCTTGGAAAGAAAAGGAAGAAAAGGGAAGGGGAAACAAAACAAAAGACGTAACCATAATGGGGAAAAGTGAAGAATCACAAGAGTGAAAGGGGTTTGGGAGAATGCTTCCTATGAAATCTGAAGTGAGTAGAGTAGCCCAGCTTTCTCTCAACAGACCATCTCCCCCCAGACTACTAGGACTCCTCTGTGACCTTTGATCCCAGCAGTCAACAGACGATTACTGCTGAGGTGAAATAGGCCCTGTGTTAATCTGGCTTTTGTGCCTGGCTGGCTTCTGTAACCAACAGAAAAAAAAACTTAAGGTGAAAACTGAGTTCTTACCATACAGGACTAACATAACACACCTTCATATTTAACACCAGTATAATTAGAAGTTGTCGAGTGTCTTTAAGAAAAAACGGTGAAAAAACGAAAACAGCACAAAATTTGAAATTCTTTCCTAATCTGTCAAGAGTGGGGATTTCCTTCCTCTTTATTTCTGTATCATTTTCTTCTCTTGGCATCCTCTCTTTGTGTGGCACATTGCCACGGGAGCCCAGCTGCACCAAAGCCGCCACAGCCAAGATCATCTGCTGGGCTTCAAATTGGTGGCAATGGAGCAAGCCATGGCAGCAGGCAACCACCGCGCCAATAACGGAAACTCTCATGAGTCAAGAACACTTGGTTTTTGCAGATTAGTGCACATGTGGTTGTGGATTTAATTGGGCAAACGGAGAAATTCAGAGTTGGATCAGTCAGTTTTTGCTGTTATTAGCAGCATCACATTGCTTGTAATGTGATTTTTATGGCTTACCTTAGCTACTTGAAGATCTTGATTCAAACTGCCAATAACAGCAGGGATTACTTGAGCAATTGTGAAATTGGACTATGTCAACTCTGGTTTTGCATCAAACTCTAGACTTGCAGCAGACTGTTTCAGAAAATGCACATGTTTCTTATTTGACTGATTCAAGGCAGCCGCACTCTTCTGAACTGCTGTCAGCCAATTATAAAAATGGAGCCACATAGTTTTCAATTCAATAGACAACCACAAACATAGCTTCAGATGTTAACCAGAGCCTTTTCCAAATGGGAGTGTCAAGGTGCTCTATAATGGTCTGTGTGTGGGAGTGCCTCAGGCTTGACACTCTGAAAAATTTCCATCTAACACACACAGTCCATCTCTGCTTCTTGCACGCTTTTCCCACAAAGAAACCAAGAAGGAATCATGAATTAAAGCTTATGCCTTTCGGCACTGTGTAACTTCCAATCCTCGAGAGCGTGTGTGGGTTTTTGTCATTTTAAAGGATCTGGTTTTAATGAAAGAACCCAGCTTGAGAAAATAACACCATTTCTGCTCTGTTTGTAACTTAATGTCCTGAAGGGGCATTTCTCTCTGTCCAGGGAAGGCCTCAGCCACATTTACAGAAATTGAGCAACTCATCCTGGCTCCAAGGGCCGCTAATTGCTTTTAGACACATAGATGGAGAACACAAGTCCGCCTCTCCCTTCAGTGCCAGGCTGTTTGATTTGCCCTAGATTGCGTACATGCAGTTAAAAGCTTTTGATTGCCTCCCATAAACCATCTCTACAGGCACTTGTTGACATTAAGGGGAGGAGTGAAAATCTGTCTTTAATTTTTCAAGCAGGAAGAAGGAATAACACTGCCAAGACCTGCAACAGACTGCAGTTATCAACTCAGCTAAAACAGAAATGGCACAATTTACAGCTTATGAAGCTGATGGGAAATATTAAAGTGCAAAGGACTAGATGCTGTTTGGTTTGTACACTGAGCCTGTCTGGTGTAGAATCTCACAGAGGTTTGTCACTTAGCTCTGTAACCAGATTGTCATCACAGGAAGAGACTCCTGCGTAAAAATAGATGCCATCACATCATTTACCACAAAATACCTCGCAACATGCTAAAAGAAATCTTGGAAACTACTCGTACCTTTTACTGTAAAGCGCTTGGCAATGCAAATAAAGTATCTAAAATCAGAATGTGCTGCAGCTCCCATGACACCGAGAGGAAAACTGCACTATTTAAGTTTTTTAAAATGACATTCCAACTACTTGCATGGAAAAAAAAAGAGGAAAGTGGACACATACCAGCTTAGGCTGAGGGAGGAAGTTGTTGACCCTGGATATGCTCCACATGCCCTCAAGGTACTGCTGTGCCTGGATGGTGACGGTGCTCAGGGAACCAGTGAGTTGCCCTCCTGCCACTGTCACCTGGACACTGGTCTTTGGCCCTGAAGTGGTAGTTGAACTCTGGGACCAGCCTGGTACCATGTGGCGCTCCCCTACTGGCAGGACAGAGTGGGTAGAAGGCTGACTTTTCGAGAGATGTTTTGTTTGGACACTGGAGGATGACACAGTGAATCTAGAAGGCTGTGGTATAAAAGATGTATTGGGCAAAGCAGCCACGTTGGAGCTGAAGGCCAGGACAGGAGCATGGAGTGTCTGCAAGGCCTCCTGCCTCAGTTGGTGGAGAGGTGTCGAGCAAACCTGACAACATCCAGGCTCATGATTCCCAGGTGTTTGGAGTTGCTCGAAGAGGAAGGTTGCATATCCAGGGTCCTGCAGAAAAAAAACAAGAAATGTGCTTTAGCTCAATGCACAATATTCGATATGGAAACATGTATGTATTTCCAGCTGTGTCAGTGGTCTGCTTGCAGTGTGGTCCCTGACTGGCCTCTGGGACCCTCACTAAGCTTTACCCACTCCCTCTCTTGTTGGATGATTATTTGTTCCCCCAGCAGCCTTAGTGCAGAGAGCTGAGGCAGAGGTGTGTTTTCAATACCATTTGTTTGTTTTTCTGTCATCAAGATTAGGCTACACAATTGCTACCAGGCTGAATTTCATGAAACTTGGTGACAAGGCACAGCATGGGGAAAGGAAGAACCCATTAAATTGTGGGGCTTATCTAAATCACTGTCTTTAAAATTGCAAGATAGGGCCCTGACCTTTGGTGGTGGATTGCACTGAGTTCCCTTCTAGTTAAGATGCCCAGCTTGCATGCAACTTAAAACTGCTGATCCCCAAAAAATCAAACATGAAGTAGAGTTTGCAGAAATATGTTAAAATCAGGAAATGAGTTGACCTTTTCCACTTGTTAAAGTCAGTGGACTTTTTTAATGGGCATTTAGTTATATGGATGAAATAATGTATAAGCTTTATGCATTTTCACATTCTTGCTTCACAACATGAATTTAAAGTAAGATCTTTGAATTTTGAGGGCATTTGTTAACATGTTGGCCATCCCTGCAGCACTCTATAATGCTCAGAGGGATTAGCAGAAGATCCCACAGAGACATTCCCTGCATAAAAAACATTTGAAATGTGGCTACTATTTATTTTGTGCAGTTTTAAAAGAGAAGGCCAAGCAGATTTCAGCTTATTACTGCTTTTAGAGATGGTGTCCAGTAGAGCTTTGTCCTTTCACTTCATCTCTAAAAAGGCTTCCCAGGGTGTCCATCGCTGCTTGCAAGAACTAACAAAAGAATAAAACAGCCTTGGAGACTCTGTGCCCAAAGCTATAAAATTTACATATAATAGCTGTCCCAGTGTGAAAACATATGATAAGCTACCCTCCAGGAAGCTGGACACATACAGAGTTATCATAAGTGAAATCATAAGAGAGAAAGGAATATAACTTTCTGTCTGTTTTAGTGAACTAACCTTCAAACAAACACACACACAGAGCGAGAGAGAGACACCTACACACACAAAAATAGAGAGCGTCTCTTAAGAGGCATAAAGGGGCACTATAGGATTCTACCCAGTGGAGTCGTGGCCTAAGACAGGAGCTCACAGCCCCTACATAAATGTTTATGAGACCTTTGCTGCTTAGAACCTCCAAGGTGATCAGGAGGAGTGAAGCTGTGGGGAAACAACAATCCACTGCTCTAATGCAGTGCCACTTAATACAGCTAACCCAATGGGCCCAGAGACCAAAGAGGCAGGCCGAGGGACTCTAAATCTCCTCCCCATGAAAGCCACTCAATACGTACTTTTAGATTACCTTTCTCTGCAAACGGCATTAATAGCATGATCACGCAACCTTCCAAGGCAACCTTCTAAATAAAAACAGAGACTTTTTTGCCATATATTTCCTGTGATCTTATAAATTCACAGAAAGCAATATTGTCTAAGTCATGCTCGATCGTTATTCTTTAACTAAAGAACAACAATAAAATGAGAACTCTGGGCTGACAACTGTCTGTGGCTGATCAAGTACAGTAGTCTATCAGGTGACTGTTGATGCTTGCATATATCCGAATGAGGAAAGGATTTAAATGTAAGAAGCTTATGATATATGAAATATGATAGAGCTTTAAAAATGATATCTAATACTGTTTGATCCTGACACGTGAACAATCCCGGCTGTTATGCTCAGACAGGATATTTATGCACAAGACAGGACAGTTCTGCTGAAATAAGATCAAACAGTCTATGAAAAATTGTAGTGAAATATGAAACGGAGCAAGAGAAAGCACCGCTGGCTGCTGTTTTCACAGTCTAGTCTGGGTTCATGTATATTCTTCTCAGACAGGAAATTGAAGCAAAGTCATAACAAACCAACTCCACCCCTTCACCCTTTTACCTTTCGGCCACTCCTTACCCACCTTGGGCCACTGGTACATGGTGGAAGAAATCAATTCACACACACACATGCGCGCGCGCACACACACACACACCCCTCTTTCAGCATGCATTGTTAGGTGTTGATTTAGGGGAGCTAATAAAATGACACACAAAGCTGAGCGCATCTGCTATTCAGTTAGGATTCTGGAGGTTAGAGAGCAGGCTTCTCCTGTAAAGCTGTCTGTAAGCTTTACGTATGCTCATTGGAGTGAATAAAGGGTCAGGGCCAGAAGGCTTATGAGGTTGATGGCACCAATGATGGGTATATGGAGGAGAGTGATGTGGGTATGAGGAAACGCAAGGACACATCCATATTTATGTGGTACACTGTAGGGGGGGGGAAGACTGGAAAAGGACTTTAAGATTGGCACATGTTTCACACACAATGCAAAATGCAAGTTTGGATATAAAAATATCTCAAGTCAGCTGAAAAGTTGAATACCCAAACATTTTACCTGCATGCTTGTGCCGTCACATTCAAGCAAACTCTTTGTGAGAGTTTGCGGATAAGCATATCACAGGAAACATGAAATATACAATACATGAGCAAACCCACCCCCAAAGCCATATTGCTTCTTTTATTATCCATTTGATCTATTACTGGCAGGTGCAAGGGGGTGTGAAGAGTAGCACTGCTACAGAGAAGTATTTAATGCACGGCATCAACACAACCCAAATGTTCAAAACATCCTAGTTGGCAAAGAGGCATGGAGCTACTTTAGGGCTGTTGCTCCTCGGCCATTGTTACTGCGGGAGATGGATTTAGTTCTTCAACCCGAGATCTGTCCACGGAGAAAATTAAACTGCACAAGCAAGGATAAGAAGACAGTGAGGAGTGGGAGGAGGCAGGCCAGGGTTGTGGCCCTTGCCCGGAGGCTTATGGGTGGTTGTGTTGGTTTACTGCCTGACAGCACGGATCTTTATTAAACTCTGGGGACAGATGCTGTGGCCTTATTATGGAAAGGAGCTGTGCAGACCACACTAGAGAGAAGCCCCGCTTGTGGAATCAACCTTTCACAGACCTCAGAGACATAAGTTTGTCTTTGTCCCTCACACTAACTATGATGAAAACCAGGGTAGCAGCAGCAGGAGTGATGAGCCACCCAGCTGACTAGCTCTCTGGTTTGATGGAGAGTGTCATCACAGACATCCCATGCCCAGAGGCTGATGGAAACAAGCTCAGCCGTAACCACTTATGGATGAGGCGACAGGGACAAAGATGTGCATGATTTCACTCCTGCATGTCCTTAGGGTAGAAGCAGAACTGGTCAAAGTCACACATAGGTTTTTCCTCAAATCACACCTCATTTACCTTGCCTTGTCAGAATGCCTTCACTCGAGCCAGACAAAGGAAAACTGCCATCTAACGGTTTCCACATTCAGTCTCTGATGTACCTCTCATGTGGAGCACTGAGGCCAGATATTGCAGGCTGACTTAAATCAAGGGAAGGTCACAGTGATTTGAAATGCATGAGGCCCCTCGCTAGCCGAGACACTTTTAGGCACGCTCCATTGAAAGTAAAATACTCTGGGAAACCATATTTTCTATTCCAGTTGAGCCCAACAGATATTTCCCAGACATAAAAGCACCCCATGACCCTCTGCAACACTGGCAGCAAAAAGCAAAGTAAAACAAAGTAAAATTGTACCAACATGTTTCGATGATGAGAAAACTAAAGTGAAAAGTTCTGACATGCAATAGCCAGCTGCCTGTCAGCTCATATTTGAGCAGTTTTAGGGCTGCCAGCACTTGGTGGCATTCTGCTGTCTGTGATTTGTTTTCATATTTGTAACATCTGTGAAGTCGTTCACCTACTCCTCAGCATCCATTAAACTGAAAGCCCTGGCAGCTTAAATCTTAAATTTAGATTCCTACCTTCTTCTTTCAGGTTTCTATTTTATTACTCTATGAGCATTAGAAACATTCCTAAATACGAGTCAGCATACTGTCGTGCTGCTTTATATCTGTCCTCTCACCGGCACCAGTCCTGTTTACACATCACAATTCTTAAGTACTTCCTACTGACTGCATTTCTTGTAAAATCAAGACCACACAGCAGCTGCCAAATCTAATGCCCTTTCAACTCCTGACTTTCCCTTCCTCTCCTTCTCTGTAAGGATGTGACAGATCCACTTCTGTTTACTCGGCCTGAGATAGTGTTGACCTAAACCACACATGGCCTTCTGAAACAGATTGGCCCCCCAATAAACCGCAGGAGCCCAGTTCAGATCCCGAGGCTGAGGACGAGAGCTTCCAGCAAGCCTGCTTTCCCACAGGTAGCCTGGCTCAATCTGACAGCCATGTCGGCGAAAAATGAGCACAGCTGCTGGCCTTGCCCCGAGTGAGCACTGGGCATTAAGGCAGATTACATTCCCAGGATAAAAGCAACCACAGTGGTGTAATCCCTTTCTCCCCCCTGCTCCTTCTAAACTATTCCCACCACCTCCACTCCTCCGACCCGCTCTCCAAACCTGCCGACTCTACTCACATCCCCTGAAGGAGCAGAGACCTGGAAGGCCTGCAACTCTTGATTAGATATCAGGTAGAGCTTTTAGTGCCACAGCAGCTCTGGGATACAGACCATTAAATTTAACCACTGCCTGCTCGGAGGCAGAGAAGACAATGACTCAGGATGTCACACTAGCATGCTATTTAACTCTGTGGGAACGCCTTCGGTAGAACACAAAATGGGACGGTTCAACAAATCACATCAAACAGATGCTTGTCCCTGTCTGCTGACTTGACAAGATTAAAGAAACCTGTAATAAGGCTTTTCCCCAAACAAGGCAACAGTATCTCCAGCAACACAAGTACACTGTCATTACCTACCTGATAATACTGCCTCAGACACACACAAAAAAAGCATACACCAATGCAGTAATGAAGTCATTCATCCTCTGTGGCTGTGTGAAAAACTCTTGGATGCTTCGTTTTTCAGCCGCTCTTCTGGGATTTTATTGGAGCACAATAGGATGATGAAATATCTCTGGTGGATCTCCAGCATTTCTCATGCAAAATCGGGCTTTTGTCTAAGAGAGGCTGCATTTAGGCGCATATCTCATTATCTGAGTTTAAGCTTTTTGTGAGAGATACAGTTGCAAAATCAATTCTGCTCTTGTCTTTCAGAAGCCGTGGTCTCGCTGCTCCTCTTTCCCTTTGCCTTGCACTCTCCTGTGATTATCACATATTTTAAACTGAATAACTTCTATAAATCACAAGAATACCCTGTGGTTTTATTCATGTAAAATGCCAAAGGAATGAATACCAATTAAGATATCTTGAAAGTTCAATATTATTTATGTTCCAAATTATTAACTTTTAACTCTGATGTTGCATAAAAATCTTTGCATATTTAGATTCTTCTGAGAAATTAAAAGGACAGCTTTACCTAATTCTGCAGCTATCACAATGACAAACTGCTTACATACAACACCAACAGCAAAACTACAATGAACACATTCCCCCATTACCTTGTTTAGAAAAGTGCATCATATTTTTGCCTTTAAATGCATCCAAAATTTCCTGTATCACACATGTGTTCAAGAAGAGCTTATGTGAAGAGGATACTGATGTCAATCTGCTCGCCCTGTGTGATTCAGTGGTTTCCTGCCTTGCTGATCGAAAATGCAAATAGGTTTTCCTGCTTAGAGACAATTTCAACACCACCTGCCCACAGTATCACAGAGCTAGACTCTGATGAACAAACCCAAGGTGGAAAAAATCCACCACTGGGATGAGCACACAACATATTCTATAAAGTACAGTTTACTGATATCATGGGGGTCTGGGTCGACCTATTGCTTTATTTGGGGATTACATGGAGCATGATACAGCTCATTGTGCATTAAACTGCAGCCTGCAGATTCTCCTGTCATCCAGAAAAGGCAGATGTCGCTGTCAATCAGAAATAAAAAGGCCACAGAGCCTGTTGACCCCCAGGTTAGAAACAGATAGCGTGAGATGTAATCAGTCATGAGTCTATGCCAAACCACCCTGTAACCATTAATGACCCCATATAATGATATGTCACTCCTCCATATGTTCGTCCCATTTACCCATGTAATATAAAAGGTTCACTAAACCTGTCTTTACATAAGGAGAAATGGATGAAAAATGTTTGTGTTTGTGTGTGTGTGTGTGTGTGTGTGTGTGTGTGTGTGTGTGTGTGTGTGTGTGTGTGCGTGCGTGCGTGTGTGTGTGTGTGTGTGTGTGTGTGTGTGTTTGTTCCTCCTTGTGTGTCTCTGTACACCACACCCATCCATCACTCCAGCCTTTCACCACTTGGCCAGTTAATTACCTTTTCCTGTTCACTCACGCACATAAAGAAAACAAGCCCCTTTCAGACTGTTTGGACAGACTTCATTCTCCTCACCCCCCCTTCCAACATCTTTCTCCCCCTCTCTTTCTCCCTCTCTCTCTTCTGTGGACACAAGGCAGCCTTCACTGCCCGAGATCCGTCAAGCTTTCATCAGCTTTGGCCTGGGTCGGAGTACTGGGAGGGTCAAACTGAATTCAGCAGTGATGCAGTGAGAGACTTTAACATATCCCCATAAGACAGCTGGTAGTGAATGATCATTGATTAAACTCAACAATAACTGATCTGAGAGATGTAATAATGTGTTACGTAGAGAGAACAACCGGAGCCTCTAAAGATTTCTCATTTGTGGAAAAAACATTTTTTCAATTTAGAAGGGCAAAACAATGTTTTTCCCCCCTGTAAATATTTCTCACTTCCCTGCCCACTGCTACAGCACAGGATGTCTGGCAGCAGCAGGGCTGCTTGCTATGCTGTCCTCGCCAGAGACGCAGTGAATTGTGTTTACGTATACCTGCACAAGCGATTGTGCGCTTCTAATTAAAACGGCTGATTTTTTTTGGCGCAGAGACACTCTCAAGGTAGTTTCTCTTTTTCCCCAAACCAGACTTGCCAAAATGAGCACATAATGAAAAATTCAACAGGCAAGCTGTAAAGGCAGAAGCCAGGTGTTGCTGTAAACTACAGGTGAAAGCAAGGACAGAAGGGAAGAAGGTGAGATTAGAGGGAGGGGAAGAGGGTTAAAATCATCTGGCAACTACACAGACTGCAGAGTTAATGAACAAGATTGATGCTGTATATATTATCCATGTGGAAAAGAAGTCAAATAAGACTTTCCTATTGCCTCCAGTAGCATATGTTGGTTTTCTATACTGTATACACTTAAGCATTCTTCAAATGCAAAACAATGTTTACCTGCTTCATACTTAATTCCTGTAATTAAGATGTTGAGAAAAATGCTAAAGGGGCCGCATTCACGAGTAAATTATAGTATGAGGCATGTAACTCTTATAAGCTATACAAAACATACAAGACTACATTTTGAAAAAAGTTCTTCGATTTAAAAGCAGAGTGGAAGTCTGAATTTATTCCATATAAGTTCTCAATGGTGTGTAAGTCTGAACCTGAAATCAGCATTCCTAACAGTCTCCTGCAGCTTGTTGTAAGATCTATTTTTGTCCAAGTACCTACTCCAAACTCTCACCACAGAGCAGATCCCGATACAATTGTTCTCTCCAACAGTCCAAACCACTACTGCACTTGTATTTCAACCCCTTTTTCAGTCTATACACAGTGATGACAGCCACCTGCTTCTCCTCTGTCTGAACTGTCACACCAAGAGAGCTGCAGTCACTGCAGTTTGTTCTACTGGGGAACATTTTCATTTCAACTGGAAAACGAGCACTCCCAGGTCCCCGCAGTTTATTTAGAGAGAAAACAAACTGCTGCTAAAAGCTTACGGCAACTAATCTCCATCAGAGGGTAAAGTGTGACAGGAGCGAACCGCCAGACGCGTGGAGTGTGCATACGAGTAGTTAATTATCAAAGAAAAAAATGCAAAGGGAGTTGCTCATGCTCAAACAGAAGTAATTGCACACAGTATTTGATCAACATCCTCCAGATCCCGTAATGGAAAAAAAAAAAAAATCTCAGTCTAAACATCAACAACATAATTAAAATTAATCATTTCCAGATCAACATTTAAGTATTTTTTATGCCGAGCACCACATTTAGAATACATAAGGTATAACATATGGATCTACAAGGTCCCGCTGCACCTCATTTTATGTCCTCATTGCAATAGTTCATCCCTCCCCTGCAGAGGATACATACTCCCAGTGATAAAACTAAAGCGACGAGTTGAAATGTTGAGCATCCTACAACAGCATTTCAGCCCACTTTCCCCTTAGAATGGACAGTACAATAATTATTCTGGCAAGCTGCCATGTGGATAATTATTATTCATATTTCCGTTGTTGAGTGTTTTTGACTTTCAGGAGAGATGGGGGCCCCATCTCTCCTCCTATACAGACTCTGCATCTTTATAGTGAGCCACGGTAACTGGTTACTGATGAGTGTTGCACTTTTGTATTTGGCAGATATCTAAATTTTCACCCATATGCCAGTGTGGATATGTGTGCAACAGGCTAACTGAGTGGCATCACAAATGTGCAGGGAGTACAAAAAGAGCTAAAGGTGAGACCGACATTTTTTGCCTTGCTAAGGCACAACTCCTGAACCAAGGTGAGCTGTGCTGAGCATTCCTGTCCCATCCGCTCCAAGTCTGCAGAGCATTATCTCAGAGAGTGACACGCTTTGTGTTTCACAAAACTGCTGTGTGTCGGCAGAACAATGGAGCAGCAGAGATGCGAGAGGCGGAATCAGTCTGGTGCAACAGCCTCGTGTAGGTACGGCAGAGAGAGAGGGGGGGAATACTAATTTATCATGAAAGATGTCATTACCATGCCAATGACTTCTCAGAGAACACAATCATCGCTAATAATAGAAATTTAAACATCAGCGCAGGGCTTTCAGACAGGAAGGGCTGTGTTAATGGAAAACTGTTGTGTGTTTATGAGAACTAGACGCTAAACTAGACATCAGTGAGAGTACAGATAGAAAAACACACAAAGATAAGCACTAACCAGTATCTGTTTTGGGGAGGTGGGGGGGTTCTTGCTAATTGAGATGTCTAGACACATTCAGTTGAATCTCAGCAAGATAAGGATGTAGGCGGAACTATCTCGGTGGAGCATAGCACATACTAATCCACTTACTGAGTCTGAAGGATTTTCATTCACAAGCCTCGAAAATGCTTAGCTTATCAAAATTTTTTCACATGCACATTTTGCCACTTTGTTTTTCAGGGACAATAGCATCCTGCAAATGGCCTTATGGCCTACAACACTAAGCCACTCTGGCAGTTTCACTTAATATTCAAATAAGCTGGTGAGGACTAGTTGAACTGAAAGGCAGTTTAAAAAAAAAATTTTTTTAAACCTTTTTCACTTTTATAGTGTATCCATTGGAGTCAGAACACAGATTTAGGTGAATTCTATAATACTCTGAGATGCAATGAAGTTAAATTGAAAAAAGACTTGCGGTGAGGCACATATACATAGGAGAAAGTGGACCAATTTGTAAGTAATACACCCGGGCTATTTTCACACATGTACTGCAGCCTAGTTTTCTAAACATTAACCAGAAGAGCTGAATGCAAATGTTCCCCTAGTATGACATCTGTAACGCCTGATTGCATCCATGTATGAACAGTGCAGGTAATTGTTCAGAGAATTCACAGCGAGCAAGAGGGTATTGTGTGTCCTGCCTCCTGCGTGCTCGACACAGGTGTCCCAGCTCGCCTAAACTAAACATAGTCATTCCATTGTAGGAATACATTGAATGCAGAGAATCTCTTCTTGCATGGTACACTTGAGAAAGAGCAACTTTGCATAATTTCAGCACAATTCTCCTGAAACTGTCTGGCCTAAATGGCTTAGGAGGGTACCAATCTAGCCTTTTGTCTGCATAACCAAGGACAAAACAAGTTACAAAATGTCCCCATTATCACGTCAGGGATGTCAGCATGGGCGGACAAGGATATTGCTGCTGTCACTTCACATAATGAAATGAACAGATAAACTTTGAGTTGAGTTGCTGGCAACTTTGTTAAATTCTCACTTTGTCTCTTAAATTGTGTTCGTCACATTCTTTATGGGGGGTTTGGTATGAAATGTGACAACACTGCAAATCTCAGTAAAAGCTGAGAAATTCAGCTTGATGGAGAAGCTCATGATCCTTAGAGAAACAGTGGGAAGCCGCAGGCTCACTGCTGAATTCCACATTCAGAGCCAAAGGAAAGACAGAATGCGCCAATGAAGGTTAAAGAAGAGAGCCTGAGTCTACAACGAGTTTTTTATTTTTGGCTCAAGGGCACAAAGGCATACATCTGAGTCTGTCTGTGTCCAAAGACACCAAGTGACGAGTTTGACTGAATTCAACAGCGAGAGAAACCGACAGTTAAGAGCAGTTACTCAAGGAGGGAAGAGTGATGCAGTCTGCAGCAGAATGAAGCAAGTCAGTGGGTTCAGAAATATATCTGACTCTTTTTCATTCTCTTCCATTAAAAATTCATATATTTATGAATGGAAGGGAATAAAGAAGAGTCGGATATTTTTCATTCATAGTGCAAAATGTATGCAATTTATGCTATTATATCATGTGAGATTGAATCAGCTGTCACATCAGTGTTTTTTTTGAGCTACAAACACACAGAGACACACGCTTACACATAAGCGGGTCTGGGGATGCAGAAGCATGCCCGGTCCATGCTTGGGGTTTGATTGTAGGGCTGAGGGGTCAGAGGGTAACTAATTGCGCGACTCATGGAGGTCAGCATTGGTGTGGCCTCCTGCCAAAGCACTGGAACACCACCTGAAGGTCTGTCAAGAAAGACAAATGAACTCCAACCCCCCTGCTGATGACATCGACCCCAGCCAGTGAGCACACACGCCACATCTTAATCTGGGTCAGGGAGACAGGGGAAGGCCACTACCCCTGTTCGAGATGTGACGTGACGAAGGAGCCACTGCTTTCTTTCTTCTTCGTTCTTTGAATAAGGAAGCACTCCCAGTGGTGTGTTCCTTCTCGTATAACTTAATAGTTGTGGTTAGACTGGCTTCATTGTGCAACAAAAACAGAAAAACCTACTCAGTGTAACAATAGGATTCTTGTGCACGGAGCTGTTTCATTTTTAGAAACGCCATAAAGAGCTAAACTTAGCTCTGCCTTCAAACTCCTGGAATGCCACAAGGGCAATTCTCAGTTTTACACAGTGACTCACTGAACAAAGCAGAGCAGGCGGTGATTATCATTTTTCACCAGTCAATAATTAGCTCACTCCCTAATCAGGTGTCTGTGCAGTATACCCGTCCATGCCTTCTTATTAAGCAAAATCAATGCATGCGCTGGAGCTTTTACCTGCCATGACATCAGCAGTAACCACAGTGACTCTTCAGGAATGCATCCCTAGCTGCTGCATGCATGTGCACGTGCACGCCTGTTTGTCATCGTTTTGTAAAGAATTAACAAATAAGTGTGGTGGATGGATAAATCACTTGACAAGCCCTGCCTGATGAAAACGCTATTGTGATTGAGGTCTAGGGATCATCCAAAAAAAAAAAAAAAAGGGTATCTCGCTTTCATGATTAACAAAACGTCGAAAAGGATTTCCCTTCCTAAACAGAAATTACAATCGTGTGAGGCAGCCAGCCAAAGGGACACGGCCAGATGGGACATCTCCCTCTCTCCCGTGCTGCACTGTTTTGGAGACAAAAATGACCCAGACCTGTGTCAACAGCTGGGAAAAGCATCCCTTGCTGTGCTTTGTAAAAGTGATAAAAATAACACTGAAGTACCCCACTGTGGGTTACGCCCAAAACTGGTCTGTTTTTCCTGGCCGGGAGGGTCCCTGTCAGACAGAACTGGACCTCCAGCCAACACACATCAAGGCGGCACTTTCCTAGCCTCCATTTTCGCCCCTGTCTTTTCCTGTTTTGACAGGAAACAGGAGATGATAACATAGTCGCACAAACAAGCAGAGATTGCCTCCGACCTGCTGCAGTGCTGTCCTCATGTGGTAGTCAATGTTTTCTTTAGAGGGCCTCGTGTCCGAACGTACAAAAACATGCACTCGCTGTCTAGCACGAATATGGCCATGAGGCCGCCGTGACGCACAGGCACACCTGACACACACATCAAATTCACACCTGTCTTTTATGCCAAGTGCGAATAACCTTTCCAAAGTCTGGCACAGAGTCTTTTGTGTGTTGAGCACTTCCTCACAGGATCCCAGCAGCGTGCCAGAACAGTGTCACACAAAGAACTGCAATAAAACAGACCACCAAAGTCACGGACACAAGACTGAAAAAGGGAAAGATGAAAGGCGCGGTGGTCGCCACGGGGAACCAAACATACATGGAGGATGTGAACAGAGGGGCAATGTCAATATCTAGCAGGGGGGAGGAAGGGTAGGGTGGGGAGTGGCACTGGCGTCAGCAGGGTAGCTTTGAAATAAAGAGAGGTGAAGATGAGTAGCGTCTCCTGTCCGAGGGTCTTTTTGGAATGTGTGCCTTTTATGTTGTCAGGAAGCACACCGCAGTGAGACACAACAAGTGGAGTGATGGGGCCATTAGAGAACGCTTTGTTGATGGTGTGAGAAGCTCAAAGGAACAGGACACTTTGATTGCCCTTTCTGATTCCCCTGTAGCCTTTGTTTATGCGCTAATTAAGCACTGTTCAGCTGCTGCAGGAACCTCGAGCCCCCCCCATCCCTACAGCACCACATGACTTTGAATGGTTACTTTAGGGCTTTTACAACACCCCTATAGCATAACCACTAAAGGATAAACCACTTTCTAAACTGCAATCCAGTGTGGGAACCAACTTCTCTATATATATGTTGCATGCATGAATACTCAGAGTACTCAGAGTGTGGCTGAGAAAGAGAAAACGCACAAAAGGGATGAAAATGCAAACATCAGATGTAGTCCCACAGGTCAAATTCAGTTCAAATGTTACTGCTTCTGTGCGAGTTCAAGTGTAGCCCAATTTCACCTCTCCCCTGGACGCCGCGACCAAAACAACTCCTCTCTCACAAAGAGATGAAGGCATAAACGCCCAGCGTGGGACAGTGGGGTTAAGGGTTCAGTGGATGGACAGAAAAAGGAGGAGGAGGGCAACGTCTCGCTACATAGACGTGGTAATGACCGTGTAGCAGCAGTGGAGTTGGTGGAAGATGGCTCACAGTGAAGAAGAGCAGAAATACTGAGCGCATGTTGTGTGAGAAGGAATGCATTCACCTGTCTGTGGTCAGGTACAGAGGGGTCAGAAAAAGCACATAAAAAGGAAAAAAATGGAGAGAGAATTCAAGGTTTGTGCACGCACAAGTTCAAACTATTATTCATAGCCAAATTAAATTTGTAAAAAGAGATTGATTTGAGCGTCGCTTAAAATTGATTGCTTAAATGTCAAACTAAAGCTGGTACAATTTGTAAATAAACCATACATTAGTGTTTAACACCATATAATAGGCCTGCTGGCTGACTTTGAATAATATTAAAGGGTGATCCTGCATTATAAGTTTTGGCTTTTATGAGCTCCTTGTTGCAGCTCCTGGAGGACACAGGCTAGGGTTGAATTGAACAGAGCAAAAGATCAGAGCGCGAAGCACAACTACAGCATCCACTGCTGCTCTGAACAGCAAAGCTTGGCAGGAATTCGCCAAGGCTACAAAGTGCAGGTGTTCTCCCCAGGAGCTTCCCCCCTTTTCATCTGAGGAGGGACAGCATTTCCGTGTTGCACAGACATGTTCAAAGGTATTTCAGCAATGTTTTTTTTTGTTGTTTTGTTTGATGCATAAATTTAGAGCGGTAAACAAAAGCTGCCATCTATCGTGTTGATTTAGATGTGCCTGATGGAAGCACCAGGGGTGAGCACTGCCAAACAGCCAGTGGCAAAGCGAATGCAGCTGAGTACTTAAAACGCGCCACATAAATGATGACAATTTCAGACCAAAAAAAAAAAAACAACAACAACAACAGCATGTAGGAACAAAAATATTAACTGAAAGCAACGCTGAATGGAAGTGAAATGTCGAGGAACCCGCTTAAGCCACACAGCAGTGATCAGAGGTGGCAAATGCACAATGCTGTAGCTAAATCTACATACATAGACGCACAAACTTGTCCACAAACTTTTTTTTTTCCCCCCACCCTCAGCATGGTAG
The DNA here is from genome assembly GCF_007364275.1 of Archocentrus centrarchus. Lineage (NCBI taxonomy): Eukaryota > Metazoa > Chordata > Actinopteri > Cichliformes > Cichlidae > Archocentrus > Archocentrus centrarchus. Next base: position 11,255,825 of record NC_044367.1, on the reverse strand, counting down.
CTTGGATCTGCACTGTGAGGTCCACCAGTGAGTTCCCAGAACAGCCAGGATTGCTCTGCTTTTATAGGTGGTACTGAACTGATACTGAGCAGCAAACACAGAGGATGGAGAGGCAGTTTGGGACTCGTAAACAGAGAGGTTTAAGTTTAAGTGCCCGACACACACGAAGGAGATAAAACAGCCCAGAGCTCTTCAGCAAAGAGAGTGACATCATAAAATAGAGCAGCAGTAACAAGAGGGGAAGCATAAAGGACGGATCTATTAATGGGAGATGGTTCATAGGAGAGAGGCAGGGGAAGGTTTACTCCACAAGCATCTGCTGCTTGGGAGTAATGACAAGCTCGAGATGGCACAGTTTATCAAGACAGTACATATCTGCTGATCTGAATATAAATCTAATTGCCCTTCTTTTTCTTTTTTTAAACCAGTGACCTCTAAAGTGATTGTTAACACCACATGCTGTAGCTCATACATTAGTTCTTACTCTTCTTGCTCTGCTGCCTGTTTAGGACAAAATGCTACAAATTTCAAGCACCGAGTCTTGTGTGGAACAGTTGCATCGCTTCTTTTTTTGTCATTTTTGTGTGGCTCATCAGGAAGACTCATTAGAGGGGCCACAGAAATGAAAAAATTAAATCTTCAATCATCCTTTTGTAAGTTTGCCTTGTGGCAAAACATCATTGTCTTACATTATTGTTGATTTTAACAGTACAAAATCAACAAAACAATTTTTTTTTTCACAATTTCTCAAAGTATAAAAGTGTGCCAATCTAAGAAAAAGGGGCTTCAGCTGCCAATCACAGACAAACAACACAGCTACTGTATGACTTTTTCAGGTGAAAATCCATTATGAAAATCCATACAACTGCAGTTGACCTTTTCGGTGTTCCGCCTGCTGAAAAATTCAGCGACAACAGTTTTCCATTGGAATAAAAGCAACTTTGCTGCCATTTGTCAAATGCAGAGCTATGCCATTTCCTTTCAAATGTCAGCAGACAAATTGCTAAGTCAAGTCATTTACTTTAGCTTCCTCTCAGTAAGGAATTCGATTTACTTTGATGCAAATCTGAAGTTATGGATATTCATTTAATGGGATAAAGATACATAATAACGCATAGATACATAATGGAATTATAATAATGACATAAGCACCAAACCAGTAGCTAGTGATAAAACTCGAGGGATAAAGAAATCTTGTGTTCTCATCACGCCTAACCCCAGCAAGTACTAGAGTAATGGTACTGGATGGTCACCTTCTCCATCACCTTCTCCAAGACTACCACCAGGCCAGTGTGTTGGAATGAAGATAAAACACAGACTGTAATAAAGCAATCATAAATTGGTAGCAGTTAAGATCAGAAAGATGGATGATTTCAGCAGCAAAGTGGAAAGGATGGAAGGACTCAGAATGTGCTTCATCTCTTTCATTTTTCTCTGGTACTTACGCGCACATTCACACATCATCAACACACACACACTCATCCCCACACACGGAGCTGGACACTCAAGCATGAAATGAACATGAGCAGCGTGAACTTTGACTGGCATTTTTTTTTTACACTGCGCCAGGATTTATGGAGCACTATATACGTATCTGAATGAGCTCCTGACAATAAAGAATAGCCTAAAGCATAGCCGGGGAGTCCGGAGAGAGGAGTTAACACAAGCCAACTACCAATCACAACACAACTCATCGTCATCCATCTGCTATTACACAAACACAAATAGAATCAGAGAGAGATGCATGCATACCATCACGCTGACACATATGGAGAAATATGACATAAAGGCAGACGGGTGCACTTACACGACAGCTGCAAACTGCAGCCCCTGTTTACTACTCTTGGCCACTCAGGGGCTCCTCTGGGAATGAAGAGAAAGAAATATTACGTTGTCCAAATAAAAACATGATTGCAGGCAGGTTGCTGAGAGTAATTACTTTCCTTGCAGGTACAGAACAGTCTCTGAAGATCTCTTTAAATTCTTTGAACAAGCCAATTGTGGACAAAATTAGGCAAAAAATAGAAGTGTTAATTGTCTTAAGCAATTAAGAAAAGGACTGCTATTAATGTGAAAGGTGGTACTTTTTGATTAATTATTTCTGAGCTTCTGCTTCACTTGCTTCTCTAGCATCCCTAGTGTGCTTTCTGAGGGTTACTATTGCCGAAGAGGCCAAACATTAGCAACCTTCTGAACTGGCAGGTGAGAAGTAGATGCTCCATTAACATCTTCTAAAGAGCAAAACAAACAAGGCAATGTCAAGTTTAACTCAGGCACCATACTCAACTGATCCACTGTTTGCTGTGAGCGAGAGAGCCACGCCCAAAACAGCCCCGAGTTTGCTGTCTGCACATCCATCTTGGCAAGGATACACAGTGCTGGCATTCTCTTTCAGCACATTGCTATAAGCCAGGCGATTTGTCTGCTACCACAAGGCCTGCTGTCAATTGAGTGCGTTTTATGGAGCCAGCAGGAGATTACCTCCAACTCAGTGCTCCTCAGTGTCTGTGCACCATGTTGAAAATTTATCTCAACAACTATGTTTTTTTTTTTTCCAATACTCTGAATCAGACTCAATAATGGAGTGCAGTCTGCCTGGATTGTGTACATCTCACTTCAACATGACATATGGATCCAAGCGCCAGGAGCACCAAGAGCGCGTGAAACAAACACACATATTTTTTATTTTTTTTTCACAAGCACATTTACACACATGCCCCTCACCCTAAATGAACAAGTCAAACTGATTAATTCCCACTGGTTAGACTTCTTGTTGCATTTGTGTTCTTTGTTCACTGACATTTCTGCCTTTGTTGTTCTGTTCTCATGCTCTGCAGACCTGTGCTGTGCTGTAACACATTGGCCTGTCAGCCTAGACTGCAAATCCATTGTTTCATTTCAGTCTGGCTCATTGTAACACATGATCCTTCACCAAATAGCAGCAAACCCATTCAGACACGTTATTATGTATGGCAATTATTCTTCAAACCCACTAAGAACGAGAAGCCGACAAAAGATGTAGGTGTTGTCAGAGTCGGAGTATTACAGGGTGCTTTAATTCAGTTTAATCCTGTAAAGATGACTGATCATAAAATAAGTGAGAAACAGGCATAACTGAATAAAGTAAAGTAAAGTAAACATGAATCTGTGACCAACTGTTAACATCCATCCATCCATTTTCTTCTGCTTAGAAAATACAGAAAAATACCAAGTATTTAGATTCCAGCTTCACAAATGAAGGCATTTTTCTTTTTGAGGGGTTTTGTGTGTGTGTGTGTGTGTGTGTGGGGGGGGGGGGGGGGGGGGGGTATTCAAGTTTTTGCTGACAGTCAGCTAGGATTTCAATAAGATAGTAAGATAATATTAATGCCCCTCTCATTAATTTTAGTTATATATGACACTATAGACTGGCTGGAACTGGTGCAAGCAGCTATTGTTCTATCCAGTGGTTAGAAACATTGTTAATCCTGTAAAATATTGGCTTGTCATTTCTGCACTTTTGCTTTTTTTCTCAGCTCCTGCTTTCAGGCAGTGATTTGTGCCAAGATGCAAACTGTTTGTAGCTTTTATATTTAACTTGTCAGTCACAAGAGGGGTACATTCATCTTTAACTCCTTGCAAGATAATAAATTAAGAAATGGCAAGAAAAATTAGATTTACTGCTTTTTATTAAAAAGTGAAAATAAAAAATGTTAGTTACCATAGTAGCCCATCATTAAGGGCACCCGATTCATTTTAGAAAAATGACATCACTACCTGAGTGAGATCAGGCCCAGAGGTCAAACCTGATGATGCTGTTGTTCTTTCCCAAGTAAGCAAAAGCCACCTAAAGTTCTTTTTCAGTCATTTATGGTGATATTTTTTAAATGTTGACTGCTACATGCAAAATCCTTCAAACACGCAGACATGACCTAAAAGTGGCATGCACTGATTTTCAAAATATGTCTCATAATGGTTAATAACACACATTCACCTGACAGTAATCAACTGATTTTAAAATTGCAGAAGCCTTCACTCATACAGAAGATGGGTAAGGAAAAAAAGATTCAGGTAATGTATTTAACTATATCTTCCAAGTTGTATGTTTGCTTGCTTAATTTGATCTTGTATAGGGGTATATGAGTGTTCTTGTCTATGTTTCCATCTCTGTGGTAAGAAAACACCTCCTACTAAAAGCAAAGGCCACTTCAGCCCAATATTTACAAAGAAGATCTAAGACGCTCTGCAAAGCCTGAAGTTTCATGGCCTTTGTTGCTTCCTGATGCTAAGCCACAAACTTTGATAGAGCTGCTATTAAGGAGAATAGATATACTTTGTATATTAGCCTTTAGTTAATGTGAGAATCACTGCAAACCTTACAGCAACTGGAAGCAGCAAGGTAAATTCCCAGGTCTAAACAGCTCTAAATAGCTTCGCTCACCTTGACAGGTAACTGTGGGAACATCTGGACGACTCTCTGTAGACACTGCAATGGCATGCAGTAGCAGCAAAAAGGGCCAGATGGCCAAAGGAGGACACATTCAAGTAAATATGTGCATGTGCCTGCTTGTGTGTGTACATTATGCGTGTATGTGTGTTAGTGGGCATCTGCTAGGGAGCCTCAGTCAGCTCCTGTTTCATCTTGCTCCTCTGAGCAGCAAAGACTGAGGTGCAGACGCAAGGAATGGCAATTCCAGGTGGAGAATTCCACAACGCCTTCCAACAGATTCCTGCGGTCTCCTCCTGATGAAAGGTGATGAGCATCAGCCTTACTGCAGCTCAGTTTCCATCCAGACCCATCAGCCTTTGAATCTGTGCACCCTGAACCCATTTCCTGCTCTCTGCCTCGTAGCAATTTACCCTCGCAATTGTGATAAGTGGTAGACTGGCGAGCGACAATTGGGGTCAATTCACTTTCAGCTCACCAAATTAAAGATGTAAAATGAAACTGCAGCAGACACAGCGAAGATGTGGCCTTCATTCCATAGTTGCCTGGAGGTTAAAAAATAAGGTTTGTGGCCAGTGAAAGTGTTCTGAAAGCAGGACCAGCTGTGAAAATCTGGAAGCAAGAAAGTGAATGAGAAATTCTTTACACTCCTTTAACTACTGACAGAGTTGTTCCACTGTTCAAATTTAAAGGGCTCTGGGTGCACAGGGCAGTTCAGAGGTACAGATGAAGATGAATAACAGGCTGAAAGATAATGGGGGGGGGGGGGGGGGGGGGGGGGGGCACACAAAGTTAGTACTCACAGTACTAACTTTGTGCTTTGTTCCAGACAGCTGTCAATACTTGGTGCCTCAGACAAATTTAGGTCTATACTGAAAAAGTATTGCATTTCCTTCAATACCCAGCACTGAATAAATGAAGCTGTGGGGATTGGGTAAAATGGCAGTACACAACTACATGCTGCTGAGGCTCCCATATATATATATATATATATATATATAGTACAGCATGGTACTAACATGACTGATGTCTATGGTCTCTGCACCACTTGACACCAGATTATTGCTCTACGGTTTAATACAGCCACATGCCATAAAGCAGAAGTCACACCGCATGCAGGGATGAAGCAAGACCACAGCTCAGCTCAGAGTCTCCTCTATTCTCCTGCCTCGTCTCTCATCTCCTCCCAGGCTCGTTGCAGTGCACGCACTGCTGAGCAGTCACACAGGCACACACACACAGACACACACACATGCACATATCAATGAGGGCCTTGAGGGCTCAGGTGCTTAGAGGTGAACAGAATAATATGCCCATGCTCTGTTTTAATCTACATCAGTTCGGGTTTCAAAATTGGAGGTTTTTTTTCACAAAGTGTATTTTTTCTATCCTTTCCTCCACCTGTCTGCCAGTCACTCTGTCCCATCGCCTGCCCTCCTGCAGCAAAGCTGGCAGTGTATTCTTGTTCCAGCCCAGGTCAGCTCCTTTGAAACCTTAACCCACCATAAAAGTTGAGAGAAGTGACAGAAAGGTCAGAGGGTAGTCAACAAAGGAGAGGTAACAGTAGCCAGGTAGGCAGTGCTGCAGTCATTCACTCACTTCTTGTCCATATGTTTTGGATTTACCGTATTCCCCTTACACTCACTTTTAAACACACACTCATTTGTGCAATATAACAAAATACTGTTCCTGACTCATTTGCTGTGCATTCTGACCCATTTCTCCCTGGTCATCACAAATCAAAGACAAACACGCTCAGCTCATACTATGCCAGTGACTGTTTGGCCCAGAAACATATGCCGTTGACACAAGGTGGATTAATTTCCTTTCTGTAGTGTTTCAGGAAATAAAACCTGATCCGAGACAGTTATATGGATTCACTAACGAGGCTGCACTTTGAGCAGATCAAGGGTCAAATAAGGAGCAAGGCAGAAACAAATCAAACATGAATTCCAATGAGTCATTTGTGAAAATTACCATTCCTGTAATTTATGAATTCATCATGAAAAACCTGGCAAAAGGCAGCATGGTCCAAATTAATTTGTGCAGCCACATTCATAGTCACATTCATGGAGCCTATCCATAATAGCCAGGAACACATTGTGCATACATCAGCAGTACATTGTATTCTTGTTTATCTAGTGTTTTGTTCTCTATCAACAAGATCTAACTTGATTCAATGCTCATTATACTTTGATCTGTACAGTGCCCGGGGCAGAGGTCAGTGTCTCAGTTTCCACATGGCAGAGTTGAGGCCTGGCTGCAGTCCTCACAACAAACAGTTCAACTTGATCTAAATCTTCAAACCCTTACAGGCCTGCAGGACATTCTCTGTTTAGTAGTCAGCACACTAATGCACTACACAAGGTCCAGGTCTGTTTTTTATACTCATAGGCATCTGTATTTATGACTGGCTGTCAGCACTGACCTGCAGTGAAACCCTCATGCAGTGGTTTGGAAAATGGAACTATTTTAAATACTTCCTTGCCCAAAGTTAATATTACCAGTAAAACTACACAACTGACAGACTTTAGTTGCAACGAACACAAAGTATTTTTTATCTTTGATCTTGAAAGAATAGTTTCACGTTTGTAAATGGTCTTCTTTATTGGATGGAAATTGATACCATTCCTGTTCGTATGGTACTAAGCTTTAGCCAGAAGCTAGCTAATTTAGCTTACAGTAAGAAATTAATAGGTTTCTTTGAAGTTGAGATTTAAGCAATCATTTGACTTTATGTCATACCTTGCCTAACTGTTGTTTCCCACCATAATAAGTAGTCTCTGCTGTTCAGACTCTCTGCTGTTCACTATTCAAGTCATTCATTATTGTAGGTTTTAATTATGCAAATTAAGTAGGTGAAGTGCCTTGATTAAATAAAGTCTGGTGGTTGTCAGTGTCTCATTTTTACCTGTCCTTTCAGGAAAGGGCATTTTTCCAAGGGTCTTTTCATTATCTTCCATCTGAATAACATAAAATGTGTCAAGGCAGCTAAAATGTAGGGGCAGTAGCGCGAAGACACAATTTCAGCAAAGTTAATTTAGGGCTGACACCCCCACCCCCACCCCCCAATGTGATGTCATCAAATGGTTATAATCAAAGATTAATTGTAAATGTTATTTGAAAAACCACTGTTGTTGTTGCTGTTGCTGTGGTTTTTGAAAATTCAGACCCAGTGGTTGGTGCACAAAAACGTCACTGCATTGCTGCAATAGTCCACTTAAAACACTGGGCTCCACACAGCCACAACAAACAACAGTGTGGAGGGAAGAAGGGCTTTGCTTCCCCAAGTTTCTTGTTCCTTTAGACCCAAACAGGAAAATGCAAAAGCTGTCTGAACAGTGTGTGTGAAAAGTCAACTTTCCCTCCAGTCACTTCATGCCTGAAAGCACATTCGCTTCACCCAAACACTTTTCCTTGAATTTTTATCTACTCACTACTACTACTGTATTCAAACAATAAGTCTGCAGGCACAGAGGGGGCGGGGGGGGGATGCCTGGGGACCAAGCTGACTTCCTCCTTTCAAAAACGGGACGGCAGGCGGATGGGGAGGGAGGGGAAGTGTGACCTCAGTAAACAGTCTTCGCACATATTTTTTTCCCATGGCGACCACAGACACAACATTGGCTGAACTCTAGCAGGTATCCCAGCAGGCCACCTGAATAACCGTGTTGACCTTCTTTGCTCCATGGAGGAAGTAATTTGGAAGCGATCATCCATAACTGCATCCATCCTATGAGGCCCAACAGGTGAGCAGCTCAAACTCGCAAAGACAATGGCTTTATTATCTTTCACCTAGGGGAAACCCATACCACAACGCTGGTACAATAACAGCACCCTGCCATCACTGTTTGCCTCCCCGGAATTAAGGCCCAATTTAGCCATCAACAAGTGCAAAATATGGGGGAGAGGGGAACTCTTCTTCTCTTTCTTCAGCACAGAGCACCTGGTGAAGGCCACAAAGTACTGCTGGAGGGTCCCACACTAAAAAGGGGAGGTCAGTTCCCAGGGCAGATAATAATAGTCAGGGTTAGGCTTAATATGTTTATGGGGTGGACTTAACCTGAAACCTGACTATAGATCTGATACACTCAAAACCGCCTTTAGACCACACATACAGGTGGTTCAAACCAGAGCACAGGTGCTGTAGAAATGTCCCCTTGTCCCTTATGTATTTGATTCCTGTATGAACATCAGGTGCATTTAGGGTGAGACTTGAAGAGCTGTAATCCAATCTAACTTTGAGACGTTCCTTCTAAAATGGTACAACAAAGGAGAACGACCCGAGGGCAAAACCTGCGCGCCACAACAACAGTGGTCTCAGGGCCTATATTTAACAGTGGTGGGAATTGTGGGAGCAGCAGTACAGGAACACTTTCAATGCACAGCGAAGGTCGACTGGGACTTAACTTCCTCCTCGGTCTCCAACGTGAGCGGCCTGCTTGTTTCAGCCCCTTCGACCCCCCCACACCCAACAGCAAAATAAAAAGATAAGCATTGTTTAGCCAAACAATAGGCCACTTTCAAAGTCTCAAAAGCTTCCATTTTCACATGCAGAGCCAGCATTTTGAAGTCAAGTACAGCAATAAACAACTTTACAAGTGGATGGTAAGAGTGTTCTTGGTGCAGCTAGAAACTGTGGCCTGGATCTAATTTCACTGTCCATGTTTCATTGTGAAGAGCAGGTGCAGGTGGATACAAGCATCACTACAGGGTTCTTACTACTGTTCTGTGGTAATAGCAACTATAATTTGCTCACTTGTTGAATTTTTTATGAATTTGACTATTTTAACATGAAATACTGTAAAACAGGAGTGAAGTTAGATGATCACAGTATTTTCAATACAAAAAAGTTGTAATGTGAGTGAGTGAATGGGCTAAAAGATTGCATAAAAATTATACCACCAACCATCAATGAATTTTGGTCAGCCAGAGCTAGCGCTTGTTTCTTCAACTCTGAGACTTTCTTCTGGCATTGTTGGCAAAAGCCTCCCTTCTCCTCCGACTCGGAGATGGAAACTGACCCGGCGCCCTCGGGAGGAGGTCGGCTGCTGCATTGTGCTTCCTCCGCGGAGTGAAGTCTTTTCCTGGGGGTTGCCGGAGACTCTCCACCTGGACATCCCTCCACCTTCGGAACAAGAAAGGATTTGGTTAACTTTTGGGGTTTCAAGAAAAGGAGCAGTTCACACTCAGAGCGTCAACGTGTGATAATGAAACTATTTGTCTGTACTTTGACAACCCGTTTGAATACAAAGCACCTGCCCAAGTGCGCACATCACAAAAGCAGACAAAAGCAGGTGTAGATCAAAACAATGCAACCTGTATTTAAGAAGAAGCAAATCGCTTTTTTTTGGTTTTTTTTTTTTAACACTTAATCCTGTGCAGGAGACACTTACAGTGAACACGCGGTTGTTAAGGTCCCCACCATCAAAAGCTGTACTGCCCCAAAAGGAGCTCATTCTCCCAGCTCAAGGTTGCACCTTCAGGAGAACGTCTTGAAAGTCACGGGTTCTGCCGCTGAAAAATGCGCGATAGAGCCATAGGCTGCACTGGAGACCAGACTGAAGCTTATCAGTCATCTGTCACATCGCACCGGACCAGTAGCGGCTGAGCGAAGGCAACTTGTGAGTGCTTCCCACAAGCTCAAAAGTTGTGGAGAAGTTTTGGTACAGGAGGGTCCTCAGCCATGCAGGAGGCGGTATTTACTCACCGAATGGGAGGGCTAAAGAAACTTTGCTGCTCATGCAGTAGATGAGCTGTTAGTTTGAGCTATCTGTTGTGAACGGTGATATATTATTATACTAATTTAACCCAATAAAAATGTTTCCCCTATTTCTTTGCTGAAAATCGCATGTTCTTTTTCAGCTTGCTCTAGCTCTTCAAGCTTATTCTGATTTAAATATCTGTACCCAGAGTCCAATTTTAACGTTTCATAATTGCATTACGTGGAAAAATCTATTAAGAGATCTTTTAAAAGGTTATCTTAAGTATCACTTTAAGACATTCAGTCTATTATTTTGTGGGCTTTGGGGTTTCTATGCCACATATCAAAGCAAAATTGGTAGGTCCGAGCAAGTTTGGTTATATAAAACAATAAATTGGAGATTAGTTTGTATAACTTAAACTACAAATTGTCAAAAAATGTTACATGAATAACAATGATCATTTCTCCTTTTCAGCGGCGATCATTTCAGGCTACGTCCTCAACTGTTGCCCGTCCTTCCAGGCTCAGGAATGCGTGTCGCTGGTGTAACTCTGGCGCCATCCTCCGTCAGAGGTACAGAGCAGCATCTCTCAAACTGAAGAGGGTGGGCTCTCGATGGTTAAATATTTAATTGGTAAACTTTGAATATTTCATGCGGGTGATGTAAGCGACAGTGGCCACATGCCCTGCTGTCCTCCATATAAGAAAAGGGGTTTTGTTTTTTTGTTTTATTTATTTATTTGCTTTTTTGCTTTCCACAAACGATGTATTTTATTTGGGGCAATCCCACACTCATTGGTCCACTTTATGCACAAATCATAACTGTTAATGACGCTTTAAGGTGAACTATAGCCTCAAATATATATATATTTATTGTCGATAAGAAAATTTGTTGAGGCTGAGAGGGACTTATCAAAAGACACTGAAAGATTTATTGTTGGAAATTTAACAATTAAATTCAACATTGTGTCATGTAACAAACATTTTCCATAACAGCTTATGAGTCATATTCAAGTCTGTTGGTGGTTTGTAACTGAATTGTCTGTCAACGCTTAAAGATGTATTTTCCCCATTTACTTTAGCAGCAGTTAAAGAAAATAAAAGTTAAAACACTTTTATTTGCTGCAAGATGTTGAAGAAAGTATCGGACACGACAAACAGGAGATGCTTGAAATCGGTGGATGAAGCTGGAGCTTAACAGATGGGATTACAGATGCTATGAGGTGCTGTTCAAGGTCCTGAATAGCGGGGCAGGAGCCGTCAAACGCGCATCATTTCTCTGGCTCGTCACTCTTTCCCTCTTATGCACAAACAGCGCTCAAGCAAGAGAAAATCATTGCTGATACAGCGTTTGTTTCAAACATCCCATTAGAAAACTCTTACCTTTGTTTTTCTCTTCAGCAGGTGACTTGTAAATCCAAATATGATATCGGAGTCAACGAAGAATGTGCCCAGGTCTATGACGCTGGGGTTGGGCTTCCCAGCTTCGGGAGACCCCGATGAGTTTGGTAAAGCCATGTGGGCTGCAAGTGTACCTTAGAAAATTTTCCCCTCCCCGGGAAACCTATTTGATTCTTACAGCCATCTATTTCATATGTCTCGTACCCCCTAAAAAGATCCACAAGGTTTTTTAATCCGGACATTCAGTAATTCAAGCTGAGCGCCCGCACGTGTGCGTAAAATAGCCACGACTTCCAATAGCCCAAGAAGAGGGGGGGAGAAAAAGCACTGCAATCCATCCGGTGCGCAAAAGGTGTTTATATCCACTGAAACACTTTTTTAGCCATCCTGAGGCAGGTTATCCATGATCTTTGAGTGCTGTTGCAGGTCTGAGAGAGAAGGAGCACCTTGTGCATCTGCTGCGCTCTGATCTCCTCTCCCCCTCACTCTCCCCCCCCCACCCCCCCTCCCCGACCCTCGCTTTCGCTCTCTCTCTCTCTCTCTCTCTCTCTCTCTGTTCCCGTCAGATTGAGATGACCCGCTCTCCTAGCCGATTTGCTGATGCGTCGTTGTCATCACCCTGGACGAAGACGTAAAACACAATGACAATTCTGGCCATAACCCCTAACGGCAGACTCCCTATAATATTCCTCTAATATTCATATAGGGACTTGCAATGTGTCCATGGCACGCAATAACCCAATCAAAGCTTATATGTCATATATTTGTCTTGTATAATGTTCTTTTAATCTTCGGGCAGAATGTTTTGCAGCTCTGTGGTTAAAGTGCTGCGGTAGAATCCCATCTAGGATATAATTAAATATGAGGCACTTGATTTACTTACAGTGATGACGATGATCTGCAGTGATAGCCAATTTTGTTTGGATTGGCGCAGACAGGATTTTGATTGATTTAACTTTATTGCAGTCTGTATCAAAATCAAATCAGCCAACATTTCCTATGAAATATCCAAGGCTGAAAAATCTCCTGAGTACCGATAATTTAAGGTGTTTGCTGCTTAAAAATGCATCTAATCGCTCCAATTCAGTAAAATCGCATGGTTGCCAATCAATATCCAGTGAATAGCCTCACCTTTTCGAGCAAGCTGAGGATAGTTACTCCTTAAATTAAGACTGGGGCCAGTGGGTGGTTTCCCTGTGATCCAAGGGACCTATTAAAAAAGTAATGAGTTACGTTAAAGAAAACGTGAAAACAACTTAGAGATTATTTATTTGTGTAAGGAAAACAGGCGTTAAAGAGAATCATCTGAGCATGTCTTTCTGCCCAGCTTTAATTGACGGATATGAACCAGTTTTTTCTGCTCAAGCTGAACAGCTTGAAACTGTAGTGATGATGTCATCCACATGGAGCCGCTCCACGGTGAGCAACGTGACACTGTGAAATGCAACACCCGTGATGGTTTTACTGAAACACTGAGTGGCATTTCTATTCATAGTTGGAAACTGAATTCAAATGAGCTAAAAACTGCGTGGATCCGCATATTTATTTTGAAGCCTATAAGACCGGAAACGCATTCAAAATAGCTGCAGAGGATTACATATGATCGAGTTTTAGTCTAGACTCAAAAACACATGCGCCTACATTTCAGCCTACTACTTCAGACTTAAGAGAAGTGCATTCAAAGCCACGGAAAACAGGTGTACAACTGTTTGCAGAGCTTTCTGTGTAAAATCCGTGGAATGTCCCTTTAACTTAAACGAAATAGCTGAAGGAAAATTACATTTTAGGGTGAATCTTACCTTCACCTTTAATCGTTTTACTGGTTTAGCTCATTAGCTTCAAAGCCCAAGTACTGTCAACGAGCCCCCCCCCCCCCCCCCCCCCCCCGAACTTTAATTCACTGTGGCGGTAACTAGAAAGTGTAACATATCTGATCTGACTGTTGGAAAGTTGTAAGGTCACCGTGAAAGAGCAGTGACTGGAGTAAAATATTTTCTTTGTCTTTCGGCGGGGCAAAGAAGCTCAAGAGTGACTCTCGAGCAACAATTATGATTTCGACAGCTGAGCAGAGGGGGGTTAATAATTTGTTTTATCCCCTCAACAACGTAACTCATCACTCCCGCTCTTTCGCCCGAGCGCGCGTACGCACACCTTCTTCCTTTTCTTTCTTTCTTTTTTTTTGTGATGGAAAGGCAGGGGTTGTGAGTAGAACAATAATTGCAATCCATAGTAAAGATGATTTACCACGTCCGTCATCCAGCCCGCCCCGCTGGAGGAGGTCTGGGTTGAGCCTCCCCTTGGCCGCTGATGAAATTCCAAAGACGGGATCCCCTGGGACTTCATGTGCTGCTACATCTGCTGCCCTTGCGCACGTACAGAGAAATCGCTCTGGGCATCTCATTAAGTCCTCTTCTATGTCTTATCCTCTGCCTGTGAGACCTCGATCTGCAGCTTCTCCCGGTGCACGGACAGGCTTTGTGAGAAACGTTTAGCAAATATTGATAGTTCTTGGCGCACGGAGGAGATCAAAGGAAAATGGGAAGGGGGCTGTCTGAAAAGGAGAGGGGGGAATAAATGGTGCACGGTACTTTCATGAATGATTTATGCAACGTAGAGTAGCCTATTCCTTGGGAAAAGGCATTTGGATTTACTTGTGTCAGACTGTGAGTCTTTAGCTCTAGCTTTCCCATCAAACTTTTCCAGAAAACAAGAGACCTGAATGCAAACCTGTGTGTTTAACATTTAATTAAGTCTAGCTGAGTTTAGATACTTTGATTAACTAATTTGGACTAATAAATGTTTTAATGAATATAACAGAGAGGGGGGGGGGAGTCCAGGAAAGTTCTCTTAAACCAAGTTAAAGGTGGAACTAGCTGTTCTATGTTTAAGTCTTTATCTGCATTGATTAAAATGTCTTACCAGCAATCATTTTTCTCTGTTTTGGCAAACCAGATTGCAGCAGATGTGATTTTTCCATATTTACCAGAGCAGCAATTTTTCAGTACTTTGGACAGCGACCATCCCCGCAGACGTAAAGTACACAATCCCACACAGACCCATCAGAGACAAATGGTTCTTTATTGACTTCTGAATAGGAGCTACAGTAAAGCAATGAAAAGACGGGTGTTACTGCAGCAGCAGAGCTGTTAAAATTTGTATGTGCGCCAGCAGAATAAAATTACTGAACCCTGATTATTTTTACAGCTCCCCGTAGCTCCCGGACTGCAGGTGTGATCGTAACACAAGGGGGCACAATGAGAGTAGAAAACACGGAAACACATTAAGGAAGAAGAAAAGCAGAGCAAATCATTCTGTAGTTAAAAAATAAAATGAAATTAAATGTCCATCGTCAGGCCTTTCCGAGATGTTGTCCTTTGTATAGAGCCATTCAACAGCAATACAGCTTCTTTCTTCTTCTTCTTCTTCTTTTTTTTTTCCAAAGATGGGAGCATTTATCTTACTGGTCAAGTGGTCCTAAACATTTCACAATTTTGTCAAAGAACTGTTGAACTGTTGAGAACCACTTAATCAGACAGACTAGGCACTTCTTCATAGCAAGGTCCGTCCTCTAAACTGTTGAGCCCGCTAGTGAAGGAAAAAAGTAGGCAGCATTAGATTCTGTAATCTGTTGAGGTACAAGTAAACAAATCACTACAGTAGATTTCACAAATACGCAAAAACCGACAGCCAAAGTGTTCCGAGTACTCACCTGCAGAGGGGTTCTTCTTTTCTCGTGGTTGTGTTTCTGTCATCCCAGCCCAGACTGACTAACTGCAGAGTTAAGAGCTCTTTATATAGCGTTTTGGGGCTTGGTTCATACAAGCCTCACATTCAGGCAGGAATGAGGCCCATGCAGGTCCAACCGGATGAGCTGGGTTCCACCAGTAGGAGCACGACGGAACAGCCACACTCAAGACAAAGATAGCGATTGCAGGCTCAAAAGTCACATGAGCATAAGGAATTTTATATTCTCTCTGGCTTTTATAATTTGCATAATTTCTCATCATCAGTTTTCTGACACAGCAATTAGGCTGTGTGAACGTGGGTGCTGTGTTTGGGTTTCATATAATAACACCGATTTTGAGGCAACACTCTGGCTCCCTGTCAGTTTTAAGATGATGTTGCTAGTTGTTAAATCACTGCCCTGGCACTAGATTTTCATAGAGGTTTCATAGACATGGCCTCATATTGGCCCCATGGATCTGAGGGACTCCACTCTTTTTTTGGACTTTTTTAAAAATGAAAACGCAACATTATCTTTTTAAATGAGGCTTTTCCTAAAGGTTGCCTTAAGAATGGCTTATTTTCTCAGCCTTTTTATTGTTTTATAATATTGTTAATTTTCTTTTAAAAAACATTTTACTAGTTTGTTACCTCTGCATAGGAGTTTTTTGTTTTTTTTTTGTAGTGTTTGCATGTAATCTTCAAGGTCTTCAAGATCAACTTATGTATAAAGATTTAAAATATCTCACATTTGACCTCTGACCTCTCCTTCAAGGTCAATAGATTGCTCCGAAGCTCAAAGTGATAATAATGCCATATAGAGCTATTTATTAAAAATTTTTTTAGTGTGATTGTTTGTATTGACAGCATAATGTGTTATTTTTACAGCACTACAAAATTCTTAATGTGCATTTCAAAAGAACAAAGAAAACAAAATGAATATATATAAAATACAACACTGTTCCATTAAAAGTAAATACTGCCTTGCTTTTTGTTTAATTATTGTAAGACTTGATATTCAGAGTTGTTAACTCTGCTCTGTGAAGCCCAATTATTACTCATGTCACATTTCTTGTAGAGAATACAACAGCAGTGCGTGTACGGTTTTAAAGGGTTTCAGAGTTTTGAGCAACATGGTGGCAATCAAAGGAGACATTTCTCTGAAAGAAGAAATTTATTTCTTTTTCCACAGAAGAAACTAAATTTCTCAGAGTTTTTGGAACACAACAGCAGTGGAAACAACAGAAAACATTTCAAATAATTATTAAGATGTATATACACTCATGTGTTATCACAAAACACTTACATGTGAACGACTAAAACCTGGACTGCTTTTCAAAAAGAAAGGTAATGTCAAACAGGAACAGCAGTGTTTAACACTTACTTATTGCTTTAATCAAAGTAAAGAAAGAACTGCATGTCATTCGTTTGTGCTCACAAGTGCAAAGAATATGAAAAGACATTTAAAATGCATAAAAGAAAACAGAAACTGTGGCAGTTTGAAGCATTTGTCTGTCTCACACAATACTCTGGATTTCCCCTTTCCATTTTAAAGACAGAGATATGTGACAGTTCCAGCTCAACAGTCAGAACAAGAAACACACTAGCTGAGGCTCAAAGGTAACTGCAGTATTTTGAAATACCTGTTGGAGCAGAAGTAAATGGTCTGCTCTTGGACCAAAGGTATACTTTGGTTGAAATGTACTACTAGGTGCTACAGTTGGATAAAATAACATAATAAAAACACATCCCTATTCATGTATATGATACTCTGCAGCATCTCAAAATAAAAAAAATTAAAAATCTGTGAATGTACCCTGTACTTCCAGATATCATGAATATATTCCTACACAAGAAGAAAATACTACTTTATAAAGTAATGTTACAGTTTTTTTTTTTTTTTTAAACAACTCCAGTGAATTTCACCCTTCACCCTTAATCCTCTGACTGGGCACCACATTAACCAAGTTTCTCCTTCAAACACAGCAATAAAATATTTGATTATAACATGCAGCGCTGTAACATGTTTCCCTGTACACGGACAACTCTAACAATTTCTCATATGCAACCATCTACTCTTGTCTTTTCTGCACACCGTGCACCTCAGTGGTTACACAATACCTTGTGCAATTAATGTTTTTGGAGGGGAAGACTGCAGCAGCAATGGCTTTGAAGAATACTTGTAATCAGTTGACATTCAAGAAAAGAGCAACCAGACGGTGTGCAGAGGATGGCTCGGCGGGAACTGGATGCCAGTGGAGAGCGATTCCTGTCGGTTCAGGTAGCGCCGACTCACTGTGCCGACGGTGCGGCCTTGAATTGGATTACTCCGCTCTGCCATCGTGGCAAACAGAGAGGATTAATATGCAGAGGTGACTGGTGTTTCAGCAGTCTTCAATAAAACGCTTCACACGCAACCACAGTTAAAAGACACACGATCAGATTTTATCTGATGCATAACAGGTCTGACACATGTTTGGCTCATAATTGTGCAGTAGTTGCTTCTCAAAGTGAATAGATTACAAATTAAGCTGGCAATTAGCTTTTTTTTAAAATTAATGATTGATTATTTAGTCTATTAAACCTGCCTGTCACAGTTTCTCAGAGACAAAAAGGGGAAAGTCTTCAAAGAGCTTGTTTTGTTCACTCTAATCTAACACGCAAACATTTTCTGAACATAAAATAAAGAAGCAGCTAATCCTCACATTTAAGAAACTGTAATTGGTGATTAAGGAGCATTTTTGCTTGAATAATCATACAAATGATTAAATTGTTTTCAGTTTTGTCATTACACCTCTATTCCAAACTTTAATCACACTTTATATTAGAATAATTAAATATTTTAATTTGCACTGGCAAGAGGGACTTTTACTTTTACTTTGACTTTTATAATATATAATAATACATCTTTACCTTACAATATAAAGCGCCTTGAGGCGATTGTTGTTGTGTTGGGATGCTATATAAATAACACTGATAACTAATAAATAACACTCAGTTGTGAGTTCAAGCAATCAATTCTGAGTAGGTGTGGGCGCATGCAGAAAAACAGTCTGTGTGGAGACCTAAAGAGTCATTCCACTGGTCAAAATGTTATCTGGAAACCATCGGCTATCAGCTCACATAAATTTAGGTTCTTAACCAGCCTTTTAAAATGGATCTGTATTTGTAAACTATGGCTGAACAGGAAGCATGGAACTGGATATCCTGGTTACTGGATATCCTGGTTACACTGGGCACCCTAGGAAAAAAAAAAACAGGCAGCTTCCCCCAGTTTTTCCATCAGCACACTAGCCGATGGCTTTCCAGATTAGAGACATTTCTGTGAAGATTCTGCATGTTCTTCCCACCCAGACTGGTGACCAATCCAAGTGTATGCAATTCATCTTTTACAATTTATGCTGGGATACACAACACAGTGCCCTGAGCAGGATCAGGCCATGAAATGAGTGGGTGGATGGATAATAAGCAAAAGGCATTGCAGACAAAGAACAAAGGGTGCCAATGCAGCCGTACAAAAGGTGGAATCTCATTCTCAGCACAGGGAACGTGGAAAGTGGGAAATACACAATTGCACTACATCTTATTTACCTCATCAAGATCATCATCATTAAACTCAGCAAATACATTCTGGAATTAAACAAAGCAAGTGATTGAGTGAAAACTGTAGACAGAGAATTAACCCAGTTGTGTTTTGCAGTAGACAAATAGAGATGTAAAGCAGAAAAATGGGAAAGGCAGTGCGTACCTTAGATTTTTTGCTCATGAGTCGGAGCAAAAATGCTACCACTTCCTTTTTGCCGATAGCTTGGGCCTGTGACGGAGGATGATGGAGAGATTTTTTTTTTTTTTTTACTTTGGGAACTGAGAAGTGTTAATAAAAACAGAAATATGTTTCCCTACAACCCACCAGTTGAATTGCTGTCTGCCCATCATAGCCTGGTTGATTCAAGTCTGCTCCAGCAAGGCTCCAAATTTCCAGACCTTCCAGGTCACCACTGACTGCCAGGCTGACACACACAAAATGAAAGCATTAATACAGCAAAGGGATTCATTTCCCCAAATCAGTATTAATATAATATACAGCGGGTGAAGAACTGGTTGTGTAAAAAGATTTTTGAAAGACTGGGAAAGCATATCATTTGAACATTCAGTATCACCAAGTTATATGATCCACAGGAGCTTGAGTTTTATCCTCATAGTGACACACGCAGTGCTTATCATATAAAAGGTGTGTTCCTGAAACTGGAAATCAGAACGGTCTCAACAAAACCTGTTCAGTGTCTCGGGCAGCAAAAAGAAAAGCAAAGAAAAAAAACATGGGCCAGCCACTGAGGTACATACTCACTGACACTAGAGATGCAGAACAGATCTGAAGCTATGCTGTCAGGGAGCATTCCTACAGTTTGTGTAACAGTGGGACAACTGGTTGTACCTGTGTCAGCTATGTAGGATGGGTCATTAGTGACGGTAGAACAACGAAGACCTTTTTGGCTCTGTATGTGCACAACTAAAAAGAAAATGTGTCTGACCTGCACATTTCGGTTCCTGCTTCCTCCAACTCATGCCTGGAGAAGTGGGCTCCGGTCTTTCTCAGCAGCTTCACAACTTCCTTATGTCTAGGTTAGAGAACATGTAATCAGAGAGTGTAATTATTACTGTACAACACATGTAATCCTTTCTATTAATATGAGGGCATCTCAAATGATCACTTTTTTTGTATAATTTGGAAACCTTACAAGTCGGCCCTAGTAACATTTACAAATCTCTTTTCCAGATGGCACGAGTCTGAAGGAATGTAGTAACGTTTATGGGTTAATACAAAAGATTAGGACAATAAATGTCTCTTTAATTGCAGCAATATTAAGACATCAGATTGTGATGCATTTGATTATGTGCCTGTGCGCAATCAAGAGCGGCTGCTGCAGCACACACACACACACACACACACACACACACACACACACACACACACACTGCTCTTAATGGCAATGGCAGACAGACCTAAACACTCAGAAGTATGGTTACACTTCACTCAAAGTGACAATGGCAATCCTTGTGCGACAAGTCCTTTCCACATAAGGCAAAAATGCGCGGGTACTCCATCCCGGTCACTTAGATGTCGCTGAAGCCATAGAGCTTACATGTTTTAAAAGGGCTTCTGTTTAATAAGCATATTAATTTAAATCAGCCCAAGCAGACACAATTAAGTGTAATTAACTATTCAGGGAGAGATATAATGCTAATTTTAAACACTTTCATTTTACACTTTGATGATTTTCAACTTCTAAATTTTGACTTGCAGGGAGAGCGTCAGTGTGGCAGTATTTGTCATTTGGCAAGTAAAAACAAGTTCGTTATCCCCCGCAATGAGCCGCCCACACAGGAGTCACCTGCAGTGATGTTCACAGTGACGAGAAGTGAAACAAAACGGCCGAAAACTTATCACCATTGCCCCATGGACTTTCGAAATAAGAACTGTGTAACAAAGCAAAAGGGGTACATTAATATGAGTTCAATTTTATGCCTAATTGAGATATAGAGAGCAACAGCCAGAGAAACTATTAAGGACTTCCTGTGGAGTATAAAGAAGTCAGTATCTCTCATCAGTGAACCGGTGAGCAAGCTGGTAGGACTGGTTCGGAGGGCACTCCCCACATTTTTTTTTCACCTTTCTTGCTCAGGTCTCGCTGCCTCTCCTTGTATGGGCGTCAGGCCTCGCTACAGTGTGAAATGCTACTCACAATGTGCTCCCACATCCTGACAGCAACTCAAAACTCCAGTTCTATTACTTATTGTCATTTCATTGAAAATATTAAGGAGGGGAATAGCTGCCCAAGCTGTGTAGCATATTGCAGGAAGTGTAACAGCAGGTGTTGTGCTCCACTGCATCCCTCTGCCATCACAAAGGAAACAAGTCCACACTTGCAGCACCAACCGTTGAGAGAGGAGCCATTTGTCGCAGCTCTGACACATACAACGTTTTCACCCTGAGGCTCAACAAAGCACTGAAATATTATACCTGGCTATTCCCTGCCAGACGTTTAGAGCAATGTCAGTGAAAGATACAAAATTAAAAAGAAAATAAATTATAATAATAAATAAACACTGTCTAAATTGTCAGATGACAATTTGCCTAATTAGCTTATAATTCTTGCCTGGCCTCTAAACTCCATTATGAGTCCCTTCCTGGTTTCAACCTCCCCTCTGAAAGCCGCTGCTCCTTTCTTGTCATTTAATCAGAACCTACCTGCAGCTCCTTTAATGAAATCTTCTCTATAGCAGCTATTAAACATATTTGCAGGAGATACTCGGATGTCTAATGGCCAAAAAGGGGGGGATTTAAATGCTGTGTTTACAGCTTCATAAATTACAATATTACTGAAACAACCATATGAAGACAAACACGCTGGCCCTTGTTTGAAGTCTTACCTGAAGCGCACAGCATTGCATAGGGGTGTGTCTCCATAGCGATCTTTAGCATGGACTGAAGCTCCATGACTCAGTAGGTACTGCACCAGTTTGAGGTGACCCTCACAGGCAGCAATATGAAGGGGTGTACGTCCATCGTAGTCATCCAGACATAAATTACTGCCCTATGGAAAGGGAAAACATCACAGTATGTGCTGCTGGTTTAAGGGTTAGTGTGGTGAGATTGTTTATTATAATCTATATTTTTTCCTTGTCTTGAACTCTTTGGAAAATGGGAAATAGTTGCAGTGATCTGTTGAAACATGTTCAAAAATAAAGGGAAAAACAGTAAATAAAGCAAAAAAAAAAAAGGGAGTGGGGGTTGCACAATTCTTATATCAAAATTTTTTTTTTTTATTCTTCATCACAGCCTGAACGCTCTTAGGCAGCTTTCTTGTCATTTCTTTAAGTATTCTTCAGACTTCTTGAAGGACATTCAAAGCTCTTCTTTGGATGTTGGCTGCTTTTTGTTCTGTTCTCTGTCAGGATGATCCCACACTGCTTCAATAATGTTGAAGTCCAGGCTCTGGGGAGGCCAATCCATGACTGATAGTGTTCCACTGTGTGTTTTTCTATCCAGGTATGTTTTTACTGTACTGGCAGTATGTTTGGGATCATTGTCATGCAAAAAAAAAAAAACCTGTTGCTAATTAGATGCTTTCTATATGGTATTGAATGGAAGAACAAAATCTGATGGTATTTTTCTGTGTTCATAATTGCATCAATTTTGACAAGACCCCCAACAGCACTGGTTGCATTGCAGCCCCAAACCATGACAGAGCCTCCACCATGTTTTACAGATGGCTGTAGACACTCACTGTTGTACCTCTCTCCTGACATATTGACAACAAGCTGAACCAAAAAGTTCAAATCTGGGTGCATCACTCCATTAGACCTGTTGCCACTGATTTTCAGTCTAATTCTTTGGCATACCTCAGCCATTTCATGTTGTTTCCCTTCCTTAAGAATGGCTTCTTGACAGCTGTCCTTCTATTGAAACCATTTATGACGAGGCTTCGGCAAACAGCAGATGGATCAGCTCAGGTCCCTTGTCAGGTCTTTGCTCGATTTGTTTCCTTAAGGACACGACTTTCAGATACTGTTCATTTTTTATGCTTCCCCCTCCCCCTTACTTGGATGATTCATAGGTCAATGTTAAGTGGCTTAACAAGGATACAAATAAATAAATGAATAAGGACTGGACTGAAAATGAGTGAAAAGCTGCCAATTTCCAAAGAAAAACTTTGAAAGACCTTCAGAAATCCTGGAGAACTACTCCTTAGTACCACTAAAAAAATTACATGAAAGTCTGGCTCCTTGGAAACAAAATATAAAAGAAATGAGAGGTGGCTAAAGACTTTTGCACAGTACTGCATTTGTTTGTGACCATTCTATTAATGATTTATGTCCTTCATAGGAACAAACGGGAATGCAGAAGAGAGGCAGGGACACGGTAGGGAAGTCATAAATTTATTATTATTATTATTATGTCCTTTATTTAAACTGGTAGTCACATTGTGACTGGGATCTCTTTTTCAAGGAAGGCCTGCATATAAAAAAAAAAAAAAATCTACAATTTGAGAATAGATAGACAGGTTCATGGTTTTAAGTAAAGACTGAATGTATCCTTAGAAAGTATAGGGTAATCTAGACAGCAGTTGCATACCGGTCAGTCCAGATGCAGACATGTACATGTGACTGCTGCGGCAACTCTAGGCTTGCCTTACCAGTCTGTCCCCAAGTTCTGCCTGGCTGACTGCCTGTGTGTTTACTACACCGCTCTAACACAGAGTGGAACTGTGACTCTGAAAATGTTTTGAAAATCTATCAGTGTGAAAGATTTACCAAAGTTCAATAACCTTACAGCCACACACAGCGAAGAAAGAAACGGGTAAAATGCTGCTGTGCCTGTGTTGCAGAATCTGCCGTGTTGTGTTTGGAAGGTTGATGCAGGCTCAAAAACAGAATATAATGATTAATTTTACAGCATGTGGTGGAGGTCATAGGGTTGCTTACCATTTCTTTTAGGGCTTCTAGGGCCTCAATGTCACCAATCTTAGCAGCAGCACATGCCAGCGTGGGAGTCAGAGCATTTCGGATGGCTTCCAGCTCCTTTTCAAACCAAATTGCAAAAAATGTAAACACTGTCTATTCACCGCTTTGTCTTCAGATAAGGCAAAATGACAGGCGCTTTATAACTGAAAGGTAGCTGAAGTCTGTGGAAATGTGCTGATACCCTCACCTCTTTGCAGCTGACGCTTAGAGACTTAGCAATGACCTGGATGAAACGGCTGTCACTCAGGCACAGTTTGGCTCCTGCCAAGTCAGCAATCATTTCACCTCGCAGGTTCTGTGCCATCATCTGGACAGGACCACAAAAAAAAAAAGAAAAGAAAGAGAAAACATCTTTTTAACACTGCTCTCAGGTTCATAAGTTTCTCTGCTAACACTTTGTTGCTTTAAAATCTTCTGCTTTATAGAAATGAAAATGTTGAAAGTGATGCGACATGTGAATAAAGACACCAGCCTTTTTCTTAGCCTCCAGATCGAGCTCCTTCTTGGCCAATACGTAGGATAGTTTTGACAGAGCAGCCTCTGGAGTCATGTCACCGCCAGCTATCAGTCCGGCTTCCAGCAAGACCTGTAATATAAATCACAGGAATAAGTGACTTGATTGATTCCTTCTCTCTCAGCAGAACTAAACTGAACATGTGGAACAAGATCGTGATCAATTGCCAAGCATCATGAACTACCTTGCCTGTGGCGTAGGATGTAGACACTGACCCCCTCAGACACTGTGTGCAGTTGATGATGATGACACCAGCATCTGTGGCTTTTTTTAACTGTTCTAGCAGGTCAGGACGGTTATCAGGGGCATTTCCACTGCCATAGGTTTCCAGGACCACCCCTTCCATGGGTGGCTGCAGGAAAGCCTTTACCTGGACAAAGATGTGAGCGCAGTTTCAGGTTATAAACACCCAAAATTTACAGTCAGCTCAACTGGCAGCTCAACTGTGTAGAATCAAAATGAGAAATTAGTATCCCATGTTATTTTTCCTGCAGCCACTTTAACTCCAATCCATGCAACCATTCACTCTCCTAAAAGCCCATCTGGTGCCATCTCTGCAACCAGTATCTCAGTCACTGGTTGGTTGGCTGGCACTGGGAAGCCCTATACCACATCATTAGCCATGGCATATGACTAGAATGGCAGATGACTCAAATGGCAGAAAGGAGAGCAATTAATCTGAAGGTGTGAGCAAGCATAAAGTCACTTGGCAAGTCTGTGGCAGTTACCATAAAATGGGAGAAGAAGGTGACATTAAAAGTTCCAGGTTCAGTCAGTATTTTTTGATGCCATAAGCAGTTTGACAAGAAAGGTGTGATGCAGATTACCAATGAAGCTCTCATACTGCAGAGTGTGGACACATGAGAGCCTAGTGCCTAATCAAAACGGTGCCTCATAAAGGCAGTTAAAGGCTATAAGAAAGCCTTGATAGCAGAGTTGGGCAGTGGGAACAGATTGAGACAGTAAAGTTGCTCCCCCAGCAGTCGCTGCAGGGGGAGGTGCAGCTAAATGTTACAGTATCTGTAGCAATCCTCCCTCTTTACAGGGTGATTGGACATGGCCCATAACTCTGGCTCATCTTTCTCTGGCTTGAGCTTTGATGGCAGCTTACATGACTGGGAAAGTAACAGAAGAAGGCTAATAGCGCAATTAAATTGAAGTTAACTATATTTTATTGCAGACAAAACAACAGTCTGTTACCTTTGAAGAGCAGACAATTTCAACTACATTTTAGTACAACAGAAAAAAGCAGGTAATTACAACTTTCTCAGATTCAAGATTTGCACCATGCTGCCAATTTTAACATACTCATTTCATCACTTGACTGCATGTAATTTGGTTTTAATTGGAAACAGCGTAAGCAAGCTGGAACCTCTGGTGCTTAAAAATAAAGCCCAATACTGCAGTTCCTCACATGGCCATTTGTGGCTGTCTCCAAATGTGAGAAAACAGAGTCCCATGTCTAAAATGTCTGCTCCAATCCTGGAGTATACAGTTAGGCTGAGGCGATGTTAGATAATCATTTGTGGTGTTGGTGCCTCTCATGAGATTGCATTTAATACTTGTCTGAATATAATCTGCCAAAATGTAGCCCTCAAACCAATGTATCAGTGGATGGCATCTGTGTCCATCTTTTATATACAGTCTATGATAATCATAATAATGGATTTTACAAATTATACCCTTGGAAGATGACGTATTTCAAGTTGGAAGCTTGAAGACACTAAATTAAGCTTCCTGCTGTGTCACAAAGGCTAAAGATAAGAGGTAGCCTCAGAACATTTGGCTAAGGTTCCAAAATTACCACCATGGCTCCACTTCACAGGCAAAAAAAGACATTTCATATCATTGTAATAAAAATTACAGAAATCATATTTCCAAGAAACTTACAGTCGAAGAAGTGATTCCTGGGAACAGCCTAAGGAGGCCCACGTTGCGGTTCAGCTCAGTCTTGACTTGAAACTTTGATGTGGTGTTTGCCCTCCACACTGTATCCCAGTTGACTGGTGAAAAGTAGAAGAAGCTACATTTAAAAAGAATCCTTTAAAAACAAAAAGTGATTTCTTTTCTACATAAGCACTTTGCGGCTTACTTGTAATATCCACTTCAGCAGAGGCCAACGGGGGCAAGTTAGGAGAAGAAAATGCATTGAAACTCCCAGCATCCACTTTGGTCACACGATTCCCTCTGTAGAGTTTGTTGTAGAAATACAGGCACACCTAACAAATGTATGTTTATAAGATGAACTTTTTAAGTTATCTCTTCATTTAGAGTCGATTCATTAAGTCCACACACTAAAATGTAACAGCAGTAAGAGACAACAAAACAAAGCAGCAACTGGTGATGAAAGTCAGCTTCTCTCTCACAATCGAGCACTCATTCGTAGTCGATTAGCAGTTAGAAGCCGTCTCCTTTCTCTCACCTCAGGAATGACAAATTGTCCAGCAATTAGCAATGCCCCAAGCAGATTGTCTCTGCCATCATTCCTCATCTCATAGATAGGCACCTGAAGACAGAAAGTGGCTCATTTTAACAAAGTGGTAAATGCTTAAAACTCCTCCAGGTAGTTTCTTGAAGACAGCAGCTCTTACCTGGGAGCCGGTGAGAATAATTGGTTTGCCCAGATGCTCACACATAAAGGACAAAGCAGAGGCTGTGTACGCCATAGTGTCTGTGCCATGAAGAATCACAAAACCGTCGTAGCTTTCATAGTTTTTCTGGAGTGAAGTAAGAAATAAAAGTCATCATATTGGAGATCATTTGAAATGGCCAGGCACATTTTTCTACAAAACTATATGCTGTACTTGACAAATATGTTTCTGATGCATCTCTTTTAAAAACAGAAATTAGGTCATCTAAAACAACAACAAGAAATAGAAAAGAGTAGAAAGTACCTCAATGTCCTTTCCAATCCTACCCCAGTCATCTGTGGTCATATTGGAAGAGTCCAGTAAAGGGTTGTACTCTAAGATAGTATAGACTATCCTTTTATTTTGTTTACTTAGTCTGCAAGAGAAAAGAGTTCATCTACAGGCTTCATTCTCTACATTTACATAGAGATAAACAGTGACAGATTATACAGCCCATAATACAACAGCAACGTTAGTCATTCCAAGTGCAAATATTCACTCCAAAAGTGCACACGGTTAATAAATGGTTAAATTCTTTACTGGGACAGATTACACTTTAGGTAGATTACTACCTAAAGAAAAATACCTGATATAAGGCATTTCAGGTATGCTGATTCCAACTCTATAAATCAGAATTTCTCTAGCACGTCAGGTTCTTGAGTTATGCACATGTGAGTATTTAGCTAATTATTGCTGTACTGGTGTGCTAAGATTTTCTCATTTTGAAATTGAACAGAATTTAGCAGTAATTTGGGTGATTTTTGGGGTGCTAAATCCAAATATGGTCATTAAAATTCAATCAGCTTAAGTTTAACTGCTAATATTGAGGATCAACAATGCCAGAAATTTGCAATTTCTTATAGTGACTGCTTTGATCTGTCAGTAGATAAAAATAAAGTTTTAGTGCTACGTCGAGTAATGGAATAGTGTTTCTGGAGCAGTCCAAAGTGATGCCAAGCTTAAAGCTGGGATCTTTGATGGACCCCAAGTCTGTGAGCTTATTAGAGACAAAGACTTTCCATCTAAGCTCAGACCCCTTGAACTAAGAGCATGGGAATCATTAGTTCAGGTGGTACAGAATTTCTTGGGCAACCACAAACTATGAAGAACTAGTTGACGACATGCTCATATCATTCAAACTCATGGGTTGCAGAATGTCACTTAAGATTCACTTCCTTCACTCTCATCTTGACTTCTTTCCAACCCTGTGAGCGATGAGCACGGTGAAAGGTTCCATCAAGATGTATTTGAAATGGAGACCAGGTACCAGGGGTGCTATAACGCAAACATGATGGGTGACCACTGCTGATTTCTACAGTGTGAAGCACAAGTGCAAATGTCTGTTACATTTTTGAACTGTTTAGGCAGACTAATTGTGGACTGTATTAATTTGAGATTCCTCATATGATTGATTTTGGTATCTGTGTCTTTTTAAGATTTTTTTTTTGGCCTTTTTGGCTTTATTTCATAGTTTTCCAGTGTCGATGGACAGGAGAGTGGGGAGGAGAAATGGGGGAAGACACACGGCAAAGGGCGGCAGGCCGGAACTCGAGCCTGCACCGGCCACACAGCCAAGCAGCATACATGGTCGCCTGTTCACACCTTGAGCTATCCTGGTGCCCCATCTGTGTCTTTTTTTCCCCAGTTGTATGTTCAAGGTGTACCTTTCTAATAAAATCATTGACGTCGAGCTTGGTGATTGGCATTTATTTGCATAGTTACGTAACTCAAGATCCTGATGTGCTAGAGAACTTCTGTTTACATATTTGGAATCAGCATACCCAAATTAGTAAAAATCAGTTGTTTTTCCTCAGGTATCAGACAAAAAGTTTTTTTTTTGTTGACCAGTGTTATTATATGTACTGCTGTGCACATTTAATAAAGTTGGATCGGGTTCTGATTAAAGTGGAGGAGTTTAAAGAAGCATAAGTGAATGTTAAATACGCTGACTTCAAAGTCCATTTAGCTGAGCCTGCTGTCTGAGCAACAGGGTGCCAAAACCTGTTTTAGAGACACACACAAAGAATTTCAGAAGAAGAAAAAGTGAGTAAAAAGGAGCGGCAAAGTCATACAAGTTAGTCAGTGTAGCACTTTAAAGTTTGGCATTTTTGTTTACCATAGTAAAGCCCTAATCATCTGTGCCACTATATCGCTGAACACTTTAAATATACTTATGGACATAAGAGGTAGCTTATCTGATATATATCGAAGGTTCCTTGAGGTGACTCATACCAAGTTAGAGCAAAAGCCTGTTTTTGTTTCTCATTACAAATAATAGGGAGGGAGTCTTGCATATATACATATTTATGCTGCCTGTAAGTGGAGTTTAACTCAGGCGCCCCCCACAAACCCACCTGCCACACTCCGTGTAAGGCAGCGTGACTGACTGAAAAGCCATGAAGAGATTTTCTTTTTAATCTCCCTTTTAAAGAAACCGGGTGGAAAACCCCCCACATTACCATAGGGCAGCCTCATAACATGAAGATAGGAGGTGAATGGAACAGCAGGGAGAAGAGCGTGTGAGCCCCAGTCCATCCAACCAGGGGGTCCTACAGACACTCTTCTAATTAGCCTCAAGTCGACACATGACCCAAGAACATATGTTGTCGATCATCTCGAAGCCACAAGAAAACACTATTCAAATCACCAATTATTCATATATCTGGCAGTGTGCCCTAAGGTGTAGCAAAGCTGCACATTACCATACCCATGCTAAGATACCTCACAGCTTCAGAATAGTAAACGCATGTGTGAATGTGCATACGTGAAGGAGATTGGAGGTGGGAGCAAACAGCCCTGTGGCGCTGTCTCTCAGCATCACATGAATACGGCTTTTCAGGTAATCAATAAACCAATTCCCTCTTCAGAAATAAGTATTTGGCACAGGCTAAGCTACTGCATAAGATCAACAGTATGCCTATTAGATTTGCACATGAAATTGATATTAACACTGTATAAACTCAAGGATGAGCCAGTAACACATCCATTTCAGTAGAATATTAATAAAAAGAGGCAGACTGCTTTGAAACAAAGTAACAGGGAGTTTTAATACCCTAAACTAAACTTTACCACACTGCAACTGAACCCGCTTTCACAGTACCAGTCAACATGAGGGGAGTGTGGAAATTAGTGTCTCTGGAAAAGGCTACTTTTGCTGACACTGAAGACCCTAAAGAGAGAGGATGCCTGTTTCACTCAACTGCACACAAGCACCAGAAAACAGGACTAAATATAGTCAAACATGCAAGAGTGTTTTACGCCGCCTTGTTAGTTACAGAGCTCAAAATAGCCAGACTCAGAGACACGCAATTACTTCAGGCAATATTTTCTCCAACTGTCAAAGGACACGTGGGCATGCACTTCCCAACAGGGAAGCACACCCAAGCAGGGAGCTGTTAAGGACAGCACAGACAAACCAATCTCAAGCAGGGTGAAGTCACACACAATGCAACCAGTACTACAACACCCGTGAAAGTGCAGGTCAGGATGGGGCGCTGGCTTCCTGTTAAAGCGACAAAAGCAGTTAAGGGTAATAAAAATAACTGCATCTCCTAACAGGAATGTGAGTTGTGTATTTTCAGTCTCTGCTTTTCCAGATAAGAAATGTATCTTGCACTGTGCGCAGATACCATCTTGGGCAGAAACAGTCACAACTGTAAGGCGCAGCATTTAACATGATTTAGGCTGTATAGCAAGTACTGCTGCTAAAAGGCCTGAAATACATTATATTTAATTCACTTCGAGATGGTCTGCACACTGTTCGCATCTATAAAGATCCAAGCTGCTGTCAGCTTTAGCCATTTAGGACAATAACTTTACATTAGCTGAAGTGTAACATTTTTTTCACTATGAAGTCAGATGAATTACAACACTCATGCAATAAATTAGGTATAAAGGAAATTAAAACACACTGGATTTCAAACTTTTAGTTCAAAACAAGTGAGTAACATTACAAATTTACATATGGCAACTTCCTTTGTTGTTAACTTACTCCTGCTGCTTCAGTATTTAACACCGTCCTCACAACATGCTAGCATTGTAGAGGAATTATGAGTTAAATAGTTTGATGCCTGATGACAACAGAAAATACTGTTAATTTTGTGCCTTTAAATGAGTATTGTGGGGTTTTTTGTTAAATAACGTTATATCTGTGTGTTGACCAATGGGTGCACTTACGGCAGGACCAAGATGTTCTCAGATCCATAGTACTCATACATGCGGGTCTGCTGAGCGTACATCTCATCATGGAGAATGGGCAGCTTACGCAGGCTCTTCACAAAAGCATTGGCTTTTGGGGCAAGAACTGTGGGTTAAATGGCAGAAAAACAATGGAGGTTTGTAATATTTCAGAGTTTGCTTTTAGTGGGATTACTACTAACAGAAAGTAAGCACAGTGGATTTACTGTCATCTCAACCCCACAACAACAACATTCTCATACTGAACCCTAGTGGTTAAGGTGGAAAATGGCATTGTTGCTGAAAATCCATTTAAGTCATACTTAGGCACTTGACACACACTTTTAAAATAAATGATTATCTTGAGTATAACAAAGAGTCCTGTGAAAAACTAAGTACACTCCCTGATCCAAAAGCTTGTAGAACCACCTTTAGCAGCAGCAGCCTGAAGTACTTATTTTCTGTTTGACATTATCGGTCTCTCACGTACTTGGGCAGGAAATTTGAGACCACTCTTCTTTACAATGTTGCTTCAGTTCACTGAGGTTTACGGGCCACCACGGCATTTCAGGTGGGCTTAGGCCTGGACTTTGGCTCGGACTTGCAGTTTGTTCAGATGCAACTTTGCAAACATAAGCCGTGCTGCCATGTTCTTTTTCTGGAAACCTTTCCATGAAGTCCACAAAATCTTTGCTATTTGAGCCTTTTATCATACATACAATTATAATGAATATGGGTTTAAAATAAGACTAAAGTAATACTTGCAGTTTTAATTTGAGTCTGTTTAGATCCAAATTGTAGGAGTATAGCAATTACAGCTTCAATGGCATAATGCATTTGGATGCAGTTGCTATAAAACCCACAATATGTGGAGCTCTGGTTACAAAAAACAGGTCATCCTTAGGCTGCAAAAATCGCAACAGATCACAACAGCTGCTTATGGTCATAGGATCCTTTCCAGGGCAAAGAAAAAAAACTTCATAACATCCATGCAAATGAAAAAGAAGTTCAGGCATATCATTATCCAAGTCAGCCATTAAGAGATGACCTCAGGAGGCCTTAACAACAAAATATAAAGGCCAGATTTGCGAGACGGAGAAGGCTCAGAATGATTCACGATCCGAACCAAACAACACAATGAAGGCAGTATGATGGCATGGAAGATATTTCAGTCATTTCCTATGCTAGAATGAAGGATAATAAAGCATTTGATGTAAATATAGTGGTGCTATATGAAATCTATAAAACATAATTTTATCCTTAAATATGTCATACATCTAAGAGTTTATTTAATGTACTTGTTAATCATCTGTTAAGAAACAAAAAGAAAAGAACATCCCTTGGAATCAAACTGAGGAATACTGGTTTTTGGGTGTTAGTGATATGAATACTGATGAAGACTGTGCTGAGAGAAAGCCGGGGTGTGGGGAGAGATTAGGTGAGGAAAGGATGCTTCTGCTGTGGCATAAATCCTGTGATCACTTGTAAATATCTCAGCTGATCAATGAACCTACATCTAGATTTTGTCAGACTCATTTGACTCTGTTTTCTGATTTAACTCGGATTATTTGAAATAATAATATGTGCGGAGGCCTCCAGTGGCACTGGGTCACTTGTGTTTATGCAGTGCAAAAGGACAATAACCCCAAACACACTGCAAAGAAAACCAAGGGGCTTTGAAATATTCTGCAATGGCCAAGTTAGTCATCTGATTGCAACACACTCAAGCATACATTTCCCTTTGCTGCAGTCAAAACACAGAGCTGAGGACAGCTACAGTAAAATTCTGACAAAGCATCACAGACAAATAAAGAGTCTACAAAGTTATGAAAATCCAGTCTTTGTCCAAGTATTTCTGGATCTAATTAACAGATCAACATTTATGCTTAATGCCATATTTCAACACAAAGCAATTTCATCTTATTTAGACAAGCCTATTATAACAAGAATATTTAGTTGCATTGCAAACAAAACAATAAACCACAAACAAGAGTAGGACATTTATTACAGATTGATAAACAAGAAACACAGGAAAAGTTCTGTTTCACCTGCGTGTGAATGTGATGAGGTCTTTATTTACTCAGAAACACTCCTGTCCAAAAGTACTGGAACAGTGAGACCAATCCCTTTATTTTTGCTGCAGACTGCAAACATTTGAGTTTGATATTAAAAGGTAAATATGAGACAACAGATCAACATCTCAGCTTTTATTTCCAGGTATTTACAGCTGGATCTGATACACAGTTCAGACGATGGCATCTTTTGTCTGAAACCACCCATTTTCCTTGTATTGGAACATGATGGGTGTGTTTTGTTGTCCAGGTGTATCCTGTTACATTTGTCATTCAAATAGTAAATGTTGCTGAATGTCTACGCTCAGGTTCAGATTTGTGTGTTGCCTGTGCAGACATGAAAATCAGAGAGCTGTCTATGGGTGAAAAACAAATAACTGTAAAGCTGAGAGAAGATGGAAAATCAATCAGAGCCATTATACAAACACTGGCCATAGCGAGTAGAACCATCTGGAATGTCCTGAAGCACGCTGCCAAAACTACAAAGGAGTTCATGAGGGGCAGGAAGTGGAAGGTTTCAGACTGGCCTATTCAACCTTCAGACTTAAACTCTATAGAGCAGTGGTTCCTAAAGTGTGGGAAGGTACTGCAGGGGGGGCCACAGTAATAACAGAAATTCTGTTTGAAATTACTCACAAGTGTGCATATTACATATTTATACAATGTATTTATTTATATAAAAAAGTGGATTCAAACTGGTGATAAGAGGTGGTTAGTTTGTGATATTGCTCATTACCCTGACCTAAATTCACTGCTCTTGTATTGAAGTTTGTGTCCCAGTGGCAAGTGGGTCACATATTGGCATTAGGACTTTACACATGACTGGGTAGTATTAACAATTTATAAAGCAGCCTGTGTTTTTATGTTTTTTGAATAATTTTTTTTTCAAGGAAATACATCACTTTGTCTTGTATTTTGATGAGAGTAAAGACAGGCTTCTAGCCAGGAAAATTTCACAGCCAGGTGCTATCAGCTGACCGGAGAGGGGGGGGGGGGGGGGGGGGGGGGGGGGGGCATGGAATTTACTGGCTTTTAAGTGGGCTGCTGCAGTCTTGACTTTGGGAGCCACTGCTATAGAGCATGCACTTTACCCACTAAAGAGGAAACTGAAGGGAGTAACAACCCCAAAACAAACAACAACTGAAAGAGACTGCAGTAAAAGCTTGGGGAAAAAAAGAGTTTTGTGATGTAAATGGGCCACAGGCATGCAACTAAATATTAAGTCTTATTCACTTTAATCTGTTTTATCTGTTCCAATACTTTTTGCTCACTAGAAAAACTGGTTCAAACAAAGGCGCAATCTTCTGTACCGTGTATCAGATCCGGGTGTAAAAACCTGCAAATAAAAGCTGAGATATGGATGTTTTGTTTCATATCGATTATTTTCAGTCTACAGCAAAAATAAAAAAGCTTGGCCTCACTGTTGCAGTACTTTTGGAGGGGCGTGTACCTCGGATGTTGCATAATACCCAACGTCAACATCCAGTTATTCATTGAGTGAATCTGTGGGATGGTTTTCACAGTAGTACATTTGACCCATCACGTATTTCGACACTCCAGTCAGCTGTGACTTGCTGAATCATGGGCAGATACAGTAAATTACATCTGATCTCAACTGTCACTGCTTCCTGTTCATTGTAACTATGCTTCATTTTACACGTTCATTCAGAAGACACAGTATGCTCAAGGGTACACCGGTGTAGTTTAATTTGGACGGTTGCCCTTTACACGTCCCATCAGCTGTGCAGTTAAGCTGTTTCCAATTCTATTTTAGGATACACGTGCATGTTATGATCACGCCTCGTGTTCAGACCCACGTGAGGCAAATCTGCAATAACAAAAAGCCACCGGCTATGCTACCCAACCGCTTCAGCTCAGAAACATAACTGTGCAACAAATGATGGAAATGATTGCCATAGCTACCGTCGTCAGTGTAACAAATGATGGCATTGATTGCCATAGCTACCGTCATCATGAAGCGTCATGCCGATGGTTCCTCCGGTATTGATAACAAGGACTCGCGCCTCAGCACCACAAGGTGAAGTAACCAGGTCGCCGTTTTCAATCGAGTTGCAGCTTGACAGCCTTCTCCTTCGGCCTGGATGCAGCTGGAGATTTCGTGTAGGGGAAACATCATTGACTTCTATCAGATCCAAAGTTGGTTGTGATAAAGCCCGGGCAAGAGATGTAAGGCCATTGGCGCTGGAGTCCGCCATGATGCTTTTCAAAAGCCCCGGTACTGTCTCTTTAAACACGCTTCTTAAGAAAAGTGATCAAAACTCTGCTTTCCTTAGTGTTAGCTGCCTCACATGAACTTTGTGCGCTTTCCCCGTCCTCGTCGACGGAAAGCAGCTTGCATCCTAGTTAAATGATGCAGCCAACAGAGGAGGGACGCGGCATATCGGTCATCTTTTACTTTCCCCTCCCACTATAATTCTTTCACACCTCAGACCTTTAAAAAAAAAAAAATCCTTATTTGAACAGAACAGCAGAGAAAAGGGACAGAAAAAATGACAGTTGCAGTCATATTCTACTAACAATCCATAATCCTCTTCCGTACAATAAGGCTACATGCTATTCATATAATAATAATAACAATAATAATAATTCACTGATTCTTGAGAGTCGGGACAAAACATGTCCTACTCAGTAAAGTCTTATTTTTATTAAAAAAACAAGAAATAAATCATGATCTACATACTTACAATGTTAAATAGAGGATCTGTGCTTACCCAAAATATTTTTAGCAAGTATTTTTAACTTTTGTGTGTATGTTTAAAAAAAAAACTCTACAAGTGTGAAATATAGACATCCAATTTTTTAAAATAATTTAAAATATATGAAACGACGCATAAAGTGAACTTCAAACATTATTTACCCTAAAAATCTGCCTGTCAAAGTTGCGTCCTCACTTTTTGTCAACTCCGTCAGATATTTTCATAATCCTCACCAAATCAGGAAATAGCGTGGTCAACTACGTCACTGAGGACCCCAGCGTCTTACTAGCTGTGCTGCATGCATCACAACTGCGCATGCTCAGGGAAGTTTGACATATATATATTTTTTTTTGACAAACAATATTGATATTCTTACAGTCACAGCTGGAACATGTCAACACCGTCTTCCACTTATGATACTTTTTTTTTTTTAACAGTAGGGGCCTGAATTTACGTATTTTAGTGAGGTTACAGGGACAGTTAGCAAATGAGGGAAAACCAGCTAGTTACAGTGTAGAGTGCATTTTTTGGCAAACCATGCCCTTGTGTCAACTCCGTCAGGTCCTATGCCTGACCTGACGGAGTTTACAAATCCAGCTATAACCTCTTAATATGCTAACATAATATTCTTTGTGAATATATCAAAGGATTAAATGCTTATTATTCTGCAATTTCCCCAGCATTTATATTACACATTTATATAGAGAATTTAAGGGGCAGTATGTACATTTTGGCAATATTTAGTGGTGAAACTATTACCTTACATGTTAGTGGCCTCTATGGAGGGACACACTTCAATTTAGGTTTAAAGGACTTATTATAATATTGGGAAAAATACATTTCTTATTTTCATGGAATTATACACCACTTAAACTTGCTTATGAATGTTATATTCACCTTCTGCCAGATTCATTAATATCTTTATTTATGTTATTATATTTATAATAACATAAATTATATTTATTTATGTTCACTATACCTTTTAGATAGATAGATAGATAGATAGATAGATAGATAGATAGATAGATAGATAGATAGATAGATAGATAGATAGATAGATAGATAGATAGATAGATAGATAGATAGATAGATAGATAGATAGATAGATAGATAGATAGATAAACCTGATGTATGTCTCTCTGTGTTAACCCTGTGACAGGCTGGTGACCTGGCTAGGGTGTACCCTGCCTCATGCCTGGGACATCTGGGATAGGCTCCAGCTCCAGATTTTGGGGGGTGGGCTAATGGGTGAATATTTTATTTAATAGTTGTTATCTTTGTAGTATTGCTGTAATGTTAATATAGTTGATTGGATAAGTTGTGTGTTTAGTTCATTAGTTTAATTTTTTGTGTAACCCTGCCCCACCATTAGGCTGTATTGTTTTATTTTTGTTATGTTTTGTGTTTGTTAATGTTGGTGAATAAACACCTGTTAGGTCAGCAATTCATTTCTCCCTCAAGCCTCCTATTTTAATTCACCCACTATGGGCCATGTCTTTGCTTATGTTGGTAAAATAGACTGTAGTCAACAGGATTTATGAATTGCTTATGTATAAAATAATGAAATGATCTGTTTTGCAAGTATCTTTATGAGTCTGCGTTATTGTGTCTACATCATAATCAATCCAGTCCTTTTTGGTCACTTAAAATATCTTTATAGAGCTGTGATATTATATTTGTTGCAATTTCTGCTGCCTTCTTGGCCAGGTCTGTCTTTAAAAAGACAATTTTAATGTCACTGACGCTTTTTAAATAAAGTGTATATATATAAAAGTCACTTTGCCACAAAGTGATTGCAGGAATAGATTTGTCTGGTTCAAAATGACTTGACATATGCTTAACAGATTTTAGGCCAAAAAGTAATTTACAACAGTTTTAATAACAGACATATAATCGGTTTTTTTCAAATACCGGAAATCCCTTTTTTGGCAGACAAATACCAGTAACACCTGTACGACCCAGCCGGTGGACGCTGTCGATGGCATCCTGGGACTTTTTTCCTGCATTTGGGTGGTGTGTTTTGGAAGCTGGAGATGACCTTGGTTCGAACATCTTTGGTCTCCTGTTCAGGTAGTCCTACTAAATGTAGGACCCAACGTGTTTTGTAGCGTGATATCTCAGACAATGCAATGCAGTCAGTGCTCCTGAGAGAGAAACTACAGGAAATGTCAGCAAACACGTCCACCATCTCGTGGATTACCTGTGAGACAGGCCACAGTATGTGAGACTGGGCAGAGCTCTGTCTGATCTGGTGATGTGCAGTACAGGAGCTCCACAGGGGCCTGTGCTGTCTCCATTCCTGTTCACTTTGTACACCTCAGATTTTCAGTACAACTCTGGGACAGAAGGGAAGCAGCTACTTTCAGCGGGAGCCGTTGAAAGTAGCTGCTTCTTCTTTTTAGTATTAATATTATTTCAGTTGGTGTTATAAAGGAATTTCTCAAATAAGTGATAAATATCGTATTTCTTTTCTTATCTGATCTTATGAGCTATTTTCCCCCTTAATTTAGAATGGCATTATAAGGAAAACTTTTGTCTTCACAAAGTAATTTCACTTCAGATTGATGCAGCTCTTCAGATTTTAATTTATACTATAATTAAGCTCAACAGTAGCCCATAATTGTAAATGCATAGGAAGTGAAAGCAAGGGGAGTGTAGAACAATTGCTCTGTGCATCACCGGAATTTCCACCAGCAGCTTGAGCCTACAGCAATATACTTAAGGGATGGTTCAATCTAATAAGTGGAAAGTGTCCTGGCCAGCTGGGCCTTTTCTGTGTGGGTCCTGGCAACCTGTCAACAACCACTCTTACTTTAAAACAGCTAGTATAGACTGCAGAAGGTAAATACTGCTAAATATTATTTAAAATATAGCAAATATATGACATTTCAAATGGCTTTTATTTTGAAATCAGACTGACGTGATACTGATTGGGTAACACTGTGTGGGTGTATACTGGTGATATTAGTTTGTGGAAACACTGAGTTTACTTATAATTAATCATTATATATTAATGATGGACTAAAAGTTTTGGTTAATGTTGAACTCATTCACTGGTTGCATAATGACCATGATAATGTGTGGTCCTTGTTCAAACAAGTTTCATTTAAGCTGATCCACTGAGTTTACCCAGTAAAGGATTCCTTACAAAAGTTAAAGAATGACTGTTTCTGGGAACAGTCTCCTGACACTTGTTCCCATCCCATCAATGTGACCTTTTCACTTTACATATAGGTTGTAGAAAGTTGTTGCAATGTTTTTTTTAATATCTTTTTTAATACAGAGAAATATTTTATTTGGTTGTTATGCTTATTGTGACAAAGTTGCTGCCACATATTATATTATTAATCCAATGCTACTTCCACATTCCATATTGACAAATGTAAATTTTTTTGCTTTGTTTTTATGAAGGAAGTGAAGCAATATGTGTGTTGTCACAGTCTAACTCCACCCACCCCTTTTTTTTTTTACCTTTGTTCTTGTTTGACTCAATGTCCTGTTCCTGTGTTACGACGTGTGTGACGCTGATGTCTTATTTGTTACCTCTTTGTTACTTAACAGTTTGTAACAAAGGTTGTTAACATATACTGTGTTTCTCAGGGTGAGTTTAGAATAACACTCTTACTTTTATGATACTTCACATACATTACTAGAGTAAAACCACACTAAAAGTCTTCTGGATCTAACCTAATGCAGTCTCTGACAAACACAATAGGATCTTGTTTTTGTATTAAAAAGTTGTAGGTGGGTCTTTGAAAGTAAAGGGATTAACACACAGCCCGTGAAAATGTTTTAAAACTAAATAAAATCCTCTGGGACAAAGAGAGAGATCACATTACTCCAGTGCTGGCAGCCTTACACTGGCTCTCTGTGCATTACAGAAACCATTATAAAGTGGCACTGTTTGTAATTAGAGCATTGAATGGTCTCGCACGTGCATATGTGGTAGATGTGCTGCATCCGTGGACTCTTCCAAGATCATTAAGGTCTGCTTCCCAGTCACTCTTGCCCATCCCACAGCTGAAGCCTATTTCTAAAGGGAGGTGTGCCTTTGCTGTTGTTGCACCAAAACTCTGGGATGACCTCCCAGGTGACCTCAGAAATGCATCAGCTGTGACTGACTTTAAATCAAAGCTGAAAACATGCCTGTTTTGTCATGCTTTTGGAAGCTATTGATTTCATGAACTGTGGCTGGAGTTATTTCATGTGTGTGTAACATGAATTTTTAGGGACCCTTTTATTTATTTAGTTAGTTTTCATTGAAAAGCACTGTGGTTTTAAATGTGCTACATAAATAAAATGTACTTACTAGTGAATGTGAAATTGCTTCATAAAGTATTCAGAAAGGTTACTAATCTGAATCATTTTGGAATTAATGCTTAAGAAATAATGAGACTGAAAAAGAGGAAGTGAATTTTGCTCAGAGAGGCTAAAAGAAAATAAACTGATAAAAAAAAAATATTTTTTTTAAATAATATGTGAAAGTCAGGAAATAACATACATACACCATAAATATTAAATAAGTCTTCAGACCACACTTCATTATGTTTTGGATTTATTAGAGCAGTTTTATTATACATTTTGTGTGGATATATTTGCCAGCTTTGCAAATGAATTTTCACTTTGCACTCACCTAGATTTGGGAAGTTTATCCTATTTTCCCTCATAGATCCTGTCAAGCTGTACAAACTATGATGCAAAGTATCTGAACTGCATGAGTTGAATGCTTAAGTTGAAGGTAACCAGACTTTTATTTTTTTAGGTTCATGAAAATGTTTCACCTCAAAGACTTCTTGAGTTCTGAAGGGTAATGGAGAGCATCAGGTATTTAACACTAGTTTTTTTTGTTTTTTTTTTTAAACCTTGGAGGTGGTCCTGAGGGTTGTTGACCTACCCTGTCATCATGTGAGTTATTAAGGTCACATGGTTCAAGGTATGAGTGGAGGTTGAACTGCCTGGGAAAGCATCTCAGGGCTGCGTTACAGGCAGCTGATAGTTAGTGTGACAGATCACAACCTCTGTTCAGATGGCCATTCACAGTGGACATAAACAGCCTTCTTTACTCATCTCTCGAACCATTTTGTCCCAACCAACCAACAATGTTCAGCTTGTATTTAAGTCCACCCCATTAGTCCTAGGGTGAACCAGGTTTTGATTGAGGGTGTTGTTGGGTCTGATGTACACCAGGATCTTATGGGGGGGGGGGGGAGATTCTTCTGAGTTTCTCTAACAAGCCTTCCACATAAGAGATGACAATGTTGTTCCTCCTGTTGTTTTGTTTCTCCCTGGTTAATGTCCGAGGTTCGTTTTCATTCCTCTTCACTTACTTAATGAAGGCCCAGTTTGGATAACTGCATGTTTTAAGTGCTCTCTTAATGTGTTTTCATTTTCTTTCCCTTCTGCCTTGGACGAAATGTTCTGTGCCTGGTGGTGTAAGGTCCTGATAACCCTAAGTTTGTGTTCCACTGATACTGGGAGTCAAACAGTAGATACTAGTCTGTGTGTGAGTTTCCAGTAAACTTCAGTTTTCAGGCACAGTCCAGAAATGGTAATCTATTTTCCATGATATCCTCCCGGGTGTACTTGATGTTCCACTATATTGTATCCAGGCCTGTATGACAGAGAACCTATGCAGACATATCTGAACTGCATTCATCTTTCCTTGAATGCTGGATGATGTATGGTGTATGGTCAGTTTATATCTGACCATACATTCTTTTGTTGTTTGCCAAACTCCAAGCAGGCTGTCATGTGCCTTCACAAACATTTTTCTGTCTAACCCCATAAGGCCTGTTTCATATGACCGTTGGGTTCTTGCATCACCTGCCTGACCATGGATCTGATTCCTTACACAGTTTGGGCCAACCCTTACGAAAATCCACTATGGTTAACTATGGTTTTTATGCAGTAAAACCATGGTTACTGCATAAAAAACCATAGTTAACCATAGCGGATTTCGTAAGGGAAAGAGTTGATTCACCATGATTTTAAACACTGTTCATTTTGCAGTTATTAAGACCACTGTTCTCCTAGTCTATTTCATGAAAAATGTAAAGTATATGGGTTCATCTACGCTAAAAAAAAAACATTTCATTAAAAAAAAAAAAAAAATTCTGTCAGTGCAAATAGACACCAGTGGTGCAGCGTGGATAAGTGCTGGTTCACTAGTGTTTGCATGTAAATCCATTTTTCCCCCACATAGTTGCACAGCGGCAGCAATAAACACAGCAAAGGTTTAACAAAACACCTGTCCAGCAACCCCACGCCACTATAGAGGACAGTCAAAGGAGACAATGGCAACTGCACGAAATGTTCGCCAATCACACATGGGGATAAATAACTCTAAGAAGCCACGGAGGGGTGCTGTTACATTACTTTACATAACTACACCGTCGGTTGACTTGTCGGATAGAAACATTTTAAACTTAAAATGCTATGCATGCAGTGTACTTCCACTAATGTGTGTTAACAATGAACATTTTTATATATAACGTGACAATAATGTAGTTAGTGGAAACAGTTTGGAGTAAAGAACAACGTTATGGGGGTACCTCAATTGTAGTTAGCCAATTTACTATTAACTTTATGGCGTAAAAGGAAGTAGTGTAAGATTACGTTTTATTTTCATGCCAGAAGTGATATTTCATTGTAAAATACTTTTATTACCGCCTGTATTGTATCCTCATGACCTAGACAGTCAGTGCTGTACTAGGCGGTAGTAGCTGAATGAAGCAGACGGGAGGAAGTGGCTGTTAATGCAGCTCCACACCTTTCCGGTATAGCAGCACTGCGACCAGCTCAACTCAAAGGAGAAAGGCGAGAGCTGAGTGGATTTATCGAGACAGGAGGGGGAGATAAGAGGTAAATAACTTAAATCGAAACTAATCGCTTAACTGGTAAAGATTTGTCCCATACATTCTGTCATTGACGCGTTTTTTATTTGTCCAGATAAGATTAGTTTTCTGTAGCTAACTACCGTTAGCTAGTTAGCTCACGGCTAGCTAGCTAGGCAACAAGCTAGCCAATGTTAGCGTACTACCTGTGTGAAACAGCCACGGGCGATAGCGGGCTAATTTTTCATGTCTGACTCTCCCACTGAATCTCATTTCAGGAGGGACAGGAGTTTTGTGAGTGGGTACATGTGCTGCTGAGTCACAGAGGTTATTATCGAAGTCGTCCCGTCCAGCACGGTGAAGTTTCCCCGGCACAACGCTTGATGGAGTAGCCGCAGAAAGCTGCTTTTCTCCTCTGGTAGAGAACAAGGGCGCACCCGGTGAAGAGGACCGCCAGACACCGACACCACAAGGAATTCCCAAGTACCGCGGCGTTTCTGGGGAGGCCTTATATACATAGACACATACAGCGTCTACTCCCTGCACTTCTTAGATCGCCACGGCCCAAATTAAACACCCAGGTTTATGTCGGTTTGGACAATACAATGAAACCACAGCAACAGCTGCTGCCAAGTTCTTAGCCTCACCGTGCCATGTTGTGTATAGGCCCCGAAAAGCGTGTGATATACTGAAGGTAAATGTCCCCGCTCGCTATAGGATCCTGACAGACTTTAAAGAGTTAGAAGACCCAAAGTACTGCTAAGGTTTGACATGCTTAAGGACTTTTGACTTCCCCCATCCCACTCACTCGCTCTTCAGAGTCATGTTTTTGCCAGTAAACTCATTATAAACTGAAGCTGTAACCTGAGTGAGTATTTACCAAGACGGTATCAGAAACTTTTCTCATTAGGCACAGAGTATTTATGCACAAGAGTTCAAAATGGGGAAAATGCTCTCAAAAATATTTGGCAACAAGGAGATGAGAATATTGATGCTTGGACTTGATGCTGCTGGAAAGACAACAATACTTTACAAACTGAAACTCGGACAGTCTGTGACCACAATCCCCACAGTTGGCTTCAATGTGGAAACTGTGACCTACAAAAATGTCAAGTTCAACGTATGGGATGTTGGAGGCCAGGATAAGATTCGTCCTCTGTGGCGACACTACTACACAGGCACCCAAGGGTTAATTTTTGTGGTGGATTGCGCGGACAGGGATCGCATCGACGAGGCAAGGCAGGAACTTCACCGCATCATTAATGACCGGGAGATGAGGGATGCCATCATCTTGATATTCGCCAATAAGCAAGACCTTCCGGATGCCATGAAGCCACATGAAATCCAAGAGAAGCTCGGATTGACCCGCATCAGAGATAGGAATTGGTATGTTCAGCCCTCCTGTGCAACCACAGGTGATGGACTATATGAGGGCTTGACATGGCTAACCTCAAATTACAAATCTTAATGATTGACTTGCTGACTGTTTTAGGTCAAAACTATAATAAAGTTGCAAGTAACAAATAACTTCTCAAAATGAGTATGGTTAAAAAAAAAAAAAAAGTTGATTATTTCCCATTTATTTTTTAATACTATGTTTACCCCATGACTAATTTATCTCTAACTGGGTTTGCCGGCTTAAAGTTTGCTTGTACTCTGTAGCAGGCCTATATCACATTCATTATTTCTGGGGCTTGCTTGATGAATATTGAGTTAATCAGTCCTAAGGTTGAAGCCACAGAGATCACCGCCTTTGCCTATTCTTTTTCCTGTTTTGTATCATTTTTCTAATGAAGCTGAAGTTTTTATCTCCGTTGTTGGACTAAAGCTTGTTTCCAGGTTTTTCAGTCTCTGTTGCATTGGACTTCGATCTTTTATTTTTTTTTCCTTCTAAGGTGAGCTCTTTAATGTTATGTAGCCTACATGGAGGACATTTGTTTTAAGACAGTACTGTGATGAAAAGTATTCATTCTCAATGGTATTGAGGACAAAAAAAAATCACCAATGCTTACATTTCATTGTCACCAGTTGGGGGATCAGAGGAGAAAAAAAAGACTTTGGACATGTTTTGTTACCCCTCTCAATACCCTTATGTGG
Organism: Archocentrus centrarchus; assembly: GCF_007364275.1. Classification (NCBI taxonomy): domain Eukaryota; kingdom Metazoa; phylum Chordata; class Actinopteri; order Cichliformes; family Cichlidae; genus Archocentrus; species Archocentrus centrarchus. The sequence goes on along the minus strand of NC_044367.1, from coordinate 11,211,006 downwards.
GCTATATATTTAACAGATTGACCTTTTGTGTCATGTCTTGATAACTAATTGTGCTGAATATTCAACAAATAGGCCTCCAGTAACTCTTAAACATGCTTGTTGGGATGCATTTTTGATTTTTGGGTAATGCATAGTCAGTCAACTCAATCTTTCCAAAGGAATGTCATTCAGCTCTGAGCTCTCAATCTGATACCACAGTTGATTAGCCTCAGCAACGGGACATTATATGATAGCCTATATCTGTAGCATGAGTACGAAAGTACATTAACCCTACATCAGAATCCATCTGTCATGCAGTCAGAGGGAGCTGTTTACTGGTGAAATGTTGAATGACACCTTGTGGTGCAGCTCTTACTCCTATTTTGACTGGGGGTACCATGTACAGAACAGTGTCATTGTAATGTCTTATTAAAAAAGTGATTTTAAATCTTCTATGTCTCTGTTTTTTCAAGGATTAGATGTAGTTTGAGTGATGAAACTATTTCACGTTTGAGAAAAGGTAAACTTGATAGCAGAAAAACTTAATATGAAGGGGCTTTTTGCTTTTGTTTTGGGTTTTTTGGGGGGATTTTAGGATGTGCAAGAAACTCAAGCTCAGAATTCGAGTGTTAAAGCTCAACCAAAGGAGCATTTTTATTGGCCAGATTCTTCATGAATGTTTATATGTTCACCCTCAGACCAAGTTGCAGGCCTCAGTTCGCTTGCCAGTAAATGGGGGAGAAAATGTACAAAACAGGAAGTCCCAACTGCTGTTCTTTTTGGAACAACAACAGAGCCACATGATAGTTTGCATGGCATTTGGAAGGGCAGCGGAGATGTACAGCTGAATTGCGAATTCTTTTTGAATGTTGCACGTTGCTTGTGAGCCATAGTTAAGTTGATGCTGAGCTGTCAGCTATAACTTCCTGAGTCTGCCTTTCCTTGGGACCAGCACTAAAAACGAGAGTCTTGCTTGCTTTTATTCAGGCTGCCTAATGCCCTGCCCTGCTGTTGAGAAATAGAACGAATACATCTGAGTAATGCTCTGTGATGAAGTTGAAATATAGTTTGCCTGTAGGATATATCAGAGAACTGCTGATGGGACCACATGTCCTACTTTTTAATGAGCCTCTCATGACCATATTAAGATGATTTCTATATCCTTTAAAAATAACAGCTGCATAATAAGAATGATACCATGAATAATCAGTATATACTTAAAAGTGTGCTCACCTCCAAATACTTAAGTACCAACTAGCAGACCAGGAATAGATTTGCTGCCTGCTATTTCCATTTCATACTTCTAAAATATGGACCTTAGGAAATTCTTGCTGCTCCTAGGCATTTCTTCCTAGTTCAAGCAGGTGTACATACAATACAAATTTTCAATGAAAAGCTGGGGGTTTGTATTAGTTATAGAAGATTTTTTGTACAGTATTTCTTATAAATGTTTTAACTTAATTTGTCATTTCAACACAGCAGCAGAAGATGAATGTTTCCATTAAAGCTGATTAACAAATGGGGGTTTCCTTTTGGCAAAGACAGGACTGATGGTCACAAATCATCTGGCTGCTATGTTTAGAGCAACAGAAGATTAGCTAGCTTTATTCTACAAATGTCCTAGATTTTTCTACTCAGCATGCTGAAGGACGCTATGTCTTCTCCTTTAAAACTGACACTATGTAAGCTAGTCATAAAGTTACAGTTTTAATATTTGTAACTGCATTATTGTCTATTAGTGTGTTTGCATCTGCAGACCTTTTTTTTTTGTTTTTTTTTTTAATCATGGTGGCAGTTTGTGGAAAATTTGTTGTTCAGTAATTTGCTGCAGGGGCCTCAGGATGTTTGCTTTAGCACAGCGGAGGTTTCCGTCAGACAGGTCAGGTGACATAGATATGACTCGGTTTCTACAGAAGATGTTTCACACAACCCACATACATAATGCAGCAGTGATTTATGTATCCCATAAAAAGAGCTAATTAAAATGATCAGCTACTTCAAATCAAGAAAGGGTCCAAGCTTAGGAGGGTATGAGTAAATACTTGCTTTCAATAAGAGCTTGGTCTAGGGCCTTCATTAGACACTGATGGCAGCTTAATTGGGCTGTAATGGCCACTTTGGTTCCCAACACTTCATTACAACCATATGATCCTCACAGCTTTATTGGCAGCACGGGCCCTGGGGCAAGGACAGAGAGTGTAAGCAAGTTTTATGGCCTCTTCTCTGTAAAGATGAGACCTCCTGGCCCTTCTGTCAACTCCCTCTGCACTCATCAAGAATTCCTTACATTTCCTGAGAGGAAAGGTTAGGAATGGGTTTCAGGTCATCGAAGCAAGGTCAGTAAAAGCGTTACAGGGTTGTCAGCTTTTGCAAAAATTATAGTGAATTTGACTTTTTACAGCCGCAAAGAAACAGGTTCTGTCAGGACCTCACCAGTGAAAATGAGGATAATCAGCACTTGTTTCTCATGAGTCACCAGTGTCATAATTTGCAGAATAAGAAGGGCTTAATCTTCCACTGGTCTGTGCAAGAATGTGTATGACAGATTTGTCTTAGCCGGCCAGAATGTGTGTTTGTTTGGGTGGTTCCTAGGACAACGGCCTGATGGGATCTCTGCCAGTGTGGCCTGGTGTTTTTGGTATCACACTGGTGGCTGGCTGCCGCACGTTTCCAGTGAGTTCCTCTACTCTGCATGGAAAGAGGAAGAGTGGAGAGAAATTGAAGAAGAAAAAAAAAGATCCCAATCTCTGCAATAAGTTCTCTACAATATTGGAATACTTTTTTCTTTTACTCAATAAGGGCATGCCCTTCATTAGTCATCTTCACAAAAACTGCTCAAGAGTAGCTGTTGTTGATAGGATTGTAGCTGCACTCCTCCCATGCTTAGAAACTGAACCTGAATTGTGTTTGTGGTTTTCAGGGGTGTGGTTTGTCTTCCTCACTTGTCTTCACTTCCTCTTAACTCCAGCTGCAGAGTAACATTTGTGAAGGTAGCACTAATATAATGCTCATTTCTTATTGCAGGCCCTGAATATAGTCATTGCTGACTTAATGTTGGCCTGTAGTTTGACAGCCACACCCATCTAGCTAATCACTCTAGGATTTGAGATGCATGCAGACACACATATTCTTGTGCATGAAGCCAAACACCATCATTATTTAGCCGCCAAATGATAGGAGGGAACACCTACTTTAAACCACAGTTTGCAGAGCTTAGATCAGTAGCTTATTCCCAATGACAATAAAACAGCCTCTTTGATTACAGAACGCCCCTCTCGCTATCTCTCACTCTCTGGCCTCTGGTTAAATCTGGTGTGCCCTCTTTGAGTTTGTTGTTAATAATGAACTCGCACAGTGCCGAGTTTAAAACGAGTCCGGAAGTGACTGAAAGCCGTTTTAGGTTTCCTGTTGAGGTTAACGCTGCTGAATGCCATGGTAGATCTATCATTTTCTCTCTGTGCTGTATTTGGGACTGGAATTTGTTGCGATTGCAGGTGTTTTAGAGCAGGTTTTGCTCATAAATGATTTCCTAAACAGTGTTGTGGTTTTGATAGCGGGTACGCTGTAGTACAGGCCCGTTAAATGAGGTTGAAAATATGAGGCTGTGAAATCCAAGGTGGACTCTGGGCATTGGTCCAAAACACATTCCATTCATATCTGCAACTGAAGGCTGCTTGCTGTGGTGAAACTGCAAATTCAGAGAAGCAGAAAATTATTAAGAGTCCACCTGACATATTCAATTTGTTTGTTATGGCACAGACAAAGTGCTCATACAAGCATTAACTAATTTAAGTCACAAACCATACAGTTTTACTGGGTAACATCCAATCTGTCCAGTTATGTATTTAAGCCATGGAGCTTCTGTTTATTTTCTATTATAAATAAATTTGCCTGCAGTGTCCTCTTGAGAAGTGTTAAAATGATTATGTGTGAACCAGTTTAACTGCGGACCAATACACTGTGTTTTTCTAGCACTAACACATATAGAGTGTTAACCATCTTGCATTCAGGTGTCAGAAGTGCTCCAGACTGGGAGGAGGAGGGGCAGGCATTATAAATGGTGCTGCAGCTCGAGGCCTCTCGAGTGTCTTGCTTGCGAGGAACAGAAATCTAAGTGCATCTGTTTCTGAAGTAAAATGAAATCAGTTTGATGTTTTGAGATTATTTGCTTATTTGATGTATTTGCCTAAGGCCTATTCATACAGTACACAGAACACTGACCTTTGTCATGTGGCATCAGTCATGTTGCTTTACATAACCTCCACAGCGTTAAATGATGAGCCACTAAGCAGTGATTTTTAACACTGTAGTGTACACTAATGTAGACAGCAGTCATTCACCCGGGAGCGGTATCCACCAACCACATGGAGTCACCCACAGACTTCACACACTCACTGACAGGATGATGAAGATCCATGCAAAGCGAACTCAGAAGACTTCCTTCAGGAGCTTGCCGCCACACTGTCACGCTCCATGACTGACTACATCTGTGTATCTGACAAGATCGCTGTAATTACAGCAGAGTCAGTGTTTCGCGTGACAGTGCATCTGGATTAAACAGCAGTTTGGCTTTGGAAGGAAATCTTAGATCTGTGGCGAGTCAGACGCTGCTACACACACACACACACACACAGAGTCTGGATTCAGACTGCTGTAAGGTAATGACTCAGGGAAACTTTACACAAAAGCACACACAGCTACGCTGCTTCCCTGCTCTGAAATTCTTCCCTCAGTGCTGGACCACCACACATCTTTATAATGACAAATACATCATTGCACTAGTATGCCGCGGGGGACAGCAGTCACAGGAAGTGAAGTCGCTGAACCTTTGGTATTTCAACCAAGGGATCAATAAACGACTACATTTTTACTGATGTTGGCATCAGTTCCTCATTGACCATAACCATGCCTGGGAAAACTATGCCATATTGTATATATACATGTACATGAACATTATACTTATTAGTTTAAAATTTAATATTGCCCACAAAGGCAGTCAAATGACATTTGATAATCAAGGCATAGTATTGATATTAGTGCACTAATGGGGATGAAAGAAAAGCAAAGTGTGTTCAGTATTCTCACAGTGCTCCCCTCTCAACTGCAGCACAGCTGTCTTAACAGCACCCCCGCCTTCCCCCCTGTTCCCCTACAGGGGTGGGTTGGGGTGGGGGAAGCATTGTGTTTCTATAAGCTAGCTGTCCCATTGGGCTTTGCTTCCCTGGCACTGTACCACCTCTTGCTCTCAGATCCAATGCACAGTAAGTGCTGCAAATTATTAGCATTGTTGTGTCCCATCTTTCCAGATGAGGATAAAGAGACGGCTTTCTGTTTTTGAAAGCAAGGTCTGGCTTCTTCCCTCATTGTGCGCCGTAAAGTTCAGTCAGGTTTCCATGTAAAAATGGGGAAGGGGGGGGGATCTGTGTGGGTACACCTTTGCAGAATCAGAGGAGTCACAGTTTTATGCAGCCCTTCTTCTATTTTTAATCAGCCCAGTTTGATGTCTATTCTTGAGCCACTCCCTAATAGTTAGTGAGAAAATGAGTCTTCCTTTCTGGAGCAGTGTCTCTTGGCTCCAGGCAGCGTGATGATGGTGACACAAAGGATCCTCTGTGTCACTTGGCTGTGATGCAGCAGAGTTGAGCGCACCACACAGACTGCTAGAGTCAGAGTCTCCTCCACCCATCTGGTATGGAGGGGTTCTGCACTGCTACCTCATGTTATCTTTGTTTTACAAGAATCTTAAAGGCTGCATGCTGATTATGGAGTCCATGCAGGTGTTTGCTGGCCCTTGGGCCAGCGAAGAGACAATGATCAAGTAATTCACCTTAAAAAAAAAAAAGTATGCATTTAATCCTATGGACTTGTGTTCCCAATGCAGGTTTTCCATGCTGTTAAGAGTTCTTCCTACTTACAGCACCATCTGTTGGCAGAAAATGCCCCCATTCTGTCTTGATGGTTACCAGAATACACTGTAATGTGTATATATGATATATATGATAACATTACAGAGACACTGCTTCTGCTTCACTGTGGGCTGTCCTCATTTACAGTGGCCTTCCTATTCCCCTGTTGTGTGAGCCTAATTAGTCATCCACAGGAACAGTGCAACTACACCATTTTAATTATTTTGGTTAACATTTAAGGAAAACACCAGGGATAGGGAAATATATTCTGAGTTACTTAAGTGGAAGAGCCATGGGTGGGATGGGGGAGGAAATGTTGACACAGAGTAACGGAGCTCCCCTTTACCCCTCTAATCTCCTCAGTAACCCCTCTGGGTCCTGTCCCCACCACACTGGGGGACATGGACTTAATACCAGCTGTGAGTCAAATTAATTAGCCGAACAAGTCTCAGCCAAACCGAAGGAGACCTCAATCATAGGTTAAGTCTGACTGTAACAGTCCAGCTGCACAATACGCGTGTGAGAGTGGCACAGGAGGGCCACAGGGAATGATTATCTTACATGATCCACTGTAGTTATTTATAGTAACTGTAAAAATAAAAAGCCAATTAATCTCACTTGCTCCTCTTGTTATAGGCATTCTCATCAACCAGCATCTACAGTTATTCAGAGGTGAGACTGTTAAAATCTGATTCCACCCCACACCACATCTCTCTTGATCCTACGCATGTTTTAAACATTTCACTTGCACAATTAGACTTTTTAAACAATCAGACTCTTAAATGGAACATGTTCATGTTTTCCGATCACTCAATTTAGTGTTGACTCTATTCGGAAGGCTAAAGCACCTGCTGAAAATTTGATGATGCGATACTTGTGTCTGCTCAAACAAAAGAAATGCTAACTCTTAATTTCAGGGATATTCGTGTGCAGTGTGCTTTCCTGCCTGTTAGAATGTAACAGATTTCATGCAAACAGGTAAGTGACCATGTGGATCATCTCATTAACATCTAATCAAACTTGCTCCTATTGTACTATTTCTTTCATAAAGCAGTTTGAGTATTTAGGGGCACCTCACCCCGTCAATTTCATTTTATTTGGCCTGAGTGTTGGAGGCCAACCTGCTCATTACACTACAGCTCTACTGTGTAAACAGACAGCAGGATGAAAGGCTGTGAGGGGCCCCTGCATGCCTGTGGGAGTACGGGGCGTACTTCATGGTTTTATGCTTGAAAAGCAGCCATAATCTTCCACCTAATCTGGGGCTTTGAGTGGAATTCCCCTCACATGGACGGCAAAAGCTGTCATTACGAATCTATGTTGTCCTCAGTTTTAAAGATTGGAGATGCTACATAAAGACATGGATCGAAATGTTTTAGTTATTTGTTAGACTTGTTACCTGGCTTCACTTCATATGAAAAGTTAACAACACTTTCTTCCCAGCTTAATATTTAATTGTTGAGTGAGCAGCTTGGCTCTCTAATTAATTAATGTTTTAGTGCACTTAGCAAATGCTTGCACACAATTAAATCTCTTCTTAGGTTAGAGATTTTAAGCAACTATTCCCCACAAGTATGTGAATTTGCATCATTCACAAGATGAAAAAAAAAAAAATCACAAAGAAAACCACTCTGACAGCCACTTGACACTGTCATCATGTGCTCTTGTCTGCATGAGGGTATCAGGATTTTTATGTAAACACAGAATTATACATATTATCCTTTTATTTAATGATAACCCACTAAAAACTCCATGTTTAATGATGCACAAAGGGAAAATGTGGCAGTGATCGAGAGCAGGAGTCCAATAGGTTTCATGTTTGCAGCTTCTTGCAGATGCTTAGGGCGTAAAGGCTTCACTTTCACATCTGCTTAGCTGTATTTTGTATAAACATGTAGAACTGCAAACACCCATGGGGGTGATGCCTCTTGCTCAAACAATGCACTTGTTTCTCACGGCTGTGCTTGCACACGTCTGCCATCTAGCGTCATAGCAATAGAACTACATGGACTGAAACTGAATCGGAAAAAATCATTTCCATGTGTTGATTTAAAAGCGTTTACTCCAGTCAAGTGTCAAAACAACACACAAACACTTCCCTTTAAAAAGCATAATTGGTAATAAATTTAATATCTTACACAAACTCAGTACAGCTTTCAAGTTTCTATTTCACAATCAAGAGGCTGAAAATTAGGCCTTTCTTCGAATGTGCAGAATGTGGATGTCTGGACTGCTAAACTCTGGGTCTTGTCTGTCTGAAGGAATCTTCTCACAGCTGAAGTTCTGTTGAAGCAACTTAAAAAAAAAAAAAGAGTAAGTCAGACGATTGCTATGACAAATATCTCCACTTAGTTTGTGGAAATAAAACCACAGATTCTTACCTCGAAAAACTGCTTTTCCACTTCTGGGTTGACACCCTCGGTGCGCTGCTCATAGCAGCAAATAATGCAGGTCTCTGGTCCAGAAAGCAGCTTCAAGCTCTCCACCAGTGGAACAATTGACTGTATGGAAATTAGAGATGACTCACAATGAGAAATACAGCACTACATGCGTGGTTATGTCCTTTTTCAGAATGATTGTGATGTTAGTCTTGCTGAGGATCATAATGGATTGAAAACTATAAGAAAATACCTGCTCATAATAGATGCAATCTGCCATAAGGATATAATCCGGGTGAGGCAAGAATTCAGACACATCTTCACCCCTTCAGGAGTGGAAATAAGACAGTAAGCATATGCTGAATATTCTGCTGATGCATTGTTGTGAAATCTATATCAGGAACATAAAGAAAATAGGAAATATAAGTACAAACCATTTCAGTACCTTGGCAGTTATGGATCCACTGCTGATAAGTTCCTGGTTTTCTTGGATGTTTACCTTCAACAGGGTCTGCAGATCTTCCAAGTCTGTTACTGTTACCTGTGCTCTGGGGGAATACATTTAACAAAATAAATAAAACCGGCACCAATACTGACTTTTCCCATATGATTACTTAAAGAAATAGTAGTAGTGCGAGGAATGGCATCTAAATATATTTAACCATTAAGGGAATAAACAAATCTATAAATAACTCACCCGAGTGTTGCTGCCATCAGACCAACAACTCCCGTCCCAGCTCCTAACTCGAGTAGAGTCCTACCAGACCACACATTCGTACCTGAAGACGGATCGTAAAACTGCTTCGTCTCTAAATACTTAGCAAGCACAATAGCTGCATCCCACACAACACAGCCAACGTCTCCCAAGTAGCACTGTTTCACTTTTAAGGCACACCCGTTGTTTTTCTCAATTTCTCTCACAAAATATTGACTCTCACCTGCCGCCATGTTGGCTAAGACAGGAACACAAACAGAACTTCCGGTCTGATATATTTTTCTAAATAAAAGCACAAACATTAGGACTGGTGTACTGAGGGGAGCTTGACGCATTATTAAATTATTTTTCTTTCTATAATTATTTTTTATATTATTTTTAGAACAAAGGCATAACGAATAAAGTTTAATAATAATAAAATAAGTAAAATAAAATATTTCAAAATCAACAAAGCAAACCGAATTTAAAAATAAGTTTAAATGGCAATAGAAAATGTTAAAATTAGCAGACAACTTGAATGAATGATAATGGTGAATGAAAATGAATGGGTATGTGCTCAAAATAATGCATGTTTTTATTCTTTTAGTTACTCTTTTCGACAAAACAAAATATATTTGAGAGATGTAACGTCAGGGATGAACAAACTCCCACCTTTTTTATTCCATTAGAGTACAGCTTCTTTTTTTTCCCTCTTTGTCTAACATTACCTGAATTAATTAAAAGATTTACAATTTTAAAATTCTTAGCATTTACAGTGCTTACTTTTATAAATGAAAGCTTTTTATCCATGGAGTGAGCCCATTTAGTTTATACTGATTTACATATTTTAATGATTTTTTTCTGTCTTTTTTTAAATTTTTGCTATCTGATGTTTAATCTCGAGGATTAAATAGAAATGTTTTGTGCCTTTGACACTACTTTTTTTTTGGTGAGGTATGAAGTAGGGGTGCTGGGGATCAGAAATCAATCAATAAGTCAACTTCATCTTTTTTTTTTTGTGTAGAGACTCGATTTTTTTTTTTAAGCTTTATTTATCGTCAAAGTGTCACAGTAACAGTAGTCATGAAAGAACAGTGTACAATAATAAACAAGGACATAAAATGAAAGAGGAATATAGTCATAAAATATAGAGATAGAAAACTGTCAAAACGGAACAGAAGGGGAAAAAAAAAATAAATAATAAAAAGTAAATAAAAAGAAATTACACAAATAAATGCGAGTTACAACAATAAGTTATAGTCTTTCCAAATACTTATTGTTTTTATAGCCTTTTTGTTAACTGAGTTTGAGATTGAGTCAAGATACAATTTTACATCTGTTACGAGTCAACTTCATCTTTTTTGGTGAATTTAATTTATGAGATGACGTAGGGAAGCCGTGACGTGTTTGCGCGCCACAGCAATCAGGGTGCCGGTTGTTACGCTCGCTACCTGAGGCAACTTTTAACTGTTTGTAAAAGTGTAGTAACTGGATATTACAGATGTACATTTGAGTCTGAAAGTGTTTGTCCATTTTCCCGCCTCTGCGTGGGTTTAAAATGTTTGCCAGCGGCACAAAGGAGATAACTGTCGGTGACACGTCAGAATGCAGTACGTCCTCAGAGGACAGAAGCGGACTGCACAAAACCACATCTGGTGATGCCGCATCAGCTTCCTGTGCTTCATCAAAGCAAACCTTGAATGAGGGCAATACGAGCTCCAGCCATGGCCCGACACTACCCGGAATGGCCTCAGGTGATCATTTGGACTGCCAGAGTAATTTGTGCTAACGCTAGCAAGTTTTATTTGGGGGAAAGAGTGAGGTTAGATAGTATAAGACTTACTAACATTGACATTTCTGTTATAAAACTATCAAGTCTTTAAATGTGTTTTGGGGCACAGAGCACAATTAGGTTCTTGGCAGGACACTATAGAAATAAGAGTATATTACACCTTTTCTCTTATGTCTTCCAATGCTGTAGGTCATTTACACAACAGTTTTAGGATGGGGAAGACACCTTCATCCCTCCTTTCATCTGGTTCGGAGAGCTCCTCTTTCCACAGCCGTGGAGAAACACCAAGACACAGAAGGACCCCGGGGTCTGCTGGGGCTCCTGGTACACATTGTGTACAGACACAACTTATTGATTACGCTGGTATTAAATGAATAGTGTTTGGAATACAATGATTATGATTTACAAAGATCTGATTTTACAGGAACAAGTTGCTCAACTGGATCCACAGCCTCTGGTGCTTCTGTGGTTGTGGCAGTGGTTGAAGGACGTGGCTTGGCCAGAGGAGAGATTGGCATGGCCAGCCTGGATTTGAAATGCCCAGAGCTTATACTTTCTCAGTTTGCAGATACAGGAACATATGCCAAAGTAAATCACCCATGTTCTGCTGTCATTTAGCACTCAGAACAGATTGAAATACATGAAATTCATGTTTCAGTCATCTGTTATTCATCTGAAGGTCATAACCAAGATTCACATATTGGTGCCTGTGGAAATACTGATGCCAGACACAGCCAGTGAGAAGGGGAAAGGGACAAAGCTGTTCAAGCTCATCACTGAGAATTTCCCGGTACAAATGCAACAGTAACACACAATGAGTTTAAACATATATCCACTTTAAGTAGAGAGTAGTCAACTTGTGCTCATCTATCATAAACTAGCATTGTATTGAGTGCTCTTTTCTTCAGGGTGTACCTTTCACTGCAGTTCAAAGGAAGTATTTTAATGAGAAGAAAGGGCTGGAGTACATTCAGCAGCTGTGTGCCCCAGAATTCAGCACTGTTGTCATGGAAGTTCAAGCTAAGTATGCCACTAAGTACATTAAGATAGATAGATACTGTAGCTTAATACTTTTCTCGTTACCCAATGTCATAATTTCTTTAGGTATTATTGCCTAGCAGCTGCAGCTGCTTTGCTGAAGTACTTAGAGTTCCTCCAGAACTCTGTCTACGTTGCCAAATCTCTTAAAGTGAGCTTTAAAGGGAGTGAACAGACAGCCATGATTGATTCAACATCTGCCACTAACTTGGAATTGGTGGTTAATAATAGAAACCACAGGTGAGCGGGATAGCAGTGGCAAGAGCGTCGTCTTTTTATGTAGTTCCTTTGTTACGGAATCTGCCTTTGCCTTTGCTTTTCTTTGTCCAGGAGTGACCATACTCTTTTCGGGGTACTCAACCACACAAAAACACCTGGTGGTGCCAGAAGGTTGCGCTCCAATATTTTGGAGCCTCTAATTGATGTGGACACAATCAACATTCGCCTGGACACCATACAAGAGCTGCTGGAAGATGAGGACCTCTTCTTTGGCTTAAAGAATGGTTGGAAACAATTGCAAAAAAAAATTTAATCATTGTAAATCATTGTAAAAAAAAAAAAAAAATGGGAGCATATCAGCATTGACTGTTTGTTCTTCTGGCTCTTTTAGCCGTAAGTCATTTCCTTGACATTGACCAGCTGCTCTCAGTTCTTGTGCAAATGCCAAAGCAGGAAACAGTACGTGCACAGCACTTTCAGTATTTGTGACAATATTGTTTGGTTGCTTCTGTGCACGTTTCAGTACTGTTCCATTTTTCTACAGGCTCAAGTTGCTGAAGCAAAGATTACGCATGTCATTCAGCTGAAACACACACTGGACCTGGTGCCGAGGTTAAGGGTCTGTGCTGCTAACATCCTCAAGCAAAACTGTCCAGTAGCTAATGGACAGAATAAGAAAACATTGTTCATTAAAAGCTAATTGTTACTTAGTTATAATTCAAATACCAAATCTCTATTAAATCATTATACCATATAAACAGATGGTGCTGAAGAACTGCAAACCAGCTCTGCTCAAGGCATATAGCACCACACTTGAAGATAACAGGTAGTAAACCTTGTGCATGTGTACAATGAATTTCCTAATTTTTGTCTCCTGTCTACAAACTTATTCCACTGCATACATTTGTATCTGCCATAGGTTTGACATGATCCTGGAGCAGATCAAGACTGTGATTAATTATGACACAACCTACCTCAAAGGTAGCCTCAACATGCGCACCCAGAAGTGTTACGCCGTGCGACCTAACATCAATGAGTTTCTCGACATTGCCCGGAGAGCTTACACTGAGATGGTGGATGACATTGCAGGTGTCAATATTAGATGTTTAGCAGATATCTTTGTCTTGCAGTGTTTATATAATGTATTCATGGCTCTCGGTATGCTGCATGTCATTGTGCTGCACAGGGCTTGTGAACCAGTTGGGGGAGAAATATGGTTTGCCGATGCGTACCAGCTTCAGCACATCTCGAGGTTTCTTCATCCAGCTGAAGCTCGAAGGAGTGGTCTTACCAGAAGGGAAACTCCCCTCAGAGTTCATCAAAGTAAGGTCCACTGAAGGCAGCCAGACTAATTACAAAAAAAAAAAGAAAAAAAAAAAAAAGATAACTCAGCAGTAGCTGTTAATAAAGGAAGCTAAATTGCCCCCAGTGGGACAGCAAGATTGACACTGAATGAAGCAACAACCTGAATTTCAACATCTTTCCACCTCAGGTAACCAAGCACAAGAACAACTATAGCTTCACCACTGCAGACCTGATAAAGTTGAACAGCCGCTGCGAGGAGGCCCTGAGGGAAATCTTTCACATGTCTTATGTGTGAGGAGATCAGGATCTTGTAACCTACTAATATAAACATTGAACTGAAAAAAATGAAAGATAGCTTTGCACTATGACCTTGACAGCTTGAGTTTTGTACAGTACTGTGCAATAATCTTGAACCGGCCCTCATTTTGCTAGGAAAATGAGAAATAGGTGCAGTAGTTTATTGAAACACATACAAAAGCATATGGAAATACAGTAAATAAAGCAAAAACAGTGCAAAGATACAATTTATCAAACAATTTTAGTAACCTTAAAAGGCAATATTTGGCATAACCACCTTTATTCTTCAACAGCCTCTTCACTTCCTTATCATTTCTTTAAGTAGTTTTCAGGAATAGTTCTCCAGGCTTCTAGAAGGACATTAAAAGCTCTTCTTTGGATGTTGGCTGACTTTTCTTCTGTTCTCAGTTGAGATGATCCCACACTGCTTCAATAATGTTGAGGTTCAGGCTCTGGGGAGGCCAGTCCATGACTGATAGTTTTCCATTGTGTGTTTTTCTATCCAGGTATGCTTTTACTGCATTGGTTGTATGTTTGGGATCATTGTCATGCTGAAAAATAAAGCCACTGTCAATCAGACACTTTTCAGATGGCATTTCATGGTGAATCAAACTCTGATGTTACTTTTCTATGTTTATCTCCAACATCACTGGCTGAACTTCAGCCCCAAACCATGACAGAGCCTCCACCATATTTTACAGATGGCTGTAGATGCTCACTGTTGTACCTCTTTCCTTACCTGCTCTGTATATATTGACAATGATTTAAGCCAAAGCTTTCAAATTTGGATTCATCACTCCATAAGATTTGTTGCCACTAATGTTCAGTCCACCTCTTGTGTAATTTGGTATATTTCAGCCTTTTTTCCCTGTTTCACTTCCTTAAGAATGGCTTCTTGACAGCCATCATCATCAATGAACAGTTTTTGTCAATAGCTCTTTGGGAATCGCCTTGTTGACGCAAAAACTGTTAAACTGGAATTTTTTATAGGTTCAACCAAAGGAATGGGAACAAATTGTGTTTTTTCAACAGGCTGCTAGTAGAGTGATAGAAAGATACAAATTAAATTTGGTTCTTTGCTAAGTTTTTCTGTTATGTGTACACAACTCTGGTTCATCCCTTCTGTTAGGTGCCTTTTTTATTGAGGTACAGTGATTCATAGGTCAGTGTTAAGTAGCTTACCAAACAAACCAAAAAATTCCTCTTAAAATAGTCAGGTACAGGGACTGGACTGAAAATGAATGATAAAGCAGCTAATGTCCAAAGAAAAACTTTAAAAACCCTTCGGAAAGCCTGGAGAACTGTTGCTCAAGACCACATTAAAATAAGATATATGTGATTTGTTGCCAGAGACCTTTCATTAGATGGAAAAGACTGACTATAAAAACTCACAAAAATATTTTTGTGGGGTTAATTAAGACCTTTAAAACCAATTATACAAGCCATTCTTTAAAAGAGGGGGTATGTACATTTTCCTCCTTGACCAAGTTCTGGTTTTAATTATCCTTATATGGCAGGGGTATTCAACTACAGGCCTCAAGGGCTGGTGACCTGCAGGTTTTAGATGTGTCTCTGCTTCAACACACTTGAGTCAAATATAGAAGTCATTAGCAGGACTCTGGAGAACTTGACTGCATACTGAGGAGGTAATTCAGCCATTTGATTCGGGTGTGTTGGATCAGGGACACATCTAAAACCTGCAGGACACCGGCCCTCGAGGCCTGGAGTTGAATACCCCTGTTATATGGACAAATTTATCATCCTTTGTTGTGCTTTGTGTCCACTAGGGGGCACTGTTTATTAGCTATAATTTCTATTCAGTGCAGTTTCTATTCCCCTGCATCATGTAACTTGTCTCCATACAGGGTGATATGCCAGCTGCTGAGAACTGTCCATGAGCACATTCACTGCCTTTATAAGCTCTCTGATGCTGTATCCATGTTGGACATGTTGCTGTCACTGGCCAATGCATGCACTATCTCAGACTACGGTAAGCATGAATCACTGTTGCTTTCAGGTCTCAGGTCAGTCAGACTGTCAAATTAACCTTGGAGAATCTGAACTGCTGTGTGAGGAAGTGCTGTGTACACACAAGGCAGGACAACTTTCGTCACTCATGACAGCCAGTAATGCCTCTGCTGAGCTGACAGCTCTGCTGGCCTCAGTTCTTTTCTGCGTCTGTTGTGGGCAGCACCAACCCAATCAGCCATGTGGATGGTTAGTGCGAGC
Source organism: Archocentrus centrarchus (assembly GCF_007364275.1). NCBI lineage: Eukaryota > Metazoa > Chordata > Actinopteri > Cichliformes > Cichlidae > Archocentrus > Archocentrus centrarchus. Next base: position 11,195,169 of record NC_044367.1, on the reverse strand, counting down.
CCTCAGCTGTCTGAAAGTGTCTCTTTATAGACACGTGCTGACTGCCTGCCCCCTTTCTATCCCAGCCAGCTTGTACTCAGATTACCCTTCTTACATAACTGTGCACTGGTGTGCTGTACTTACTGAGGCAAATCTCCTCAGCAGAGGAGCTAACTGCCTTTAACCACTCTACACACCTCTCTCAGAAATCAGCATGCTACTATACTGTGATGCCTTTAAGTGAACCAGCAATAAATTGTATGTGTATATTTAATTTTATAGATGGTATGTGTATGCTAGAAAATGAATACAGCTTAGATATCAAAGTAACAAAACTCCATTTTTATGTTTTTTTCACCAGATCATAGAAATGAATGAAAGGCTCATCTTGTAGATGAAGTTGTTTTGTGTTTTTCTGTTCTGTCTGCCAGTACGTCCAGAGTTTACAGACACGCTGGCCATAAAGCAGGGTCATCACCCGATTCTGGAACGAATTGGTGGACAGCAGCCCGTGTCAAACAATAGCTACATCTCTGAGGGCAGCAACTTTGTCATCATAACAGGACCCAACATGAGTGGCAAATCCACTTACCTCAAACAGGTGGCGCTGTGTCAAATCATGGCTCAGATAGGTCAGCAGGAAGTCATACCTACCCCTCCATGTGACTTTGGAATGTAGGCCTGTTCAGTTCTGTGCATCAGTTTGATGCTGTATTTTTATTTCAGGCTCTTTCGTCCCTGCTGAGTATGCTTGTTTTCGTGTTGCTGATCAGATTTTCACCAGAATTGGTGTAGATGATGATTTTGAAACCAACTCTTCCACCTTCATGTTGGAAATGAAGGAGGTAATGTCTTCTTACAGTTGCGCACATTCCTACATTACATTTGTGTAAACAAAACAAAATCAATTAAAAAAAAATTGTTAATGTGTAATTAACTGAACGTGTCTTTCTGAAAGATCTCTTACATAATCCACAATGCAAGTGACAGGTCCCTGATTATCATAGACGAGTTGGGGCGTGGCACCAGTGCAGAGGAAGGCATTGGTATTTGTCACTCAGTCTGTGAGTTCCTCCTTCGCCTAAAGGTAGTTAGCCCCAGTACAGCTCTGCATCATCACTCCTCTCTCTAAATTTAAAACCAGATGGTTCAGGTTCTTGTGCACCATATTAACTATTTAACTTTTTATTGGCTTTTGATATACACCTCTAAGATCAACAGTGGAATGATATAACCAACAAAGGGTTTGCGCATTCTCGCTTAATCTTTAAGGTGTGTCCTGTTCCTTGCAGGCATTCACTCTGTTTGCCACACACTTTCTTGAGCTGTGTCAGCTGGAATCTCTCTATCCAAATGTGGAGAACCAGCACATGCAGGTTCAACATACACACAGTGGTGACACTGGTGCTGAGAGCATGGTATACACATATTTGCTGAATCGAGGATGCTCTGAAGAAAGGCACTACGGTACAGAGTCAGTGAAATCCGACAATAGCCCTGTTGGTATTTTTCATGGAAGTGGTTACAGAGCTTGTTTTTGTTTTTCTAGGCCTGAGAGCAGCTGAAATGACTGCCCTTCCTCCAGGCATGATTCAAGAGGCAAAGACAATTGCTTCCAAAGTTAGCCAGCAGCTTTTGGTATGGTTGAGAAAGATGAGTTTTTGATTTTTGTCCTAATATCATTGGTTCTTCAACCTGTTCTCCGTGTCTATAACTGGCAGTCCAGTCTAGCCAGTTCTTTTATGGCAGGCCCAACATTTTGTGCTGCAGTATAACAAACTTTAAATAACAAAAAGCCAGCTGGACCCTGAGAGAATCAAATGTTGGGCCATGGCTATATATTTATTTTACAATAAAATAACCCTGGTTTAAATGAGACAATTGCTGGATAAAAAAAGATTGCCTAACATATTTTATTCTTCCAGGCTAAACATCACACTGATCCAGAAACTCAGAGGCAGCGAGCTGTGTACCACCTCGCCACCCGCCTGCTGCAGACTGCCAGAAACTCCAGACTAGACCCCGACAGCCTGCGAATGTATCTGAAGGGACTCAAGAAACAGTATGAGGCAGAGCTGCAGGCTGAAGGGCAGGCAATGTCTGTTGACACAGAAGAGGAATGACTGACTCTCAGCCTTTCAGTGTGGAGGGGCTTTCATACACTTTTTTTTGGTCTGTGGTCTGTGAACATAGCATACTGAGTTTAAAGATGACCTTATTTGACATTAGATAGAGTGGCAACGCTATCTGGCTATTTTTACAAATACAATGTCATACCACCTACTTTCTGTATAATTTTGGAGTGTTTGTGATTTTTTTAATGTAATGTAAAACATGGAAAGATACGCATTAAATAATACAATCCCAGTACCTTAGTTTAAAATTACATAAATATTGCTTTTAGGCATGGTGGTTACCAAAGATCTGCTGGAACGTGTCATACAAATAAAGTCTGTAGACTTTGGGGAAGTACACTGGACCACTCCCCTTATCGCCTTTCACTGTCGTAAGATTTACGAACTAAGAATGTGCAGAAAGGGCGGTCCCTTTTTATTATTATTTGTTACGTGATGACTGGTGTCCAACGGTGTGACACGAGTCACAAAACGAGCGAGCCTTAGCAGGCTGAGTGTGACCCGCCCCCGCGAACCAGAAACAGCAGAGTCTGTGACGGATAGCGCAGGAGAAAGCCGGGTTGGAGCTGCCCTGGGAAGGCAGGAGTCTGCTGGTGTCAGCGCAGAGCTACGCCATTTCACCATTAGCTAAGGGAACAGCAAACTGAAGCTACAGGTATTTCGAGCGGCCGTTTCCGCATGTCTTCTGTTTGTTTGTTTTTTCTGTGAGAGGGAAAAAAGCCGATCATACCGTACTTTACGCAGCTTAGCTCTTCACGTAGGCCTGGGAACGGCCTTCAGGACTTTAACGAAAGGATGGGGAGTCAGACTGGGTCAGAGATTTCAGGAGAGATGGAGGCTAGGATCCGAGTAGGATAAGGCCCATGTGGTCAGATGTCCACCCCTCTAGAGAGTGTGAAAGAGAACCACAGTATCCGGTCAATATTTGACGTGGTCAGTTTTGTCTGCGAAGACTTCCTCTGTACTAATTGGATTGGCCAGCTAATGCTAGTGCCTGGCTCTCGGTAGTTTGCTAGTTAGCTAGCCCGTTCATAGTACTGAGCTATAGCCGCCAAGTCGAACTTAAAAAGTGGTGACGAGTCTTTTTCCTCGTGCATTTAACCACTGTAGCAACTATTTATGGCCGTGCCTGGAATATAGTTAAGCCCCAACAGCTGAACGTTTTTGCTTGTCATTCTGGGAAGTGATCTTGGTGACATGTGTGTCTTTCTCGCTTTCACATTTTGATTATGACGTTTGACATATCGTCTGTCTGGGCTAGCTTGACGACTAGCTTAGACCACTATTGCTTTTTCTGTGATTACATGCAGCGTTGCTCTTGGTGTAAGAATAGCTGCCATTGCGCATCTTGGTTGAGTAGTCAGCACAAGGCCCACGATGCTACATGTGGCATGACCTAGCATGTTGGGACGTTTAGTTCTCAGCTGGTTAATGGTGAGGTGACTCCGGGGGATATCACCCTGTCTCTAAGGCAAGTTTAGGTGCTGGCAAGTATAATGAGGGTGGTGGCTAAAGAATTACTGTGGAAAAGTGCTACCTTGTTAAACTGACTTTAGTGCTAAGTAAACGTTGAACTAAATTATTTCTCTGAAGGTCCTTGAGATTCCTTCAAAGACCCCAGTGGTCCTGTTTTGAGAAGCCTTTGGAGTTATTAAGAAGGCATTGTCAGTGTTGCCTTGTTGGTATCAGTTTCTTTGAGGTTTGTCTGTAGATCTGTTTTACTTCATTCACTATGTCATACTTTCAGGTTTCCTTGTTAAAGCCTGACCAGGAAGAGCATATCCTTGCAGACAACTTATTTGTTAATGTTTTCCAGTATAACCAGATAAAGTCGCTGTGTACTTTGGGACTTACTTTAGTTTATTACCAGAAGAATGATAAAAGTGAACTTCACTATTCAGAGAGAGCCAACTTTCACTTGACCAAGCAATAAAAATCTAAACTACATTATTTTTAATTACCTGTAATCTCAGACTCTTCCTGGGCAAAAGGTCCCGTTAAGAAAAAATGTATTCACTATGTTTTTATAAAAAATTTCAAAACCCATTTAATTACTATACCATAGATTGGGGTTTTTCAGGTGTATAAATATAAAGTGCACAAAAAAACAAAAGAATACAAACAAAAAATATGTAAAGTAATACAAAGGACATGTAGGGATTAGGTTGAATTAATGATGCCTTACTGAAAGTGTTAAAATGAACCCTCACTGGTTTCCTATGGAGGACGACGGTGGAGGAAGTACAAGAAATGGGGTCTAATTTTAACCCCCCGTTTCTTTTTTGTGGTCTGTGTTCCTCTTTTCTGTCTTTTTACCCCTCGGTTCCCCAACTGGTAGGGGCAGGTGGTTGCCCCTTCCTGAGCCTGATTCTGCCAGATGCCGAAAAGCAGTTTCTTCTTCCCCACTGCCACCAAGTGATGACTCAGAGCAGACCATCTGATCATTGGGGTTTATTCTCTAATATTAAACAGTCTTCATCTTGAGATGGCTGTTGGTGTGGCCCTGTATGAATAAAATTGTGTTGAACTGAAAATATATATAAAAAAATACATATCCAGCTTCAGTAACGCTGACTTGCACCACTTGAATTGCAACTTTAAAGAAGCAGTTTCTTCATTGCAAAGATGTTCTTCATAATTATAACATCTTGTAGTATCAAAGTTTTTTTTCATAATCAATAAGCTCTCCCACTCTCTTAGCGTAGGTTTGATCCAGATAAAACAGTAGTTGCATTTTCATTTTTCAGTGTTTATTACACTTGTATTGGCTGTATAATATATAGTAGATAAATTGCACACACAGTCGGAGTAGCTCTATTTTTTTGTACCATCCTGGACTATAGATGTGCTTTAAAATGACTTTAAATTTATTATGTATGCATGCTCTGGTTTTCAAGTACTGTCTGTAATGCTTTTTGGAGCTGATGGTTATCAGGGGTTGCCTCTGTGTCCATGTCTGCCAAATCAAGAGGGCTGGCCAGCCAAGTGGTTAGATTCCGGGAAGCCAATAACCCAGGAGGGCTTTGTCCTTTGGGCTCATTTTGATGCTGAAAAAGGCTCAGGCTGCACAAAACATCTCATGCACCTTCCACTCTGAGGGTTGGGACTCTAAGCAAGCAAGCTTCATACCTTCGTACTGCTTACTCCACCTACACACTAAATGGCAGGAAGAAATGCTGAGTTATTTTGACACATAATATACTCTGACATGGGAGTGTCCTGGAATATGCAAACAACAATTTCCTGAGCTAGTAGCCACTGAAAGTTATATGCAGTGTGTTCCAGCTAGTTAATGTCAAAGTTTAGGACAGTCTTTTCCAGGACTCTGAAATGCATTTTTTGGTTTTTAAGTGCTGCTTATTAGCCTACATGTAAAGTCTTTCAGCTCAAAATGAATGGCACATTTTCTAATGAGGTCAGAGGTAAGATACCAATACAAACGACAAGCAGAAAGTAAAAAAAAAATCTTATACAGACCACATCTTGGTGCATGCTTTCACAGTTTTCTTTAAACAAACAGCTATTTTTCTGTTCACATATTTCTGTTTGTGTGTGGAGGAATTCAGTCTTTTACACAGACTTTCTAAAGGAACAGAAATGGATGAACAAGGCAGTCATTTTCAATCAGTTATTAAGATGAGACAATCTGATGTATTTGAGTCAAAGTAAAATAAAAATGTTATATAATAAAAAAAAAAAAACTGGAACAAAAAAATTTGTTTCAAAGATGTTACGTAATAGGGAGCTTTTAGTTTGTGCTCGTAGGAAAGGTTTGGTGTTTCAAAGGCAAACAGTTCTTCAAAATTGGATCAACTAGTAATCATTATGAGCCTGATATTTTTATGTGGTGTGTGTAATGAGAAGAGGTGGGGTGGTGTGTGTGTGAGAGTGTGTTTGGGGGGGGGTGAAACTGTATCAACATTATGCTAAGCCTGTCAGTCCACAGGAAGCCCTGCAGTGGAAAGTTATTCTTAAATGTATTATCATGGGTAATCTGCTTAATCCAAATTACTAAAGACGTCTGCTCTACAACACTGACTCCTACGCTGTATTGCTGCCACAAATCTTTAGTATGGGGTTGTGCAGCACTTCAGGTCACTCACTGTCGCTGCCACTCTGTATTGTTAACGACACGATAACTGCTGCCGTCACCCAGGGCTTACCTTATCCCCACTGTCAAAACAATGTAAGGTTTGAAAATGCTTCTTGCTTTGTTTTTTTTGTTTTTTTTAATCAAAATTGCTGCCATTGCTGTTAACTCTTGCAGCACCTCTGATGTACCTTTTCTGCTAAGAATGTCACATGAAACCTATTTAGTTGATTAAACAAAAAAATGATATGAGGTGTGTGTGTGTGTGTGTGTGTGTGTGTGTGTGTGTGTGTTGTGGCGGGGGGCTAGAGGGAAAATATAGGGAAAAATCCCAGTTCTGTGCAAGTTTATTCTTGCTGCATAGCCTTGAGGAGTAAGTTCGAGCTCAACACATAGTTCCTAGAAATATGTTTGTCAGATGCTAAACTGATGAGTCTCAGGACCTCTTGACTCTGTAAACCCTGTTTGTGATGGAGGAACATCTTCTCCTTTTGGCTTTAAGCAGGCAGAGGCCAAACTGCAGCTGCAGCACATCTCATCCTGTGACACTTGAATGTAGGTGTATTTTTGCCCCCTGCAAATTCGGTCTGATATGAGTTCAGAATAACCACTGTGTCATTCTTGTGGGGGCTGAAGGAGGGAGATGACTATTTGAGAGACCGTGAGCCATCTTCTTTTCAAGACTAGTTGCCTTTCTCGTCATCTTGACCTGTTTTGTCCTTCTGAAAACCACTGCAAATTAAGTTTACTCTTACAGTCTGTGTTTTAGGTGCAGGTGTCTCTCTCTATATGACGTTACATAAATGTTAAGCTGTGTGGCTGGGGGACTCTTTTCTAATTGGATCATATCGCTAAGAGGGGGCAGGGTGTCAGTAAGAGTCTTCGCTCACACCTTCTCAGCACTACTGGTGTACTTACCCTCCACCCTCTATGCACACATTTCATAATGCATTTTCACTTGTGAACTCCACCCAGAGAACTAGGTCCAGAAGGTGTCCAGTAGTAAGGAGATCTATGGATCAAAAGCAGGACGAAGCAGGGTATGTTTTCCAGTGTGACTGAAAAGGAGCATGCAATTTCTTTGCCTTCTTGACAGATCCGCCCTTCACTTGTCACATTCAGCCATCACATTGGCTCTTCTGACTGAAATTTAATATGCTCTCAGAGACCCAGGCAGACCTGTTAGATGGAGAAGAGCAGCAAGCTGACTGGGAATATAAATCATATATATCTGATTATCATATCAGGCTCAAAATTTGAGCAGTTATGGCCTTCGGATCTGAGCTTCCCTGTCTTTATCGGTTGCTTTTGTGGGTAGTAATCTGGGAAGTAATACGGGAAGAGTAGCATATTAGCAGATGCGCAATATAATGTGAATTAAACAAGACAAGTGTCCAAAACTAAACCTTGTTTTGTTTTTTGGGGTTATTGTCCCTGTTCAGAATGGCGGTGGATATCTACGACTCTCAGTACCTGCTCATCCTGGCCCCTTCACTGGTCATCGCCCTCATGTTCCTCTTCTTCTGGCTCTTCATGAAAGAAACCTCCTACGATGAGGTGCTGGCCAGGCAGAAGCGTGACCTCAAGTTGCCACCAACCAAGCCAGACCCCCGTAAGAAAAATGAAAAGAAGAAGAGCAAGAAGAAGGAGAGTGCCAGTGGAGGAAGCGGTGGAGGAACCGGAGGGGGAGGAGAGTCGGAGGAGGATCTGCGGGATTTTGATGTGGCTGAGGGTGATGGTGCTAACAGCTCCACTTTGGAGGTAGAGGAGGAACCTGCACCAACGGCTACACCTGATCCTGCTCCACCAACAGCTGCACCCTATGTGCCTATTTCGGTGTCACCAGATGCTCCTGCTAATCTAAGAGAGAGAAAGAAGAAAGAGAAAAAGGCTGCCAAGGCAGCCGCTGCTGCCGCAGCCGCCGCTGCTGCTGCTGCCGCTGCCGCCTCCACTGCTGCAGTTTCTCCCTCTGAGGAGCCAGAAGTGAATGGCTCCAAGCCAGTCAGCCGCAAGACAGAGCCACCCTTGGCTGCAAGCAAGCAGTCCAGCCCACCCTCACCAAAACACGAAGTCCAGGTCCAGGTTCAAGCTGTTCAGGCTCCTGTTCAAGCTCAGACACCTCCCCAGATTTCTGGGAAGAAGAAGGAAAAGAAGAAACAAAAAGTGGAATCTGGTTAGTAGCCGAGAGTAATGTTTAAAGTGGAAGTGTTGCATGAGAATGCTAAGTCGCAGTTTTATTTGGTTAGTTTTGTTTTTTTGTTTTTGTTATAAATTACAGCAGTTGCTGGAAAACTGAGAAGTAATATTGCTGTAGTTGCTACTTTCTCAGGTTTGGACAATGAAAATATATTTATGCCAGTAACTTTAATGACAGTTGAACATTCTGATTTTATCAATCTTGAGACAGACCGAGAAGGTATTCTCAACTTGCTGTCCTGTCATTCCAGCAGATGAACAGCAGTCAGAGGTTAAAGCAGATCAGGCCCCTGCTGCGGTCAAGAAGGAAGCTCCCATTGTGGGTGAAACCAAAGTTTTAGATGGTGCAACTCAAAATGTGACGAGTGGCAAAAAGAGGAACTCTGCCAAGAAGCAGAAGACTGAGCAAGGTAATGGTGATAAAATGTTAAGTTATTAATAACTATAAGTAATGAATAACACTAAATAAAATGTCATTTTCTTGAATCTCTCAAGATAAACTGAAAACCTGAAAATCTAATTTAGAATATTTTCTGAAATCCAGTTGATGAAGCCCACATTTTGGCAGATTCAGCAGCTTCTGCCAACCACCAGGCAGCCCATAATGATGACGCACCATCCAAAGGGTCTGGCAAGAAACAGAAAAATGAGACAGATAAAGGTAAGGAGGGAGAAGCTGTGTGTGTATGTGGGGGTGGGGTCTCAAAACACTGCCGAGCCCTTCTAAACTTGGTGTCTTGTTTTGTTTGCTGTAACAGAGAACACAGAGGTGAAACTGAAGGAGCTGCTCTCCGGTCTGTCCAGCCTGGCTCTGTCAGAAGCAGAGGCCGTCAGTGTGATCGCTCTCCTCCGAGAGAAGAGCCCTAATGCCGTGGATGCCTGGCACAAGGTGAGAGATTAATAAGCGATAAGCTTGAATTAGGTGTTGTCACAAATGGCATTCCATGCTGTTTGCATTTGGCGGGTCACCTGGTATTTGTAGTTGGACTTCCTGTGCCCTCTTTTAAAATGTCCTGTCTTTCACTGCCAGTCTTCGACTAGGCCTGACCCAGCTGCCCAGGAAAAAGAGAAGCTTCTGACAACTCTGCAGGAGGAGGCCTCCATTGCCAAAGACAAAGTGAAACAGCTCAGTCAGGTCTACATTCCAGTCTTTTTTTTTTCTTTTTCTGATGAATTGTGACATGACTGATTTACTTCCAACTTAATTATTGTATTGCTGGAATAATTCCACTTGGTTCATTAAAGAGCTTAATTTGCCTTCATACTATTGTGCTTCAGGAGCTGCAGGTTGAGAAGCAAAAGACAAGCAGGGTAGAATCAATGATGAGGGAGCAACGTGCAGCCATGGAGAAGGAACTGGGGAGCATGCAGGCCAAAGCACAGGGCACCTACCAAGAGCTGCAGACAATGCAAATAAAGGTGAAGGCTTCCATTTGAAATATTATCAGTACAGTTAGTACTGGCTATATTATATTTTATAACACTTGGATTACACTTAGTACTGTGGAAGAAACCAGGAATTTAAAAAATGTGAAGAAAACAGAACTTTTGGCAACTTCTTCAACACTCCATGGAGAGTTGGTGAATGCTGAATCCCATTGTTTGTGTGTAGTTTCAGCAGGTGAGGGAGCAGCTGGAAGGCCAGATCACTCGACTGCAGCAAGAGAACGGTATCCTGAGGGACGCAGTCAGCTCCGCCACCAACCAGATGGAGAACAAGTCAGTGTTACACAGCTGTTCACACTCCCTAGAGCTGTATACATGTCTCCTGCTCAGCTTAGTAAAACATTCATAGTGATTAAAACTATATCACTTAGTTACCTCATTGTCATTTTAGCTTATCTGCCATTGCACAATAGCCTAAGCTATTTGTAGATTGCTTCTTCTACAACTTCCCATAATTATGCTTCAACACTTATTTTCACATCATGTATGTGTGCTCGATAGGAATTCGGCCGAGCTGAACAAGTTGCGTTCAGAGTATGCTGGCCTGATGAAAGAGCTAGCAGACAGCAACAGCAAGCTGCAGCAGGAGGAGCACCAGAGGAAGTCACTGGAGGTCAGCTACAAGCAGAACGTGTCCCAGCTGGAGGTACGCTAATCCAGATGCACAGTGTGTTTATTTAGCCTGTGCTTCAGTTTCCCCAGCTGAGACAAGAATGAACTGAGTTGTGCAAAACCTGGATATGCTTCAAATCTGGTTAGTGGGTGTGGCAGCATTACTAGGGAAATGGGAGGAGGTTGTAGTGGAAGTCCTGGTGAGGGTTATGGGAACAGAACCTGAGCTGGAAGGATTTTATTGCTTTTGGAAGCAGGAATGTTTGAGGCTTTGTACTATGTATAAACAACACTTTTCCTGCTAGACACTCAGATCAGCCATTCCTGACTTTTCACGGACCACAATCATAAGCTGGAGACTTAAATTGCTGGCTCGACACAAACAAGTCTTGGCGAAGAACTTAAATGTTCTGGTGGATTTCATGAAGCTTAAAATTAAAATTTTGTCTGCATAATTTATACAATCACTTGTTTGCTAGTGTAATGTATGAAAGGAAGATGTTCACCAAATTATGCATCTGTCTCCAGGTCCAGCTACAGGATGCTAAGCGACGCTGGGAAGAACTGCAAAACTTCCTCCACAGTGTCAACGCTGAAAGAGAGAAACTTCAGACCTCCAAACAAGGTGATAAAATGTAACGTGACACACACACAAAAAAGCTTTAAATTGTGAATCCTAAAAATAAAATTGGCTCAGTGGCTGCTGTTGTGTGGTTGCAGAGCTCCACAGTAACCTGCTGGCAGTTGAGACGGAGATAAACAACAAGAACAAGGAGATCCAGACGCTACACAGCAGCCTGACTGATACTATGGTTTCCAAGGATCGGCTGGAAAAGAGAGTGCTGGAGCTTGTGGAAATGTCTCAGCATAGTATGCAGGACGAGTCTCTCCAGACCCGGGTTCAGGTGATGCATTGCCACACAATACAAGTCAATCACACTGTATATTTTTGCTCACAATTCAGAATGTTAAACCTATAGCAAGACAAATTAAATTGTACCTGCAGTTATGTGGAATGATACCAAACAGGTGTGAACAGTATTGTGGTATTCGCTGTGTCTGCTGGGTTTCTCCCCCTGTGTTGACAAGAAGAGAGGATTTCTGTCTGAAAAGGACAACCAAATTCTCACTAATAACCTCCGTTTAACAGGAACTTATGAATGAGAACAAAGGTCTTCAGGTCCAGAATGAGAAGTTGCAAGCCCAGAACGAGAGCCTGCAGGCTCAGATCTCCTCACAGGTAAATGGGTCAACTTCACTTACCAGTGATTAAAAGTCAGTATGGGATGCATACTGTGTGTGAATGTAGGCTAATGAGATTTCTGTTCATTTTCGGTTTGCGATCTAGGCCACCCATGTCTCCCACATTGAGGAGCTGCAAAAGCTGTAAGAAAGATTTAATCTTCTCAGACATTGTCATTGATTTCCAGGTTCATATCATTGAGCTTTATTTCATCTCTCTCTGCTTTGCCTAGACTGTCTGAAAAGGAGTTGCAGCGAAAGAGTCTGGAGGATTCTTTAAACGCTGAAAGGAGCAGTGGGGCTAGCAGAGAAACTAACATGCAGGTATAGTCACAAGAGCACTTCATTTACAGCTTCTTTCACTAACATTGCATTGGTTCATTCGTCTGCAGGAATGTGGTGTTGTGTTGAGTGGGAATAAAGACGAAAGACCATGTCCACCACCCTCCCACAAAGTGGGCATGTTCAGATTTGCAGATATTTTGGGTTCAGATGACAAACTGATTTAATGCACTTCTTGGTATTATAAACCTCAGACTGAATTATGAATACTGTGTAATTTTTAAGTGATTACATGGTATGTCAGATCCTCTATTGTCTTGGCATAATAAGTGTTGCCTGTATTCATCTGCAGGCCTTGCACAATGAGAACTTGTCACTGAAGGCAGAGATTCAGAATCTGCAGGCTCAGATTTCTGATCAGGTTAGTTGTGTAGCTTTACTGTTTTTACAGATTAACACACACACACACACACACAAAGCCATTATATGTTGGTGTGTTTAAATTTGACGCAACCTCTCAATTTATTTTTGGCTCTCCTCTTTCAGACTGCATCCCAGTTGGCTTTGGACCAGTTCCAGAAGAGGTGGGTATGAAAACCGGAGCACATTTTCAATACATCAACTTCTTTACCTGTCCATGAAATGAATAATCCATAATCCTTGACCAGTGTCCGGGAGAAGGAGGAAAACATGAAAACTGTAGAAGGCCTGTTGGAGAAGGGGCTGATTGAGGTGGCCAACAAGGAGGAGGAGCTTAAGGTATCTGTTTTCTCTCATAGAGATGATCAAAACATGCTGCCTCGTATGCGCACTCACATTTATCTGACATCAGCTTCCCTTAAGTAACTCTGCATATTACTGTTGGCCTTGTAACCACAATCTTTCATTAATATGAGTCTTAAAGTAATTTGTTTCCCATAATACAGACTGTAAGAGAAGAGAATAAGGCACTTAAACAAGCAGTTGAGGATCTAAAGAAAAAGACAGATAAACAGGTAAGTTCTAAAATGATTGTTGAGAAGGATTTCCTGAGTTTTTGATTCCTATTCTGTATATTTATGTGTTTTTGCTTTTTCTTCCCCTCTAACTAAAGGCATCTTCAGAGTTGATGGTGGAAGAACTCCAGGCCAAGTAAGTATCAATAAAGTTGATTAGGATTATTTAGTATAAACGCTTATTTCTGCCCCCATCTTATACATTTAGCAATTACATATATGAAAGTAAAAGCTACCACTGACTCTTTTGTAAGCATACTAATTCCCCCTGGCAGTCCAGGACACTCCCAGGACCCGCCCATCATAGTAGTTCTTTCAACATCCAATTCCCACTGGCACAAGAAGTTGTCTATTGTTAAATATCCTCTTGTTGTGGACATTATGTTGTAGATCTAAAGATAAGCAGATTCTCTGTGGTTTTAAAATGTAATGAACCTTTTTTTCCATTGTGTTCAAAGGATCCAAGAAAAGGATATGATGCTGAAAAAGGTGGAGGAGAGTCTACAGGCAGCACAACACAGCAGCTCGGCCAGAGACAAAACAATTGAGGTGTGGACCTTTTTCTTATGTCAGTGTAAAAGAGCTTGGCAGATTTCTTCATGTTGTTCTTCGGGATTGTCCTTGTTTGGGCTCTTGTCTGAATCAGTTTTTGTTTCACAGGCTCTGGAGCAGCAGTTGACTGCTTTGCAGGCAGAGATAGAGCAACTGAGAGAGAACGAGACACCAGAAGTGCTGACCAGCTCTGTTACTCAGCTCCAAGAACTCCAGGCTCAGTGAGTTATATCAACACTTCAGTGCAAGATCCCCAGACACACACCTTTCAAATCAGGTTTTTGATGAGCACATTTGACCAACAGGCTGGTGGGAAAGGACTTGGAGATCCAGACACTACAGTCTGAGCTGGAGGCAAGGACAAAGGAGCTAAGTGAGAGGATTGAGCAGGTACAGCAACAGGTGAGGAATATATATACGCATATGCATACTGATGTTACATATTTCCTGGCTGAATCCAAATGACATTTAAACAAGGGACTCTCTTGACTATGTTAAAGGTTGTTATCATGTGATAGCTGTTCCTGTTTTAGTGTCATAAGATATTCAGTTCTCGTTCAGTCCTAGTTTTCATTGTCTTTTTCTCTCCTGCTCATATAGCAGACCCACACAGTAGTGCCAAGCCCAGAGCTCCTTACAGCGTGAGTAGTATTGTATGCCGCATCAAAGCAGTAGCAACCGTGTTCTATTTTTAAGGAAATTTTGCCATATTGTACAGGAAGTGTGATCAGTTTTGTAACAAGTGGTTATGCTGTTTCCTGTCAGGTTGTCAGAGAAGGACAGACAAGTCTCCGATCTGCAGGCTGAGCTGGCTGAGCTGAGGGACACCGTAGAGCTTCAAAGGAAGAAGAACAATGTAGGTTTCATATAGCGATGACCTGAACTGTGATACAGGTCAAACCCTATGAGAAATCACCCCTGCCCATTGTGTTTCACAAAGCACTCCCCTCACACTGTTGCGCACTGCATATATTCATTCTGCCTCTTGTCGTCTGCCACTCGCTTTTTGTTCATTTTAAATAGTTTTTTTTTTTTTTAAACCAAATACGAATCTTTCTTCAGCTCAGGTTGCGTATGCAATATGATTATACACATATCAGTACAATGTCTCTTTTGATTTGGATTGCTTAAGCTGAGCATTGCATAAGAGGGCTTCCAGCCTACTCTTGTTGTGCTCGCCGTTGGCCATGACTGTTTCAGCAAGCTTGTTTGTGCTTGTGGGTGATTCAGAGCATTAGAAACTCGTCTATCTTATTTTTGAGAGAGGTTTGTTTAATCTGAGAAGTATTTAAGCATATTTTATTACTGTATACACAGTATATTTGAAGACATTCTTATTTTAATTTGAATTAAAATTACTTAAATATTTTATTGTACATATCTTGCAAGGCTGTGCATGTTTTTACCCACACATGGTGTGAGAGTGGGACTATCAAGACCTTTTTTTTTTTTTTTTTGCTTTTTTTTCCTTTTTAAACATACTCGTTTTTAGCAGTTGGAGCATGGATGAAAAACAGAATGTAGTCATTTTAACATGAGAAATGCGTTTACCAGTCTTTATTTGAGGGTCACTGAATGCATTCCCTCCCCACCCCCCACCCCCCGAGGCTGAACTGAAAGTAGTATCTCTCTGGAACTGACCAAAACAGGAGCTTCGGGAGAAAAACTGGAGTGCAATGGAAGCTCTGTCAGCCACCGAGTCCATGCTTCAAGGGAAACTCAGCAAAGCTGTCAAGGTTCGATACCTCACCTCAGTCTGCTTCACTCTAGTTCCAATCTGATGCATCCCCCCCTCTCCAAAATGCTGTGTTTTGCCATAATTGACCCAGTGAAATTTCTTTTCTGCCATCATCCATAACAATGCTGCATACTCATTTACCTTCACTCCTCCCCTCTGTTGTTTGGCCTCAACCTTTTAATTGGCTGGTATTGAGCTGTGAACTCTGGTATGCTGCTCCCCTTGGGCATCTCTGACTTTATTTATTTAACAACATTCTTAAGTGTGTATATATATATATATATATATATATATATATATATATATATATATATATATATATATATATATATATATATATATATATATATATATAAAATATAAAATATAAAACTTTCCTATAAGCTTTGAAGTGTAAGAAGTTTTTCCTTGCCCAAAGCTCAGGTTGATGCTTGGAAATGAGTGTGCAGTGACTTAGAAATTCACTAGATTTCATTAGATTGAGATTCACTGTAATCATGTTTGCAGCTTCCTGTCTCTCTGTCATGTGGCATGCTTTGTGACATTGTACTGTTAATATCACCAGTTAATCAAAGAAAATCTGTTTAATTCAAATCTTGTTTTTTTTTTTCTTTTTATCTAAAGGAAGTGTGATCATTCAAAGCTTGTAATGAATCTCCAACACTCCTAATGTTTCTCAATGCTCTGTTCTCACAACTGAAACATCTTAAGTGCAACTAAACCTAAGCCAGAATCAGCTGTACCTTCTTGTGCATTTCTACTTCATGTAGAGTTGGCTGCTGGATAGCCGTGCTATTAAGAGTTACAGTGATGTTTATTTCTGTCATCCTCCTACATTAGGTGAGGGTACACGCTGAACCATCAGCACAGCAGCTGCTCTCCTGCCATTTGAGTACAGTAGAAAGCACCTTCTCACGGCTGAGCCGGGGAGTTCCTTGGCAGCTGTTGTGTGCTGTCAGTGCAATGCTGGTTGGTTGTATTCAACTCGACACTTGTGTCAAAGCTGTTTTGTGACAGTGTGTTAATGTGAGCAGTGGTTAAACTACCAGCTGGCTTGTGTATGGCATGTGTTCCCCCTTCAGGCTTCACAGTGACAGTATGTCGATGCTGGGTTATTGTGAGAGGATTGATTCCTTTTCATTTTTTTTGGAGAGTTTCGAGGTACTTTCATGAAAACAAATGAGAGATGCTCTGAATCTGAGGCGGCACTTGGTGTAGGTGTGGTCTGTTTAAAGATGCTGCTGGTTTCTCAGAGTAGACGGAACTGGGAGTGACAGTGTTTTTGCCCTAAACTAAGAAAACAAGGTGATATCATCAAATCCTGTGACTTTGATTGAGGTGGCCTAATGACTGTTTTGAAACAGATTGATGGGAGTTAAGTGAATTGTAGCGGTCATATCTGCTTGGATGACCACTGGACCCTGTCATCGAAAATATCTTAAGTATTTGATCAGTCATTTCTTAATCTCCCCTTCTTTTTGTCCCTTTAAAATTTGCCCCCTACCTTGTAGGAGAACCAGACAGCGCTGGCAATATGTCAGGCTGAGTGCCGAGATGTTCTGCACAGATTTCTGCCACATGTGCCCCTGCCTTCTGAACAGGTATGAGGGAGACATTTACCTCTACACTAGCTGCATTTATAGACACCGCATGTCGTTTTGCTGATGTTTGCTTAATTTTCCCACCATAATTATCCCCTAGAACCATCAGGAGTGGCTGCAAAGATTTGAGAGGGCAGCAGCTGAAAACTCAGCCGCACAGTCCAGCCCTGCATCAGGAGACTCTGAGGTAAATTTGGAAAAATCTGAAGTTGAACATCATTAGTTCTTTTTTTTTTTTTTAATGGGCACATCAGTAAGGACAATCCTCTTTTTAGGAATTGGCTGAGAAGCTGAAAGAAGCTGAGGAAACTCAAAGGATTCTACAGAAAGACTGTGAGACGTACAAAAAGGTTTTGGCAGAGACGGTAAGGGTTATTGGGTTGACACCCCGCCCCCCCATCCCCATCCCCATCACTGTAGCACAGTGGTCTCCCTTCCAAACTGAACTGTTGTTTCTGCTGTGTCCACAGGAGGGCATCCTACAGCGCCTCCAGAGCAGCGTGGAGCAGGAGGAGTCTCGCTGGAGGGTGAAACTGGAGCTATCGCAAGCAGAGCTCAGCGAGGTATGCATTCAAATTTAGCAGGAAACGACTCCTTGACTAATCACTGAGGTGACGTATTGCATCATGTTCTCTTGTCATCGGATCGTTCTTCTACCTTAGATGAGCCAGAAAGTCACAGCTTTGGAGCAAGAGATTGAGAGACTAACTGATGGAGCGGAGTTGGAAAATGTCAGTCCACCTAACACACTTCTAAAATGCACACATGCAAATGTCTTGTTAGACCAGCTCTCATTTGTATCTCTGCTCGTCTGTTGTGCTCTGTAGCTGAGAAGAGAAAAACAGCACTTGGAGTCTGAGTTGGAGCGGGCGGAGCGTGAGAGTGCCACTTATGTGACAGAAGTCAGAGAGGTGAGCAGAAACTGGACTTCTTCACCCAGTGCCTTCTGTGATCTTCAGTCACGTTCAACCTGACTTTTGTTGTGTGACAGTTTTCACACATGTACTGTTACCCTGAACTTTTCTAGACAGCACCCAAGAGAGGTGCAGGTGAGAATGTTCAACCCAGTCTGATTTGGAGATTTAAACTGCCAACCTCGTAGTGCAGAGTCCATATAATGTCAGACTGCACTGATACGTGACACCCGCAAAGCTTGTGGGTGTCGCGTGGTTCATCCTGCAGGCTCTACCCGGACAGCTCCCCCACGTTAACCACACTAAGTATTTCCGGGAGTGCCGATGTGTCTGTAGCAGGCTATTTCAGCGTTTTCTGTTTCGTGCTACATCTGAGAAAGGATAACAGTGGAAAATATCCCAATCCAAGTTCATGTGTGAAATTTTGTGATATCCTTGAGTTTATAAAACTCACAGGACAAAGGTTTTGAAAAAGTACACATTTAATCACATTGGTATCACTTGCAATAACTTATGAATTGATAATTAGCAGTCATGCACAATTTGTGACTTAGTTTTTTTTTTTTTTTTTGTGGATGCCTTATGGCCTGATCAGTGACAGCTTGTATGACTGCATAAACTGTGTGCTGGTAGTGCTGTCCCAGGTCACCTTTGACAGACCCCAATTAAACAAACCATGTCAAACTTAATTTCAGCTCAAAGATCTGTTGACTGAATTGCAGACCAGACTTGATGGCTCATATACAGAGGCTATCAGACAGAATGAGGAGCTGACTTTGGTAAGCGTTGCTCACCCTCTAGCTAGAGCTCCTTTAAATCTTATCCTTCGTTGCACTCAGCAGTGGCTCTACACTGACTGCGATAGGACGGGGTTCTCTTATCTACTGCAAAACTGTGCGTCATCATTCATAAAATCTGTAAATTTGGACTCACATGATGGAGCCATGAATAAGAGTGGAAAGAAAAAGAAAAAAAAAAATCACAGCTTGTGAGTGATGACTCAGCTTCACACTGATACTTATAAGACTAACTCTTCCTTTTCTACACCTGCACTCTACTTGTCTTTAAGTGTCTAACAAATGGTTTACTAGTCAAAATATTTTCTCTCTACCAGGCCAGAAGTATGCATCCTTTTTGTCTATCACTTATAATTTAATTTACTCTGATGCCTTCAAGCAAGCCTTGTCTGTCTGTTTTGTCTGTTGTCATTAGTGATCATGAATTGTTAGCGGTTTTAAACAAAAGTTTGGCTGTGTTCATGTCAACAATAGCACTATAAAAATGTTCTCAACAACAAGGAGGATGACTTTGTCGTGTGTCATATTCCTTCTGTTATTGTGTAAATTGAGCAATATAATTACTGGCTTTATCTTGCAATTGTGGAAACACTGAGACAGGAATTTACAAGTCTGGAAAGTTATCGCTGGTGCAGTCATTTCTTCTAAGTATAATAACACCTTGGAGCATTAGGATGTCTGATAAAGTTTGGGGAATTACTTTATTACTTAAACTTGACTTCCTGGATTATGATTCATCCCCTCAGCCTATACCAGAAAGCCCACATGAGCTTAGTGCTATTTTTGGTTTGAACATTGTCTAAGGCCCCAGCCCAGGAAAAACTATCAAATCTGCACAAATGTTGAACTATTTAATGTAGGTAATTTTGGTAGGAGGATTTGTAAATGTTCTGAAAAACTAGAACTGGGAGTCATAGGCCAGGTAAACTGTACAACATGCTGAATGTCTGGTTTTGTTCCAGCTGAAAACCCAGCTCACTGAGACGGTGTCGAAGCTGGAGGCAGAAGAGAACGAGAGGCAAAAGGTGGCTGGTGACCTGTACAAGGTAAGAGCGATAATCTGGATTTCGTTACATTTATGCTAAAGGTCAAAATGCAGGCCACAGTGCTAACAAGTGGAAATTTCTGGCCCTTCCCACAGGCCCAGCAGTCTGTTGATTTGATCCAAGGGGAGCTCTCAAAAGTGACGGACAATGCTGATGACCTGATCGAGAATAGCAGTCTGTCATCACAAAGAGTGAGGGCAGTTTCACTGAATGGTTCTGGCACTGAATAATATTTAATGTTGTGACATGCGGGCCTTATGTCAGGCTAAAACCAAAAATTGTGTTTCTGACAGGAGGAGATTGACAGAAAGGAGAAAATGACTGCAGGATTGAACCAAACGGTCACAGAACTGCAACAGCTGCTACAAGCCGTCAGCCGGCAACTCACTAAGACACAGGAGGGGGTGAGGCCTTTTAATTGTGCTCTTTGTTATTTGCGAGTAGGTATCATAGTCCTGTCTTTCCTCTTGCAAGTGAATATTAAAATTTGCACTTGAATATTTGTGCTTTCCCTCAGGAGGCTGATAAAGATCTGCCCAAAGTATAGTGAGACCCCCCACGCAGCCACCCTGACTGCAATACAGAGACCACCTTTGACTATTGGTCTCATCATGACCGCATCACACCATACTGTCACACCCAGCCACTTCCTCCCTTCCAGCCTCTATCACTGCACTTGTACTGTAGGCAGCCTCCAACTGACTCTGGCCAAGGCGCTGGTAAACCACTCCCAGACTTACTGCTGGCCACAGGAGCAGGCAGAGGTTACAGTTAACTCCAGACACTATACCAAAACACCCACTATTCCACTCCCACCACATTCCTCTTCTTTTAGCAACGACGCCAGTTAATTTTTATTCTAAACTTAATGACATCCAGCATAATTTAAACTGTGTGGAAACCATTCCTCTGTTTTAAAATGCTTGTATTTTTCATTGAAATCCTTTTGAATACTGCAGTAGTTTTGTTGTAATTTGTCTTAAGAGGGCAGTGATATGAATTTCCAATTTGACTAAACAAACTTTGTTTTTCTCAGTCCTTTTTCTTCTTAACTTAAAGATATGTATTGTTTAAATGTACCAGTTAGGACCTGCTGAAATACACTATGTTGTTGATCTGTTTGCCTCCTGATCAGAAAACTATCCAACTGTGCATCGTCATGCATTTATTCATTCATAGCTCCATGTATACCTTGGCTCAGTACTGGGTGGGAGAAGGGAGATCAGAAGAGGTCTCAGCATATCTGAAGGGTCACTACGTGACTGTAACTATGGAGATGCATGGACAAATTGTACTCAAATCTGTACTGCAGCTCCAAACAGAAGGGAGTCTGTGACTTTGGCTGTGTAAGGCCAGGTCAACAGTGTAGGGGTTTTTAATCCTACTGCAACTACTCTAGGAATAAGCGTCCCATATCATCTGTAATCAGCACTCGCTATATTGTTGCTAAGCTCATTAACACTGAAGATTTTTTTCTTTTTGTAACGGGTGATGTTAATAAAAGGGATGCTTGATAAATCTGTACAGCCTCCTGTGTTTATTTTTCTTCCATTGCACTTCTCTCTCCTTGCCACAGTGGGGCAGCACATAACCTAAGTTGGAATTTTAAATTGATTTTATTTATAGCCTTTAAAATCCTGAACATGGAAAGGAAAGCTTCCGTCAGTGGAGCCATTACTAGCAGGTAAATACAGAATAAACATGACCGTCATGCAGAGGTGTCATTCTAAGTGTTTTTTGTATTACAGTAAAGAAGCTTGACATTGTGTGCCCTCAATTGTGGAACATTTGGGGTGTGACCAGGTTCCTGTGATGGTAACATGCTGTATAATCCCTCACAACATGATGTTTTTTCAGCTTTGTGTGAAGCTTACAAAGTCTTTCCCATCTGTACAAGGATATGAAAAGAAGTGAGAAGACAACTAGTCACTAAAATCTAAAGCCTACCTAGGATGACAATTGTGTTTGTAATGGTAGAATGTGCCTCTATCATGGTCACCTGGAACAGAGTGAAATCTTATCAAAGTCTGCTATATGCCTTTATAAAGCACATACACACAAGCACAAAAAAGCACAAAGACCTGGGTATATTTATTTTGAAATATTTCAGATTCTCTTTACAACCTCCAGCTTTTTATTTTATCAAACAGCCTCTATGCGACTGGACCTGACTTGAATTTGACTACACAGAATGCTCTTGCTCTCATCTTTTGCATGTTAAAAGGCCTTTAAAACAACAGGACTGTTGTGTTGCATTGGGGGGGGGGGTGCGGTCAGATCAGGAACACGAGCAACATGGAATCAGCACATTCTTCACATTCTCCCACACTGTCATGCTGCAGTCAGCTGATTGGAGATCTAGCTGTTGCCTTCGTGGAAACCTCGCGACAAACACCATCTTCAATATACTTGTAAAACTGGGTCAGACAGGAAGCATCTTTCACAGCTTGTTGCTGCAGGCTGCTTAACCATGTGTGCACAATCACCTATAAAGTAGCTGCTTCCTGAATATAGTCAGTTTGCATGCCTAAAAATATACACGAGCTGTTTGCATTTCATTGTACATCTAAAATGAGGTGACGGTGTGTGTCCTGGGAAAATGTGGCATGTTGTCCTTTGTGTGAAACTTGCGGGGTTTTTAAAATGCAGCAAATCTGAGGTTTCATTGTCAGACACTTCCTCATCATCTCATCTCATCCCTTGCATAGAGAGTCTGACGTGTGAAGCCTGCCAAAGAGCAGTGAGGAAGTTGATCGGGGCTTTGTCTTTCCTTTGCTCACACTCATACCCTCAGTTGTGCAATTTAGTTTCTTGCAGTACGCCTCTGCTCTGCATGCTTCTTCCCTGCTAACATTTGACTCCTCCCACTAAACACAGATTTTACACCCATACTACACCAGCACAGCTTCAGCAAAGCAGCCTACTCCCTGCATCTGCTCTCCATCAGTGTGGTATTTGGTAGAGCCTTTGATCCCCCCCACCCCCCAAAAAAATCTGCTGTGTGTGTGTGTCTGTGCATGTGCATGGTGGAACGTGAGTCAGACATATAGAGCTCTATTACAAAGACAATGGTGGGTGAAAGCAGAAAGAAAGGAGACAGTGACACAAAAGAGCAGTAAACATTCATTATACTCACAGCATTAAGATGAGCCCCTGGCCCTGTAGTTCTAGGTTGAATGCAGCTTGATCCTTATACACAAATGCTGAAGAACCTTATGTTAATTCATGCTATCAATGGGCAAGAATATGTAGCATTAAAGGGATTCAACAAATGCTAAATATTTGACTTGTATTGCTTACAAACACAATATCTTATTGCGGTGCAGAGTTTACTTTGTTGTACATAAGGGTGGGGAGGCTTTTTTTTCGTTTTGTCTGGCCCATGTGTACACCGACCACCTTTTGTTTTTGTGTCAAGTGTTATTGCTCTTTGAAACTGAACACCAGTTCAAATAGAAGGCCATTATTGCAGAGGCAACAGGGCTATTGAAGGGGCCAAAGCAGTAATAGCACTTCCAGCCATGCAGATTCCTGTTAAACAAGACAGAGCCATTTAAGTGTGGAGGAGACTGCTAGACAAAAGTGGCACTTTCACCTGAAAAACATGAGAAAAAGTAGGTATGCAGTGTATGAAGAGGTGACAGGTGTGGACATTTGGTTGAATTAGATCTCTCAGATAGTCTCAGAAAAGCAATTAACCGCATTACTAGGCCTTAGTGTTATTATTTGACTAATTTGCAGCAGCCAGTTGATTGATATTACAGAATCAAATAAGCATGCACTCACAGACCGGAAGCCAACAAAAAGGAATGCTGAAAGAGAGCCAGACAAAAATGATAAAAATGAGCAATGGTGTTGTAAAAATAATCCCCCCCCCCCAGGCATGAACATCAGTGGTACTGTCATTAAGTTGCACAATCAATCACATGCATTAGCCAACTGCAATAAAGTCATAATGAAATAAAGCCCTGTAAAAAGCCCAGGGGGTTACCAGCAAAATTACATTTCTGATTTTACCATTTTTCCCACTGTCTCGGTGTTAGCCAGGAAAGAAGTGTGTGTATGTTTTATTTATTTCTTTTTAACCATGTCTTTTCCCACTTTTTATGTCCCATCCTCTTTTGCTGAAACAGAAGTCCTGTAATGTAAGTACAGGAACAAAGTGTATAAACCTTTATTCGCGTTAAAGATAGAAACCTGGAAACTGCAATCATATCAGGAAAAAGTAGGATCCCTTTAAGAATTCCCAGATTGTACTCTTTGTTTACATAACAGAAGGTGCGATCCATATACCGTGACGGGAGGTTGAAAATTATTGTTACAATGTAGATTCGACTGCTTTGCCTATACAAGAATTAATTGAGGACAAAACATCTTCACATATTCCTATATATGTGTTTAACTAACTATATACACTCAAATTTGACCAAACGTGTTATTTTAATCAAGGAGTTGGTAAAGAGCCCCCTATACAAAGTAAAGAAGAAGTGAATGGTACATTCCGGCCCCGCTCCTCGCTGTTTTTGTATCTGCTTTAGAACGGATTCAACCGCCAAGTAAGTTACGTTTTGCTATGTCACGCAGAGGAAGTTTCAGACCAGTTTATTTTTAGCAAACTTGATTGGTGAGAACACAGATACACATGCTGCTGGGTATGTGATTTGAAATGAGAGTGCGTCGCTCTTTTTAAAAAAGGAATTTTGGTCATTTGTGAGCCGTTGTTATTATACTGTAAAGCTAACAGTGAAGTGAAGCCAGGAGCCTGATGTTTTCGTTAAGCCAAGAGGAGCACTGCGCCCCGTCCAAAGACCCAGTGAAATACGGAGAGCTGGTGGTACTGGGGTAAGTTGAATTACTATTTTATTTGTTTCTGAGTAAGTGTAGACGTGAACCTGAAAGCGAGTGTTTATTTTTAAGTTTCACAGAAGCACACTCGTACAGCTACCTTGGTTGTGGGGCTGTAAGTTTTGAAAATAGCACGTAAGCTAGCAGTAATGCGTTTTTTATTCAAGATCAACTTCTAACTCAGGCAGCATTATATAACATCAAAGAGGCGCTGTGATGATATTCAGGGAACACGTCAAGCTCCGGTTAGAAATTTACAAGCTCACGTTATCCCACAAATCAGACACGTGCGCAATTCCAAATGTGGACGATTGAAATATTCCATTCCCTGGCAACCCTGATAACTGCAAACTACCTATTAATGCAAACACAAGTGTCCGTGAAATAAGAGCGGTTCAGGACAACTTTAGTAACCCGAGTGAAACTGATTTCATATTCAGCACCTCTGACCGGACGCCCCTTCTTACCTTAAAGTTGGATTCGTGGGGTTTCAGGAATTCGGAAGAAGTGATGTCCCCTCCCCCAGCCCCAGGGTGCTTCCTTTAGCACAACTTCTGTAGTCACGCACGTATTACCGGCTGTTCTCCAGAATGCAGAGAGCTTTAAATCACACACCTTACCAGCCCCTGCAAAAAGTTAACTTTACACTCGTAATTTAACAGGTAGGGGACCTTAAGTGTCAGACACGGGGTATAAAGTCCTCTAGAAACAAGGTAGATAATATGGCAAGCTCCCTATGGACAAATTATCTAATCTCACAGCATATATTCTTATCTTGCTTTATACTACCATACTGCTACTCCAAACCCTCTGGATATAGCTTCAAGGGCTGCGCAGTCAAGGTACCTTTTCTGCAAGGTAGTGAAAATGCTAAAAACTAATGGATAACTTTTTTTTTTTTTTTTTTTAATTTTCCATCTCTGTATTTGTTTATTTCTGAGTATTTTATGTCTACCTTGATGTGTAAATTTCTTGCAGTAAGTTTTGTTGGGCATGCATCGAACCACAAACAACACTGAAAACAAGTAGAGCTGTAGCTCTTTCAGTTCTTTTTATTCATTTGGTTTATAAAGCATCTATAGCAGTTTCTTGAAGGCCTTAATGGCATCTTTAAATTGCCCAATCAGTAGGTATGAAAATCAGTAACCAGTTCCTTATTGTCTAGGTATTGGAATTATTTGCCTTCCAGCTTATCTCTTACTTGTATCAATGTTGGCAAGATTTTTCTGACAGTTGCTCATTGCAAAACAATTACGTCAAACTTGTGACTGTGGAAATTTTGCCTTGTAGACCTACATTTTTTTTTAGGAAACTGGTCAGGAGTCACTAAGGGTGATCATGAAAATCTTATCATTAACAGCATCAATAAAATATTAAAAAAAAAAAGAAAAGATTCAATGTCAAAAATGTACTCATTTTGACACTGATATAAAATACAGGAAAGAAGCTGGCTTGAAACACTGTTGAGAAAATATGGCCTAAAAGCATTATTTATCATTTATCAGAATAGATTGGAATTTTTCTGTCAATCAGTTATTTTGTCTTAGGTCTTCTATAAAGTATTGAAAGCTGTATCATGTAGAAGTTAGATAATGCTGACCTTAAATGTCTGTCAAAACATTTCAGATTTCAGGCTACCTTGTTAAATCAGACTTTGTTTTTTCACACAGCTGTTTCTTTTGTAGAAAAACACACCTAATCCTCTTAAGTATTTCCATGATTTAGTGTTCATTCTGTAACTATCTAATTGGCCCTTGTACTGGAAATTTTTAAATGGTACATGGGCTGAATCTGTTCATGTAAAACTCAAACAAATAAGCAGTTCTACATGTCTCATCTTGTCGCTGGCCAAAACTAGTGCGGCTTTTACCTTGATTATTTCATAATTGCTTTGGTGTCTTGTTGTTGTTGTTTGTTTGTTTTGTTTTTGTATTTTGTGTTTTTGTTTTGTTGTTTAGAATTCATTCAGGACAAACTGCTGCAAGCTATCCTTTTAAAAAGTCATATCTATATTGTCGTGGGCAACAGCTGCCACAGTTGACAAAAAACACGAGTGACTGAACTTTGGCCACTGGCCAGTCCTGAAGCTCTTATGAAAGTTATTAAATTTTTTTATAGTTCACATTTATAAGTGTGTTGTGTGACTTTCATTTATGTAGCATTTGAAATAATACACAAAGAACCAGAATACAGTGTGTTTTTGTGCACTGCCCTCCACCCATACACTCAGTCATACTGCTTATTGTAAGGGATAAAAAGTGCTGACTGCTTATTACCCCAGGCTCAGCATGTGGCATGTTTGAAGCTGGTACTTTTGTTCTCTCTCCTGATATAAAGACACATATGTGAATCAGATGTGACGGGTGTATAATCACTGCCATGACATCACATCCCATTGATAAAACTGATGGTAGACAAGATAGCTGACAGCATGGAACAAAGCTTGTTTGAGCAGCAGTTCCCTCAGCGGTTTGTTGCCATGACCGTGGTGGCTCTTATTACTTGCATGGCTGCCCCCCATCTCTGCCGGCGCAGATTGGCTTGGTGCTGGTCAGTGAAAGGAGGGAGGATGAGGGGGGTGCTGCATGGGTATCCTGCAAATGAAAGGATGGATTGATCAAGACTCAGCCTTTGCCTCTCTTCAGTTTCCTCTGTCCATTGTGGCAGGGAGACTAGGCCTATTGATTGAACTTTGTGCATTTTGCCTTAAAGAACTACTCAGTAAAGGAAGTGTACAAATAAACTTGGGTGGGATCTTTGGTACAGACTGTCATAGAGTCTGCCTTTTTTATTATTAACATAATGAATGATGAGATTTAAGTCAACTAAGAAGAGATCTTTTTCTGTTTTTGTCAGTAGTACAATAAAAGTAAAGATTTCAGGTGTAACTGGTTGAATCTGGGGCAGCACCGAGGATAGCATGGTCGTCTCACAACAAGGGTTCAATATTCCTGGTGGATTGAGGCGTTTCTATGTGCAGTTTGCATGTTCTCCTTGTGACTTCGTAGGGTTTTTTTTTTTCCCAGGTGCTCCGGGATCCTCCTACAGTCCAAACACACTCATGTAAGGTTAATTCAGTGGTTCTTAAACTGTAGGGCATGGACAGCCATGTGAAAGAAACACTTTTATTTATTATCAAACAAGACTTGGCTGATGCTATTGCACTGAAAATGAATCATCACATTTTTATCAATCATATTGTCAGTAATTGATTCAAAATTTGGTGGTGTGGGGCATGAAACTGAAGTTGTTTCCCTTATCTGGGGCATGCCAGAAGACATTTGGGATCCATTGGGATATTTGTTGATTCTGAATTGGCTGTAGGTGTGCATTTAAGAGTGTGTCGTAGTCTTGTCTTTCTGTGATAGCCCTCTGATGGACCGGCAACCCAGCCAGAATGCCCAGCCTCTCACCCCGCGATAGCTGGGCTAGGCTCCAGCATCCCTGCTACCCTAAGTTGGATAAATGGATAAGAAAATGGATGGATGATGCTCATTTAGTTGACTCATACTGTCTTTGCTCATTATGCCATCTGGTTGTCCAGTGATGATGTATTACTCATGCAGTTTAGATTGATTTCTGTGAAGTATTGATAAGCTGCAGTCTTAGTGACCTCAAAACCATCTCCTCTGACGCTTTAAGTCTGTAACCTTGCTTCCTGTCATGCTAATGAGTGTTACAGCTACTCAGCATATCTTCTTCTCATTCTGTGAACACTAGCCTTTCATGTTAGCATAGGAGGTAGGAGGTGCTGTTGGCTCCTTATTGCAACCCTGGAGGATAGGTGATATGCCAGAGTCTTCTAATCCCTGCTGCTAAGTATTGGAAGGTAAATCCGCTGTCTGTCTGGCACAGGTCAAAAGGGAAAGCGATCACAATTAGTTGGAACGCAGCTTTAAAGAGCCTGTCCTAGCTAATGTGACGGTGGCAGTTCTTGCATGACAGAATATTGTTCCTCTGTGTAATGATGAATAATTGAAAGCATATGCAGCGTTTCTTGCAGAGCTAGGATTGCATTCTCCAGTCAAAATTCATCATGGCAAAAATGCTAAGCTGCATATAATTTGATTGTGTGCTTTGTATGAGACACACAGGGGCAGGTAGCCAGCCAGTAGACCCCCTTAACTGAATAGACATCTGTATGTAGACCTAGTTGGTCTTTATTTAGGTGGGGTGTTTCTAGGACAGGTCAAATAAAAGTGGAGTACAGAGGAAGCACCATGCAAAATTAGCTTAAGAATATGTGCATTAATGAAAATACCTCCTTTTTTTTTTTTTTCTTCTTGGGGATTTCTTTATAATGGGGGTGGGGGGGTGGGGGGGGGGGGGGGGGGGGGGGGGCATGAAGAGTATATACATTCTTTAGATTTGATGTGACTTCTGTTATGTGCACTTGTGCTTTATTTTGAAAGCAGCAGTCCTCATGTTGTAAATTTCATCATTTCCCCAACTATGGAAGGGTCTGAATTCAAAGTGTGCATTGGTCCAGAGACACAGAAGTAGAATCCCTGAAATGGCCTTAAGAGAATCACCATTAAAAGTAAAAGCTGAAGACTTTAGGAGATGAGTTAACCAGATCTACTGTCATCTGACACTTTCCTCCTTTCTTTCTGTTGTATTTGTTGCATTTAGTCCACAGAATCTTCCAGTGTCTCTCTAGCTCTCTGTGGGTGGCTTGTCCTACAGGCCAGCTTTGTGCACTGTGCTGACTGGGACCATGTGTTTCTATGCCTGGCCAGCCATGTGGAGACATGGGACAGGTGGACTAGCCTGGGAGGGAGGTGGGAAGGAGCAGAAGGAGTCTCTCTCGCTTTTGTGCAGAAACAAAAAGGAGAAATGTCAGATTATAAGGCGGCTTATAGAATCTGATCCCTCTGATGCATTAGTGTGCAAACTTGAGGCATTTAATATAAATATTTCTCTTGCTCAAAATAACTGTTTAGCACATTTGTGGTTACATGTGAGTGTGTGACAGAAGGTCTGTGTGTTGGATGAGAGTTGAGCATGGGGTGTCCCAGCTGTAGGAACCAGCTGGTGGATAGAGAGAAGACCAGTTGTACCGGAAGGGGCTTCTTCATTCACAAAGAGTGGCCTAGGCTGGTGCCTCACAGCACACTAAAGGGCAAAACTGAAATTTGTTCTTAAATGATTTGGAAATGGAGTAGATGGCTCTGTAATCTGTATCAGTGTATAAAATTCAGCTTTGAAAGAAAGTGTCTCAGTCACGTTAGTCAGCTCTCCACCCAGACTGTGCATTCCCAAAGTGATAGCAAACCTGACATGCATCTTAAAATGTGCTCCTGCCTAGGACACAGAGCAAAAGAACAGCTGCAGTTTACACAGTGCACGCACACTGAAATCACCAGCACCAGAGTGCATTATGTAATACGAGACGTTATCCAAAGTAACGCTTAGATTACTAATCGGGTGTATTAGATTGTCAGTGATGTAATGCGTGGCAAAGCTCCTTTTCAAAACACACGAATGTTTCTAATTCTCCATGTTTATTTCTTATATGATTACAAGACTTTTGCCTGTAAATCTCATTAGACACATCTTTTTGCAGCTACGGAAGCTGTTTGCATTTTCACACAGAAAAGAAAATTGAATTTGCTGTCCTTCTCTCCACCCCATCTCGTCTCTGACAGGTACAATGGCTCCCTGCCCACTGGAGATCGTGGTAGACGGAAAAGCAGATTTGCGCTATACACGAAGACCAAAGCCAATGGTGTTAAACCAAGCACTGTGCACATGCTCAACACAGCCCAAGCCAGCAAGGTACAAAAACAAAGGATGAAATAGCGATTTAATGGAAAGACTGTCAGTGGACATCTCAGTTGAATATCTGTTTGCATTTCTTTTTAGAGAAAATGTATGAGATCATGCAAAAAATGTACTTCAGATAGAGGGTGATGAGTATTTTTATGCCTATATACACAGGGAGATTTGGCTGCATATAAAGTTGGAAGGGGCATATATAAAAATGTTTTTTTTTTTCCCTCCATAGGAGCAGAATGATCTTTTAGTGATTCTGGGAGCTAATAAATTGTGCAGTAAAACACTTTACATGGTTGTTGGCAGACCTTAATGTTGACATTTCCAGTACAGCGACTTTAGTTCCTAGCTGGGCTTCAGAGTTTCTCTTCACGGCAGATTGCCTGCAGGGAAGTGCCACATCCAGTATAGCGTGTTTGCCTTCCTGCATTCCTCCCTTCGGTTCCTTATCGAAACTGCTAAACATCACAGAAGGCCTGCTTACCTCTGCACCATTTGGAGGTCAATATTTCAGACATTTTTGGGAGTTAAGCTCTCTGGCTGAAGGCCCTCTGGTTCAGGTTACTATCAGCAAAAATCTGCTCTGAGGTTATTCAGTGACAGAGGCCTTTTCACGGTGTGGTTTCTTTCATTTGAGTGTGAAGTCAAATGTGGCTAAATGTTTCAGATTGTAAGTTATGTCTCAGATAGTTTGCTATCTGCATTTGATGTGGCCATTTTTACTGCACACCAAATTAGTTACTGGCTGTTTCAGGGACGGGAACTGTTTTCACCAGCGTTCCTCCCTGCGACCTTTTTACCAGGCCTGTGAGTAGTAGGGTGAACTCAGGAGTTGCTGCACTATGCCAACCTGGCACTCCCAGTTGTATCAAAAATAAACATTCTTTGAGAGACGAGCTGGGTGGTCAGCTTATTTTGAGGAGAAGGAGGTATTAAAAATATAAATCACTAAAATACTGGAGTCCCCCAGCCCATTCTTGTTCCCTTACAGTGCAGCATACAAATGAACTGAGACTTCTCTGTTGCTGAGAGGGAACGCTCACGTGTCGGTGCACACTCTAGTGTTCATGGCAGATAATGAGGAGCTCCCATGATGCCACTGCCAGCCTCGTATTCAAAACATTATCATTCCAACTCACTCAGCTCAAGGAGGTGTATTTGGGGGGGGGGGGGGTGTTTGGGTCATAGAGTTTATAAAAAAATATACATTTTTGTGTGCACTGTGTATAGCTGAGCTCCTTTTAGTTCTTTCAGGTAGAGCACCATTTGTTTATAGCAGCGCAGTCGAGACAAGACTGCATGTGATGATGACATTTGTCCCCGTCTGTGTCTGATGTTACAGCAGAGCGTGGCAGCTCCGATGACCCACTTTCTCTCTCCCGCTTTCCCTCCTGCACGTGACAGAGAGGAGGGGGATGTTTAGGAAATGGAATTTGCAGATTAGAGCAGGATGGCATGTGGTACAGTATTGATGGAAGCTGGGCTCGGGCTTTAACTCACCCTTCTTCACTACACTCACTTAAAGCAGTTCAACTGCTGGGTGAACTTGTGTTAACTGAGGCCAGTGGGGAGTTTATGGTCACTTTCATGGGAGTGTGACTTTACATGGTCTTCCCTGTTCCTCTTCCCAAAAAAAAAAATCCTCCGATAGGTTTTAGGATTTTGGTAACATCCTGTACATAACAAAATGATGCAATAAGCCCGTAGAGCTCTGTGAGCTGTAAAAAACAAAAAAACAACAAAAAAAAACAATAATAATAATAATGCATATGAATGTTAAAAGTTATGACTAAAAAGACAAAAATAAGGACAATAGCATGTTTTCTTCTAGCAGTGTCTAGTAGTTGTTGATTCTTAGGATGTGAGTCATCACTTGAGTGCCATGTGTTTTAATAGTGGGTTTGCTTTTGCCCTGGCCTTTAATTTAACCTCACTAACAAGGAAATTATTGTGCAAGGAAGTTTTTAGTGTAGTCTTGTTGTGCTATTTGGCACTCTCAGATCCGGTGATAAAGCCACAAATTTGATACTGATTTATTATGCTGTCACACTGTGTACTATGTTATCAACAAGTTGTTGTTTTTTTTTCCTTTCACATTTCAGGCTGTGAACTCTAAAGGCCAGCACAGTATCTCCTACACGCTATCCAGGACCCAGACGGTAGTGGTAGAGTACAGCCATGATAAAGACACAGATATGTTTCAGGTAAAAACCAGTTCAGTTACACTTTTGTACATAACTCCACTGAGATACATTCATTACCTGCTCATTACAATTTTTCGAAGCTAAAGGAGATGTCTTCCTGTTGCTTGTTTTACTGTACTTTACAGTCAAAAGACCTAAAACAAGAAGATTTTTGTTTTATGTACTTTTACATTTAACCTTACCGGTTTCAATCTAGTAAAGCCAGGAGTAGTATTTCCTTCCTGACAGCCAACAATGGTCAAAGCCTCCACTCCACCCTCACCCACCCCATTCCTATGGCAGGATGTGACTGTAATTTTAACAGCAGAAGAGCTGCGAGTTCTCTGGCTGAAACATGCTGTTTGAATTTGATGTTATCTATCCTAGGTTTTAAAAGATTGACACTTCACAGAATGTCAGGAAAACAAACTGCTGTATACTTAGATTGTCGATTCAGATGAGAAACAACTCTTATGAATGGGCAAAATAGAAATACAGATGTAAACTTCAACTTGACTGGTTGGCAGGGCCACACAATGGCAAATACTAGTCTCTTCCTAAACCGTACCCTCCTTCAGGGAGTAGAGTTAAAAGTATTGTTTTTATAAAGCGTTTTCCACAGACAAACTATCACAAAGTGCTGTATGACAAAACAGTAAAATAAATGAGAAAATGCTGTAATAGAAATACAAAATCAAGTTCAAATGCAGAGTGAAGTAAACTGGTAGTTTAAAAACGCTTCCAGTGAATAAAAAGTGTCTGTGCCCAGTTTACACTGTCAACTGCTCTGTCTGTAGCATGAATCTGAATGTACAGCAAGGAGATGATGAGCAAGGGGATGTAAATGCTGCAGACATGCTTCATATTCAGCACTGTATGTTCTCCATGTGTCTAAATAACACTGGACACAGCACAGAGAAGGGGAAGCCACTCAAAGTGTTGGACTTAGGACAATTTGAGAAGGGGGGGGAAAAAAGAGGAAATGAAAGGGGGGAAAGCCTATTTTTACCTCTGTTTATTCAGCTTGAACTGTTTCCCAGTATTGGAGTGTGCCTATTCATTTTTATGTATAAATTAGGTTTATTTTTCAGCTGTACAGCATGATATTTAATTTTTTTCGTGTGTGTGTGTTTTTTTGCAGATAGGGCGTTCTACTGAGAGTCCCATAGACTTTGTGGTAACGGACACAATAGCAGGAGGGCAGGAAGGAGAAGAGACTCCTATCACGCAGAGCACCATCTCTCGTTTTGCCTGTCGAATTGTCTGTGAACGTAGTCCGCCCTACACTGCTCGCATCTATGCAGCCGGGTTTGATTCTTCGAAAAACATCTTTCTTGGGGTAATTTTCTACTTGGTGTGCCATTGTGGTTATACATCTTCTCTATCTATACTACGGTACTTTTTAAAATGTAAGGTTACATGTCTACTTTTTTTAGTGCTTCTAATCCTAGGAAATTGTAACCAGATGAAGAAATTCCCTGTTTCATATGCAGTGTTATGTAAAAATCAGAATGCCACACATCATGTCACTTTGTGTCATCATCTATTTTTTTGTCTTGCCTGCAGGAAAAAGCTGCAAAATGGAAAAACCCTGATGGTCACATGGATGGCTTAACAACCAATGGTGTGCTGGTAATGCACCCTAAGGGTGGATTCACTGAAGAGTCCAAGCCCGGCGTATGGAGAGAGATCTCTGTTTGTGGAGATGTTTACACGCTGAGAGAGACCCGCTCAGCGCAGACCCCAGGCAAACTGGTTAGTAGTTTAAAAAATACACTATATGGATATAGTAAGTGATGTTATAGAAGTACTGCAGAATATTAAAGGGGATCTGCTATGTTTATTGTTTCTACTCTTCCCCTCTATTAGAGTAGCTATACATGGTTCACAATTCAAAGTCAGTTATTACCGTATTTTCCGGAGTATAAGTCGCACTTTTTTTCATAGTTTGGCTGGGGGTGCGACCTATACTCCGGAGCGACGTATATGTGACATTTATAACACATGAACCAAAATACTCCAGCCACTTGACATCTCCGTGAACTGCAGCTTTAAGGCAGTCTTGCGTAACCTGTGGGCGCAGTGGATGGAGAGCACAGCTTAACGGCAACTGGGAGAATGCGCCACCCAACTTTCCTGGAAGTCATTGGATGGATCAAGAAAACATGGGCTTCAGTGACAACCAAACCATCCTGTTGGGATTCAGAAAGGCTGGAATAATTGGAACTGCAGCTGACGACGAGTCTGACTAACGCGACACAGAAGAGGAAGCGGCGCTTCGTCTACGGAGTGTACGGAATTGTTTAGAAGTGACACCGAGGATAAAGAATTCAATGGATTGATGGTTTGGTTAACTTGTTAGTATGTTCTTTATGCTATGGTTATCTGAATAACTTAATGTTACGTTAACATACTGTAGCGATTCTCTTAGTTAGAGAGCGTGTTGATGTTGTGGGATTTCGGACTGTTCGGGAGGTTCGTGAAGGCAGCATGGAGAGAGAGAAAAAGACCGAGAGCTTGCCTGTGTGTGTGTGTTGCTGTTCCGCTGTTGTAGTTGTGGTTGGCGTGGCTGTGGCCTACAGCAGCCGTTTTTCTGTTAATAAAGACGACCTTTGTTGTGAATATCGCCGACTTTGGAAGTGTGTTTACAACGTTACAATACCGAACACGTGTTCGTTGTGCGTCATGTAGCTGAATGTGCTACGTTAGCATAACGTAGGTGTAACCGTGTTCGTCCTGTTCTTTAATCCATTATTATTTTAAATTGCCGTTCAAGATGGAATTTGTGCTCTGAGTCTCGGATTCTATCAACCCCCCCCCCCAAAAAAAGTGCGACTTATAGTCCAGTGCGACCTATATATGTTTTTTTCTTCTTTATTATGCATTTTTTGGCTGGTGCGACCTATACTCCGGAGCGACGTATAGTCCGAAAAATACGGTATCTTGTACAGGACCTTGGTGCAGCCCCTCATTCCCGCTCCCATTAGGCCAACCTTTCTCTGATTGGCTGCCTGTTGTGAACAAAAGGTGTAAACAGCATCTGGGTGGGGCTTCTATGCTCACAGCCAGAGCTGTGTGCCAAGCATCATATAGAGCAAAGAACAGAAAGAAACTGTATGAAACTGAGCAATCTGAACCCTGAGCTTTTTCTCCACAGGCGTTACTTGCACATATGCTGACATCAATAGCTGAAACGCTTTCTAACATGAGCACTCAACATTGCAAAAATGTGTATATATACACTTTTTCTCTATAGGCCTGTATGACAGAGGAAGAAAAGGTAAAATAGGTCCCCTTTTAACAGATGTTGTCAGTCGTAGTGCAGTGTTGTAATAAGAATTAGCAGCATAGCATAGGCAGTATGTTTTTTCCACTTAGAAACTAAATGTGTGCGTGTGCTTCATTATCCTCTGCAGGTGGAGAATGAGAACAATATTCTACAGGATGGCTCCCTGGTTGATCTGTGTGGAGCAACTCTGCTGTGGCGTACTGCCGAAGGCCTCTTCCACACTCCCACCCAAAAGCACCTGGAGGCGCTCAGGCAGGAGATCAATGCAGCACGCCCCCAGTGCCCTGTAGGTCTCAATACCCTCGCCTTCCCCAGCATGCAGCGCACTCGTGCCCTTTCATGTCTGGAAGACAAGCAGCCTTGGGTATACTTGGCATGCGGTCACGTCCACGGTTACCACAACTGGGGCCACCGTTCAGAGCAGCAGCCCAACACTGAGCGAGAGTGTCCCATGTGCCGGGTGGTGGGGCCCTACGTTCCATTGTGGCTGGGCTGTGAGCCGGCCTTCTACGTGGACACAGGTGCACCCACACATGCCTTTGTGCCATGTGGACACGTGTGCTCAGAGAAGTCGGTCAAGTACTGGTCAGAGATCCCTCTGCCCCATGGCACTCACGCCTTCCACGCAGCTTGCCCCTTCTGTGCCACCCAACTCAGCCCAACTCAGGGCTATTCCAAGCTAATCTTCCAAGGACCAGTGGACTGAGCTGAAGGGTCCTGCTCTGGCAGAGAAGATTAAACAGGAATGCTGACATGCTGTGAAAGATTATTTTGTGCTTTCTTTCATTTATGTAAGCCAGCTCTGGAAAGAAGCAAGTCTTTTTCAGATTCTGGTCATATACTGTGGATTGACAACAGAGAGCCATTACAGATTGTTCAGGGCCCTTTGTGGCTGTTTGGATGGCCACTGTTGGATACAGAGATGTGGAGCCCACTGGACCACAAATGCACGGCTCTTCCAGAATGAAATACTGTTTTAGCTGTCCTGCCAGCCAACCTCTTTAAACAAGGCTCCAGTGCTGGGCTGTAAACTACAATGCCTGCTGGTTTTCCATCAGAGGGCTGTAACACTAAGGTTGTAGAAGGAATGAGTTGAATTTACTCATGAATCAGGCTGAACCAAATTATAGCAAGCAGGTGTAGTTGGGTCTGCTGGGAAATATACACAGGGGAGGGGATATAATTCAGTTTCTGGTGGGCCTGAAACTTAAGATTTTGCAGAGCCAGACAGCTGGACTGTTGGCTGAGAGCAAAGCCAGGAGAAGATGAGGTTTTAATGGTTAACTAGTTAACGGTCCACACTGATGTCCTGGTCCTTAACCCTTAATGGCATCAATATCTTGTAGGTCTCCAGAGTTGGTTTTGGAACAAACTAAGGGAGAGTGGGGGGGTAGGGGGTAGACTTTTTATGTACAGAGATCTAATCCAGTGCCTCAAATCCCATCAAACTATGGGAATATTTTTCATAGTTGACAAAAAAAAAAATTATTTTGTTGAAGGTAAAGAACGAGAGTTTTGCATACAGACGACATAAGGAAAATAACAACCCACACGGATTCTAACACAAGAGGTATTTTATTACACTGAGGCCCTTGTACTGTTTTGTATTGCAAATGTTAATATATTTTTCTCCAGCATATATAATGTGTGTGAGAATGTTAGAGTGTATGCGTGCCTGTGTGATTGTGTGCGTGTGGGTTGGACTGCGTGGGCGCCCTCGGGCTGTTTAAAATTGCCCTGCATCACTTCACCCCCGATCCCCAAAACACTACCATAGAGAACACAGGATTTAATACAAGGTCACAGGGCTTGACAATGAATGTACTGAAATGCATTGACCCACTCCCCCCCCCCCCCCCCCCCTTTCTTGCTGGTGGTGCTTCAATTATACAGCGTGCGTAAGCGAAGCCTCTTTTCAGTTAAATAAATCATCGGAGCCATACGACCATATGAATCAAGCTTACCTGCTTGCTAGCTAGCTGTCACTGCCCCACACACAACACACATGCATTGTACTCATCTGCACTGTTGTTAGCTTTATCCCATGCTGGGTCTGATCCAATGATTTGTACGCTGTCGAACCTGGGCACAGTCTCAGCAGCATCCAGAGATTATACCAAATATAAGGAGGAGCTGTTTTCTCTCCACATGCACGATGTGTCGGCCACTTTTCCTCCAATCCAAAGTGTTTCTGTAAACAATGCTACCCCCAAACTGCTGCTGCTGCTGCTGTGGTGGAATGTTGACAGCTCTGGATTACAGTCAAGGCTGTTCAGTCGCTTCATGGGAACAATGATATTATCACACTCTGTGCCAAATTTGGTAAGTTCTATTGTGTGTGGATGAGTCAAGTTGTCCGAAACAAAGTAGCAGATGAATTGAAACTAAAGAATCTGGGACAAATCTGTCTGTGATGTTAGCTTTCCAGGCTGTGCCCATATGTAGAGTGTAGTCAAAGGCATCATTTCCACCAATAGCTCACAAAATACAATAGTGAGAATTAAAACAATGAGATGTTAAGGGTGATATTCCTATTATATAACAAAATTTTTTCCCCTGACTGTATTATGATGATTAAAAATTCAGAGGTATCTCTGGGGGGGGGGGGTCTGCCTTTGTCCTAGACACAGTATTTTTCTTTTTCTTCCTTCTGAAGAGAAACATATTTGGCATTCTTAAAAATGTCAGCAGCATTACACTTTCCTCTCACCACAGAGCATTTCAGAGTCTCTCGATTTCTGCTGATGCTATTTAACTGCCATGCTGGGTCAAGCACTAAGCCACATACTGTACGGTAGCATTCCCTTCTAACCTTGCACGCGTTCGGCTCAAACACTGTGCCCATTGCTCAAGACCGTGTTCTGTAACAGCTGCAGAGTAGCTGCCTCAAACATTCCTCCTCGGTAAACATGGGTGGGGCCCACAGTTCACCCAAGGGCTTGTTCTATGATTTTTTTTTTTGTCTCTAACAGGAACTCTGTACACAAGCCATAGAACGCACTGATGCTCCTAATGCCTCCTTTGCAAAGAATAAAATATTTTTTAAAAACTCTGCGCTGAGTTGGATTTCTCTGTCTGACACTTTTGGTTTCACGCTCGTGGGTAATGTTCAGGGACTCCTTTTAAAATGATTCGATGACTTTTTCTTTTCTTTTTTTTTTAAAGGCTGTGCACAGTTGATGGGGATTTGTTGGTTTTCATTCAGCTACTGCCTTTGAACTCCAGATGTCTCAGCTGTGTTTGCACAACCAACACAGCAGTAATGTTTAATCACAGTTACATATGTGTTTCATCATTCCTCTGCATGAGCATTTCTCTGCTATCTTGGTTGCCAAAATGGCTCTGAAATGTGTTTGCTCTATCAGGGTTTTTTTTTTTTTTTTCTTTTTCAGATAAGGCAGAGGTTTTTCTTCAAGTCTGTTTTATTCACGTTTCTTGTTCTGTCTTATCGGCTTCATCTTAATATTTATTAGAGAATGCATGAATACAGCCCCCCAATTTGTTAAGTGTGTCGTTTCCCTCTGAAGCCACAGGAGGGCACTATTTCCTCAACAATAGAGCCGTTGGCACTGTGCCTATCAAGCTACTGAGCCTGCGGGATCCAATAGCTAAAAACAGAGCAAATAAATAAAAGTTTGTTTGTTATGAAAAACATTAAGTATAAACGCATCAAACATACATGTAAAACAACAGAAATTGAATTATCTAAATTGGCATGCCAGTGAGGACTAAAATCCTCCAATTAGACTATCAGAGGAGATGCAAGTAGGCAATATATTTAGTTTGAACTGATTAATCTATTACATACCATATGTCTTTGCTTATGCAGTCAAATTAATTATTTCTTTTATCCCATCTAAATCCTGGCATGATGTGTAAGAAGTGCCTGAAAAATATTGCACAGTTATGTGCAATATTTAGCGTTTTTTTTTTTTTTAATGTATATGTAAAAATATTGTACGATGATGATATTTTTCCATCATTCGCATGTGACTTCATCCTCTCTATAATAAGGATGCATGAAAAGGATTTAAATGCATAACATGTCATTTTGGCACTGGGAGAGGAATGGAGCTGTGGGATGCCGTGCTTCCTAATTAACATTTCTGCAGTAGACGTGAAATAGGTTCATATGTCTGCACACTTGCCTGTTTTTCTTAATGACAGAAGAGACACTGAAGGTGACAGCATGCTAATTTCGAGATCACTCGGTGGCTCCCCTGCCCTAAGCAGGGCTGGGTTATGCAAATAAAGCAGGATGATGCTTTTTTTTCTGAGTTTCCTGAGTAAGAAATGAGGTGCGCATCCTGCACTAATGCTGTGAGTTTATACAAATCATGGTCCTCCTATCATCCTCTTTTATTAAAAAGCTTAATTGACCAACAGAGAATAGTTTTCCCATTTCATAGGACTATTATACTAAAAAGTTCCTGTTTGAGAAGCATGATGACTGAGCAATCAAAGATCACAAAGCCGTGATATTTGCCCAAAACAAGACTGTATTGAGAAAGACTTGGAAAAACATTGTCTTTTAGCTCCTGATGAATTTTTTCCTCCTTTGGAAAATTCAGTGTACCCCGCTTTGTCCAGTCCTGTATAATATATTGGTGGAGTGGCCCTTTAGGGAGCAGTGTGTCTTTTAGAATATTAACAGTCTAGGAGGAAACTGTTACCTGCATACATACAGAGGTGTTCCCTCTTTGTGAAGGCATTTAGAATAGTTGGGTGGGCAATGACAAAAAAGAAATTTGCTCTCACCAAATAAAGTATGCAAGCACAGGAGTAGTTTTCATTTGATAGCTGAGAGAATAAGCTGCCATGTGTGAAGCAGTGTTATGGAGGACTGTCTAAGCAATTATTTCTCAATGATCAATCAAAAAAAATATACACAGTGATAGTAATGAATAAAAAAAATCAGTTTGCAACGCCTGACGTCAAAATGTTGCTGATGTGGCAATAAGTTTGAACTGCAGGTGGGGAGGACTGCAGTCTTCAGAAAACAATGAAACCATTTTCTCCTGACAGCAGCCAGCAATAGCAATAGTGGGTTGTTGAAATAAAGTCAACAACAGCTGTCTGTCATCCAGCTGTTACACATCAGAAGGTTGCATTCAGAGTCTGCCTTAGTTTGCGTAGGTTTTGTTTTGTTTGTTTGTTTGTTTTGTTCTTTTTTGCCCTGAGACTTCACCTAACATGTGAAATGCCACAGGTGGCTGCAGGCTGTACGCCAAGCTATCAGTGGGATACCTTTGCTGGCAAGTTGAATGCTGTGATATTTACTTCAATTACCCAGCATGCAACTGAGGCAAATTATATGCAGATCATCATCTGTAAATAAGAGATAGTGCTCTTCCCCTCGTGTAAATTAAGTAACAGCACATACAACCCTCAGAAGCTAACACAAGACACATTTGTCTCCCTGGTTTTTTAATAGTAAACTTGGCAGTTTGTTTTAATCTTCTGGCAAGTTGGACTGCCACAGCAATAGTGGCACATATTGGACTGTGCTGCTAATTCCTCACTATTTCTGTCTTGAGTGATTAGTCGCTGTTTGTTGCTTCCATCATATACTCCCATATTTTACTTTAACTCAGGTCCACCCTTTGTTCTCCAGACCCAAGGTCAAGCACCTCACACAGGGCTCTCACTTCAGAGTCATGCGAATTTGAATTGTCAAACAAAACCATTCCCTTCTAATTTAAAAAAAAAACATTTTCTCCTTTAACTTGCAGCCAGCTCTGTAGCACTACACAATTCAACGCTGTATGCAGTGCAGTTTGAAGAGGATTATGATTATATCAGGCCTATTTACTATTTCATGTGGCTCTTGATGATACTTTGTACTCAGCCTACTCAGCTTATTACTTTCTCAATGAATAACAAATGAGTTGTCTAATAAAAGGCAAATAAACACAGGCTAAAGAGAAGCCGATACAAATATTTTATTAGAACATATGTGGGGGGAAAATAGGTTTGGAAAATCAAGCATTAAATTCAAACACTAATGTGGGGCATACTTTGCCTCTTTGAGCACCTCATACCCTTTTCTCTCATCTGCTCTTACACAGGCACACACGGCGTCTTGCCTACTCATCCAAACAAGAGGACAAATTACTTTAATTATGGAGTAATTGCAGAGTCTTGTGTTAATTAAATCTTTATCAGTTCAAGTAAGTGGATTGCTCCCACATGGAACCCATGCAGTGACGTGCTGCCTTGCTCTGCCCCCCCCCCTCTGCTCTGTCTAAATTTTCAGTCTAAGACCATCTTTTATTCACAGCCTCACCCGACTCCACCGTCTCCTCACCCCTGCGTCTCACACCGAAATGATTGGGATTAGCATGATTTGGGGAAAGGGGCTGTTTTAACGAGTCTGTCGGCAGCCAGCTGTTTCTTAAAAATACCATAACAAACATGATAGCACTGACATGAGGGAGTGTCCTCCGCTGGAAAATGAGATACAAGATTTATCTCAGGTTCCTGGTGTTTGACAAAATTGAATCCTCTCATTTTAATTGCTCTCGACTAGGTGTGCTGCTCCAGGCGATGAAAACAGGAGCTCTGTATGTTGTCCCTTGTTCTCTGCAGACTATTATGTTCCATTGTGCAAAATGCCGATTATGATTTGCTTTATCCTTGTCATCTATCTTATTTAGGATCATTTAAGTAGCCACATGTTACAAAGGAACAGCAGTCGGCCCTGTTATTATGTGTGTTTGAGTCCCCTGCTTCTTGTAATGAGAACTGGATCACAGAGGAGAATTAATCTCTCTGAAGACTTAGTCTCTGGTTCAAGGCCTCACTCCATGTACATTTTACAGGAAATGATCTTATTTTTCCACTTACAACAGCACAGCATTAATGCTCATTGTTTCTCTCAGCTTTCAGTGTTGACCAGTGTTTGGACCATGATTTCTAGAGCAAAAGAGAGGCAGTTTTAAATGAAAGGAAGCAGCAAACTTACAAAGAGATCTGGTCTGTAAAATCAAGAACTATTTAACTTTGTCAAACAGAAATGACCTCGATATGATTTCAAATGATTTTCTTAGAAAAATATGACTAAGACACATGCTAAGCAGGTTTTCTGTTGGACAAAAAATGAGATAAAGTGTTTCTAAAGGATCTGCAAACTAGTTTGGCATTATGTACTGTAATTAATTGTTACATACTTTTTGGGGGACAATGTTCACTGATACTCATGGGCTGATATATTAACATTTGACTGAAGGTTAAAAAAAAGACCCACAAACAACGACAACTTAAGAAAGTCGCAGTCTAGAAAAGTGCCACAAAGGAGACTTGTTCTTTGGTTAATGTCTGTTGGTTCCAGGTTTCAGCCAGTTGGCGCTGCATATAAAGGATTCTTGACAAGATATTAAAAATTAGCATTTTATTTATGATTATGTTAATTTGTCCAATTACATCTGAGCCCTTGACGAGTGGAGGGTGGGGATGGGTGGATGCATATGAAACTGTTCAACCCCCTGAATTAA
This sequence comes from Archocentrus centrarchus, assembly GCF_007364275.1. Classification (NCBI taxonomy): domain Eukaryota; kingdom Metazoa; phylum Chordata; class Actinopteri; order Cichliformes; family Cichlidae; genus Archocentrus; species Archocentrus centrarchus. The sequence goes on along the minus strand of NC_044367.1, from coordinate 11,151,959 downwards.
ACCTGAGAGTCTGCACATCAAATGCATCTTGAGCAATTTCATATGCATCACAATGGCCTACAAAGTCAATGTTATGAAAACTGCATCCTATCCAGTTATTTCTTATCCTGACTGTATGCTGCCTATTGATTTTAAGTGAGGGGAGGTTGAGTAAACATGGCTGCTCTTTTGCAAGCTCAAATACTGCAGAGTTTTAATCTTTCAGTGTCAAAAGAACGTATATTTTGGCTTGTGGACACTGCCAATGTGCAACTGTTTAGTAGAGAGAATGTTTATGAGTCGATGAATGGGTGTAATATGGCTGTGAAGCAGATTCAAAAGGGCTTAACTGGATTACACCTCATTTCAAGGATGCTTAAGGTAAGATTAAAACTGATATGTGGTAGGCTAAGTGAGGAAAATACAAAATCAAATAGATGGAATTTCAGTCAGTGGTCTCGTAAGCCACTTGCTCATGCACGGCTCTTCTTTTCCTGTGTGTGTGAGGCACTGATTTAAAAAAAAAAAGAAGAATCAGCAACAAAAATCTGAGAAATTATGTAGATTGTTTGTGTAAAAAGGACTCAACAAAGGAAGCACGTGTACATTTTAAACAACAGTTTTGCTCCACTGGACCGTCACAATTCACCGTTAATGCCCTTTCTTATCTTATGCTACAAATCCCCAGAGCTGGAACATTAGAACTCTCTAATCACACACACTGGCACAGAGTATGGGCGCTCTGGCCCCACACAAACACACACATACAAAATCACACACCTCACATCCAATCTGAAAAGATAATGAATTTAATACTACTGCTATTACAGTCAACTAATGTTTGTTAATAGCCTGGTGCCATATGGAACGAGGGCCTCGACCATGTGGGTAATTCCGCTCTTTGGACAAGCTGTCAATATAAAGACCCAGCATTTATTTTGTGGATGGATGGGATGGGGCCATGGAAAGGAGGGGGGTTCTTAATCCAGCAGGCTCTCTAATGATTCTTCTGTGCCCCGAACAGGAGCTAGAGGCCTGTGAATATGCCTACAGTTGTGTTTTATCTCAACTATCAGAGCTAATATATGTGCCCATATTGGCACTCCACTGAGCATTTGCACATATGTTGTACAGTTTGGCTGGGTGCAAGATGAGCTTTCTGTGTTGTGGTGGTGGTGGGGTAATAGAAGTGATGGTTTTAGAGAGAAGTCTTTATGACGTGCCTGATTACACCCTCCGCACCCCCCCCCCCCCACCGCCCACACCCCATCCACCGCCACAAATTCATTCCATCTCCTCCCCACATCCCTCTTGCCAGCACTGCACCCCAGCGGATAACCAAGCTTGGATTAGCAGTGACATCACACTGAAGAGATGGCTGAGCCCCAGTGTGAGGAAGGGTGAGTACTTTGGTTTGTGTGTGTCAGATGGGTGTGAGTGTTATGTGTGTGTTCAAGACTGATTAGACGGTGAGGGTGGTGGTGAGAAGGAAGGGAGGATTAGAGAGCCATCTGAGAGTTGGTTAGGTGCTGACACCACTCCACCTCACCAAGGGCTCAATTTACTGAGGGATCAGAGTCATTTACGGTGGGCTGGGATTATTATCAGTTCAATAGGGCAATTTCTTTATTACAGTCACCTCTCAACCTCTGAAAATATGGACACTTGTGATACATTTACAATCTTGTTTCAGGTATAATCTAGTGCTTTACTGTGCACGTAATTGTGTATTAGAAGCAGGTAATGTAACAGCTCTAGTATAATGATGTTTTAATCAAGTAATGATGCCATTTTCACTATAAGGCTTTAAAAAAAGGCCCCTTCAAATTAGAGAAGGCAGGCTATGTTTGAGTTTGGATACTCTGTACTGACCCCTTGAAATGCACTGAGAAATCATAAACATTAGAAATGTGCATTTTTTTAAGTGCATATTTACATGTTGATCCTTAAAAACAGTGCTTGACAATAAATAATAGTCACAAAACAGTCCCTTCAGTAGCTGTTCTGAGCCTTTTCACTTCGACACACAATTTCCCTTAGCGGATGAATTTTCAGTTTACAGATTAGGCAGATTTAGTTATTTCTATTTCATTATTTGTCAGTACATTTTAACACACAATATTACACTTTGAAGCATCACTTAATACGCAAGAATGTGTTACATTTAAGATTAAAACGCAAAAAGGAAAGACTTTTAATTATTTTTAGACTCAATTTGACTCAAAAGCTGTCGCTGGACAGACCCACCACTGCTGTACATTCCTGAATGACAGCGAGTGAACCAGGAAGTAATCAGAAATATTGCTCAGCCAATACGTCCGATATAAAACACTGGGCATCCTCATCTAAAACACGCGTTAATTGCTACCTTGTTTCCATGTACATTACAACCCCCCCCCCCCCCCCCCCCCCCCCCCCCCCCCCCCAAAAAAAAAAAAAACAAAAAACAAAAACAGCGAAATCCATGATTAATGCAACCTTTTGAGAAATAGTACGGTAATATCGCGAGGTTAGCCTGTCGGCGTGAATCACTTGGCTACTTTCCGCGGGCAGGTACGACCTAACTGAGCACACTCGAGTCTACACAAACAAATCTGGAAAGTTTTTACTCGGACCTTGATTAAATTCACATCAGCTCTATCCAACACCGGTTTGGGGGTGGCTCAATGTTTTATTTATTTCCAGGATCGTCCGAAATAGATGAATGCTAACGTTAGCTCGCTAGTTAAGAGACATGCCAGTGAAAACTGTCGGTATTTCCCCTGAAAGAAACAAAATGTCCGCGGAGCACAGGGCCAGCTGGATACTGACAGGCACCGTGGTCGTTTGTGTCGCCGCTCTGTATGTGCCCTGTGTGCAGAGGACTGTCCCCGGCGGAGACTCAGGTTGGTACTAGCAGGCTAGCTAAAGCTCATCTGGTCACGTGGCTTTGTTGTGCTGCCGGTAGCCAATCATATTGCGGCTTGTTGATGAAGCTGCTGCAGCTTTACTGGTGCTGTCCGTGGTGCTTAAAGCGGCTTCGGCCGACATGACAATGTAAAAAAAATACTTGGTTGAAGAAGCCTACCAAACCCCAACTTTAAGTACCTTTTTACAGTATTTAAGACTGATTTTAGAATCCACGTTGGTAAAGACAAAAAGGGCATTCTTTCATAATTTTAAGCAATCAGTGTAATGAACAAATACTAAAATATTCCCGAATTTATAAGTGTATTTATTTAATTTTTTTCTTTATTATTTTTTATTAAATATGTTAACTTAAATTCTTCTTGCTCCTGCTGTAAAGAACAATTTCCTATCCTATTGGGATAATGTAGTTTATGCTTTTCTGTTCTATAAATTTATCAGCAAAGACTTTTGAAAGTTAACTGCAGTTCATTTGATTTTATTTCTCTATAGATAATGCTTTTAATTGATAACATAAGTCATTAGGGTTGTTTGAAGTCTGTAGATGTACAGTTCTTCACAGTTTGGTTTGCACCTCAGTTCTTAAGAGGGAATGAATCACAAAAACAATCTTTTTAACCACAGGTTTGATAACTTGATTGTGATTCAAACCTAATAAAAAAAAAGATGCTCCACATGGGTAAAATGGTATGGAAAGATGTAATCACAGTACAAACAAATATTAAATCTTATGTGTTTTAGAATTGTTAAAACCCTATGAAATGGATATGAAAAGTGCTAACAGGAGTTTACCATTTTTATCTGAAAACTTTATTTTGTTTTGTGACACCACTTGCGGCTGCTACCTTATTCACAAGGGGTTGCCACCGTCAGTAGTTCCGCAGGTTTGAATTGGCAGATTTCTTTTTTATGTCAGATGTTCTTCCTGATGCAATCCCAAAGGGATTTGTGTCTCCTCAAAGGGATCGTTCACGTGTAAACCACCTTTGCCCATTTGACCCTACACCTAATGCAATTTGTTGTCATTTTACAAATTTTCTCCACATTTTTTACGTTTTCAGATGTTTCTGACTGTGCCACCCTGTTGAGTAATACAGACACCATTCTTAATGACAAAGCACTGTTGACAGCCATTTACTCACACATACTTTTCCTCGTTTGTTTAAATTCAATATTTTGTGTGCATGCATAAACCTAATTTACATTTAGCAAGGCTCACTGTGGACTTGAACATATTCCGCTCAGTACCTTCCGATGGCCAGTGTGTTTTCCAACATTCTTGTAATGCAGTTTATGAAGGAGTGCCTTGAACAATTACAAACAGTGTTTAGAAGTGATACCAAGGTTACAAACTTGTAAATTATGGACTTGAGGGCATGAAGGCTCTGCTTGTTAAGTTTGTACTGCTCTGGCATGCGAGCTGCAGAAGGGAATGCATTTTTGCTGAATGAAAGCATAAGAAAAGCTCGGCCAGATATGAGCGAGGAGAGATGAAGCGAGAGCAGGCAATTGGAGTGCTGAGTAGCCCTGCTGGTTGTGCTGCTGTCTAGCGAACAGGGCCTTTGAAAAAATGGCCAGCCCCTTCTCCACAGTGTTTAGGGACGGTGCAGGATGCCCGCTCTGATAGTGCCAGCTGAACACCCTTCTGAATTCTCCAGGTCTCCGTTTCTGTGTCCTAATCTCTTTAGGTGTGATGTGCCCTGGAGAGGCTTGAGCGCAGCCCCGCGGGTACGCTGTTGTCTAGGAATGTGGAGTGTGGAAATGATGGGGATTATGGGAAGACTGGTGTGGGTGCCCATGCTCCACAATCACAAAGACTCTTGGCACCCGTGCTGCTACCCCGTTGAGTCAATATTTTCCCTTTTTAGTATTGGGGCTGCAGAACTGCGTCTCTGTTGCACTGAGATGGATGTTTTGGCTTGGTATTAGTTTGAGTTTCAGTGTTGAATGGTGTAAAAGTGTGCCACTTCTAAGGGGAAAATGAGTGAAATTGAGAAGCCGATGAAGGATGAGAAAGTGTGATGTTAAATGATGGCAGGTAGCTGGCGGCTCATGCCAGGTGAAATGGAGCTGTGAAAACATTTAAGCTGTGCAGGTGGAGGAGTTCTGACTTCATGGTCCATTAGACTGATAAGAGTTAGGGCTCCTCATGTGGCAGAAATTTAGGCATCATAATTCACTGTATCAGCAAGGTTGCAAAATATGTGAGGAAGCCAGTGACATCTAAAATTCAGCCGTTCTGTTTTGTAATGGTTGGTACTGCATTACTCCATATGTACATAGTGTTCAGATGTTTATTTAAAAAAAAAAAAAAAAATTATATATATATATATATATATATATATATATATATATATATATATATATATATATATATATATAAAAGCACTAACAGCTGCTTGGATTAAAAAAGCTGTATTTTTTCTTTTTTTTTTTAAATGTTATTTGTTGGAACTGTAAACACTGAAGAGCAGTATAAAGTAATTTACCTTCATGTGATTTAATGTGATCATGTGTAGTGTCTTACGGATTCGACATAGCTTATAAAGTGATAGACTCTGTAAGAAACAAGGCCATCGTTTCACTGGATGTTTGATGGAGGAAGGGACTACCCATCTAGTACCAGTAGAGGGGGCTGTCCTGAACCTAAACATTTATCAATGTCATTTAATCTGAACCAAATTTCAATTTTCATGAGTGGGAGATGCAAACATTGGGTGAGAAATCAGTCTAATTTGAAACGCTCTGGGTGTATTCTGGCACAAATGGGTTTGTGCCCAGATACATTAAAGCTTCCTCAAAAAGCTTTTAGGGGTTTTCTTTTCACTTTGTGCTGCGCCTCACACAGAGCTTGTCAAAAAATTGTGCAGCCGGCTTTTATTTTTACAGCTTACTTCATTCTGTGACTGTCACCAGCGTAGCCTTTCTGTTTGTGCCCAACGGACTAAACGAGACATTGAGACATTAGAAGTGTGGGAGCAGGAGAGAGGCACGTAGAGCAGCAGAAGAAAGAGGAAAGGAAGGGACCCTAATGCATGGGGAGGATGGGACTGGAAGCATTATTCTCAGATCTGCATATGTGTGTCTTTGTGTGACAGAGCATTGGAGGGGGAGTCTAGTGGTTTGTGTGTATGTGTGTGTGTTTATATCTATGTGTATGTGCTGGAGAAGGGAGGGAGGCATCGGGGGAGAAGTGAAAGATGAAGAGAATGAGCGTGCCGCTTAGGAAATGTCACACTGGGAAGATTTGCAGGTTTTGATCCTGGCAAATTAATGCAAAACCCCAGTGCAAGTATTTGATTTGGGAAAACTTTGGGAGCAGACTTGTCTCTTAATAATAATTATTGGGTTTACATTAATTTCCTCCCCTATTCTCTTCCACAGGAGAGCTGATCACCACTGCTTGTGAGCTGGGGGTAAGTATTAGCTGTATTGTTTAATCAATTCACTCATTAACTCTTATAAGCATTAAGGAAGTTTAATTAAGCATGGGCAGAAAGCAGATTAATTTACTTTCAGTCCACAGGTTTTTCCCCTTCTTTTCTATACACTTATTTTACTAAGTTGCAAGTAGAGAATGCTATAATTTGCAACCCGTTTTTCAAATCCAATTAAAGTCAATGGTAAGGCGATGGCTTTTGTAGGCTTTGCCTTATGTACGGTATAAGGCTTATTATATCCACCCCTCTTTTTTGTGTGTGTGTGTAAGCCGCGAAGAATGAACTAAATCGGGTTAACAGTTATAATAAGTTTTATTATTTAATAAAGTTTATTACGCCGCTGTGATCCTTTTAGGGAGGCTGTGTCGGTGTCACTATGCCAGTAATCCTGCCGTTAGTGCTGCAGTCCGTGTGGCCTGCCTGTCTGCCTTTCAGGCCTCCCCAGGGCCTTGCAGGCCATCTCTGGGACCCAGGCTGCTGGCCCCCCTCTACTGATCCCCAGAGCTTGAGACTTCTGCTTCTCTTTGCCCCCTGTGGCCTTTATCAGTCAGCTGTCCTTTAGCTACATGTCTGTACACTGCTGTCAGCCCACACAGTCCTTCCACTTGCTCTTGATTGCTGCTTATTTTGGTGAAGGTACCCACCTGTGTGATGCTACCATTTAGTTCACCAAACTGTCAACTATCAAACTGGCTGCTGGAGCTTTTCTTTTTCTCTCATATTTACAGCCTCTTTTTTGTTTGTTTTTTTGCTCACCGACTTATCATGATGTGCCTTTTCCATTCCCAGCTCCTCACTCAAATTCCAGCCAAGTTGTTTGTATGGCTGAACGTAACCAGAGAGCCTTTTCTGCATTTGAGGTGACTGGTGAATCACACTCTCACCTTTCAGCTTTATGCTCATTTGAAGAGCTGCCCCTTCTCACTGCCTGCATGCTTCGTGTTATCTGTGCCAGGGAATGAGTCTGCGTTTAATGACTGAGCCCTTATCTGGGTGGAAGAGACTTAGTGGCTAATTGCTGTGATTGCTGAGATCTCCCAGGCGAAAATGACTACAGCTCTGCGGTGGTTTGGGGGTTGAGGCTGGCGAGCACCACGTGCTTTACCATGGGCTCTGGGGAGCTGCACTGTCCTTGGGAAGAGGCCAGAGGAAAAGAAGTGAGAAAAGGAAGAAAGAAGGGGAGAGTAGGGTTCTGCTATGATAGCAGTCAGAGTAAAGCCAGGCACGATGTTTCTGACTCTTCACAAATTTTGCACTTACAGGGAACTGCTGAGGATAGTGCTGTGAGATTTGCTACTCAGTTGCAAAGGGCTACGGAAAAATATAAAACTGTCAGTCAACATTGCATAAGTTTTGGGTTCTCTTTAAAAACACTCCAAGATGTCAGGGAAAAACAAAATGCCATGTAGACTTTCAGCGTCCGAGCTCGTTGCCCATGAATACGTGTCGATACAGCAGTATATCATATCGCTTTCTTTTGCGATGCAGTTACAGATATGATACACTGGTGTCAAAAATCAGATTTTGTTTAGTAAGACTTGCAGGAACTCTCAACAAAGTTCAATTTACCAGAGTCACTACAGCTGCTTATCAAATAATTGAGGGTAAAATAGAAGTTGCAGTGAAGAAGAAGAAACTCACAGGGGGACAATGGCTGAAAGCAAATCAGAAAGCTAATAAACTGAACTGTTGCATTACTGAAATAGAGCAATAGTAACGATTACTGATACATACTGACACTACAATGGAGTGAATAAATACATTTTTTCCCTGCTATTTGTCTTTTCTTCTTGCACAGTTAAGTTACATGTATCATAGATTATTGCCTCTTAATGTATAGAGTATCATTATCATGGCTAACCTATTGTGATAGTATCATTGTTCAGTGAGCTGTTTTCACATACACTGCAGCTCTCTGAACATCAGGACTTTATGTACGATTAGGTCACTTTACCAAAATCAGTGGAGTATTTCCAGTAGTGAAAACGTGTCTGAAGTGGACTGTCTCCTGCTATATGCTGCATGTGAGGAAGGGCAAATATCCCAACATGATTCTCCCAAAACTGTATGAAGTTCATGCGTGAAAATGGCTTCTGTCTTTGTCATTGTGTCTTTAGGTGGCCCATCCTCCAGGTTACCCACTCTTCACTCTACTAGCTTGCCTGGCTATGCGTCTACTGCCCTCACTCTCTCCAGCCCACAGTGTTAACCTGATGAGTAGCCTCCTGGGGGCTGCATCTTGTGGTGGCTTCTGCATTACTGTCTGCAGGTAGGCATATGAAAATGTTTCCTATTTCTTATATATATTCGTACAATTTCTTGATGCTTTGTGTTCTGTTTTGTCATTACTGTGCTTTGATTTTGGTGATGGTATGAAAAAAAATTCACATTGGTGTCTTCTGCAGTACATGAGGTATCAGTCACTGAAGTACCTGAAATTTCAGGAAGGTAGAAAGAACCTCCCTCCTTCAGCAGAGGAGCCTTCTAGTGATTAACTCACATCAAGGGAAGTAACAATAAGACATTTTTGAGTGGCGGCATTCTTTAAACATTCCCCTACTGACTTTTTGCATCTTGAAGCTGTCTGGAACAGAGAGTGGTATTTTTGGGTCCTGACTGACAGGCAGTGGTCTCTCTGATCCTCTGTTCAGTATTCAGAAACAGAACCCAGTCGCCGTCCTCCCTCACAGCACCTCACCCTGCCTGTTTACCCATCAGCCACCCATTGTGAGCATGCGTGTATGTGTATGTATATCCCAATTATTGTGCCCTCCATCCCCCAACCTGACGCCCCTGTTCTTCTGCCCCCCCACTGCCCAGCATGCTCCCAATCCTGACATGGCACGATTTCTAATCTCTCTCTTCTTGCCTCCTGGGTCTGAGAGGAACAGGATCACTCTCTCTGCTCCTCCCTCTTCGCTCTCTTCAACCTCCTCTCCCCTCGGTCAGTCATGAACACAGTTTACGGTCTCTGCATTGCCATCTACCACCCTGCAGTTTCGCCTGCTGCTGACCCTATCATGTAAGGAGTATTTTACCCCTTCCTGCTTTGTCTGTGTGTTTATCTTGCATGGTTAGCCAGACTACCTTACATCACCCTTTTGCTGATTTTAGCCATTTTCCACACAGCATTGTTGGTGGCAGCTTAGTGTCAACATTTTACCTTTTTGTCCCAGTTTATGCATACTGTGCTGTTTCCAATCATGTTATATATTTCTAAGTTACTACTTCCAGAATAGGAATTGTTGAAGATGATGTAATTTCTTCCTGCTGTACACCTTGGCAGGCTGTGAAAGCTCAGTGATAGTGGGAGGACAGCAAGGGAAAATGAAATTGTGTGTGTTACCAAGTGCACAGTGCTGGGCCTGCTTCCTGTGTGCTTGGCCAGGGTGTACGAGGTGGCAGGGGGGCCAGAGAAGGTCAGGGTACAGGGTCAGCCCTGCTGAACTAGGGCAGGGAATGGGGAGAGAGAGCTCTCCAGGGGACTGGCCCTAAGCCCAGACTGCATCACCCGTAGACCCTGCCCTGTCTTACTGTTCCTGAGAGGTGAACCAAAGGCTGCCAGCTTAAGCAATGTTTCCAGGAAAGGACAAGAATGATGAAAGAATAAAAAAGGGTAAAGCTCTTCACTTCATTTAGGATGTTTTGACTGTGCATCCCTACTGCTACCCTGGTATTAATGCATTTGATGAGCTACCAGTCAATTAGAGGATTGGACTCAGTTCTTGGCCAGACATTTACAGTTATTTTGGGGGCAGAAAATATCCATGCAGTCTGGTGATATTTGGCTCCTAGTTTGCATGTTAACTGTAGCCCCAGTTTATAATCTCAGGGGATTTAGATCCAGTTGTGGATTATGGTCAAGTAAAAAGTCATTATAAAGCGCTACAACCCCCTCACCCACAACCCCCCAGCCGGGGTTGATGGGTGGCGAGGACATCCAGAGCACACAGTTATACCGTATAAGCTCTTAAGTGTGAATGTATAATCTATGCTTTCAATTTAGAGAAATGAACATAAAGGGTTTTGGTCATTATCTGTTCAGAGCCTAGTTTGGGATGAGCTGTGAGGCTGTGGATCAGCTGGCACACTCGGGCTACTGAGGGGTTACTGGAGAGGGCAAAAGATGAGAGAACTGGGAGAGGGTTCCCGGATGGTTGGGACCTGCTTCTTGGTTCTGGCATAGAGGGTATTTGGGTGATTTAACCCTGTCAAGAATACTGGCATAAATGTCATGCCACAGCCATGCAGAGACCCTCTGTCCAGGCCTTTCTCTCAGATGAAATGCCAAAACTGACCAACCGTTCATACACTATATTGCCAAAAGTATTTACTCACTGATCCAAATCATTGAATTCAGGTGTTCCAATCACTTCCATGGCCACAAGTGTATAAAACTAAGCACCTAAGCATACAGACTTCTTCTACAAACATTTGTGAAAGAATGGGTCGCTCTCAGGAGCTCAGTGAATTCCAGCATGGTACTGACCCCCCTGGTCGTCCATTACCGCCGGCCTGTGAATTTTTTCTGTCTAGAACCCTGAGAGTGGGGTCAACAGATACTGAGGCACATAGTGCGCAGAGGTCACCAACTTTCTGCAGTCAATCACTTCAGACCTCCAAACTTCATGTGGCCTTTAGATTAGCTCAAGAACAGTGCAGAGCTTAATGGAATGGGTTTCCATGCTCAAGCAGCTGCATCCAAGCCTTACATCACTGAACCTGTGGATGCTTTGCATTTGATGCAGTGGTGTAAAGCACACTGCCACTGGACTTGGACTTGGCCCCTAGTTCCAGGAGTGCACAAAGCAAGGTCCATAAAGACATGGATGAGCAGGTTTGGTGTGGAAGAACTCGGCTGGCCTGCACAGAATCCTGACCTCAACCTGACAGAACACCTTTGGGATGAATTAGAGCGGAGACTGTGAGCCAGGCCTTCTCATCCAACATCAGTGTCTGACCTCACAAATGTGCTTTTGGAAGAATGGTCAAAAATCCCATAAACACTCCTAAACCTTGTGGAAAGCCTTCCCAGAAGAGTTGAAGCTGTTATAGCTGCAAAGGGTGGGCCGCCATCATATTAAACACTAAGGGATGTCACTCAAGTTCATACGCGTGTGAAGGCAGATGAACGAATACTTTTGGCAATATAGTGTACCTACTCTGCCCTTGCTTTGAGTTTGCTGTGTCATTTCCCAATATAATTAATTTCTTAAATGTCATTTGTTATTTTTGTGCCTTTTGTGGCCTTCATAAACTATTTTTTTTTTTACTACTTATCATTTTTTTAGGTTTGCATTTGCTCAGAAATAGGCCTCCCTCACCCTCCCAAACAAATTATTGCTTTGTGAAATTATGTTCAGATGGCAAAATATTTTGAAGTTAATACGGGTACTTGAAGTCAGTTTCTCTCAAATAATAAATGGTAAGACCTTGAAATTCATCTGGAATATACCCAACATTGTGAGCCTTTGATGTATCAATTTAAATTAGTCGGCCAGATTGCCGTGTTTAATGTGGGGGAATGTAAGTTGATAGGCTTGGAAGCCACTTCTCTCTCTTGCATAAGTTTAAATGTAGCAATTTAGCCTCCCTTTGATTTGTCAATTACAGTTCTCTTTGCTTGATCATATAGTTTGATGGCCGAATTGCATGTCTTGTTGTGTTTTCACACCATGGCCTGACAAGCCTTTGAGGATGGTGGCCATAATGATAATTACTATCGATTGCACTCGGAGGTTCACAGAGAGAAACATTTGGCTGGTGGAATGCTAAAGGCCTCAGCTATGAGTCTCTGGAGGAATGCACTCTTCATAGCGGGATAATCCAGACAGCTCTGTATTCTGTGCCTTCTCGTTTCATAGTTTATCTGCTAAAGCTGCTCTGAATCTCTGCTACCTGAGAGGAATCTCTCTCCATTCCCCAGCTTATCCTGAGACACCATGAGCAGACACGTTAGCGCGCTGACAGCCGTCACAGCAGAAAAACAACCTCGCCACACTCAGTCATCAGCACTTTTGGTTTGATCACATGATTACATAACAGGCCTGTTGAAGCACACCAAACGTGTCTGGCCTCCCTCTTTCCCGGTGGCTCTCGAAAGAAAAACTGCACACCTGCGAGAGGCTCCCCTGCCAGGAGCTGGCCCATGTGGCACAGCTGACACCTCAGTGGACGGGAGGGTGGGCGTGGTGCCATGCCCTGCAGTGTGCTGCATCCCCAGCTCCTTATAAGGACCTCCACCATATGGTCCCAATGGTGCTTTCTCTCCTTGCTCAGGTGGGTTGTTTTTCCACAGGGGTGGGGTTGCGTGTGCCTTGTTGAGGTCGTGTCAGGAGCAACGTGTGGGGGAATTGTTTTTAGCAACCACTTATGTAGGTTTGTATCCAAAAAACAGCTTAATAGAGTTGTTTTATTGGGTAATGTTCTCACCTCTACCTGTAGGTGGCAAGGATGCCCCTCCTTCTCACATCTGCTACTCTTGGATAAAATCTTCAGCCCAAGTGGCCATAAAGAATATACAGCCATTGCTGTTTATTGTTTTTTTCTGAAAATGCAGAAGACAATTTTAAGTATGTCTGTTTAAAAGGCCTCAATCACTAGACCTTTTGTTCCTATTCTGCTGTATCTCATCCGTCATATTGTAGTCCAACAGACCTCCTTTACTCCCACCCTCCTCAGCATGACCAATGGTTCCCCCAGGACTCATCCTCTAATACAGTTAAACAGATGTCTAATGAAGATGTTATTTCCTCATTACTGGCTACGGGATGGGGATAGAGCGGAGGAGGGAGGAGGGCTAGATAGACAGCAGAATACAGTACCAGTTTAATATTCCTTTCGCCCGTGGGCCCGAGATTGTGTCTGCCTCGGACGTCAATATTACATTCCTCACCCACCACAGGCAGTCTTAATAAGGCACCAGGCACAGAGACGGATCAGACTCGGCAATTACAATTCACCCAGAATTAGTTAATGGAATCTATACAGCAACATTTATGTATCACTGGTGTGTGCCTAATGACTTTGTTGGAAAAAGCAGCAATAAAAATGGCATTCAGAGAATTGCATAAACACGGGATTTTTCTAAATTGTTTTTTTTTTCCCCTCTTCCTGTAATTTTTGTGTGTTGGGTGGAGATTAAGATGGCATTCTGGGAGAAATTGTCATGTCAGTGGCTGCATTGTTTGAACAGAATTGTGGTGATTAATTTTACACGCACTTGTAGCACTGGAGCGCTTTCTTGGAGGAGGGGTGTCTGAGCGGCAGAGCCAGGACCCTTGTTTACCCTCCTTTCAGCGCAAAGAGACAGCCTCTTCTCCGCACACCGCATGGTGAAGCAAAGACGGGGAAATGCTTGATTTGGAGACTGGCTAGAATTTTTTTTCCTCTGGCTTTAAATATAAAATATTTAAACAAACTGTTTTGAAGTCAGTTAGTAAAAAAACAAAATTCCTCAGTATCAATAATGTAATGATATTTTGAGGGTGGCAATTGGTTCTTTTGGGAGATAATTTTACATGAAGTAATTGGGAAAATAACCATAAGTGACCAAAGAAGTTAAAATATGATGAAAATTTGATATGATATGAAATCATATCAACAATATTTCCATTAAAGGGATGGGTAATTTTACAAATGTCAGTGCTTGTCATATTAGTAAAATCAACTTATAACACAATTATTATTTAATATTTAAATACCATAAGAAATAAATAAAATTAAGATCTTGGAATATTATTTTGTCTGTGTTTACCTGCAATTGAAATCTTAAAGTTAGCATTGCATGCCCATACAAGCTGATAGAAGATGAATTTAAAATGAATCATCAAAAGTCATAACAGCAGAGGCTAACATGTCCTGGTTGTTACTCTCAAGTATAGATCGAGCTCCCCAAACTCTTGTGTCTACATTTCCTCTAATGCAACATTGTACATCTTTTTTTCAGCCCTTTTATATTTTAAACTCCAGTCTCATATTTTGTGAAGTAGATTTTCTGTTAAGAATTTAGGGGCTCTTGACCCACAATAGCCCACAGAAGACTAACTTACAAATGTTTCTGCTCTTATGTGACAAGATAACCTGTTTGAGCTGGAATTTATAAAATCCTAAAATGGTATGATCATATTGTCATGATGTAATTCCTCTGAAAGACAATTAAATGTAACCATTTAGTAGTACTAAATCAAAGCTGATACTTTGATTTTTCTGACATTCCTTAACATTTGTGTATCAGTTGCCGATTGGCTTTGAAACTTCAAAGCAATACATCATACCCCTGTCATATAATAGCTGCTAAGTAGCCTGCCTGGTGTCCTGGCCAGAGGGGAGCCCTGGGGTGTTTGCGAGGGCCAGCTGGAAACCTCAGCCTCAGCCCGAGCAGGCCACCCCCTCTCTCTCGGGCTTTCTACCCTCTTCAGGAATGTGTGATTGTTTTCCAGCACTGCTTACCCAAACCACCACTCGGTTAGAGAACAGTGCAGCGTTGATCCGCGATGGCACAGCTGTGGTATTGTCTGTTCCCCGGGGTGGTGTGTAACAGTGGCTCCCTTAGCCAGCTCCATTGTGAGGCTTCATTCAGAGCCGAATGCTGGTGTAGGCTTTTTGTGTGCTGCTATTTAGTGCAGACGACTGATGCTGGCATGTCTCTGGCCCATACTGTAGAACTGAGTGGGTAAATGAGGCAGGTCTCATTTTGACACTTCAAAGTGATTATACTGAGCTTTTGTTGTGTCCTTGAAGGGGACATTGTCTCTTGTATTATTGTCATTTTTTTGTTTTATTTACCTTTGATCCTCCCTTTTGAGCCTATGCTCCTGTTTCACTTTATTCAAGTTGAATTACAGATAGTTTTTACTTTATAACCACTCACTTTATTTCCAAGTTTGTGCTTCATTTCAGGCTTTACATATAATATTGGTCATTGACTTAATTATCCAAGTGATGACACAGACATTTTTTGGCAGGGTGGATCAATTCAGGGTTGAATAGTCTCGTTGTCAGCCATGTTATTCTCCTGCCACGTCCCAGCCAGGCCATTGTCACTGAGCCATAACATTTCAGTACAGCAGCAGCATCCTGCACAGCGCTGAGTCGCGATAACAGGGAACACGGCCACAGTGGTGTCAAAATGTGTCCTGCTTTATCCGAGCGCCCTGGGAGCAGCCAGCCTGGAGAATGAGCTGTGGAGAGGCTGAGTGGGACCCAGGTGGTCTCGCGCAGACAGACAGGTCATTTACAGGCTGCACTGTACACACATCACTGGGTTCTTACCGACTGACAGGCTCTAACAGAGAGATTTGTCAGGCACTCAGGGAGAATAAAGAAGTTGAGGGACAGAGGTGTGTGTCTTTGAATATGTGACGAGTGGTGGCTATCAGACGAGCTACAGAAGCAGAAACAGACTTGGTGTAATAACCCCTTCTTTGGGACCCCCGTGACTGCTCTGCACCCTGTGCCACCCCCAAACCAGCCCCCCTGCTAGGTGCATGAGCTGTGGGTTAATTGTCATGCGGGGAGGTAAAATTATGGGTGCGGGAGGTCTCTGCACCTCAACAAAAGTCCCCATCTGCAACCCCCACCCCAGAAAACGCCACCCTTCTTCATTTTTCCTTCAAGTTACAACTAATTCCTGGAGCGGTGCGGAGAGAAAGTCGCTGCTATCTCTTATTAAGACCCACTCCTAGACGCCCCCCCGCCCCCATTAAGTGCACGCAAACACACATGCGTGTGCTCATTCACTAGGCTCGCCTTACAGAAAACACAGGAAAATAGTGGAGAGTAGGAGAGAGAAAACCCAAGAATAAAAGGGGAAGTAGTCAGCGAGCTAAAGTTTTTTTTTTCCACCCTTCTCTTGCTCTCCCTCGCCTTTTTTTTTCCTGATTTACCGCGCTTTCCTCAGAAAGCTCCATTGTTCCCCTAGCCTAAGTCTCATCAGGCCTTTTGTGGCTGACTATCACAGCGGCAGGCAGAGAGCTGGAAATGTATAAATGGTATCATGCCTTGTGATTAATGGCGGTGCTTATGAGTCAGGTCTGATAACGGGCCTGCTCTCTACTCAATTTCAGATACCGTTAATGGAATCTGTCTTCTGCGATTGTAATGTGAGAGCGCCTAATTTGCTATGGAGCTTGAAGCTGTCACCGGCAAGGGATTGTGGGGTCATAAGGGACCTGGCAGCCGTTTGGCCTGCAGCTTGTATCTGCGGTGCTGAATAGAGCAGCTCTCTGCCTGTCAGTTAGCTGATAGGCTGATGAGGACTCTAAGCCACTCCACACAATGGCGGAAAGGGCCATACTGCCTGACTTCCCTAATTGTCGAGCCTGCTCATATTTCAGAGCCAGCATGCTGGGGACTGGGTTGCTTTTTTTTTTCTCCTTTTCTCTTCTTTCTCCTCTCTCTTCTTGAACTTTTTTCTTCCTTTTTCTATATTTCATCCTACATCCCGCACACTGTCTCACCCCTTTAATGCACACTTTTCTGCACTATTTTCCTTTTCTTTCCCTTCTCCCCATCATTTGTCGCCTCTCTCTCTCTCTCCCCCTCTGTCTCTCAGTTTAGTAAGTGGTGGGTCTTAGCGTATGACAGATTATCCCAAGTTTGCTTCAATTACCGCAGAGGAGATGGAGACAGTACAGGAGAGGAGGAAGGGGAAAACTTTTGTGCACACATTATATTTAAGAAGCTGAGGATAAAGTGCTATCTGCACCACGGTGGTTTCTGTGCCAGTCTGTTCAAGATCAGCTGGCTGCTGGAGAGGGACTTCTCGTGATATGTGAATTACCCCAAATCACAGAGAGTGTTTTTCAAGGTCTTGTCCGAGAAGCAAACTTGGGTAGAAGGACGATTATAATGGGTCCCCAAATTAGTTAGAGGGAAGTGGTGGCTTTTTTGACAACAATATTTAAAATTTGTGTGAAGCTGCTGACTTTGTTATTTTGCTCCTTTTTGGTGTCATTGCGGTGTAACTTTGATCAAATAAAATATTAGAAAAAGCAATTTAAGTTCTGCAGCCTTTAAAAGTACTTTTTTTGAGATTCATTTTAAGTCACTTGTTTTTAATAATTGAAACATTCAGATCCTTAATTTAGTACATTTTAGTGGACCAGATGGTAATTAACTCCTCCTCATTTCTCTTTGATACCTCTTTGTGGTTAGATCCAAGTGCTGTATATGATTTTGGGGGGGAAGAAAATGCTGTTCCTGGATTTTTAGTGTAAAGACACAGTTCTGTCTAATTAATGAAACCCTCTTCTTCTACACTGTCAGGATGACAGGTCCTGGTCCTGGAGCAGTGCTGGCTGGTGGGCTATTCGCTGTGTCCAGACTCAGCTGGCAGTGGTCTGTGGTGGCAGAGGTCTTCACCCTCAACAACCTTTTTATCGGCCTTCTCTTCTTCTTGACCGCCAGCTTCCACTGTGCTGAAAATGCCATGCAGCGCAAGAAGGTAACTCAATACACCACACAGCAGGAAGGGAGCTTTCCTGTGATGTTTTTACTTAACTTAAACGCACAATGCTGCACTGTTTTGGTTGTCCCTCTCAGATTGCACACTGGGGGGCATTATGCTGTGGCTTGGGCCTCTGTAACCAGCACACACTGGTACTGTATGTGCTGGTCATCATTCCTTGGGTCCTTTACCAACTCTACTCTCAAAAGGTAGGTCACGGGCCTCATTAGATAAAGCATGCATAGGATTTATAGACAGCACAGAAGAAATAATAAGTTTAAATATGTTAATGGATTATTCAGGACTAAAGCTGTGTGCAATTTCTTGATAGAGATAAAAAGAAACTATAATAATAAGGTATCTTAAGAAATTATTTATTATGGAATTATGTTTTTCCTTATTCATTATTTTCTTCCATATATCCTCTTCAAACCTTCTGTTTGCGAGGTGCAGCCAACCAGAGGGAAGTTGGATTAAAGTGAGGGTAGCCTTAAAGGGACAGGAGCTTTAAATATGGATTATCTTCAACTGTGAATTCTGCAGAACTGTCTTAGTCCAAGAATAAATATGTGGAGCTGGTAATAAGCATAATGGGTTCACTTCAAAGTTACTGTTGGTCTGAAAAAAAAAAAAAAAGATCTGTTAAGGAAACGCATGAACAAACAATCAGATTTCTCCAATCTTGTTGACACACCCTCTTCAAGGGAAGCTCTTGCCATTTTACTGTTTTGCTTGCATTTTGGGCAACATTACAAATTGAAGAACATCTTATCCGTGTATTTAAACAGGAGCTGTCTTTGCATGGCCTTGTATCTCTGGGATTCTGTTTCCTCGCTGGCTTTCTGCCCTACATTTACCTGCCAGTTTCATCTTACCTCAACACAGCCCGCTGGAGCTGGGGTGACCAGACCACCCTGTCAGGTCTGTTGACCCACCTACTGCGAGCTGAGTATGGCACGTTCAGTCTAGTAAGTGCTGCTTGCCTTGCTGTATTTAAACTGACACGAACCCTGATCATGCTTTCTTAGCTTCCATTGTTTTTGTTTTGCAGGCAAAGACAGAAAGCTCAGTTAACCTCACCACAATGCTGCAGTAAGTTTGTGTGAGCTCTTTTTTTTTTAACAGCCTTGCAGCTGTTTGCACTCAGAACTTCCTGACATCTTCCTGGTCTGAATATTCTGCGCTTCAAAGTTAGATTGTCATTTAAGTCTAGATTTAATGATTATCAGTTAATCTACTCACTGTTTGTTTGGGCTATTAATTTGATTAACTTTGATTAACATAAAAATTCACATTGTGTCTCAGAGCACAAAGTAATGTCACTGAAGTTCTTGTTTTTCCACCCAACAAACTCAAGCCAAAGATGGTCAGAAGGAGCACATTTTCACATTTAGGAAGCAGGAAACAATATGTTTGCCATCTCTGCACTCATATCCATAAACTACCCAGCATGTTTGATTTCTGGTACTTCATTTCTATTTAGATAGTAAGATCTAGAAAGAAAGTAGGGGGATTTGATCTGAGGACAGTGAAGGCACATATTGGGCTAGAGATGGAAGACCCAACTATTCTTTGTGATGGTTCTGTTGATTTATACAGGTTTAACCACACACACACACACACACACACACACACACACACACACACACACACAAACACATACACACACACACACACACACACACACACACACACACACACACACACACACACACACACACACCAATCCATTATAAGAGCCCACAGTCATTTCTACAGCCCATCTTTTTCCTTACTCTCTCTAGCAGCTTTTGTTCTTCCCATTCCACTCTCTCCCATCAAAGCAGAACTGAACCTGCTTAGAGGGCCAAATCGCTGTGTTCTCTTTCTCCAGCAGTTTGAAATGATCACTCAGCTCTGGTGTTTAAGCGTGACAAGCTGTGATGACAGACATTGCAATAGAGCTTGAGAAATTGTATTTTTCCACTCTAGCACCTCCCCACCCCCTCCACCCAATTCTCTCCCTTGCTTCCCTCTACTACCACCACCACAGTCATCCCACTCCTGGTATCTTTCTCCAACTGACGGGATGGGGTGCGTGTGCGTCTTAAGACCCCCCACGACCAGCCCCCCCTCTGCCAGGCACCCACCCCATTCCATCACCCCTGCTGCTTGATGGACAAGCACACCTTCAAGATGGGGAAGAGAGGCGAACATGACAGGCATGTCGCACTGGAGACGTAAACCCACTGGAATAGCTGACACACACACACACACGAACACACGCTCATGAGCACATTCACACATAGTGTACATTGGGAGATATAGAGACTCAATAAGCTGTCAAATAGAGATGGGTATTAAGGAAGAGGCAGGAAACTATCTCTCCGCTCTGAGCAAGCGCTCTGTGACTGACAGGCGCTGTGAGGAGAGGATGGGGCTGTGGGGGGTGGATGACACAGTCATTCGTATCTGTCAATCCGATTGAAAGGAGGAGTGCACAGTCCAAGGAGTTTGTTTTGATAGGGGATGAAGGGCATTTAATAATTGGTGTCCTTGAGTTCAGTAGCAGGGAGGGTAATTGAGCTTGTCTTTGGTGTCCGTCATGTCTGTGTGTGTGTTTGTGTGTGCAGGGCCCAGTTGGACCACTGCCTGGCAGAACTTTCACCTCCTGTTTCGGTACTGGCAGGAATAGGCTTTCTGCTCTCCTCATTGGACAGGTAGGATGAGTTAGATGCCAGCACGCAACTCACCAAACTCTGTCATGCACATCTCAGCACCCACTTCAACTAAAAATCTAATCCCCTGGAGTAAAAGACAGGGAACAAAACCACTGACAAAATGCTGATCTTAGAAAAAAGAATACAAAACAACACTGAGGCACCTAACTGTCAAACTGTCACGACGCTCCACATTCAGATCAAGAGGATTTGATGTGTATTTTGGATTTTCAAAATCATGTTTGTGTGTACAAGTAAATCACTGCCTGTATGCATCTATATGTGGCAGTGTGATCCTGTAATTCATTACAGGGGAGCCTTTGCTGGGATCTGTGGGGTGGAGCTGATAAAGCCCAGTAATGCCCCGAAGCCCTGCAGGGCACAAGCTATTCCCCTTCTCCCGAGGTGCACTTCAGTAAACCGGGCTACATACACAGACAGATGATGAAGAAGAGGGAGGTCACCTAATAGATTGCCTAAATGAAAGCCTGCAAATGCTTATTTACCCCATTTTAACATGTTAAATTGTAAATAAAATTTTGGACGATTTTTTTTTTTTTTTTTTTTTTTTTTTTTTTTGCCAAGAGGGGAAATATTTTCTTTTTAGTGTATAAGAACATTTTACAGCTGTACTGTAATGAGTTTGTGATTCAGTGGTTGGCACCAGCTCATTATTACTCAGTCTGCATTAGAAAATCAATCATGCACCTCTTAGCTTGCTGGCAGATACATTTTCTCTCAGGCTTGTGATCTCCGTCCGTGCATTAATATTCTTACGGACTTATTCAAAACAAGTATATTTTTACAGAGTAAATAGACACAGTAATACATTAGACTAAAAATATGGAAATGGCAGAATATGCATTAAGAAAAAAGGAAAACTAGTTAAATATTTGTGCGTTGAATAATCCGAGGTGTCTTGTTCTAGGAGGTGTCGCTCGGTGTCCTGGCTGTTAACTGTCATGCTGGTGGTCTATTCGCTGTTTTTTGCATGGAGAGCCAACCTGGACATTAGCAGACCCTTACTGCTCGGAGTGGTGAGCTATAAGACTTTGATTTACTTTGACTTCTTCTCTCATAGCTGAGCGGTTACATTGTTTTGGAATTTGTGCTCAGCACTGAATTACAATTATGACTCAGTTTTCCATATTTTGAAATAAAACCGCAGACAGCAGTATATTGCATGTTGATGCTGATGCTGGTTCGATGGGAAACTAAGCCACACAAGAAACTATGGGAAACACTTTTGTGCATGTGTGGGTTGTACCTTGGTCTGTATACACACTTGTATGGTCTCTTCCTGCAGGTTGAGCGTTTCTGGCTCCAGAGTGATGCTGCAGTGTGTGTGCTGGCAGGCCTCGGCTTGAGCCGGACTCTCGCTGAGCTGGAGAGGAGGCTGGCCTATAGGGGGTTGTGGAAGACCACAGGCTGGGTCTTCACTGCAGCTCTGCTGGCACATATGGTGCACACCAATCACAGGTGAGCATTGCACTCACTTACAATAACAAGCTTGCTGTTGTTTTGGATGTGATGAAAATCTGCAGTGCTGTTACTGGTATCTGCAACATTGCATGTGTCTAAAATGGTACATTTTGTCTCAAGCAATGAGTTTAAAATGCTGACTTTAAATTTTAAGATTTGTTGTGTTGTTGTAGTAAGACTCGTTTTTGCCCTTGCCTGAGAATTGCACTGCGTGCGAATGAAGACATTATCAAAGTGAAGCAAAGGCAGCATTCTAAACTCATTCTCATTGTTTCATTTAAAAATCCAGCGCTCTGGAGTTTAACTCCTTACAAAATCCTTACAGTTCCATTTCCACTGTTGTAGATTTGCAGTAAAAGGGCTGAGTTAGGACTTTGTAACATCTGAATTTGCAGACAATTAGAAAACTAATTCTTAGCAGCAAAGATTTTGATCACAGTAGACCTAATTATTGTAGCTGCATTGTTTTGTTCTTCTACAGGCTATTAGTGATTTCAGCCTCTAATAGTGTTTTTGTGTCAGACAGCTTGTGTCTTACAGTTTCTTTTCAGATATGTTCACAATCCATGTATCTGTCAATTTAATATTTTTTTACAGTATTCATGTTTGCAGTAACTACACTGAACCCAAATGTTTGTGAAGTATGAAGTTAAATACTTCTCTCTTGTAAACTTTAAATGAAGTAAAAACTCTCATCTTCTAGTTCCTTCTAAAATCCCCATGCACAGTTTTTTCCTGAGTCAACCTGATTTGTTTCTCTTTTGCTTCTCTGCACTTCATACTTGCAGGTCTGAACTCCACATGTCAGGTTTTTCTCCGCTCACCCCATGGTAGGGGCTAAAGAGAGGCACGGTTAGCACATAGATTCCACTCTCAGAGCTCAGTCTGAGATGTTAGCTGTCCGAGAAGGCAGATTACACCAGTGTAGCGCTGGGGAGTGCCAGACAGCCATCACTGAGCGGCTTTGATCAAGAGGAGAGCATGGCCTGTGCTGTCAGACCCATCACACCTGTCTCCCCACGATTAGATAGGCAGCTAGAGTGAGGGGAAGAGGCGGGGGCACTGACAACTTACCCTCAGAGCACCTTGAAAGCATACCTACAGACACTCACATATACACCACCGCGCACATCATACACACCCCTGAGCAGGGGTAATGATGCGTTTAACCATTTTCAAATGAGAGAAAATGCAACTGTTGTATTGATGCTAGTATACAGTAATTGTTTGCGAATGTGCTGATGATCTTAGGGAGTGCGATCAGAGTGGTAACAGTGTGGTGGAGAGGTTCGGCAGGGAGCTTCTGGCCTCCTTCCCAAAAGACTCGATCATCCTGACCAGAGGAGATCTGCCTGGAAACTCTCTGCGTTACCTACACTACTGCCAGGGTGTACGGCCTGATGTACGCCTGGTTGATCAGGAGGTCAGAGCCTTAATTTCAACTCTGTTCTCACTGAAGTTTTGATATTTGATGCAAACCAAAGAATTATTACAGAATTATTAAATACAGATGTGGGTAAAGAAGAGGTACAAAATGAGTTAAGCTAACTTTTTCTTATATTCCCTGTATTGAAATAATTATCCTTTGCCCTTTGTATTATAAACTAAGGCATCTTATTTATGACAAAACTATCTGATCTTATTTTTATTGTCCATTAAAACCATTCCATACTGAAAAAGAGGATTTGTTAATTTTCAATAAGTAAAAAACAAAAAGAAAAAGTGTTGTGAATAAAGCACAATTTCTTATTATAATATTGTATTTAACATATTTGTGCAAAGTGGCAGCTTTATGATGACTGTAAGAAATTCATTGAAAGTCATAAATTAGATCCTTACGTCAGCATTACAGGCTTTATAAATGGGTATGTTGTCGTTATATACTTCTTGGTCTGTATGCGTTATCAGTAAGATTCACGAAGTGCTTTAAGATATGAATAGTAGTTAATGGAAGCGAAATAGTCAATCCTTCATTTTCAACTAATTGCTCTGATGATTCTTTAACTGATAATCCACTGGATATAAATATTTCTCTGGGATTGGTGGTACTCTTTGTTCTTACTAGATGATGACATATGCTTGGTATGTGGCCAAGCTGGCACAGCACCACCCTGGGGTCCGCTTTCCCGGCCACTGGTGGGACCCGGTCCACCCCGAAGAGAAAAGCACCTTCAGTCTCGAGGAATTTCTGTCCCACAACACACAGTGAGTGCCTCAGACACATGAAGAGAGCAGAGAGGGAATAAAAGGACGGTCTGAACAGCTATACAGAAGGATGTTAAATGGAGAGAGAGTGAATTGGGAGGGCAACAATGGTCCAAATGAACAAGTGGGTGATCTAATGAGGCAGAGATCAGTAGGATGGTCGACACAGTGCAAGCACAAGATAAGCCCACAGAACTGTTGAGGCCATAAAAGGAGTCTGATGAACTACAAAAGTCAACTAATCTACTTGATTTGGTTAAATGGTCTCTGGTGGACTTACTGCTGCTCCCTGCTCCTGTGATTTGCTCCTTCAGGAGGAATTGAGACCCAGAAACTGGATGGTGCCTTGTTAATACCAAGCCCACCAGGGGGCAGTGTTTGCCAGGCCAATATGTATGTCTCTCTGTGGGGCAACACTGACCTGTGGGATTAACCCTCAGGGTGTGTGAGAAGCATATTGCTAATGTGAAGCTAGAAGGTGCTAGGATGTGAGGAATATTTGTCTATATAGTGTCCTGTATGTGTCATTATAAACAGCTACCTGGAAAAAATAAATAAATAAAAAAATTGAGGGAGTGAGCAAATCTCTATCTGATAGTTTGTCTCTGTTTTTCTGCAGGAGGGATGTGTTTGCCTGCATCGGACTTCCTGATGGAGACCCGAGCTGGGAACGTAGTTATTCCCGCTGGCCCCTGGGTGTGTGTGACTACTTAGTGCCTGTTCAGAGGCAGTTTCACCCTGAAGAGTGGGCCCATCGCACACGCAGTATCTACAACTGGAGTGAGCCACACAACAGGTGCACACACAGACACAGTTAACGCTGACCTCCCTGCACATGTCTGCCTGGGTTATACTATAAAAATAATATATTCCAGATATTGTGTGGTTTGTTTTTTTTTTGTGGGGGTCATTTTATGCTCATTGCTCCAATATTCAACCTGACATTTTAAATGATTTTAGAAAACAGATCTCTGTGATGTTCATTAAAAAAAAAATGACTGGGTCACTTCAGAGGTTTAAGTGGTTAAAAACGATCATGGTGTAATTTTCGGGAACTGCTGTTGGCCAAGAAAATAAACAAATCCTTCGGGGGTGGGGGTGGGGGTGGGGGTGGGGGGGGGGGGGGGGGGGGGGGGGGGGGGGAATCTCCATGCTCACTTTTCTCTCTGTGGTCTTCAGTCATCCCTCCACAGACTCCACAAAACGTCCCTCAGTGGGCTTGTCCTCTGTTCTCCATGCTGTGATCTAGCTCTTTGTGAATTTAACCAGAGCAAGACATTAGGCCCTTAGCCATCTGAAATGAGACTGAAGATGAAAAATAATGAGTTTCTTATTGCGTTTTGTCAATAACTGTGTCAAAAGTGGAATTAGTCAAAGCTCCATATTTTGTTGCTGTTGCCAGCAGCCCTTCATTCACTCAGATATCCACGGCTGAATACTGTGACATTATTTCCCGCACCCTCACGACAAGCGTGTCTGCCGATGCCCACAAGCCAAATATTAGCTCGGAAACCCTGCTAAAATATTCTTTTGAAGAAGAGGTCAAGTGTTTACAGTCAACAAAGTGAAAAAAAAAAAAAGGCAGACGTGGTTTTACTCCATGTCTAATGTGCTAGCTGGTATTGTTGCTCAGTCACTTACTGTTTATGCAGCAAACATTGATGTTTAGTGTATCAAAACCTGCACAGCCAAGTGGAACAATATATTCACATAAATAATCATTTATAGTTAGTGGAACTGTGAATAAGCCAGTGCAGTGCCTGAAGGTAGTTTAGATAAATTTTTTTTTTTTTCCCCATGTATGAACAGTTTCCATCCTGCATCCTGGGAGCATGTTGCTAATGAAGAGATGTGGCAAGCCAGGTATGTTAAATGCTTTACAGGAGATGCTGGTTTTCCTGTTTGGACTGGATGTATATTTTAGAGTGTAAATAAAATGCTGTGTCACGATGCATACTGCCCCACTAGAACATCTCCATAAACCAGTCTTGTGTGGTAAAACATCTACATGTACATTGTATTTGGTGCCGGCATCTACATAAATCACTCCATTGGAGTGGTGCGTCTGAGAGTGTGGATCTGCATGGCTCATCCATCCAGCACTTAGCCCCAAGCCTGCGTGCTTTGTTTCAGGATGAAGACGGCTTTCTTTCTGTTTGACCTGGCTGAAAGGATGCAAGGAGAGGGGAAAACTCGCCTCTTTGAGCTGTCTTACACTGTGAGTCTGACCCCAACAAGCATGTAAACACTCTCATGTACCACAATAGGACAGATTAAAATGCAACAGGAAAAGAATGACTGTTTTTATGTTTGTCTCTTTTATGTTTGTCTCTCTGATTTTTTATTTTTTAATTTTTTTTTGCTGGGCAGCTATATAAGGAGATTGTTGAGGCCCACAAAGACTACCCGCCAAACTGGGACAAGAACCTGGCTCTGGCTTGCGAGAGGCTGCTCCGCTCAGGTCACCGGGGTTACAGTCCAGACAGCCTGCTGACCTGCAGTGCCCGGCACTTTAGTCTTTACTTAGAGAAGGACCCCACTGATCCCCAGGCACCTGCCATACGTTCAGCTATTACTCACCTGCTCCAAGAGAGGGACAGATTCCGCCAGAGCCGGAAGCAAACCCCGTAAGATCCAGTGAGACCTACATGGAGCAGGAACACTGAGAGAGTGCTGCAGGGCCCTGGAAATTATGGCTGAGTCGATGTGCCTCTTCATGGAGTTTGAAGGTGGTTCTTCAAATGGATAGAGACTGATGCAGTTTTGCTAAATGGGACTTATATGTCAGAAATTGGAACTAAGGTGAATGCTGATTCATAAGTTCTGGTTTGAGGTTATCAAACAGGACTGCCACCTAGCTGTGCCTCGTTTGATGAATGTTTACAGTTGGCAAGAGGCAGGCTGTGACTTCAGGAAGCCTTGACTGACCTCAGTCAAGCTCTGTACACTTCTCTTAAAGTCGCCATTCAATTGCTTTATCGTTACATCTCTTTCTTTTTTTTTTTTTCCCCTATTCTGCTCTCAGAGCTTTTAACGTTCTGATTATTCTGCCTCAGCCTCTGCTCTAGTTCTTTTTCTCACATTAGGATGGCAAGACTGAGATTGAGGGAAACCCAATTTGGGGGCAGCAATGGGGGATTAGAGCGGCTGTTTAATCTAGGACAGACTTGTGCTGTGCCACGCAGTCCTCACTCAACTACACACCCACCCACCCCTCTATCCTTCCATCAGTCTATCTTAGATGGTCCTTTAAATGTTTAAAACTAATGGATTCCGTGAGTGTTTTTTTTTTTTCCTCTTTCTCTCTTCCTTCCTGACATGAGGGCTGTAATCCCTCATGGATTTAAATGAAATGTGAAATGTCACAATGCCAGGGACCCTTTTAGAGGTACGTTTGTGTGTTTGTCCATGCGTGCTTCTATGTTGATTTGTGTCTGCATGCGTGTGAGAACATGCTTAAATCTCCCAAGTCCTCTCCCTGCCAAAATTGCTCATAAACCTATTCGATAAACAGATCGGCACACCAAAAAGCAAAACGCTTTGATCATTAGAGAGAGACACAAAGTCACAGAAAGTTCACGGACAGACACAGATACGTAAGACCTTCAGCGCCCAACTCATCGGAAAATGGACATTTTTTGGTCTGTGAGTGTTGGGAAGAAGTGCTGTCAAACTTAATCAGACTGGACCAGGGATTCTTGAAGAACACCCCTAAAGTATGCCTTTGTATGTCTTTGACGTTTTGGGATCCGACACCTCGGTTACACGCTGTTTTTTGTAAATGTTGGTGTTGATGCTAATGAACCTCGTGCCATGAAATTTGTTGTGCAGAGGTCAAATCAGCATATTGCCATAAGCTTTATAAAACATTTCTGAAGAAGCCTGCTGTTCGAGATACCAGCGAAAAGCGAGGGACAGTGAATGCATGTGTAGTTTTCTCAGAATGTAATCTGCCCTCTCTGTTCGCAGGCCTGGTTAGCGGCTGTCAGCTGGCTGGATGATGAGGTTCGACCTGCTGTAGCACAGATGGTTTGGTTTCACATAAAAACAAGGGGAAACTGTCATTCTGCGTTCTACAGATTAAAATATTTCAATAAAGATTCTTTCTTTTTCTTAAGTATTTTTTTGTGCTGTTTTCAGACAGTATTTTTGGTCAAAAACTCTTATTTGTTGTTTTGACATTACAGGAATATTAATGATGCAGGGTTAAATCATGTTTTTACTTTACTTGACTCTATTTGTCTATTTTCATGTTTACATCAGTTATCTGCTGCCACTTTGCTCATCCCCTCTTATTTTTACTTTACCTTCCTTTTATCATCCCTCTCTTGTCACCCACCCTCTCTGCCTCCCACCCCCTCTGTCTTTCCGTAACCCCTCTGTTCCTCTTCTCTCCCCTGTTTCTGAGAGTCACTTGCCCACCCTAAATCAGCAAGCTGCCGAGGATTGTGGGAACCCATGGAATCGCCGTGACCAGGGATGCAGGCAGGGAGCCACGGCAACGCTGGAATGTGGGGCGTCTGAGGAGATAAGAGCTGTGAGCCCAGCCAGGGAGAGGCGCGAAGGGGGGAGGAAGAAGAGGCAGAGTGAGGAGGGTGAGACAGAACCAGGGAGAGCAGCAAGTCTGTGAATGGGGAGACAGAAACACAACACCATAAACAGCCAGAGAGCAAGACAGAGTGAGACAGAGAAAGAGGGGCGGGGGACTTAGGGGGGCACACACTGGAGATGGGAAGCCAGCCTTATTCCTCTTTGCATTTCATTTACATCCCTGGCCGTATCGACCAATCGGATTGGGAGCAAAGCCCAGGGCTTAGGAGGGGAATAAAAAGACAAAATGCCTTTGCTGCTCTCATCCCTCCCTGATAATACCCCTTCTGTTTTTCTTTTCTCCTTTTCTCTCGTCTATAAGTAGATACTGTCCGAAATGCCAGCGGAAAAGCGACACCTCCGCTTGCTGTGTATCTCAGATAGACCGAGCGGGAGCAGGGGCTGAAAAGACAGCTTTAGCAACTGGGCCTATCTCCACTCCTCTCCCTGGCTGGATGGGAGCTTGGAGTGGAAGGAGGCGGAGGGCCGGGGTGTGTTGGTTAGTGTTTGGGAAGAGAATAGAGGGTGTGAGAGGCATGATATACTGAGCTGGCCACAGATTTTGCAGAATCTTACACTCTGAAAAACTTTGCCTGCAGATCCCTTTCCTAAGCATGAGAAACCTGTGTCAAGGATGTTTACCAGGTGCCACCCATCCTTGTAAAGGTTGCCAGTGCCTTTTTACCAAACTCCACACATTTTTAACTTGAGATTTCTGTCCCATATGAAAAAGAAATAGAAAAAATGGTTAGTAAATGCTAATGTTTTGCCTCTTAAGATTCACATGTCTCATTTCATACTTTCATTTATGCCTCATTTCCTTATATTTTTCTAGAAAATTGGAAATATATGCAGCAGTTTATTGAAACATGCAAACACGTGCAAATACAGTATATGAAGCAAAAACAGATTTTGTACAATTCTAAAGAGCTTGAAAGTCAATATTTGGTCTGACCACGTTTACTCTTAAACACAGCCTGAACTCTGAGGCTTTCTTGTAATTTCTTTACGTAGTCTTCAGGACATTCAAACCTCTTCTCTGGATGTCGCCTGCCTTTTGTTCTGTTCTCTGTCAAGATGATCCCATACTGCTTTAATAATGTTGAGGTCCGGGCTCTGGGGAGGCCGATCCATGACCGATACTGTTCCATTGTCTGTTTTTCTATATAGATATGCTTTTACTGTATTGGCAGTGTGTTTGGGATCATTGTCATGCTGAAAAATGAAGCCGCTGCCAATCAGATGCTTTCCAGATGGTATTGCATGGTGGACCAAAAACTGATGGCACTTTTCTTTGTTTATCATTGCATCAATTTTGACAAGCCCTCCAACACCACTGGCTGAAATGCTGCCCCAAACCATGACAGAGCCTTCACCATGTTTTACAGATGGCTGTAGACACTCACTGTTGTGCCTCTGTCTTGACCTCCTCTGTACATATTGTTGATGATTTGAACCAAAACTTTCAAATTTGGATTCATCAATCCACCACTGATTTTCAGTCCAGTTCTTGTGTAACTTGGCATTGCTCAGCCTTTTCTCCCTGTTTCCTTTTCATAAGAGTGCCTTCTTGACAGCCACCCTTCCACTGAGACCATTTCTGATGAGGCTTCAGTTAACAGTAGGTGGATCAACTGAAGGGCCAGATGCATCTCTCAGGTCCTGTGTCAGGTATTTGCTGGATTTATTTCCTGTTTCTTAAGGACATGACTTTCAGATACTGTTCATCTGCTGTAGATAGTTTTTTAGATTGGACACTTCTTCTTTTGTCCTCCACTTGTCCAGTTTCCTCAAATTTTTTTAAGCTAATAGCTCTTTGGGAATCACTTTGTTGGTTCAAAAAAACAATTTTATGCTATAAAACTGTGATCTTTGGCACTTTTCATAGATTCAACTCAAAAAATAAAGAGATAAAGATAAACACAACACTGGTTTATCCCTCATTCTGCCTTTTTATATTTGAATGATTCCTAGGTCAGCTTTAAGTGGCTTAACAAAAAAAATCCAAACAAACATTAGTCTGAAAATGGTCTGGTACAAGGACTGATAAACAAGCCAATGCCCAAAGATAAACATTGAAAGACCTTCAGAAAGCCTGGAGAACTATTGCTCAAGACCACTTTAAAAATTTCAAAGAAAGTCTGGGTCCTTGGAAGCAAAATAAAAAGAAACAAGGGGTGGCTCAGGACTTTTGCACAGTACTGTATGTATCAGGCAAATATGTTTTATGAGACCATGCAATAAGGGCAACTTATTTACAAATTATTTACTTTTGTCTCACAGTAAGAAGGTCCTGGGTTTGGACCCATGCTTGTGCAGGTTTCTGCAAAAGCTCTGGTTTCTCCCACCGTCAAAGAGCGTGTCAGATTAATGTTGCCCATCTTAGCCCAGGAATCTAGCACAAAAGATATTCGAAACCTCAAGAGTTTCACTTCTTGCATGTAAATTTTTTTTAAACTGCATTTACATGCAAATTTGTCTAAAACAACAACTCTTGTCAGCTGGGACACTGCAGACCTCAATCTTAAACATCTCACATATGTGACACTGTTGTTATCTTGGCTAAATTAGCTGTTTTTCTAAATGTGTATTGGGTAGAATTAGGCCCATTAACGTCAGTCTGTGTTGACGTGATATCATGATTGACTTTTCTCAGGTTTCTGTTTGCCATCACTCTTGAGTTGTGTGTTTCCACAGTGTGTGGTGGCCAGTGTTTGTATGTCAGGTGCGGCATGTTTCCAGGCTTATTTGTACAGGTGTTTCTAGTGCCTTCCATTGTGTTACTGTTTGCACTTGTGTTCCTTTGTGTCTGTTGTACCAAAATGGGTCTTTGCAAGTTTCTTCACTGTGTTTAAAAAAAACTGTGGCATTGTTGCGCTGATCATGTCTTTGTGCAGGTGCACCGAGACTGCAGCTGGACCCCGCGCACACACATTTTATATATATATATATATATATATATATATATATATATATATATATATATATATATATATATATATATATATATATATATATATATAATATGTGTGTGTGTTACCTGCCTGCAGCAAACACCTTTGAGTGATAAGGTCACTTTAGGACCCTGTGTGGACCCCCCTCCACCTTCACAGCATCCTCATCCTCTTCACCTCACACAGCCTCCTCCCTCCCTATAGTAAATCAAACCAAACAATAGAGGAAGATATCCAAGGGATTAGAGGTCAGAGGGTTGGGGAATACAACATCTCTATTTCCAGGATCAATTTTCAACCGCTTGGTAATCTCTGCCCCTAGGCTGAACATACCTCCAGTGATCTCTCTGGCTGGGAGATGGCATTGCCAGCCTATACGAGCTGGTACTCCAGCTGGGTGTGAGTTGCTGATAGGATAGTAGGGGGATGGTGTTGTAACTTGATGGTGTGGTTGGACTGAAGAGCAGAGGGATGGCTATCAGTAGGTCCTTGCTCTGTATCCAAACCTTACAAGTGTGTCAATGCATGCGTATATGAACACACATGTGCGACATGTTAGCGCGTGAAAAAAAAAAAATCTTCGGTGTGTGTTTGTGTACTTCACGTGTGCACGTGTCCATAAAGTTTGTTTTAATCTGCAAATTTGTAAATGTGAAATAACTTTGAGTTCTTCAGAGCAGACTGAATATTATCCCCAAGTTCCCGTTGTTATCTTGTGTACACACATTTGTTTATTTGATACAGCCCCGCTCCACTACAGCACTTCTGTATATCAAAGACAGCAGTGCGGAGCGTAATTGAAAATGGCTACCGTGGAGAAAGGTCTCTCTGCTTTGACTGAGAAGAGGCAGAAAAAGCCTCATTCTCCGCTCCCTTCTTAGATCTATTTAAATAATTGAGGAGTAAACTGACAAATTAGGCACCTTTATGGATGCCCCTGGGCTCTCTCTGGGGTCCTTCACTTTTCCCAGTACAAGAGAGCGCCACTAGGCACTGGATAATATCTCTGTGTGCTTTGAGAGGGAGGGGGGTAGCGGGCCAGGAGGGGTTTCGCCAATCAAGCGGGCCACACTTCCTCCCCCAGGTTCTAATTTTGTGCCACATTAAAGAGCTCGGCCTCCATTTAGGACACAGAGAGGCATTTTCATAATTTGCCGGGTCTCTCGACTAGCTCGGGGTGCCTTCTTTCCTCTCTCTTGCCTCTCTTTCCCTCTCTCTGTATCTGAATGGAAGGCCTGGGGAGGAAGAGGGGTAATTCATTCCTCTCCTTTCAACCAACCAGCTTCAGTTCTGCATAATGTTGCTGCTAGGTGTGTATGGAAGCTAATATTTATCTCTTTAATAATTCTCCATTAAACCTGAATATTATTTGCCATATAAAACCAACACTGCTTATTGTGGGGTGTACATTGAAATGGTAACATTCGTGTATTGCGGCTGTGACCACTGATTAAATCTGTGTAGTATATATATCCAACACATAATCTAGGTTAAAGTTGTTTTATTTCTTCTTGCTGACACCATCCATTCATGCGCTACAGCATGCGTAAGCATTGATTCATATGTGATTGGTCACATAATTCACAGTCTCAGGGGGCATTTCATCGCTGACAGACAAGCTAATCTAAAATCCCCCAATTTACAAATGAAAATCCCACCATCCAATTGAGCTAATAGAGGGACTTGAATGGGATAATAAGATGTGGTGTAATACTGTGTAAAAAGCCTGTAATGTTGTGTTGGTGTAAGAGCCTGTGTGACTGGATGTTTGACTGTTTGCAGTGATTATAGGGGCCTGCGGGCCTGGCGACGGCTCCGTGGCTGGGACAGGGAGCTTCTCCCTGGGCAAGGAGATACGCCTGTCTGCCCCTTCTGCTGGAGCTACAGGGACCGGGATGTCAGGAGGGAGAGTGCGCCCTGTGAGCTCTCTCTCTCTCTCTCTCTCTCTGTTCTGTTCTCTGTCTCTTCCTGTATGCCTCTCTCTTCCACTCGTTCTCGGTCTTGCTGGGTCTGTACTATTGCAGTGCTTGCAGATGTGCACAAACAAGGGAGGATTAAAGCAAAACGAATCTAAACAGACAAATGGAATTAGAATGATGGGTGTCGGTGGGCTGGTTCACAGTGATAAACATAATGATGCTCTGTATGTATGTGTGTGTGAGTGTGTGTGTGTGTGTTCCTGTGTCTGGGGGATTATCAGTGGTTAGGTGTGTGGTGTGTATGGCTGGGTGACTGCTTCTGGGTGTCTTTGTGTGTTTGCCTATCTGTCTATGTTTTTGTAATTATGTGTGTGTATATTTACTTTGTCTATAGTTGTGTGTTTGATAAATTAGTTATTCCATATTGCCTCACAAAAACAAGTCTCTGTGCCCTCTGCACATATGTTTCTCTGTTTTCCTTTTTGTCAGGGTCATATTTCTTTCTCGTCTTCCTCTGTGTTTCTGCTTGTACTGTGCAGCAGCTGCTTTTACCTGTATGTATCTAGTGGACATCAAACTCAATACTGACTTGTAAACTGAATGATCATAAGGTGCGATTTGTGAATGTGGAATATGGAAGTGTAAAACTGTAAAGCCGACCATTGCTCTGCTGTTTATGTGCAGATGTGTTGTTTTCTTTTGCCAGCGGTCTGTGTGTTTATGTGCTGTGTAGGTCAGGAGTGTGGAGGAACCAGCAGGGGGGCAGTGATCAACAGTCTGGGGCTCCCCTGCAGAGGGGCTCTGGGATTAGGGCTAAACCCTGTCCTGCCAGATGGGCACAACACATCCCCACATCACACAGCAGCAGCAGCACCTTTAGGACTGCTTTTGCCCTGCCCTCTTTCTCTGTGGAAGCTAAGTGACTTAAACCTGAGGTAAAAAAAAAAAAAAAAAAAAGGAAAAGAAAGAAAAGCAAACTGATATGATCACACAGTATATTTTTGTGTGTTTCAGGAATACCCATTCCTCCACTGATAACATTTTCAAATTGGTGCCTGCTATTGTTACACTGACGTGTCGTGTTTCCTCAGAAAAACGGGGGTTGTAAATATTGTTGTCAGTCGTCTCTTCGCAGGACCTCACAGAAATCTGGCAGAAGAGACGAGTGAGATGAGGCACTCTTCAAAGTGTCAGGTAGTGGACAGTATGGCCAGTCAGCAGGTTTCAAGGGCATCAGAAATGAAACTTACAGGTTGTTTTGATGTGCTGTATTTTAGAGCCACGGGCTACACTGAAATGATAAAGTGTGTCTGTGTGTGTGTGGGAAGGTCTGGACGTGTGTAGATTGGTGGCTCAGGCATCAGCAGTGGGTTGATTGCTTCCTGCTTGACTGTTATCAGGCACAACTGGCTCTAAACAGCATCTATAATATTGAATGGATTATTATAAATGTATAAAATTATTTGCCTTTTTATGCATTAGCTTATTGACCACATGAAGAAATGTATCTTTCTTAGTGAAACCCCACTTTTTTGGTGGTGGTGTTGCCTGTTTCCTTACAATTCTTTCTTGAGATTGTTATAACCTATTAGTCCATTTTAATAGCAAGTGACTACTTGATGTTTGCACGAACCCCGAGTCTTGATAGCATGGCCTAAAAACTCCTATTTAATAAAATGTTTAAATGGAGTAGTTTGCAGCATCAACCTGCTGCAAGTCTTTGTGATACCAGCCCACCTGTAAGTATTATCCACTGGTTTCCCAGCATGACTTAGGAAATCATCTCTGTATTACTAGAAAGCAGATTACATGAGACAAGTGTACAAACAAATAAAAGATTACAGGCTGTGAACATGTTTCAGTCTAATGCCCTTTCAACAAGCAGTGCTCAGCACAATGCTTTTCTCTCCCCAAGCTAAATTTGGATTTCCCCACTGATGTGAAGGCCTGCTGGCCAGCCATGTCTTCCACCAAGAGCACAACCTCTGTAATGACAGTGTTCCACACGACTGGCCCGTCTCCTCTGCTGGTATTAGTTAGGCTTTGGAGTTCAAGTGACTACGGGGTTTAAACATGGATTTTTAAAAAAAAAAAAAAAAAAAAAAGAGGGGAAGAAAGACTCGCTGTTGTTCTTGAAAAGCTGTGTTTATCCAGGATTAGAGACACCAACATGTTAATAATTGTTTCTCACAGAACTGCAAAGAAGCACTTTCCTGTAATCCCCTAATCAGGCATTACACCTCTGAGCAAAGCCACAACGCAGGCGCGCCGTGTCTGTGACGCAGCACGCCTACACTGAGTAATACACCCACATCTTCCCCCAAACCACACCCACTTTGTACAAAAGAACCTGCTCTATTTTTCCATTTGAAATCTACTTTTCATGCATACACCTCATCCATTCAACACTTGTGACAATAATATATTTGTCTTCTCTATTATAGTTTTTTCCCCCCATTTTTCATGATGGAGCAGCTGTGGATGTATCAGAGATTCTACATACACCTTTCATTCATTTTTCAGTATAAGAGTTTTTTTTTTTTTTGTTTTTGTTTTTATCACTGGTGATGTTACATAACATTTACTAAAGCACAATACTTACACTCCAATAGATTTCTCTTTTCCGTTAAACTGGCTTGAAAGTAGTTTCTGCAACCTGAAGCTGTGATACCTTGAGGAGGTGGAATGCAGCACTTGTTGCGATGCTGCCAAGGTCACATAACTTGATAGTCGCTGGTCAGCTGTCCTCTGTTGTACAGTGCTGTGGGGTCAGACGTAAGGCCACTGTACATGCTGAGATGATGACAGGGCTGAGGTTGGTGTTGATGAACCCTTTTCTACAAAGCAGTCCTGGGAATGTGATGGCTGTCAACATGGAAACAGTTGATGAGCTTTCATGCGCTTGTGTTTATCATGAAGTTTTTGCTTTGCATGCATTTGCTGAAGTTAGTGCACCTTTCCCTACACAGATGCATGTTAGTCTGCATATTTGCTTGTTTGAATGAGACCCATCACATGCAGTCTTTCATTCGCTGCATTTCTTTCATTCAGTCTTTGTGGTGATTTTTATTTTTTATTTTTTTGCGCCGCTTGTTGGTGCTGAATGTTTGTTGTTTGTTCTCCCTGGTTTCTGCACTCCTCTCCTCGCGGGACCTGGTTGGAGGGTGCGAAGAGGGGATTGGCAGGGATTAACCTGGGGAATTTAATTAGTGGACCTGTCTTCCTTGCTCTTAACATTTCAATCTCCCTGGGCTGGCTGACTGGCTAGCAGCTGGGAAGGGAGAGAAGGAGGGAAGTGCAGTTTAGAGGCAAGACACATGTTTAACAAACAGATTAGTCAGTCATCCCAGTGTATGAAGTGATGTAGAAGCAAGAAAGATGAAGAGGAGGATAACACAGAAAGCATAAAGGGCAGCCTTTTGGCCTTTTGGAGTAGGACTATCATTTATTACAGCTGGATGTTTTGAATGCAGTAATAACCAGCTGTGACCATGAGAGGGAGCACTTTTTGATTTTGATTTTTTTACAGACAGCACTTGGCCACTGATTTTGTAGCTAAAACTGGGGATTTATGTGGTTAAATAAAAAGTTTTAGAGTTTTAGAATTACCTTTTAAGTTAAAATGGTTGATGTATTTTTTTTTCTTCAGAGAATTGTCATGCTGTTGTTATTTATAATCATTTTGGCCAGTATGAAGTAAATATTTATTTCTTTAAACATCTGACCACGCCCTGTTTTGTTGGTGGAGGTGTTCGGGAGCAGTGTTATTGTGTAACCACTGTGAGCTTGGGATAATCACTATTCAATTCAAAGCCACACTATTTCATTGTAATCCTGATGCTAAACTCCCCATTACCCCATCTGGGACCCAACAACAGCCCACCCCTCCCCACCTGCCCTGCAAACATGCACACACACACACACACACACACACACACTCAAAGCAACTGTGGCTGTGTGTTAGAAGTGTTGTCTGCCCTGTTAGCGCCTGCTAGGAGGGGTCATGTCCAGCAAATTAAAAAAGCTGCTGTAGGAATGTCGCCAAGTCTCACAGGAGCAACCGGCACCCTTACCTCTTCCAGTGCTGACCCACTGGTCACTGGTGAATCCCCTGTTTGTATTCTGCACACACACCCGGCTCCGGGGAGCGATCCCACAAGCCTCCTGTGGGACTGCTGATAATTTAAGTCAAACATTATGTCCCCGCTTGTTTGACACCCATTTAAAGCTTTTCAATCACATGTGTTTGCCACGGTCCATCGCCTAGCCTCAAAGTGCTATCCATGTCACACCTTTTCAAAGACCTAATCAATTTTGTTTGATCAAGTTCCTCATGTCAAAACAATTGATTTTCTTCAGAATGAGATTGGTTGACTGATAATTCTGAGTTGGTTAGATGCCCTTTTTGATT
This sequence comes from Archocentrus centrarchus, assembly GCF_007364275.1. Taxonomy (NCBI): domain Eukaryota; kingdom Metazoa; phylum Chordata; class Actinopteri; order Cichliformes; family Cichlidae; genus Archocentrus; species Archocentrus centrarchus. The sequence goes on along the minus strand of NC_044367.1, from coordinate 11,113,924 downwards.
TTTATAAAATGAGGTTTGTGGACTTCACCCCCACTCCCCCACCCCAGCGTGCCTTCCCTCTGTGCCCCTCCTAGTTGCGGCCTGACTGGTGTCACTGTGTAATTAAGGACTCTTTAAGAGCTACAGAGCATACTCATTAATGAACTGTAGCATCCTTGCTGTCCATAGACTGAAAAAAGAGAGGGAGGGGTGGATTCAGCTAGTGGGTCGGCTGGCTGAATGGCTCAGTTCAGTTGGTGTCCAGAAGGTTTGAGAAGAGCCTCTACATTGAAAAATAAAACTTGCATGCTCTTGTTGATAGTTAAAAAAATGATGGGAAATTGATTTTCTTTTTTTTGAAGGGTAATAGTCATTATTTAACAGGCAGGTGTTTGGTTTTATTTTTAGTCTCAGGAATCTATAAAGAGAGTTCAGAAGTTCCTCTACCCTTTGCCAAATAACAACAACAATAAAAAAAAAAAAAAAACACCTGCCAGTTGTCCCCCTCATTGCCGTTTTTTTTTTTTTCTTTTTCATTTTCATGGAAATGCAAAACAAAACAAATGGCTATGTTTGTCTTTATGAAAGTAGGCCAAACAACTGCTGACAAACAAGAGGGGGAGTTGTAGGTCAGGGCGCCACAAGCCATGTGTAACCGTGCCTGTTGAGAGAGCATGACACACTGTATAAGCCACAATAGACACAATAACATACAAACGGCCCTGCCAGAATGATGTAATATTGTCTAGACTAAACAAAGACACACACTTGAACAAAAAAAAGAAAAGGTTTTTGGACTGGGCAAACAGGAAATTACTTTAAGAAATTATACTATAACAGACTTATAACAATTCTGCTTCGTGTGTTTTGAATATTTTTAAACACTTTCAAATACATGAGATCTTTCAGCTGCGAGGAGGAGACAAATAGTGTTTCATTGGAAAACCATCTGTACCCACACAGCACAGATTGTTTATTATTGTTTATTATATTAACATTAAGAAGGTCAAAGTGCTACATTTAGGATAACCCATCCTTAAAACAACTGAAGAAATTGGACAAGTGGAGGACAAAAGAAGTGACAGGCCTTTAAAACTATCTATAGCAGATGGACATCAAAAATGGTCTCAGTGGAAGGGTGGCTGTCAAGAAGCCATTCTTAGGGAAGAGAAACACAGAAAAGGCTGAGATATGCCACATTACAAAAGAACTGGACTGAAAATCAATGACAGCAGGTCTGATGGAGTGATGATTCCAAATTTGAAATTTTTCAGTCGTTGATGGCTTCCCCAGAGCCCGGACCTCAACATTATTGAAGCAGTGTGGGATCATCTTGACAGAGAACAGAACAGAAGGCAGCCAACATCCAGAGAAGAGCTTTGAATGTCCTTCAAGAAACCTGGAGATCTATTCCTGAAGAAATTACACCCATTTCCTATTTTTCCTAAAAAAATAATAAAGAAATGAAGGGTAGCTCAAAACTTTTGCACAGTGCTGTAGACCTCAAGACTTGCGTGGCAGCATTTGAAGGAGGCTTTACATGAAATTATTGATTTTATTTCTTTAATGCTATTTAAATTTCACATTTGGGAAACGGGGTATATGCTTTTGTCCATAACTGGCATCGTGATTCGTGTCATGATCATGGACTCTAGAGAAGAAATGAACAGTTCAAGTCTCGTTTCTATTTTTTAACTCATCCAAGTGGAAGCTGATGCTAAAGAAAATTGTCAATGGCTGCAAATGTTACAGTTTGAATCGTGTGTTCTGATAATTCATTTTTCCACACTGAGGGGTCAAGATCCTCACAGGCTCGGCTTGACCCGACCTTAGCAACCTTCCACATTTGACCTCAATACCTGTACTGTGGTGTTCAATTTTATAGATCTATGAAGTGATATGACTGAACCAAGATGGATTTTCTTTAGGCTATTCATTATGAGGCACAAAGAAGCCAAGAAGTTTTGAATGCTAATCATGATAATAAAAAGAGTAAGCATTAATTAAAGTTTAAGTAGTTCAGTAGGTATTTCATTAGCAGCAGAGGCTGACCTGCTCTTACTTAGACTGCAATGTGTTGAAGTGTAGACCTTTATCAATTATAATAAGTGCAACTGTTTTTAAGTACCCTCCCTCCAATTCACACATCATACTTCTTTGTCTGAATCCCCCATCGTCTGGCATAATACCTCAGGTTAGACACACGCACACTCACAACAGATGCCCCCTGATGCTTATTCACATAAAGTCGGCACGTGATCGGCGTCCCTGGGTCCACAGGCCTGCCAGCCTCATGGCATTGTGTTCCCCTTGGGCAGGCAGCCGGTCTCCCTAAATACCCTTTTGTCTTGGGTTGGATAACAAAGCATTGGCCAAGCCGCTGGTGTGGCACGCGCACAGCCACTCATCCCCCTGGTTTGTGACCCAAACAGGTGGATAGGAGGGTTGGGCTGGTTGTGGTGGGTGGATGAAGAGGGGGCTAGGGGGAGGGGAGAGGAGAGAAGAGGCTGCATCTGTCTCCACACTCAACGACTCCCTGGGTCAGCCACTGCTCCATATGCTCTCAGGAGAGAGGGAGGCACGCATCACGCATGCAGACCCAGACTAACAGGTGCAGGGGGGGGAGAGGGGATTAAGAGAGGTAAAATTGATCAGAGAAGGATTTTGAAACTGTCAAATTAGCTGTATAAAGAGAAGAGAGAGAGATTTGACTATCCCCGGAAGATTTTGCTTAGAAGAGATTCTTAACCCTTAAGCCATATTAAGTCTTTGGGATACATTATGAAGAGCAGTTTTGCCTTATTGTCAGCCATATTGGCTCTCAGGGCCTCAGAGCATCATGTCTTCAAAGGGCAACTGTTGCTGTTTATGTGTTACCCAGTTGACCACATAATCACTGGTGCTGTAAAATGCAATGGTGGTATTAAGTCAAACTGCATCTTGTATTTCATTGATATCAAGACTGAAACAAAAGCTGGTTCTCTGCGATATAAGCGAAATATCTTTCATAAGATCAAATGTTATGGAAAAAAAACACAAATAAGCACAACAGATAAATGGTGTTGGTTTATAAGTTACTTGATATGGTACGTACCATGCTATAGATCATACAGTTGATGGAGTTTTTGAATCCTTTTGGAGTTACCTGGATTTATGGCTTTATTACATTTAAAATCCTTCTCCTCACAGACATGGTCTTGAATAATCAGGCCACATCTTAAAGACCTCATAGTACCCCAATAGTACCCCAGACTATTGGGGCACTTGTGTTACCCCAATAGTACTAGGGTACCATTGGGGTACTTGTGGTTCCTAGGGTATTTAAAAGTAGAATGGGAGGCAGAGCCTTAAGTTTTTAGGCTCCTATTCCGTGGAACCAGCTCTCAGTTTGCATTTGGGAGACAGACACCCTCTCTACTTCTAAAATGAGGCTTTCCTAATTAGGCTTTCCTTTTTTGACAAAGTTTATTGTTAGGGCTGGATCAGATGTCCCAGAACCATTCCTTAATTATGCTGCTAGGCTGCTGGGGTGGGGGATGGGTGGTCCCATGATGCACGGAGTATTTCTTCTTCACTCACCTCTTTTTACTCTGTTTATACACCACTTTGCATTTAGTCATTAGTTATTAATAATCTCCTCCACAACGTGTCTTTTGTCTCATTTCCCTCTCCTCACCCCCAACCGGTTGTAGCAGATGACTGCCCCTCCCTGAGACTGGTTCTGTCAGAGGTTTCTTCCTGTTAGAAGGGAGTTTTTCCTTCCCACTCTCACCAAGTGTTTGCTCATAGGGGGTCATCTGATTGTTAGCATTTTCTCTGTATTATTGTAGGGTCTTTACTTAACAATATAAAGCATCTTGAGGTAACTGTTGTTGTAACTTGTGTTGAATTGAATTGAACTGAATTGAATTGAATTGAATTGACAAGGGATTATTATCAGCATATTATTCACAGTTGTGGACAGTATGTAATTATACTTTCCATGTCCTCTGCACTAAAGACTTCTCCAAAAGCTGCTTGGAGTCTGGTACCACACACAAACACTAAAACTTCATCCTAACTTTGGAGCTTGGGGGAAGGATCATTATGGTTTGGCTCTGCTCTGCTAATTAAAGGCCTGGATGCCTAGCAAACAACTAAAACAGGGGATAAAGATGCTTCTTCAGTTGTGAGCCACAGTTAATGGACATCATAAGGTAAATGTTGAGCGCAATCATAGTAGACCTTTATTTTTTAAAGCACAGATGAAACCAGTTCTGGTAACAATGACCCATTACCATCAAATGTCCACGTAGCTGTAACAGCTCATCAGCTCCAAAAGACCAGTACCCTGCTTGTTTTTTTTTTTTTCTTGTGTGTTACCAATTACACTCTAGCTTTCCCTGCTATGAATTGTCAAAATGTTTGCTGTTAAATGATCATCCACCCAGATTGTCTAAGCTTTAGTATTGAGATGTGCAGTGTGCATACTTATAGTGGCAATAAGCCTTTGTCACACCAGACATTCTGGGTTGTCGTAACAGGATGTGCACAGGTATAATTAATGACATTAACGAAGGCTCAGGTTCGTGCACAATACCTGCACCCTGCAGCCATCATTACTGTTTTTAATTACAACTGTGATTTTCTTGCTATTATAAGTGTGAATATTTGCCATGAAAAGTCTATATTCACATATTTGAAGCTGTGTTTTAGTGGCTTTGAAATGAGCAAAAACATTTTCAAATTTCCCCTCTCTATGTGCGCATTCTCATTTTCCAGCTAGGAAACAAGCATCGAATATCTCAATTTCTATATACTAACTTCCAAAACAGAGTCTGCTCTCTCAGTGTGTTGCAATTATGCTCCGTCATGTTGGTGTTGAGGTTTGTAGAAATTGAAATATGTTTTGAACTTGTGTGTCATGGAGACGGCTGCTTTCATGTATTCGGGGCACGTTGGATGAAGGCACACACTTGCGGGCCGTGAATTCAGAAGGCTTAGCTTTTGTGCGATGACATCCTGAAACAGTTCATTGATGTATAACACTCAATGAAATATTGAAATAAGCAAAGAAGAAATTCTTCCTCTGGGGCTGATTTGCTTCTCCTCCATCTCTGCACTCTAACTAGCTGTTGTCCATCTGAGCTGCGGTCTCTGAGCTCTAATCTGTTGGATTCAGCTAATTAATTTTTGGTTCTTCCTATAGGCCTGTCTCACAAGAGAGGGATGTTTGCAGGAGATTAAAGCATAGAGTGTTGGTTAGGAAGGTGTAAATTATCAGGGAGGTCTCATCACACGCACCTGTGTTAATTGTTATAATGAGGAGTCTCGTGGGCTTAGCAGCCTGATGAGGAGGAGAGAAGTGGCTCTTTCACAGGTATCTAGTCTAGTATGTCATTAATGGAAGCAGGGGAACCGAAATACTTGCTCGATCTATACAAATGTTGACGAGAGAGGGGAAACTGCTGCAGCATTCTGCTACGAGTAATGGCGAATTATTCTCTGAGGAGTAGATAGCCTTTTATGGATTAATTCATTTACACTGCTGAATTAAGAGGGCAGAGTATTAATTTGAAATTATTAAAGTATATTGTTGCACTACTTTTTTTCTCTTTTGAGATATACTGTGCGTGTTTTTGATATTCTGTGTCGCCTGTGGTGAGAATACCGCAAGAATGGAAAGGAATTGGCTCAGTTCACCATGAAGTCATTAAATTTGTAAGCTGTTTGTGATCAAAAGGTGTGTTTGAGGCCATTAACTAGTGGGTTTGATCACGGTTTTGCATGTAATGTCAAATGTCGTCTGTTCCTGCTATTTCCTCCTTGAAACTAAGTAGGTAAAATGGAAGCGAGCATTACTGTGTAAATGTTTTTAAATAGCACTATTGAAGTTTCTTGTGCTGTGCATTTTTTTGTTTGTTTGTTTTTTTACTCCTTACTTAGCTGTGATTCGGTTGGATAACGTGGGTAACAATAGTTTATATCCATGAGATATTTGGCTCAGACCACACGCCCTGATTTTTTACAGCTAGAAAGTTCATGTTTGACAGCAGCTTGGAGGGAAAAAAAGAAAAATCAAAACAAAGGCCAGGCTGTTTCTGCAGATTTTATCCAATCTTAAGGACCTCCTCAAGAAAAGCTGGGAATGAAAGGAAGGCTGAGAAATATTTGAATTTTGTGATGATAAAATGCTGAAGCAGCTGGGATAATTTGGGTTAATTTTTGCAGCAATAACAGGCAGAAATATTTATTCATTGAAGGACTCAGTGCACTTTGACCAGTGATATCAAGCGGCTCAAATGTTCTCCTGGTTCTGAATGCCAGAAACCAATCTAACAATAATGAGAATTTAGTATATTTTGCTTGAAGCTCATGCAGCTCAGTTTAATATATTATGTGACTAAATTATACGTGTGACCTTTTGGACTTGAGCCATATTAATGACCAGTTACACTTTAGATATTTCAGCACTTTTCTCCTTGTGGTACGGCACCATTAGGATGATGCGTAATCCACAGTTAAAGTATTTCCATTTGTCTGGTGGAGAGATTTTTTAAAATGTCCGGGAAACATTTAATCCAAAGAGTTTGAAAAAAAAATCTGCATTTTCAGCATTTTCACCCCCCCCCCACTCCCCCAAAAATGTTTTAAATCACTGCAAAATATACATTTACTATTTGTTATTTTTGTATTTGTGTTTAAAATTGTTTTGATTAATAATCAGGTCCCTTTGAATGGAAACCCTCTGGCCAGTCTTAACTAGGTGAGCTTCACCTAACTAGGTATTAACTTGACCCATAAGTATAGTAATAATGTGTTTTTTAACATATGCTGAGGTCTGGTAATCTTCTTATGGGTTTGATGGGTTTTTTCTACATCTCTGAATAGCTTAACAAAATATGCCTCAGTAATGGATGGTTGTATCCTCATCCATCACCCTCCTCCCAGTTACTGTAACTTGAAATAGGCCATCAAGTGGCTAATGAACTGATAAGCCCTCTGTGTCCTGTGGGGCTTATGAGCATCATAATCCAAATGTTTGGGCATATTTGGTGAAACAGTTTTTTTAAAGAGCACTTACGAGAGCAGAGGACCCTGTTGACCCAGTAACTACAGAAAAAAAAAAAAAAGTCTCTTCACATGTGTGTCTGTTGCTACAGGAAGTGATAAATCGCTGCAGGCCATGGAGTAAATAATGCTGATAATATTTTTTGATGCTTGCTGCTGCAGAAAGAATGTGTGGCCCTTTGCATTTTAAGACCTCCTAGTCTAGCTTCTAGTATCATTATCAGGTTTGGATCTCAGTAAATCCATGGATTTGTGTGAGCAGTCTGAGAAATTAAAATAACATGCTTTTTACTGCGCTTACTTCAAATCTCTTTAGACTTCATTTTTTAAAACATCTAAATCTGTTATTATGTAGGCTGTACAAAACCCTTTTAATTTAATCTTTGACAAGATTATCAAATTAATTGATGATGTCACAAACTTAAATAATTTCAGAAAATGTCGACTAAGCCTGGATAAACACTTTCAAGGGGACACTGCTGGATTAGTTTAAAATATATATTTATTTTTTATTAGTTTTTGGCGCATTCCATCCCCAGATCATTATTTTATTCATTTATTTTATTTTTTGTATTTGTAATACATTGTTTAGCCAGACATATACATGTATACTATATATATGAAGTATGCATGCTATTAGTCAAGCTGTCAGATTTATTTGGGTCTAAATTTTTTTTTTTATTTATTCTGTTTTAATTGAACGCCATAAAATAATGCTTAGATATTTTTTATTTCAAAATCTCCCTTCTTTGCATTTAAATGAAAAATCCAAGGAGTTCAGTAGGTGAAAATTTATATCATTTATGTATTTATATCATCATGTCATTTTTTTTGGGGGGGGGGGGGTATTTTGTAAAAAGATCACTTACTCTCATCTGTCTAATTTTCAAAACTCCTGATCAGACCACACGCTCGGTTCATAACACTCCCCATTTCCTCCCGCGGGCATTTGCGGCCTTAACCACCAAACTTTGTGCAGGCCGATGCTCGCAGAGAAGGACTCGCAGTTGTTACAGACCGGACAGCAGACCAGGGGATGAGGGGCGCTGCGCAGCCCGCTGTTAGACAAAAACCAAGAGGGATTAATGCAGCGTCTGTTGGTCCCATATGCTCCTCAGGACTGCTTTGGTCTTGATTAAAACTCATTGTAGGCTGTGTATGAAGTATTATGGAGGCCGGACGCCTAATCCCTCTCATGACTTGTGCACTTTGAAGAACACAAGGCTTCTAGGGTCAGAATAACAAACGGAGTAAAGTTTCAGCTGATACTGGAAATATCAATGAGCATTAATTGCGAAAGTCACGAGTTGTTGATATATATATATATATATATATATATATATAATGCTGTGTGTGTGTCCTAAAGGTGTTTAACTGGAGGTGTATCTAAATGTGGAATGTCATATGCGGGTAACTAAAGGTTAGTATTCAGAGAGATTCATCAGCACTTCAGCACTTTCAAGAATGACAGAAGCTTCTTTAACTTTGCGCATTTATTCCCATAAATATTGTATCTATCATAATGCTGTAGGGTCTTTACCCTGCACCTGCCCTAAACTTATTAGGGATCTGATACTGTATAATTAAATTTAACCGGTTTAGAAGTCTTTTGAGTCCATCTTCAGACTTCTCCCCATCATTCTTCAGTCCCTTTCCCGGCACCTTTTCTCAGTCTCAGTTTTTTCCTTATCTAGCATTTGAAAGTGACCCTGTAGTCTGAACCCTCCCACCCCACCCCACCCCACCCCACCCCACCCCACCACACCCCACCACAGTAGACTCCACGAAGGAGTTGTTGACGTATCTCATGAATATTCAGGCTGCCACCAACCAAAGCTATTGTTTCCAAGTTCAATTGTTTCATTGTTTATGATCCTAACGAAATACATGTATGTTGCTAAACTTGGCGTTGCACTGCGCGAAGTTAGGCTGTAATTTGCTGTTGAATATTCCAACGCTAAAATCGGCGTGTGTAATAGGCTAAATTAAAAGGAGCATCCAGCAGTCAGAACCCATAAATAATCTGCTGTTTGTACTTCAACCTTGAATAAGTTATGCGGGCTGTTATATAATTAAGTCTTTCTAAACTACAGTTCAACCTCATAAAACAAACACACACACACACACACACACACACACACACACACACACACACACACACACACACACACACACACACACACACACACACACACACACACACACACACACCTATTTTCTGACCACGCAGGAGTGGAATCAAAGTCGCTCTTCTCTTTAACGCTTCGATTATTTCAAGCAACGCTTTTAATTAGTGTGATCCTTTAGCGGAGACTCCAATGAAAGAGAGATTATTGGCAATGTCAAGGATGCTAATTGAATGTTGGACTTCTAACAATTAGCCCACTGCAGAACCATGTCGACTCATTACAGATCCCATACCCGCTTTGACTTTATTGTCTCTTGTCTTGAGAGTAACGTTGGACTTGAAAGTTGGAGCAACAAAAGTAAATAGAAACAAACCTTTCAAAAGCAGCCTCGACCTCTCGACTCCTAAAATTTATTTATTTTTTAAGCCATAACCTCTCCTGTGCACTTCAGAGGTGCAAAGCACGACTTAATTATCGTTACGAAAACAGAAATATCTTTAAAGTCCTTAGGCTGCATGTATGAAAAAGTTACACTACAACCTTACAGGGTATTATGAGGAGTTTTCTTGAGTCATCTTTTGTGCAATTTTATCCCTCGGAAGCATTTCTTAAAGTGTAAATCCCACAACAGAGGGAAATTATACTCAAGTGCTGTATTTTCTGCTCATATTTATCTCTTTCTGATGTGCTTTCACACAGTTAAAGCAAATTAGCGTTGTTTCTTGATACATTAATGAAATATCAGTGCGCTTCTGTGACTTGAAATATCAGCCTTCATATTAAAGAGCTCATTTGGGGAACAGGCGTGGAAAGACATGCCGCGGGGCTTTGAATAGGACCACGGCTGCCCTGCGCCCCAGAGAAACCCCCGCCGGTAAAATATTGGGATTAACATCTCTTGGAGTCCGGGATTAAACACCGCTTTCTCAAACCGCACACTCTCTTTCACTGTCTGAATTGCACTACCGGAAACAATGCAGCATTAATTCGTTTTCCCCCCCGCTTTTAAATAAAGGGAAGGAGAGGATTAAGTTTATGTGCCGTAATACCAGTATGAACACTTGATGGCTCTGAAACTCTCATCGCAAGACAACACATGCGCGTTAATGTATTGGGCCAATTTTTAAGACGTGATAGAAAAACTAATTACGCGTGAGAAAACAGTTTGGTCGGAACGCACAAGTCTGGGCTAATTATTACTCCGACGGCGGTTATTGGCTTAATTAATGCGAAAGTTCAGGTGTTCCGTCTTTACCTGAACATGCACCAACACCACCACAACATTGGTTAAAGAAAAAAAAAAAAGACCCCCCAAAGATTTTGCTCCATTTTTAGCACTTGAAGTCGTAGAAAACGAAGAAAAACTCTTAAACAAGCGCATTTAGAACATTTTCCCCCACTGAGTTATTTTTACGCGCATTGCCAACACAAACACGCGCACTCATGCACGCGCACACACACACATGCGCACACAGATCGTCTATTGATGAAAGAGTAAGCTCACAGGACCTTTATTCATGTCTTTTCAGCGGTGAGGTCACACCATCTTTGGAGCCAGTAAAGGATCCACAATCACCGTGTGTTGAGATCAATGGAGGGGAGCGAGTGTAGAGCTCTCAGCAGCCGAGAGTCTTTTCCAGTATGGCTAACCCTTGATTATTACTACCATCCACCATGTGCTTGGAAAGTCTCGTCTCTCTTTGTGATGCGGTAAAATATCCATTAGCATCTTTCGTTGTTAAAAAACAAAACAAAACAAAAAACAACAAACAAACAAAAGAAAAAACAAAAAAAAAAGTTATAAATCTAATAAAATCACAGCAGAGAGTCTGATGCGAGGGGGGCTCACAAATTGCATACAATACAACAGATCACAGTTTCGAAGGCTAGCACAGATAAAAAAACACATATGTACCATTTATATAAGACGCACACTGATTGTCTCTTAGAAACTACATATTGATTCCTTATAAACACTTTTTTCTTAAATAAAGTAGTGCATCCATGTCCACACACCATCCTCATGTCCCTTTGCCCGAGAGTTGGCAAAGTTGTGTAAGAAGCTTTAAGAAGGGCTGTCCATCCCGAACACTTCAGCGGGACAATTAAATTGAGTTTTGTTCTTGCGCTTTACTTCCGTGGCTGTGGTGTACTTTTCTTTCAGAGTCCACTCTGTGATGTCCTCAACAGGTGTTTTTTTTTTTTTTTTTTTTTTTTTTTTTTTTTTTACGCATAGAGGCACGCACCGACAGACATACAAGAGGGGCTACAACCTGTGAATAAACGGGGGGGAAAAATCTCTTTGCCAGTGCTAAGATACATTAACTTCTCCTCTACGAGGACCAAAGACCATCATGCCAAAAAAACAAAAAAAAAAAAAAAAAACTGGAGGCCCCTGAGAGCCCTGCCTCGGCGTGCCAGGCTCACATTTTACCCAGTCTGTTGTGTTTTATTGACGGATGGCAGCGCTGTGTCTCGTGTGATCGTCTCTGTTTGTGCACTTTTTGACAGCTGATTGCTCGGTTCACAGGACCTGGAATTTCCACGAGGATGTTTGATCCTTATAATCCAAGCAATCGGCATTGAAGTTCAGCTTCCACGACGCCGCTTGGTCCTTATAATCCAAGCAGTCTGCTGTGGAGTTGAAGCCCAGGCCGGACGTCCCGTAACCCTGGGTGGAGAGGGATGCCGGGGACTGGTTCAGATGGCTTGTGACTGCATTTGTGCTCATCGGACTAAGAGTAGACCCCGGGCCTGACAACTGGTGGTGCATGGGAGTGAGGTAAGAGCCGCAGTCCATACCCCCGAAGTAGGACGTCGACCCAGCGTAGCCCTGGCTGTAGCCCGAGGCCTGTGTGTAGGTCATGGGATAAGACCTCTGCATGCAAGAGGAGGAGGTAGATAGGGGATCTGAGAGAGGAGAAATGGACGCTGGACTCCATATGGACACTGGCGCGGTGCTGGTTGAGATGGCGGGGACTGTGGTGGTGCTGGTGGGGGGTGTGAACTGGCCGCTGGCCCCGCTTTCCGAGCTCACTTCTCTGGTTGGGGAACTTTTCTTTTTGGCAGGTCGCACCTTATTCTGCCCCCCATTCTGCTGCTGCTGCTGCTGCTGGCGACACTTTGCCCGCCGGTTTTTAAACCAAACCTATGGTAGGAACATATTATTAATTAAAAAGGCTCCATAAATATCCATTCTTCCTATGCAATATGCTAATCAAGCTGCACCAACCATTTGAAACAGACTATAAGTTTGTATGAAACCTGATAACAAGGAGTTCATTTTGTTTTTCAGTCCAAATCTGCTTCTAAACCTTATTTATATTTTTATTTTCTCCCTCTCGGTCTTTGTTTTTGGTATTTCTTTCCCCGAGTACAATTATTTCAGACCAATTGGAAAAGTTTTCCAGGTAATTTAAAGATGATAAAACACTAACTATAGTATTTTTCACAAAGAGCGATTTGGAGTACATATAAAGCAGCTAAATTTGATATTTTATTGTCTCTGCTTCCCTGTAAACGAGTCATTAATATGCTTTCCCCGGAGTAAATCTATACAATAATATTCAGTCGAACAATATTTGTTAACTGAGCCCAAGGTGAAATAAAAAAAAGCCTCTTTTTTCATTCTAAAATATGGAACAATGCTTTTCAAATATGACTTTGCTTTACTTGACTCCCCTGTACCCTAGATTCAGGTAGATTGATTTTCAGCGCCACCTCCTCGCGCATGAATATATCCGGATACCGAGTTTTAGCGAACAACGCCTCCAAAACGTCGAGCTGTGCGCGCGTAAAAGTAGTCCTTTCTCGCCTCTGCTTCCGTGGCGTGGCTGTAAGTGTAAGAGAAATGCGAATCACATAGGTTATTTATATATACATTTACAATTTCAAAAATAAAAAGTCATCAAAGGCAAATTTGAAACTAATCACGCAGTAGTCCTGTGAGAGTAAAAACCCCGGTGGCAAACATCTTTGAGTCTAACGTGCCAAAAATGTAATGCAAACATCAAAGTAATTTGCCAGTAATTTCCTCTGGAGCCACATCTAAAAATAAAATCACACGAGAAGAGACTTTGGGATTAGTCTTCACTCCAAGCTGTGCGTTACAAGTTTACTAGTCTACAGTACATCACCTATTTTTGTAATATTATTATTTTTTATTTTTCTGGCCTGGTCAATAAAATTCATATACTTCCAGTAATTGCTCTTCTTTATTGTGCTTATAAAAAAATCCATTCTTTGTTTCTGGATTTTTCAAAAACCTAAGCGGCTGCTGCTTAACTGCTGTAACATAATGGGCCTGAGCCATTTTCAGGCTGTGATCACATCTCATTTTCAAACAGTTTAAACATACCTGGATAGCCCACTGATGGATGTAAAAGATCCATGCCGGAAGTAGTTAAGCTGAGGCCATTGACTGTGTAAGGTGGTTGCTTTAGATACGACATCATGCTAATGTTTGTCTGAGTGCTGAAGTTGGAGAAAATTTTGAAAATTGATGGAGCTCCCGAGGAGTATTTGGTGTCCTCTGTTCGCCGAGTGGTCCGTGTCTTACCTGGCACCTGTTTAAAAAGAAAACAACAACAACAACAACAAAAAAGAGGAATATGAATCTTCTTGTAAAGTGATATTGGTTCTGTTTAAATGGCGCTGCGGTGAAATAAGTTCTTTCCAGAACGCATGGCGCTCCTCAAGAAGCACCAACCACTTCTCCAGCTGTCCTCATCTCTGCACCCCCACCCCCACGATTAAAAACAAAAAAACCAAAAAAAAAAAAACAAACACCCCCCCCCACCCAAAAAAAAAAAAAAAAAAAAAAAAAACCGAAACAAAAACCAGGAAAACCGGAGCGCTGTGATTGCAACAAGTCTTCTTAAAATCCAATTAAAGTCACTACCTCCTGTATTCATAACATGAACCGTATCATGAACTGAAGCTAAACATCATCCAAATGAAGACTAAAAATAAATAAATCAGATGCTGGTAATTCTATCTGTTTTATTAGGTCTTAATTTTATTTTTAGTTCAGTTTTTATGTTTATTTGAGGCTGTAAATGCAGTTAATCGATTGTGTGTGGGGGGGGGGAACTAAAGTTGAACTGATTATTAAAACGCGTGAATCAGTTTTGTTTGATAAAGCACACACAGTCAATATTAATAATTACCTTTTAAGATTAAATCAATGTGGTCATATTTAATTGATTTGAAATAAATTTTAAATAAAAATGATTGCATTTTCATGTTCGTTTAGTGAATAAATGAGGATTTTATTTAATGTATAAAGGAGATCATTTGAAATGATCAAATATTTAAAAAAAATGGACACACGCCTCCGCAATAAACATTAAATTGTTGCAGTTCTTTAAGAAGAAATGAATTGCTCTGTGGCGCTGATTGCTAAATTTGACTGCTGTCACTTCAACTTCAGTGACCCTCACCCGCTATCCCCACTGTGCCTCTTGATTAGTTGCATTTTTTTTTTCAATATCCAACGGTTTTAACCCCGTCATCCCAATCTGTCACACTTAAAACACACCCGTCAACCAATTGCACACACCCGCTCAATGATAATTACCCTGTCCAACAATTAATTATGAGAAATGTTTTTTTCTTCATGAAATGACGAGACAATCCAGGTGGCAGCGAACTGAGCTGCAGTGTAGTGTCAGTGCAAGCCACAGGGCTTCCTTTCTTTTTTGTGCACATTTACGTGCCTTAATTATCATCCCAATATAGTTTTGCTAATATAAGGAAAAAATATCAGTAAAAGTAAAGGAATTAAACCCTCATACATATGAGCTAAATTCTTAATTGTGAACCCCCCTTCCCCGCTAAACGGGATCCATCCAAATGAAGAGTTGCTTCAATATCTTATGAATTATGTCTCTACAGAAGTAAGGGAGAGCTAGAAGACAGAAAAGGCCCCGGAATATATTTTCAGTAGCGGGCCTGAATATTCTCTCGCTTTTTTCCGGTGCACTTTTTAGACTGGACGGCCCCACAGCTACCCATCTTTGCTGCCTGTTTCCTGTGTTAATCTCCGCCGAATAGAGGAGTGCAGTGTGGAGAGAAAAATTCCTTTTTAAAATATATTTGTCTGAAACTAAAGATGGACAGGCGCCCTTGTTGCAGTCCTGGGATCAGTGAGTGAGTGTGAAATTGGTAAAATATGACCTCCAGGAATCAATTAATTATTTAAAAGCCTATTACATCAAGAGAACTTCAACCCAGCGCTGACTCTGTTCCTGCTTTCAGTATGAAATGATATCATAATGTAACTTTATCAGTTAGAAGATTTACAACATTTAAGTTTATTTTTTAAAAATATAATAAATCAGTTTATTGAGTAGACATATTGCACCTGTATTTCTACTCACATAAAAACAATGACAGCTTGGGTTTAAGACGGTTTAGCTGCATCAGTTTATTTAATGCCAATAAATATCCTGAAGCTTCCTTACTGGCATCTCCTTTACTGCCTTCCTTGGTTTTATTTCAGCGCCAGTTACACAGCTGAAACGTTTTGCTTCCTTTTCAAAAGAAAATAATTTGGTGGGGAAGTGATCAGGTGAGGAAATGCAGGCTTCTGAATTTTTTTACTATATTTCGATGGTGTGTAATAATAATAATAATAATAATAATAATAAAAGCTGAACTTACCTTGGTACTGATGAGTGGACAATTCTTTGTCTACTTGATTTCCTCCGGGAGAAATAATAAAAGTCAGTACAAATCAACGACGTCCTGTCGCATAAAAAAAATACCACAAAACCAGGCAGGAGCAGAAGCAGCCGTCTTCACCGGAGATAAAAGTTAAACGTTGAGCGCCTACATCAGGTTCTGAAGCGTTGCGACAGCGGCGGAGCGAAGGAGGAGACTGCATGTACGCCTTTAGGATTTGTTGGTGTGTTGTGAGTGAAGTGGTTTGAGTTAGATTTTGTACAAAGTGCCAGCCAATGGGAGCCGCAGGACTGAGCTGAGGTCTGTCTCTGTCTCCGTCTCTCACACTGGTGGGGAGGGCTTTTTTTTTTTCTTTCTGGGAAACAAATGTCTCCAGCTACTTTTTTTTTTTTTTTTGACGCACAGTCTTCAGCCAATGGCAACGAGAGGGCGACTGACAACATCCCCATCCCACCGCAGAGAGGGTGCACTGATAAATAAACCGTACGCCGTTGGATGATGAAAGGTAGAAGGAGTTTAAACCAAAGAAAAGTCAGTTTATTATTTATCATTTTATTATATTTTTTAATGACATCAAAGGAAGCATTAAACTAAAAAAATATATAAATATAACGGGGAAGAGGTGAAATATATCAGAAAATAAAGAGTTCCCAGAAGATTTAAGGTATGCAGAGTATTTTTAGTGGGGAACTCTTTTTAAGCATTAATAATTTCACACTCTGATCTTTACCTTGCGTGTTCAAACACAACCACAAATGTTTTAAAAACCGGATTTTATAGAATAGCATTATGATTGGTACCACACAACCGATAAATATTAAAAGTCGATAATAAAATGTTTTATTGTCTCTATGATATACCAACAATGAGATAACTCTGCAGCCTTTACTGTCTTTAAAAAGACCGGAAAATACAAGAAGAATTAAATCGGTGGGGGCAAAAAAAAAAAAAAGGAAAGAAAAAAAAAAGGGGGGACTAAAGCAGAGCTTTCCATGTCAAGGCTGCACCGTCCTCTCACATTCCAGCGCGTCGCAAAAAAAGGGGATTTGGAGCGACTTATTTCCTTAAAACTGTCCTCCCAATCCACCGAGCCAGCCAGTCTGTTGCCATCAGCCCAGTACAGGCCTGCACCAAAATGTACCCACAATATTTCCAGGTGGGTTCCCACCGGGAGGACACCCGAGCAGCCGAGGACTCACAGCCACCGCACCTGCGGGGTGCATCCAGCCAGCGACGAGGATAACTGCAATTGGAAAAAAAAAAAAAAAAAAAAAAAAAAAGAAATGAAAAAATAAAAAATAAAGACCTTCTCCATTTGGCGACGAGCAGAACGACTTTTCACTGATTGCACTTGAAACGGTTTCTGCAGGAGGAAGATGCGTTCGAAGAGAAACAGACACTTCTGTATGTGAAGGTAGGCCTCTTTTATTTTACATTGCCTATAGAGGAAAGTGTATTTTTGTAGGTTTTGTGTTGTAGTAATAATAATAACAACAATAACAATAATAATAACTCGTAATTATTTGCCTTTTTACCTAGTAACAGCTACCTAGTGCATGGTTGATGTTAATTCATATTTACTGAAGGACCAACAAGCTGCAAAGGACACATAAGCCTCCTCTACGTCACTTGAATTTTGAACCTGCGTGCCCATCTCAAAATAATATGCCGAGGGTTTTTGTCACGGCTTGGTAAATGTATCATCTTAAGAGGCTTTGTGGAACACCTACACACACACACACACACACACACACACACACACACACACACACACACACACACACACACACACACACACACACACACACACACACACACACACACACACACACAGTGCGCTTGCACGGACACACCAGCTCACTTCAAACAGATTTGAATATTGATTTAGATTTATAAACACAGACAGACCGTGGGCTTTATGAATCGTCGCTTGCCTCTCTCCGTGGCTCGTGTGGAAGGCCAGAGTCAAAGGTGCAGTGACAGCTGCTGAGGAAACTGGTTTTCACTCAGAGCTGCAGCCTCTGGAGCTCACACAGTCTGACCCACAGCACACTGTATCAACTTTGCAAAACTCAGTGACATCTCTTTTGACAGATTTCGATCAGAGGCAGCGGCGGTGTGGATCCGAAGGCTGGATTTCTTTTTACGGCACAGCTGAGGAAAAGTTGAAGTCCTTTGAGGAAGAGGAGCCGCAACACATTCAGGTAACCTTATTTGTTTATTTATTTATTTAGCAACTCGTGCTCGTTATTATTATTATTATTATTTTAGAGCGTAATGGGAACTACCTCATCTATAGTAGCGAAAACAAAACTCCATGAATCCCTTGTTTATGTTTGCAGGAGCATTTTTTTTTAATCACGCAGTGGCAACTTCAAACAGGTGGATGAATCAAGTGTTGGCTAAATGATTTTAAATTGTGTTGCTGTTTATGCTTTATGACCATAACATAGCTATATCCCTTTAAAAAAAATATATAATCACACCGCACAAAGTGTAAATTAAATCCTGCACTTTCCTGAGGATTTTTTTTTACATTATTTCACATGAGGGTGTGTTTGTGACTTTTATAGTATGCGAGAGTAAGTAAAAAACAAACAAACAAACAAGCAAAAAACACGTTTATCACTAAACCATAATTTAAAAATATTTTATTAATGTTTCCTTATGTTTGGCAGCTGCGTGTAGAGGGTCTCAAACTGCGTGAAAAATTATGACGTCTTGTGCTGTTATCTACTGGATCTTACCGTTTAAATTGCTAAATAATTTATTAAACTGTAAAGCCAGGCCCTCCTCGGGGACTTTGTATCTTAAAAGGACGTTTAAAGGGAGAAGGAGTTAAACGCCTCTGGCGAGCAGCGCTCCCACTGACTCCCGGCTAATTGACGACGACGGCTTTTATCTCCGCCTCTGCTACACTCAACCTGAGGGTGAGGATTTCACCAGGCCTGCTCCAATCTGTGATTTCTACCATCTTTTTAAATGCACTGCGCAGGCCCTGGATGTTTGACCCTTGCTTGATAGGGAAAATCGTATTTTTTAAGATTGGATAATTACAGGCAGACAGACCCACTCTCTCTGCTCAGTGCCTTATCCAGGCGTGAAACGAAATAATCGACACATTATAGAATGAATAAACGCGTGTTTTTTTTTTTAATACTAAATGCATGAAACAAATCAAAGGTGCTTGTAAAATCCCTGAATTTTAACATGTTTATTATCAAGGCAGCTTTTCTCGCATCTCTTCCGCCTCTTTCCCTCCTAGTTTGATATTCGCATGGGTGAATATGAGGAATGTGTTGGTGGAATTCATTCTGAGCTTAAAAAGAGTAGGAACAAAAATCATGTAAAGCATTTATATAGAAATGATAATCTGTAATGTCAGGAAGAGCCTTTCCATCTGCACACAGGATTTAAATTTACCCCAGGAAAGGCTGATTACACTTTAGTAAGCCTTTATAGTTACTTCTTAGTCTACTTTTTCTTTATTAAATACACAAAATTATTGTTTATAAACCAACTGAAATATTACTTTGTATAATTAAAATCATCTCCATCCATCCAGATATCATTTAACTGAAAAAACAAACAAACAAACAAACAAACTAGGATTGTTATGCAAATGTAGTGATGATGTTTTAAAGTACTTATTTTAAAGTTGTTTGTAACACAGCTAAGAGTTAAATTAATGAAATGATTGAGGTTAAAATCTATTGTTTATCAATGATTCAGGGAGTAATTGCTGTAGCTAGATATTTGGTGTCTGCGTGCATGTGTGTGTGTATTTTTGTTTGTGTGTGTGTGTGTTTTTTGGTTGTGAGTGTGTGGGTGACGGAGAGAGGAAGAAAGAGAGAAAGATGAGCTGAAGAAGGATAATCACAAGCTGTATTTTAATTAGCCTGGCAGGTTTGATGGATACATGCAACTGCTGCCGCTGCTGCTGCAACACAAATGCACTGCATAGTGAACAAGATGCCTAAACAGAGGGCTTTCCCTGCACTGTTCCCTTATCACAAAGGAGCTAAACCTTTGTGTAATGTAACATGTAAGTGACCCCAGAGGTCATCAAAACACATCCAGTCCCCTCCCCAGGGATTAAAGGGGGCAGAACCCCATTCAGTGTCTGTTTGGGAAGAGTTTGCTAACATGGAGGCACACAGGCATTTTGAACAGGCAGCTCTCTGCAGTTTGGATTTCTATCTCCTTAAGTATGCACAGTTATATAAATTTAATTTAGGCTGAAAGTTCTGCTTAAATAATTACAGAGATGGGCGTGCTGTCGGGTAAGTCTGTGCTCCAGTTTTTAAGCTGGTGCTAAACTTGTGAAATTCCGGGGTTTCTTTCCCACACGTTTCCCCATAAATTCAAATGCAGTGCCTCCATAATGGCACGGCTCTGTGTGTGTTTGCCAAGCTTGTTCTTTCCATTAATATGACATGTCTTTTAATTGGTGCCATAAATGTTTGTGTTGTGTTTACGCAGGAGTTTGCCAACAAACAAACGGATGCAATTAAACACACTCGCCTTCAGATCATCTTTGAGGAGACAAAGTCGAGTCTGGTGGAAAGCCGACAAGGACAAACAAGGAGGGAAAGGACTCTGCTGCCTCAAGGTTAACATTGACTGAATGAACTCTGTGAGGAGCTTGTCTTCACACTAGCAGCCCTTCCACAAAGACACATCAGTCACTGCTTTTTACAGTATCTGTGCTCTTTTTAGAAGTTGACACAATACTTAATTGATGTTTTATTTTCGTATCGCCGCAGAAAAATCAAACCACTTTTATTTATTGACACACTTCTGTTTATTCTATGACTTGTAATTAATTCACAGTTACTATGCAAATAAAGACATTTATGGTGCTTTCATTGTAAGAGCACCACCATGCTCTCCTTTTCCCCTCTCCTTTCACCTAGCCCTCCTCTATGTGCTGCTGAGGTGTCTGCATGGTGTGGTAAAATCTGCCCTGCAGACTGGACCTCTCAAGTCTTCAAAGGAGGAAGAACTCAATGTGGGGGATTTGTTCAGGCTTATTTGGTAACCTAGGATTTGAATTGGATTCTGGGAAGCATTCATAACACATTTGAAAATGTTACATTGTGTGATTTTGTGTGTAATCCCCATAATAAATTTTAGAAATGGTCACAGCACTTGCACAACTGTGACTATTCATGATTTATCAAATGGTTTTCTTGTCTTGCCTCTTGGGGGTGAGGTGTGTGTGCGTTGCCTGCGGGGAAACTGGGCGATCTCAGCCGTCGGTTTGGGGAGCCGGTGAAGATACAATTCCGCAGTTTTAACCTTTCTCTCAACATTTTTTTGTTTATTTGACCTGAATACACGATGGGGTGAGCCACTATGCTTCCAGAGGGATTCTCTCAGACCCCCACCCCCCACCCCCCAACAGCAATGGAGCATTTCAACCTCTAGTGGATTATACCTCCCTGGGAGGAGGGTTAGTGTACACACTCACGCACACGCTGTAGGTACAGTTTATTAAACTTGCTGTATATTTTATAAAAGCCACCAGCACGCTGTGCTCTACACTTTTATTGGAATTAAGTAGAAAATTGTGCAACCATATCATTTTATACTTGTTGCAAGCTATTATGTAATATGCAAGACACCCTCCAAGCATGTTTTATGACATAGTAAAATACTCTGCTTTAAATGATATCAAACTTTAAAAAAAATACATCCTTCCCTTCTTCTTCAGTAAAAGAAGAAGGGAAGACTTCCTTTGATGCCTCTAAATTTAGCTTTTTCTCACTCCTTTTGCCCTCTCATATAAAATAATGTTGATAGAGAACCTTCTCGGCAGATTAACGTGGAAAGTCATGATCAAACAGATAAGTAAAGAGACATTGAGCAAAGCAAAGTGGGAGTGGAGGTGGATGTTTATCATCCTTCACCATCAAAAATGAGTGTTGTGTATTTGCAGAATCCATAGCAGTTTGCCAGGTGCTTCAGAAGCAGCCCAAAGGGAGTGAATAAAGTGAGTGTCTGTGTGAACACACGCTATCATATATTTTGGTGGCTCTACTACTCAGATTTCTTGTCTGGTGCATGTAACTCTCCCGCCTCGGTTTGATAAGAGCGAGAGCTGTGTGTGTGTGTGTGTGTGTGTGTGTGTGTGTGTGTGTGTGTGTGTGTGTGTAAATCAGTATTTGTGCCCTGTCCAAACCCCACTTTGTTTTGAATGACACTTTGGCGATGCCCCCAGTCCCCCACTTCGACTTCTCAAGCGTACCCCCTGTCAGTGCCAACTCTGCCAGTTCCTCTCATGTCTTTAATATCTCTCTTTGGGCTCTTGGGTTTTGCCAGTGAAGGCTCCCCAGTGACAGTTGGACATCGCCTTCACATTTGGGAGACAGCGGCGGGTGTTTGTAGCGTTCCCAGCCCTTGGCCTGTGGGGAATCTGTGATGGCTCGCCTGTCAGCCGGCCCCTCCCCTGTAATTAGGAGAGTAAACACAGCGTCTGGCTCGGCTTGGGGGAGAAGTAGGAGGGAGCGGTGGAGGAGGGGACCGTCCGGCTCCTGTCCTACTGCTGCTTGAACTGTCCAGGAGTAGCTTTGGATTGACAGACTGTGATATGCACCTCTTCACATCCTCGCAAAGGATGGAGATGCGGAGGAGAGTGCAGTCTGTTAACATGCTGAGAAACATCAGATTTCCATTTGTACCTTGTTGAGCATCAGTGAACCAGTGAGGAGGCTTTTCGCTAAGCTGAACCTTTGTTGAGAAATAGAAAGAAACTGATCATTTAAGATGATCTGAGAGCTGTTCACAAAAGTGATGGGAATATTGATGAGTAAAAGAAAGGTATTCCTTGCACTTTTTGAGCAGTATAATGCTCATTTAGGACTCCAGGCAATAACATAAAACTCACCCCTACAAAGCCTCCTCTCCTCTCTTCACCTCTCTCCTGGTTGCTGGGGGGACTGGTCAGCTGCTGGAGGAATGTGTTGTGGGCTGGAGTTATAGCTGTAGCTTGGGACCAGCTTTGGGGGAGTGCCATCCTACCCTAAACCAGCCACTCCACACTGCCCAGGCAGGGAGGTGGGCTGCGGGAATGCTGCGACCAAGAGGGGAGGAATTTCACTGGTTGACCTGCCAGAGAAATGCCACGCAGAGAGTGATGAAGAGAGAAACCTAAAATGAGCGAGAGAGAGACAGAAAATCATATCTCAGCCAATTGAAACGCAGCCTGTCAGTGTCATTTTTGGTTTCGTAGGATGATTACTGATGATGGGCCAGTTGCTGAATGAGCTGGTTGCCACACAGACACTGTGGCACCGCATCTGACTTAGATCTTTTAGGGTTCAGCGGGCATAACCAAAGTAGCTTCAACAGTTTATAATCAGTGCATCTGAAAATGTTTCCTATTATTTACCATGTAAATCATCCATCTGTCTCACTGGATTCCCATTACATGACCAAATGTATTTGTTTTGTTGTAAGTAAATTTTAAATCAGATGGTGTGCATCAGTGTGTACATGTGGCGGACATGGAGTGTGAAGGGAGGGGTGCTTGAAGGCCCAGAGTACTTGCCAAAGTCTTTACGTCGCCCAGAGAGCCATGCTGCAGCATCATGGTCCACAGCATGGAAAGACATGGGGCAGATGGGTGCAGTGTAGCAACTCAACCTCCCCCTTCTCCTCCCAAATGTGAGGCAGCAGTGGTGGGAATGGCACAGTGTGAGAGGGAGTCTGGGTTCAGGGCTGAAACAGAAAAGCTGTTGGAGGGGCATTTGGGGGCTGGGAGAGATTGGGGACTGAAAGCTGTTTTTTTGGGGGGGGTGGGTGGGTGCATTGGAGAAGCTGTTGGTGGGGCAGGGATCCTGCAATGGAGAGGGAAAGCCAGTCCCCCTGTCACATCCCTTTGAAATCCAAGTGCAGGGGCACGAGCCCAGGGAGGAGTGGCAGCGTGGCCCAGCGCCTGGGCAGACAGGCAGTCACCGCACTGGGCCACAGTCCAGCTCGCCTGGCCTGGCCCCTTCCCTCTCCAGCCCACCCCGTCTGGACCAGGCTTATGGGAGTCAGGCAGCCGACCCCCAGTGGACAGGCCGGAGCCCTGTGTTACTGAGTACCATCTCGGATCCTCTGCTGGGTTTGAATCAGCAGCAGAATCCCCCAGGGAGAGAGGCCCTGTGGAGCTTAGGAGGTGCCTCCACTGCCTCACAGCTTCTCCTACACCCAGGCCTCTGGATGGGGGCCCAGTGTAGTCTGCTGCTGATGATAACCCCCACCTCACCACCAGGCCATTCTGCCTTTGGGGCCTGTGCAGGTCCACACATCCCCATGGCAACAGTGGCAGGGCCGTCCACACAATGTGAGTGGGCAACAAGCCAAGTGTTGCCAAATTGGGACGAGGGAGAGACATTTTGGGAGAGTGCTCAATCCTGATCTTTTCACCTTTATGTTGTCTCTGGGTAATCATGTTTTTGGCTCCAGTGATCTAATATCAGAGATTTGGACAGCATTTTGAACAGTGGTCAGCGGCACCAGAGAAAAATACACTATTGCGAGGTTACCTGCTGCTCCGTGTTTCTTAAATTCTACTACCTCTCTTCAGGCTCGAAAATATTACTTGTCAAATTTGCTAACAGCAGCAGCAGGCATTTATAAAATTAAACCCTCGGGTGGGCTGATATATTCCGAAGCATTTCTTGTGTGTTTAAAGAGACCTTGTCAAGGCAATATTAAGCCTGCGTAAACACAAGTAGTTCAATGACATTCACAGCAACCACCTAAAGTTGATTCCCCACCCCCTCCAGCCACTGGGAAGATACTAAGTGGTTGGGTGGTGTTTACTGAAAGTGGATATCTGCTGTTTGTTTTGTTGTTCTGCTTTCCGACCGTAAACACTGCACAGATTTCCTTGAGTGGTGTTTGAAACGCATTTGTGTGTGCGTGCCATGTGTTATATTTGCTGATAACAGGATTTACTCAAATTGCGAATCACCAGTTGAGAAAGGTTAATTGTCAGTGCAAGTGGTAGAATGGGTACATGCAATAATTATTAGTCAAAGTTGCTTTATTATTTAATGATGCTAATTAGGCATTAACTGTGGTCCCCTTTTTGGATCACAACTTCAAATGCATGTCAAATTGCATTAAGTTCACTTTGACATCCATTTATCAAACTAAAGGAATGCTGTTTTGTAGATGTCCTTAGTGTGTTTATTATTATGAAACTTAACTGTTCTTGAGGTACTGATCAGAAAATTAGCAGAGGGATTTTCAAAAATGTCTCATTTTATTTCCCGCGAGGACAATGCATTTTATTATTGGTGCTTTTATTTATTTATTTTTTAATTTGGCTTGCCTGTGGCTTTAGTAGTTTGGTTATTTAAGCTTGCATCAAGAAGGATATTTGATACTTGCACAAAAGCTAAAATTTGAAAATGTCTTTTCAGTTGCACCGGTTCTTACTCCAGACACACAAGGTTTGGTTTGTGTGCCACCCATGTGGATGAGACTGGCATGAATCTGGCATTAAGGTTAGGTGGAAAGTGACAAGGAAAGAAAGCAAGAGATCAAGGCATGACTGCCAGTGCATGTCATTGCCCTACACTCTCATCAAATAGCGCCGTGCTGCTTATGTTGCTGCCCAGACACAAATTAATTTGGACGCCTGGAAAGACTGCAGAGCCCAGGACTCATCTCTGCCCTTTAAAAAAGAAAAGGCACCAGCGGAGAGCACTCTTCCAACAAGGAGGCAGGGGGGGTGGGGTGGGGGAGTTGATGGATTTCAGTGGAGGTCAACAGAGTGTCTGAAATAAGATGGGAGGGTACAGAGGACACGGTTGAA
Organism: Archocentrus centrarchus; assembly: GCF_007364275.1. Taxonomy (NCBI): domain Eukaryota; kingdom Metazoa; phylum Chordata; class Actinopteri; order Cichliformes; family Cichlidae; genus Archocentrus; species Archocentrus centrarchus. The sequence goes on along the minus strand of NC_044367.1, from coordinate 11,088,268 downwards.
TATGCTTGTCCTGCTATGATGACAAGATGGCTCAGCTACCACTGTGCCACTGGCCTCCTCCTGCTTCTGCCCCCTCTCCCCCCCAGGACACCAGTGAAGTAGAAGGGAGTGTTGAGGGGAGAAGGAGGCGGGGGGAGAGAGGGTACTGATGGTTAGCTGCCGTTTAATCTTCTCCTTGGCTCACTGCAGATTCTTTCACTACATGCCCCTCTCCCTCATCTCCCCAAATCTGTACCTGCTCATCCCTGGGCCCGCTTTACAGGGGAGCTCTTGATCAGTGAGGTGATGGAGAATGGCCCTCGTCACACACTCCAAATAGGATCAGATTGCCTGGGAGCAAAAGGTGAGAGCTACACGGAGCTTGGTTAAAATAGAGGAGGTGGTGGTGTGGAGATGCTTCAGCAACCAGACATTACCAGGAAATGAGCTCAGTTTGAGATGGACTTTCTAGGGCTTGGAGATTTCAGAGGGGTTTGTGCTGGTGCAGAACAACCACAAAACTCCAGCACATGTGTTTCCTGGTATGGGTATTGGCCAGAGGAGAAGAGTGAGGTGGAGACCATGTTCTCCACTGGCTTGTCGTTGGCATGTCGTTAACCTCCCGGGGATCAAGGGAAAAAGAATCAAGCCTTTGTGTGCTTTAATCTCAGGGTTCGTTTGTAAGGTGCCCGGGGAGCGCTGCACCCCTGCTGGAGGATAAGGTACCAAAACAGCAGCACGCTGACAAAAGGGGTGGACTAAAGGGTTAAATAAAAACGCATGCTGGGTCACAGAGCAGCCCCCCTGGGTTCAGAAATAAACAGTTAAGTGGTTCAAATTAAGTGTTTCAGTAGTCTGGAAACATATAACATTTTATTATAACCCAACTCATCACTGATCACGTCTAATTTAAGAAGTGAAATTATAGATGTATTATCAGCAAGTGCCAAAATTTTAATTATTTAAATGGCACTTTAGTGCTATACTTCAGCATGGTTTTTGTTAGTTTATACACAATATTTAAAAAGGTTACTTACTTTATCTTAAATGAAAGTGTAGTGGATTAAAAAGTGCAGTGTTTCCCTCAGAAAAGTAGTAAAGTATTAAAGCATTAGTTAGATATTTGAAATATGCTGTATTTTCCTCCTGCTGAGAGTAGTCACTGTACATGTGTAGATAGATACAACCCTCTTTAAATGTGAAAAAACAGTAAGCAGCCGGCTTAGCTGTGCAAAACACTGGAAACAGAGGGGAACAACTACAACGCATTATATATTATATTATTTAAAAGCCAGCGTGTGAATGTGACAAGTTGCTTTTTTAGTGTTAGGGTTATGGAAAAGGAAAACAATAACATGGATATTTTGTTTTGAGGTTCAAAGTGTGTGAGCTAATGAGATGGAGGCTAGAGCCACAGTACAGCAGAGAAAAATGGGTATAGAGAGTCAGAACAAGAGGCTGGTAACTCTTGCTCAGTCTTGTGATCAAGCACCAGTGGTTACACTACAAACTTTTATTCCCTCTTTTCAGCACTGCTCTTTCCACCCCTTTCTTTTCTACATTAGTACTGCCTCTCACTATTTTTCTACATCTTATCCCTTTTAATTAGAAAGCAAATTCTGCAGCCTGGAGAGACCTAATCCCCTACTGCCCAACAATGCACAGAGTGGCTTTGAACAGCCGACCTGCAGCCTCAACCCCCCCAATGCTTCAAATTCCCCCCACACTGCTGGACCTTCAAGGGGGGAAGGGGTCTTTTTCTTCTCAGAGCATTATTACTTAAGGATACATGTGCTGCGGTATTTGCAGAACTACATATTTGCATTTTAGGAATGTTAACAGTAATTAACAACTAAGTGACACATGTGACAGAAATGATACAAGTGTGTGCCAACTGGGCCTGTCTCCCCTGCGAGAGATGTAGCTGCATCTGATTTGCATATATATTAATGTTCCTTATTGTATAGATTAGATCCCATTAGCTGTGGTGATTCTGGTAGAAGGTGCAGTCACTAGGATGCAAAAAGTCCCGCTATTATGTTAAGATCATTTTTAAATTGTTGGAGGGAAAAGAAAAAGAAGGGGTTACAGCACTGGTACAAGGTTAAGAGTGATTAGGCACTCTGTCCATCTTGACAATAGGCTGAGATTAGATTCTACAAGCCCCAAAAGGGGGGGAAAAAAGGCCTCCATCAGTTGTCTGTGCATTTACTCTGCTTGTATCTAAAATTACCAGCTTTCATTTCTTAATAAAAGTATATCTCGATGGAGCACGCAGCTGCCAGAAATTAAATTCTGGCTTCATTCCTGGGGCTATGTGCTTTACATCCACTATGGCACTTATCATAGTGGCAAAGTGATCATTTACTGAGCTGTTTGTCAGGAGAATTATGAAGCTGTCAGTGTCTGCTCTTGTGCCATCTGCAGAAGAGAGGTCATCAGATAGCAGAGATGATGAGAGCGAGAGGAGGAGAAAATCAGCCTCAGCCACTGTGACAATGGCAACAGTTTAATCTACTGATTGCTGCTCTTGATTTAAAAGGAAGACGAAACCTTGGAAAGTTTGATTAAGAGACTTTGTGCTGCACTGTCTCCAGTGGCCAAAGTTTGGCTTCACCCATAATGTACACTGATCAAAAAAATTAAAGGAACACTTTGAAAACACATCAGATCTCAATGGAAAAAACCAAACAAAAACATGCTGGATATCTATACCTATATCTATAAAACCGAACACATTATTCACACACCTTCATCTCCAACCGCTAGAGGTCGCTTTTTTTTCATTCTAAAACCTAGATATTGGTCGTAAAACGTGCCTGCAGAAATGACCAATATCTACGATTTTTTTCAAAGAGGACAGGCTGCAATTCCTTCATCTTCCAGGAACTGCCTGCATACTCTCACTACACGAGGCCGGGCATTGTCGTGCACCAGGAGGAACCCAGGACCCACTGCATCAGTGTAGGGTCTGAGAATGCATCTGAGAATTTCATAACGATACCTAATGGCAGTCAGGATGATGTTGCCTAGTCTGTAAAGGTCTGTGTGTCCCTCCATGGATTTGCTTCCCCAAACCATCGCTGACCGTCTACCAAACCGGTCATGCTGAATGATGTTACAGGCAGCATAATGTTCTCCATGGCTTCTCCAGACCCAGAGGGTCTTAATTGGTTTCAGGTTTGGGGCCCATTAGGGCAAGTCAGTGACAACAATGCCTTTGTCATCCAAGTACTGCTTACACACTATGGCCATATGAAGCTGGGCATTGTCCTGCATCAGGAGGAACCCAGGGCCCACTGCACCAGCAGATGCATTAGATCCAGGTTTGACAGTGGGTCTGAGGATTTCATCCCTGTACCTAAACAGCAGTCAGGGTACTGTTGGCTAGGATATGAGGGCGTGTGCAACCTTCCAAGTGTTGCCTCCTGAGACAGTGACCCACTGACAAACCGGTCATGTTGGATGATGATGCAAACAGCATAACATTTGCCACAGTGTCTCCAGACTCTTTCATGTCTGTCACATGTGCTCAAAATGAACCTGCTCTCATCTGTGAAAAGCACAGGGCACCAGTGGTGGACCTACCAATTCTGGTATTCCATGGCAAATGCCAGTCGGGCTCCGCGGTGCTGGGCAGTAAACACAGGGCCCACTAGAGGTCAACGAGTCCTCAGGCCATCCTCACGAAGTCTGTTTCTGATTGTTTGGCTAGAGAGCGCCTTGAGGCAACTGTTTGTTGAGATTTGGCGATATATAAATAAAACTGAATTGAATTGAATTGAGACATTCACACCAGTGGCCTGGTGGAGGTCATTTTGTAGCTCTGGCAGTGCTCATCTTGTTCCTACTTGCACAAAGGAGCAGATACTGGTCCTGCTGGTGGATTACGGAACTTCTACGACCCTGTCCAGTTCTCCTAGAGTAACTGTCTCCTGGAATCTCCTCCATGCTCTTGAGACTGGGAGACACAGCAAACCTTCTGGCAATGACACTTATTGATGTCCCATCCTGGAGGAGCTGGACTACTTGTGCAACCTCTGTAAGGTCCAGGTATTATCTCATGCTACCAGTAGTGACCCTAGCCAAATGCAGAACAAGTAAAAAAGAATTAAAAGATGAGGGAAAAAAATGTCAGTAGCCTCCACCTGTAAAACCATTCCTGTTTTGGGGGTTGTCTCATTGTTGCCCCTCTAATGCACCTGTTATTAATTTCATTAACACCAAAACAGCTGAAACTGATTAACAACCCCCTCTGCTCCTTAACCGTCCAGATCAATACCATAGAAGTTTAATTGCCTTGATGCTATACTCTGATTAAAAAGTGTTCCTTTAATTTTTTTGAACAGTGTATTTTCTTTAATAATACTGAAGCAGATAAAGCCAAGACTTCTTGGCCATCACACCATGAAGGAGAGCAAGCATACATATTTTAGCACTCTTACAGTTGTGATATATTTTTAAGATGAAAATAAAGAATAGAATCACTGTTTATACTGTTAACAAGCTGTTAGCAGCCTACTGTGTTCTTCAGTGGTTCACTGTCCTGCATCTTCTTTCTTTGGTTGGTAATGTTATGATTTGGTTCACTCTCATCACTCTCATCCAACAAATTAAATGTGGAGAAAAGAGTATTTGTGTGGGACAGCGTGGAACATAATGCAGAGAGATATTTTGAAATGTTGCTACATCTAACTTAAAAAATGATCACACACAAATTGGTTAAGGGATTGGCATAGATCAGAGTGAAAATTTTTTATCCCCCTTCAAGTTTATTAGTTTTTTGCATATCTGAAACATGTAAGTGTGACATATTTGCACCAAAAAAAAAATAAAAAATTTGCACCAAATGCAGCTTCCCCTCATGCCTCACAATAGGAATAAATAGAAGCTATGGTTTGGTTTGATATTGTCTGATTAAACATATTGCAATACCTGTTAAAACTGTTAGTTAACTGGCTCTTTTGTCTTATGATCATCTTTGTTTTAATAGGGATACGGCCATGGTTCAGACTCAGACTGAAACAAAATTGGCCATTTAGTCCGGAGAAGATATCTGTTAAGTGTGTAAACCTGTGCACAATTTTAGAGAATTTCTTCTACTGACAAGGTACCAAAGATTAGTTGAAGAGAAAAAGAAACCGCTGTTTTCACACATGCATTGAACTTTTCTATACATTAACCAATAGCAGTGCATGATAGCTTGTCCATTAAATGTTCTTTAACCTCATAGAAAGCTCATGTGATGTTCCACTGAGCTGCACGTAATAATCAGGAGAAATCACAGGTAATGAGTGGTCATCATGTGTCCTACCTCAGGCATGCTTTAGTTGGCCAGCACTGAGGCCTAAACCAAACATTACTGATAGTAGTGAGAACATGTCTGATGCAAACTATCTCCTGTTGTGTGCTGCATGTGAGAGAGGGCATCTTTGGATGATGTCTGGCTTGATTTCCAGACATGTTTCAGCATTTTCATATGAAAGTAACTGCTGTGTGATAACACAGTTATGAGTGCAATGTGATTGTGGAGACATGCGGGTCTGCATGCAACAGGAATGTAACTGTGACAGGTTGAAACAGATGTAATGACTGTAATGTTCCATTTTTTTTTATTCTAAATTTTGTTGTTTGATTTGTTTAAAATTTTGCTTTAAGGATCTTTCTGGACAACGTGCAGTAGAAAATGGAAAAAGCTGCGGATGTAGTGGAAGATTTACTTTTCTTGTATGAATCGACATTAGTGGGAAAAGGAACATGAAGACAGGCATTTTGGTTCAAACAAAAGAGATGAAAGAACATCTCTGTCATGAATTAATAAATTGGGCTTGTGTGCTATACTTTGTAATTTGTGGACTACATTCTTCGCGGCTGCGTTTCTTCTTCATTTTCAGGCTTTCAGCTCTGTCACCTCTCTCCTCTCACTGTAACAATGTTGTCTTAAATGAATTCAAACAGAGTTTTATTGACACAATGAATGATATTTCAAAGGAAACACCGATTACAAGGAATAACTTCATTTAGCGTCTATATTAATCATTGCTCAGCTAATTAACACTGATAGAGATGCCCTGAGCAGGGATAGTGTTCTGCGTGTTTGTGTGCGTATGTGTGTGTGTGGAGGGGTGGGGAGCGCTGGGAGATGAGGGCATTCTCCCACTTCCATTTACTTAAAGCTCAGGGGATCTTTTTTGCATCCCGTCTCAATTAGTTACTCACGCTGTCACTCTGTCTGTCACATCCTGGTGTGTCACACAGAAACAACTGTGGAGTGGGCTGCCTGGATGAACAAACAAGAAGCCTGAGTGCGAGCATTCAGCAAGAGAGTGTGGGTCACACTCTATGCCTAAGGCCAACATATTCCTTTCCTACTCAAGGGTTTGATTTTCAGAAAGCTACTTAGGTATTATTTTAATCCCTACCCAGTCCCCCACCCCCCACCCCCCAAGGGCAACAATCAGGGTACCACTTTGGACACTCGATCACAGTACTAAAGTTTGAAGATGCACTTTGTGGTTGAGATTACTACAGCGCCCATATATGCCCACATGTGGCATAAGAAGCCAACAATGGCAGATTTGAGGTGTTCAGTCTCATCTCCTCACTCCTCTGTCGTGATAGGTGATTGTATCTGAAACACAGTGTTATAGAGCTGCTAATTAGTATGTGAATGTTTAGGAGAAGACTGAGCTGCCAGTCTTTATCGACTGAGTAGGCGCCAACTTATTAATAAAACATCATCTCTTAATTTGCTATAACAACACATTAGCATGACAAAATCAGTGGCTTTGATTTGATATTCATGCATTTCTCTGAACATATTTGCTGTTCTCTTGGGCCTGTATATGCTGTGAGGTGAGGCTTCTTGGAGCTGCTGCAGATGGGGAGGGGGCAGTGGAGGTTGTGGTGAGGACTGCTGGGAGTTGTGGGGACGGCCGCCTCTATGGGATGTTTTTCTCTTGTACAGTTTTGTTGTCTAAATGTTTTACAAACTTAATTGGCATTCCCGAGGGATGGCTGCCAGCTGTCTGCCTGATGGCAAGGGTTTCTAATTTGGTGCATGGCGAAGGTTAGCTGATGGGGTAGCTATCGGAGCGGAGCAGGGTGTACAACATGCCGCATGCTGCACATGGCCTGATCAAGCCCAGGGTTTGCTTGTTTTTCCCTCGTTTGTTCAACAACAGAGATTGCTTCACCAGGAAAGAGAGTAACAGCTGCTATCTAACAAGCAGAGTGCAGAGAGTGCTGGTCCGTGATGTTGGAGTGAAGTTTTGGAGAGAGCTGGCTAACCACTGTGGTGAAGCTGGCAAGAGGCTAAGTGCATAAATGGTATCATGGATCATGGCCTGATACCTTATCACCTCTAACCTGTAGATAGTCCTTTATTCACATCCAAGAGCCTCCCCCTCCGCCCCACTCAAAGTCGGATTTAAAAGTTATGGACAATGTTTCATCAAGGTCTTTGAACCTTCGCCTTCTCTTCTGCTTTTTAGCTTTCATTCAGTGAGCATCATCTCTTCCTCACAGGTGAAACTCTAAATCATCTCCTTAACTACAGCCAACCCTTTAAATGTGACAATCTGATGCCACCGAGGGATTTGAAAGGTCAAAATACCTATTTTAAAAAGTCAAGCTAAGCTCAATTTCCGCCTGAAGTACTAATTAATATAAAAGAGTGGAATAAAGAGCTTGGGAGCATTAAAGATTTAGATAATGAACGATGGATAAGAAACTGCTGACACGCTAATGTACTTTAAACCAAAGATTCTTATTTACAAAAATGTAATTACAAAAACATAAATGTGCCCTATAAGGTATGTTAACATAAAAACTTCATTATCTTTAGGAATAATTTGGTCAGGGAATTTGGTCTTACTTTAGTGTTGCATAGATTGGGTCGTCCGTTTAGGAGAAGTGTGATGAGAAAGCAACAAAAATACTGTTACACAACGATTGAGAAACTTAACATAATGTTACTGACAGTAGTGATGGAAAAACTGCTGAAATTAAGTTTAAGTTTTATTGCTGAATGTATGAGTAATTGTTTGCATTTTCCGCTTTTGGTTGTGTTTAAGCAGTTTTTTATTTCTTTTGCTGCTTTTCTGTGCAGGCGTGGCCAAATTGTTAATATTTTGATTATTTCCCTGCATTGTGTATATTTGCCTGTTTTTTTGTGTTGCAGAGCACTGACCTCTAAGTGGATCCATACATATCCCCTTAAGTTATTTTGCATTATTCCACTATTCCACTTACACTGTAGAAATTGGAAACTGTATATCCAGAAAGCATGTTATCAACCACATCTTTTCAAACACACACACACACACGTATCCACAGCCACCCCAGGAGTTTAGCCCCTTCAAGCCTCAGCCCAACCCGCCGTACAGGCCAGTACAGCAGGACTCATCTATCAGCAAGCTTCTTCTGTAGGGCATGTTGACTCTGCGCACATTAATATCAATGCATGGTGCTGCATAGTCACATTGGATAATTGGCCTGCAGTAGTGGCACAGTGGCGGAAAATGTCAAAGTTGCTGGTTGTTCAAGGGTAAATAGAACTTGTCTCCATGACAAGGTGGTGACAGCTGAGTGATTTAGAAATACACTTTTTAAAACTGTCCTATATGAGTCCAGTAGTATTTTGATTGTAGTAATAACTCAGTGGAGTTGCATGCAGGGGTTCGCCTGAGATTCCTCCTCTGTAAAATATCCTGTGAATCCAAAGTGGAGTTTTACTTATCCTACCAGGAAATAACTGCCAGCTGCAACTTCTCTGCTATTGATGGGATACTTTGCAAAAATCTTGGCTCAAGGACCATCAGTTTTTTTCATCCACTTTTTTTTTTTTCCAAACAAGAGGTCGGATGTGGGGAATGTAGAGGATCAAGGGATCTAAAGCTTAGTAAGAGCACTGCATTCAGGATGCATGCGTCTGGTGGTCGGGGCTTGAGAAAAACATATGCTGTGGTCTTTCTTGGCATTCTAGGGGAGATTGGAGGGACAATCAATTAGCTGTGAGTCCTCTGGGTCTCTTGGGATATACAAATGACTTAGTGGCCGTACAGACAGAAATATGCTAATTCCCTGGGCTTGACTTCATGGGCAAATGCCACTGGTTGAATACCACTCACTGTTTTGCTTTATATTATTAAAGGATGACTCATGTAACAACAGGTGCAGGTGGATAAAGTGGACATGCAAAAGGTGTGTATCTGAACCTGGGTGGTACAGACAAACCCTGTTTTAGTGTGGCTGCTCTTGACTTTAATTGGCCTTATAATGGTCTAATTGATAAGTGTTGTGAGTGGGGCAGGGAGGGGGCAAAGGGTTGCACTACGCCCCTGGCTGTGGTGCAGACTTGAGAGGAGCATGCGGGGGCACTGCTGATTATTCAACATGTTTCTCTAATCCCAGCCCTTGTGGTAGGAACCTGTGAAAGAGCCTGGTCTTTGTGCTGGGGGGCTAATCGTGTTTTGGAAACGCCGATCGAGGCTAATCTTCTGGCCTGCTTCTAATGTGGAGCCGCTGATATCCTCTGCTGCGATAAATTAAGCTACTTATTAATCTAATTATGGTACATTCATCCCCACAAACTTTCATGTGACTTGGAAAGCCCACCCCCCCCTTCACCATTAACTCCTGCACCCCTTCATCCTCCCCTCTGCAAACTCAGATCTTGAGACTGACTCCGCTCTCTCAGACTGCCTGGCCCTGGCTGGCCCAATTAGGCGCCCTCAGGATCTTGCCTCTAACGAGCCTCCAGGCTCCAGTCAGCCTTTCCACACAGACTAGGGTCAGTCTTACTCATTCTACACCCCCTCCAACCTCCCCAAAATCTCCACCTGCTCTTTTCTGCCTTTCTTTAACCATTTATTTTCTTTATCCTACTTTGAAGGGCCACAGCCAAAAGATTTTTCTGTTATATTTAAATTTATTGTAATATTTTGTATTTATTTTTCACAAAAACAAGTAAAAAAACAAAACAAAACAAAACACAAAAGGGCAATTTTTAGCTAATTTTGAAAGCTTCTTTTCTTTTGTTCCATGTTCTCCCACCAGTCACCCCTTTGGCTCTCTTCTGGGCTTGTTTTTAATTTTCAAATCCTAAAGTAAACTTCTTCGTGGGCTCCCTTTATATGAAAGTGAAAGTGGCCTCTTTCTGGCCTTCTGCAGGCAGTGCAGTGCCATAATTCTTTACTTCCCGGACTTCTGCTCCCAGTTTTGGCCTATTCTTTCACAGGGTGCTGTGGCTCTGTTGGGTGGGAATCTTGAGGAGATGTAAAGCCAGCTATGGGGAAGTGAGAGCAGGTTGACAGACCCCTTCCCTCCATGGACAGTGACCCTGAAGGGAGATGAAAGAAGTTCACGTCTGCACTTTAGCGGCTCAAACAGGGCTGCAATCATCCGTGAAGTCTCTCCTACCCATCTCCCCCCCTGCTGTCTCTCCTGTGCACCTTACCCTTTCCATACTTTCTTTGATTTTAGGTGGGGTGGAGAAGAGTGTCAGAGCACCCTGGTGTTTGGACCCCTCTTTTTCCTCAGCCCCTCCTCATGTCTTTCTCATGATTTGGCTCTTTTTTTCCATGTTCCCGAGGCCAGTGGGAAACGTTTCTTTTTTTAGTCTTTCTCTTGTACTAGCAAAGCTAACTTTTACCTCTTTCTCACTGGCATGGTGTTGGTGCCAAATCTGGAAGCATTTCCACAAATTTTTTTTTTTTCCTGAAAAAGTATTGATCTTTCTCACGTGAGGTCATGTGCACATTGCTCAAGAGTTGTACACCATATTGGATGTGATACAACCACCGTTTGCTGAGGAAAACTATGTATTCCCTGTAGTTTTTCATGTTTGTCTGCAATTATTCACTATCTATTAGCCCTGCGGTAGTAAAACTTGGAAAAGTGTGACACAAACCAGAAACGGAGAAGGTTCACCTTCAAAGTAAAAGATGTACCTTTTTGAAATGTGTGCTGCAGCTCTGAGGCATGACTTTAACTTTGAAGATCAACCTTCTCCATTTCCGGTTTGTGTTGCTCTTTTCCAAGGTTCACTACAGCTGGGAGAGTAGCTGTACAGCATTTGCACATATCTGTCACTTCTATTCAGACTACAGCAGCAATAATATGTTAGCAATCACAAGGAGCTTTTTGCCAAGCAGTCAGGGAATACTCATGTTTCCTCACAACCAGTGGTTGCCAGATGGCCATGGACCAGTCTCTAGGCCTGTGTAAATGGGACTGTATTCATTTGATCCTACATTGTCACCATGATTGTCACACATGGAAAATGGTGGGCAAGTTAACATCATGTGCTTAGTGGGCACATGTCTGCAAAATTTCAATTGATGCTCTTGCCAAAAAGCTGGGTCTGCCACGGCACCCCAAAATTGCTGTGATCAATAACTTCTGTAGCCGTGGGAGGGACCACTGCAACAGTTTATAGATTATTCTTTGATGCAGCCCACGGATATTGTCCACCTTTGTTTTCTCCCATGAAAATTACCCTCCGGTTCTTAAATGTGTAGACATGTGGGTTAGCTCTCAACGAGCACCAAGGCAGAACTGCCGCCAACACCCGCACCTGCTCAGTGGAAAAGAAGAGCTATTTGATGTCACCAGCAACAATGCTGTTGCTGCAGTTCTAAGGAGCAGAAGGACAGACTGCTTGTACCATTTCTAATATGGGTCTTCCTTGTTTTTCACACAATACAATCAGAATTATTTTAATCAGATTCTCAGTTGTGCATGGCACTTCACTTAACTGCTGTTCTTAGCCTACATAACTCACCTTCCACAGGTATGTTCTGAGTGGTATTAACCTTCTAGTACTTCCTTACACAAGTGATGTTGTGGATGTGTTCTTTCTCAAAGCAAAATGGAGGGCTGAGACAACAGGGAAGCACTCTCTATCATTTGTTCTTAGAAACAAAGGTTCTTTGCTGCTATCAAACTCCCATTAGATATGGAGAATTGAGTGTGCGGTCTTCACTACGTACCAAACAGCGAGGTGATAACACAACGTAGAGGCAGGCCAGGATGCTAATTGCATGCCGAATATTTATAGTCCAGACAATTAGCTGTGCCTTTTATATGCAAAATAACAACAGCAGCAGTGGCAACAGAGAGAGGGATGCGGCTGGAGGGGGGGGGGGGGTAAGTAATTAAGATGCTCAAAACAGGACAGGGACATGCAGTCTGTTGTGCTCTGATTTGTTGCTAACAAACACAATAATTAGCCTGTTATTGCAGGATAATGAAGTTGCCAGTGTCCTTTTCCCTCTGCCAAGTGACATCCTGTACAAGGACAATCCCTCCACTGCTCCTGCTACTGTGGACAGGGCCCTGAGGAGAAGACTGTTGAGAAGTTCAGAGGTCACAAACCATGATCTGGTCAGGGAATAGTATGGTGTATAGTGGCAGCATAAGGTTTTACAGCTGTCTTTGGGTAGTGGTGTAGTGGTTGCAATGCTATTGTAGTTTAAGCCAGTTTTAAGGCTGCTTTAAGACTATAGTGTTACAGCATCTCATATAGTAAACTCTTTCATCCATGTACATGTGTGTGTCATTCAGTGTGTGTACCTCCTTTACACATATGTTTGTGTATTTCTCTGACCGCAGGTTCACTGAATCAACAATGCTGTCTGGCAGGATTAGGTGCAGCTAGAGCTGATTTGATATTTGTGGCTGATAGTGCTTGTAAGTACGCCTTTGTTCCCTTCCATTGTGGCCAAGATTAAGGCAAACCTCCTCTTCATCATCCTCCTTCGGTGTAGTAATAACCTAGATAAAGCTACTCTTTGATTGAATCATTTCTGTGCGTGTTCAGGACCTCCTCTCTTTCTCTTCCTGTCAGCTGTCGCTCGTGCATCAGAAGCTTCATATTTACTTCATTTATTCTCTAAGTTCCGATCTATAATACCTGTCAGTCACTGCTAGCCACTAATGAGAATATTTGTGTGTGTTGATTTCTGCTAATGATGACTTGAATATCATTGAATAATGTCTTTTGTTTGTAAATGCACGAAGTGGATCTAACACTGTGCAAAAAAAACATTTGCAAAAACTTTTAATAAATGCATTTTCTAATATGTTAGTTTGGGTAGAAGTTGGATCAACAAATGGACTTATTAACAATTATGATCAGTTTAGTTAACCCCATGGCAACCTCAGATCGCTAGGGGAAACTGTGTATTCCCTGACCGGCTGTTGCAAAAAGGTACGGTGCTGCACCAAGAACGTCCTTGCAGCTTTGGTCACTAGCAGGTTGCCGCAGTCACCAGTAGTTTTACATGGAAGATGCTGGCTTGTCTGCAAATGCTGGTAAACTACTTCTGAACACCTGAAAAATGCGCAGCAAACCAGAAACAGAAAACATTTACCTTCAAATTAAAAGTTTCACCTTTTGAAAGGTGTTGGTTGTAGCCATAGAAAGTATAAAAGTAGCTACTGTGACATCACCCATGGGTTTCTGAAGTCCTCTTTTGAACTGTAGCTGATGAGGAAGGGCGGGTCTGACTTTGAAACCCCACTCTCATTGGTTAAATCATAAGCTAATGAGTGTGCACTTTTACACCATAGACTCGGTTCTCGGTTCGTGTCACACTTTTTTCAAGTTTTGCCAGAGCTTGGAAACTAACACAGGTGTTGTGGATATTTTTGACTGCACAGTTTGTATTAATAGATGCTGGCCTCACAACCAACAAACACATATACACATTCACGTTAGGTGGACACACAATGCTACAGCTTGTTTCACAGTTTTCCAGATTGCTGAGATGGGATATAATAACTTTGGCTTCTGGCATTATTTATGAATACTACCCCTGAATTCAATTCATATACTTCACTCCTTGTAAATGTCCTCCTGTGTTTAGGTGACATGTAGGATTCCTTTAAGCAGTTCCTATAACAACTGTAAATATTACTCAAAATGGATTAAATCTTTCCTAATGAATGTAAGTTATTACATTTATGGCAAAGGGGAAGAGATATAAATGAAGAAATGTGTGTATAAAAAGGTTATCAAGGGTATAATGTTTTGATATCCTGCATGGAAAAAAAAACTGGTAGCATAAAATAAATTTTGTATTTAAAATATCTTTATTAACTTAGCCTTGAGCATAGAATACATCTGTCTAAATTCAGCTTATATGTGAAGAGGAAATCATTACATTCTTATATAATTAGCATTAGAAATACATTAGCCTTAGCGATGTTAAAAAAGCAAGTTACATGATAAGATAAAAGATTTTTTCCATCACTGACAAAAATAGTTTAAGTAATACTGGATCATTTTCAGTGTTTTAAGTTGTTGTTTTGGTGTAAATACTGGCCAGTCATTGTTGGGGCATTATCTAATAAAGAAAATAATAAAGAAAGGTCACCCACAGCCAAGCAGCCACTTTGATGAAGGGATGTCTACAAAACAGATGCCAGAATCTCACCTGCCCAGGTAGAGCTACTGTACAGTGGGTGTGTTATGGATTATCTTTGCTGTCACATTTATATCTTCATCATGTTTGTGCAGTTATGACCTGCTGACACAATTTTTGTCTCTCTCTCTCTCTCTCTCTCTCTCTCTCTCTCTCTCTCTCTCTCTCTCTCACTCACTCACACACACACACACACACACACACACACACACACACACACACACACACACACACACAGACACACACACACACACACACACACACCTTACAGTGATGTTACATTCATGGTCACAAACATGCCCTTCCTGTTTACTTACCCACCCAGGGTCGTCACACGACAAAAGACATCCGAAGTCATTTATGTGATTGTGTATCTTTCCCCGCTCTCTCTTACACACACACTAATCTCTACAGGTATTTCTCCTCGGCTGCTGTTATTAGAATGCAGCAAATGCTCTCTATTGATGCATGTCAGAGCCTCATTCTTTCATCTCCAACATTTAATTTACCGTCCTGTTGTGCCACTAATCCTGTGTCGTGCCATTTCCTCCGCTCCTCAGATTGCTCTCTCAAAGCCCCCTCTCCGCCAGATAAAGAGGAAGGTAATCGCCATTGTCTGGCTACAGATACACCAGTGCTGGCTCCCCTTCTCTCTGCAGCCCCAAATTAAAGGGCCGTCCTGCCCTCGCGCCCCCTTAATCACTGGCCTCGTCTCTCTGAGCGAGTGGACCCCAGGGCTGGTGCACTTTCATCCACAAATAGGCTTTCAGTGAGAACCACCCAGGGCTGGCCTCCTCACAGGAGATCCCCACATGCTCCTCTGCTCCATCTTTCCTGCAGCAGTCTTACTCCCAGCCTCACACACTTGCTCTTCCTCAGGCCCCCCTTCAATGATTGGACATGAAGAGTATTCTACTTTCACTTCTATTGCACCCTCATGAATTGAGTCTTTCTCCTCAGGAGGTCTGACCCACAAGTCTGCTAAGGAACTTCAAAGTGATAGTTCACAGCCATTTTAGCTGTTTTAACTACAAGTGGAGCCAGTAACACCTTCCACCGTGTTCCTCCTCTACTTGCTAAAGCTACAAAATGTGCAAGCTGACAACACAACTAAAAATCATGCAATTTCAAATGTCTGTCATATACAGACATTCATGGAGTTAGTACACCAGAGTGTATATTACTGAATGATATAAAAAGCATTTCTATTACAGTGTGCACTCATCCATGCAGGGCAAATTGGTGATGAGGCAAAAAGCATCCAAACTCTATCAGCTACTTGACTGTAATTGACTGAAAGATTCTGCTTGATACTCATAATCATGAAGTTAGGCTGCACCAGTGAAAATATAATTGATTGCCAACACATTGTGAGGTTGTGGGGGTCAGCCCCCTGCCCTCAAACACGAAGAACCACTCAGCAGCATTTAGCTAATTTCTGTTAATTGAGGCTCTTGCTCTCCTCTGCTGAATTGACATAACGCCGGAGGGCTCAGCCAAATCATAACCATTATGACATTAGTAAGAGCTTATCCAGCGCTAAGAGCTTGAGCTGATACTAACACTAAGGAGTTTAGGATGCTCAGATGAGACCAAGCAATTGCAGTAGCTGCGGTAAGACTGACGGACAACAATGAAAGTTTACAATAAGGATCAAAGATCCTTGCAGGGTTCAGGGAACTGTCCAATTAAGAAAATACATCATTCAGTGCATGTGAGGCAAGAGACACTGCTTGAACTAATGCAGCAAATATATCCCTCCCCCATCTACTAATAACAAACCGTTTAGCTTGTGTGACTGCTGCCATGTACAAAAGAGCTACTGGTCTTTGCTACACAGTTAGCCTGTCTGCCCTGGACTTATTAAGAATCCTGGAAGAGAGATTCTCCTCTTTGACTTGGCTGTTTAATACACACACAGAGCAAATTAGTGGGGAAATAGTATTGTGCTTTTCATGAAATAAGGATGGGGGAACATCGACCAAGAGTTCTGGTGCTGTGGGGGAAAATGATTGCTTGTGATGTGTCCCAAGTTGTAATCCTTGGACAAGAGATTGTGGGCTCCTTTTTAGCCAACAGAGGAGCTCTGGCTGGGGAAAGGCGCTGGGCTTAATTAGACTTGTCTGGGGAAAAGATGGGCTTTAGGTATAGCTAATTAAGATCATAGCTGTGGCTGAAATGGTTTAAACTGCACTGTAATGCCAGTCAGATCCCAGAGAAACAGAACAATACTCGTGAGATACTGCAGCCTAAAAATACACATCTAGGTGATCAGGGCAAAGGCAGGATGTGATGACACTTCATTTAAACTTAGTTTTATGATGCATGTCAGTGATTTCCAACCATAGGTATAGATAACTCAATTTATGTGAAAAAAAAAAAACAGAAATTACAATTTAAGAATTGAATGGACCTGAACAGATTTGAGCAGAAAGGTTAACAGTAAAAGTAGCATATAGGCAATAAAAAAATAGACAAATTAAAAGCCATTCCTGCAGTCCATTCAGACTGAGGTAGTCCAGTTCATCCAGAATGGCTCATCCATATGTGTTGCCGCAGTAATTTACTGTGTCTCCCAGCACATCTCAAGAGTGTGGAGGAGATACCAAGAGATGGCTATTACACAAGGAGAGCCGGACTGTAGGGCTGTAGAAGTGCATCAGCAGCAGGTCCTTTGTGCTAACCAGAACACCAGAACTGCCAGGTCCACCACTGAGGCCCTGTTTTCTTCACAGATGAAAGCAGGTTCACACGGAGCACATGTGACAGACGTGAAAGAGCCTGGAGACACCGTGGCAAATGTTATGCTGTTTGCATCATCATCCAACGTGACCGGTTTGGCAGTGGGTCAGCGATAGTCTCGGGAGGCAACAGTACCCTGACTGCTGTTAGGTACAGGGATGAAATCCTCAGACCCACTGTCAAACCTGCATCCAATGCATTCTGCTGGTGCAGTGGGCCCTGGGTTCCTCCTGGTGCAGGACAATGCCCAGCTTCATATAGCCATAGTGTGTAAGCAGTACCTGGATGACAAAGGCATTGATGTCACTGACTTACCCTCATGGTCCCGAAAATCTGAAACCAATTAAGACCCTCTGGGGCATTATGTATGAGCACATCCACAGGCTGCCCAGGAGCCCACTGATGCCCTGATCCATGCCTGGGAGGAGATCCCCCAGTGCACCATCCGCTGTCTCATCAGGAGAATGCCCAGATGTCGTCAGGAGTGCATACAGGCACACACACACTACTGAGTCACATTATGATGCAATCTGGATCAGCCTGTGATTTCAGTTTTTAACTTTTGGGGTAATTTTGAATCCATTCCTTTTAGGGTTGATGATTTTGGTTTCCACTGATATTATTTTATTCTGAACAAATTACATAATATACATCAGTAAAGATGTTTGGCTTGAAAAGATCCAATGTGTGATTTAAGAGAATTTTTTGTAGTGTAGCTCAGGCAGCTAATATTGTTGGCTGAGTGAATGAATGCATCATATAGCTCACCAGGTTGAGTAGGTGAGCTAAAATGCTACTGAATTTCCTGCACGTTATTCCCCCCACATTCCTGTCCGTTCTACTGTCCTGGTGAAAAATAGCAAAAGTTTTAAAAAAATTTTAAAGTATGCATAAGGATTTGAAAATGTTTGCTATAAGCATAGATAAATAAAAAATTTTGATAAACCTAATAGAGTTGAAATAGCATAAATTTATTGATAAAAGCATAAATAAAGAGTTGGAAGTGCTCACTAAACATAATTAATACAGATGTTAAATTGATTAGTAAATAAAATTAGTGGATAATGGTGGAATGATAATGGTAATGGTGGAAACTGTAAACCAGTAGTTATGGGTGAGTTAGTTTACTAACCTTAAGTGATTAATGGTATGCTAAATGTAAAGGCTAAGAGTAAACAGTAAGCTGAAATTAGCCCAGATCCATTTTTAAATAGTTAATTGAACACATTTAAATGTGAGAGGTGATTCTAATAATAATATTCACGATAATCTTGAATCTCTCTGGCAGGAAAAAGGCTGGGAACCACTGATGCATATTAAAAGTGACCAATCAGTTATTAATAATGCAATCAAATATAGCTTATTAGATTCAAGAAATATAAGGGGAAAAAACTATTCAGATACAACAGTGCAGTGCAGTCTACATTAGGTCAATCGCCAAATCTCTGTCTGTCCGTCTGCTAGTTCCTGGGCCTGTTAGAGCCAGAGACACTTGATAATAAGAGTGGAACTGAATCAAACTGGAGCCCTCTTGTGTCTTCTGGCGGGCAAAATGGTTGGAGGCCAAACAGCCGTTCCTATAATCCTCGCTATTGACAGGGCCTGCTCTGTTCTCCGCCTGATCTGTTTGGTCTGTCAAGTTAAGGGAGCCCCTCTAGTGCTTGTGGGAACCAAATCTATAAACAAACCCTCAACCGATCTCAGAGCCTTCCTTATGTATTGTCCTTGGCCTACCATCATCCCTGCTGCTTCAATAGGAATCATTATTTAATTGGCCCCTACAACAAAATGGCCATTTTTTTTCTTCCTATATTGGAAAGGGAAGATTATATTTCAGCTCACGCATGTTTGAGGTTTGGTGGTAGCTTGGTAATAAAGTTGGAGGCTCACTTCATATTGTGAGAATATGCCTCACACCACAATAAAAGCGTGAATGAATAGAGCAGTGGAGAAATACATTAGATATTTCCCTGGAGCTTTTCAGCCCTTTCATCATTTCATTCATCTTTGTTAGGACCAGACCTTTCTTGCTGTGACTTTGTTAAATTTCAGTATTTCATCTCTTGTTCATTTCAGCTAAGGGTGAAGAGGGGAGGGAGCTTTCTAAATGTTGTCGCGTAGCTGTGATAACCAGGCTCTCTCTCTCTCTGTCCCCTCTGACCAGCCGTCACCTTTAAATCTGCCTTTTCATATTCTCCTCAAAGCGTCTTGTCCATAGAAAAGGCGCCTGCCAAACCGGATCTCTGGACAAACAAGAGATGTGGAGAAAGAGGGAGATGGGAGACCTATTGGAGGCAAATTATTTAACCACTGGTGAAGAATAAAAATGCCTCCTCTTACTTCTGCCTCACTCTCCTCTTTTCTATATTGCTACCGGTTGTAATAGAAAAAAAAGTGTAAGCCAAATTTTACTCGTTTGCGTGATTGCCAGCTGGCATCAAAAGCCATTCATATAATTAATAACTACTTCTCCTTAAAGACGCTTGAACTGTAAAGCATCCTCACACCTGGACTAGTTTTTGCAAAGGGTCACTGATGTGTATCAAACAGCCCCTCTTGATGCTTCATGCTTCTGTAGGGTGTTAGTGACAAATCCAGACAGCAGTGTGAGCAAAGAGTACATCTACCTGGGTGGTTGTCCGGTGACAGATTGGGAGAGAGCACCGGCCGACTTGACCGACAGGCCTGTGATGGGTGATGACAGCCTGGCCTCCTCACCCTTGAATAGCTAGAGGCCCAGTAGCACCTTCAACTGCATCTGGCAGCGCTTCAGAAAAAGAAAATATTCAAATGGTAATCGGAAGCCTGTGAATCATAAGCCCAAGGTAAGCTATGTAATGCTGGTAAGACAGTGAGTAGTGCTTTATTTGTGGAGAGGGAAATCCTTTTTGCCATTCAGGAGAAGAATTGCAACAGTAATGCCATTAACTTGCACCCTGAATCGCCAAATGCCATTTAATTGCCAATAGCAGCCCATTGTTTGGAGTGGGTGAATTTAGGCTTTACGTGTGAGGGCAAGAGGGGATAAAAATGGAAGGGTTTATGTTGCAGGGGGGTTGTAGAGTGTCATAGTGTAAGATGTCTGAAGAATGATGGCCCCTCACACATACACAATCACACACAAGCGACCGACGCCTAACTAAAGCTCCGAAGTAACTAGCTTAACTAAAGTCTTTAGGGAAAGTAAATTCGGACAAACTCCTTTCTCCTTAATACCTGATTTGTTCAACAACATGATTTGGGGCGCGTCTATTCAAGGCCCTTTTGGGCCGAGCCGAGGTCTTAAGGCTCAAGGCTTGTACCTCGCGGTTATTGTTGGCTGTTTAGGGTTTGTCTCAAATCTCCTTGTGCGGGTGTGTGGACGCTCCTAATGCTGGCTAATGGGCTTCGGCGGAGTAGCAGTCTCACAACTCCCATTGAGGACCCCATGGAAAGCAGCATAAGCTCCATCAAATAAAGGCTCTGGCCAGACCTTTCTTTTGGAGTTTTTTATTATTGGGAAGAGGCCACCCTCCATCACCCCCATTTTCACCCCAAATCTCCTGTCTATTCTCCTTTGGATCCTCTGTCCCCATCGACCTCCCTCCAACCTGATCAACACCAGCACCCCTTCTCTGGACTACAAGCTCAAACCCATCCGTATTGTCATTACACCCCTCCTCCTCTCGAAACCTGCCACAGTCCAAGACATTGGCCTCCACCCCCAGCCTTGTCTCATACCGTCGATGCTGACCCTGACAGCCATGTCCCGGGGCGGGCTAAATTGAATGTGAAATGCATGGTGGGTCCTCGCAGACTCCATTGTGCAAAGGAGGAGTCTGGGAGGCAAGCAGCGTCACTGCTCCTCAGTGCTGATCGAGTTTGACAGCACAACGGGAGGAGGCAAGAAAAACGTTCTCTTGCTCTCTTTCAGAACTGAAAGAGGGCCTTTTTCAGTCCCCCCACCACCCACCCTACCCACCCTACCCACCTACCAGCTCTGCCTGCCCTCCATCATCTCGTTCTCTTCTTTTCACCATGCATTGAAACAGGCTGCAGCTTTCTTTTGACCACTAGCTCCCCTGAGATCACACTACATTTCATTGAGCTCATCCTTGGATTGACAACAGAGGAGTTACATTTCAACATAATGTCATCTGTCCTTGCTTTCTACTGTTCTTCAACTGTATGCCTTGAACAAACTCCACCCTCTTCAACTGATTTCTGGAGTGCTTTGAGGATCTTAAAAACATTTCTGTAGGCCCCTTCAAATTTAGCTTAGAACTCACTGATGTTATTGAGTTAAACTTAAACTCCTCACATGATGTAGCCATCTGTGTTTGCATGTATGTGTGGGGTTGGCATATGCCTGTGCTTAAAATCTAGTGTCTATGCTTGTGTTTGAGAGTGCACTATTGAAAATGCCATTTGTTTTGTTCTGCTTAGCCTCAGGCAGCCCCTCTCCCCTGGATGCTGCAAACCCCTCATTTAATGCAAATGACAGTCATCAACAATCCAATGCATCTTTCATCGCTGCACATTGCCTAATCAATGTGAAGTGCTGTGTAAAAAAATACATTGCCTCCCCGTAATAGTTGTTTTTGACCGAGTCAAGTGCAGCTCCTAGAATTAATCCCAACCTGAGATTCAATTATGGGCGCCTGGCTAAGCAGGAGAGGGATAGCACCGTAAGCAGGAGTGAGGGGGTTTGGCTGTGTAGCGGGGCTAGGCTGTATGATTCTGTATTTGAGTGAAGTGTATGTATGCGTGAACATTCCGTGCTTGGACATGTGGATGAATTACAGAGTAACTTTAAATGTAGTGCTTCTCTTTGACCTTGCTGGCTTGAATCAGGGGCTAAAGGCCCTCCAATCTTTTCCTGCAGGAGTCTCATCATCATTCAAAGGCAGCCCACGTCAGTCTCCCTGGCCCTTTGCACTCAGTGCTGCAAAGGGAGATGTGGAAAATTGGCTGGTGGAATTTCAGAGTTGTGAAACCTCATTGTCACCTTTTTCTAATGAGTTCCCTGATCATCAGATCAGTTCACAGTTCTGACATTGCTTGAAGAAAAGGAAAAGAAGGAAGCACAGCCTGGTTGTGGGAGACAAATGGGAACTACACCGTGGCTTCATCAATGTGCATGAAAGTCAGGCTTCCGGAAATTCATTTCTGCTGCCCGTGCCAGATAAGCATGTTTCAGGTTGGCATTTGTGCAGTTTGTTTTCAAGGAGACGCTGTGTTCATTATAAGGTGTTAGAGTGGCTCTTGTAATTTTCTTTCACATTTACGTACTGTTGTTCTTGGGATCCATCAACACCTCAATTGTGTATAACGACCAATTTGAAGATATTAGATTAGCCCACCCAGCATGTACCTACACTGAGTAGATGGGTGGGAATTTAATTCAGAACCACAAACTAAGATCAGGGTTTTTGTAAGTCTTAGCATCAAACTGGGCACACAACATCTGATTGCAGCAGATGCACACATCTGAATGAACACATACATAAAATACACATTAGCATACTTTCCAGTTGCACACACACACGCATTACACATGAATATTTGCTGTATATATGCTATTTAGTATACACTAAAAGTTGATCTTCTACCAGCCCAAGGACACTGCTGCTGTCTTCCATCCTCCCCCTCCTCTACCCTTCCCGACAGTGGGCCAATGACAACATAAACACAGAAAAGGCAATTTAGCTCCCTCTTTTAGAACTACTTTGAAAATAAAGGAATTTTAATTATGGACACAATGAAGAAGAAAAAAGGACTAAAAAGGGAGAAAACATTCACGCACAGTAAACAAAGCTGAAACAATTATCTTCTGGTGACCAGTCGGTGTTTTTAGAACAGTCATTTTTAATCTTTTATTTACTGCAAAGAGAGAGAGGGGGAGTGAGAGAGCAAGAGAGAGAGAGGACAAGAGAGAGTGAGAGAGAGAGAGAGAGAGCAGGAGTGTGATAGGAAAGGGGGTGTGTGAGAGAGGCTAGGGTGAAAGAGAGAAAGATAATATGCATATATTTTAAATATCCTCACTCTCACAATCAAAAGATGCATTTTTTTTATTAGAGAAACAATTTTGCTACACACCCAGGTGGAGGAGGGGGTAGTTTGTCATTTGTTGTTGGAAATTGCTCGCTGTCAACCCCCAAAGACAACATTGCATTTTCCCATTCATCAGTGAAAGAGAATGGAGTGACATTGTGAGTTTCCTCTGGTACGATAAAGCAAACCAACAACAACAAAATGCATTGTGATGATGGCAGAATGATTTTATAGTTAGGCATAATTGAACCTAGAAGGGGCCTTTTGTTGCCTTGTGGTGGTTATAATAGTCAGGTGATTGACATTCAGACAATTTGTGTGTTGACCTGGTATTCATAATACATAACATGAAATTGACCATTATGTTTAATGGTCAATTTCAGATGAGAAACACCTTCTCTCCCCATGCGCAAAGAATTGCATTTGTGCTCTGCTTTGTGAAATGGTGAGTAACAAATCAGGGCCTGTTCAGCATCTTGGACATGGTGACTGTTGCCTGGGTCTCATTATTTGCAAAGGAGCTGTGCTGTGGGACACCAGTGTAAGTGAAATATAATTAATCTATCACATCTATTCCAAAATGAGCCATTGACACCTTGCCTTTGAAGCTGTGCTGCTGCGTGGATGTAGATGTGTATCAGCTGTGTCTGGCCCCTGGGTGCCTCAGATATAAACATTCACGCCACCGGATGCTGTTATCCTCTATTGAGTGACACTGATGCGTTATGTGGGATTGGCTAAGATAGCAAGGCAAAAGCTACAAATCTCCATTTGCAATGAGGAGAAAATTCCATAGGATTAATTTTCTGTATAAGACCCCTGCCTGGGCCCCCACCCCCACCTCGTCCACAACTTCAGCTGTGCAGCCTGGTGTTAAAAGACCCAGAGGAATACTGTCTTTGTCATCCTGCCGTTTGGGGCTGAAGAATAAGAGAAGTTTTAATCCCCATTGTCCATGAGTCTGGTGGTTGTGGTGGGGGGGTCGGCGGCTGTAAGATGATCCAACCGGCCACACTAATCCCTCCATACCACTTTCGCCTTCACATCAAAAACACCCCCACCCTCCCACAAAGCAGCGGTCTTGTGCGTTGGACCCCAATGTGCAAATTCTAAAGAGGAAAATGGAGCAAAGAAAAAGTTGCAACAACAGAGCAGAATAGACTTAAAGACAGTTGCACAGAAGACAGGGCGAGCTCTGGGGTGATGGTGGGGGCATCACAGCCTCCTTCCAGCCTGCGAGAACACACGCTCCCTCTGCTGCCACTCTCCCCCTCGGGTCGGGCCATGATGCTGCTGCAGTTGCTCTTTTATAGGTCTCCCTGGCAACTGGAATATTTCCCGAAATCCTGTGTGTGTGTGTGTTTTTTTTTCTCATTTTCTAGAAGGACTACAAGCCAGGGGAAAGGGGACAGGTGCCACTCAGCCGAATGCACATGGGCTTACAGTTGTACACAAATACCAACTGTGATACACCATATTGTTTTTTTTTTCCTAAATCCCACTGGATAAGCCAGTATAACAAAAAGATAGACAAATGTTAAAAAGTGGGTGTGTGTTTCTTTTTTGCTGGTGGATCAAACGTGACTTTTAAGAAGTATTTAAGGAAATAAGTAGTTCGACAGAAGATTTACTTACATCCTCTGTTTCCACAGCATGTAAGTAAGTAAAGTTGTTGAGTCCTTAGTTTTTCTCCAGTGTTGTCTCACCAAAACTGGATGTCTTTTGTGCAGTCTTTAGAAACCAAAACACATTAGAAATGACCAAAAAGGACCTTGAAACACATATTGCATAGGCATCTGATAACATTATAACAGTCACATCATGACTGAGATGGTGAATGTTAAATGACGGACGCTGGGGAAGTGGGGTTCCCTTCATTATGATGGTCAGAGTGTCCAAAGCGACAGAAGTAACAAAGTAAGATGAGAGACCAGGGGCAAAGCTCAAGGCCACTGAAGTCATCAGAACGATCCTTGTTGTGGCCTCTGGGGGCACACACACACACACACACACACACTGAAGATGCTCTGATGAAGTTCACTGTAACAGAGAGTGTGCAAGGAGTCAGGGTGGGGGCAGGGAGCAAAGACACAGGGGGTGGTGTGTGTGTGTGTGTGTGTGTGTGTGTGTGTGTGTGTGTGTGTGTGTGTGTGCGTGCGTGCGAGTGTGTGTGCGAGGGAGCCAGGAGACAGCCGTTTAAAATTCTGTTTCCTGCAAGTGAGGAGGCTAATCCTGCCCCCATAATTCCCTGCAGCCAAAGCACCCCTCCTTCCTCAACATCACCACTCCCTTTTTCTCTATCTAGCTCTCCCTCTATCTCGCTCATTCTCTCTCTCTTAGTGCACACTCCATGAGTGACAGCACAATGCCCAGGCCCTCGCACGCTTATCTAACTCTAGCAGATGGTCGACTTGGATCAATGCACACACGCCACGATCAATGGCTGCGATAAAGAGCGGCGGGGATGGTACCCTCTCCCTAGCTCCCTCTTTCCTTCTATCTGCCTCCCCTCATGCCCAGCCTGCTGCCCCCTGCCCAATTGTTTCTCTTCGACGCTTGTTCATCTGCATCTGCACTGGCACCTACCCGGCGGCAGGCTCTCTGCTGGTACTGAGGCCCTGCTGATGGCAGGGGTGCCCAATGTGCTGTCCCCGGCATCTATCCACCTCCCTCGACCTGCTCCCTGGGAGAACTCTGAGCCCTCTTTCTATCAGGCTTATCATGAGATCACTGCTTCATCTCCTCCTCGCCCACCCTCCTCAACTTATCTCACTCTCTCTTTCTCTCCTGCATCGGCTCTGGCTGTATCTCACATGTTAATCTCCCACAGCTGTACACATTCTCTTCAGCCATACAGTGAGCTTTCTGCTTCTGAACTTCTATGCTCTCCTTGAATGCACCGTTTACTATGTAGTTACCATCCTCTGATGATGCAACATCACCCTCATCGGTTCCCTGCTGTATGGGATGTTTGTATGAAATGCTTCGACTTATTTATACACTACAGACACTTTGTTTCAATGTCAGCCAAGGTTCAAAAGTGGTCGTCTAATTGGACACTGACATAAATGAAGTGAATCAAAGTGGGTCATAGACAGAACTGTGAAGAGAAAGTGGAGCAGAAGTCTGACTGAGTGAATCCCCAACAGGAACTATGGGTGGAAGTGGGCCAGGGTGCACGCTGCTAAACAAATTTAAACACCATAAGCAAGGATTGTATTCAGAAACACACAGGGGAATCTGATACTGACAAGTCAAAACACCATTTCCACAAAATACTTTAGTTTAGTTGTATTTTTTTTAAGTGCAGTTATGTCACTGTAACTTTATGATTGGGCTTCTTCTGACATCAAAGTCACAGTTTCTCTTTCAAGGACCATTAAAATTAAGACAGCACAAAAAAAATTTTTATTCCTTAAAAAGTATTAGAAAACACAGGATTCACTGCTTATTTGAAAAGGACCTTTCATGACAACCCTACTTGTATAAATGTACATTCAGACTCAACACTGCCAGTGTGTAAATTAAACTATTTTTGTCCTTTCAGGAAACAATGAAGTACTATACAAATGGTACTACATTACAGCTATTACTTGGTACCTATATCTATAATGAAAACATGGGGCCATGTGACTTGTCAGTTATATAAACTTTGCCTAAAGAGTTAGTTCTCCCTTTCCTTCTCCCATAAGGAATTTGTAATTGGCCGTTGGTGATGTAATGTGGTTCATAATAAGCCCATTAAAGCCTTTCTCTGTGCTGATGGAAAACGCAGTGGCAATATGGACACCTCCGCTATTTATACCTCTCAAATCCTCATGCATATTCACACAGTGTAGAGACAGGGAAAGAGCAGGCAGACACCCTGACAAATAAGTGCCTGGATCTCATTTCTTTTGCAGCCTAAGCTATTTCAGCACAGTGGGGCCTCCTCCCCTCCTCGTACTACGGCCACAGCCTCAGCCATTCTCTGACTCTGCCTGCTTTCATTTGGTCTTGGTCAACATGAGCACGAAATGTGTGTACATGTTTGTGTGTGAGAGAGAGTGAGTTGAAGAAAGTGAAGAAAGGTGATAACGAGGCTGTGCTATAGAGTTTAATCTGTCGGTTCTGTAAATCATTCTATATGTCACCATCGATAAAGCACACCCACCTATAGGTGTGATCAAGCCACTGTATCCCTCTTTAGTCACACTGACTCCTTTGCCTTGCACCAGTCATTGTTCAAACTGACTTGTACCACATTTTCACATGTTTCCGCTTGCAAAAGTAAAATATCTTCATAAAAACACAGATATACAGTTTTTATACGTGCACTGTAATCTTATGATCTTCCTATAAAGATGTAAACGTATTTCTTAATTTGATGAAGTAATTGCAGCTTAGACAGACAGCTCACATTTGTATCAACTGATTTATTACAGTGGCAGAATAAGGTTAGAGCTTGGTGACTGGGCTCCAAGCTCATCATCCCCATATGATACCTACAGAAACCGGGAAGTGATGAGTAAATCTGATCACAGAGCACTACAGGTGGATGCCAGGGTGGTGGAAGGGTTGAATAAGCAGGCCACTATAGGGCAGCAACGGCAAAGACATCAGAAGATGTGAGAAGATTGAGGCATGTAGTTGCCTGGCTAAATTAGCTCACCTGCTTTAAATCATTAATAGATTTTCAGTTCCTATTTTAATCATGGTACATGATTAAAGAAGGAACTTAAGCAACAGTGACATCTCTTACAAGAGAGACTATAAAAATCATTTCTACAGTTTTTTGTAGCATGTGCCAATAATTTGTATTAGATATATTCCCATTGTGGAGCATGTCTAGAAAACTATGCTGAAGTTGTAGAAGAGAAAATGTTTTGTTTCTTTTTAAGTGGACACATGTGGCTTCGCCAAACATCTGGGTAAAAATTGCAGTGGGGGCCATCTGCATACATAAAAGAATCAACATATTTCTTGGGTGAATGTGAATTTAATTTTTAAATTTTTATGGCTATGGCTACCACTGCATCATTGTCGCCTGAGAGTAGCCATGTGCAACAAAGCCAGCACATATGCAGGCCAGAACAATCCCCAAACCATGCCCAATACACTGGGATCAAATGGCAGGCGCTAGGTGATACACCACACTGTAGGTGTGTAGGTGGGTGCCAGCAGGATTTGAGTATAAATATGTAATTTCATTTAAAATATAGATTATTGTGAATGTAATTTTATGCAAAATAGGTCTACCCAACCAGTGGGCAAATAATTCAATTTTTTAGTAATTTCAGTAGTTGCTCAGTTCTGCAGGAAAACAGCAGACTTGGAAACCAAAGCAAACCCACCTCCCAGCAAGAAAGGGGCTAACACGAACACAATGTGAGACGGAATAAATGAAAGGAACTTAAAGTTCAAAGCAGCTAGGTTTCAGAGAATTTGAGCATCTTTGGCCATATAATTTTTGTGCCTTTTGTCCTGTTTCTCTCCTCAGCCCCAACCGGTCATGGCAGATGACTGGCCCTCCCCGAGCCTGGTTCTGCCGAAGGTTTCTTCCTGTTAAAAGGGAGTTTTTCCTTCCCACTATCACCAAGTGCTTGCTCATAGGGGGTCATTTTGACTGTTGGGTTTTCACTGTAATTATTGCAGGGTCTTTACCTTACAATATAAAGCGCCTTGACGCGACTGTTTGTTGTGACTTGGCGCCATATAAATAAAATTGAATTGAATTGAACAAGCTGCTGCGATAGCTACCTGTGTGCAGAAACTTTACTGAGACACAAAGTTGTTGGTCTTTTTTCTTTTGTTTCTGACCTATCTGTTCCTATGTTAATTGTCATCAGGCGGTCCCTGTGTGGTAACAGAGTGCAGCGGTGCAGCTCCTGCGTCTACATACAGCTGGACAGATAGTCTGGCTGACCACACTTGGCTATTGTCACATGAGCTGTTGTCTGAAGAAGCCGTGCTCCCCCTCTGTCCCTCTTCTTTGTTCCCTTACCCACACTTCTTAATCCTGCTTAATTTGAGTGCAAAGAAATTCACATGTGCCAGTAAGAACATTTACAGAGTACACTGCCTCCATTTTCCCCCCCAAAATAAAACAGAGCTTAAGCACTAAGCTGTATTGATCTTACAACTTGATAGTGTGATTAAGGGGTAAGATGGCGCCCCCCAAAAAAGTGCACACTTTAAGATTACAGGCTACGCTACACCGCATTTAATTGGGAATTCATTAGTATGAGTGCAAAACCTTGGCAGGGATGTGCCCCTGAGTTTAAGTGTGGACTTCTCCGTGTTTTGATCTGTGCGTGAAAATGTTATACTTTTAAGGGAAGAGAAGAGGAAGAGAAAGGTAAAGAACAATTTGACTGTGGCAACCATCTCTGGCACTTACCAGCTATCAAAGCAGAGGAATGGATCTTTGTGTGTGAGCAAGGTGAAAGAAACAGAGAAAGAGAGGAGGGCGAGGGGAAGCCATGGGCCAGAGAGAGAGAGAGAGAGATTTGTCCCAATGGAGATTTGAACACCTCCATGCTGTGGGTGGGCAGACTCTTAGAGAGACACAGAGCTAAGGGGCTGCACGGCCACCCGGTAGAAGAAACTCTACACCCCAGCGTTGGTAGGCATTAGTTCAGCACCAGCTCTTCAGCTCACACACACTGACAAACCCAAAGGCTGTAGAAGTAGAAGCTTTGATCATAAAATCACTGGCAGAGACGACAAGAAGAGATCTACTAGTTCCATTTAACCCACTTCCACTAAATTACAAAAAACCTTCATTTTTCTATCTGAGCATCAAAGTACCACAAGGCCCTTCTGTCCAGCAAGGTAGTTTCTCCACTTAAAAAAGACATTGTATTCTTCTGTGTCATTTTGGACTTAAAATGTCAAATATTGAATAGGCTGACAAACAAAAGAAAAAAGAAAAAACCCATCACCATGCAACTGAGCAAAATTGGCATATTTTTCTGAAATTTTTGCAAACATTAAGCCAAAAGGTAAGAAGCACAAAATAAAAAAAAACTCAGTTGACAATGGCACTATTTCATTGTTTGCAATACTAAATGTAATGTCTCAGATCTCATTGGCATCTTCCTCTGGCAGCCCCACTTGCTTTCCTTTTTGTATTTTCATTGTGGATTGTTGTTTACTGGCTTCAGCGTGTTATATCAGTGCCTCTCTTTCCTCAAAACACCTACTCATTTGAAGACTGATTCATTCCAGGCTAATTCATATTCCCAAGGGATTAGAGACATCTAATTTGGTGATATTTCTGTCATGCATACTTTGGATGTAGTATTCAAACAGTCGTCCCCTCCCCATTTGCCACAGCACAAAAACACACACACACACACGCAAAACAGAAACACTGCAACACACCATGTAGTTATCTTGCGTGCCAACCTAAGTATCTTCTCGTGTGCTTGAAAGATTCTCAGTTCACGTCTTGGTTGGGCATCTGCATTGTGGTGTGATTGGCAGATAAGGGTTCAAAATCAGGACAAAGAGGAAAAAAAGAAATGTGAAGATAAGTATTTCCAAAATGAAATCAGGGTACAGAGGCACATTGGAACGTTATGTGCCAGTGGATCCAGATAAAAGAGAGAAACAGAAAAAGTCTGAAATACTTGGACAAGGCCCCAAACTATGCAATAAACAGATTATATCCCAAGATAGCAATCATTTGTTTATGGATGCCTAAGAAGATCAGTGTTAAAGGTGAATGCAAATCAATTTAAGCTGCAATATGTAGACGTTATGCAGTCAATACAGCATCCTTACACATAGTAACTCACACTGGTAATAAATAAGTATAAAACCAGCGGGGTTAGTAACACAATTAAAAAACAGATGGATGATTCTATTAAAATCTATAAAATTTAATTGAAATAGGCAAGATGAGTTTTGTACTTTATACATGGGAAAAAATTAATTTCTAAACAGTTTATTAGTCTGATGTTCTGTTTTAACATATTACTTTTAGTTTACTCAAACAGTAATAATGTTAATGATAAATAAAGATTACATTTTCCCACCATAATCAGAGTGCGGGCATTAAAATGATCTTTTGATGTACAGCATCTGATTAAGTCCGAATCTGATTTAATATTTTTTAGTGGAATTGTAGCTGCTTACTGCTTAAATTGGTCTTTAATGGCAGAAAAAAAGCAACTGTTGCTTTTCAGTGTGGAACTTTTAAAGTTAACCATGATTTTAATGCTAAACTGCTTAATAATATTACAACTAAGTCAGTGTCTGTAAGTAGTGTAAATCAAGCACTTATGTAGCGCCATCATTTTTGGTTTGTAACACAAGGTTTTAAAAAATGTTATTTGAATAAAAGGTTATTTGAATAAAAGGTGCAGAAGACAGTACAGGAAGGGTAGAGTGAAGAAGAATGCAGGGAGTGATTCCCAAGTACAAGGTGACATTAAGAGTGAAAGTTTGCAGTGAAACCAGTTATGAGTTAGAGATAATGCTGCTGATAAAAGAGGTGGCAGAGGTGAAGGCATCTGAGATCAAGATGCTGGGTTTTGCTCTGGGAGCATCAGAGGGTCAGCTCAGGTTGAACAGTGCTTGAACTAAGGAAGAGAAACACAATTTTAGTTGGTTTAAACATGTGCAAAGAAAATATACTGGGTATGTTGTGATGAATTGGTTATTTTCCCAAAGTGTCCATAGATGATGTTTTTCCACAGTGTGCCCTGTTTTTCGGAGGGTGGTGTGACAGTGATGGATAGCTGCAAGCTTGGTACCAATAAGAGCCTCCGAGTGGTAGATTTGGGGCCCAGGACTGTAGTAGATGGACCCTCCAGGAGACCTACTCTAAATTAAATCCTCTGAGGCTGCCAGGCTACATTGACGCTTTCCTGTGCCTCACACCCATTCTCAACCGCTGCCTCCAGCCAGCCTCACTTTTGTTCCCCAAGAGCAAGTTTTTCCTCCTTAATTAATTCAACAGAAAGTAATTAAACCTTTGCATTTTGCCGACATGCCTCGTCTGCCCCCACCCTTACGAGACACAAAGAAAAGGTAGGATGGAGAGAAGGGGTGCAAGAAATTAAGAGCACTCATTGCCAAATGACCGTCGGAAGCAAAACAATATTAGCCCCCTGAGTTAGTAGCCAGGACTCATAATAAAGGAATAACAAGACCAGGCATCGAGCTGAAATGAATGCTCTGCGGTGGTAGTGCAGGTTGTATTGTTCAGCAGGGAGGTGAAGGCTGCTGACATAGACGGCTCTAGCCACAGAACCCACTCTTAATTTGCTGAGTGATGTAAGTCCTCAGGGGTGCGTGTTGTTTTGCCCCGAGGGGTAATAATGTACTTGGCAACTTCACCCCTGCATTTAACACTTTATGTGAGCATTTCAGGAAAAAAAAAATCCTCACTGCTTTAAGCCTGTTCTTAAAATCACGTATATATTGTACTGTGCAAAAGTTCAAACAGTACTGGGACTAGACTGCACATGAAAGATGGACAAAGCCACTGTGATGTAAACACCCCCCCCAGTTTGCTGACTCTTTGGAGGCTTGACTTTTGCTTCATCGCCACAGCCATGTTGGATTTTTTTAAGCCAGAAGTGTCCGTATTTACATAAGAGGGTGAACTAGTTGTAATCTAATGTTAGCAAGCTTAGTTAGTAAGGTGCATCCATTTTGCACAGACACAAATACTTGCAAATTAATGCTAAATACCCCTGCAATGCACTGACAACCTGTACAGGATGTATCCCACCTCTGGCAGGGACAGATGTCTATTGACTTCAACCACATATAAAATACCAGAATTTCACTCACTAAAAATGATGAAAAATATATTATCTGTCAGATGATTACATCAAAAAGGCACCACCATCACAAACATGAACAAGAGTGGCTCAGACATGTGTTGTTATAAAAGGGGAGGCCATAGAGACCAAACAGTCTTCGTACTAAGTTGTAAACTTGTTTGTTTCTGTTCTACAGTTGGGCATTGAAACAAGAAAGTCTATTTTTTTCAATCATCTGATACTTTTTTAATGGGAGACATTTTTTGTAATTGTAATGCCAATGTTATTTATTTTTTTATGTTTTTTGTTTTTAAGAAAAGGTGGTAGTTGTGTAAGAAGTGGCTCTCTGGATGAAAATAAAAAGCAGAAAATGTTTTCAAATGAGTTCAAATTAGATCTATTTTGAATGGACTGAAACACTACTTTCACATTAAGCATCAGTATGAATAATCCTGAGATTTCATGAGATTTTCATGAAGTTTTATTTTTGACACTTCAAGCATACTTTTTCTTAGGTAACACTTTTGATGTAGAAATGATCCTTCAGCTAATGGTTTAGTACTTTTTTATACTACAAATGAAGAATATAAAATTCTTTTTCCACTGCATTAAGTTTTAGTTTCATAGCAGCCACTGAGAGTTTCTTATTAACCACAGAATACATCTTTATGTTCTTTAGTAATCACCTCACTTTCAGTGGAGCACATGATCCATCTCATTTGGCTCCATGTGGCACACAATCAGCAAGTGTTTTCAGTGTAATCAGCCTACATACAAATCGCTGGTATTTTTTTTTTTTTTTTGTCTTATTGAGCTATAAATGATTCATGGCCTGTGTCCTGGGTGTGGTTCAGGGATGTCTTGATTATTTGTCAAGTAAAGAGAAAAGTTAGTTAAGCCCATGTCTTTGAACTATGATGTTGGGTCAGACAGCCAAGACAGATATTTTCCCAGCAAATATTTTAATCCCCAACTAATCACTTGGTGAGTCCAGTGTGTGGAGGTTTTGGAGGGGGTGGTGGTTGAACTGGGGGGGATTGGAGGCTATGAGGAGGGGGCTGCCTCAGTGGCTTGGCACATTCTTCCTGTCAGTGACACGCCCTTTTTTCCAAGGGGATTGTGGGAAGAGTCAAACAGGGCGACCTCCGGAGTGAGCTGCTGGATGGCAGGAGGTGTTGACTCAGGTCCTAGAGAAAAGCCACGTGGGTGCATGGATGGGGCACCCGCAGCTGTACAGGTGCTTACACAAATGCTCATGATTGATAAGAGATGTGACTCAATTTGTCATTGATCTAAACGTTGAATCTGAGGTATAAATGAAAGTATGCATCTCTTTCATGTTCAGTATAAAGAATCTGCCCTCAAGAAGCCCCTCTCTTTCTGCAGTTTGGATTACATTTCCTTTGAGTGGAAATGCTGTGCATGCACTCCTCACTCTAAACATTTTTTCCACTGATGCAGAGAAACACACTTTCTCATGCTGTGGCACTCCAGATTCCTCAGCCGTTCGGTGACTCTTGGCATTTGCTTATTATCAGAATATTCTTAATCATAGTGGAGACAGTGCCAGTGGAGAGAGCGAGCCGAGAGAGACACGTCAAAACATCTTCAACCGTAAAGGACCAGACAGCAAGCGTGATGGGCAAATTAGTCAGAGGCGCTGCCTAAATGGATGGTGAGGGCACAGGGGGAGAGATAGGGAGTATACGAGTGTGTGTGGAAATCAGCGAGGGAGCAGAAAACAGAAAGAGAGAAAGAGAGGAACCTTCTCCGTTTCACCATTCAGCGGTGCCTCCTATTCCCGAAGCACTTCGCCAGATCACAACCCACTAACTGATAGAGAAATAAATTAAGGAAAGGCTGCTCAAATAGATACGATTCTGAAGGAGATTTAAGGAGTGGAACTGATTGTGCATGTCTGATTCCTGCGCTTCAGAGTCCTCACCCGGGGGGCTTGGCTTTCAAAGCTGAGTGACTTGCATGGAGAAACACTCCATTAACAAAGTTCAGCTATCCTCTGAGCCCCCCCATCTTCCCCCTCTCCTATCCCCCCTCTCCCACCACAGAAGACCTCTCCCAGGCAGCACAGCTTTTTTTTCTGAAACTGTTTCAGGGTGCAGTGCCTTCATAAACAGGAAGATTGTAGTATGTTTAGAGAGCAAACAGTTGACAGAGGGAGCTCCAGGCTTGGTTAGAGCATTAAAGGATAATTCTAATTAATACAACTTGGATCCTGTTTTTGTAGTTTCGACTATCATTTCTATCAGTTTGGATAACATTGTGCTCTACCAAAGAGTCTGCTGAGCTCACACCACATATCACCATCGACATAAAATGAAAACAATGGGGCAGCACTAGCAGATGATCAAGCACATGGTGACAAAACAACCAATGCAATGACTTTATCTACATAAAATAACACTTGTACATCACTCTGATTATAAAAATTATAAACATTATAACAATAACAGAAAGATTATAAAAGTCTTTCTGTTATTGTTACATTCATGCATTTATAACCAATCGTGAACATGTTTTTTCCTCACCTGAAAATAAGTCAAATTCATTTGCAGACTCAGAATTGGAACACTGGTGCCCAGTACCCATGGTCATAATGATGCATCACTAACATGAGCCACTTTATATAACAATCAAGGAAAAACAAGCACACTCCAAACTGTTCCATCACTGCCCAGAAAAAGTATGTAACTGCCGATTTTCCTATGGTTGTTGTTTACCTTAAATTATAATCATGTTTCCCTTTGTTGCCGTTTAGCTACCGTCATCTTTGTCTGCTTCTCTTCTTCCTGATAGAGGCGCCCATCCTTTGTTGTGCTTTTCTTTTTATCCTACTTAAAGGGCATTTGGGGGCATTTCCTGTATAAAATAATGTTGTACAATTTGTGGAGGGAATTGGTGGAATTTGGAGATATGTAAATAAAACTGATATGACTTGAGTAGTGCAAGGCAAGTACTGTACAGCATTTCAAACCTTAAACCATAGGTTTGGTAAAGTTTCAGCAGTTTTTGTTAAGTTTGCCTCTTTTAGTGATGACATTGTTTTCTTAGATTACAGATAATGTGATTTTATATATTCTTGTGAGCAGGTGCTGGAATATTTTTAAAGGAGTTCCTGAGACAGTGCCAGCTCTTAAGCTAACCTAACCATCGGCCAGTTCTAGCTTCTTATTTGCAGATATGAGAGTTACTGAGCTTCGCACTTAACTCACCCCAAAAGGTTGGACTTTTATCAAAACTGCAACCCCAGTTACAACCTTATTGGTCCTGTAAATGTTTCTGCTATACAATTTGCTTTAGCCCTGTCAGATTTGTTGGTGCTAAACTATTCATGCATTCCTAAATCGTATTAAAGGGTTAACCTGAGCTCAGGCAGTTTAGAAAGACAGAGGGGCATTGAGCAGGCAGCATGGAGGAGAGCAGTAGCTCGGGTCCAGAGTCCCAGGATTAGAGTCATGGGACTAGGCAGAGGCAGGACCATTACCCCTCAGTGGAAAGGCTCAAACCCAGTGACTCCTTCTCAGATCAGATGGAAAGGGAAATACTCAGAAAAAGAATAAGTAGTGAAAGGGATGTAGGCGTAGATGGAGAGGAGTGGGTTATGTGTCCAAAAAGAGGCTCCCAGAAGTGCAGAGCAATTAGGTGCAGTGGGATGGGGAAGTTGTGTTTTTATGGTCAGAGAAGAGACTTGTGATCACTTTGAGAGAGGGTGTTCATAATCTCTATGAGGTGGTTACTGCAGAAGAAATGATTGTGGTAATGGAGGTCAGTGTTTGAAAGAGGAGCTTTGATGGGCCATCACCACTGAACTTCATTTAACTTAGTCCATCTAATCATCTGATACCAGTCCTCCAAAACCCATTCACAAATCCCTGTATTATTCCAGCAGGGCTGTTATCACCTGAATATGTTGCAACTTTATCACACAGCTCATGTCTACAACTGAGCTCTTGACCATTTAACCTCTTTAACTTGTCAAAATGCCATTTGAAATATTTGACTTTTTTTGGTTTCTTTGCATGGGTGAAAAGAGGAAGTAGTATAGAAGCTAGGTGAGTGTGGATAATTGAGCAGTCTGCAGGCGTGGAGCCCAGAGATAAGTGAAAGAGTCAGAAATTGAGTGTGATGCTGAGGCGAGGGCCCGGCCCTTTATTTGATGGAGAAAAGAAGAAACGGGAAAAAGGAGAAGAGGATGTCTCTGAGGAGGAGAGATAGACAGCAGCGGAGCGAGGGACTCAGAGACAGACAAGGGGAAAGATATGGATGGCAGGCAGCAATTACTGAGACTGAGGCTCCATGCGAACGCAGCCAAATGTGTGTGTGACAGTATGCGAGGAAAAGAGAAGCACAGAGCAAGTGGAGGAGTGCGGGTGGTGGTGGGGGCAACAGAGGGAGGATTGAGATCTCTGCCTGCCTGGGCCCCTGCTGACTCTCATACAGGCAGATCACAGGCTCATCATGTCAGCTCTGTTTGTGGAAATCCTCCCTCATCAAATGACAAATTTGCTACACGTTTACCTTTATCAGATCTGAGAAGAGAGGCAGAGGAGACGAGCGAGGAAAAAGGGTGTGTGCGTGCGTGTGTGTGTGTGTGTAAGTGCTTCTTTCTGTCGCTTCTACCATCGAGGGGCCAATTACTTGCTCCTCCGAGAGCAACTCTGCCATCTCAGGCCTTTCATTCAACCGCCCCTTTTCTCCTCCTCCTCTCCCTCGTCCTCGGAAACATCTGTCTCTGAATATGCAATGAGTGTGTCAAAGAGAATACACCCACGATCAGCACAGAGCTAATATTTGCTAACATCAAACCTGTCTGTTCTGCCTCTAGTGCTGGGTACTGCCGCTGGAGCAGGATGCCTCCGGTGCTGCTGGGAACCTCTCCCCCTCCTGCTGTAAGATTACTGGCCTTGTTACTGACACCATGCCTCGCTGGCCTCCTCCCTCTCTTCCCTCCCTCCCCTTTACCCATCCTCTTCTTATCATCCTGCCCCTACTTTTTTTTTCTCCCTCCTCCATTAAAGCTTAATTAACTGGACTTGAGTCTCATCAGCCTTTTGCAGCCTTCTTGAATAAACATCAGTATTGACCAAAGTTTTGCTTGTCAGTCTGGGTTATCAGGATTTTTATGGATCATGGATAATGAATGTATTTAGCCTGTCTTTAACCTGTCTTTACCGGTTTGTCTTTTAAATAAATTTTCCGACTCTTGTGCCGGAGAATGTGAACATCAATAGAGGAAGGATTTGATTATGTGTAGCTCTGTAGATTTTGTACTTTTGTAGGTTCATAGAAGTAATAGTTTGATCTTAACATGTTTTTGAGCACATTAACCCTGTGCTTATTTCATTTATTAGTTATTAAGGAGTGCTAAAATACACTTTCACAAAATCTATCTTTGGAGTAGATTTTATTTAATTAGTTGCATTCCTTAATTAATTTTAAAAAAAGAACATTTATTTGCTTTTAGAAACCAAGCTGTGGTTCTTTTAAAAGCAAAGCTGTATTCTGCTGTCTAAGAGTAAAATTTCATTTTAACTAGCTCAGACTGCTGTTACCAACTTGCTGAAGTAAAGGATAAAACTACAGGTCTCTTGTTACTTCACAAAATATGATGTTAGAGGAATTAAATATTGCAGGCTTTAGAGTCTCAAAGCAAAAGTGAAAAACTTAGGAAACTGGCCTCTGTACATGCTGAAGTTTCCTTGGGTAATACACTGAATTCCAAGCTGTTCCTGAATCAGGCCAGCACTAACATTGGTATCTCTGTGTGTGCTAACAGGTGAATAAGAAACATTGTGAAGCCTTTTATTCGACTAATGCAGATGGTTAATAACTCCACTCTCTTTACTTTCTAGAAAGGATTTTTATCGAGTTTCCAGCCTCCTGATAATCTGGATTTTTACAGTTTGGCTAGCTACGATCCCCCTAATTTTACTTTTGGAGATTTTCGGGAACCAGCACTTTAGCACATAAGAGAAAACAAGAGAAGAGGAGCTGTTTCAACAGGAGACACTCTACTCTGTGTCTGCCTCTGCTGAGTGATGAAGATTAAAAAGACAGAGAGAGAGAGAGGGAGGGAGGGAGAGCAAGATTAAAAGGGGACCATAGCTTGACTGCAAGAGAGAGAGCGAGAGAGAGAGAGAAAGGGTGAAAGAAGGGAGGGAGAAAGAGCGAATGGAAGATAGCAGGCTATGACAGAGAGAGTGAGGGAGAGCATTTGCATAATGTCCTCCACCACAGTAAGTCCCTGAGGCTAGCCATGCTGGATAACAGAGGACCAATACTCTTAATTCAATCTCTTTATTTTTCTAATACTTCAGAAATTAATAATTCGTCCCCATTCCACCCCCAGCCACCCCCTCTCGTCCACAAAAACCACCGTGAGCGCCAGGCTGAGCTGCCTAAGTTTGTAACTTTAACCCAAGAAATTGATGTGAGCAGGCCTTGAGGCAGACCTGCTAATGAATGGATAGAGAGAGAAAGAAGAAAGTTAAAAGATGGTCTTTTATAAAGTAATTTAAGAAAATCCTGTTAGCTGGATCAAGTACAAGAGTATAATTTCTTAAAATGGGAAAAAGAGGAGCTTCCGCGCCTCTCCCGCACACTTAATAACAAAATTAAGGAGGTAAAAAGATAAAGAGACGGAATCAATTAGACCAGGCATGGTAAACAGTGCTAACTGTATAGAGGGTGGGATGATCCACGGAGGTGGGACGATGGGTGTGATTTTTAAGTGCTCACACCCTCGGGCTGCTTCATGCCACACCACCTCTGACATGGCCCTGATGAGCACTGGGTGAAATCAGAGAGGGAGGACACAAATACACCTGCCTTCACTGCCATCTTAGATTTTTTAAAAGGGGAAAATATTCCAGCAGTGCAAAATATACCCAACATTAAATTTCAATATTACATTGATATATGCCTTACAAATAAAAATGTATTTTTGCAGACATTAAGCAGTCTCAAAGTCATTTTTTTCTACTAAATTTGACTTTCAATGACTCTCCTACTGTAGCCTTCATTCAGCTCCAAGTCACTAGGATGTCCCTTTTTCTTGCGTCCTGATGACACGATCACTTCCCTATGGCAGAGTCATAGAGAGACACCCATCAAGTTGACAGCCTGTTAACCAGGCACTAAACACACTAGAGATAAGAGGAGATTATCAGACTGTTATTGTTCCAAAGGGGAGTCCTCTGTCACAGAGACCTGGCCAGGCTCAGTCAGTCAGAGAGCTGGGTTGTTGGTACAGTGCCGGTGGTGATTATTTTCGGGGAAGAGGATCTTTTACCATCTCTTCCCTTCTATTGTCAGAAAACTGTGGTTTTTCCCTGGAATGTCAAAATAAGATCAATCAGACAAAGAAAACGGTTTTGAAAATGATTTATAATTTCATTCATATCATGGTTGTGTAGATGCTGAAAGTGTAAAGTAGTACTAGTAATGTAAAGTGCATTTAATGCAATCTTTAAGCAATTAAAAAGTTTACTGCTTTAATATCCCCTAAAAATCCATTTATTTATTTATTTTTTATCAGGTTGCACTTTGTTCATCCTGTGCATCGTTTTGTTGTCTTTATAAACTTATATATCATGCATGCTGCACATCATGATTGGACTGACTCACATACTTTTATTATACTTTTATTTTTATTATTAAATTACTCCTGGCATCTTGACATTTTCGATATATAGAGTGGCAAAAGAAATAAATATTTTTTCACTATTGGAAATATATATATATATATATATATATATATATATATATGACTTTTGCAATTATGTATATTTACATTTTTTTTATAATTTCTTTATGTACATTATTCAAATGTATAAGATAGTTAGTGCATTTATTATTGAAAATGACAATGAATGAATTACAGTGAAAAAAAAAGACATTTCAGCATCTTATCTTAGTGATCTTTATAATTTGTATCTTTACCTTTACACAGAAATGTGACTCTTTTGACCTTTTATCCAGTGCTTCACTTGTGTCCCACTTCCTCAGTAGATAAAAGCAAGGATGAATGCTCTCTGTGGGCATACCAAACACCGAGCATTATTTGATTCAGATTCCCCTGGGTGTTATGACTGGGAAATAATTGTACGTATTTGTATTTGTTTCTTTTAACTGTGGTGTGCTCTGGGAAATTCTTAATACCTTCTAGAGATTATACGGTAACTCCCAAACTCCCATGATTATAATTAAGCCTGACTTGGTTATAAAATGAGCAAATAGCAATTTAGTTTTGCATCGTGTGAGGGAGCATCTCTGTGTGTTCCCTGTGTCTCCATACATCTTTACATTTCTAAATATACTTACAATGGTGCTTGTGAGTTTGAATATATACATGCGTTGTGTGTGTGTGTGTGTGTGTGTGCCAGGAGAAAGTGCTGCAGAGGAAATGCACATATTGAGAATGTTTGTTTGGGCATGGAGACTGCTATCATCTTTCTTCTTGCAAAAAAAAAAAGAAGAAGAAGACAAAAAAAAACACACACACACACAAACATTCCCCCATCCATTCTTTCTCTATCTCACACTCACTCTCTTCAGCTTCTCCCTCTCTCTTTCTGTATCACTTACAAAGGCAGCCGTTTCCTCCAAAATGAGGCCACGTACGGAAGGTATGCAAATGAAATCATTGCTCGTGGATTAGAATGGGACACCATATACCCTAAATCATGATTGTCAATCATGGCTGGGGATTAAGGGATATGGGCTCACAGACCTAAAAAAGCAACATTTCCCCCCTCAGGCAGATCCCCATTGTGAGAAGCTCTGAGGAGGAGAGGGCTCCACAGGGGAGGAGAGCAACACTGGAACACTAGTGCCCCCTTCTGTCTCATGTTCACTGCACCGTTTCATCATCAAACACAGCCAGTCTCAACAGAAATAAGAGGCTGGCACACACGAGCCTATTCATTTACATTCGATGTAGCCGCAGGCAAAAACTTGATTAGACAAACGCACATGCTTTGGTGATGCAGTGTTTCATCTTCAGTGGAGGAGAGAGAGACCTCATTTGTTTCTCTGGCAAGTGTGCAGGCTTGGTTCAACATCAGTGGGTTAGGAGGGCCAAAGGCCTTACAAACGTAACAGATGTTTGTTTGCCCTGTGAGTGAATGTGTTTAACACCGAAGTCCCTTAAACATCACAATCAATTTGTTTTTTATACTGCGATTTTAAAATGTTTCTGTATACTGTTTGCAGTATTTATCTCTGTCCTGGGTGCACCGAGATACCATTAGTGGTGTATATTCTGTGGAGTTTAAGCATGCATTGTATACTATAATAGCAAAAATGCAAAGATATGCTTTGGACTAGTTACAGGACTACTGCTTATTACAAATAATTACTCATAATGTAGAATAATATGAAAGAATAATATATTATAACATTAAATACAGACACATAAAAATTCACATGAAACGTGCTTAATGCTCCTCCAACTCAAGATTCCTCCTTCATATTTAGGAAGTAGTGCAGCTCCTCACACAGAGACATGTTTAGTGGATTGTGTGTGC
This sequence comes from Archocentrus centrarchus, assembly GCF_007364275.1. Classification (NCBI taxonomy): domain Eukaryota; kingdom Metazoa; phylum Chordata; class Actinopteri; order Cichliformes; family Cichlidae; genus Archocentrus; species Archocentrus centrarchus. The sequence continues at coordinate 11,045,782 of NC_044367.1, read as the reverse complement.
AGACCCTGGAGCCCTCAGCTAGAGTGCCAGTCTGTTCCTGTGGAGCAGTCAACCAGACAAACCCAGCCAAGAGAGAGCAAGGCACAGGCACCGGGCCAGGAAATAGCACTGGAAGACACTCCACTACGGCAGAGAATTAATAGTGTTTTTAGGAGATGGGGAGGGTGGAAAAAAAGGGGGGGAGGGGGCAAACACACTAGTTTAACTACTTAAAAAAATTGTTTTTTGAGCATTGTGGCTGCAAGAATCAAGGGAGAGCATTATTAAACCCCACTAGATAATAAAAGTGAGCAAAGGAGGAGAGTTGGCACCATTCACATCCTGCACAGTGCAGCCCTCAGCTGCCCAAGACTGAAGGTGGTGTGGCACCTGTGCCTTTTTGGCCCTGCCATCATATGGGCAGGAGGTCAAGGCCAGGGCAACATCTGCATCACATCAGAGGGCCTGGCTGTGTGCCCACACCACTAAAATCTCTCACAGAGGAATCCTGAAGAATAGAGTTGAAAATGGCCACAAAATGCTTTCTATGAAAATCCACCGTAGATGTATAAATACAAATCATAATGGATTCTACTGTTTTAACAATTTTTACTCTAATTCAGCTTATATTTAAACTAGTTAATCAGTTTTCAATGATCCCATCTGTTGCACGATTTCTGAATGTCGAGCGCTGTTTGCTTCAAAAATGCTAAGAACTGAGACCATTTACTCAGACAAGATGTTCTCCATGAGGCCAAAACACTCATGGATCTAGTCACAATTACTGCCTAATTTTAACAGGGGGGATCCTTAATCCCAGACTGTCTTCCACAGCAAGTCCACCTGAGTCATCTTTTCAGTGGTGGGTAAAATAAACCAGAAAAATTGATATGAGCCACAAGCACACTAAAGAGCAAATCATTATGCATCATTAGGTGAAGATTTAGTTTAAACGTGTTTAGCAGGAATTAAGCAAAGCTGTTGTTGACATGGATTGACTGCTGTAATGCTTTATTGTCAGGGCTCCAGGAGGCAGAGAGAGGGACGGCCTAGTTGGGGAAGCAGCAATGCGCCGAAAGCAAGGATTTACGGGATATTGGGAGAACTAGCTGGGTGAGTGGACAAATCAGAAGCTATGGTTGATGATTTGGCAGAGGAGACAAAGGAGGGAGGGAGATGCATGAAGAGAGTAAACAAATATTGTTGATTGTGGTTAGTGTCAGAGAGGATTCAGCTGCACAATAAAATTCAATAATAAAAAAAAAAAAAAAAGGTTAAAAATTGGAGGGACTGTCGCGGGATGCCTAAAATCTGCACATGAGAAGGTTCTGTTTGAAACTACTGTACAGATAAAATTTCCTCACCTTCAAAAGATTTGGATTTGTGTGGACTCAAATCCCTTTAGATTAAGAAAGCAATTTTTAAAGACAGCAAATGTCTCTTTTTAACTAACATCTTACTAAACAAAGCTTGATCTAATAGTAGGGTTTGAAGACTGTATTGCACAATGCAAAGGTCACTCCAATCTATATTGTAGCTATGCTGATGAAGGTCATAGTCCAGGTATAAATTCGAAGCTAACTGCAGTGATATTGGTATGGTTTCCTTGCATTGGGGTGACTGGAATAGATATACTGTGAAGTGAATACTGAGTGTCAGTTTTCTCAAAAGGTGCTGGATGAACACTAAAGCAGAAAATAGTTTTAACAGGAAGCAAAAATCAAAAGTAGAACGACTTGTTCATGGTCAGTTCAACTACAATCTTTCTGCTGTCCTGACACCGGTGTATGTTTGTATGTGTTGGAGTCTTTATGTTTCTGAATGTGTATGCAAGAGCTGCTCAAACTGACGAGTAAGAGAGGACAGTCTTATCCAGCTCTCCAGTGTTGACAGTTTTACTAATCCCCTCCACCTGCTCAAACACCCACCCCAAAAAATACATCCCTCCCCCTTTTCCATGTGCCTGTGCTGGGAGTCCCTGGGGCCAGGCTGCGCCTCTGCCTTCGTCTCCACACCAGTTATCGTCTCTGGCCTGGCTCCGCTCCCCTAACCCCTTCCCGCGCCACGCACATTAATCGGCACAAAAACAAATAGTTTTCAAATGTTTGGAAAAGACCCACTGTTTGCATCAGGGCCTAACAAAATAATTTTTACAAGCTATCCAGTTGTGATTAGGGCTGAGAGAATTGAATTTATGTGGCATTGATAATATTAATATTAGCCTAATTAATTATGTTGTTTGAACTTGCACAGCACTGTGTGTACCCTCTACACAACACTAACCAGCCGGCGCTGGAACTGAGCTCTCAGCCATCTCTATCTCCCCAGCTCTCCCCCAGTCCATGACTACTGCACACAATTCATCAACTCGTAGATATCTAATCCCCTCTGGCTCTGCTCACTTCCTGAAGTCTAAGAAAGAACTTTACTCTGGTGGCAAGAATTCCTATGAATACTTGATGACTTCTATAGACAGACTGTTTCATCTCACTTTGAAAGTGACATTTGAAGAGAACTCACCAAACTTTCTATTCACAGCTCTCCAATTTATGAAGGATATTCATAGATGGACAGTAATAAAATGCAACAGATTTTTATTGGGTCACTAATTAAGGTAAACAGCAGTACAATGAGAGTGACATTGTAAAGGAGACAATTTTGGGCATTAGGTACATAACCTTTCTTCTTTCTCAGTGTAGAAGCTCTCCAATAAGCCCTGTGTGAAGGAGTCCCTTCTAGTTTGTTTCCTTAATCATTAGAGGTTAACACTGTAGTGTTTCCTGACCCAGAAACACTGCAGATCAGGCTGACAATGTCTTTGGACTGTGTGCCCCACTGGATGAGCAAGTGTTGATCTGTGCAATTACAGTGACACATAGTCACTGACCCATCACACCAATCATCTAAGCCATGAAGGGACCACCCAAACCTCCAGAGAGGTTCTCAGACCTGTTTATAGCTCAGATCACACTTCTCTGAGATGGCCTCTTGACCTCTAATTTGTGGTCAAGGGTCAAAGGTTATAGAGGTGGTCATGTGTCTCTCGTAGCCAGACAGAGCTCAGATCTCATGCTTGGTTGGGCTGTCTCTGTCTGGTCTCCTACAGTTCATTTCAACGGGTAGCTGTCCTAATACACAGAGCTGCTGCAGACCTGACTTTACAGCGTGATTGTTGACAGTTTCCCTTTAAAGCAGCTTTCGCGTCCATTTCTGTGCACAACCGCAGCCACAGAATCTATATTTTTGGCACAATCAAAAGAAGTGTTTCTTTTAAGAGAAGCACAGAAATTAGTATCGTCCATTTACTTATATCTTTGCCATATGAATTGGTGATAGATTAGTATTTAAAAACAAATCGAAATGAAGTCAATAGACATTTAAATTTCTTCAGCTTGGAGAAATAAACAATGAAAAAAGGTAAAATGCACACATTCAAGGAGCGTTGGCCCTTATCTCCATGAAGCACAAAGCAATCCCAGTACAGTCTGTATGGTAGTGCCAGACTGATGCATTCTCTGAAGCAGTAATGGTTATCTTCAAGATGCATCATCAGCAAAGCATAATTTACTGGACGGAGCTCAGGGAGGTGTTGAAAGAGTCATTAACTGAAGTGTCTACCGAGTCTAGCTGAACGGTAATCCACTCTGAGCTGGACAAAGGCATGCAGGAGGTTTCGGTCCAGATTGGTTAGCTGCTCGCCCGAACAGACCTGCTTCAGGTTATCAGGGGCAACCACCAGGAGGTTACAAAGGGCATGGAGTGTGTCGAAGAGCTGTAGCACCAGAGGGACCTGAAAGACAGTGAGGCACAAAACTGCTTATATAGGTTAGATATCGATGGGAGGAAAACAAGAGGTAAAACTATTGTTTATTACATTATTGTTATCAAATGCACTTTGTGTGTAGATTACCAGCTTTTCCATATAATATAATTACTAATAATTCTCCTGTGGACTTTTAACACTTGTTCTGACAAAATAAGCACTTGTACATGTGAAGCACTGGAAATTTGCAATGTTGTTTGTCTGTGTATATATTTAGACTGAACGTTTAACAAAGGAAAAGAAGCAATCAAATAATCAATGATGGAAATAATTCTTATTTGCCACCCTTCTTGTTTGTACTGAAAGATTAACAAAGGATGCCAGAGCCTTTATTTTGGATTGGCCTGACTAGTTTATTTAATCAAACATCCCAGGTAGAGCCTGTGTAGGCAGAGCCATGTTTGCCCTGTGACCAGTGCATTCTGGACCTATGCCCCCCACTCACCCTGAAGTCCTTGGCGCATCGTCGGTATTCAGCCACGTCGCAGATGGCCAGCATCCCTCCCATTGAGCTGTAGCTATATTGCTGTAGATGCTCGTGGATGAGCCGGTGGAAACGAATGCCCAACTCCGTCAGCACTGTGTCCACATTTTTCCCATCCATGGACTTCCGCACATGCTCCACCTGCCGACTGACGTAGGCACATACCTTGGAGCAGGCCTGTCAGGTGGGAGTACACGCGGGGAAACATGGAAAACACGCTCAGTCCAACACACTATCAGTGTTTAGTTGAAGAAAAATGAGGTGTGGATTTGATATGCAAGTTGCATCTGCTAATTTGTTTTGTTTTGAATGCGAGCTCCTTGAAGTAAGCTGAAGACTTTTCTCTCTTACTGTAGTGTACTGGATCATGACATTGTTTTCATCCTCAGGCCTGAAATCCGTCTTCTTCTGCTCTGTTGTCAAGATGTGTTTCATCTGCCCCACCATGCAGTTTAGTGTTCTAAAAAAACAACCAGAAATGTCTTTCTTTTAAAACTATTTGCTATTTCATTATAGGTTTCCATCTGCACATACAGACAAAATAAGTTGCTATCCATTATAAGTACACTGACCTGTCAATTCCTGTGTCCAGCTTTACTTCCATCTGTTCTATCACCTCTTTCTTCTTGTGCAAACACTCTGCCAACTTTGGAGATGAGCTGAAAACAGATTAGGAGAAGTAAAATTCAGAAAATCTTTTTATTAACTAGACAAAGGATTTTGATCTTTAACTCATAACTGACCTTATCAGAGGCATGAGCTGATCATTAAACTGTTTGTCAAACAAATGGAAGATGGAGTTCGCCTGTTGAACCACATCCAGGAAGTACAAGTTGGCATTCTTTGCGTCGGATGAGGGAATTGCTGTAGAAGAGAAAAAGAGAAAAATCAGACAATAAACAAATAGGTGGGTGAAAGCATGATTCAACATGATTCACAAAGAGCAGCAAACCACTACTGCCTGATGTCTACTTCTTGGCATAACAGAAATATAATGCATGTAACAGAAATTCTTGGTGATGCTGTTTCAACGTCAGACAGTGAGGAGAAAGTAATCAAACCACAGGAACATCAATGATGCATTCCCTTAATGCAGAATGTACCTAACGAATTGAGCACCGGGATATACCAAATGCATGTTTAGTTCCACTGTAGCTGGCTGAAAATGATAAGCTGTTCCCTTCTCATATAGTCCCGTAAAAAATGTAACAAAGTGCCCAAAGCACAGCCTGCATGGTAACAAGGTAACCTGGATTTTTCACTTTTTCATATGGAACAGACATTAATAGGCACATGTGACTAACTGCAGTAAATGATGTCAGAGCAGGTGTTTTCCTCTAGGTGTTAAATCAGAAACTGACATCACCGAGCAGGATGTAGCCTGTCAGGTAATACACCTGAAGGTTTCAACTCATATGGAGCAGATAACTGATGATGCATTACAAAGGATCCTACACAAACTGGCATTTATTTTGCTTTTGATAACATGCTTTGTGTCTGTCACTCTGTGTTAGCCCTGTGATAGGATGGATTACATGATTTATATTCTTAGGAGTCAGTGTTCTGAAAACATCACATGAGCTGAACAAAAAAAAAAAAAAAAACAAAAAAAAAAAAAAAAAACTGTAGCATGAACTATGTATTCTACTTGTTTCCAGCAGGTCAGTGGATTTATGCTCTTAACACTAGATTAAAACAGCACACTGCACACACATTATGGCTTTAACAAGCAACACTGGCTTTACCTGAGAGGCCTATCTCTAGGGCATAATCAATATGTTCTACACAGAGGTGTTCAACCAGTAGCAGGAAGATTGAGAAGGCATTCTTGGGCAGGTCAGAAGGATCTGAAAGCTGTGTAAAAAAGTAAAAAAGCATTTAAACTTTGTCAAAAAAAAAAACACATGCAGTACAGTTAATGCCCTGCTCATCAACAGAGGGCCGAGCAGCCTCACCCTGTGGCATCTCTCAAAGGCATGGCGCGTCTCCTGCAACAAATTGACAACCAGCTCTGGTGAGAGAAAGGTCTCTCCATGAGTGTCAATGCTGGGGCCCAGTGGAAGATTGGTGCGCTGTCTGATCCGTTCCTTCAGTTCTTGAATACTGTTTAAAAAAACCAAAAACAACCAGAACATAAATAATTTTTTGTTGTTGTTGTTTTTGTTTGTTTTTCACCAGTGAATCTTTTCTTTGTGTAAAACGAAATTGTGTAAAAGTCTGACCTGCCAGTGCCAACTGGCCGTTTCTGGTGATTTTTGGAGTCGTAGTATCGCTGCAGAATCATGGCACCTCGAGTGCGAAGGTATTCTCGCTCCATATCGATGTAACTTTCCAAGTATGAAGAAAAAATGCTCTTAATCAGCTTGGAGAGGAACGTATGCTTGTCTGAGCCCAGGTTGAACTCTGTCAGCTTTGTGGCTAAGCCTGTGGTCCTTCAAAAGTGAAATAATCAGAGTTAAAAACAAGAACAGTGGTTTCTGGGTACACATGAAGCGATTTAAATTACAAGTGAGCAAGTTAATTACCTGGTATAAAGGTCGTAGAGATTCTTGAGGTATTGCTCTACGTCTGAGTGTCGTGTCCCATCCAGTTTTTCTTTAACATGTGCCTGCAGACACAAAGCCAGTTAAATATAACCAAGGGCACAGCAATACTTAAACTCTTAATTTCAGTAGAAATACCTGCAACTTGTTCTCAAAGATGTTCTGGATGAGTTTGGCCATGACAGTCTCAGGACTGCTGAAGACCTCGCCCACCTGCTTATTGACCCTCTGGCAGAGGACTGCAGTGTCCTCAAACACATCATTCCTCATGTAGGCACCCTTACAAAGACAGATGGAACCAGCAACATGTAAATGTTTTGTCTGTAGATATTAGTGTAAGTAATACTACCAAGTGTAAGAGGAACTTTACACACTCACTTCCTGACACTGCTTGATATAGACGTCCACACAGTGTGCATAGCCCTTTTACGAAAAGACAAACATTTCAGGTCAGGGCAAAAAAATAAAATCATACACAATGTGCCGAGAGTTAGTATTAATAGAATAGGTATCACAATTATCACATTAATTTGACCAAAGATTAGGTCAAATGCGGACACTGAGCCTCTTTTCTAGGTTACCTTGAAATGTAATAGAACCGCTGCAACCTCTCGCATACGTCCAATCTCACCCCTGCGCTGGGCTGCAGTGAACTCCTGGATTAACTGCCGCTCCAGGTCATGGTATTTACCTGATTAGAAAATCAAACAAATGCCAATAAATAATATAATATATAATATAATCTGTATGAAATTATTATCACAGACGCAAGAATATATATATATATATATATATATATATATATATATATATATATTTTTTTTTTTTTTTTTTTTTAAATCTCCATCAGATGGTCCCTGTAGCTGCTTATGACATGAGAAATTCCTGCCTGCAAAAGTATTTCGGATGCTGAACAGCCACAGCGTCTCCTTGCTAATGTACTTTTTCTTTGTGCCCTCCTTCAGAAGCCAAAAAAACTTTACATCCCACAATATTTTTCAATTATTAACAATAAAAAAAAATAATAATCACAGTTGAAGAACATAAAAGATCAGCAAAATCAGCATGATTTTGAATTTAACAGCAAAATCTTTGGGTTTTTTTTCTTAAAATTTTTAATTCAACTTAGTTGTACTCCATATTTTCCCCAGTTCATCCACACTCCCCCTGCAGTCACAGCACAGTTTCATACCCTCCTAAGCTTCAAGTCAGGCAGTGCTGTTCTGACATTCCCCTGGAAAATGTAATTTAATTTTAAAAATTAACTTTTGTCTCATTTGTCCACAAAACATTGATCAAGAAGCGTTGTGAATACCCAAGTGGACTTCAGTAACCTTGAGATATTCCACAAAGTTGTGTTTGGAGGGCTGTTGTTTCCCATGTCCTTCCATCAGCACACATTTAGTCATTTAGTGTTTTTCTTAGATTAGACAAAGATGCTAAGAAGCTGTTGAGATTTCTGCAGGTGTTTTCCTGTAAGCCTTGTTTTTTTTTCACCCCTTAGGAATACAAAGTTTTTCTCATGGTCCACTCTCTGCGGGACATCCATTACTCGTGACAGTAGCAACAGGCTTGGACTGATGACGACACCCAGGTCTTTAGAAATGCTTTTGAAGCCTTTTTCAGGTTTGATTCTGTGAAATTTGTTGTGGCTGAAGCACAATTAAAACAAGCAGTCTTTGTTCACCTTTAAACTCCCTTCCTAAACTGGAGCACTGACTCCAGGTAGCTTTTGGAGAAATCACTGGAACACATTTTTCAGCCTGCACTGTTACTGATTGCTTGAAGTGTTTGGTTTTGTGTGCTAGCAGTTTAATCAGCATGGTGTCTGGCTAGAATTGTACCTTAGATGAAGATCAGATCATATTAATTAATGCAGAAAACTTGGTCATTCCAAAGGGTTTATAATAGAAACAGCCAGTGCAGCCAACAATAGGTGATTGTCAGAAACTTACTTGCAATTTTTGCCTTGACATCTGCAAATCTGGCAGAGAAAAACAATAAATCAGGATCAATTACTCATTACTGTATATACAAGTAAAAAAAAAGTATGGGGCTATATTTCTAGAAACCACATGATGCTGTAAAGATTTATTGTTGAGGTTACACTGAGAGGAACAAAAGTAATGCACAATGTTCCTCTTGTACGGTACTGTTTTTGTCTAAAGCTGCCTTCAGGATGCCTGACTCACCTGTCGAATGGCAGCTCCTGGGCAATGAGATGCAGCTTCTGAATGATATCAGCAGCCTCCTTAATCTGAAGGAGAGAGAGAAAGAGACACAGAGAGAGGAAGTGAGAGTGTGTGTATGTGTGCGTGTGAGAGTGAGAGTGAGAGTGGAACATCAGGTGATGGAAAAAAGAGAGAGAGCACGGCAGGACCATGTGAGGTGGACATCCAGAGAGAAAGTGGGCAGGCCGCCGGCAGTGTCTCCCCTTGGGGGATCATCATCTTAAAGCAGCCTTCCTCCACCTCTCCGTGTTGAACAGGGAGCTGATAACAGACAGGCTGCGCTCACCTGGGCATCGACAGTAGCAACAGCACCAGTCCTGACTTAGCAGCACATCCAACTCTTTATTGGCATGCCTTTTCTGAATGGGCTGTAATCCCACAGGAGTCTAAATCGCCTTCAATAATCTGTCCGTCCAGGGATATCTGTCTAAAAAAGGGGCCCCTGTCGAGAGCTGCCCCCCCACCCCCCGCTCTACACACCCCCCACCCCTCCTGACATACACGCTGGCTGAAAAAAGCCTCAGACCTACGAAAGGCCCGCCGTCCGCAACTCCTCTGTTCCCGCAGATGCCTGCCTCAGCTAACATCATTACTCTGCTCCCGTGAGGAGGATCCAGCCTTTCTGCTCGGCGAAGGTTTTCTAAGTATCTGTCCCCCAGCTAAGATTAGCTAAATCCCATGTAAGTAATGTAGCCGTCTCCCTGCAGTCAGGGTTTAGCAGCACTTGTCTCCACGCTGGCGGCCCAGCCCTCCCTTTCAGAAGGATTAGCAAAGCCATCCCCCTTCAGCTATTCACTTGCAGCTTTCCTCTTTTCCCCCTCATCTGGAGGTATGCTCAGGAAAAAGGAATCTGGACAGATATTTCTGCATGCCTTTCCAGAAAACTAGCTCCATCTCCAGCTTTCGTCTCTGGGATTGACCCCCAGACACACTTCTCAGCATCTACTAATGATATTCCTACTAACAAGAATAAATCTAAAGCATCTCAATCTCTCTGCTGTCACTACAAAACTGCAGACTCAAACTTCTGGCCACTTGTCTAACATCGAAAAGGCCTCTGTGTAGACCGAAACTGTGTAAAAGTGTGCAACTCTTTTCCCAGCATGTATGTCATTGCTGCCCCTATTTGCACCATCTTGCTACAAGCACTCTCCCGCTGTAATGTGACACAAAGCTGAGGGCCATCCAAATTCTCTCTCCCAGACAACCTACTGTAAATGCAATTAGTTTTGACATGAGCATGTTGACATCCATGCTAGTCAATCAGCCAGCTATTGTCAGACGGCAAATGACAGTTTATTAATCCAAATTAGTCGAGGGATCCAACTAAAGGGATAAACTTAACAAATTAATGTGGCTGGTTTACCTCGTAATCCTGTTCATTCTCACCTCCAGCAGTTTCACAGTGGGGGGGCCTCAACAATGGTCACACATATACACCTCCACTGACGTGAAGGGATTGAACATGTGCAGCATACTGTACGTACCTTGTCTGGGTTATTAAAGACATCGCTGCGTAGGTCTCCATCCAAGAACTCGTTGAAGTATGTCATCAGACGCTGAGCCTCCACAGCTCTCTGGCGAGGTGTGTTCACCCCCTCCAGCTGGTCTCCCAGGTGACAAACCTTAGTGGCCACATAACTGATGTGCTCGTCAAGTTCTTGGAAATGCTGAAAGGCCACCTGATATCATGCAAAACAAAGAGGATGTGAAATAAAAGCAAAAATGTTTGTGAAATGATAGATAACATAACCTTTGACAGCTCAAGGGCATTACAGTGGGTGTGATTGGGCTCCTTTCACCATACAACACACCTGGTTGCTTCTCTGTAGATCTTGCACTTTGTGGGCAAACTCCTTGGCCTCACGATGACACTGATGCTCAAGCTTCTCCACCTTCCGCTGGATCTTCTCATCCAGTTGCTTCAGCTCTTCAATGTGGTTCTGAAACTCTTCCAACAGCCTATAACACAGGAAAGAAGGTATGTGCAGACTTAAATTCCTCGTGCTCTGAACACCATATAGTAGTTTTTCAAAAAACAACAGGTAAGAGATGCAAAAAATACTCCTAGTCTAGAGTAGTAATTGGGTACCACAAGGTTAAATCTGTCCCACTGACCTCACAGTTACAGTTAATAGTTAATGAATAGTGCCAGATGCTTAATTCCTGGGTCCCCAGGCTTAAGACGCTCTGAAAACTAGCAGCTTCGTCAGCTGCATTTTAAGTGCCACCAGGACTGCAGAGCAAATGTTCTAAGTCAGCACCACATTTCACAGAGTAGGAAACATCCCGAAATGATGAGTGTATAATCTTCTGACTAATTCCCTCAGCACTGGCTACAGCTTAAAGACATCTCCCATCCTTTCCCAACAGACACTCATTCCCTGGCTGGTGACTCACAGCATGGTGGCCTCCACAGATATGTTGTTTCTGACTCTTTGCTAAGAGTATCCGAGAAGGTGGCGGCAACAGTTTGTGTAGGGAGAAGATAAGGCAGGATGGATCTGTGGTACAGTTAAACTGTTGTGGCATTTTCGCTTATGAGATGCAGGCCTGTCCCCAAGTGTAAACATCATAACAAACAGGGGAAAACATGCAAAGGACTTTTAAACATATTCATTTCTCAATTTTCTTCAACTCAAAACTCTAAATGAGCGGAGAAGAGATCGAGGTGATTTTCTGAAGTGCAGGAGGACACGTTCTTGAGAAGGTTGCTATTGACTGTTATAAATAAGTGTAAAATATATCTAATTATTTCCAAGTTTTTTTATGGGAAGTTTACCCTGAATAACTAAAATATGTTTGCTAAGAGAGAAAAAGATAGAAATAGAGAGAGAAAACTGTCTTGATTACAGCATCTAATTAGCTTCAAGGACTATTTAAAAAGATGAGGCATGAGTTACACTACGGCTAGAAAGACAGATGAGCCAAATGAGTAGAAAGGCTGAGTTTCACATTTTAAAAAGTTGCAGTTAATTTATTAATAAGGTATCCTTTTGAGAGCTCATTTATTACTATGATAAACTTTATTTTCTTCCTTAGGGGAAGGAGATTTTACACAGCACATAATCTAAAATTTTATGTACTCTCGAGTTAAATTAGCATATGAATCCGAGTTAAACTCCGGCCTGATATTGAAGAGACGAGAAATGGTACTGTATATGTAAATGACATGTATCTACAGTACCTTTTGGGGTCAAACGCCTCGGCTCCTCCTTTCGAGCCTCCCCCAGGAATCCTCCATGCCAGCCTTTCAATGTACTCATCTGCATCAAAGGGCGCCTAAAGGGGAGAGAAAGCAATGGGAGGGACTGGCGATTACCTCAAAATACGACCAGCACCAATGAAAGGAGGCTAAAAAGACCACAGCATGGGATAAATCGTTAAGAAGTTGATGCTATTGCACACAAACAGCCAACAACATGGCCATTTCTCGAATAAGCGAACTCATACAATTAAACAGTATTTGTCTTCTTTTCTCTCTGCTTTCTCTGGGACATGTTTCCCCTCATGTCCGAATCATTATTAATTCTTAATTACGTACTCAGTAAATAAATACGGTCCGCACCGTTTGGATACCGTTAATTGTAGTTAGCCCCTTAGTTAGCCTGATAGCTAACACAGCTGCCCGCTGTCGTTTTACCTCGAACAGATGAGCGGTCGTCGCCATGATAAAGATTCAGCTGGCGGGGCGGTGAAGTGAAACCTAGGAGACGGAACTCAAAGTCGGCAATAAAGCCGACTTCTGCATGGATTTGGTGGTTTCGTACAGTTTTGCCCTTTGTTGACAGCTAGCTGGTTGGTAATCCAGCTTCCTGTATGGGAGAGAAGGGTGGGGACAGCCGTTTGCGAGTGCGCCTGCGCATTTGTCAGCTGATTGGTCGTAGTTGTCACATGAAACAACAAAAGCAGGAAGTGAGTCGCTTGCGTTAGTGACATACATGCAGCGAGGTATAAAAAAATGAATTTAACTCATGCACAGAAAGATGGGAATATTAAATTGTGACGATTCTGATTTCTTTTAATACATTGGGGCGTTTACTGCAGTCGGACAAATGACTGTACGTGGTTTGTGGATTATTTCTCACGAGAAAGGAGAAAATGTGTCAATACGCTTTTCTAGGTTTGTGGCTTCTGATTATTGTCACATAGATTCAAACATAACATATTTGTTGTCGGATTACTTGTAAGTCACTGTATTTTGTCATGAATTGTGTCTCCCTGAACAGGAGGTTTTCCACCGTGGAGCACCGTGCAAAGAGCCTGGCAGGTTCCTCATATGTAGCAGTCCCAGAGGAAAGCACTTTCCTGCAGCTCCTGCTCACTGAGCTGGGGCTTTCAGACTCAGGCAAGAATTATGTAGCCCTCAGAGATGATTGCCTTTACCGTCCACGGTCACCAGCCCTGGAGCTGCATGTGGATGGACCTGGAAAAGGAATACTTTGGCCGGTGTTGACTGTCTCACAAGGGCCTCTTATCCTGGCTTGCCTGCCTTTAGTGGATGTCCCTCCTGAACCGCGGCCACCTCTGGCCAACCTGCTGTCAGTCTCACAGGGTCTCACGCTTCTGGCAGGCCTGCAGACTTTTCTCCTTGGCTCAGGAAGTAAGCCTGATAGTGAAGGGCTTGTCTCTCGTCTGGCAGTGTTGCCCTCTGTCCTCCTGCAGGTTTGTCCACTTGGCACACCCCTTGATGTGCCCCTACCTGGGGCACCTGCTACACCTGCAGTGCCCACTTCTGGAACTCAGAAGCAGCCAGCCTGGAAAACAGGCCTACACCGAGGTCGAGCTTTGGTTAATGTAGGACTGATAGAAACAGTGCGCTCCATGCAGTATGGTAATCAGAGCAGACAGGACCTTTGGGATGTTTACGGCACTGTGACATGCAAAGTAAGTCTACAATGTAATGAAAAGTGATTCATGTTATAGTTTCTGGAAATAACTTATTTTGAAACATTTCTGCCCTTCTTTCAAAAGTGTGAAGTAGAGGGGGTGCTCCCTAATGTGACAGTGACCCTGTCACTGCCACCAAATGGTTCTCCACTGCAGGATATCCTGGTCCATCCCTGTGTCACATCTCTGGATTCTAGTATCCTGACTGCCAGCAGTGTGGATAATTATGATGGCTCAGCTTTCTCCGGGCCATACAAGTTTCCCTTCTCCCCTCCTCTGGAGCCCTTCAGACTATGCAGCTATACTTCTCAGGTATGCATTTTAAAATAAAATCAGTGGGTATTAAAATTTCTTGCATATATATGTTAATTTTGTAATTGATTTCTGCAAAAATCCAAATTTTTCATCAGGTTCCTGTTCCACCCATACTTGGATCATACCAACTGAAGGAAGAGGAGAACCAGCTACGTGTGTCAGTAACCCTCAAACTTCATGAGAGTGTAAAGAACAGTTTTGAGTACTGTAATGCTCACCTGCCATTCTTTAACAGGTAAACAGCACAAAGTTCTTTCTTTATGCTTTGTTTTTTTTTTTTTTAATGTGAGCCAGTCAATATATAATCGCTGAGAGCCCTTTTAGGTGTTTAGAAATAGTTGGAAAACCAAATACATGCATGCCTGCAGGTTATGTTTTAGTAGAAAAAATTTTTAATCAAATTTTTAAGCATTCCAGTCTTTCGCTTGTGCGTGAGAGACTATGAAACAAACATAGTGCATCCTTATGGTTCCTAATCTGTGTAAACAGAAATACTTTAACAGCCAGCTAATAATCTGGTGGCAAGTCTCAGACTTTGTCAAGAAACTATGTGGCAGAAATGATTGTGCCTTCTAATTATTCTGAGCACAACAGCGATGTCTTTGAACTAGTTGATATTCCTGTGTACTGGCTCTGTTTGCACTCTGCAGGAATCAGATGGGTGTTGTAGATATGAAGATGAGCTCTGGACAGTTGGAGGTTTCAAAAGAGAAAAACCTGCTTCTCTGGGTCCTGGGTAAGTGTAATGCTCCAGACCATCCCTATTTAAAAACTCACTTTCACTGTAGCTGTATACTTAAAAAGAAAAAACAAGGATGACTCCTTTATTCTCAATGATATGTAGGACAAAAGTTCCCAAAGTCTCGTGAGGTCACAATAGAGGGCAAGATCAGCTTTTCTGGACCAGCGCCAGGACCTTTGGACCCCCTCTGCACAGACCTTACTGCTTATGTCAAAGTAAGTTATTATGGGTTATAATTATCAGTAACCAAAGATATTTGTGTACTACTCAAATTAATATAAGATAAAAATATTTATTATTCATGATTTAGTTTTTTTTAAATTAAGTCTGATCTGTAATGAGATATAGTCAAATAAGTATCACCAGGCTCTAAAGGGAATTTTTTTTTTTTAATGCCATTATTTTCTTCACAGTTGAATTTCAAAGTGCCTGACATGACATTGTCTGGGTGTTGTGTAGACCAGCATTCAGTGCAGGTTTATTCTTCTGCCAAACCGCGGATTGTAACATGTAAGCTTACAGCAGATTTCGTGTCAAAATATTTGCTGCCACTGTATTATGTGACCCTGACAACTGTGTCTGTTCTGTCCTCAGCCCGAGAACTTCAATCTAAAGAGTACTACATATGGAATTCAACAGGTACTGCTCCGGTATCCTCTGGACAGATGACGATGTAACATGGTTTCACAAAGAGAGGCTTTGTGGACACTGCACTATATTAATGAGACTGAAAACACTTTAAAGTACACACAGTGAAATTAATTTGTGCTGCCCTGTTTTACAGGAGAGTTTGCAAATGATAGAAGATAGAAAACCATTACCTATTATCTAATACTCACATGTACTTCACTATATGCAAACATTGACTGGATTACTACTTTTAAGAAACTACCTGCACCTGCAGTTCAACTTCTTTTATCCCCCAGTCTTCAGCCACCCTCAGATATATCCCATTGCAGACACAAGGGCCACCCCTTGCTCTGACAGTCGCACTTCACTGACTCTCCATCAGCCGGATAATTAGCAGCTGGGGCCTTGTCATCAGCTGTTGTAGGCCTGGAGTAGAGGGGCGGCTGGACTGTGAAAGGCAAGCCTGATTCGGCCAGTGTCTTGGCTACAAAAGCTTCTCTTTTGAGCTGGCAGGAGGCCATACCCATACCAAGCACTCACCCCCACCTCTTTTGACCCCAGCTTTGCCCTGTCAACTAGTAGCCAGCTGAAACACACAAACTCTCCAGCCGGACTGTGATTGAGCGCTGACCCTCGGGCCCTCTGAGACTTGAAAGCAGCCGGTCCCATTTAGTGAGGGCCAGGATCAGGACCTGCCTAAATGGTGAAAAACTCATAAGGATGGTAACCATTTGGTTGCCTCTCGATGTTGCAGAGGAGGTGTTTTAACTATTTTATTGTACAGCCTAAAGCAAATGATTTTGATCTTTACTGATGCAATACAATTGTCAAAGTAGATAAATGGAGTGTGGATAAATGGAGCAGACCTCCATTTATCCACACCTATTTGCAAAGAAAACACTTCAGTTCTGCTTTTGCTTCCAGATGCTTTTCTCATGTTATCAGTACATTACCTGAACTATGCATGTAATGTTTCTACTACACAAGCTCCGCCTCCGTGCGTTAAGTTGAATGAATAACTAGCTGACGAAGGGTTAAATCAAAGGAGATTGTGCCCCACTATTCCACAGCAGCCAGACTCCTCTGAGTGGCCTCATTGTCTGCCATTGGCCTCTTGTGCCCCTTGCTGGTCCAAATGCTACATTCTCACGTGGATTTCCACTCAGAAGGCTGACCATGACCAATCCTCTGTCAATTGGAACCAATTGCTCACACGGCATCCTTCACCTTCTTTTTATGTAGCAGTATGGAGTGGCAGACACCGAGACCTCTCGGCTCTCCCCCTCCACGATGATTTGGCTTTAAGGCCCAGTGTGTGTGGCTAGCGAACTGGAAAAGGAGAAGTTTTTTGAAGAGTTGGGCCACTCTAAATCTCCTCAGTGTCGCAATATGTGGTCGGTCTGGCTCCTCAAGTCTGCAGTTAGTGGCCTCTCACTGGCAGACTTTGCTTTGTTGATTGAATAGCTTGCTAAGTAGATGGACTCATTTAATGTGTTGCTTTGCTCCAGTGCCTTCAGTCCATACCTTTGGGCATTCAACTGAATTGTTTTTCAGAATCATTAATTTATGTAATTTGTGTTTACTCTTGTGTACATGCATACGAGAAAAAGATACACACTTTTGTCCAGTAATAATCAAAATAAAGATCCAAAAGCATCATTTTTCATTTTTGCAAATTATTTTAAAACAACATGAAGTTTGGATGCGAAAATATTTTTGCATTACCAAAAATGATTTGCAATTAATCACCAAAATCGCTTTCCACTTCACTCTGGATATTTGGTCCTCTGCGTCCCTCAGCCCAATAATGACACCCAGTGGCAGATTACAATAAAAGTCATGTTGGTGTGTTTTAAATACATTTAATGAAGTACATTTCTTCTGTTTAAATAGTTCTTCTGAACTACTGCAGGATTATCTCTGCTGATTGAATTCCTCCTGCTGTATAATGTTCATTTAACACACTGTGTCTGAGGACCAGGCTTTTGAAAGCTTCTGTGGCCCCAGGTGTTTGGTAGGAGTCCAGTCCCTCTCAGTCAAAATAAGTCTGCTAAGACCTGGCCTCAGGGAGACCACTTCAAGAATAGTGGTGCAATTGGCAGTTTCCTGTTTTCAGTCTGATTATTTCTAAGGAAGTGTCAATTTGCTTTCAAATAACAGAATATCTTTGAACACTGAAGGTTGTTTTTTGTGCTAACTTCTATATTAAGTGTCTAATAATGGACCAGGAGCCTCAAAGCAAGTTGATTTGAACCTCTTGTAGTTAATAGATGGTCCATTTTTGGAAGCTTGCTGTCGATATTGCAGGGAAGCTATACGAGTACAGTGTTTCTGCCTAAACTGCAAATTTTCTCAGTTCAGTGCATTTCTTTCACCCGTAGAGGGCACCATAAACTCAGCTAAGGAAGCAATGCCAGAACGTCACAAATTTCGATCATATTCCAAGTAAATCCTGAACATGTAAACCAGTGTCACTATTGTTTCTGAAAACTTCAATTTGACAGTGCGATAGCTGTTTCAGTATTTAATCTGTATTACTTGATCTCATGTTTCAAAGGTTATATTTGTTTTGATCAAAATACAAAAAGGGTTTTTACTTTGGCTTAAAGAGCCTGCTTCTACTTCTTATCTTCCCTATCTGACAGCTTCAAGATATCCACATCCTATGACCCCCTGTGCACTTTACCTCAGAATTCTGCGGCATTTTCCCTTCAGTTGTCGATTAGTTTTTTTGTTTGTTTGTTCAAAACATCTTCCGTGCCCAGTTTGTTGAACTTTTTCTTCCTTTTTGTGCCCTTGACATCATGAGCTCAGTCTCTTTTGACTAAATCATCTGGTTTGGATTGTAGCTGTTTGTTGGGCATGTTACACATTATCGCTTCACTAAAGAAAGAGAGAGATTTTGGCTCCAGAAGGCAGCTGGGGTCCAGCCTTTATCCCGTGGTCTCATCCCAGAAGATGCCCCTCTTGGTGGGTCTTCTAACGAGTTTCAGCATCTGGAATCTTCTGCATTTGGATCGCTATCAAAAAGGACAAATAAAAAGAAGGCAAGTTAGGTTGGACTAGACCACATTCAAACAGAGTTTGCATTAGATTAATAATTTGCAAGCCTACTGTTGAATGTTTGTTGAATGCTGAACTACATTCTACATTTTTGTTGATGTGAGCTTTCTGATGCTACACCAGTATAATTTTGAGGTATTTGCACTTTACTGAATTATTTCTAGTTTGTTCTACTTCATACTTCTGCTCCAATGCCAGGGAAATACTGCATACCTTTTACATCTAGACTTTTATCTGATAGTCACAGTTACTTTTCAGGTGTAGATTTTATCTAGAAACATGACAAGCTTTTAAAATATAATGAATTTAAGAATTTAATGTAGTCCCTTCAGAAAAAAAAAAGAAAAAACTGGGTTTAATGGTTTATTTCATTTCCCATTTAATATGTCAGTTTATCCAGTATCACTATTAACAATCCAGTGCTTTAACAATCTTTTCAAATAAAGTACCTTTGAGATTTTAATTACCCTTAGGCAATACCAAAAACCATCTTCTAATCTCTCTACTACTTATTTACTTTTAAATGCTTATCATTTTCACAATGAAATAAAGATATTTATAATTAAATAAAGGAACTGACCAATCAGTATCATTTGTAATTTGTCTTGCAGCTGATGATGGTTTTAAAGCAAACCACCCTAAAGAAAGAGTCATATGATTGTTAAGTCTATGCTTTTATTTGTATCTGCAAGTTTGCATCACATGGGGAGGGTTTTTCTGTTCTCTGTAACCTGAAAATGGATCCCATTGAGGACCAGTCATGGCTGTAGACCACCCCACTTTCCACTCTACTGACACTCTAATCAGATCCACTGGGAGAGAAGAGGAAGGGCTCAGACTCACAGCTGCCTCTCTCTCCCTCCTTTCCCATTCACACCATCTTTTCCTCCCCTCTCCAAGTCTTTCTCTTAAGCACCGTTGCACACTGTTTCACTGTAAAAATGTATGACCTGAATTATTGATGTTATAGATGCACTTCACCTCTTCCATAGTTTGTCAAGATGCTTTACCTGAATCCCTCTGCTCGTGTTTGTCTGTCCGCTTGCAAAAAACTGCTGGATATCCCCATCTGTGAGGTCCCTGGCCTATAACAAACATCAAAATTCCTTACTGGAATTATTTGAGATAGCATGAGGGTGAGAGTGGGTTAGCAGTGATATTTTTCTTTTTCCTTTCTTTTTTTTACTACCATGGCAATTTGATTGGCAGCACTTGTGTGGCCAATTTGAAGGGCCAATGGTTGCAGTGCCTGAGGAGAGATAATGACGGGATGTCTGGGTAATAATCACAACTAGTCAGAAACAATAATGCAGAATGATGTCTCCCAGAGTCCCAGCTCAGGATTGAACAGATGAGAAATGGTTTTAAAATGAGCCAGGCAACAGGACTACTCTGTTACAGTTAAATATATTAGGCAGCTAATTTTGCCAAGTTAACCCGGGGTCTGCTGGGTGGGTGAGAATGAACGAGCGCTTTAACTGTTACTTTGTTTCGAAGGGAAAGTTCCTGCAGCACACGGGTGTTGCAACACACACACAACACACAGTGATGAGTATCAAAACAAATAAATCATGACTGGGAATTAAATTTGGCACAGACTAACCTGAAAGTGAAGAAAGAGTTATTTCCTGCTTCGGCGGAGGAGAGGTTGTTCTTTTCTCTCCAACAGATCCTGGTGGCAGCTCCACAGTGTGTGGCAGAGCAGGGACTGTCCATTGTGGTTTTGGCTTCTGAGTCTTTTCTTGCAAAATGTTACATGGGACCACTTTATGCAATCCTGGTCTGGAGTGTGTGGAGCCCATTGTCCTTCTGTCTGTCCAAGAGGCTGACACTCACAAAATACCTCTCTCCAGTCCAAGCTCAATATGTAAAGTTAAATAGTCACAATATCTGTCTCAAAGTTGGGTTTTAATTTTAGTAACAGGCTCAGCTTTTTAATGATTTTAGTCACATGAGGGTTCTGCCGGCGTAGATCCACTTAGGTTAATATTTTTGCTGCTTTTTTGCCCTGTCCTATAAACATGTTGGTAACTTCACTTTTAAAAGAGTCTTTCCAGTTTGCTTCATTTGTTTCTGCTGCTTCCAAGCAAACCCAGCGGTCTTCACATCTTCGCTGCTTTCAAACTTAAGATTTGTCCTGAAGCGTTGCTGTGTGGCACCAAAGTAAAAAATCCAATAACACTTTTGGAAGAAGCGGTTAAAAGAGTAGGTGTATACTCCATCCCAACCTGACTTTCACATTATAATGAGCTAGGTTTCTATGGCAACTCTCCCTACAGGTTACTTTGTAACTCATAAGTTAATGCTTGAAAGAGTCTGTTATTTTCCTGCACCCCCTTTGCTATCTAAAAGCCCAGAGGGGAGCAGAGAGAGAGCCAGGTTTGTTGGGAAATTGTTTTCTGACTGAAAAACATGACTCCAGTAGAGCTCATAACAGCGCAGGGGTAGAAAAACTGTTACAATCATGGTATTAGACTGTAAAGTTGTGGTTTGTGCAGTTTTTCTATGCTTGTGATAAAACGTGTGGAGGTTTTTTTTGTTTTTAAGACGGGTATTGTTTTTGTTATTAGCCATGCTAGCAGCATGGTTCTACCAGTGTGATGGCGCACTATTTTGATCCTGACTGAAATACTGTGACAAACAACTACGCAGTGTGATTTTTGAAAAGACTTGGATGATACATATAGGCAGAATTATAGCGCCACCTTGAGGTAGAGAGACTTTTAAAAAAGATATTACTGAAATATCTTGACTAAGACAATAAAATTTAGTTTTTGGATACCTGGATGTTTTTTTGTTTTTTAAAAAAATATTTCCAAAAGCACTAGCTTTTATTTCCTGCAAATGATTAAACCACAGCAGGCTAAAAATACTAAACTAAGATAGTAAACATGCTTGCCAAATATCAGCATGCTGATTTTAGCATTTAGCTCAAAGTTTTGCTATGCTAAAAATGAAAATCTCAGAGCTGCAAGTATACAGAAGATTTTACGGGTTTTTTTCTGTCTTTACATATTGGCTTATTTTGTCAGTCCCCTCTGTACAGTCATGTGAAAAATACAGCTTTCACAGAATTCTCTGCAAAAAAAAATCTAAGTACACCCATTATTCAATAGTAGAACTACCTTTAGCAGCAATAATTTTGAAGTAATTGGTTTCTGTATGACTATCACTCTTACCCATCATTGTGGAGGCACTTCGGCCCATTCTTCTTTATAGCATTAGTTCAGCTCATTGAGGTTTGCAGGCATTTGTTTACACAGCTCTGTTAAGGTTGCAACAACTTGATTCTTTTACTGCTGTGTTCGGGATCATTGTCCTGTTGCTTGACCCATTTTCAGTAAGGCTTTAGCTGTTGGATGGATGGCCGCACATTTAACTGTGTTAAACTGTGTTAAATGTGCCACAAGGTGCTGTGGCTGCAAAACAAGCCCAAATCATCACTCCTCTGCCACCGGGCTGTTCAGGTTTGTTCAGATGAAACTTTGCAAACCTAAACTGTGCTGCTATGTTCTTTTAGAGAGAAGAGGCTTTCTCCTGGCAACCCTTCCAAGCAAGCCATACTTGTTCAGTATGTTTCCATTTGTACTGTCATGAACTTTAACATTTAACATGCCAGCTGAGGCCTGTAGAGTCTGAGATGTAGCTCTTTTTTTTTTTTTGCAATTTCTCTAAGCACAGTCTGACCTTGAGGGGAATTTGCTGGGACATCCACTCCTGGGATAAGTGTGGCATTGTGTTAACACAAACCTGAATGCTCCAGACCAGCAAACTGCCAAAACCTGTTTTTATGGAGGTGGTCACGCTTTGCGATGTTCAAATAATCAAGTGCATGTGATTGGCAGCACCTGGCTGCTACTTACCCTCTTGATTCCTATGGAAACAGTGAGGCTGTTTTCATAGGACTGCATAGAGTCCTATGAAAACTTTCTTTCACATGACTGTATGCATTTAATTTTGCACAAAATTCAATTGCTGCAGCTGAAGCAGTATTTTTTATATTCATCTTAAAAGACTCCTCTGATTAATGCCTTCTATCAGCTTCCAGCTGGATACCAGTGACCATTATGGAAGTACAGTTTGAACATCGCATTTTCTTTTGCTTCTTCCACATCTTTTATTTTAATATATTAAAATACCACCGCAACTGTTTAGCTCAAACTGTCATCTCAGCAAATGCTCCATTAGAGGTCTCGACTCACCGATTGTGCTCCACCATAACAGCAATGTGGTGTGACTCTTGGGACTCTCTGTATGTGTGTGTGTGTGTGTGTGTGTGTGTGTGTGTGTGTGTGTGTGTGTGTGTGTGTGTGTGTGTGTGTGTGTGTGTGTGAGAGACTTTGAGGAATGTGGAAAAACAGAGAAATGATTCCACTGAGATATTCATCATCTCAATAGCACCATTTGGAAAAAAGTCTGTTCTCGCACCATGTTATGAGCTACTACAAAATTACAGTGATAAGATCAAAGTGTTATGATCTGAAGGCAACCATGTCCTGTGGGTTTTGACCATTGTTAGACATGCATGTATTTTTTTTTTTTACCATTAATTTTATCTGTGAAAAAGGAAAAATTACAGTTAATTGTTAGTCTTTTTTGTACTGTGTGCATGTGTGTGTGTGAAGGCTAAGTGCAGCACAGAAAAGCACTGCATAACACATCTTAAAGAGGAGAATTCTGGAAAGTCATCACTGCTAAATCAATGCAACACACTTTACAGAATACTAATATTGAATGAATCACACCACTTAGTTCTGCTAAAAATACTTGTCCATGAGCAGTTTATGGCCAAAAGGACAATAATCTGCTTCATTCAACTCTGATAGGCTTGTTTCCATCTTTTCAGACATGTAAAAGCTACTTTGAATAAAATATATCTTATACACTGATAATGTGATTCAGGGTTTTTCTGCAGTGCTGAGTCTTTTTAAAAAAATTTTTTTTTTTACATTTTTTACTCCTCCACATTGAAAGGAGCCAGTTGAGGTGGTTTGCGCATCTGACTAAGATGCCTCCTAGGCACCTCCTGGGTGGGGTGTTCCAGGCATGTCCTACCAGGATAGACCCAGGATGTGCTGGAAAGATTATATCGCTTAGTGAACATCTCGAAGTTCCCTCATATAAGCTGGAGGAGGTGGCTGGAGAGAGGGAGATCTGGGTTTCTCTGTTCAGGCTACTGCCCCCGCGACCTGGCTTCGGATAAGTGGAAGAAAATGGATGGATAGACATACATGTGGTCCTGAGTTAGATGATGAATATGCAGCTTTTGTGTGGGTTTTAAGTCTTTTATTACAAAATCAAAAGATCCTGTACATGAAGCATAGTATAATTGTCATTCTTCTATATAATACTATTTAGTAAGATTTAAAATTATTACTCTTATTGATACAGATCTAAATAAATATCATAAATATGAATAAGACTGAGCCAAACTGGCCCTGTTGAAAGTTATATTCACAGAATACAGTCTGCAGAGCATCTCAAGGGAAGCCAGTCAGCTCCTGGTGTGGGTGCGTGCGAGGGGTAGAGCGCGGCAAGTATTTTAAGAAAGTAAATAACACTTTCAACTCCATCAGGGTGCATGATCCATAAATGTTTTCAATTTCCCCTCTTGTTGTGAAGTGATACAAAACAGAGGTACATCTCCAGAGCGAAGTTTGACGTTCAAGACATTGCTTCCTCATTTCCTGATAGATGAGTCCATATGGACTGAGCATCCCACCACATCTCCATTCTGGGCTCCAGAGAAATGTGGGGTTTCCAGACTGGTTAACAGAGGTCACAGTCAGATCCTCGTCATGCCAAGGGAATGGAAACGGTGCCGTTTGCTCGGCTGCGGCTCCGAGTGTGGGTGCTGGACTCTGTAAGCTCCTCGCCATGTTCCTCAGACTTTTTGTCTGCAATGGTGGCCAGGAAACGCAGAGTGACCGAGTCCCATTCCTCTGGCAACAGCATGAGCAGGAATCCCAGGCAGATGATGCAGGTGGCAGCCAGTCGCACCACACTGAAGATCACCTCGTGTTTCAAAACATCTACAGCTAGAGAGAGAAGAGAAAAGACAGGTGGGAACAAAAGAGGGAGCCAGAGAGCAGGATGGGGAAAAAGGGTGTGAAGGGTCGAGGAGAAACACAATCAAATTGAGATTAATTACATAAAGTAAGATAAACCACAGGACAGTGCGGCTGTAGGGGATTAGTGCAACAAATGCAGCTTATAATCAGCAAAAGCAATCCACTTTATCCTCTGTGTCTTTGTGGTCTGGAGCCCTGGGACAGGTTGCCTTAACCCACTGACCTTCATACAGTCCATCGTGGTTAAGGAAAAGTACTCGTCTGCAGGCATTTGTATTGCCTTGGGAATCTGATCCTCCCTTAGCAAGAGGATGGTTGCAGGATCTGTTGAGGCACACTGATGATTGGGTTTCCAGGACGAAAGAGGCAGACTTGCTGTGTAATCTGTTTGCTACAGTGGCCCTAAGTGCTGACCTCTCAATATAGGGCCACAGTACGTGTGGCCATTTACTCAATTTTTTACAATCATATTATTTTACAACAAAATAATCAGTAAATTACAGATAATAGAAACCTTACCTGCATTGCCTGGCACACTGAGAAGTGTCCCTATAGAGATCAGAATGGGGTAAGTCAGTACCACACCAACATGGACCAGGATGTTGAACACTGTAAAAGATATGGAAGAAGTTTAAAGTATATGACAAGCTGAAATAGATGTGTTTCACTGACAATTTTTAGGGCATGACATGAAATTTTGATCAGACATCAAAATGATTATAATCAGTGGCTATTCTGTTGACTTTATAAACACTGTTGCATGGTAATTTGTAATTTTTTGAGCATGGTATCACTGGCAAAATACAGTGCAGACTGCTAGCATGATAGCAGTTTCTTAGTCTTGCTGGCTTTTCTTTTATAGTAAACTAAATATTTCAGACTGTTGACAAAACAACAATAAATAATAATTGCATTTTTTACATTGTTTTTTTTGTTATCTTCTGGCATGTTATAGCTCAAACAAGCTGGGAACCTATTAGCTAGTTATCTGCTCTAGCCACTGGGGATGGTGGCCAATATTTTGTAGCTTCTGGTGTGTCCAGGTTGATAATGGATGTCCATTTAAGACTTTCTTCCACCCACCATTATTTATGAATACACATACATTTCAAAAAGCTAATAAAAAGCTAAATTGTTTTCAGTCAATAGCTGAGATTCCATTACTGGGACTAAAAGCTGACTACAAATGGAAACCTGAAAATTTCCTGTAGGAAATATATTACCCTTTGTCTAAAGATTCTACATTCATATGCAGACAACTGCATATAAAGATTATATGCACCCAATGGTTGATGGAAATTATTAGAAATTAATCACTAACGTTATACTAAAGCCTTAAAATGATCCAAAATGATTTGTACATGTGAATGAAACCATGTTTATCACTCTTCATCAGGATGTATATGTACTCTCACCCAGCCACAATCCTGCCAGTCCACACATATATCCCCAGGGCAGTGAGGACAGTGAGCCCCAGTGCTCTACCCTGGTGAAGTACAGGATGAGGGGCACACAGGAGATGAAGATGAGGTTGAAAAAGCCCATAGTGGAAAGAAAATGAGCCACTTCTCCAAGGTTGGCGCTGCCTAGGAACATCTTGAACAGCACCTGGATAGTGAGGAAAGAAGTTGGAGTTGACACTATACAAACAGAACTCAAACATAGCTCAGAGGGGACTAGGCTTGGAAGTCTGACCTTATAAAGAGCTGAAGTTGAGGCTGAGCCTACAGCCAATGCCACACCCACAAAAGAATCACCATGGAAACCATCAGCATAAGCCATCATGACAATACCTGTGATGGCCATTATGGCGGCCACAATCTGTGCACGGAGAGACATAAATATCACTTTTTGAAGTCATAAAAACTAGCATTAAACAAATAAGTCCTTTTCATACAGACCCGAACACCCATGAACCGGTCCTTGAGGACAATCCATGAGAGGAGAAAGACGAAGGCCTTGTGGCAACAGTAGAGGGCAGAGACATCAGTGGCGGTCAGTTTCTTCAAGGCTAAGAGGTACAGGTAGTTGGTCAGTGTCCACAGGATTGAGAAGGGTGCTGTCCTCTTTACAAAAAGCTTGAGAGTCATTCCATCCTCCCCAAAGAGCTTGCTGCACTCCCTGTTAGAGAAAAACACCAGTAAAGTCTTGCTTTACTTCTGAATGGAAAAGCTTCATTGTTTGGAAGACTGCGTTTAGAGAATGGACATGATGGTGGCTTGGCTCTCACAGACTGTCAGGTGGTTTTAAATTGGTTCCAACTCACCAGAAAAAAAAACTCTTGGGGCTGCTATTGAAGCTTTTGAGGTAAAATGATAATAGATATCACATTCCAGGGGAGAAATGTCCTTAGATATCACATTAGGCAAACAGTGTTTTTAAATCTTTTCAAAGGAGGTTTACCTAAATTTCTGTATGGGGGTCTGCTTCTCCCGCGTGGTGACTATGTGCCCCGAGTAGTAGATGGGGAAGATGAGGATGTTCCAGTTGCTGCTGAACCAGGAGATGAAGAAGGGACAGGAGAATGACTGGAAGGTCAGCTTCACCACCTGAGTGGTACCCACCCAGGAGGAGGAAATACACAGCACCATCAGCAAACCACCCAGCACCTTCAGGGCCGTGTTGACACATGTCTGGAAGGGCTGGCTCTCCATACTGGTCTCACTGCCTGGTGTCTCTGCGTGAGACTCTGAGCCATCCTCTCCTGATGAGAGTTGAGAAGAGACAGGAAAAATGAAAGGAAGTCCACTGTAGCATCTGCTATAATTTGGCTTTATCACCTCACTCACTGGCTCACTGGTTTTAGCTCAATAATTTTGATTAGCATAATGTAACAGAGTTTAAAATTAGCATGTCCTATATTTTTGTACCACTGTGTGTACACTATGGCACCAAGTGGCACCGGCCCTATGCCCCCCATGGAGCAAAGAGGCTGCGCATGCCATAAATAGCTTTGTTGCCTCATGATGCAGCATGTACTGCACAGCCACTGCAGCCAGATGTGCACAGAAACCCGATGCCCAGAGGGCAAGAGTAAACCTAAGCATATAACAGTCCACATAAAAGTCGTGTCAACCTTGGTGCTCACGCTACACCATTTATATATTACTGCTATGAAAAGGAATTTACTGGAATTTTACTGGAACATCAAAATTACTAAAAGTTAAATGGTGCATCTGGCTCAGCGCCCTAATGGATGATCAAAGAAAGCAAAGTGGCTTCTGGACCTTAACTGTGCTACGTGTGAGAGCTCAGATCCGTTCTTTACCTCTCAACAGTGTGATCAATTTACACCAGGGCAGGAATAAAAGATGACATGTGCTGGGTGTTTGCTGCCTTTGCTGTTTGCCTGCTCAGCACATAAAGCCCTGCCATATCCACCACAGACACTGGAGCCCTGCGAACACACTAGAACTTGTAGCAGTAGTATCTCTCCTCTACACAACATCTCAGGGGTGCTCATTATTGCATCTGATAGTTTCCGTTTGTTATTTCCAAAGAGACCTCAGCAGGATGTCGAGCAATAGGAGCAGAAGTGAGTGGTATAACGAAAGTGGATTATACCCACTTTCTTACATCTAACGACACTGTAAGAAAGTGTATGGTGTGCAAACTCTTTGATCAAATAACCATTTTATGGTAAGACAGCTGGTAGAAGTTTAATTTTTATAAAGCTTTTAGTGTAATCAGATGCCACAATGTGCTATATAATCGATTCCTTCTTTTTATTGGACACAAACAGAGGAAACTGTCACCAAACTTTGAAAGTAAGTTGATAAGTAACTTCATAAAAAAAAGTCCAAAGCCTTTCCAAACTTACTTTATATATTAAATGAATGCATGAGATCATCGCTGGCACTCAGTGGCTGAAAAACTGCCCAAGAGATTATAAAATTGCAGATTGGAGACAGTTACTACTGGCTTCTTCCTTCAGTTCTGGGGTAAAAGTAGTACATCAATGTAAAAATGTTCCTTCGCAAATAAAAGTTGTTCATTTAAAATCTTACTGATGTATTATCCTCTAAATGCATGTAGCAGCAAGTGAAAGAAGACATTCAGCAGAAAATTGGTTTCTGATATTGATACAGTGTCAAATTTGGCATTACTGATACATCAGTGTGTTAGTAGCATTTTGTTGCTTTAATTTTACTTTATATGTATTATAATTTGTTTTCATTTAAAGATTACAGTTTATTGCAAAAAAAATATGATAAATGGGCTAATAAAGAACAAAAAAAAAACAAACAAACACCTTTTTCAATGCTCGCTAGTATTTTCTTTGTTGTAGACCCTCAGGAGGCTAACTGTGTTTTAGAGTACAAGTAATGGGGAACTTAACAAATACATTTTTATAATAATCATTTTAATTTCAGCCCTGGGCCTCAAACAGTCATTTAGATAAAACCAGCTGTGGATTTTAAAGAAACAAACACTCCTTTTTATAGACATCTTACAAATAAGATAATCTGTTTTATGTCATTTTAATCTGTAAAGCACCAGTGAGCTTTCAGATTAATGTAGTGGTGTAAAAAAAAACAATGGTATGAAGCATATTACAAGTTTAGCATAAAATGCAAACACTCAAGTAAAGTACCTCCAATAAACCTCAAGTAAATGTACTTTCTAGCACTCCATTACTGCAGCACTAGCCTTGAATCTGTCCACAGCGCTGTGGAGGCTTTCATCAAGCTTCAAAGTGTAAATGAAAAAAATATTTAGCACCCCAAAAAAAATTAAAAAGTAATAAAGACTTCAACTAATAAAGCAGTGTACAGATGGTGAACATACACGAGAAAATCCCAGTTAAACGGTTTCACTTTACAGGATGCGTTAAAAGCAAAAAGCTCAACATCGATACAGTTTAGTTTGTGCAGCATCATCGAGGGATTTCATCTAATTGCATTCTGTCACAGCAAGGGTTCTTAATCAAACTAATGAACCTGGAGGTTGCTAAGTGGAAAAACAGAGATCTGATATTTTTGCAGTAGAGAAACAACTCTTTTATTTTTATTTTTTTTTTTCTGCGTTATGTCAGCTTTTCTTCATCCACCAAGCAAGATGGTTTGTGTTTCACAGCACTGACAAAACCTAAAGCTTTTAGTGTTAGATGCAAGCTTTTCTGTCCTGAGCTAAAAGCCACAACAGGCTGATCTGATGCCAAGATGCAGTAATATTTTAACTCTACTATTCCCCTGTCTCATAAAAGTTGCTCCCATTGCCAAAATTGTATTCTCCTCGCAGACAGTGTTATTGCTGACAAATACTGCCGCTAAAATTTTGCACCATAATCTCTGCTAAACACAGGCTGACAACACAGTACTGCAGAAGTGAAGGTAAATGCAGTGAACTCTGTTAGTGTTAAGGTATGGGGATGTCCATCATAAATAATTAGATACTTGGTACTGGGGTGTTCATTTTAAACAGTGATGATCAGTTGTGATATTTTGGTAGGTACGATGTGATTGTGAAAAAGTATCAATAAATGTATAAAGATTAAAATCTGCAAGACGGGATATAACAAATAGTGTTGGAATATTCATTTAAATGTAACCTAAGAAAATAATCTTTCTCTCTGAAGAAGCATCCACTGCAGTGACACTGGTGTAAAAACAAAAGTAATATTTTGAGGGTTTATATAGTTTAGATACACAGTAGCTTATATCAGATCACACATGGAGTCAGAGTATTTGGAAGTGCTAACATTTCATTACAGAAAACACAGTGCTGCATAGCATCAGTCGCTACTGGCACCCATTTATCCACTTGTGATGCAGTATCCTTCTCGAACCTCACATTTCAATCCATTTTCCGTTTTATCTCCATCACTGACGTTGCGTGGCAGTAATTAATGGAGCCGTGCTGAATCCTATAAGAAGCTCTTAGTCTTGTCTGCAGTGTTTAGTACAGGTCAAACGCATTAAGTCTTTATCCATATTAGGCCAGAAGATGCCACATGGATATCGTGATACTGATGAAAAGTTGATTACTGGCATCACTCGGCAATCTCTCTTAACAGTGTTGGGGGTGGGGGGCTTTTATGAGCCTGTTGTGGTGTGGAGAGTAGTACAGTGTTTAATCAGATGAGGGGAGAACTACAACAGGCCTGCTACCATGCTTGCCCTCACTGCATTCCCATTACAACACCATTACAACACTGCTGACAGGATACTGAAATAACAGAAAATGTGTTTACAGTATCCACAGTCAAACAGTTGTTAGATTCAAAGGCTGCTGGCAAGCAAATACAGAAAAGATGTAAATTGGAAACATCCATATTTATTTAAAATCTCTGTATTTGTTATGAAAATATGTACACTCTATATGGCACTTCAGTATATTTGATGCCTTGTAGGAAACAAAATGTAAGTAAGTGAGTAAAGTTAATTTATAAAGCGTTTTTTACAACAAAAATGTCATCTGTGACCCTGAAAATAAAAGGTAAGCCCTTCATGTTATGCAGTCTATCTTATATTATTCTATTTATTTTATTCATGCTAACACACACACACACACACACACACACACACACACACACACACACACACACACACACACACACACACACACACACACACACACACACAAAGCATAGCAGCGTGGGCTTCTTTGGTTCTTTCAGTTTACCTTCAGAGTTAGGGCAGGTCAGGACCTGAGTGCTGTATGAGCTGAGGGGAGCCACTCGGGCTGAGTGCTTCTTCATCCTCCACTGGGGGCACCACACACTGTCCTCCCCTGGAAGGTTTGTGTATGTGAGTTTAGAAGTGCGGCTGGGCTGCTGCTGCTGCAAGCTCAGCAGCTCCTTCAGCTTGCTCCGTGCATCCTCAGGCTCCTGACTTCTCGGCTTCTTCTTCACGCTCTTGACTGCCTCCGCCTGCCAGGTCTCTGTCAACTCTTCTGTC
Organism: Archocentrus centrarchus; assembly: GCF_007364275.1. NCBI lineage: Eukaryota > Metazoa > Chordata > Actinopteri > Cichliformes > Cichlidae > Archocentrus > Archocentrus centrarchus. The sequence continues at coordinate 11,014,112 of NC_044367.1, read as the reverse complement.
TCCTTCCCAGCACTCAAAGTCCTGACTCTCCGTTCCTCTCTAGCAAAGCACTCTCACTGCTACTGGTGCTCTGTCTGTACAGTGCCACAGCTCAGTGGTGATAGCTCAGTGGAAGTACAGCAAAGTGGAGACTCTACAGTTGCGCTGTCATGCCATGATCCTGCTCTGTCAGTGTCTCCAAGGGAGACTGAGCTTCAAGTGTGTGTGGCATGGTGCAATCACTCCCCTCATCTCTTTCTATCCTCCCCCTCCTCTGTTCGTGTCTGTCTCGCTCACTTTCCCTCCTCTTCCTTTGCTCCACAAATCAGCAGCTTTGTTTGGAAGGTAACCAAGCAGCCCAGGCTAATTTATGCTGTGCTGGCTGTGCCCCCTCCTTTCCTCCTCCCCTCCCCTTTCTACCTGACCAGGCTCTCCTCACTTTTTCCAACCCCCCCCCCCCCCCCCCCCCCCCCCCCGCAAAACTCTTGTCCTCTGTCTTCCAATGATTCTCTTTTCTTGGCACCTCTCCTGCTCTTGACTACTCCTTGAGAGTCAGATTATTAGTAGAGCTCTCTCCCTCTTGTTGCCTCTACCTCTGCGATGGTATGAAAAAGACAAAGACCATGTGCATACTAGAGATGAATCCATGACAATTCCAGAGATTTAAATTCTGTTGTGCACAGAGGTAATTTTAGTCCTCTTAGGGGAATAATAGGCCTTTCTACCAGCGTAATTCATACTCCACTACAGCTTGTCTACACACTATTGCACGCTACCCACGTGTTATTTCCATATTCCACACATACTTCATGTAATAGAGACTATACAAAATATTTGCAAACCTTGAGAGAAACAAACCGCTACTCAAATTCTTTCATCTCCTTATGTATAATCCATCTGCGGGGTTCTACTTAGAGACCTTGACTTCGAGCTGCTTCCTGACAAACTAAATGTTGTATGTTGAATGTTTTAGCTGATTAGATGTAAAGTGTTTATTTACCTCAATTTTTTTTTTTGTTTATTTACATATTACAATGGTGGACTGTCAAACTTAGGGGCACTTCTTTAAAAAAAAAAAATGACTTTAAGCCATTATCACTATCAGAGCATTTCCTTATTTAAGTCAAAGTTTATGTGCAGGATGTTAACTGTTAATGAAGCATTTTTACAATAATATGTATTTATTATATGCTTGTACTTTAATGAAGGATTTCAATATTTTATCCATAACTACTGCAGAGTCCTGGGAAACCTTCCCATCAGCTGCTGTGCTGACGGTCAGAATGGACTTTGTGAGTCAGCCTCAGGATTATAGTCAGTCAGGAGTTTCCATTTCAAGGAAAGCCCTGCAGTCATTCAATCTGATGCTGCGGTTTATCTACCTGATTTAATGGACCTAAATATCACTTGGGCCTCTACATCAACAACATATCAGTGCCAAGTATATGTGGACAGACACATGAGGCGATGCAGCCAGCAATATAATCTTACTATAGCCTATGTGACCAGTAGAATCAGTGTTAGAGAAGCAAGAACAGAAGCTGATCTGACCTGAGAAACAGAAAACAGTAGAGGGGAAACACGCAGTACAGTAACTGCAATGTGATTTCGTCTAAGTTGGCTGGCTGTGAATACTGAGAGTTATTTGCAGCATGTTTGCTCCAGGATTTCTGTTAACGTCTGCCTCCTGTTTCAAATGCTGATCAGCCAAAGATCTGGCAAAGCTACAAAGGGCATAGCAGATCAGAGCATTTGTTGTGCATTCTTCAGGCTGTGAGAGAACAGAAAACAGCACAGTTATTGTTTGTTGCAAGTGGAAAAAGAAGGGGAAAAAAAATCAGGGCCACGTTCCAGTAACACTATAATAATTCATCTGTTAGAGTTCAATACTGGGACTTTGAAAAAAGCAGTTTTCTGCTGTCATTTTTTAAATTATGATGCCATAATGCAGGCACATTTATTCCCTGTGGTCATCCAATTACAGAATGATTGTAGCATCAGTACTAACACCGTATATTATGCAATGACTTTGTTTTAGTATGTTTGCGCATTAAATGTGTGACAAGCATGACTGAATAGTGTAATCCAGGGATAAGCTGGGTGATATGGATCCTCCAATACATGAAGGGTTAAACTTAAAAATAGACCTGCTGATGAGCGGAGAGAACACCCAGACACTGAGGGGACAGAAGAGATACCCAGTCAGCAAATCCCAGGATTCGAATCAGTATCGGATTAAGAGAAATACCCAAAGTACGGGCGCTGTAGGAGGCCACAGTTCAATCTTAAATATTGCACTAAGAACTTAAAGTTTTAAGAAGATTATTTCTCTCTCTATTCTGTGTTCCTATACTGTTCAGTTTACATGTCACTTTAGCTGAAGCCAACAAAGAGATTCAGTCATATGCTTTCCTTTTGTCACAGCTGTAACTGATAAGAGCAAAGTCATTGATCATTCATTTCAATTATACTATTCCCTGTCTTTTTAACTACTTCACAACCCATTCTGCAATGGCAAGTGCTTACCTCTACACTACATTTCAAACAGACCACAAACAAACCTCAGTGATTCAATAACTCTCCTTCTAATAAATAAATGAATAGATAGATAAATAAATAAAATCCAATCTTCTTTAACCTTTTGGAGTAACTAATAAAATGGAAATTGTGTCTATGTAACAAAATGGTCTGCAAGCATAACTGATCAAAGCACACTATACTACAGCATCCTCACTCTTTACCTCCATAGCAACACTGAGTCTCCTGTGCACACTGACGCACTCGACCCATTCAGGCTCTTTTGTCATTTAGATTAACTGATGCTCGACAGTTTGTAGGAGACGGGTCTTTGTCTTTATCACCTCTCTGTTACTCATCACGTCTCCACGAGGACCAGGAGCAAAGAAAATGAACACAGGATGCTGATTTTAGCTCAAATGGGGACTAGACAACCTCTGAACTAATTTCAGGTGTGTATCCAAACAGAGTGCCTCATACCATCAACTCAACCCAAGGCACTAACAAGATTTGAAGACGATGACACCTAGTGGTAAATATGTCTGGTTGTATTACAGGTGCAACAGGAACGCAGGAAAACCTCTTGAAAGGGCAATTTTCTCAAAGCATTAAAGGGTCAGTACACCCACATTTATGCACTATACAATCAAAGTTAGGGCCTTTTTTTAAAAATAAAATAATGACAAAGTACATTTGAAAAAAAAAAAATCAACAGCATTGTGTCTTAAAGAATCTTTGCCCAGGTACCATTCAAAATTAATAGAATTTCTCTTTCTGAGCCAACTGAGCAAAGCAAGGCTATAGCTACTGTTATGAGTTTAGGAAACCAACTGTAGTGAGTTCAATCTGTTACTGTAGGAAATATTTATTAGTTTCTTTCATAGTCAGAATGTGTTTGAAATTTTGTTTACGTTAGATTTTTTAAAATTTCGATTAGAGTATAGCTGTGCTTCTACAAAAAAAAGAAAAAAGAAAAAGAAAGAAAGAAAGAAAGCCAGAATGTGAGAATATATAGATAAACTGGCAGGTAGAAGATCAGCATGCATCAAGGAGCCCCCACCTCCCACAAAACAGACACCCAGACCCATGTTGCTTTCTTCTTATGTTGGTATTCTATCAGTGGAATAAAATAAACAAGTAAAATGCACAGACGACTTTGGAAAATGGGATTCTTTTGCACAACGTACATTACATTACCCACGGCACATGGCTTTTTGATTGTGGATACACCTGATTAATAACAACACCAACTTTACTAAGCAAAACAGTTTTTGAATTTAATTAAATTCTTCTCTTTTGTCACTGTAGTAAAATTTTGCATGATCATTATTTCTGAGGTTTTGTTGATCTAGTTCATGACACCTTTCACATTTTTCATTAAACGAAAGGTTTATTGATGTTATTAGATTTAAAGACCACAAGAGGGCAATGTTAGGCTGCAGCTATCCCTCAGTGTAGCTGTAAGGCATGCACATTCTGCCCTCTTGTATTATGTAATGTTACTTTGCATTACAGTTGGCTAGAATTTATACGCTGCTTTTTTTTTTCTTACTAATCACTCAAAGCAGTGTTACACTACAACCAGTCACCCACTCACATACCAATAGATCAGCTGGGCTTCAAGTGTCTTTGTGGGTGATCATCTCTACCTCCTGAGCTGCAATTGCCCCAATATCTTCGCAAGACAAAGTTCCTAACCATGAATTGCTGAGGCAAGCTAAAATATTCTTCTTTTTTTTTTTCACCTGAAATGGGCTGCAATACTACAACACCTAACCAGTGTACAGTGGCGTGAGAATAGGTCAGCAGTTCTGTAATTCTCATGGAGAAATATTGCACCCATTACTCCCAGGTTGGTTCTGTGCTTTCGCAGGAACATTTAACACTAACAGCACTCCAGGAGTCATTCAGGCAAAGCTCATATCCCATTCGTTGGCCTGGCTATAAATAGCACAGAGTGAGCGGGTATGGGAACGGGACGGTCCAAAATAAGTATGTGCACATACATAATGTTTGAGGAAGGAAGGGAATATTCACCTGGAGTGAACACTGTCTGGTTTCAAAAAACACTCACACAAGCAGGTATAAATTCACATCACAATCATCCTCTGAAGTCTTCTTTGCTTATGCCTCAAGACTTTCTCTGTGGATGGAAGCACACATAAAAACACACTGCTCTGTGATAAATGCTTGCTTTTCCTGCCCTTCCTATATAATTTCCTTCCGAGTGCTTGGGTGTGCTGCTGCTGCCTTACTGTGATGCCAGCGGTGAAAAGGATATAGGCCCAGTACTGAGAGGAACTTCCACTACAAGTACCGGCAATTTCTCCCACACCATAACTATTTACCCAGCGGGGAGCGCACAAGTACTACACACTTTTTTCTAAATTAGTGCCTCAAAAAACCAAAAAAAAAAACCAAAAAAGACAGCAAATTACTGTAATGTCTTCCAGGAGGTGCTGAGGAAGCATTTGCTGCACACACTATTGTTGTGTTAGAAGTTACTTTCCTTTTTTCTGATTTAACATCGATTCCATTACAGCTTTTCTCCAGAGCACACTTTTGTAGCTGTGCAACTATATAAGTGGTGGATTAAGAAATATTGCACCTTGCTTGTTTAGAAAGCCATTTACTTTTTTTTTTTTAATTTTCACATTTTGTCACCTCACACAGCCACCGTATCATGACTGTGCTCTATGCGTTAGAGCCCGGACCCTGTCTCCAAATGTGGTCCACAATCCCCCTCAGAGGCATCTTCTAATTCACCACAGATGGCAAGTGGCAATACGAACAAACTGGCAACAAGATCTTACTAAATATATCATTATGCCATAGGCTTGGCAGGACAAGCCTTCTGTTCTATTTAGGTGCTCCTTTGTCTTATCCTTCATGGAAAATTATACTCACCAGCTTGAGGGACATGTGACTCAAAGTGTAAACAAACCACAGTACTTGAGTGTGATCTTTCAGGCAGCAAGCAGCAGGAAAGAAATGGACTTTTCACAATCCCATTCTCTAAGAATGAGCAAATATATTTAAATAGGATGATGATGAGCATGTGCAAAAGAACTTTAGGCAGCAACTATATGTTTAAGAGCTGTGCAAGTGGGAAAACACTCATAAACATGCTGCACTCGAGAGCATCATAAATTCAGTTGATGGCTAGAAGGAAAAAACACCTGGGCATCAGATATATCTAAGAAATGGGAAATGTCAGTCAAGTCAAAAAAAAAAAAACCTTCTTCTGCCTGATACACTGTTATTTATAAGCTCGGTACACCTCTTGCAATCCACACCTGCTCCTTATGTCTGAAATGATATCACAGACAACACCACATCTTTCACTTTCCCAAGTACAGCATATACTGTAATGAAACAGAGGTCTGCAAAACTGGAAACCTGAGCTTCAGCTAATACTGATCTAAATTATTGTTTAATCTGCTGATCTGATTTTTATTTTATTTTAATGTATTTACTTATTTTTGCTTAATTACATGAAGAATGATTTAGTCTGAGCAATGAGCAATGAAAATGCCTATTATAGGAAGATGTCATACATGACAAAGAGAAGCAGATCTGAGCAATTTTAAACACTGAAGCATTTTTGCATTTTCTTTTGACTGAGCAATCAAAAAAAAAACAAACCTTCTTTTTACTTTCTTTATCAGAGCCAATCATTTAATCCCAGTTACACAATTCTAGTACTGCCTCAAAGGCCCTTGAACGGTTCAATCTGTTTTCAATTGAAAGTTTGAAGTACTCCTGATTAATCGGGCACTCTTTCAATAGATTAATCTGGACAAGTAGATATATTCTCAAATAAAATATGTGATTGCGTTCACGGTTAATCTACTGCAACTGACACCCCTGATAAACAGGAGGCAGTTAATGAAAGACAGGCTCATTTTGTTGTTCCACAGCCTCTATCTAAAAAGCCATTGAGATGCTCCGAGTTGATCTGAAAGGGCCTCAGCTGGAACTGTTCTTGATTGAATGAGATCTTATCAGCATAGCGGTATTTCCTTTGAGGTTTCAAATAGATTTGCCACCATATATGATAGAGCAGGGAAGCCGCAACATTGAGAGCACGGCACTTTCCTGCATGTGCATTTAAGTCATGAACTTTTATGTAACAACCTGAGGGAGATGATAGGGAGATGATGTGGTGTGCCCAATTTAATTGAGGTTAAGGGTGTCAGCATCTGAATGTCTAGACACCCATATATATAGGCCTGATGACCAGCTGCATTTTGGTGAATTTATTCAACAGAAAAACATCCTTTTAAAAGAGGAATGACACAACAATGTAATGGTTAGGGCAATTATATAAGACAAAGGTGAATCTGTGCCTGCTCCGGTGCTTTAGGCCATTTATGATACCACTGATTGGCTTTTCAAAGAGCTCAGTGCTATTTTTCTATTCTTTTCTCCTTCATAATCCCACTGGCAGTGGCAACACTTTAACAAAACTGGAGGGCAAGTTTTTAAAGATCACCCCTGAACAAAGTGCACCATCAGCTCTCACCTCCAATCACAGCCATTGTCTCAGTGTCAGCAAATTCAGAATAATGCCCTGTACAAATCAAAACCTCTTTGACAAATGAAAATCTTAGAAAAGCTTTGCAAACGCCTAGACGCACTGCTGTATTTGAAGCTGGAGACAGCGGGCAATATTCACATCCATCACAGGAATTGTGGTATTTTGAATAAACAATTTATTGTGAATGACTGTTTACAGATTTCGCCAGCATGGAGAACATGAGTGTTTGATGGTTGGCAACGTTACACTTCTATCACTTGTAACTTAGAGAATGTGTTTGAAAATGGCAGCATGGCACTTTGCTGTGTAATCACATTATCTCACAGATTTGGTTTGTATTTCTCTCTCTGCCCCTTTTACTCCCACCTCCACCTCCCCTTCTCTAATATAGTGGCTCAGAGATGGATGGGCCAGCGCATCACCCACCCTTCAGCTGATAGTGGCAGAGATGGACACTCTGCTGCTCCTTAATAGCCGTAATTAAAATCCAGTTTGCAATAACCAATTTTGCAAAAGGCCTAATTAGAATTAAAAGGATTTGACAAAGGGGGGAAGATTTGTGCGTTGTTTCTTCCAATTAAAATTAAAAAGCATTTTAGCTTTCTGTAGCTATAACATGTTTTCTGTCACAGTATTCTTAAATTTACGCAGTCTCACCTTCCCAAGAAATGCGTGAACCTGTCGCATACACAAATGATCACATCAGGCTACTTTGTTTTGTTTTTTTTAATCTTTTCACTCACTTCTGTGACTGGAGTATCCCGGGTTGTAGCCGTAGTAGCCGGTGATCCTCAGAATCCGGTCTTCTATGTCGTGCACTCCGTTGGCTGTCACTTTGGGGCTGCTTTCCACGAAGACAGCGCAGCTGCCACCGGTCGGCGTCGACTTGCCCGGCAAGTGTGTATTCTTCAGGGGCTCCAGCCGAATACAAGGCTCGTCTCCACTCTCCAAAACACTCTCGGTGCTCATCATTGCAGGTCCGGGCGAGAATAGATCAGATGAGACCGGGAACGAGCGCTGATAACCATGCGTGAGATGTTCGGGGCTGCATCAACAATTAGCAGCAAGAGGAGGACATCCAAGCACGCATCCACATTCCTTCAGTGATGCTCCCGGACGCAGAGCAAGGTTATCAAACTCAAGCACCCTGGCAGATGTGAAACACTAGGGGGCGTGTCACTACTATCACATGTGTTTTTATCTATATGTTCAATAAAATAGAGGAAAAACTTGGCTGAAATCAGCGGCGAGGAGCAGAGGAGTCAACTTTGATAGCAGCACCCATGAAAACAAAAGCAACGTGGCTGGAATGATCAGTGAAACTAGTTTTCAGTGATGAGTTGCTCTAATTCGCTTTTTATTTTAGGATATTTCTGTAATATTACATATTGTGGAGCTCATTTCAGTTTAATGAAAAATTGTATTTTTTATCTTTTCTGGTAGTGGAGCTTTTGACTTTAAATTGTCCTTTGGTATATTTCAGCAGAGGGCTGGTATCTGATTTTGTTTCCTTTTCTCTTCCTTTGTCTCTTTATTGAGCTGTACTTATTTTAGTTTTTTCTCCCTAAAATCAACCACTGAAATATAATCAGTCTAAAACAATCCTGCGTGCAGCTGGGTGCTGGGTGCTGGGGGACACATCAGACAAAAACAGATTAAATGAATCTTAACTTCTCGTTTAACCCCACACAAACATATCTTTAAAAAAAGACCACCAAGAATTTATTTTTAACGCACTATTTTCAGCACGTATTCGCTGCTTCCTCCACTCTCTGATATTTGTGGACTAATGCTGAACCTCTCAGTGACTTTCCTATTTGTTGTTGATAAAATATGCATGTGCGTTTGGCACAGGATTGTCTCACACTCTGGTTCACAGCTATAGACCCTTGTCTATACTTGAATGTGGGCCACATGTGTTATTTTCTTTTTTTATTGTCAGCCTTTGTGTGAAATGTTTTTCTTTTAGTATAAAAGCTCACAGATTAGGAAGTTTGTGCACACTGCTGCAAGCCATACCAAATCAAGTTTTTTTTTTCTTACTATTTTCAAGCACTTATTATGAATTTTATTCTAAGGTAAACCCCAGAACAATCTCTTTTCCTCAGCTGGCCACAAGTTCTTGTGCTGGCTCAGGGAAGCTACACTTGACTGGATCCCCCAGCTTGCAGATACTTGGTGAAAAAAAAATCTGAAAACTGGGCTCCAAATCCAATAACACAAGATGCAGTATTTCAGTGTCTCTGCGATACGCCTCTTTTCCTAGTCCTCCCCTCTCTGTGTGAAATCGATTCCCAGTGTGTGGAGAATTTGTGCCCCTGTTGGCATTGTTGTGCAGACGCATGCTGGGGTTTATGATGCCCTTGGACGGCAGAAGTGCTTCCTCCCCCTGTCTTACTTACTAAACCAATCTCCACCTCATGTTCTTTTGTTTCAGTTTGTTTGCACTCCAAAGCACTTATCTCACACATTCAGTTCAGGGACAGCTTTGTGGCTACAACAATGAAATGCCAATGCCCAGAAACTCTCTTCTCTCCTTTTTGAGAATTGTTAATTTATTATTGGACACTTTCTTACAAGTCTGTGCAACTGACTCCAAAAAAAAAAAGTTTTCTTCAGTTGCCTACTTTTGTTGAAGGGTCTACTTTTGTTACAGTTCTGTTTAGTTTATGCAATACAAAGCTTAAACAGCTACATTAGCAAATTTTGCGTTGGTTTTTGTCCTTTCATGTCTGAGGTGCTCGCCTGGGTTACTATTTTCTGTCAGCCGCTAATGCACGAAGAAGAGTTCAGCTCAGGGGAAAATTGCTCTCTGACAGCAGTGGGCTTATTAAAAGTCTTTGCAGCTATAACCCACATTAAGAAAGCAGTTTATGCATGAACTGTTAGAATGCAAGCACCGGCTTTTTAGATTTTAAATGCTCGTGTTCTGTGTTGTGTGAAAGTGTCATCGCAAAGTGATCTCTAAAGAAATCACTCCATCCTTGAAGCAATATCTTAAAAGCTATTATGAAAAGATGATCCTCACATCGACTTTAATAGGATTTCTAATTGTCCCCCAGCACCGAGGCTGACCTCAATCTTAGACAACACGATTATCATTGAGAGCATCTCCCTGTGCATGATAAATTACTGTCTCACCTTCCTTTCCTTCAGTCTCTAGCGTGGGAGAATAAGTAAAAGGGCCCGAGTCTAAAACTCAGATTGTCTTATTAATCAAATCTTCAAATGTTTCCCACTTATTGGTGTGATGAACAGTTTTTCTCAACAGCGCTTTTTCACTGCAGCATGTACAGGTAGTGTGTGAAAAGAGTGTGGTGTAATATTTGATGCTGAGAGATGAGAATGTTAATCAAATGACAGTTTAGCCATAATAGCACTCTAATGGCTCGCTGACACCTCTCATCCATGCTTGTGGTAGGCAGTCTACCATAAAATATAATCCTTTACCTAAGTGGAATAAAAGGACACACTGAGGAGACAATACGTCCCATGTGACTTCATCCCAGCCCAACCACATCACACCAGCACCTCCCACAGAGGCGCAGCAAGTCACCTTAGAGATCAGTGACTGACTCCCCAGCCACCTGCTGTATAAATATTCAATGCGCACTAAAGATAACCTGGCTCGTGCATGGAGAAAGAGAAAAAGGGCTGTTAGGCAGAAGAAGGGGTTGTAATTTCAATATAGTGAGTCCAGCTGTGACTGGAAGGTATGTTGGCCTGCAAAGGTCACGTTTAAATGCTTGGTAAACATTCAGTAACTTTATGGTAATGTATGGTATGAATTAGGGAGAAAATGGAATGTAAACACAATAAAGAATAAATATTCACATCAGAGCCAATTTACAGATTGAAAAAATCACGTATTCAGGCAATGAGATATTTCTCTTCCAAATAGAGAGGCTATTCTCTTGGACAACAACAATGTTTAAGATAAAATATCGATATGTCCTTTGAAGCCTCACATGACCTTTCTTTGTTGTCTCCATGCAAAGAAAAACACTCGTGTCTCACAAAGCACTCTCCGGCCTATAGGATTTCCTCTTCCTCCTCCTCTATCTTCAGCTACAAAAGTTGATTTGTGTCGAGAGGGCAATTGGCAAGCAAGTCTGCTCGCTCCCATTTAACGATGCCAGTCAGTGTATAAATAAAATATACAATGACCAGACTGTGTTTTAAAAAATAAACGATCCAGAGAGCATATCCTCTCCATCGTGCTAATCCACTCCAGGACACTGTGAACATGCTTTTAGTGGAAAAGAGCATCTTGTCACACTTTTCACTCAGTTTTAAATAATCAGAAACTAATATGGACAGACAATCATTCATACTCACACCTATGGTCAATTCAGAATCAACAATTAACCTAATCCCATGCATATCTTTGGACTGTGGGAGGAAGCCAGAGTACCCAAAGAGAATCCACACAGACAACATCCAAACTCCACACAGAAAGGCAGGATTTGAACCCAGACCTTCTTGCTATGAGGCAACAGTGCTAATCACCATACCACTGTGCCATTAGGCATTGTTATAAATGATATACCAAATTAGCAGTCATACAAGAGGATGTTATATATGTTTACTCAACCCTCAGTAGGTAAGTTGTCACACTGGATACGGCCTTTCATATTCAACGTTTTAATCATACAAACATAATGTTTTCTGTGTTTTAATTCTAGTATAGGCCCATGCAACTAAACAGCCTCAGAGCAAAAATTTACTCAATGTTCCAAGCAAAGTTAGTAAAAGCTGTAAAAAGTCACACTGGCTCCTCTGCAGAATTATTTATAAGAAGCAGAAAACAACATAAATCAAAAATGCTCTAGAGAGTCAAAAATAATACTTTAGTGCTAACTGCAGTTCACACACTGCTGTCTTCTCCCACTATACATCAGAGAGTAGTAGATGCACAAAAGGTATGTTAAACCTCCAAGCAGCTCCCTCTGGTGTTGAAAATAGGAGCAATGTGACAATTTAACTGTCTGACAACACAAAGTAATTAGTGCCTCAAGTCACTGTCTGTCACATGTACCTCAGCAGGCCTTTGCCTCAGTATCATGTCTGGTACATTACACCAGAAGCATGTTTGCACATTAAATTTTCATCAGCAGTTGTCTTGTTATCCTCATCACTTAAGGTCACCGTCTCCATATGTGGCTATGAATTGTAAAACACGTACACAGGATTTATTGTTGCCTGACAGAGGACACTGGAAGCACTTCACTGAGAGTCAGCAAAATGGATATCACAATACTTCTTTAAGCATGCGGCCTTGTACACGAGAAAGCACTTAACTCTTGACCTTTGTCTATATTGTTAAAGGACGATCAATATACCGGTCCAAATAAGTGTGAATTCTGCAGTGAAAATTTGCATGTCATTAGAAGAAGATGTCAATAAGAGGAATTTTTTGCATGTCTTCATTAGCTTGCCTTTAGGTGTACTCAGTGTCTTTTATGTCAGAGTCTGAGAATTTGTGATTAAAATGTGAAAACATATTAAAATATATTTTGGGTGTGTACATGTTGTTTATTTTATGGGATGCAGATAATGAATGGGGTGTAGTTGAGTATTTAAAAGGCTCGGTTGGAAAAGAAACACCACATTTTGATTTTAAAAAGATACAATACAAAGTGTCCCTTTAGAACTGGCTGGAATTGTTTTTGTCCATTAAGCCACACTGTTTGTCAAGTCAAGACGCCGATTCGATCATCTTGATAAAATTTATCTTTGAAATATATTAAAAGCTTAAAACTATGCAGTACATTAGTGTCAAGCTCTGGCTGAGGTAACATGTCACAGCAGTGTCATGCCAACAATTTCTCATTCATATCTAAGCATCCTTTATGTTATGTCATACTTTTAATCAAAAAACTGTAAAGTGGATATTGGAGGCAGCCGCTGCAGATTTATGGCCTCTGGTGGTAACAAAGTTAAATCCCTCAGTGTAGCTTTTCTGCATGCTCCATCCCTTCACGCTGCAGTCAGGATGATGGATTGGGCCCCTATTGTGAGGGGGGCTGAGGAGCAAAGGCTGGACGACATGAGCAGGAATGAGGACATTTAGCGTGATTGACCAGGCGGGACTATGAGTAATGGTCACGCTGATATTAGTTTAGGGTCTGTCTCACTCACACACCCTCTGAATTTAGATGATTTCAGGGTGTTTATTATAGCAGATGCTGCTCAGCAGATTGCAGATCTACAGATATCGGTTTCAACTGCACCGCTGGGGGAGACACACCTTAATGTAAACATACTGTTTTCAGTTTTAATAGAAAAATGCTGTCATTTGTAATTAAGCGCTCTCAATACATGTTTATTAAATAGTTTACTTAATGGTTAGTAAATCATTTATTAATCATTTATAGGTTTTCTAACACCCTTCATGATGCCAGAATTTAAAAAAAAAATCATTTGGCTGCTCCTTTTATTTAGTAATAGGTCTAATATAGACATGAATTTTCTTTAATAAACAGTTACTAAAGATTGAGCTTTTAACTAATCAAGTATGACTTTAGTCACCTTAGTTTTAAAGTGGACCTCTTTGGCACATTTTAAGCAAAATATCTGTATTCTTGGACTGCATGGTTTACAGTGATCCTTTCCCTTTAAGCTAGCATTCTTCTGATTGGCTGCCCCTCATAAACAGGTGCGGGGGATACTGTGGTCACAGTATGTAGAAAGCTAGATAAAAAGCTAGAGATATAGAAAATGAGGAAAAAAAAGTTTCACTACCAACTAATCTCAGATCTCTTGTGGCTTTTAATTGCATCAATACTTTGGTTTCAGCTATTTTTAAAATAATATCACCATGTTAATATTTTCTCTTTCTTAGTTTAAGAGGTTAGCATGTTAACAGTTGTAAATTACAAACTTAGCTTGCATATCCCAAGAAGACCATGGTTATGCAACTGGGGCCCTGAAGGTCATGGCAATCAGTTCAATACTGGTATAGATATTTCATGCAAAACTACACTATACTGCCAAAAGTATTCACTCATCTGCCTTCACACACTTATGAACTTGAGTGACATCCCATTCTGAATCATAGGGTTTAATATGATGTCGGCCCACCCTTTGCAGCTATAACAGCTGCAACAGCTCTTCTGGGAATGCTTTCCACAAGGTTTAGGAGTGTTTGTGGGAATTTTTGACCATTCGTCCACAAGCGCATTTGTAAGGTCAGACACTGATGTTGGACGAGGAGGCCTGGCTCGCAGTCTCTGCTCTAATTCATCCCAAAGCTCTTCTGTCATGTTGAGGTCAGGACTCTGTGCAGGCCAGTCAAATTCTTCCACACCAAACTCGCTCATCCATGTCTTTATGGACCTTGCTTTGTGCACTGGTGTGCAGTCATGTTGGAACAGGAAGGGGCCATCCCCAAACTGTTCCCACAAAGTTGGGAGCATGAAATTGGAGCTGAGCCCAACTCCTGAAAAACAACCCCACACCATTATCCCCCCTCCACCAAACTTTACACTTGGCACAACACAGTCAGACAAGTACTGTTTTCCTGGCAACTGTCCAACCCAGACTCATCCATCGGGTTGCCAGACAGAGAAGTGTGATTCATCACTCCAGAGAACATGTCTCCACTGTTCTAGAGTCCAGTGGTGGTGTGCTTTACACCACTGTAACCAATGCTTTGCATTGTGCTTGGTGATATAAGGTTTAGATGCAGCTGCTCGGCCATGGAAACCATTCCACGAAGCTCTCCACACACTGTTCTTGTGCTAATCTGAAGGCCACTTGAAGTGTGGAGGTCTGTAGCAAATCACTCTGCAGGACGTTGGTTACCTCTGCGCACTATGCACCTCAGCATCTGCTGACCTCGCTCTGTGATTTTACGTGGCCTACCATGAGTTGCTGTCATTTCCAGTCACTTCCACTTTGTTATAATACCACTAACAGTTGACTGTGGAATATTTGGTAGCGAGGACGTTTCTCAACAGGACTTATTGCACAGGCGGCATCCTATCACGGTACCACGCTGGAATACACTGAGCTCCTGAGAGCGACCCATTCTTTCACAAATGTTTGTAGCAGTCTTTATGCCTAGGTGCTTGATTTATACACCTGTGGCTCAGAAGTGATTGGAGCCTGAATTCAGTTTTCTGGCTAGGTGAGTGAATACTTTTGGCAATATAGTTTATCAATGTGAGTTTCACCGCAGCGGTCCACTAGGTCCAAGTTGGTCAAGTAACTCATTTGCTGCAGACTAGAACAGAAGTCACCTTGCCAATGCATCTGACTTGATTTTGCTTTGCATTCCATACATTTTCATATTTATTAACACACTGTGGGTAAAAAAAAAAAAGTTTGATCAAGAACCTTTGAAGAAAATCCAGGTCTATCAGTTTTAAAGAGACTTCAGCCCCAGAAGCAGGTTAGATAAGTTAAGTTAGATAAGCTGTAGCTTGACAGCCAGTCGATGATGATTTAAACTTCAATGTATTGAACCACAGCTCAACGTACTCTTGGTCATATTTTTATTTTGTGTTGTTAACCCTGTACTACCATCCATTTTCAGCACTACATCAGCTAAATTGTTGACTATAGACAGGAGTGTCTCTCTTCTGCTCCACAGGCAGATTACTGGCCTCAGTGAACTCTAAGCTCATTAAGTACATCAAGTATCAGGTAAGATGGTCAATTCTCAGAGTGAAACCGGTCGAACTCTGATCCAACAGAAGCACACAAGGTAAGTAAAGAAATGGTATATGAAGCTCTCATTGTTGTTTCCTTTGGCAAGTATGTCAGGCAAAAATGGTGGAGAGTGTGGCTCAAATCATCCTCTATCCGGCCTTTGGGAGGATGAAGCCTTAGCTCCTACAATATGTCCATTGTCATATATTAAACTGTGGTAATTTATGGTTGCTCACAAACACACACAGGGGAAAAAAAGTGTTGCTGGGAAGTGCTAGTCAGCAAACACTGCCTAAATAATGCATCAAGACAGCCTTTTTTCAAAATATAACCAAGAAATATACAGCTGAAATTAAGGGTGAAAAAAGGTTGGAGATATTTTTTCTTTTTCTGCAGGGTGACAGAAATATCGCCGTTCATACTCAGTTTATATGGTCTCACATTCAGCTTCCTTTTTTTTGACATCAAGATAGAGAGCAATGGGAATTATGCGTCCTGCACTATGATTTTTTTAAAAAGAAAACTGAATTGTATGTAGCGTGCTATTTTGTGAGCTTTAGAGGTGCTCATATGCACTTGTTTATTGCCTACAAAGCCAGATTCGTTTACTCTTGTTTCCACTTATTGTGCTAAGGTAATCTTATTAACAATCTTAGTAACTTGAGCACATACTTACTGTACAAACATAAGAGTGGGATCATAATTCATATCCAGTTCCAAGCTTATTTCATAAAATGCCATCTTTAATCTACCTAAGAGCATTCAAATGCTTTACAAGTAACTTATTTTGTGGCTAGAAGGGTTATGGGCACCCTAAATACTGATCTTCATCCCCTCTGACCCTATGCACCCTTGAGCATCATAACCCCTAAGAGCCCTTATCCTTCTATAGCCCAGATTGATTAAGCCATTTTGGCCATCAAGCTCTGTAGATGCAGGGTCACACTCTGTCTCAAGGCCACCGTCTCAGTAAGAGGAGTTTACAGGGAATCGATGCTCACTGATAGCGAAGTCCCTAAGGAGTTCTCTCAAACAGGAAATGCTCCCAAATAATGCATAATGTTAATGAGATTCTTGATAGATGCCTTGTTTTGGCTACGTGTGGCATTTCATCAACACTGTGATGCACATTTGGGATTCAGTATGTAAACTACCGCTGAAGATCCTTCTCTGGGTGACTCTCGCTAAGCTATTTTCTAGCGTGCAAATCAAAAACTTATTGTTGATTTTGGGGAAAAATTAGGAGAAAACGTCCTTTTTAAGTGTCCCCGTATAAAGAGCTTCTCTGAAATACATCAAGACAGGAAGCCAAATCACAGTAGCACTTATTCCCTGCATACTTTCGCAACATAGTGCTTCTTATCCTTAAACATTTAAAAGAGTAGGTGTTAGCCATTACCATGAGTCACATGATACAAACTTTAATAGATAGTATTTTAAGTAATTTCTTTTCTTTCTTTTCACGACACTGAATCTGAACCACATTAAAAAGTATGACAAAATGTTGTCATTTTAGGTTTTGGTGCTTACCCTTTACAGAGTAAACTGTAGGCCTGTGTGGCAAATATATTTACTAAAGATTTACTTGTATGTGTTTGATGTTATAATGTCTTGCTTCAAACCAATTGAAATCCCTTTGAGTGATGAATTTAATATTAGTACATTCACATTTTTTAAAAATAAAAATCATACAACAGTTTTTGAAAGTGTAATGCTCCTTTTTTTTCACGCAAATCAAGTTTCTAACACATCTTTTAGTTCTGCTGTGAGTACAATGTTGGTGCTATAACTATGCGCTTTACCACCATTTTACTGCTGTTACCAGAGTGCCACCCTCTGGTCATCCTGCCGATATCGCAGCTGTTCCCAGAGGCACTAGAGAGTTTTTCAGATGCTGAAAAGCAGCCTCAGTTGTGTCTGTTTAGGCTTTGATGGGTTTTTGCATCTATTATGGATAGAGAACAAGGCTGTAGAAATGCTACAAACAGCACACAGCACACAGACGATCAAAGGATAAATATAACTTGCATGATAACCCTTCAAGTAAGTCACTGACAAGTATATGTTTTACTTCATGAACAAATGTTTTTAGATTAAACATGGAAAATTTCATGGAATCCCATACAGCCACCAGAAGGATGCAAGAGCGATTTTGTCGCCCATAATCAAAAGCAGTGGCCACTAATGAGGAGATCCCACTGCCACACTGTCTTTTATACATGTTTAATTTTAGTCGTTTTCATTCCTATTACATTTTCCAAGATGACACGCTCATTTTCATATGAAAAGGGTGCCACTGCATACAGAGGAACCACGCTGAGCACTAAATTATCTTGTCTCTCTCCATTATGTGTATTATTATTTATGAACATCTTTTGTTTGGGATCTATGAAAAGAAAAAAAAACACTTCAGACGCATAAGTGCCTTGTTGGAAACACTGGTCAGTACACACTATATTTCCTTTTCTGTGCGACCTTCTGATGTTACAAGCATTACTCTTTCAGGGCTGTGAGCATCTCAGAGACTTAAGATATGTGTTGCAGTGTGGTGTACAAATATTAAATTTCCTAATGCTGTCATATTGTTCTACTTTTACCGAGCTCTTTCCAAATGTTTAATTCATGAACAGCTTGCTTCTTTAAAGATAACTGTATTGATTAACTCTTTCATATGCATAGACAGTCCTGTGCAAAATTCCTTATGCGTGGCCTAATGAAATAATTGCATTACAGTCAAAAACCCTCAGAAAGCTGCAACTGTTGGGTTTTATGTATTATCACTATTATGCCCGATATTTCTCTTGAATTTAGTGGCTGACCCTGGTCATTCCAGCTTCATATAAGCTGCAATTACCTCTCAGATTTTTAACAAGGTGTTCATGGCTCCTGTCAGCAGGTTGAGCTGTAGAAAAGAAGAACTGTCTCTGAGTTCCTGTGTTCAATCATATTTAGTAAAAACACGGCGACTTACAAACAAGAAGATTCAAAATGCAGCTGAAAACTCACAGACTCACAACTCAGCTGTGCACTAACTTGAGCCGCATGATTAGATTATTACCGCACAGCGTGACAGAAATAAAACTTTCATCTTCACTGTTGCAGGCAAGTCAACTCCAAGTGAGGGTCAGCTTTCTTCTGAAAGAACTTAGCACAGAATGGCAGATTCACTGTTTAATAATCTGTCTATTTAGACTTCCTTTGGGGCATTCAGATTTAAAGGTTCCATTTTTCAGCTTATTAACCTCAATAATAGATGCCTTAGCTGCTTAAAAGAGATGGAGCAGAAAAGACACAAAAACATGGTGGTAAAGCATCAGATTTAAGGTAAAATGAACATATCCCTCTGGCAACTTGTATCACAGCTTAAGAAGACTCACTTACTGACTGTTCAATCTGATTAAAATGCAGTCAGAGGCCCATGACCTTATTCAAGGGCAGATAAACCTTTATCTGACCGGTAAATCCAGGAGTCTCATGACTTTGGCATCCAGAGGAGGAATCCTGCGTCTCGCTTCTCAGCCTGCAGTGTAAGTTTTCAACTGTGGATTGATAGGAATTCCTTACACATGCTAAAAGTTATCAACCTGGCACCTCATGAAAAATCTAATTTAGCGAATGAGTCAGGTTACTTCAACTGCACAGCAAGACAGTATTTCCCAAGGTTTTCTGGGAACTGAGATTAGGAGTAATTTCAGATGTTACAGCGATTGCCAGGTCTCCATGAGCTGAACCGTGTCCAAACTCCATTTTATATAGAGATGAAGGCTGTCTATAAATTATGCCACATGGAAATAACTCATCAGTTCAATATGATCACTGTTGCTTGTGACAGATTATTACAATTAGATGTAACATTCAGCCTATTTACGGTCAAGCGAGTGACCCAGTAAACCATAGTTTAATAAAACTGAGGGACTCTGGGACTGTGATTATCCATGATAGCACAGTTTCTGGTCATTTAAGTGTGAATCATTAAAACTGCCATGAACAGCATGTTCTCATTATGACAGTGTTCAGCTCCAAGACCTAATTTTTCTGGCTGCATATATATGCCTGTGCAAATACATCCATGTCTCTCTGCATAATAGAAAAAATGTTAAAAGATCAGCTATATTGTATTTATTAGGGCCCGAGCACGAACTGTGCGAAGGCCCTATTGTAATTGCTTCGTTTATTATTATTTTTTTTTTTTTTTTTTTTATTATTATTATTATTATTCAGGCAAATGAATTGGCTTTTTGGGGGCTTTATCATATTCAAAAACTCATGAAACTTTGCACATGCGTCACACCTGGTGAAAATTTAAGTATTTTAATGGGCTCGGGCAAGGGCGCGCCCAAATGGCTCGCTAGCGCCCCCTAAACTGGAGCCCCACCGCTGTGTTTCACGTACATGAATGAAACTTCATACACATGTATATCATGTCCAGGCGCACAAAAAATCCTCTTGGAGCCATGCCCTAAACCCAACAGGAAGTCCGCCATTTTGAATTAATTATGCAAATTTGGCGATTTGCAGCCCTCACACTTTTTCTAATAACTCAGAGGTTTTAGACGTTATCATCTTCATATTTGGTTTGTCTAACCTACACCCCCAGGGGAATCTAAATCTCGAAAATGGTGAGTTTTTGCCAAGGGGGAGGGGTCCTTATGCCCCTTTGAACTTTGATCATTCGCCATGAAAATTTGATTGCCTCTCATTCATACCTACATGATCCAATGTGCATCAAACTTCTCCAGTAGGATGAGGGTGCCCCCCTGAACACATACATATGACAATATTTAATATCAGTCGCAGCGCCACCTAGTGGGAACAGGAAATGTCATATTTTACACTTGGAGGTCCAGCTCCAAGGTGGTTTAGCAGAACCATCTCAAATTTCACCTGGAAAGCCTTAAGAAGTTGGACTTACTGTGTTTTCAAAACTGTGACTTTTTGACAAAAGGGCGTGACCCTTATGGGACGGCAAAGTTCGATGATTCGCCATGAACACAAAAATGGCTGTAACTCAAAGCCAACTTGCCCAATCTGGCTCAAACTTCAGTGGTATGATAAGCATGCTGCCCTGAACACACTCATATGCATAAAGTCCATAAACGTTAGAGCGCCGCCTAGTGGCAGCTCGGAATATCTTAAAATAGCAAGTTTTTTGAGTAGCCCCGGAGCTACGTTTTATCTACATGTATGAAAATGTACAGGCTCATGTAACATCCTAAGACGTACAAAAAAGTCTCTTGGACCCATACCCCAAACCCTACAGGAAGTCGGCCATCTTCAATTGAAGGTGTCAATTTTTGCGATTTCCACGCCTGCTATTTGAACGAACTCGTCCTAGGGCATTTCACCCACTGACACCAAATTGGCTCCAGATCATCTACACAAGTAGCCCATCAAATATTGTGGAAATCTTTACAAAATATTAAACGGCCTTGTCACACCAGGCCATTAAATTTGGCCTTTGTTTTTCTCCCTCACCACCAAAATTGTTTGTGCACTTGTTCGCACATGCTTTGTCTGATCAGGCTGAAAATTTAATCACTCATGTACACACCCAGGCTGAATCCATAACTACAGATTCAAGACTGTAGGCGCAATAGCGCCCCCTACAGAAGCAAATGAAAATTTGTATGACCGTCCACAGAATTAGTTTTGCTCTGAAATACATGAAATATCTTTCACCATTCCTTACAAAATCCTCATCTATTTGATAAGCCTCCTGCCCTGAACACATTGATATGCATAAAGTCCATAAACGTTAGAGCGCCCCCTACTGGCAGCTTTAAATATCATAATATACCATGTTTTTTAGCTAGCCCCTGAGTTACATTTTATCTACAGCTCTGAAATTTTGCACACTCATGTAACATCCTAAGACATACAAAAAAGTCTCTTGGAGCCATACTCCAAACCCTACAGGAAGTCCAGCATCTTCAATTGAACGTGTCAATTTTTGCCATTTTCAGGCCTGCTATTTGAATGAACTCCTCCTAGGGCATTTCACCCAGTGAGACCAAATTGGCTCCACATCATCTAGACAAACAGCCCATCAAAAAAGTCAATCAGACCCATGCCCTATTTT
Source organism: Archocentrus centrarchus (assembly GCF_007364275.1). Taxonomy (NCBI): domain Eukaryota; kingdom Metazoa; phylum Chordata; class Actinopteri; order Cichliformes; family Cichlidae; genus Archocentrus; species Archocentrus centrarchus. The sequence continues at coordinate 10,992,342 of NC_044367.1, read as the reverse complement.
GCATGCTGGAGCCGTGACCACACCCCCAAATATTCCATTGCGTCTATGCCGAGAGCAAAAGATACCTTTTCCTATAAAAGAATTCAACTTTCTAGAGACCCATCACGATCACAAAACCTCCGAGTGCGGCACGGGTCGACGAGCGCCACAGGTCGACGCGCGCGGAGTGCGAGGGCCCGATATCACCGCTTGCGGTTTTAATTTATTTTTACATCTTTTCACACCAAAGTTTTTGAACAACAAGTCCCTGATGCCTCATTGTGAATCATGCTAATAACTGCTGATGTATCATTATTTGGGTTTGGGTGTGTATGTGGGGTTTTTTTCATGTCTTGAGAAAAAACACTTTACCAATCTGATAAGACCTTTTAAAGCTTTAGTGACTTCACAGCTGCTGCCTTTCAATGGGTTTGAAGCAACTGATTCTGCTGCACTTCTGTGATCACACACTTTTTAATTCTTCACACACGTTTGTCACACGATCAAAAGAATTGCCAATATATTACTGAAGCGTTAAAAAAGATATTTTATGATTAAAACCGCATACTTTGACTTTGATGTTACTGATGCAATACAACATCTGGGTTTTTTTTTTTTAATGAAATCCAGTAAACAGCTGCATGTGCGTAGTATGTTTCCCATTTTGTCTGCCGTTAAAGGTAAATACAAAGTAAACACATGTTATGATTGCTGATTTTCAAACTGACAACAGAACAAGTGGCAAATTGTGTAACTTCTTATCCTCCATCAGCTGGTTCATGAGAACAGCCACTTTTTTTTGTTGTTGTTGTTCTTGATTGAGGTTTATCACTTATTTCGCAGTTCTCAGGACCCTCGCTCTTGGCTTAGGTGCACAACATCATCTCAGATGCCAGACAGTCGCTATAGTATTTTATCTGACTGCATCCTTGAAATTACAACTTGCTCTCATCTCTTCCCCTGCTCCACTTTCCTCAGCTTCCATCTCCGTTTCACCAAAGGGAATAAATATGCCATGTATCAACTGACATTTGCGCCCTTTTCAGGTTGAGACTGTGGGCAATTTCTCAGAAACGGAAACAGTGAAGATTGCCTCCGCTGTGCCTCTCCATTCAGAAATCCAATTTATTCATTTCACCTTCATGCAATAGCACTCTTTCACACAAGCTGTTAGATGTAAAACACAGCAGTGCAGACTGGAACCTATATTTCATGATAACTTATTTCCCATGCAGATGTCTCCCAGCTGTTCAACATCTGCAGATTTGTGTTTCCTGCCCAGAGTAATAAGGTCTGCCCATTCTTGAACACATTTCTCAAGCCTGCATGCTCAGCCTGTTCCTGTTGCTTCTACGCTCTTTGCCATGTCTGTGAGGCCTGTAATCTGATCCTGGAAGCAACAGGGTGCACAGGTCAGATCCTGCAGCACACCAGCCACAATGCCACAAGGCACCCTGTATAATGGTTACAAGACATACCCCACCCGAGCAGTGGCAAAGCAAATTTCTCATCACTGTAGACAGAAGATGAAGAGCAGTGTGCAGGGTCCTCAAATTAAGCTGGCATTTCCTTCAGTGACTTCTTCACATTGATAAGAGCCTTCCCAGGAAACTCAGGGAGCTGAAGGCAGTAGGAGGGGTGGCACACATTTAATTACTGGCATCACGTGAGTGCGTAAATCCCACTTACCAGAACCCATGTCAGAGTTTATCTGTTATGTAGAAGACTAGGGCTGTCCCTCAGGATAGTGAGCCCTTTGTCCCTCTAACCATGCCCCCTGCAAACCCAGCAAGCTTCTGGGTATCTCTGCGGTGAAGTGGACAAAGTGACGCCAGAAACACCAGATTCCTTCTGGTTACAGTGTGGGAATGTGTCCTCTCAGGAGGAAGTAGGAATAATAAGAAGAGGAGGAAAACCACAGAGAAGAGGTCAAGAGGGAGGGTGGGGGACTACTTGCAACTGCACCATCAAAACCAGCAGATGTGGAACTTCCCTCACTTCTCCTTGTTAAGAAAAGAGAGGAACCCCTTTTGGTCTGAATATTACAAAATGCAATATGATGGCCCATTTAGACCCCTTGTGTGCTATTTCCTTCTTCTTGTATATACATGCATCCATTTGTAGTGTGATTAATCTTGTAATCTGCAGCGTTCTGGATGTGCAGGTGCCTGTGGGCTGGTATCTCTTTGCAGCCAGGTGTAGCAGAGTGTGAATGGAGAACATAAGAGTTTATAGAGGAACATTAGAGCAGACTTGCAATTGTTGAGTTGCAAAATATGTCAGGATGACAGATGAGTTCAATACTAAGTGCTTGCTTTTGTGTATTAGGAGAACAGCATGGTAAATGTGTAAGCAACAGACTGTGGTATTCTTTGATCACCAGCACAAAGACGCTTGATGACTGACCACTGGGGAAGTCCTGCTGATATGAAAGTGTTGTGTACAAGCCTGGCCTCAAAACCCCCATCGACACCAGTTTGTCATCTGTGTGCGTGCCTCCATTTAATCCTGGGTCATTCAGCTCTACTTAAACACCGAGGCAGGGAATATAAACACAGCCTTATTAACACTGCCAGAGTCAGTAATCTTCCTCAAAAACCTTCGACCGTGACTCACACTTTACCCTCGCATGCACTTTGCTCATTACAGCATGATGTATCACAGTGAATCTCACAGTCAATATTTGTGAATTTGTTTGGATTCATTGTTTAATTTAGATCAACATTTTGACACTGTGATGGAGCTGTTATCAAAAAATCTGAAATGTGTTTTTCGAAAATGAAGATCAAGTGGCGCACATCAGTGAAGAGATTGCTGTAGTGTATTTATATACTATTTAAAAGGAATGTAACCAAGATTCACTTTGTGCACAGATGTTCATAAGGGCTTTGTTATTCCCTGATGTTCTCCTTCAAACGATGACTGAAAACATCCTCCTAAAATTTTTCTCACATTCATGCTGAGTATCAAACAGATATCATCTTTGTCATTCCACAAATTCTCCATTCTTTTCAACTTGCACTATGCAGTGTTGACACAAAATGTACACAAGTAAAATCAGTGGAATTTTCCTTTATTTAAAATAACTTGTTTATTAACACATTCTTTTTACTGAAGAAGATATTTATTTATCTCCTAAGGATTGCTCTCCTGCCTGTTCCCTCCTCTCAAAGTGCAAGGTCATCTAAAGAGCAACCTGGTAGGAATCCAGTATCTTGCTCATTTTAAACATTTTAGCAGTTAAATTTTTGTTAAATTAGGTGCTTTAATCTAAATGCTTTGGTTGAAGGATGATCTTTCTAACCACTGAGCCACCCTGCATGCCTGGCTACCTAAACAATCTCATACCAAAAAACTTATCTTGGATGATGGCAAGGCAACATGGACATTTAGCAGACAACTATAAGCCTTATATCTTGTCCTTTTGCTCTCCCGCCTCAGGATAGTCAGTTAGTCTCGTCTCCACTGGGAGTAACTGTTCCTCCTCCTGCTGATCTGTTTACAAGCCACAGCCAAACACCCAGCGATTGGCCAACAGTTTGTCTTACGCTGCAAGCTGCAGTATTCACGTCATTACTGAGCCAAAGAAGCCAAGACACTGGGCTCTAGGGAAGCTATAGGGCCCATGGGAGCTGCAGGTGCATTAGGCAGAGCCAGAGAGGATTTATTGTGAAAGTACAAGTTACAGAGGCACGATGAGAAGAGTGGGAGTGGCCTAGTTTCTCCCATCTGATATCAATGATTCCTCTTCCTGGCAAAAGTCAGGGGTCACACCCTATATCAACACTGGGAACAAAATAGGTTAGCCTGCAGTTGTCCATCATAAGTGGGAATCATCAGAGCATGACGCTTTTATCAAATTTTCTTGTTTGCCTTTTTCCATGAGAAAGTTGGGAGCTTTTGGACTAGCTCCATGTGCTCACAGCTCTGTACCTAAAGCCAGTGCCTCCCGCAAAAAGGGCTCCCCCATCATGTGATTGGGCTCAAGGACAGCTGCCCTTCCCATGGTGCTCATGTTCCCCCCCATCCCAGGGGGGGAAGAAGGGCCAGGTTTGTCTGTACGAAGGAGGGAAACAAATACAGAATCTGTGCGACAGCAAGAGTGGGAGACCAAAAAAGAGAGACATCTGCTTCTCATCTCTATGGGAAATTTCCCCCGATCCTGAGATTGGGACGGAGTCCCCCCAGTCAGAGTACCCTGGCTCCTCCAAGACTCACAGTTTGTACGGAGACTCCCAAAGGCATTGTTGGCTTTAACCCAGAGTAATCCATTTGAGTGAATGACCCTGTCACCCCGACAAACCAGAGATACATATAAATAATATGAGCTATTATTGCTTCCACACACACAATTCTGGTTTAGCGAGGAAATGCTGATATCCAGGTAGCAAAATTAGCACGAGTATGGGCTCACTGTGGTGTCTAGGCCTCAACATCCTGCACTCATTCCTCTCATTACCATGATGCCTGGGGGTGCGGCTCTGTTTATTTTCACCTGATTAGTACTGCACATTTTCACTCGTTCACGATTCAGGGTGTGGGGGGTCAGTTAGTGTTCTGTGTTCATTCAACACCATTTCTGTCCACGGTAGTTCAAAGCTTATCGCCGTACCTTCTAACCCCAACGGCTCCTTCACATCTGCTCCTGCACACTAAGACAAGACGCATGTTCTCAACTTTGTTGATCTTACTGCTGGTATTGGGCTCCCTTTCATTTTTAATCATCTTTAAAGCAGGAGGGGTTTTGTTCCTTTGGTAGCACAGTTTTGTATAGTCAGTAAAAACCTCTATGCCTGTAAACACATTTAATATTTCGGGGCTGTCATAGCCTTATAGAGGGTATCAATGTTCTGTTCTTCATCAGAGATGGATATTGGAAGGACCTCACAGTTGGTTTCTAAAGAAAAAAAAAGTGCAAGCTCTGCAACAGATCCTTCAGCTAAGCACAGTGGATTACTGAAATCTCTGCAAATGTATTACAGGAATTTAAATGTCTTATGGTGCAATGTAGTATTTAAGGCATATGTGTGGATTAGCTGTTGATTTTTCCTGTGTGATAGAGCCTAAGTGAGAAACTGCAGAGCATGAAAAGAATCTAGCCTCCTTTCTCACAACCCCAGCCTCACCATCCTGGAAATTGTGTGTTTATTTGATTATTTTCTTTTTCAGGGCAATGGAAAATTACACTTCAGCTACTGAAAATATTTCCTTGCAAATGGAGAATCATGCCCAAACTCTTTTTTTTTTCAGTCCAAATGCTCAATAAGTTGAGTACTGTGAGGATATCAGTCAAAAAACGTTGGTCAAACTTGTCTACATTTGCTCTAACTTAAGTTAATATAGTGCATGTTCATCCTAGACCCAGTTTCACTGGCTGTTTTATCCACCCCGGTGGTCCTCATTTATCTGTCCCCTCAGGGCAGAGCGCCATCTGAGATTGGTTGTCTCCACCATCTTCCTGACAGCAGCACTTTAATACCAGACACTTAATAGCAGCAGTAAAATAATAAACATACACATTGTCTCAAGTAATTGAAACTTTTGTCCCAGAAAGTGTACAGCAGGCATGGAGCAATGAGATATTTTTTGAAACAAAGTGGATCATTTGACTATAATTTACTGCACTGCTGCCAAATTCCCATCAGCTGGATGTATATTTACTATTTCAAGTTATTAACTTTCCCCAGCTCTTTGACCTCCACCCACTCTCTCACTGCTCTGCTCCAATTTCCTTGTTTCTTGTTCTACAAGCTATAGCTATTTGAGTAAATGTATTTTTCGACACAAAAATAAATCTCAGTGCACAATTTTGCTTGGCTACAGTTTGCATAAACAAAAGTGCTCAGATAAACTTCACCTAACACTTGCACAGGCCACGGCCTGCTTCTGTACTTTTCAGACTGGAAGGCTCTGTCACTTCTACCTCTAAGGCATAGCCTTTAAAAAATGAGTCTCTGTGGGTTCATTAACTGAGAGAGGAGGGTTGTTCTGGCTGTCCTACATTGTTGGTGATATTTTACATCAGGTGTTGTCCAATGATAATTACCTACCTCATTATTTCTTTTAAGTACATATAGTCACTTACATATAGTTGTTTTTATTTTTTATTTATTTATTGTTAGGCAGTTTCACTATATTCCCAGTCTTTATGCTATTCTGACATAGCATGTTTTGGGGGATTTTTTTTATCTTATCAAACAGACGCAACAGTGATACTGATTGTTTTATCTACTGATTGTATTATCTAACTACAAAAGCAAATAAGTCTATCCATAACATTAATAACACCAAGGAGACCAATCATTATTAAATGATGTACATTTCCTTAAGACTGAGCACATAGTATAAACCACCAATGGCTGCTCTGTGTATAAGAGTGTGCCTGTGATTACTAGTTCCCATTTCACAGTGTCAGACATTAAGTAATTCCTGTCTGTTTTCTTTATTAACTCATTAACTGTGAGCTAGGATTATCACTAACACAGCACATCAAGGAGACAGAGTGATCAATATCAAAACAAACTAGTTTGTGGAGGATTGAGAATGAACCATAAACTCTGCCCTGCATCCCTGAGCTGCCGGCACTGGTTTACACTGTTACAGGTTGGCATCAATGAAGCAGGAAGAGGAGCATTCAGAGTGTTTTAAATTCAGTTTAACTCTCAATTTAAAGGTTCAAATTTGGCCTTATAAGCATTTGATGACTGCTCTAGAAGTGCTTATTTTAGCTTATTAAAACATCCATTCTTAACTACTTGCAGAAATGTTTACCAAGGTTTGCTTTATTAATGTGGCTGATGTGAGCGTGTATTCTGTCACGAAACCTTTTAAAACCTTTACACACAGACTCCGAGGAGGAATAAACTAATTTGAGGTTTTAAAAAAAAAAACATGCTGTAACCTGAAAAAAATAAACTTCAGCACTTGAATGTGTTTTCAGTCCAGTAACTCTTTCTGTCTGATTGAATTTATGTTTGCTTAAGAGTCTTTAACCCCCTTTACTTAAGTGCTCCTGCTTCTACTAATAACTAGAAGCGGGAGCCAGTCAATTCAGATTCAACATTTACTATTTAAAGGTATACTCCATTAGTCTCTGCCTCTTTTATCTCTTTTAATAACATGTCAGATAGCTTAAAATATCCTGAAAGCTTACAAGAAAGCATGTTTAGAGAATAACTTGAGGCTTGCAGCACTACGCCTGCTGGAGCTTGCAGAAACGAGCATTAGATTTACATTGAATATAATTTTGTACTTATTATTTGAGGAGAGTGTTTTAACATAAGGGAGATGTTAAAAACATCTCATTTATCTGTTTAATGACGCAGCCTGAACCACCACCAACAGCGTCAGCCCATGAACTCGTGAATGTGCTCCACATGTGGGACCTCTTAATGGAGTTTAGAGTATGACTACAAGCCTGAATTATAACCTGCTCTCTGACTGTGGGACGACTTCTGCACAGTTTGCACTGCTTGCTCTTCATTAATAACGCTTACAGCTTTTACAACTGGCAATGACAGAAGCCATGATAACTTAATCTCAGTGCTGTTTTTGTATTTTTTTTTTCCTTTCTGTATTAAGGAAGACCCTTTTTGCCTCCAGCTTCTGGAGGTGATGACATTTTATCTTAGACAAACACTCGCTTTCCTTTCAGAGTGCAGCTGTGGTTGTGCTCCTGTCTCTCTGTGGAAGTTGGTGTTATATGTTATCAAAAAGCATTACAATGGAAAAATTAAGTTAGAGGAAGACTGTTTTTTTTCCACATACAGTAATTTATACCGTATTTGGCAGCATGGCTGTGTCCTAAGACCTCCTCACCCTTAAACCAGACACATGTAGAAAGCCCATACATGTAGACTGTATTTAGATGATGTAAATAGCCACTGTGACATCACCTTTTGATTTCTGAACTCAACAAATTAAAAAAAAAATGTTTTAGATGCCACCATGGTTTTTGTTGTTGGGGGTTTGTTTGTTTTTTTTTTGTTTTGTTTTTTCTTTGTGTTTTTAGCCAGTAGTGGCCATACTTTGATGAGATGGTGACATGCCAATTTATCTGCAAACAATAGCAAGCTTGCATAGCAAGCTGCATCCTAAAACTGCATGGGTGTAGCACAGACACAGATATCTCTTTAGTGCTAAGTAACAGACTAATAAAATATTAGAATTTCACTCACTAAAACTCGGACAAGCTGTACCACACAACAGACCTATTATTTGTCAGAATATGTAACAAAAAAAAAAAGGCACCAAGATCACCAACATGGTATGGTGGTTCGGTTCAGCGACTTAAATTAGCAGAGATGAAGCCTAGCAGGCTGCCTCTAGCTATTATTTGCACACCTGTTAATCAAAGAGGCCATACACCTGACTGTAAACCTCAACAAAATCCAAATAGGTCAGTTATGACCCCCGGTACTACTGTGAAGAAACAGAAAATAGTTATAAAACCCCAAATCATTTCCAAGTAGGGAATTTGATAGGCATCATAGTCAGCGCTGTCACTTCACAGCAAGAAGGTCCTGAGTTTGAATCCAGGCTGTGGCCTTTGTGTCGCTTCCCTCTGGCTTTCTCCCACAGTCCAAAGACATGCATGGGGTTAGGTTAATTGGTGATTCTAAACCGACTGTAGGTGTGAATGATTGTCTGTCTTTATATGTTAGCCCTGTGACAGATTGGTGACCTGTCTGTGGTGGACCCTGCCTCTTGCCCTGAGACAGGCTCCAACCCTCCCTGTGACCCTGAATTTGATAAGCAGAAGAGGATGGATGATGTCTGGGGGTACTGATAAGCTTCTGAAACCATCCTCAAGTGGCCATTGGAGGAACTTGTGCTTTTTGGCACTTCTTCTTTTTTTTTTTTCTTTTTTTTTTTTGCATTTTTGGCCACAGCAGCTTTTTGTGACAGTGGAGAGAGACAGGAAATGGGAGAAAGATACAGGGGAAGACACACGGGCAAATTGGCGATGGGCTGGGACGCGAGCCCGCGCCGCCCGCACCCCAATGCAGCATATGTATGTGGTCGCCGGCTTCACCACTAAGCCACCCAGGCGCCCGCTTTTTGGCACTTCTGTGTTGGCTTGATTTTTCCAGCATGGAGGTTGCTGCTTGGGAGAGCTGAAGGTGAGGAGGGGAACAGCAAGACTCAGCATACAAGCATCACTGACAACAGACATGCACTGATTAAGTCAGACACAGTATGAAAAGAAGGACCTGGATGGAAGTGGGTTGTAAATCAACTGTGACAGATTAAAGCAGCTTAAAGTGTTTGTCTATGCTGAGATTTGTCAATTGGATACATTGTAGCATATCAGCTGACTTGTATTAACATCAGCTATGATTGAGCATGGCTTTGTGGCCTGCCTGAACGAAGGCTATGCGCAATTTTGAGTCAAACAGGGCTCCTGTAGGGAGTTAAGTGCTGTCCCAAGCTGTTAACCGACATGTTTACTCATCCAGCATGTTTATCCAGCACAGGACTTCCTGCAAAACCACTAATTGTCACTTGTTCATTCCTTTTCAACTTCACACAGAAGAGGAACTGTCTACTATTTATGCTACTTAGGCTTTTTAGTTCTTATCTTCACACTGACTTGGAGCTTCTGCTTAGCTCACAGATGTAAGAGTATTATGAGCAGTGTCATTTAATCTTATAAAGAAGCTAAAAGAAGTAAGCATAGTCCGAAACATTTAAATTATTTTGACTCTTTTGGTCCCCCATTTCAGCCAACCAAAGCTTGTGTTTATAACTGATTAAATGCAGTATGGTTGGCTATAACTGCCCCTAAAATAACTCACTGAGAATAAATAGAGTCCCATTTCCTTCTAACATCAAGAATTAAATGTCCGTTTACCCTGTGTTTACCACAGCAAACTGATATTGTGATGTCTAAGACACAGATGTATAAAGTTAAACAGCATCTGGAGATTTTTGCAATGACTGCCTACAATAGCTTGGATTTATCTGTTAACTTGTTGACTGACTTCCTAAAAAAATCAAACAATGCTTATACATGAACAGACAGGGTATGAAAACAGGATAGCACCTGACAAACTTGGACCGTGTCTGAGACAAAAATATGTCAGTGTTGCATAGACGGGTAAACAGGATTTGACATGTTTGAAATGCAAGAACATGTTGTGATATAATAATAATCACCTTAGGGAAAAGTAAGCAGCTTTTTTACTCATAGCTGGAACACTTCCTATTTCCCACTCAATTCAAATGGACTTTGCAATAATACAGTTGTTGCAGGCACAAAATATCCACAGTTCGTCACAGCTAATTAATGACAGGAAAAGAGGGTTTAAGTGTCAAATATTACCATATCCTGTTTGGGTCTGCCGTCCAGGTGGCCCATCGTGAGTGAAATCCTGTTACATCATCTCTAAGAATCCTCTTGTTTGACCTGACCTCTCCGCTCTCATGCATCTGCTTTTTTACCCCCTTTCAGGACATGAGCTCAGCAACACGTACAGCTTTAATTTACATGATTTAAATCAAAGATGATCCACAGATGATGAATTTATTCATGAGATGTACTGCGACAGTGCGACTAACTTCTGTCTTCAGCAGAAACATTGGTCTCCCTGCAGGCCTCTAATGAGATCCTTCAAAGTGAGGGGCTCTCCGACTCTCAGCGTTCCCCTTCAAGGCCTCACTGTGGAGGAAACCAAAGTCACCCCAACAATGATGAATGGACATCATTAATGTTGTTCATCTGTTTAACTTTTACTCAGCAATCTTGGAAAATGAGGGGTCAACAGCAACAGCGAACTGTTATTCACTGTTGCACTCCAGTTCCTGAGAGCCGTTCGGTCCTCAAAATTTAAAAAGATATTCAGACCACAGTGGGCTTATTTATTTGACCAGCTTACCTTCTTTCAGTTGAATTGCTTTATCACAAAAACAGTTAGAGAGGAGGTTTAGCTCATATTTTAGACTCTATATTCCTGGATCAGGTAAAACATTCAAAAATTTCTGAAATTTCCAGACATGTTTTTTTCTTCCTGGTCATAATGAGTCTAAGTACAGTAGTAGAAGGAAACAGCAGCCCAATTATTTTTTAAAACTTGATTTCTTCAAATAAATAATTTAAAAGGGCAGCCTCCCTTCAGAATAAACCTTTAAATGAATAATATTAAATCTCAGTAAGAATGACACTTATTTCTTCTGAAATCACATTGTTTGACTCAGAATTAAGGAGACATGCGGTTACCGCTATCAAGCGTTGTGTGTTTAGCAGAAGCAATGGGAGCCTCAAGGTTGTTTCACATTCAGACAGCAGACAGATCCATTTCCACTGGACTGGAGTAGCACACATTATCACTAAAACCTTGTTTGCTTGTCTTATCAGCATGTATTTATAGTGCAAACCATTTGAGTGATCTTATTAGGCTCTATCAGCTGGTGCACCTTTCGAAACACAAATAAATCACAGAGTAGATGGTGAAATGATGGTGAGAGCCTGTCTGACCTCTGGGAAAACACAGGCTGGGCCTGTGCTGTAGCAGGGAGAAGATGCTATGACCTTTGGCTCTTCTATTAAAACATCTTTAAAAAAGCACAAACCTCTCTTCCACTATATCATTACAGCCTTACATAACACGTTTTTCTAAATTGGAGGCATCAGTTTCTCAACTTAAGAGGTAAAAACTGCTGAAACTGGACCATCCGCATTTGGAATATTGCAGAATATTATGGATAATTAGACAGTCTGAAAAAGAAGATTGATATTGTGTTAAAAAAAAAACCCTCTGACTATCAAGACAATGACTGCACAATTTAGATGGCAACACAGGACAAAGTAATTGTAGAGTCAAGTTCCCTGAAGAATATGTTTGCTTTGCTTGTCCTTTCCCTGAATTTCAAGTGGCATCCGTGATTGCTGTGCGGAGATACACTTTAGGAAAAGACAAGTGTGATATGTCTTTCATCAGCCTTGATAGTTTGCACTTATTGATGCTCTGGCAAAAGGGGTAATGGGACAGCGGGGGTGTTCGAGTGGCTAAGATGTTTAGAAACCCCACACTCCTCAGCACGGTCTGTTCAATAGCAGATGCAGTGCAGCTATTCAGCACTGTTGAAGGAATGTGTGGAAGCCCACAAGGAATCCTCTCGTTCCAGGGTTTCTGCAAACACAGAAGTCCCACACTGAAGAGTAAGCCCATGTGTCAACAGAATTGGAATCTCCCTTTCTGTCTCTGCAAACTTGAATAAATAGACTCAGAGGAAAATGTCCGTGCACCCTGGAGCCCGGGCCAGCAATGAGTATACCATCCATGTCACCCGTTAAAAAGATCTCTAAATGTTTACCCAGGCTGAATTGCTCTTAGAATGTCCCGGGCACTCAGAGGATGTTTCTGTGTGCACTCCATAGTTTAAAACACCTGTGGTGTACAGTCTAGAATGGCGTTACAGGCGCTATGATAAGCATTTACAGCATCACATAAACTACCTTTATATGTTGCAGCTAAAGGGGGCTGTAAAATGTCATCAGTAAGTTCTGTGTAGACAGATGCAGCAGAGAGGAAGACAAGGGGAGGAGATTAAAAGGTAGTGTGGAGCAATTAGACGCAAGTCCTTCTCTCTGTCTTTCTGCTGACTGCAGCTCAGAGAAGGACTGGAAACTGAACCTGTTGGCACAACTTCATGCATGATTTTTTTTTTTTTAAAGCGGATTCGTCACTTGGAGATCTTGGGCTGAACCGGCTGCGCACTGAATATGCTTCGTCACTTCTGGCGTCCACTATTTTATTTCCACAGACTGCGTTTTTAAGCTACAATTTTAAACGTGTGCAAATGTGAATGTTTAACATTTTTTCCTTGCTTTTGTGATAGCATTATTTTTATTGCTTCCTCGCCACCTCCACTTTCTCCTGAGGGGCCTTATTCATTAGTAAGCACAATCTGCTTCATCAAGTTACACGCGCAGAGCTACGTGACTCCACTCATTCTCGGCACTACTAAACCGGGACCAGATGACTTGGAAATTCCCTGGCAGCAAGTTTTTTTCTGTTTGTTTCTGTTTCTGAGTATTTTGGGACTTTTGTTGGATTTTTTGTGGGATTTTTTTGTTTTGCCGTCTGCCATCGGGAGCCATAACCACTCTCCGCGCACGGACGTCACGAAATGAAACTCGGTTTTGTCATCGAGGCTGTGGTGGCGCTTTATCTGCTGTTCTCACCTGCACAGGTAGGACGTTGCGCGTTTCGGTGAAACTTTACACTTTACAGAAGCAGAATAAGGGGATTGTTTTTCCCGCTGTGGTTTCAGTGTAAAATTAGACTTGGATTAAGATTTTCACACGCTGCTTGGTTTATTTGTTGCCTGCTTTGTCCACCAATAAACCAGCAAAGTAGTAAATGAGTCATGTCTTTATAGAATAATAAATAATGTGCCTATTGTTGGTCCTGCTAATAGCCTCGTTTAAGATCAAAGTGTAACCTACATATGAAACGGTCGAGCCATCAGAAGCCAGTCGAGTGATAATGATCTATTGTTCTTTTTTATGCTGCTTTGAATGAGCGCCATTGGGCACCCCTCATTCATAAGATGGAACGTGACAAACTGCATCACTCTCCCTCTGGAGCAAATGATGCAAAGTGACTCACTGTTATACTTGGCAAATCTCGCTAAGCTCATAATTACAGCCGCATCATGCTTTAAAGGCTAGGTTCACAGACATGGATTATATTATATTCTCACTCTTGTAGGCTATGCTGAGATCTTTTTTTTCACTTTAGATTTCCATCAAGGGAGCACTCTGGTTGCCATGTTGGTGATACATTCTCTAAATGGGGAATCTTCAGTTTCACAGGGAATGCCTGCTTCTTTCCAACTTTGCAGCAGATCCTAGAGCTGCTTAGTCTGAAAGTGTATGTGGTAAAGACTGGATCATGTTAATCTGCAGGCACCTGCAGCTTTACCTTCTCTCCTTCTTTCCTAGAAAAAATTAATAAAAAAAAAAAAAAAAAAAAAAAATATATATATATATATATATATATATATATATATATATATATATATATATATATATATTCTTATTTTTATTCTTTAACTGCTTCATGCCAAGAATAACAATAATGAAGATGAACCGGTGTGAACCTGTGGAATTCAATTAAAAACAATTTCAGGGAAGCCGTGTCTATGTCAGGGAGTAAATCAGTACAAAGCTGGTCTGTTCTGTTGCTTGGCATTGCCTTTTAGTCTCTTAATGAAAGTCTGCCAGAACAGGGGAAATATTGAAATGTGAGTGAGGAGTCATTCAAAGACTTGCCTTGTGCCAGAAATACTTGTTAGAGGATGTGTCACTGAACATTGGGACTTATGCCACCTTATGCCCCAGCTCTTGAACCTATTTAGTCTCTGATTTCCTCCCAAGGTGGCTGGGGATTTTCAACTGTCTCTGATGGCTTTCATGTTTAATGCAAACCCAGGCCATTCCCTTGACCATTCACTGTCACTGTCACACTTCATACTCTGCTGCTTCCTGTTGAATCAAGTAACATCCCCTTCCCCTTTGCAAAGCTCATATAGAAGTACTACTCGCTGACTCAGTCAGGCTCTTGGGGCTGGAAAAAGCTCCATGTTCCACAAGATTCCCCAAACCTAGAGACGTTGCAGCTGTTGAGATTGAGTGGGAGAGGCTTGAGTTCACCACATTTCCTCTAATCCTCATAATCAGCTCATGGCCCGGTTAGTCAAAACAGGAGTGACAAAATGCAGGGGCCTCAGTGTGTAGCAGGTTAGATGCCCCCTGCTGCTCCGAAGACTGATGGCAAATATAACCGATTAAGCATCTAATATGCCAGATTAAATGTCTTATGGCATGTGAAGATTTGACCTCTGTATTCCCACAGTTGCTGAAAACTACTTTGCATTTAACTATCAGTTGTGAGTAGAAAATATTTGCTTTCCTTTCCTGCTTTAAGACAGTTAAGTAAACCAAATATCTTAAACGCTTTAACCAGCAGATCTTTCTGCTGGATGTCTGGTTTTTCAGTTCACACACAAATTATTACTGAAAAAATGCAAACATTAGACATGTGTCTGCAAATTGCAGAACCATAAAACAATACCCCCCCCCCCTCCAATTTAATGATTAGCTTTCATAAATGTCACAGCTGGAATTGCTGTCAGCAACCTTGTGAGTCATGTGATCATTCATTTCTGTGGACAGGAGAAGGGCTGAAGTCCTGTGTGTGTGTGTGTGTGTGTGTGTGTGTGTGTGTGTGTGTGTGTGTGTGTGTGTGTGTGTGTGTGTGTGTGTGTGTGTGTGTGTGTGTGTGTCAGAGAGAAAGGGATAGTCTGTCATTATTGCATGTATCAGTAGTTCACTGCAAGTTAAAACAAGGAGTGTTTTCCCCAGTGCTCCTGAGTAATTGTTATAAGCCAGAAGAGAGATACTGAACAAATGAAGAGGAAAAGATTCACTAGACTAAAATATGTGTTCTTCTATCTCACTACCTTCCAAAAAAGGGATAAGATGATTAAAGGGATCTGGCTATGATGCGCATCCAGAGACTAGCTACACCCACCTCTCCACTATTCCTCGTGGCAATTCCATGCTGGGAAACACTGGTGCATGAAAAGTTAGCACTAACACTAGTTTGTTGCTCTAAAAGTGAGCAGTTGTACCTTTTATATTTATATATATATATATATATATATATATATATATATATAATTTTTTATTTTTTTTTTAAACTAGGCGTGTTGGTAACATTCATGTTTAATGCAAACTCAGTTCTAGTATTTTATCATAAATCAGCACTGTAACAGCATCTGTATTCTGTTGATATGTGCAGTGATTCATTCTCTTTAAAATGACCGGGTCAAATTTTGAGGCTTTGTTGGTTGTCACTGAGGGTGGAAGCACCTGGGCTTCCCTTCTCCACAATAGTGGCCACTTGTTCACCCTGTTGTGGAATATAAAACAAGCTCCGTGCCATCAAACCAGGTATTTTACACATAAAGTAAAAACATGGCATTTTACACGATCAAATTACTGTGTATGGAAAAGATTATTTGTTTCAGCCAAATCATGCATTTTCTACAGTGTATTGCTGGCACAATCTTTTCATCTATTCACTGTAATGTTGGTGGACCTGCATCTACAGTACAGTGTGTGCTTTAACTTCAGAAGCTGCCTATACTTTACTAAAATCCTCCTGTTGCCTCCTGCTCATTTTACTACTCTCCCCAAGTTAGATCAAAACCACTGCTTTGCACAAAGCTGCTTGCACGAACAGAACCAAACCTGAATGGCATTCAGCAATGTTTCCAAGGAGAATAACTCATCATTTGCACAACTCACAATTTGGGTCAAGCACACAAAAACAGTTTCAGTGATCATATTAAAAAGAAATCTGCAATGGATGAAGATTATACACCTCTCTGGAATGCAGTGATGAAATTATTTGCATCTCCTTTTAAGTATTATAACAGAAATGGGGAAAGTATGCCTAACCCATGTCTCATTTCCAGACAGTTAAACCCTTCACTTATTCAGTACACCATGTTTCCAGTGTCTCCAAAGGCAGTGAGCCTCAGCTTCTGCTTTTGTATTTGTAAGGACATGACGCTACACAGGTGTTTCCTTTAAATCACCCACAGCACCAAAACAGTACTTGAGAGTGACCATCTGTATTGCACACATGTGTTTGTGTTCATGTTTTTTTTTTTTTTTGGTTTTTTTTATTCATGTTCACGTCCTCAAAATAAAAGAGCAACTTTGTAATCAAACATGAAGTCAACTCCTCCCTTCCCTCTGTGTCTGGCTCTCTCTTTACTCTAGCACATCTTCCTAGATCAGATGTCTGCATGGGAGACCCTGCAGTGGTAGTGACCTGCTGGCTACCTATCTGCGTTGTTGTGGTACTTCTCTCTAGTTGTAATGTCCTAGCCCAGGGGAGAGTTGCAATCGCAATCAGGAAATATGGATTTCTCCTTCCTCCAACAGAGGAGGAGGAGGAGCGGTGGTGCTTGGGGCAGCTGTCTACTCAGCGAGCTTTAATCTCCCATCTGGATGTAATTTACTGTGGTTTACAGAACAGCATTTACTGTAATGGAGACCACAATTACCACCGGTCAGCTTATCTCAAGACTTGTCGTGTGTGTATGTTTGCGGACAGGGTGCACAGTTTACACAGTGGTTGTGTGTGTTTGTGTGTGTCCTTGGGGAGACATTTGTGCATGCATTAATGGACTTATACTGGGGAAATTGTGGTTATCTAAATCAAAATTTATGCAGACCCTTACCTCTCCCTCATCACTTGATCCTATTTTACGTTTTTTGTTTTTTAACTAGACGACAATGCCAAAAAAAAAAACACGATTGTTTTCAAACTTCAGCTCTTAAGTTTAAAAAATGTTTTGGTTTTTGTACAAACAATACCTATTTTAAGTCAGCTCTCATACAACACTTCAGATCTTTTCTTCTGCACTAACTCAGCAGCAGGATCAGTGCATGTGGCTCCAAATTGAGAGGGGAGCTGTTTGCACTTGGCTCCACCTATTTAATGTAAAGGACAGACATAATGCTGTTATTGAGTCTCATCTATCTCCTGGCAAGAAAACCTTTTTGTGTGTGTGTGTGTGTGTGTGTGTGTGTGTGTGTGTGTGTGTGTGTGTGTGTGTGTGTGTGTGTGTGTGTGTGTGTGTGTGTAATAACTCTTGATTTCAAAGTCTCCATTCACTCTGATGACTTGAGGCATTGCTGTGGCACATTCACCACGTGCTCTGATGAAGTTCGTTGGATTTTTGCGCTGCAGCCTTTCATCACAAGCCTTAACCTGACCACCCTAGAGACTGGATACTTTTCAGTCCTATAATAGTGCTCCTGTCATAAGCTGATCCGCCTTGCGTGTACAAAAGAGAATCCATCTTTCTTTTGTAGTGGTGGAGATGGCGAACTTCATGCTCCATGAAAAGCCGAAGGGTTAATGTTGTGGCCGTGGTTTTGATGATGTGTAATCTGGTTAGTGATAAAGGACGCACGAGGAAGATCAGTGAAGTGCTATTTTCCAGTTATTGAGTTGTTTCTGTGCTTATTCTTATTCTGCTTTAGTGCTTTTTCCCCTGTGTGGCCTCACAAGTCAAATTTCAGGCTAAATTCAGGACACAATCATCTATAAGTACATAATCTATAAGTTCACAGGCCAAAATTATTGTTGCTTTGCTATGTAAAAGTTTTTTTGGAAAAATGAAAGCCCACTTTTAACTCATCCCCCATTCTGTTACACATTGATGCAGCCCCTAAGGTAATTCACTTTCTGAAACAAGCAGTTTTAGCTCCTTTCCCTTTAAAACCACCCTCCCTTCAAGCAAAATTCATTTTGATCTTTTTTTTTAATCTTTGTGCCAGAGGAGACCAAATTAGGGATATTCCTTCTCTGTGACCTTCTGTTTATGCATGTTCAGAATCACCCAACTGGATTCAGTTGACAGAGGTCAACAAATCACAAGATATTTGTCAGTGTGTAGAGAATACCAAGCACACTGCACTGCTAATATTTACTTATTTAAGTTAGGGTTCTTTTACAGTACTTTTCTCCTCTACATGAGCACTCAAAGCACTTTATACAGCATGTCTCATTCACCCATCCATACACACACTTTCTATCTAATATTCATACACATAATCACACTCTGATGAGCGCATTGGGAGCAACTCAGGGTTCAGTGTTTTGCCCAAGGACACTTTGGCATGTGGGCTGGAGCAGCCAGGGATTGGACCATCAACCTTCTGATTAATAGATGACCTGCTCTACCTCCTAAGCCAAGCCACCCCTGTCATTTACTGTCATTCTGTACCTTGTTTAGCAAACCAAGTCAGCCAAGTTGTCCAGCTCAACTGAACTGATTCATGTAAAAACAACAATTATAGTTTGTCAGGTGGTCGAAGATTGAGATGCCTTTTTAGAGGACTGCGGTTTACCACTACAGCCTGAATACCATCATAACAGTAGACCCAATGGGACACGTGTGCCAACTTCTTATACTGATAATTAAGTGTTTGTTTGATTTCTATAAATAAGAGCTAATCTTAAGTCAAAGAAGGCACTAAATCAGTATTAAAACTGCATGAAATATGGCAGAAGTTCATGCAGAATGACACGTGAAAAGTTGTTTTTCAACTGAAAACTGTAGCATGTGGTTGGTTCTTTAATGGTAGGAATACCAGCAAGTTGTGAAATGCTCATTCCTTTCAGTGCCTTGGCTCTATTTTGAATAGTATGAATTAAATCCTTTTGTACTGTCAACCACAAGAGATATAACCTTAAACGCCCAACCAGTGTATGAAAAAACATCTTACTGGAAATGAGCAGGCTTTAGGATACTCCTTAATTATTTTGTGAAATCTGAACAATATAGTTCTGAGAATTGTGTTACTGATAATGTTTAATTATTACCATTGTTATACCTTAGGCTGGAATGAAATGAAAGCATTCAGTTGTGATTTATAGCCTTCACAAAGCTCCCGTTTCAGTTTCCCAGAAAACAAAAGCATGCCCCACCCTTACTCTTATGCAATCTATTGGAGAAGACAAACCTAACCTCCAGTCTGCATCATTTTCTTCCACCACTCAGAATAAGTTGTTCTCTCTAATCGCCCTAAATTGGTTCAGAAACCTTTGTATTTGATTTGCCATCCTCTCCCTTCCTTATGAAAGATACATTGTGGAATAAGCTGGCTGGCCTCCAGATCTTTTTGGCACAGGGCCATAGTACCTGCTCTTGAATTACCTCCTCCCCCACTTGACCCTCAAAGCTGAAACATCTTCTGACAATTATGCTCGGTCCCCATCATGTTTTAGGTTTGCTCCCTATGCACGCTGCCCTTCCTCTGACAGATGGAATAAGCAAGGAGGTTAAAGATGACGCAGTTCAGCTGTGTGGGACTGCAGAGTAATGAGGTTTGGGGCCTCTGCGGCCCAACGGCAGGAGCCCAGGGACACAACAGGTCCTCTGATTTGACCTAGAGTACAGCACAAACTCTTAACCAGCAGTAGACTGGCTTTTTAGAGTGGTTTTACAACCAAAGCAAACAGAGCCTCAAACAATGTTTTATTTCGGCTACAACTACTACAGACATCTCCATATTTAGTTTCTCCAGCTAACAGCTGAACTACTGAAGCACACCAAAGATCAAGACCTGAAAACTATTGTAACCAGACAAGGGTGGATTACTTACATAAATTGTTGCATATGCAGAAACAGGCCTCTCTGGCACAGGAATACATGAAAAATATGGGCAATGAATCATGAAAGGCTCAAGTTACATATTCATTAAAGTGACAATTACCAGTTACAGTTAAGCTCTGAACAGATCTGACATCCTATTATCTGTTTTATCCACTTTTTTAAAACAGTTTATCCTGCTAGGGTCACAGAGTTGCTTGAACCTGTCCCATAAAACATTTGTTGAAAGATGGAGCATACCCTGGACAGTTCGGCAGCCCTACAGAGGGCTAACACTGAGAGAGACAAACATTCATCCACACCTATGGCCAGTGTAGGATCACAAATTATCCTAACTTTGCACTGTGGAGGCAAAATAAAACAAATGCATATGTAGACAATGGAAACTTCAGTCTGCACAGTCCCAACCTAATCACCAACCTGTCTCAGTGCTAACACAGAGAGACAGGCAACCATTCGCACTCACATTAGCCTAACCCCACTAACTGCATGTCTTCGGACTGTGAGGAGGAAGCTGGAGTACCCAGAGAAAACCCATGCAAACATGGGGAGAAGATGCAAACTCCACACATGCAAACAGCAAAGGTGGATTCAACCTGGACTGACTTGCAGTGAGCCAACGTGGTTCCCCCAATTGTACAATCATAGTACAGTTTTATATCATATCATTTTGTATTGGTTTTTTTTTCTGAGAGTTTCAAAATAAATGAATTATTAGTTGATAGTGACAGTGATTGTTAAGTCCAGACCTCTGATTCTGCAACAAAATAAAGCATGCTACTTCTGCATACATGCTTATATACTTTTTCATCTATTGTACATCAAACATCTTTAACTTCCACATATTACTCATCCATCACTTCCTTACTTTGAATCCAATCTAGATTCTTTTTTTTTTAATCTTGGGAGTTTTTAATTAAATGTAGGCCATAGAATTTATTCTGCATATTTGATACATATTTGAATGAACTGATAGCCCTCCAAAGCTGATTTTGTCAAATTCTGCCAAATTCTCACTCTTGTGTATGGAGAGTCTCTAAAATATAAGCCTATAGTCTTTATCTTTGTGCCAGACTACAGCCTGAGATGTTTAATCCTGCACATTGTCACCCTCCTAAAGTGACGGCCTGAGTCATTTTTTTCAGTTATTTCAGAAAACACAAAAAACTGAACCAAATGTTAAATATGATGATTCAGGCAAAAATAAGCTTTTCATTGGAAAAAAAAATGACTTGGGCCATTACTTTAGGATGGTGACGATATGAATCAGACATTTTTTGTTAGATGCTCCAAAAATTCAAGAGTATAAAATGAATTTAATAGAATGACAAAAGGGATGTTTTTTACTTGTGTGTAATGGTTAAAAAGTTTATTTTTTGTTGGGGGGGTCTGTTATTAATTCTTTTCTAAATATTTCAGCAGTTTGTCATTTGGAAAAACCAGATGTTGTACATACAAGTGAAAAGTGCAATAGAAAGGACACCGAGTTGAAGTATTCTGTTTTTAACCAAGAGCAGATGAATTTATAGTCTGGTAAAGTCTAGTTTATTTCTATAGACTTTAATCACACTTGCCCTCAAAAGTCTTAACAGCCACATTATGAAAACTATAAATGATAATGACACATGGCAATGTTACACCCTCATTGATGACAAGTAAACTCCCTGAAAAAGGACATCAGGGAACAAAGTTTAAGAAACAATCAGGACTACTTAGAGAGTGAGCCTGCTTTTAGGATTTATGACACATTGAATACATTTATTAATGTAAAACAGTCCCCTTTTCTACCAGAGCCTAATCACCTCCAGTCATCATTAATCATGCAGTTAACACTCTAACTGCAGAAGAAGGAGGGAATGGCTACGTGAGGAGCCTCATGAAGCCTTTTCTAATCTGGCAGATTCTTTTACGCAGCTCATTCCTCTGCTCTCCACCACCAAAGGGTGCCACAGATGTTTCCTCATCATGTCAAGGCTTAATCCATGACCAAGGTTAGAGAAGCCTCCCACTTCACCACTTTCTGAGACGCAAGTGAGACCGGAGCCAAAAAGCCCTTGTGATGTGGCGCAGCCTCTCTACAACCGCAGCACGCAAAAGACTAGGAAACGGGAAGCTGATCTTAGGCCAGTTAACACTGAAAACAGATTCATTTTATCGGCCTGCCGCTGAACATGAAATCTACATAATGGCCCTGAAAGTGAAAGTAGCTTTTGACAATAACTGGAACTGAACTGTGACTTTCCCATGCTGTGCATAAAGAATATCCTGCAAGTAGAGCTTATATCCTGCTGTGTTTTTGTGAGGCTGACACAGCCCAATGAATGCTACTCTATAGAAAAACTCTGCTGTCAGAGGAACAGCTGTACATTTTGGCCAGATGACCAACTGTGATGAAAAAGGGGGAGATGCCTCAACAGCTTCCTTTGCTCAGGGAGGACTGAACCTAAGTGGCTGACTGAAAGCTCTTGAGTATTTATGAAATTTTTTTTTTTTTTTTTGTCTTTAACACGGTACGTTCTGCAGCACAGAGGACAAATCAGCTTCTGACACTCACGGTCGTGACAGTTTTACAGGAACTCCTGAAATGTTTGTAAGTGTAAATCCATCATCATCATTAAATCAGGACATTCCTCTTAAATCACACTGTTTGGAGGGGAAAATGGATGAGTGCAGCAGTATGCTGACAGATTCTATCCTTATCCTGAAACTAATTTTGGTTCATAACAGGAAGAGGATGGATTTCAACAAAGCACAGATGGTGTAAAAAGCAACAGTTTTTATTGCCATCATTTGAGGAAGGGTTCTTGTCAGTCTGGTTGCTGTTCCCTAAAAACTTTTGCTCCAGTATGATTTATCTTACTACTGCTGTCTACAAAGACAGTATTACACTATGAATCTGATCAGGGATGTGTCAAAGAAACACTGAAATCTTTTACCAGTGATGAGGAGAAACTGCGGAAGCAGGTTGTCTGCCGCCTGTCCCGCACTTCTGCCGGAGGGTATTTTATCAAACATAGATTTCCCTTCCTGAGATGGAGTCAACCAGAGGTTTTGTGTTTTCCCAGGCGAATGAGAAATTCACTTTGTTTATCGTGGGATTATGGGAAAAAATCTAGATGGAGGAGGAAACCATCAATGGGAAAATAAATAGAGAGCTGAATGTGACACCACAGGAAACAGGTTTTGAACCTAAACAGCTGGGCACAGTGTGGATATATATGAAGAGCTCTCTGCTGCTTGTCAAAAAAGACTCGTCCACCATGGGGTGGAAATGACCATCCACTCTGGTTCACAGTAGTTCCAGCTATTGCCACCAGAGGACAAAAACACCCAATCTGTCAGACATTAGTGTGGCTGCATGCTGATGTTAGAGTCATTATCGCACATAGTCAGACCCCATATAATAACTCTTTAATCCTATGTTTTATGTTTTTCAGAATCTACCCTTGGCAAGTATAAATGGTACAATGGAAGGTAAGGATTTCTTGAAGTTTTACTTTTTCAGACTGCATGTGCTGGTTATATTAGCTCAAACTGTTTTGTTACACTGTATTTTTTTGCAGTGTTAAAAACTGGAGACTAGACTTTAACAAAAGTATATTCCCTCATATTATGTTTGTCATGCACTACTGAGAAATATAAATGACTTAGCTCTTTAATCTTGCATGTAAGTCAGTCATTGAATTTCATCTGAATATAGAGAACAGCAGAGCAAGTCTGGGCTAGCAGCGATTACTCAGCTGCTGACCTTCTCTCTTCATTTCCTTTAGCTTCCTTACATTGCTATAAATCTGTGCTTCTTAAAGAGGAATGCATTGAAAGAGCTGTAGGACTTGCAAGCAGAAAGGATTAGGTGGACGTGCAGAACCGAACGCTAGATGAGCAGAAGGCATACAGTCAACTCAAGGAGCACTAACTGTCCCTTTGCGCTGTACTACATTACAGTTCATGGCCTCATCTCCCTACCATAGATGTTTCCCCAGCCGTCTCCTCCCAGCCTGTCTGCTTTTATAAACAGCTGTTGTAGTGTCAGGCTCCATTTGGTGACCTCAGAGGGTCACTGAAGTCCCAGAGGTGCCTGCGGGGCAACTCCAGTTCCAGATCCAGCAGGGTTCTGTTCATGGCCATGTTCCCAGTGTTTGTTTTCTCTTACTTCTGTGTTTGGCCATAGTTGTCCCTGTTCTTCCTCCGTAGTCTCCCCGAAGCAACTAGGACACTTTCACACATGTACTCCCACAGGAAAGCGTACTGTACATTAAACAAACATTTTTTTTTTTCCCTTCAAAAGAAAACAGGATACATACTGCCATATAGGTTTCAGTGTACAGGGTATATAAGCATACCATTGCTGGATTACTGAACTAATTACCAGTACTGTTTGTGTGCAACTGTATCATCATCAAGTATATATTTTTTTGTCTAGCGGGGTAATTCAAACTCATAAACACAGTTGTGTCAAATACATTAGGCCTTGTCATAGTCAGACAAAAAACTGATAGATGACCAAATAAAAATGTTGAAGTCCTAGAAAAAAAAAAGCCCCATTAGAAATCTACTAGCTGCTTTATACCTCCCCTACTCCTATTCACAGTGCTTATGTTTGAAGAAGTTTGGGGTCGCAGCTTTTGTCGTACC
Source organism: Archocentrus centrarchus (assembly GCF_007364275.1). NCBI lineage: Eukaryota > Metazoa > Chordata > Actinopteri > Cichliformes > Cichlidae > Archocentrus > Archocentrus centrarchus. The sequence continues at coordinate 10,967,523 of NC_044367.1, read as the reverse complement.
ATTGAGAAGCTGGTGGAGGTGGTGCAGGAATACCCATCGGAGGTGGAGCACATCTACAGCCCCTCGTGCGTTCCCCTGGTAAGGTGCGCTGGTTGTTGTGGAGACGAGAACCTGGAGTGCCATCCTACTCAAACCACAAATGTTACCATGCAGGTAAGACTCGATTATTGCACGTCGTCACTGTACGTGATAACTTGTGTGATCTGTAGCTGTATGCACTGTGAGTGCTTCATTTGATAATTTTAACAAAACCTCTGTTTCCATCCCCCAGCTGTTGAAAATCAGGCCATCAGAACAAGGTCAAGAATATGTTGAGATGACGTTTGTGGAGCATCAAACATGTGAATGTAGGTAAGAAAAAAAGAAGGGTGTTGTGACATGACATATTGATAAGTATGCAAAATATAAACCCCGTCTCCTAGAAGTTATGTTTATATGTCTGTTTCTCATAGGTGCATCAATGTTTAAACTGAATACTTTTCCTAAAATCTCTGGACTGACAACACAATATTTGCTTACAGCAGCTGGTAATTGCATGTGGTAATTAGTAGTAGGCAATATAAATGCAATTTCTAGAAGACCGGGTTGGCAGCTACGTTCTTCTAAATATTTCACCTGGATGTTCCTTTTAATTTATTGAAACCTTTGCCCTCAGAATCAGGAAACCTGATGTGAAGGTTCCAAGGTAAGGGCCTATTCTTACAATATATATTTTGCAATTTGTCAGAGACCGCATGTTTGTTAATAACTTGGTTCTTGGTTCAGGAAAAGGCGAAGAGGAAAAGGAAAAGGAAGGAAGAGGAAGGAGAGACAAAAAGCAAAAGAATGTGGCAGGTAAGGGCACACGTGGGGAAAACAAGTTCACATATCCACCAGCTGTCTTACAATGGCTTTTAACGGAGGCTTTGTTATTACTTGTGCTCTACAGGTGCCAGATTCCTCGCAGGTAACTGCAGTGGCGACCCAACCCCCTGTTGCATTGTGGCTCACTATTGGTTTCCAGCCCAGTGGGAGCATCAAGAGTCTCCTTCACTCATCTATCAATACTGTGTTCACAGCCAGAGACTCAAACCACTGGGTTGATTTGCTGACATGCCCTTCTGTTGATGGGCAGGGTATTTTTTTGTAATGACAAGGTTCAACCGGAAGTGTGTTTTGATTGGTAGAAACACTGCTGTTACAAGCCTGAAACAATGGACATCCCCGGGAGCCAGTGCAATGTAGAACCAGACTGATTTCTTCGTTTTATACTACATATTACTGTATCAGTTATTTTAATTTGTCAAATCCTTTGGTATTTAAAGAAGGTTACACATGTAAAAAAATAAATAATTAAATAATAAATAAATCTATATTTATTAATATAGTTGGACCAGAGAACACCTTGTGGACTTGATGTGCAACTTCTTTGTACATGCAATAAGGAAATGTCTCCCTCTAGTGTTTATGGAAAGTGTTTCGAACCTCTATATTAAAGTATTTTGCAATCAGATCATCATCATATTGAGATCTGTTCTGAAAGCCATCATTGCATAATTGCTTGGTCGGTATAAAGCAAACTCTTTAACAGCACCATGTGACAAGTCACATAGTGTTTGCTGTCAGTTCTAACCTAAATGGGAAATGGCATTTGTCAGCAATGTTTATAAAGTGAAGATATGTCCACAAAAGGTTGTGCATGAATAACTGCGATGCATCAAATAGTCAAAAATCTTAAAACTTACCGTATTTAAGGAATCCAGAAGATAAATATTCTCCTAACGAGGGATCAATCTGGATAATCAGGCCCACAAAATGTGTGAAGGCTGCACAGTAACTGTGGCAAGATAAACAGCAACTCGCAGATTAATATTAAAATAATTAATGCACTCAAGTTCATTTAGTACACATGTGGGTTTGATGCCTATTAAAGAATAAAAATCACAAACATTTTGTCGTTTAAAAATTTGCTCACAACATTTTCAGATATGTGAGATCACCCATCATACATTTCAAACACAGGACAAAATACCCACATGTTGAACATTTAGTGGCTCACCGCAGACAGGTGACAGTTCTATGACAAAATGTGAGCCTTCAGCAGAGTATTTGAAGTATACAGATGCAATTAAATACTGCACAGAAGGGCAGTACACAGCAGAGGGTTGGACTCAGTTTTTTTGCAAAACAAATTTTCTCAAGGACTAATCACAAGGATATGACATACAGCCTAGGTCCTGTGATACAACACTTCATACCAGTAGCACTGCCTGTCCTTTATACATTTCATGCATACAACTATTTGCCACTAAGGTTCTTTTGAATGCCAAAGCATATTTGGCACAGCATATATCTTACTGTGATGTAAGTAAGTAAACAAGCGAAATGTGAATTAAAATATATTTATTCCAGTGGGATACAGCCATACATTCATTTTCTTATCTGCTTGTCCAAGTCACAGTTGTGGAGGAGGGTCAAGCCTGCCCGCAGCTGACACTAGGCAAGAAATAGGGTACACTCTGGGCAGGTCGCCAGTCTATCCATGGGATACATACAATATTTTGAAATTTGAAAACAATGTTATGAAAAGTTAAAAATAATAGTGCTGTTAAGAGTGTTGCAGTTCTGAAGAGGGAAAGCTCAAAACCAATTTATTTTTGCTTTTTTTTTTTTTTTTCATTAAGACATCGTGTAAGCCTTCAAAAATTTAGTTTCAACCTTGCAAAATCTTTTTTTATTAGATACCAAGCTGGAGCTGCCACAAATCAAATAATTTGTGTAGTCTCAAATGGTTATCCCATATGCTGTGTGCAGTTAAACAGCACAACCTTGTGTCCCACTGGTGGCTCAACAATTCTATAATCCCACAATACAGGTGTCATCCTGTCAGTTTCCATAAACACTGCAACATGGAAGGGATCATCTGACGTAGTTATGTTGAATGGCATTTTTGTTTGTTTGTTTTCATTTATCACATAAAGAAAATCTATGAAAATGTAAAAAGAAACATTTTGACTGTGTTAGTGTTTTATTTCATTCAAATATTTATTTTGTAATAAAAGTGTTATGATTGTCAGCTTGTCTTATGTAATCATTTACTAATTCCAGACGTATTCAATAATAATAAGTAGGCTATCCTAATAAACCAACTAACTGCTGGCAGTTTTTGATCACATTATCACAAATAATAATAGCGTAATATGAGATGGGCTATTTACATTTGTAGGCTTACAATAAGATATCACACAGTAGAATTCAAAAGGATGCGTTTTTAGCCTAAGAAATGGGCCTGTAGGGGCGGCGCACACAATAAGTGTCAAAACAAGCTCCTCTTTTGTCGACCTCAAGAATAAAACGTGTACTTCACTCGTTTCCGTGGTAACCTCTGTGTGGCAGGTTGTTGAAACCCTGAGTGATGTCTTACAGGAAGGTTCCGTCCTGTCGTCAAAGTACATTTCTTGAAACCACTTAAATCACAATCATTAAAGCTGCACTTATAACCCCTCATCTGGAAACATTTACTTACTTTTAGAAACCTATTCTCCGGGTTGCCGCAAGAGACATATAGTTGCAAATGTGTTTTTTTTTTCTCAACATGAAATATGATCCTTATTTACGTGTTCAGAAATGTATTCCATAATAAAAAGATTCACGGCATAAATACCTGAATATAAATAATTTAATGTCACAGATGTGTTTTTAAAACTACATCTGCGTGAAAGCGTGCACGTAATTGTGGGTTCCTGTAAGCCCACACTGAGGGCTTGTAGTTTGTAAAGAACAGAAGTCGAGTTGGCGTTAGCTAAAAAGGAGCAGGGTGGTTTTAACTAGAGTAAAGCCACATATTTGCAAGCTACTATAATAGGATTTTGGCCTTGAAGCAAACAACGTCTTGGTAAGGTTTGCAGGAATTTTACTTTTAGTCATATTAGTTTATCGACCACAGCCTCATGAGTTCTCAGCTAAAGCTACGATAGCTAGCAGCTAGCGTTAACCAGCTAAATGCATAGCAAACAGATAAACACACTGTCGACAGTGGAGACAGCAGCTAATTTTGCTTTCTGTGTTTTATTTCTGCAGCAGCACATTTGTCTAACCATAAAGTGGTGTGTATGACAGAGATAAGTTAGCTGTCGTTAGCAGCCAGTGTTGACAAAGTTGCGTGTGTTGGAAAACAACAGCACTAGCAATAGCTAATAGGAAGTTAGAAACGCTGGACTGTTCAGCATCCCAGCTGTATAACAATAATTGTCTGCAGTAATATCTTTTCTTTGTTGTCGTACTTTAGGTGAGTAGGAAATTGTTTAAAAAGTATGTCTCGCAATGACTGTTGTTGCAGTGAGTGGTTGTGGGAGGGTGACAGGCCCTTCAGGTCAGTAAAACGGGAGCGTTCAAAACGACTTTATCTAGATAATACTACGTTTTTATGACGTTTTAAACTGTTTATTGTCCAACTTAAAACATAACGTAAAGTGTGTGCGTGATCTTTTCTGTTTGTTGTTGTTAACAGTATAAACAAGTGCAGGCCTTAAACGTGAAGTGCTGTTCAGTCATGTAAACAATTCAGAGTAGAAGCTTTAGTAAGACAGCGTAATTATTAAAAATGTTTATACCGTGGCTGTTGTGCTGTGAGTCCTTGTATTTCAGATTTTCTGGTCTATGTGTACAGCAGGCTGATAAACGAGATAATATAGTAATACATTACTATAAAAACTCATTTACAGACGGGGACAAATTAATTGAAAAAACTGAAGCCTTGACCCTGCTTCATTTTTATCCCATGATTGATCACATTTGCTATTTATTTTTATTTGTTCCTAGTTCATTATTTTGCTTGGTCTACGGTTTTTTTTTTTGTTTGTTTTTTCTTTGTTTGTTTGCTTGTTTTTTTTGTTTTGTGTTTTTAGTTACATAACTAGATTGCCATATATATGATATATGTAAAAGGTATGTAGGTTCAATAAGCTAAAGCTGACGTTTTCAGCTTATTACTGCTTATTACTGAAAAACTGTAAATGATTTCCAAAATAAAAAACATTATCATTTTTCAAAGGTTTATTTGGCTGTTTTCACTAAATTAAGGCATTGTTAAACCCACACAGGATTTTATGCTTTTGTAATCTGCGTTAAGCAGATTGAGTTTGCATATGATGAAATGTGCTACATAAATAAAATTGCCATTGCATTTATATTCTCATGCTAGTGGTTACATTCATCCTTAAGATACTGTGGTAAATGGTTTAATGAGTAGGGAAATGATGACAATCACATTCACTGGTCTTCAGTCACTAGATCTCAGCCCAGCTGAACACAAATGGGTAGGATGACCAGATCCCAACAAACTAAAAGAGGGAGAAAGTGTATGCTTGTGTGCAACAATGTGGACCTAATACTGATAGGCATTTATTATTATGAGGGACAAACTGTATTTAAATGAGATCTTCCAAGCACCTGTGCTTGGGTTTCAGTGTGGATGTATAGCTCAACTGGCACATTTCTTTTTGAGATTCACAAAAATAAGGACTTTAACCATTATTGAATATTTACTGGTGTTGGAGATGTATTTTAGTAGTTTAGTAGTTTTCAACATATTCCACAAAAATCTGTTTAGCTTGTGACTTAACTTGGAGTAGTAGATGCTCGGTGCCAGCCTTTGCTGCTTTCTTCACAGTTATTCAATAGAAGCCTTTAGAATGAGTGTCTTTTCTTACATTATCAAAATGTGGGACAGAGGGTCATGTGGTCCCCCTAACTATTGGAGATGAGGGACCCTGATATTAATCAACAATCTTCACTTTCTTTAACAAGACACCAAAGGAGGGAATATCTTTAGGAAGAAGCAGCAGAGTTTGAGAAATCCTGAAGTGGATTAAAGTTGTTCTGACAGCAAGTGGTTAAGTGGTTGGATTTTCCCTTAATTTTTCACCCTTCTGTGGGTAACCACACATCTTAAATAGCACTTAACTCCTTGAAATGGCCTCCATAACCATGAAGTATCACCTGTCATGGAAAAAAAAATGCAAATACATTAAAGGAAGTACTATGCCCATTTTACTGTTTTAAAATGGACATGCTACTTATAGATAGTAAATTTGGCTATCATGAATATGGCGTTCTACTTCCTCAGTCCCTGAACTGAGTTAAAATGAAAGAAAAATATCAAACTCTATGAAAATTTTGCTTGACATTGTTCTGTAGAAATTAAGACCCGGTGTTTTGATCTTATTTCATTTCAGCTGTACGTTTTTAGTTGTTTTATTTTTTTTCCTGGAGAGATCATCATGAATCGGTTTAATCAACCAAGCAGTCACAGGACTCCGCTGTTCACCCGGACTTCACACCTTGGAATATCCAAGCATGATCTGGAAAGAGATTCAGGCTTCTCAGGTTTGATTCACTTACATTGCTCAAAAACTAGCACACCTTTTAAGTTTTGTGATTGTTCAAAATATGTTTGAGTTTGTCTGAAAGGACATGTGTCTTGGGATACCTGGGATATAATTAGCCTTTATAAATTTATACTTACAGATAATGACTCAGTTCATGAACAAGGTCAATCCTAATCAAATGTGGAGATCTAGGTCAAATTTTCTATTTAGGCTAGGTTCTGTTGGGGACCTTTATTTACGTTATGAGGTTTGACCTGAATTTGGTTTAGCCCTGAGTATCAAGAAGATGGTATCCCTTTTCTGACATGCTACAGATGTTTATCTACATCTGCCACTGTTTTCATACTGCAAATATTCTTCCACGCACGACAGATCTGTTTTAAACCTAATGAGCCCCATATACCTGTTGTGTCATCTTCTCAGATGCTAGCTCGGAGTACCACAGTACAGTCGAAGTGACTGACTCTGAAGATGCAGCAAGAAATGGGTCAATAGTCAGCCAGGAGCAAACTGGTCCACAAGTGGCTGTGATGGGAGGTTCATACACTGGACTGTCTCCAATGATCATCATGAACAACTTTGTCTTAAAGCAGGTAAAATACAACAGTATGTGTCTGACCACTATGTATTTCATAACTCTTGGAATGTTTTACTGCTCTATTGTTCTTGAGCTGTAGTGCTATATGGAGCTTTGTTTTTTTTCACTCATAGTATTGTTGTGTTTTGCACCCTGAATTTTTATTCTTGTTAGAGATTAGGTAACAACACATATAGCTGGCTCGTGTTTTTTTTTTTTTCTTTAGGCCTACATTTCTGCTAAGTTGTTCACTCTGTGCTTATATGTGTAAAATGCCTCACCTGTTTCTCCTCCACTCTATATCAAGCTCTCACTACACACAGTGGCCTCTTTCACTGACAAACACACACATAGACACACAAAAGTTGAAGATGGGAGCTAAACAGCATCTCTGCAAGCACTCACAATGAGCTGTCATTTAAATTAAACCAACAGATATAAATACCCTGCATCTTCCTTCTCTCATTTTGAGATAATGACGGTTCAATGTAGCCCATCCCTGCACACACACTTTAGTCATTCATCCATTTCAAAGAGGCAGAGAGGCCTCTTAAGACATGTCTCAAGTGGCTCTTATAATGCAAAGGTGTCAACATGAGACACTAAGTAGAAACATTAAATATAACAAAAAATTTATATTGATTTTGATTTAATGCATTAATGGGAAAACAAGCTTGACAAACTTAATGGATACTAATCATCATCGATCCCTGAGCTCATTGACCATAAACAAACTCTGTTATGCTCGTTATGTTAAACAGCTACTGTATCATAGGTGCTATATGATTATTGTATAATAAAAAAAAGTCTTTCTTTCTTTTTGCTTTTTTGTTTTCTCTCTCTCTCTCTTTCTCTCTCTCTCTGTCTCTCTCTCTCTCTATAGCCATCCTCCTTGGCTCCAACAGAAAAACAGTGGAGCTTTCCTTCACCCTTAGAAATAATGCCTCAGTCACAAGTGGTTCTTCTTCAACCCATGGTATCAAATGACAACAGCAGCTCTCTTAAGACTGGTTCTGAAAACATGCGACAGTCAAAAAGCTACATGCCCATCCTCAAATCATATCCCAGAATTGCCCCACATCCCGTGGACACACCCACTAAGAGGGCAGGATCCTCAAGGGTGAGGGGGAGTGCAACAGCAGCATATGACCAGCGACAGAGGAGGCATCATCATGGCCACAGGGTGTACAGCTCACCCAGCCCCCTGTCATCACTGCAGATGACAGCCCAAACCACATCCAACTTTGAAGCACCAACCAACCAAACACAGGCAGCTGAGCATCAGGAGCAGCTTTCCAACACGACTTTCTCCTCACAAGTAGAAACCAGCTCCGTGCCCTCTTACATAGATGAATTTAGGACTGTAACAGAAGACAACGGGATGCTTGCTGACGAATACCAGGATGAGCACTCATTGCGCAGTAATAAGCTGAAACGCTTCAGCAATACCTACAACATACTCAACAAGTCTGGCTTGCTGGGGATCACTATGCGCACAAAGCAGCTGATCAAAGAGAATAAGCGCACCCAGGGCGAGCTGCAGCAGCTTCAGGAGCAGACGACGCTGTTGCTGGAGGCTCTGAACAGTGGAAACCCGCAACTCTGGACTAAACTCCAGCTTTCTCTGCAGGACACAGAAAAGGAGCAGTGGGGGGCGAAAGCTCAGAGCGTCCTAGCCTAAACCATTTCTGGACATAATCATCAGTCCTGAATCTGGAGGCAAGAGGATTAATCAGGAGGTCACAATATGATTTAATAATTGTGGACAAATTTTTTTTACTAGAACTAAACTTCAAGCTTTCACACCTTCATCAGATTGCTCTAGGTGTTAATTATTTTCTACATGAAAGTCAAGAACCCAGACAAATTTAGAACTGCTGGTTGGATATGAAACTAAGGGTCTATCTCATATCCTGTGATGCTGATCCAGCAACATCACAATTAATATTACTGAAGGATCATCACTGTAGTTGACCAGTCAGTGTTGTGATATAATAGCTCTGCAACCTGCTGATAAAGGACTGTGAAATACCATCCGAAGTAGAAAGAGGTGGTATAAAGACCAACAAAGTCTGTATAGATAGCAAATCAGGGTGGATGAGTACATTCAGTCCTATAGTACTGCTCAAGCCAGCTAAATGTCTTTACAGGATAGCAGTGATTAAATCTACTGCCTGTGGTGACATTTTCCATACTTGTGCACTCTGAGCAATGACAGCGATGATTTATTTAGCAGAGCAGGAGATGGGAAAAACGGCAGCAATTGAGAAGAGGTAGGCTACAGAAACTAGAAGATGAAAAGTTTCTCCTCCTCATAATTATGCTAAGCAAGAGGTTTTTTTTATTTTCAATGCCAGAAGACGAAGGAAAAAATTTGCACTGCTGGCTTAAGTTTAGGCAACAAGACTACAAGTACTTGTAGTTTCAGTTAAATATATCTTTTCACAATTATGGATGCGTAGTTGTGACACAACAATGTGATCAGTCCACAGACACTATGACGCTGAGGTCGAAGCAGCCGCTCTTATGAGGTGGGAGTTAGGAAGCATGCTTGTATTTCAAACCCTTGCCTATAATGAATTTTCTTGCCTCTGGTGTTTCAAAATAGCAAGTATCACTTGCAATAGGGCTACAGCTTTTTATTTATTTAGGGGGGGGCTGGAGCTTTTATCATTAAACCAGCGCAAAATTGATGGCACACTGTGGATAAACATTGGCCACTGCCTTTGATAAATGCTTACATGCCAATAAGCTGATGGCCATCCATATGTCTGATTTCATCTCATAGTGATGTTCGATCAGTATATTGGTGCATCCCTACTTAACTGCATTAATGCATGCCTTACAGCACATATGAAGACACATGGGGTTTACGCCTTATACATGCCGTGAATGTTGTTGCTGTGGAGAAAATATGGGGGTAATTTACAATTTTTTTTGAACAAATCCATCACCCGTCTTTAATCAACAGGTTGCTGTCTCGTCTGTTGTTTTTCTTTATTCTTTATTTCTGAAGCGGATGATAAATGAAACTAAATGAGGAGATGCACCTTTTGTAGGAATTGTCTGAGCTGGATAACAATGAGAGTTCAGATGGCTAGCTAGGTCATATGTTTTTAAAAGAATAATTTTATTTAGTATATTATTTATTTTTAATCATGTTTCTGACCAAGATTAAAGCTGTGTGAATACTGTAAACAGAGATTATTGCAAAGATTCTGTTAAGTTCTGTTAAAGTAAGCTTCATTTTTTTTTTTTTTAAAGATAGGAACTTCATACCTACAGCTTGTAGCAAGTGAAGCGCTGTAGCCATATAACTGTCTTGCCTTGGGATTTGTTGCTGTCATTTTCATTCCTACCATAGTTTTATTGGTATTATTACTAATTTAAAGTTTAAGACAATGAAGTGTTTTTGTTTTCTTTCATCTCAGATTTCTGAGTTGCCTCTCAAAATATGTTTATCTGGAGGCCTGTACCTTTTTTTTTTTTTTTTTTAAGTTCATGTTTGTATTTCACATCAATGCTTGAGCAGCTAAGATTTCTGTATTTCTTTATGAGCTTAATGTGGGAAAAAGTTTAAATATACTAAAGGTTTCCAAAGACTTATTATTCTTCTTTGAAATTATATAACAACCCATAGTGTGGCTAGATAATGCATTCAAAGTAGATGTATAAAAATCATCATAAGCACAAGTCGTAAATTTTGTTTTCAATGTTAAGCCTAGGTTCACTTTTATTGAAGAACCATGATTTGTATATTCTGATCATTAGTAATTAAACTAAATATTAAAAACAAAAAGTCTTATTTTAAAAGGGCAAGTTATTACAGTTCAGATACTTTTTTTCCCTGATATTGTCAAGTGTGCTTTGTGTAAAACTGTTGAAGAGCAGTGTGACATTATTAAAGACGACAATTAATCACTTATTGTGATTTGAATACTTTTATTGGTATTACAGGAATAGAGAAAATAGCTCTAGAAATTATACTTATTGAAACCCTAAACATCTTTAACATGAGCAGTGTGTCTGTAGCTGAAGAATAACAGTGAAAAGTCCTTAATATTATTATGCAGAGCCCCTTTATTATTAGCAGTATGGTGAATACCTCATCTTTGGGGTCATCTATAAGCATATAAGACATGGCTTCATGGCACATTGTGAATAATACCCTGGATAATAGTATATTAATCGTCTTTACATCTTCCCCACCCATTCTTCTAAAGGAGGACTCCCTCATCAAACTGAGTCATATTACTTTGACTAGAGTACATCAGGCTCAACATGCAGTTGTCACAACATTATTGTCGAGCCTGGCAGTTTATGCTGCAGACAAACTTGTTTCCTTGTCTGATAGCCCTTAATGACAAACGTGAGTCACTGTCATAAAAACTACCCAAAGTTTCCTGAATGTCGCATTGTAGCATCTTAATAGGATGTGTGGAAGAACAATGCACTTTGATAATCTCAGCGCACCACATGGCATAGGCTGTCAAATAATCCAAAACTGCAAAGCTGTGAAGGCATGCAAAGCCATCTTTATATTTTTATGGAAGCGTTCAGTATGAGTAAAACTGCTGGATTTCCAAAAATGACCAGCTTATTTGTGTTAATAGTGCCTTTTAAAAAGCTATCTAAAGGATACACTTAGACTATGCACTTATTTCACATTGCTTGTATGGCTCCTGTCCTTAAAGGAATGTGTGCTAACAGCTATTTTACATACTACTTTAAACGTCAAAAAGCATCCTGTCCATATTCAACATCGTTCACCGCATGGGTCCCTAGAAAGCATTTTCTACAACATGTGTCACTTGTTTGACCTGTGGGGAGCTATCGTTACGATATGTGTTTTTTCATCAGTCCTGTTTATGTGCGTCTGCGTCTTCAGAGCACACCTCCGCTGTCTGCACAGGCAGTATAAGGCCAAGGATCCAGCGGGTACCAAAAACATCCTTGAGGTTAGCTCTCCAGGGGTTGTGATTCTCCGCAAGTTGCCCTCTCTGCATCTGACACCACGTCTGCCCCCGGGCAACCAGCAGCACCTGCTGACAACAGAAACCTGCACACACCAAACCGATGCCCAGCCACACATAGAGCATCAGCACCAGGAACAACTGCAAGCCTGAGATTGTTCCTGTGAAGAGATATTGAGGAAGAGAAATTAGTATTTCATTGTAAGAATTTCCTTACTTTCTGTTAGAATGGTGGATACTCATATTAAAGATAGCCAAAGTATTAAATAATGAGGTCAGTGTATATACAAGTAATACCTGTGACCCAAAAGCTCAGGCAGATTGACCTAAATGCTCTGTTTTAGACCATTTTTTTCAAATCTTGGGATGATATCAATAAAAGCAGATATCCTTAATATGGCCACTTCAGGCACACAGCTTTGGGTGTGAGTGCAGAAGCCCTGCTGCCCTTCTGTTTAAACCTTCTGTTTGCAATCAGAAGAAAGTCAGCTGAATGGGAATGAATTGAGGGGTAGCACCATAAATAAAGATAATTTTAAGCTGTGAATTATGCAAACTCTAGTAGAGTACAACAATAAAAATATTAAGCTGGAAATTAAATCCCTCTGAATTATTAGCTTCTTTGGAAAACTCACCCATGAAGAAGTAACCAGTGGAGAAAGGGAGAAGAGTCAAAAAGGTCAGAGGGTTCTCAAAAGAGATGGAGTACTCCACTGTCAGAAAGGCCACACCAAGAACCAAAGAGTATAAACATGTGCATGATGTGTAGATGCAAAACATGATGAAGTAGCGCATGTTTTTGTTGCCGATGCAGTTTCCAGTAAAAAAACAGTGGTGATCCCTCTTGAGAATAACTTTCTTGCAAAGTTTGCAGAAGTGACGGCCGTTGAGGAGGTAGTGCGCGTCCACTTTATCCGAGCAGTGTGGTGAACACACTGGAATCACAGTCTCTGCACTTTCAGCTGGGTATATAATAGTCATTATGTAGTTCCCCAATGCATTGAACATCAAGAAAAGGAACACAACTGTATGAAGAACTGTAGACCCCTGCAGTGATGTACCTGGACTTGGGAAAATTGTTGGGATGAAGAAGCCAAAGTGCAAAATGAAGGTGACCGCTGTAGCCATGAAAAAGTATGCAGGTGCTACAGCATTGAGAAGTCTCAGTTTTAACATCCTGGTGAACATATCTGTGTGGGAGTAAAGAACACAGTTAACAGAAGGAGTGCAAGTGGAAAGTGACTGTGAAGAAGTTTGGGGTCAGTTTGAAATGTCCTTGTTTTTGAAAGAAAAGCACATTTGTTTTTATCTAATATAACATGAACAATTACCAGAAATGTTCTAAATAACAATAATCGGTGGAATCATAAATCATTTATGATTTTAAATGGGATATTAAATAAAGAGGCCTATTTACAACATCCACCACTCTTTCTGTTTAGTTTATTGTGCTTTTTGTATACAACAACACTGTTGGTCTCCCAGTACAGCCTTTGGTCGATGTGGATGCCCAGGTAGTTGTACTCCTTCCCCACACCAACATCCTGTCCCAGGATAGACACAAGGCGTGGAGACGTCGTCTGAAATCGATCACCACGTCTCTGGTCTTACTCACATTCAGAAGCATGCCATTCTTCCAAGACCACCCCCAACACTAATACAGCCAACCACTGCAAAATCATCAGAGTATTTCTGTAGGTGGTATATATTCTGTATTCTATAGGTGGCATATACATATGTATACTGTTGTGATCAGAAGTTTTCATATAACTTTCTTCTGAAACTCATCAGATACTGCTCCCTTCACAAAGCACCACAATCTGGCTTGTATGGGTGTAATATGATGAAGATGCTGGCTCAGGAACAGTCTAGCATCTGTTGTTTAATGTAAAGACTGATGTTTGCACTGTTTTGTGGAAGGACTAGAACACTGTTAAATAAAAACTTTTCTCTCTCTTTTTTTTATTGTGGCAATTTACTGTGTGGAATAGTTTTTATTTCTTAAAGCAAGGAAATAGGTCTCTGTAGGCACATGCAGACATTTCATTAGAAATCAGAAATGATTCATGATGAATGAATCCATTCATCATAGCTCATACTTCTGGCCAATCTGATGTTAGATGAAAATGGAAAGTAAACCCCAAATGTACCCCAAAACAGAGCATACTGTAGTGCAATTTTGGCAAGAGGCAAATCACATTACCAGCCTATAAAGATTGTTAAATACCTAAAGAGCTGGCAGTGTTGTTTGCAGTTTACAGAGCAACAACAGTCTTAATCCACTAATAAAGTAATTTACTTGTAGGGTGATTGTTATATTAGGATAACTGAATAAATTAGTAGCAGGTTGGAGGGAATGACCCTTCCAAGAACACAGGTTGGTCCAAGGAAGGGTCAAAGGCTTTCCACCATCTCCAGATGCTTGCTCACAGGGGATCGATTGCTGGAGTTTTCTGTTGAATATTATAGGCCATTTGCCTTTATATATACAGCTCTTATATAAATAAAATGGAATTTGATTTTAAACTATCCACCAGGAGCATAGTGCAGACATTTTAATAGAAGAGACTGAAGAGAATGTAAGCCTGCTGCTTAGAAAAAAAAAAACTCATTTCTGAGCAAAGTGGGGGTGGGTACTCCCAGGGGCCACTGAGAATAGCAATAATGTCTTATCCCTCTCTCTGTCATCTCATCTTCTGCAGCACTAAAATATGCGCAACTCGCAGGCTGTCAAACCACGAAAAGGAAACACGACCAAATTTAAAAGTTGGTCTTTACGTTCCTCATTAGAGGGCAGTGACACAACACTGTGGATGCCACAGAAAGCATCTATAATATTACTGTAGGGTCATCTCCCTCGAGTTCTATTTTCTTTGAGAATTAGATTATATCGTTTCCAATATGATAATGATTGCGCCAGTAATTTTATTTCCGTAATTTTATCTCCATGGTGCCGACGCATCTGCCTACCTGCAGATGTCAGAGGGCGGAGGAGCTGTCCTTTCAGCACTACGGAGCTCAGGAGCTTCTTCAAACGCACACAAGAAGGCGTCTTTGAGAGACACTGACGTCGTTTTTACATCACCGCATCAACTCCTTTATCTACCGCCGCCTGCTGGTCCGGATCCGTCTGTGTTCCTCTTCTTTATTTTTTTCCCCCTTTTGGGAGTTCATTCACCTTTTGCTACTAACGAGACAAAATCAAACATTTTAAACACATAAAATCCGACGACTCTTCAAGCAGTATTTTTTTCACAAACTTATTTTTCCATATTTAATTACATATAGATCTATTAAATAAGTATGCATTTGTGTAATAATAATTTTATGAGATTTAATTGTCCTTTACTTCCTTTGCATGTTTATTGTTTTCTGCATTTTCAAAGGATGATTGCTGAAGGTGGCTAAGGAAAGAAATGGATGGATGGATGGATGGATGGATGACAAAAAGTAGGACAATGCAGGGAAAAACGAATTCAGTAGGTGGCAATACATCCTCAATTATTTTACCTCCTGTGCTGTTAGCGTACAGGTACATAAGCTAGTCTCAGTCTCAATAAAACAAGGTTGAATAAAAAGCTATAAGACTGCTCCTTGCATTTTCTGTCTCTTGTTAACATGACTTACTCACACAAACACCCCATACTAAAAGCATGTAGTTAAAGCACAGCTTGCTGTGCAGGTCTCAATAAAGGCAACAGGAATTTGAAACTCTAAAGTTACATCTACACATTTACACACACACACACACACACACACACACACACACACACACACACACACACACACACACACACACACACACACACACATGACTCAGTAATACAAACAGTATTTCACCAAATTAATTCTACAGTATTTTACTTCAGGAATTTAAGACTATACGCTTTTCTCCCCGTCACTATACTGAACAGGTTCATCATTTTATTTATTTTTATAAATAATAAAAAATGAAGCAGCAATAATAAATAAGTTTTAAAAAGACATGATCGCTGAGATTTTCATAACAATTAATTGTTTTCAAATATTTTTTTTCTCTAATGGCATAAACCATTGTATGTATGGGATGCAAACTGATATAAATACCATAATCCAGTGTAATATGTAGATTTCATTGGATTGCTTTGCATTTACTATATATAATAGCAAAACAAGTTTCAATTTGTGTTGCTATTATGTGGTGGGGGGAAATTCCCCCTATCTGGCGGGATCCGTTAACGTTAAAAAATGTAAATAATTTCCACAGCTAAGCTAAATCGACCTTAGTAACTTTCTAATACTGCGAATAAAATTAAAGTATTGGCATTACCATTGTTGGACGCTCCCTTAGCGCCTCCAAGGTAGGTGTTTAATTGTCTGACGACCCCTGAGAAGGTGGGAGTTTCTCTTGTTTCTTGGTGTTAAAGAAAAATCAGCAGCATCCCTATCACCGCCAGACGTCAGCGATAAGGGAGTTTTGCAAGGTGAGTGAGGTGAATTTTAAAGTCGTACGTCCGTGGAGTGATAGAAATGTAAACCGGGAGGCTTAAATGCGCTACTAATGGCGCAATCGTCTTCATCAAGTTACAGAGCTGAGGGAAGGTGGGTGTGCAGGGTGCTGCGAGTGCTGCAGTGAGCGGGGGAAACAGAGTCGCTGAAAAATGTCTGATGAGCGTGAACGCTGCCTTTTCTTTTATACATAAAGATCTGAAGATTTAGGGAACGTTCAGGAGTTCATAGTAGGGGTGGAGGTGTTGTGGCTGGTGAAGATGAGCTTATCTCTGGCAACGTGTCAGACTATTGCACCCAAACCAGGTGCATCATCACTTCTCTCTGTCACACCTATTGTTCCCGATTGTTCTTCGTGGAGTCATTCGGGTGGCAAACCTTGAGTGAGCATCATTTTCTGGAATTTAGGGGGACCATTTTTATGATAATAAGCCTTTGAGGCTTCCATTCATGCTGCCACCTTCTGTCTGCTGCTGTTCATTTTGGACTCTGATGGATAGGACAAAAAATATTATGCTGGTCAACTTCTTGTGACTTGTTGATTCTGTGCTTATGCTACTGCATAGTAACTAGGTTTTAACGCTAGGGTTATCCTATAAAATAGTGTTTTAAATGTGATTCTTGGAGCAAACTGAGGTTTTACACTAAGTAAAGCGGCCCTTCTTTGACTGTGTTATTTCTTGACAATGCGTGATGCTCTTTGGAGAGGAGAGGCAGACTAGTAAACTGACATTTTGTTCCATTTCCGACTCTGATGAAGGGAGGTGGCCTTAAAAATGGCAGATTTGCACTGGACTTTTGACATTTTAGTGGATTATGTCAAACCATAATGAGAGCTTGAAAATATGACTAATATGACTAAATGCCTTATTGAGTGGAAAGTGATATTCAGATTTTAGAAAGGAAGCAGAGAATAATCTCACAAGACTCGATATATGCATGGCTCATCACACCAGATAAATGACAGTGATGATGGCAATTAGTGTTGTTTATTAATTAGAGAGGAGCCCTATCCTGTTTTCAGGCTCCCAATTATGCGTCTTCTATAAATAGAGGTATTAGGCTTTCAGAAACATCTCAGAAAATCCAAGAAGGGTCGGAATTAGCGCCACTCTTTGGAGTAAACAAAGCCTGGTGGGGTTTAAAGGTCATTTTAAAAATCCAAGAATTCATAATCACTGCAGATGCTTTAAATGGAGAGAGAAACTGTAACTTTTTACCTCAGTCTCTTAAAAAATGTGTAACAGATGTTTACACATGATAGACAAGAGCATTTACTAAGTTTGCAAGGTAATAAACTGGTTCAGTAAAATATATATAATTTTCATAATTTAATGTCTGACAATTGTCTGTGCCAAAATGCTGCTTTCTCACCGAAGTGCTGTACATTACTTGCAGGAGTTGAGGGCTATCCCTTTATAATTTGATCCCCCTGAGTACACTGTAATTCTCCCAAGAAAAGGCACCAAACTAATGCTGGTCATCTTCAAGTGTCACACAGACATTAATATTTTAAAAGACTCTAAACTGAGATTGAAAATGGGCTTTTAGTAGTGATACGGATATGGTTCACTCGTGCAGCATCAAGCAGCTGTAAAAGGGATGGACAGTACTGAGAGGTATTGTGTTCATTTTCTTAACATACTTGATGTGTTCGGTTGTTTCTTTTTGTTTGTTTCAGCACCTCAAGTAGGAGGACAGCTCCAGCTGAACAAGTTCTTTGCGGTTTTAGGAGTTTAGATAAAAGTGCAAAGCATGAAATAATCTCATATTATGCTGGGTGCAACTTGGAAAGAATGAAAGAGGCAGGCTAAATACCATACACAAGTGCAAATGGTAAAGGTACCAAATTCGGTTGACTAAATATCAGACTAAATTATTTGATATTACTTGGTGTGCCACACTAAAACCAAGCACTGGATTTTCGAAGACCTGCCTAATGTATTTCATATCCTACACACCCCACAGGATTAACTGTATCCTGTCTCATCATATATTATGTAATCCTGGCTGGTGGACCAGACTAGCAGTCAATATACAATAATGATAAATCAAAAAACAAGTGCACCCTTTTTCAATTTTAGGGGTTTCTTTTTCTGTCAACAACATATTAATTATTATATGGTGTCATTATTCTTCTAACAAAAACTAAGCCAAAATGCAGAAGCAGTGTGCAAAAAACTAAGTACACCCCATGATTCAGTGGTTTGTAGGACCACATTTGGCAGCAATGACTTTAAGTAATCATTTTCTGTGTGACTTTATCAGTCTTTCACATCATTGTGGAGGAATTTAGGCCCACTCTTCTGTACAGTGTTCATGGATGTTAGCAGGCAGTTGTTTATGTACAACTCTCTTAAGTTCTGACACTCTGATTCTTTTCTTTCTCAGCAGTTCTGTTGTGGATGTGCTGCTGTGCTAGGGATCATTGTCCAGTTTCATGACCCAATTTCACCAATCTTTCACTCTCACAGATGTCTGTGTATTTGAGCCAGGAAGCAGAGAGAGGTAGCCCACACCGCTGACAGCTTTCGCACATTTCTGTGTAGTGTCACACATGGGTCATCCTGTTGACTTTCCCTCCTTCCCTTCTGGTAGTGATACCGATGATGGTAGTGGTAATGTAGGCCCTCACAGTGAGAAATGTAGTGCAGGTATGTCTTGTGTGTGCCACACATTCATGATTGCACCGTGTATTAGAGGCATTTCTACGAGTCACCTCCCCAGCCCTACATCCCAGACTGCCAAGTGGAAATAAAAATGTCAGAAAACCTTTTGCTCTCCTCTTCACAGAGGATTGAACACAAACAGAATATCAGAACAAAGCAAAGGCTGACGATGCCTCAGTTAGCTGTGAAGCCTCCATTTGTATTCCACCTATCATCCAACCACAGCATTTGTAGGCTCAGCTTTGGTTTTTTTGGTTTTTGATGTCTTTGGTAGAAAGTAGGCTCCCTGCTATTTGAGATTCAAGCTGTGAATTTTTACTGCTGTTCCACAGACAGACAGTATCACAGTGATGCTGATGCATGCAGCATTGTCACTGATGGATTGTGCACAGACTGTCACATAGAACCACCCTGCCATAAGTTTCCTATAGAATGAGGAAACGACACCAGATATTCACAATATTTTTATACTTCTTACTGACAGTGCATTTTGTGGACTAGCAGTCATATCGGATATACCTCCTTAGGCATCAAAGGGGTCACAGGAGCACAAAATGGCATCACGTGTGATATAAGCATGCTGTAACCTACTAACTATATTTTATACTTTTTTCAGTTTACAATTATCAGATCAATCTTATTAATCAAAATAAAATTAAGCAAATATATCACATATTCATTCTAGTCTTTTATGTCAAAGTTTTAACTGCTGGTCACACAGTACAGTATGTTTATAGAGTATGCTACAAATTTCCTCCATTCCCAGGGGCTTTTGTGTAAAGCATTATCCCCTCAAACCAGAGTCTGAATATATTTATATATTCAAATTAAACAAATTAAAGTATAATATTTGGGTTTTTTTTATGTTTTTCACAGTATTATGTCCATAAATTGCACTTAACTTTGTTTTCAAATAGCCGTGATATGTAATAAATGGAATGCACATGTATAGTTGATACAATGTGAAGAGCCAAATAGAGAAAGTAATAATTAAGTGATAATTAAATCTATATCCATCAGGCTCTGCAAAATGTCCAAACCCTGACATTTTTTTGTATGTTGGGCAATTAAATGCTACTTTTTATATAAATGTGGTTCAGATACTTACAGGCAGTTGATGTTTCTCTGAATTAATCTTTTCCAATGGATAGGATTTTATGGTTGATGTGGAGGTGAAGTTAATACTGATTGGGGCTCAGGTTTTCTCACAGGCCCAGTTTTAGGATCGTCTACAGCAGAATTTGCGGTGCAAGAAGCTTTAGGTAGAATCTTCCAGATCCTGTGTGGTGTGCAAAGAAAATGTAGATCAGACAGGTTCTGTAGCTACTGAACAGATCAGGTACAGAGTCTTCAAGCATATGTATCTTAGAGCCAAGAGTCACAGACGCCAGATTGGTCCTAATGAGGACTGGCCCAGTCCACACAGCAACAACAAGGCAGACACACACAAAGTCCCCTCGGGGCCTTCTGAGCATGTGCAGCCAGACAGGAAGCAGGTGTTAGGTTTGTTGAGGACGGCCTGCATGTGCAGTCATCGCTCCAGTCATGCAAGGGCTCATTCAGCCTTCGGAAAGAGGCTGGGTGAGGAGGGGATGCTGCATTAACTGTGAGCTCTGAGCAGACTCACCTCAGCGATCTGTGCTTGTGTGTGTGGTGTGATAAAGAGTAAGTTATGAAAAGAGTAAAGCCTCCTCCCTTCTCCTCCACTGAGCAGGTGGTGAGCAGATTGCATTAAAAACCCCGCCCCATTTCCCCCCTGCCTCAGGGTGAGTCTGACGAGGGTTGCCCATCCACACATCCAGCTCCACCCTCCATCCAAAGCCGTCACAGCAGAGGATGTAGCTCCTGCAGAGTTAGGAATAAGATGCACTCACACATGACATCCCCATCAAAACAGCAACAGTCTACCAATCATATGCACTACACCAGGGTTATTATAGTTAACGAAAACGAACGAAATAACGAAAACTGAAATTGAAAAAACATTGTCGTTAACTGAAATAAATAAAAACTATAATTAAAAGGAAAAAACGATAACTAATTAAAACTGAATTGTGAGTTTACAAAACTAACTGAAATTATCGATAAACTGACTTTCATTTACTTGTTTTTTTGGGGTTTTTTTTAAGCCTTGTGGATTGATATGAAATCATTGTTTCCGCTCTCCGAGTTTAAGCTGGGAGCGCCACAGGACAACTGTGTGAGTGCGCATGTGCGTGCGCTCACCGCGCTGGTCCGCAAAGTAATGGCTGCGGTCTGCCGAGTCCCGTATGGAGGTTCTTTGAGTACAAACACCTGCACACGACCACAAGGTAATTAACACACACAATCCAGCTACACAAGCATAAATGCGGACATGAGGTCGGCAACTTCTGTAGGTTGTGTACAGAGGCCGCAAAGACCCTGTAGGTTTAATTAGCGAGCATCTAACCAAGCTAGCTCCAAAACAGAAGCAGCTTCAGGTGGTGAGAACATCAGGATGCAGCTGGATTTGAGCTTTGACTCCTTCAAAGAGTTTGTTTTTGTTTAACACCACATGTAGGCGTTATTAATCTGCTGCACTGATGCTGAAGTTTATTGTGGAGTTTATTGTAGAATTTATTGAGTTTGGGAGTTCATGTTTTTCTTTGTTTCTCCCTGATTATGCTCATGTGTGGCCTTAATATTACACAAATTTAGCATGTGTTGTGAACAGTTGGTTGTTGACTATATTTCTTTAAACTGTATCTTTTGTCAAGTTTTCATTACACAATAGTCACTTTTGCGCCTTGAATCTTGCACCTGATTAGGTATGAAAATACTAAAACTAATACTGAAACTAACTGAAACTAACTAAAACTAAGCATGAAACCAAAAATAAAAACTAATAAAAATGAGCAAAACCACTCTGAAAACTAATTAAAACTAACTGAATTAGAGAAAAAAAAAGTAAAAACTAACTAAAACTAAACTATAATGTAAAATCCAAAACTATTATAACCCTGCACTACACGATAATGGAAATGTT
Organism: Archocentrus centrarchus; assembly: GCF_007364275.1. Taxonomy (NCBI): domain Eukaryota; kingdom Metazoa; phylum Chordata; class Actinopteri; order Cichliformes; family Cichlidae; genus Archocentrus; species Archocentrus centrarchus. The sequence goes on along the minus strand of NC_044367.1, from coordinate 10,945,441 downwards.
TTGCACTTGAATATTAAGCTGTTCAGGCAGAACATACTATGTATAAATGTAACTGATGAGCTGAAGAGCTCACATTACTATGTTCCTGATTTTGGAAACACACTCTCAACCCGGGCCTTGCTTTGATAAGAAATTATTAAGCCATTATTGAGCTTCTGGTGGATTATTTGAGGGCTTAATCGTGTCCTGCAGGAAATGGAAGAGGCAAAGATCTACCACAGCTGCTCTTGGGTGTGTTGATGGAGAACCACAGGGAGTAGACAGAATAACATAAATTGCCTTAAGCTTTGAAGTCACACAATTACAAATGTTGCCACGACAGTTAAAATCTTTCAAACTCCAGTGTCAGAAAAAAAGCATGCATATTGTAGTGGTGAACTTCTCATTTCTTGTTCATTTTTCATTGACAGTATCTTCATCCCTGCTGCTCAGCCCTCAAGTCTGCTAAGCAACCCTAAACCATAATATTTCCATAGTCTTGCTTTAAACTTGGCATCATGTTCTTCTCCCGAAAAGCCATCCTTGCCCTGCATCAAATATGGCTGCTATTACTATAGCCAAACATCCGTAGTTTTGATGTATCTGTCTGGTGAACATTATTCCAAAGGTCCCGGTCTTTGGCTGTATGTTAATTGTCAAACTGTAGTTTTACTCAGATATTCTTTAACAGCAAGTCTTCATTGCATTTTAAATACTGCATGTGCAGTCACTTTTTGTTTTTAGATGCACGCAGTTGCAAGAGTCACCTGCAGATCCTGGCATGAAATTCTGGCATTCTCCATCAAGCAGACTGCTTTTATTAAAATTATGATTTATTTCTGATTTTACACAGTGATGAACATCAGAACAGACAGACACTCCAGTAATGTCATAAAACATTAATTGGAATAATAAACATGAACCAGCAAATGACACAAAAAACAAAAAACAAATATTACCATACCAAAGTTGGTAGGTAAAAAAAAAAAGAAAAAGAAAAAAATACATAAACAGAAAGACAATAAATAAATAAATAAACATTTCATAAATACATTTTTAAAAAGAGGGGAAGAGAAAATTTTTAAATAAAGGGGGTACATTAAAAAGAAAACAGCTAAAGGGCTTAATATATTCTGTGCTACTGTAATTGATGAGAGTTAGGTACAGGGTATGCACAGCTACAACTGGGATGAGTGGAGATAGCACCGCTCATGGGGTTACATCCAGTGATTCAAGAGTGGTGACCAGATTTTTGAGAATGTGGTTTCATAGCCTTTGAGAGAGTACCTAAGCAGACTGCTCTTAAGTTGTATTTTCTATCATCAGCCTTTCCTAATTTGTTTGATTTTTATGGCTTACAGACATCAGAAAATTGTGTTTGGGTCTAGCCTTGCAAGACACTGCTACAGCATATAAATCATCTAAGAATTAACCTCCATGATGATATACTAGAGAAGCTGCATGATCTTGAGCTGCTGCAGAAAATAGGCTTCAAAGTCCTTTGTATCTGATGCCAGTGGCCAGGGGAAGGGATACCATAAGCAGTGTACAAAGAAGCAGAAGTGTGGCAAGAGGAATTAGGCCTAACACAAACCAAAGCTGGAGAGCTTCAATGGATTCTTGATAAGTGTGTCAGCCATTGATGCTTGATTCACTGTCTGTCCCTCAACATGATTGACAAGGGGGCAAAAGCAGAGCAGCACTACGTTCTTTCAAGTTGAACTGAGGGCAGAACGGAGGCTGCACTGACTCCCCATCTTATCTTGAGGTACAGAGTACGTGTTATTACAAATTACCTACATAGCTCTCTCTACATAACCCTTGTACTTTTATTAAACTACTAATTTTAGCCTTTGTACCTTTAAGGCTCTCATCTGAGAGCCAAGTGACAGTTATTTGTTTAATTTTCTTGGCCCATCTCCTACTGACTTTATCCCATACATCTCAGCATTCTGCAAGATAGAAGGCAATCTCCCACTATATGTGCGCTCTCATGTCATCTGAGTTTTATTGGTTTGATAAAAGTCAAATAAAGAAAGATTCTTTTCAAATGCTTTTTAAAAACTAGGATTTTGGTGATTTTACCTTTAGAAAAAACTGTAGGGCATGTCTGACTAAAAGAAAAGCTCATGCATATTCTACCAGCTCCGAGCCTTTGCAAAGCAGACGATAAGGGAAATGTCAAATCTTTTCTGTCCGTGCAGGTGCTTCTGTCTCACGCAGAGAACATACTTTGCAAACACAAACAGAACAGTGGTGGGGGATAAAATGTTTAACAAGGCTGCAGTCAAGAAGAGAAGAATGGCTCTGAAGTTGTGAATCATTTATTTAGTTGTACCTGGGGTTGTATCATGGCTATTGTGACAGCGAGTTGATTAAGTGCAGACGTTTGGAAGTCAAGAGAAGTTTACATTTTATGTACAGTTCTTTATTCTGGAAACACGGGCTCATCGCTCTCTTATTCCCTCAGACAGGTGCTATGTCTTGATCCAGCTGAATGTTTTATGAAAGAAGGAAAAGCTATACGGCGACTGTCCAACTGCTTTATGGTATTTATTAGCCCGTGGTGCAGCTGGGAATTAGATTCCAGCCCCTCTAAAGCAAGTTCATATGTAGACATAACCATATTCCCTGGCATGGATTTTATATGATAGCAGCTTCTTATTTCAGCATGACAAATCAGTTGTGAAGATACATGGTGCAGTTATTGAAAGGATACTAGAAGCTAATAGTGGATGCTTCTTTGTCTTGTTTTCACAATCCAGTGTATCCAGTGTTTTTAACTTACACTGTGGAGGACAATGTGCGTTTGTTTGGTTCGCTGCTTTGGTCCAGACTGAAATAAAAAAAATATATATAAATTTTTGTACAGATATTCATAGTACACGGAAGATGGATCTTAATGACTTTGGAAGCCCCCTGTCATTTCTCTTAGCGCCACCTGTTATTTTTGTTTTTGGTGTGATTGTTTAACAGCTATTGATGTGAAATCTGGTTCACACTTCCATGTCCCTGTCAACATGAATTCCACTCACTTTGGCAAACCACTGACTTCTCTCATGCCGTGCCTTGAGTCATCAACGACAAGTGTGACCAAATATGTTCAGTCCGGTTCCCATCAACAAATAATTGTACATCTTGATGGTACCAGGTTGAACCCCCTTTTGCCTAAAGAACTGTTTTAATTTTTCATGGCATAGATTCAGCAAGGTGCTGGAAACATTGCTCAGAGATTTTGGTCCATATTGACACGATATCATCACACAGTTGCTGCAGATTTGTCAGCCGCACATCCATGATGCAAGTCTCACGTTCCATCACATCCCAAAGGTGCTCTATTGGACTGAGATCTGGGGACTGTGGAGACCATTTGAGTACAGGGAACTCACTGTCATGTTCAAGAAACCAGTTTGAGATCATCTGAGCTGCGTGACATGGTGCGTTAACCTCCTGGAAGCAGCCATCAGAAGACACACTGGGTTTTTTTTGTTTTTTTTTTATTTTATTTAAACATCTATCAACAACAGGTCGTTGACCACAGGGACAAAGCAAACATGGCGTATGTTTTTTGTTTTTTTCCTTCCCTTTCCCTTCTCCTTGTTCCCCCTCCCCCTCCCCATCTATCCCCACCCTGCTGCAAACAATGAAACAACAAAATAAAATGATATAACGGGAAAAAAAAAAAAATACAGCTGAAAGACCACAAGCATGAAAACCCAGGAAACAACCCAAAAAACGTGAACAACTTACGAACAGGCGTCCACACAAGCATGGGTACACAAACCAAGTCAGGGCATGGACGTTTAAGACTGCACAGATTGTCAATCACTGTCAAGAGCCGGAACCACAGGGAACCGTTGAGGCCGCCGGGCTGGAGGGACAGGCACACACGCAGCAGAACCAGCTCCTGCGTGAACTTCAGGCTCGAGGGAGGACATCCAGTCTCTCTAAATAAAATACTAGAGGGGCCCAAGTTTTATAAAATTTTTGGATCGAACCTCTAACACAAAACTTGATCTTCTCTAACTTAAGGAACAGGGTCAGATCTTTCAACCAAAGAGAAGCCCTGGGTGGGTGTTCTGATCTCCACGCTAATAGTATTCTTCTTCAGGCGAGGAGAGTTGAAAAAGCCAGTACATTTTTAAAGTCATGTGTTAATGATGTGCCCTCCCCTGGAACTCCAAATATTGCCAATTCAGCGCTGGGTTGGATACCTATTTCGAAAGCCTCAGATAGGATCTGAAAGATTGTAGACCAGAAGCTGCGGAGTTTGTTACAGGACCAGAACATGTGAGTTAGATTTGCCGGGGCTATATGGCAACGAGCACAGGTTTCACTGACTGTAGGATAAATCCTTGAGAGTCTGGCCCTGCTGTAATGAATCCTATGGAGGACCTTGAACTGAATTAGTCCAAGTCGAGCGCATGATGTTGACCCACTTACTCTACGTAATGCGTGGTTCCAGGTCTCATCAGAGATGTGTATCCTAAGTTCTTCTGACCATTCTGCTCTGATCACATTGAGCTTTACTGCATTGAGTGATGAGATGCTATTATAGATTTTGGAGATGAGACCTTTACAATGTGTAGGGATTTGCAAAATTATGTCCATTCCTCCCTTTGGGGGTAAGTTGGGAAAGCAAGGACTGATGTTGCGAACAAAGTCTCGAATCTGGAGATATCGAAATAGGGAGGAACGTTGTAAACTAAATTTAGAGGAAATAGCATCAAAAGTAGCAAAAGTACCATCTATATAAAGGTCACTAAATTTACTTAAGCCTGCTCTCTGCCATTGGGCAAAGACAGAGTCTAACATGGATGGCAGGAAAACATGGTTATCACATATGGGACTATAGACAGAGAATTTTGTCATGTTGAAGTGTTGTCTAAATTGTGACCATATTTTTAGGGTGGAGATTACAACTGGGCATGAAGAATGTTGCTTAGGTTAGAGAGGGAGCTTTGAGGTGACTAATGCAGGGAATGATGATGGCTTACATGCATTCAGTTCTAATTGGCACCAATCAGCATCCGGTTGTTGGAACAAACAGACTACCTTTTGTAGGTTTGCTGCCCAGTAATAATACAACAAGTTAGGTAGAGCCATACCCCCCTCTTCCTTTTGTCTCTGAAGGAAACGCCTACTGATTCTGGGGTGTTTATTACTCTATATGAATGAGGACAGCTGTTTATCAATAAGTCTGAAGAATGATTTTGGGAGAAAAATTGGGATACTCTGAAAGAGATACATAAATCTTGGCAAGATGTTCATTTTAATACATGCTACTTTGCCAGCTAGGGATAAATTTAGAACACTCCACCTCTGTAGGTCGCATTTAAGATTATTAAGCAGAGGGGTGAAATTTTTTCCAAACAAATCAGAAAAAGAACGCGTCACGTTGATTCCTAAATATTTGAATCCTGTTCTAGAGAGGGGGAAGGGCAAGTCAGTTTCTGTAATTTGGAGTCCAGCATTATTAATTGGAAAACATTCACTATTTAGGAAGTTCAACTTATATCCTGAAAATTTGCCAAAGCGGTTTAGCAAGCTCACAATGTTGGGGGCGGATGACACTGGGTCCGAGATGTAGAGCAATAGGTCATGTGCGTATAAGGACAGCCGATGTTCCTGCTGTTCTCTGTAAATACCCTTAAAGCTCTGTGAGGTCCTAAGCATAATTGAAAGTGGTTCAATAGCCAAAAGGAGCGGGCTGAGAGGACAAACCTGCCGGGTACCCCTGGATAAAGAGAAGGGCCTAGACCTTGTTCTGTTAGTGATTATACTTGCTTTGGGCGATGTATATAACAGTTGTACCCATGATGTAAATTTGGGCCCAAACCCAAACCTAGCCAAAACTGCAAATAGGTAGGGCCACTCGACCCGGTCGAATGCCTTCTCCGCATTGAGGGAGACCACAACCTCAGGGGTAGAACACACACTGTTGTGTGGAGATGGAGAGCTGGACATAGTTGTCAACAGTACTCAGGTAGGCTGCGGCATTTAAATGATGCTCATTTGGTACTAATGTCGCAGCAGATTTTGAGCCTATGGAAGCTTGTTTCCACCACTGAAAATAAATTACCATCCATTTCTCAAAAATTTCAAGTTAATAAGTCAAAATTTTGACTACTTCTACCAGCAGTCACATCATCAATAAACACTAACCTGGTGACCTGATTCCACTGGCAGCCCTGCATGCCCATGCCATAACATTGCCTCCTCCATGTTTGACAGATGATGTGGTATACTTCAGATCATGCACTGTTTCTCTCCTTCTCCATACTTCCGAATTCTGATTTGAGTTAATTGTGGTTTCATTTTCAGTTTTTTTTTTTTTTTTTTCGGAAATGTGCAGGCCCCTTTAGATGTTTTCTGGCAAAGGCTAATCCAGCCTTCCTGTTCTTGCGTGTAACCAGTGATTTGCACCTTGTTGTAAATTGTCTGTATTTACATTCATGAAGGCGTCTCTTGATTGTAGGCTCTCTCGCTCTTTTGTAAGTGTTCTTAACTTGGTTCGATGTTGTGAAGTTGTTTTTCTTAACTATGGAAATGATTCTGTCATTCTGCACTTTTGTTGTCTTCTGTGGTCCTTCAGGCCTTTTGGTGTTGTTGAGCTGTCAGTGAACTCATTCTTTTAAAGAAGGTACCAGATTGTTGATGTGGCCACTTCTGAAGCTTTTGCTATCTCTGACAGGTTTATGTTTTTTTTTCTTTTGTTTGTTTTTGGGCATGTTTGTTTTGTTTGTTTAGCATAATGATAGCCTCCCTTATTTGCACTGACATCTCAGATTTAAAAATGAAAAGCTTTAAATTATCACTTTGAATTGGCTTCCAATATTATATATTATGTCTGCCTCATTTATCATGAAATAACAAGGGAACAGGCTTCACCTGGCCATGATGCTGATTGTCATCAATTGCCCAACTAACTTTTGGCCTCTGAAACACTAACCTGGTGAAAAAAAATATTTTCTGAACAGTTAATGAAGCATTTATATAAAATTGCTTGAATTAAAGCTGAAAGTCTGCACTTCACCACATTTAGATTTTTTTTTTTAATTGTAAAATCCACTGTGGCGGTGTATAGAGGCAAAACTATACAAACTGACCTAACTGTATGCAAAGAGAACTGCAAATGATAAATGCTGGTCATGGAAATCTGCTTTTGTCAGATTTTTTTGTGGTTCACTGAGCAGATTAGATAACCTGAGCTAGGTTTTTCCTCTTTACAGCTTGCCCTTTTTTCTGCTTGTCTGACTCACACTTAGGTATTTCATCACAAGCTCACAGCTCCTGTACTGACTTCAGCATCTGTGATGATAATAGTCTAACTGAGCACAGAGGAAAGATACCACTCATTCTGCCAGCGGGAGGCACAACACTGCTTCACAAGCCAAACATCAGTTTGTAATCTGCTGCGTTGGCTTGGAAGCCTGATTTAGAGGAGGAGAGATGAGGGAGCAGAGGGAGAGGCTTAAAAAGACTCCGGATTTGCAGAGCCAAATAAGCTGGAGGAGAAATGGATACCTTGGGATCAGTATTAGCATGTTTGAGCGTTTAAACACGAGGGAAAGAAAATAACCACGGAGTCGCACCATTAAACTGCTGAGTCATGCTGTGACGTTTGTCCAAATGTTGTGCAGAACCACACCACAGTCAGCCTGTATCCTTCAGCATCCTGCCCGAAGAAGAAGAGTTTCACTGTTTCCATCAGCAGCCAGCAGCATAAAAAGTAAGTGGCTTGTCTGATTCAGGAAGGGGAAAAGCTCAGCGGGTCAATAGTGGAGTGTTTAAGCTTCTGCAAGTCAAATGCATTAAAACTTAGCATGTTTACAGTTTGTTATTTCTGTCAGGAATATAAAAATAGGCACAGTACTGTTCCACTTTTTACTGGAAGTTTTCACATTAGGCTTTGACTGATTTCATTAAAAGAGGTTTATAGTGCAAATTGAACTTATTACAAGTAAAGAAACCACTTAGACTTAGTTTGGATTGATGTTTGTTGTTGGTTTGTGGCTCTACTAATCAAACAGTTTAGACACAAATACTCTCCTAAAATTTGGCATCAGTACCTGCAAATACAAAGAACCGAGTGACTGAAGTGCCTGTGCTTAAACTACAGTCATTTCTTCAAATTTGTGTGATAAACTACTTAATGGCAGTAGGAGTCTGTCTTTTTAGTCATAACAGTGTGTTCTCTCCTTGTGCCATGAACCTATTTGTTTACTCCTCCATTTTTAGCAGTAAAACAATCCTTTTGTTTATATTATTGGCTCAAATTCATCGTTGGCAAAGAGAGGATGATCTATGGCGCATCAGCTTCTGTTGAAGCACACTCAGCTCTGCTGAGTGTGTATGTTATAGATTTACTTTGTGACCGATCCTCAGGGAATCTCCTCCCAAGTCATCTCCACAGGGAGGATGCTGTGTATCTGACAGCATCTGAATATTGACTGCAAGCTATACAGTTTCACAAGCCCTCACTCGGTTGTATTTTTAACTTTCTGCTCCTCAGACCTTTTCTGAGCGTGACGTTCAACACTCCGGCAGCACTACCATTGATCAGCTCACCTCCTACACAAGAAATCTCGCTGTGCACAACATGCGCCGTTTGGTAAATGCTTCACAGAACTGTGATGGAGCTTCTCAAGAAGTGACATCATTGGTGCAGTGATAAATCACACTGAGGTTTGGTTCAGTAATGGGTTTCAATCTGGTGGCTTTTAGCATCGTCCCCTTTTTCTGACTCTGGTATCTTTAATTTCTTGGCTGCCAATTTACTACTGCGGTGCACACAGCGTATTTACTACTGAGCATACAGTAGCAACATCTCGTGGAATATTATTTTCACCGTGAAATCTGGTCATTTACATCTTTTAGTCATGTGAATCTGCAGTATCAATGCGGCGCTTTGTCAGCACCGTGTTTCTGCTCCATTACCTCAGAATGTTTATTTAGTAAGGAGTGTACACGAGTCGAGCAGCTGGGAGTGGGGACTGCATTGATTGAAAGTGAGGATGGTGTGTGCTGGAGGACAGATGGTTCAGGCCTCCATTCTGTGGTCATGGCAGTGTGAGTGATCATATCCTGTGCATGCTTCACAATCTGTTCAAGCTTGCCATTGGGTTTATTTCTACTCTTGTTAAACTGAATCTCTTTTCTCTTGGAGTAAAACGATGCCTCTGTCTGTGTGCTTAAACGGGCTTGTTTGCATTTCTGGCTTTTTTAAAGAGCCTCCAGTATATCTGTTAACCATTCAGTTTGTCACTTTCATGTAGCGTCTCTACTTCCATTTGTCAGATAAAGAAAAGGAGCAAACAGATCAATTGCAGCTAATGGACCGTGACGCTCGCAAATGCAATCATAAGTGCACTTAGAGTGTGTGGCACTTGTCTGATGAAAATGAATCATGTGAGTGAATGAACTTCCAATTTCACAGATTATTGCTAACTAACAGCGTAATTCTCATTCTTTAAAGGCAGAGGCTGTTTAAAGCGACCCATTTGTTCTTTGAGAGAGGAATTAGCATGTTATTTATCACACAAAAAAAAAACCAAGGGAAACTGCATACAGCAGCCACTTTTCAGTCACAAAGTAGGAAACACCCAAAAGTGCACCCTTCTTGATCTTGTGTTTAGTGTTGAGCGAGGTCATAAATCAAGAGAGCAGTAGGGTCATTTTCTCATATATTTTTAAAATATTTTTGCCCCATATTGGCAGTGGAAAGAATGCAGGTTTTATTGTCCACATTAACTTGCCAGGAAGCAAAGTCTATCTTTTATATACAGTCTATGAAAGGGAGGCACATTATTACACTCATTCTGTGACTTTTACAGTGCAATTTGTAGCTAAATGCTGAACAGTAATCCTGTTAAAATAACCCTAAATTAGCTCAGAAGTGCTGGTAGCAAAATAGAACTGATAATCAGTAAAGCAATCATGACTCCCTTACAAATCAATAATTAAGCCCGAGGTATTTGTGGCACCCGAGAGCTTCATCACTCAGAGCTTGATCAGTTGACTGTGGTTGGCACATTGTAAATGATCCTCATCTGTATTTTCCATCAGATATGGTCCAGTGCTGATGGCTCAGTCTGAGCTGTTCGTGACGAGAGCGTCTCCTGTGGAGTCGAGACCCGTGGAGCTGGATGTCCTGGGCTTCCTGGAACGATTCGGGGAGGAAAACAGCACGGCTGAGAGATGCTACCGCTCGCACTCCCACAGCAGCGTCCTCCAGGGTCTACCGTTTGGTGGGGTGCCCACGGTCCTGGCCATCAATGTAGTGATCTGGATGGTAAAGACTCAGTCACACTAAATACACAACAATACAACAACATTACAGTAGTGTGCAAAAGTCTTAAGCCATCCTTCATTTCATTATATTTTGTTGCAAGGAGCCAGACTTTCTTGTCATGTTTTTAATGGCTCGGTCTTGAGCAACAGTTCTCCAGGCTTTCTGAACATCTTTCCAAGTTTTTCTTTGCACATTGGTGGCTTTTTCACTCATTTTCAGTCCAGTCCTCATACCTGAGCATTTTCAGACTGTTTTTGTTTTTATTTGTTGAGCCACTTAACGCACACACATATGACTCATTCAAAGATTTTAAAGCTAACTCACAGATAACTTAGTAAAGAACCAATTTTAAATTGTATCTTAAGGCACAAACACATAATTAGTTCCCTTTTCTTTAGTTGAATCTATGAAAAATGTCAAAATTGATACAGGTTGACATGGATGAAATAGTATTTTTGCGCCATCAAGGTAATACCCAAAGTGCTATTAGCTGAAAACTTAGCATATCTAGGCATGTTCAGTGTGTCCTTAAAAACTCTGATGAAACGAACCAAGTGGAGGACAAAGGAACAAGTGGCAGAAATAGGAAAGAAATCCACCAAAGACCTGACACAGGACCTGAGAGATACATCTGGTCCTTCAGTCGATCCATGTACTGTTCACTGAAGCCTCATCAGAAATGGTCTCAGAGGGAGCCGTTGGAGCTGCGTTTCAGCCAGTGGTGTGGGAGATCTTGTCAAAATCCATGGAGTTATGAACACCGAAAAGTACCATCAGATCTTGATCACATTGCAATATAATCTGGAAAGTGTTTGAAAATGGCTTCATTTTCCAGCATGACAATGATCTCAAACATGCTGCCAGTGCGATAAAAACATACCTGGATAGTAAAACACACAATAGAACACTATCGGTCTATATTGGCCTCCCCAGAGCCCAGACCTTAACATTATTGAAGCAGTGTGGGGTCACCTTGACAGAGAACAGAACAAAAGGCAGCAAATATCCAAAGAAGAGCTTTGAATGTCCTTCAAGAAGCCTGGAGAACTATTCCTGAAGACTACTTAAAGTACTTACAACAATCCTCACCTAAGAGAGTTCAAGATGTATTGAAAAAGTAAAGGTGGGCAGACTGAATATTGACTTTCAAGCTCATTAGAATTATACAAACTCTGTTTTTCCCTTATATACTTTATTTCCATGTATGTTTGCACAAGTTTCAATAAATCACTCAACCTATTTCCCATTTTCCTACCAAAAAAATAACAAAATTATGGGCATTTCAAGACCTGCACAACACAGTAACTCTGTATAGTCATGGTAAACTGAGAGTTAAACTGCCCCCCCCACCCCCCCAAAAAATTATAAACCCTTTTTAATCCTGTGATTTAAAGCACACAAACATCTACTTGTTTATAATATTTGTATCACCTTCCTCTGACTTTGTGTATTTAGAGCCGAAGCCCTTGACCTTCATTATAAACTACACCTAATCTTATAACTCTGACAAGATCAGTAACAAGGTGTGGGAATTATTGTATATAAGACTTTGCAGTTGGAGTCTTGTATAATTATTGTGATCTGTGCAGACATAATCTGTAATCCTAATGGAAGTGAAAGTGAAATGAAAACCTTCAATCCTTGCATGACCGATAAAAACTGTGAGCAAACCCAGACTCATACTATTGAAGGTTCACTCAGTCCTGAGTGGGTGCAGTTGGACACTTCAGAGACTTTTCAGCTCAGTCTCATTCCCAGGAAACACACATGCAGCAGAGTGATCATCTTTTTTAGCACGTTTTTCTGCTGAATCCTAACCCGTCTGTAAAAGTGTACATAAAAAGTAACTAAACGAATATTGGAAAGACAGAAACCCAAACAGGATACGATCCACACTCTCCCAGGTGACAAACTTGTGATCCAAAGCACACGCTTGACTCCTGCTTATTCTTCATGATCATAAAATAAACAAAGAGCATCAAAAAGACTTCAAAAACTGATGATTTCATACATTGTGTGTACCAGCACTGAAAACACAAAGTTATTCCCTTCCACTCGCTCCCCACTTTCCTGCCTAATCTTTGCACTGTCCTGTCAAATAAAGGCTAAAATGCCAAAAATAAAACAATTTCTCTGTGTCTAATATTGCTGCAGCCTGTGCGTCAAGGCCCCAAACCTAAAGGTCATGTTGTGCACATATCTGCGACACCGGAACAGCAGTAATTGATGCCCTAGGACAAGGACTTTCTGTGAGAGGTTTCCTTGTTCTCAGATGCATGGATTTCTTCCATATCAAATATATTATATATCCATACATATATACAGAATCACTAAGTTACACATCATCACATCATCAAGTTAGTTATTTAGACACTCAAAATGTCCTGTAGGCGCGAATGGTAGCGATAATGATTCAAAGTATTGTTAATTTGTAATTTTCTTCAGAAAAAGGCTTGAAAAATAAACTTAGAACTAAGCCAGCGCCTTTCAAAAAACAAAGAAACTGTAGCGCTTTCTGTTTGTCTCCTCCTTGTCTGGGCTTTTGCATAATTATGTACAAGAGTGCAGAGAACAAACACATTATGTACATGTCACAGATGTCAAGTTAAATCTGCATGTTTTAACGTCCCTTTTTCACAGAGAATAATACAGTGTGTTCACTGTTTACAAACACAGATACATTTATTTTCCTCCTGTGTTCCAGATAATAATAGGCTTCCATTTTCAGCTGTCAGCTAACTCAGTTCCACTGTCAGGACTTGTCAAGCTTGATCTCTGCACTGATAGGACTTCTCGATCTGCCAGCTCCGTGTTTTAATTGGCTCATTTTTATCAGTGCCTGGTTGTCAAGCCAACTCCAAGGGTTGAGCGCTGTCTCTTAATGACAAGCATGAGTCAAAGCGTGCTTCCCCCCCCAGGTGACGGGAGCACGCCTCTGCATCAATTCCATCATCATACAGAATAAATCATCAGCGGGACTTGAGGAGAGCATGCCCACGCATAAAGACAGAATAAACCAAAACAACAGGGAAGAGCTGGGCACGAGGAAAATGAGATCATGGAGAGATCCTTATTCTTTAAAGAAAAGGATGGGGGGGGGGTCCTGACTGCTAATGTAAACACAGCCTCTTTATGCATCTACAAGCCTCTTGATTGTCATTGCATGACTTTAGAGTGAATCATTTGACATTCATGGGAGCTTCCTTCCTATTATCACAGCTGTCACCCCACCCACTATACCTTATGTCTTTTCAGCTCAAATGAGGTAATAATTTAATGCTGCAATTAAAATCAATCAATAAAATCACCCATCACGGCCCAGTTATGTTCAGTGATATTTCATCAGGGATGTTCGGCACAAATCCACTATTGTACATGATTGAATAGGGTTGGGTTTTTTTTTTTTTTTTGGACCTCATTGTTGTGCTCGGTTTGCTCTCCATTTGTGGAAAATGGGAGCTATTCAGATTGACCGAGCTCATTTTTCCTTGCTGCACAGCGTATGTGCGTGCATGCATGCTGATCTATTTCTGGAGACAACCACATAATATATGTACTACAGAGAAAAAAAAAAAAGATTTATTAATGCTGCAGCATTTTGAATCTGCTGTTTGCAGATTCTTTTAGGGACAGGTTCAAATTTGTAATCAAGTAATATGAAGATATTTAACCCAGAGCATAACGAGGAGAGAAAGTGTGTGACATTGTTGTCTTGGTCTGTGTTGTAGTTTTTATTGCTCATCTTTTCCTGTCTGAGGAAGGCTGCTTGGGACTACGGCCGGCTGGCTCTACTGATGGAGAATGACAGGTAAATCCCTCACTCGATATCCCACACGACAGTGTCTGATACACTCTGATAGCCATGGCAACACTTAACATGGAGTAATCATTCTCAGTGGAGAGAGGCTTGATGCTGTAGCTCCCTCTGCTGCATGTAAGTGGTAATAGAAACTTACTGCAGGCAATCTTTGACTGGTTATACTTGAAACAGTGCTTTACTCATATTCTCTATACAGTGAAAGCAAAATTCCAAGTAATAAACATCGCCAGATGGTCAGAATTTATTCTTTAAATTTCTTGCTAATTGACCAGTACTTTGAATACCATAGAGGTTGTGAAATTAAATGGAAATGGGCATTTAAGCGTTTTATCTCACATCCTACGGCCAATTTAGAATCACCAGCTCACCTAGTGCATATGCTTTCCTCCAGGTCCACCCAACAGTCTGCCTGACTCTGCAGCAGTTTTCTTTTTCTTGATCTGAATCTCCTCTTCAGGGGAATGTGGCCCTGATTAGTTCTGCCTGACCAATGGCGCCCTCGTAGCACTCGAGGGCAAGCAGCATCTGTTCATTTTGCCAAGCGGTCAGCTCTCATTGTAATTCAATTATGCTGCTTAATCTGACATGTGTTGAACTGTTGGTGTTATAGCCTGCAGAGACAAGCCACAAAATCAGCCACTGCAATTGTTTTATTAGATGGGAATACATCTTCTGTGTATGCAGTGGGACTGCAGCAATTGCATTACATTTTGGTGTATTGATAAGAACATCTCAGGCCACAATCACTGGGATGATGTTCCTTTGTTTGTGTTATCTTCCTGATCCAGTCTCACATCCCTGTTTTATGGAGAACCAAGTGAGAAAGAGAAGTCCCCTTCAGAATCCAGTCCCTCCGACTCTGAGACGAAGGACATGGTACGCTTAAATCTTATGTTACATCTTTTAACAGATGCCTCATTTATTTCCCAAATTGCTCACAACATTACTATTATTATTATTATTAGTAGTAGTAGTTATTAGATATCTAATAACACAGTAAGCTCCACAGAAACATGTTTCTGCAGCTTTTTGTTTTGTTTTCTTTTAGATCAGATGAAGTTATGTCCTCATCAGACTAATTTAAAGCCACAACAAGTTCAAGTTTTCAGTTTCTGGCAAAGTTATGAAGAACTCACGGCATACTCATGTATCAAATAAGAGATCAGATGTTGAACATAGTGGTTTGGAAAGTTAGCAGTCAGACACGTGATAAATTAAAGCTGATGCTGGTACTTGTCTGTTGGACGTGTAAAACACATTTGCCAAACTTTGGTCAGTTCTGTGATTATTGGATACTTCTGAATAAGCTGTTTTTGCTGACCCTGAGCCTGTAAACTGGATTACTGGCTTGGAAAAGAGCAGTGGTTCATCTTTGTTGACACAAACTCCTCTTCATCTTCAGCTCTGACCATGAAGAAGCTTTGCCTTCAAGGTCACAACTTCAAACACACACTGGAAGTTTTTTCTCAGTTCTCTTCTCTTCTGGACAATCCAGGTCATTATTCATGCAGTCATTTGAAGAGGAAAAAGGTTTTCACAGGACTCCATGCAATCCTTTAAAAAACTAAGTACACCCTTACTGCTTCCATAGGAATAAAGAGGTTAAGTAGCAGCCAAGTGCAGCTGATCACTTGATCATCAGCAAGTGTGGCCACCTCTATAAAAGCTGATGTTTTGGCACTTTGATGGTCTCAAGCATCAAGGTGTGTGATAACACAATGCCACAGTCTTCCCAGAAGTGGATGCATCAGCAAATTAACCCCAAGGTCAGACCATGCTATGCTCAGAGAATTTGCATAAAACAGCACAGTACATGACAGTACATTTAGAAAAAGACTTGTATGTATGGTTGGACGGGTTGTCAAGCCTCTTCTCTGTAAAACAAACATTACACCGTGGTTTAGGTTTGCAAAATTGCATCTGATCAAACCACAAGACTTCTGAAACAACATCCTTTGGCATAGTAGACCAAAATGGAGATGGTTCCTGGGTTTCATTGAGATGCATTTTGCTGCGTTTGAAGAGTTATGGATATTGGAGAAGATCACATGCATCTCACACAAATGCATGCACAAAAGAAAGAGCGAATGATGTCTCAGAAGAATACAAGGTGGCAGGTGTCTCAGCCTGTAGCTGTGGTATATATGACATCACAGCTTGCTACCTGTTTCATCTACAGGAGCAGGACACCTGAGGCCACCCCTCGCCCCCCAAAAGAAATAAATCAGGAAGGATATTTGACATAAAACCACAAAATATATTTTTTATAGTGGAATAATCCCCACATTGCTTATTTATGGTGCATAATCACAAATAACCTTCTCATGGCAGCTGACTCCGGATTTCCCTCTCTCTTCATCCTCCTTGATCTGAGTGCAGCCTTTGACACCATCTCCCACACCATCCTTCTCTACAGATTATCTTCTATTGGCATCTCCCACACCCCTCTTGACTGGTTCCATTCTTATCTCACAGGCTGCACTGAGTTTATCCAGCTTAAGTCTTTCAAATCCCACCCCTCTCCTGTTACCTCAGGTGTACCTCAAGGCTCTGTCCTGGGGCCCCTCCTTTTCATCACTTACCTCCTTCCCCTTGGCAATATTTTCCAAAAATTCAACATCCATTTCCATTGTTTCGTGGATGATACCAGCTTTATTTATCCACCAAGCCTAACTCTTCCCTCCCACCCTCCTCCCTCACCACCTGCTTATCTGAAATCAAATCCTGGTTCACCTCAAATTTCCTTAAATTAAACAGTGACAAAACTGAGTTCCTCCTCGTTGGAATAAAATCCACCTTATCCAAAGTTGGCAGTTTCTCCCTCACCATTGACAGCTCCTCAGTTTCCCCCTCCCCTCAGGTTAAGAGTCTGGGTGTCATCCTTGATAGCACTCTGTCCTTTCACTCCCATATCAATAATATCACCCAGTCTGCATATTTCCACCTACGAAACATAAATCACCTCCGCCCCTCCTTCTCCCCGCATACCCCCTCCATTCTTGTTCATAGTCTCATTTCCTCCCATATTGACTACTGTAATTCCCTTCTAATTGGCCTCCCTCACAAATCCCTCCAGAAGCTTCAAATAGTTCAAAACTCAGCCGCTCGCATTATCACCAAAACCCCCTCATTTCACCACATCACCCCAGTCCTACAGCAGCTCCACTGGCTTCTACTACCGTACTATAGGAGGAGTTGGCATTGGAAATACTACTAATGCAAAAAGTATTACTTAAACTTATTATTAAAGATGTGGATATTTAATGAGGAAGAATGTGCCCTGTGACTGTCATAGAATTACATATTATATCATCTGATTATTACTACTCATGCATTAATGTATGAATAGGCTTTTATTATTGCTGAAAATTGAACTCATTTTGAATGTTTCATATCCAGCTACAGTGAATGAATATTTTCATTATGGATTAATCTGCCAATTATTTTGTTTTTGAGAAATTTCATTAAGTGCTGCAAATGTTTTGTTAATGATTCGCTTGACTTATTGGTTCACAGACTAAAGCTGTACTTGTATAAGTTGTTTGGTAGCTTTATTCATAACAAAACATGAAAATTTTGAGCTCTTCATGTGTTTTGTGAGCAAAAATTATGATTTGCAAAGTATCCAGTAAGTGAAGCAGTCACTGTTATCCTTTGGGAAGCAGAGGAGAAGAAACAGAAGAACCTAAAATTTGTCCTTAAGTACAGCAGGCTACTTGAGTAAATGCACTTAGTTACATTTCATCACTGCATTAAAGAGCTTCAAAAGACAAAATTAAACTTGGCATGTTGCATATGTTTCCCTCTTGGTCAGTGAATCATGTTCAGCTTTATGTTTTTGGCATGCATATGTGTTCTCATGGATTTGGTGGTGAAACACATCCAAACAAAAACAACAGTCTGCTCACCGAGTGGCTCTGCAGTGCCAGTAGTGGTTAAAAATACCACAGAATATTTTTATTCACTATAATAGTATAATTAGGGCAAAGAGGCACAGTGTTTCAGGAGGAGAAGGGCAGATTCCAGTCATCGTTACACTGCAAATTATGAAGGAGAAAGCCTCATTTTGAAGAAACACTATCATTACCAATAACATTGATGTTAGACAGTCTGCCAGTCTTCCTGATTATGTTCTTGTGTATTTACACTGATTATACCAAGGTGTCACAGTTAATTTCCCAGTGATATATTGAAGTCTTAAAAAAGCTGCATCCTGAGCTTCTATAATAAAGCCAAGTCGTCTAAGATGGCACCAAGTCAACAGTTGTAAGAGGAAAGTTTGGATCATGACTCAGCTGGACTGTCTCTGACTCCATGGCACCTGAGTGTTAGACTGAGGTCATTCCCTGCATGTTTATAACAGTGTAAGTCAAAGAGTCAGACTGGAGTCATCGCCCTGTGCCTGCACACAGCTGAGGCTGCAGTAAACTGATTACAGCTCCAGACCTATTAAATCTTCCTCTCCGTGTCACTTTGCAGACTTTGTGACTATTCAAATGGAGGTTGCATACAAGTCACCAGATATGTTTGCAGGCATATGTAATATATCTTTAATAACCAGTTCACTGGCTGTTTTATGATTCTTCTTTCAGGGCTTCTGCTCGTGGCTTTCATCTCTTTACCAAATGAAGTAAGTAAACAGAAAGCAGCTGCTCCTATAATTATTTCATCCTTCTCTCATCTTAGCGTCCAACCTTTCTGGCCTCTTGTCTTCAAAGGTGATGTCCCCATCAAATGTAAAGTCTTGTCTTATATCTCATTTAGTGACTAAAAAAACCCAAAAACAATAACAGTCTGGACTCATGTGACCGCTGGTGCCGCGGTTTCCTGTTGAATATTTGCACTTGCTCAAGTCTGACTGCACACAACAGATTTAGAGCTGTAAAAAAGTAATTTCCGTGGTATCCATGGTTTCCATAGTATTATGGTGGAGTTTGAGTGCTTCTGTTTTTAGCTCTCCTGCCAGTGGCTCACCCTGGGATCCCAGGCAAAGTGAAAACCCACCCTGCGAGTTCTCGATGTGTGGGCTACCATGAGACCAGCATGCACTTCTTTTCTTCTTCTTTCATGCCTTTTTTTTTTTTTTCTATTTTATGACACTGGGTTTCCTGAACCTCCCTGATCTGGTAACCACAGATTCTGACACCATAGTAGTGGTGCCACAGTTTTACTCATGATGAGGTAGAAGCTGCAGGCCCATTTATCCAGGTTCTGCATGTATGGAACCACTGACATGTCAAGAAAAATGTGCAGTATCTCTCTACTTATCGTGCTCTGCAGAAAATCTCAGCATTCATGGATTCTCAGAGTGCCCCTTCTTTCTTTTGTTGCAGGGATGAGGAGATCCGTAGCAAATGTGGCATTGATGCCGTGACATACTTGTCCTTCCAGCGCCACATTATCCTGCTCATGACGGTGGTTTCTCTGCTGTCCTTGGCCGTAATCCTGCCGGTCAACATTTCCGGGAACCTTTTGGGTATTTTCGTCTTGATATAATATTTTAGCTACCTCACTGAAAAGTCAAGGGATATCCTTAACCTCAGGGGGCACACACTGGGCTCTTCGTAGGAAGAGAAGCTTGTGTACACAGATCACAATCACACACGTGTTTACACTGAAGGATTAATTGGTTAAATGCACAGAAACTTTGTTTTTTAACAATCTATGGTACAGCTGACTTTAAACCTCTCTTGCCAAACTTAAAATAAGTCAAAAGGTAATTTAAACCAAAATAAACGCTGTTTACATGCACAAAGGCTGCACTTCATCTAAAGGGAGGCACTAGCATACCGGTGGCAAGTCATCAGGCACTCACCCAAGTTGGATTATAGAAATAGAAAGTGCTTAATTTCCTCTTAACATACACATGTAGGTGCCAGGGGTGGGGCGGTCCACAGAACAGGCTGCTAAATAGCAGCAGAAATGCCTTTTGGCAGTTGTGTGCTTATTTTGTAAGAAGTGTTGAGGAAGCCTTTCCACAACGGGACGAAGTCTATGAGGAGCGGGGCTGTCCACAGCAATGTTTTTATTACTGCTGGTTGTCATCATATGGACCAGAGTGTCACCATGATTAAATATATAAGCCAACACCCATAGGCAGGCTGCCATGGTGACAACAAACAAAGGGTTCCCAAGTTAAAACAGCACAGTTGGGCATGTTTGAACTTGAATTCATTGAGATGGGAGATATTTCATTTGACTGGATGGAAAACATTTTCTCTGAATAGTGGCATTGCTTCATTTCTTGCCCCCTGCCAGACAAAAGAGGAGGGGTTTCCTTTAAGTCATTACAGAAATTAAAACGTCTCGCACTCTGTCACGTTTTATTATTCTTACAGGAGACAGTCCTGAAAACTTTGGAAGAACCACACTGGCGAATGTTAGTGCAAAGTAAGTCTAACAATGCAGACATGACATCAGATCTCATGAAACATCCCAGAGCTGTGAACAAATCTGGGCTATCTGTAATATATTTGTTTATGTTCCTCAAAGGGACAGCTTTCTGTGGCTGCACAGCGTCTTTGCTCTGGTTTACTTCATTATCACGTTGCTGTGTATGGCTCACCATTGGCTGCAGCTGGAATACAGAGAAGACGAGAAGGTCTGTCACCATCAAATAATCCTGTTGAACCATCAATGCCCATCTGATTTTTCCACTGCAAAATATCCAGTCAAATGATCAGTTCAAAACAAGAAGTTACATGTTTACTATTTCAAAAAGACATTAAATAAGAGTTTAAAGGATTTTTTTTTATAACACTGTGGTTGCATTATGTATTACAGGTAGCCAGGACACTGATGATTACCTCCATACCCAGGGAGATCTCTGACCCAGGACTCATCACTAAACACTTCCAGTACACATGTTTTCTTTTCTAATTTATTGTTAAGTTAGTTAAATAATAACCCTTTGTTTGACCAGGGAGCTATGTCTAATATTTTATTCATGGATATCCACACTTAGCCAAATTCATTATAACAAACTTCTTTTCCTGTATTCACTAGTGAGGCCTATCCAAGCTGCACTGTCACTGACATCCGGTTCTGCTTTGACGTTCACAAGCTAATGAGGCTGGACTTGGAGAGGTAAGGCGGCTTTCGGCAGATTGGAGCATCATAGCTTTTGATCATATGGCTCTTGTCTGAGGACGCTGTGGTTTTTCCAGGCGCAAGGCAATGAAAGGCAGGCTGTATTTTGCCACAAAGGCTCAAAAGGAGGGAAAAATCATGATCAAGACTCATCCGTGTGCTCAGATCTTCTGCTGTGACATATGCGGCTTTGAAAAGGTGCGTTTTATGTGATTTGCACATGGCTTTCTGTGTCTAGTTGCAACTTAATTGTAATGCACAGGAAGAGAATCACCACTGGATGGCACTGCGATGCAAAAATAAATAAACACAATGACAATGTGATATTTTGCCAGTGTGAGAGTGAAAGATGAAGTGAGTAATGTGTGCTCTAACTTTTTCTTCAGGTTGATGCAGAGCAATACTACAGCGAATTAGAAGAGAAGCGGACAGATGAGTTTAATGCTGAGAAGAACCGCATCTCCATGAAGAGGTTGGGCATCGCCTTCGTGACCTTTCGTGATGAGAGGATGACTGCCGTGTAAGTAAACAACACCATGACATTGAGGTCTGTGTTTGATAGGTTCTATCATCATACAGATGCAGTCACGGCAAGGCGTGACCATATGATTCATGGTGGAGTTGCTGAGTAGTGATGCAACATTTTTTTGAACATCTCGTTTTGGTTTGCAGCATTGTGAAGGACTACAGTTGCGTGAACTGTCGACGGAGACCCCAGCAGTCCAGCATCACCACTGTGGTGCAGTCACACAAATGGGGCATCAACTACGCACCCGCTCCAAGCGATATTATATGGTGAGGACTGTTACTTTACTTGAATTCACAGTGTTTATGTCAAGGATCCTACTCTTGGATTTTCTCCTGATTATCTTTGAAGTCTCAATTTTCCAAATTGACAACTGCATACTTTTTCCATCTGAAAATGAGCAATTCATCCTTATCTTGCACATCACCGCAGTGAGCTGTGACCCATCCCAGCATACACTGGGCAAATAACTGGGTATAGCCTGGGCAGACAACCATTCACACCTACGCTACAAGAAATGTATTAACTTAACCTGCTTGTCTTCTGACTGTGGTAGGAAGCTGCAGCACCCATAGGAAATCCACACAGACACACAGTTTGAGCACAATATCCAATTTTACAAGGCTTGTGCATCATTTAGACACATTTCCCTGTAATTAAGCCTGACATATTTGGTATCTCTGGAAACCTCTGGATCAAGACTAAACTTCAGACCAATATTCTGTGGGCTTTAGTAATGTTTGTCTGTGTAAATTTAGCTTGTGATGTTGGACCTAAAGAGTCCTATTTAGAGCAGAGGTATGTATTATGCAAATGTTGCGTACTGGCACTATTTGATCCCAGTGTTTCTTTTGATACTTTTGATCACCGTAATTTTGGTTTAGAGGCTTGGGCAGTTGGTGGAACAGCTTTGGTGTGGTTCTTTTTATAACTGTCAGGCAGGACTTTGTCACTCAGTGGTTATAATAACTCAACTGAATCTCTGTCTTTTGGTGGTTCCCCAAGTTTCTGTTGTGGGCCTGATGCTAATTGTATTGTACTTTGTGTCTATCAGCCAAATAAAAAGTCACTTTTAAAGTATACTGTCATTGTTGTATAGGTAACATGTGTGTGTGTGTGTGTGTGTGTGTGTGTATATATATGTATATATGTATATACACACTTTTTTTTAAAAATATCTACAAGTAAATAACATTTCTCATGGGGTTATATGTTATTTGTACCGGCCACTGAACAGTTGAAACTCACTGTTCTTATTTGCTTTTTAGTTTTTCATGGGTGCAGCACATCATGATGCCTGCTCCTGAAAGGTGCTATATGAATAACACAAACAATGGACATTTCTGCTATCAGTACCTACATTAGTATTGCTGTTCCTGCTTGTTTTTAAATTTTGACTTCAGAGACATTTAAGATGTCCATTGTCAGTATATTGTTGCTTGTAAGTAGCAGATCTCAAACACCCTTTAATCAGTGTCCATGATTGGATTAGCTACAGTGTATGTTTCTTATCTTGGAAGGCAAATGCAGCAGTCCCAGTGAGATTATGTAACAAACAAATGCTGCATATATATGGGGGACTAACCAAAAGAGACTCTCTGTATGAGCTTCATACCTGATTGACTGCAGTGTGTTTGTGTCTAGCAATCGCAATCATGCAGGGACTGGGCGCTGCACCATGAGCTGGTTTAAACCTGCTCTTCAGTCCAGTATGCTGGACACGCTTTCCTCTTAGAAGAGACCGCTCATCCGACTATTTCAGGCATATGTCAAAACATAAAGTACATGTAGGTCAGGGCAGGGTAATGTGTTAACTATCCTGTCTGTCTTGCTGAATGATTGTTAACTGAGGCTCATTATTTTTCCCATTGCTAGGGAAAACTTGTCAGTGTGTGGATCTCGGTGGTGGCTCCGCTGTGTCCTCCTCAACATCCTCCTCTTCCTGCTGCTCTTTTTCTTCACCACTCCTGCCATCATTGTCAATACCATGGACAAGTTCAACGTCACAAGGCCTGTGGAGAGTCTGAGGGTTAGCGTTTCAGAACAGTTTAAACTTATGCAATTCTATGCTTCATTGTGAACCTCTTCACTTTCATTAATTGGCCATTTTGCTGTCCAATGCAGAGCCCAGTCATTACCCAGTTCTTCCCGACCCTTCTTCTGTGGGCGTTTTCAGTGCTTCTGCCCTTCATCGTCTACTACTCCGCCTTCTTTGAGTCCCACTGGACCAGGTACTCAGCAGCCGTCGACTTCCACTCTCCTCAGTCATCTGAAATAGAAATGCGAAACTTTTGCTTGTTCAAATGGGTCGTTCATGTGAAGCAGCTTGTCTTCCTCTCAACTATCAGTATATTTTTTTTTTTATCTCAATTTTGTTTTTTTTCCTTTTTCAGCCTTTGCTCTCTTTACTCTCTCCCAGTCTCTCCCTCCTTCTCTCTGTCACTCTCCCTGCACTGTTATTCTAGGCAGGTTGTCATAGAGATCTCTATGCGAACATAATGATATGAACAGGAGTCACCGTGCACGTTCTTCTATGCATGGTGACTAGCAGGAGGAGGAACAAGTGTGCATAAGGACAACCTATAAGCATCCTTTCTTTATATAACCACCCCCACAAACGTGTTGTGCAGGCATGAGGTGTGAAGGAGTGACTGCAAATGAACCGTTTACTGTAGTGAAAAATGTAGTTTGTGCTAATGGATACAAAGAGTCAACTGATTTTTCATTTCGGCTTTTACTTCATGAATTTATTATGCTGTTTTTTTAGATATATGTTGTAAAATATGTATTGTGTGTTCTTATGGTACTTTATATTCCTTTCATGTCTCAGATCTGGTGAGAATCAAGTAACGATGCACAAGTGTTTTTTCCTGCTGGTCTTCATGGTCATCATCCTGCCTTCACTTGGTCTGTCCAGGTACATCTGCAGTGCTTTCTCTAAAAGGCATTTTGATGTACTTCTTTTGAGTATTCCTATTTTTTTAATGTTTGTCTACTTTTTTCTATTTTATTTTTGCTCTAGTCTTGACCTCTTGTTCACCTGGCTCTTTGACGTCAACTTCCTGGAAGAAAAGGATGTAAAATTTCAGTAAGATCAGGCTCGTTGTTGAAATGTAATAAGAGGTGCAATCAAACAAATTATTTTCCTCTTCATGATCATCTTCTTGTGCTGCTACACACTGCTATCAGCTCACCCGCTATATTTAGATCACTCAATGGAAGTGCCATTCTGTCTTCCTGCTCGTATGCTTCTGCAGTATGTCAGATCTCCTCCAGTGTGTCAAAATGGCGATCCTTTAATTTGATTATCAGTTTCTGGAAGTGGACAAATAGTTAAATGGTAAATGGACAGGTACTTATATAGCACTTTTCTACTAAGTCACAATCTTGTGAGTAAATCAAATCTGGGCAGGTAGCGAGCACTGAATGTCCTTCATCAGACGCCTCAGGATGTTACAGCAGAACTCTGCTTTAAAGGACGAATTCCTGATGCAGACTTGTGAATCTACAAACCCAATTCCAACACATCTGTGTAAAATGTAGATTAAAAACAGAATGCAATGATCTGCAAATCTCCTAAGCCCAATCCAAATGTTTTCAGTTGATGAAAGGTCTGGACTGCAGGCAGGCCAGTTCAGCACCTGAACTCTTCTACTATGAAGCCACGTTATTGTAATAGATGCAGTATGCAGTTTGGTATCGTCTTGCTGAAATATGCAAGGCCTTTCCTGAAAAAGACGTCATGTAGATGAGAACACACGTTGCTCTAAAACCTGCATATATCTCTAAGCATTGATGGTGCCTTTCCAGATGTGTAAGCTGCCAATTCCATACACACCAAGGCACTCCCAAACCATCAGAGATGCAGGCTTTATGAGTGAGCACTGATAACAAGCAAAGTGGTCCATATCCATTTTAGTCCACGTTTTCCAAAAATAATTTAAAATTTTGATTCATCTGACCACAGAACAGTTTTCCACTTTGCTTTAGTCCAGAGAAGACAGCGGCTTTTCTAGATCATGATTTCTTCTTTGCATGATGGCGCGGTGAACTGTGTTCACAGACAGTGATTTCTGGAAGTGTTCCTGAGCCCATGCAGTGATTTCCATGACAGAATCATGCCTGATTCTCTGAAATTTTTTGATGATATGTAGCTGATGAGATATTTATGTTAAGGAACATTATTCTGAAATTGTTCCAAAATTGTAGGCAATTTTTTACAGATTTTTTACTTTTAAGAAACTTTCATTACCCAATTATGTCACTGACCTGTTGCCTGTTAAACTAATTAGTTGCAAAAAGTTTCGCCAGCTGTTTCTTTTTAGTACCACTACATTTCCAGCCTTTTGTTTTCCCCCATCCCAACTTTTTTGAGATGTTTTGCTATCGTCAAATTCAAAATGAGGAAATATTTTTCTTCAAATTTTACATTTTCTCAGTTTAAACATTTGAATATGTTTTCTATTTTCTATTGTGAATAAAATATGGGATATTGGATTTGTAAATCATTGCATTCTGTTTTTATTTACATTTTGCACAGCAACATTTTCGTAATTTGGGTTGTAAATAAAAAAAATGCAGGCTCAGTTTGAAAGAGAAGTTGATGTTTGCTGGGTGTAATAGTTTGAGGTCCATGGTTTAACTGTAGTGGCCATAACGGGACTTTCAGGATCATCGTCCTCCCTTCACTTGGGAGCGATCTCAAAATTGCAACGCACTCCAGAGATACACAAGAAGATGACCTTGTAGAGGCAATCTTTATTTTATGGGTCATATGGAAACTTTTTTAGTTAAAGCTGAATCTCAAAAAGGTGTTCCAGTCAACAGCCCACCTCTTGTCTGTGTCTTAATGCAGGTGCGTGTTTCTTCCCGACAACGGTGCATTTTTTGTAAACTATGTCATTACATCCAGTTTGATTGGCACAGCTATGGAACTGCTTCGTATCCCGGCACTGACGGTGTACGCACTTCGCCTCTGCTTTTCAAAATCCCAAGCTGAGCGGATTCATGTCAAACGGGTAAGCAGAGGCTTGGGGCTCATCTTGGCATCTTAACATGCTGTTTGATTTAAACTTTAAGAAGCCAGCTGTGTTTGTTTTTTTTTGTCTGCAGAGTCAAGCTTATGAGTTCCAGTTTGGCCTTGAGTACGCCTGGACCATGTGTATCTTTGCTGTTAGTATGACCTACAGCATCACGTGCCCCATGATTACACCCTTTGGTGAGCAGTATACATTTACCCCCATGTATCAGCATCTAGCTCTTCTTCTCACCCTCTCTTCTCAGCCATCTGCATCTCAACACTTCCTCTCTCACTCGTGTTTTTGTATGTACTGTGTCTCCTCATACTGTAACCTCACTCTCCTCTGCTGCCTGCCAGTCCGATGCAGATTGTGTGAATTTGCTGCTGTAGTCCCAGACACCCAGACACAGCGAGCTGTGAGCCAGACGCCCACTCTGCTCCTGTCTCTGCCCGGTGCCCACCAAGCTTCTATTTACTTCTGCAGTCTAATCGTCAGTCCGAATATGCCCATACACATTGCACCTGTGTATTCTGTATAATAATCTCTTTGGTTTAGCTGATAAAAACTACAAGGAAACAACACAGGTTTTTATTTAAGGGAAAACATATTAATTTGAAAAAAACATTAGCTTTCAGTTGATCCAAAACAATGACTAGAGAGATCATAAATATTCTATATTGACTTAATTTTGCCTTAGTATCATAATATCCAATAAAGTACTTACTGCAAGCTTATTTGTGGTCCCCAGAATTTCCAAAAGTAGAATGGGAGGCAAAGCCTTCAGCTATCAACCAGCTCCCAGTTTGGATTCAGGAGACAGACATCGTCTCTGCTTTTCAGATTACACTTCAAACTTTCCCTTTTGATACAGTTTATAGTTAGGGTTGGATCAGGTGACCTTGCACCATCCTTTACCTCTGCTAATCATCCCTTAGCAGAGGTAAGGGATGGTGCAAGGGATGATGGACGGAGAATTTCCTCTACACTCTCCATGTATTTAAATCCCACTATGTGATTAACTTTTGCATTCTCATTCCCATAGTTTTTGTCTGTATTCTCTCTATGTGCTCTTTTTTTCTCTTCTCTTTCCCCTCACACCCCCAACTGGTCATGGCATATGGTTGCTCCTCCCTGAACCTGGTTCTGCTGGAAGTCTCTTCCTGTTAAAAGGGGGTTCTTATATATATATATATGTGTGTGTGTGTGTTTGAGGCCATGAAGTCTTATGTTTGGGATTGTTTTACTTGGTCTGTTCAATGATAATTTACTTATAGAAGCTGTAAGCAGTTTTTTTTTACATCACAGTCCTCTGTGGATTCATCAAACCCTGTGCATGATGTCCACTTTGATGTGTTTTAGATGAATTCATCTTCATCAGTCAGTGCACATTTGTTTTGCTCTTTCCATCCAGGTCTGCTCTATGCGATCTTGAAGCACATGGTTGATCGATACAACATCTATTATGCTTATGTTCCCACCAAACTCAACCAGCGGATCCACAGAGCCGCCGTTAGCCAAGTTATCGTGGCTCCCATTCTCTGCATGTTCTGGCTGCTCTTCTTCTCTGTGCTACGATTAGGTAACTATCACTGCTATAAAATTCAATAAAGATCAGTGCACAGTGCATTGTCAGTGTACAGTGTTACTGTAACTCGTGTTTTTCTCCTCACTGTCCCAGGTCCAGTGCATCCAATCACCCTCTTCACTTTAGCGTCCCTGATCTCCTGTATTGTCTGTTATCTCTTCCGCTTGTGCCTTAGGAAGCAACCAGACAAGTCAACAAGCTACCAGGTCAGTGCCACCAAGGGCCACAGAGATCAAGCTCAATTGAAGACGTGCTAATACTGAATTTTAACCGATATTTTTCCCGTGGATCATGTTTTTGTTTCAGATGTCTGATCAGCCAGTAGAGGGGACGCTCACTGATGCAGACAGGAGTGCTGTAACATCCACCACTGCCTCCAGTGTACAGTATCACATTATTCTCTGTTGGCCAATACACAATCAATGCATATTTTAATGGAGAGAGACCTAAATTTGACAGGGAAGGCTTATGTTTTAGGTTTTTTTAAGCTACTATATCATACTCCACTAGTTGTGACTCAACCCCAGAAGACAAGAAAAGGGGGTTATGCTATATTAATTCAAATGCATCTGAAAAATGGTCCCACTTGACACCTCAGAATCACCTGGGGTTTTTGTAAATTAACTTTAACATATTTAATGAGGGAATGCAAAATTTTATTTTCATACTATGAACATTTTCCCAGTCAAAGGCCTTTGAAGTGCATAAGAATGAACTGAAATTTGGTGCTTTATAAGTCCTTTTTATCTTTTCCAGCATTTTTGATCCCTCATAATTTCTTATGTGCAAAAGTTACATGAAATTTTCAGGGCTGAAAAAACACAACAAAATCTATTTTACACCCACTACAAGTGTCACAGTGTAAAGCCAAAATCTTGCTTTTGTTCAGCATCGTTCTTCTCAAACTTTCTCTAATATATTGGGTCTTTTTAATAACATAATTGCACCAATATATTTTCTAGGGTCATATCTTCATGTGGGATAGATAGATAGATAGATAGATAGATAGATAGATAGATAGATAGATAGATAGATAGATAGATAGGTAGGTAGGTAGGTAGGTAGGTAGGTAGGTAGGTAGATAGATAGATAGATAGATAGATAGATAGATAGATAGATAGATAGATAGATAGATAGATAGATAGATAGATAGATAGATAGATAGATAGATAGATAGATAGATAGATAGATAGATAGATAGATAGATAGTCAAAGCAACTTATAGCATGTAAAATGTCTCCTGTTTACCTCCATCTTACACCAGCCATACACTGCCTGTGAATAAAGTAATTGACTAGGTGACACAATTCCAAAATGTACATTGATCTGCTTCCCTCAGCTTTTTGTGGCGTCCGTGTTGCTGGAGCCAGAGCTGGCTTTGACTCCGATGCCCTCCCCAGCCCACCACAGCTATGGCGCCATGGCCAGCTCCCAGAGTTCAAGCCGTGGGCCAGCAGAGGAAGAAGAAGGAGAGGAAGAACACGCCCAGACCCATGAGACTGAGCTCCAAGACCCCCCCCTCTACTGCTCCACCACACTCATGGACAGCCCCAAAGCATACCAGTAACACCAAATTCCCCCCAAACTGATTTTTATGTGTCCTTCAGCTGAAGAACACAGATTACTAAATGCCGCAGTGCTGCGTTTTCACCACTGACCTCAGACTCCAACTACGCTGCTGCCTCGAACCCTGAGACTAGACTGTGCTTGCTAGAAAGGGTGAAGAGCCTAAAGAGTAAAGGAGCTTGAGAATACAGGAGCCAAATACTCATGAACATCACAGTTACAGAAGGAAGCCATTTGCCAAAACACTCCACTGAACCAATCAGACACAGCTCAACAGCTAAGCTAAATGTACAGATTCTTTTAGCTAAATGATAAGATGCTGATTCGGACTCGGTCTTCTTCTACGGCTTCATTTGCAAATTAAAAAGGTTACAAGTAATGCAGACTGGCATTGAACTGCCTTTGGGTTTCTATCAGAGATACTCTATCCATCCTGTGTCACTTGGTAATGAGTGGAGGTGAAAAGTTCCCATCAGAGTGGGTGGTGTGAGCAGGCTTGCCCCGACAGACTGACAGAGGGGTTTGGGCATGGGTGATATGTGGTTCCTCTACAGCAGAGCTCGGCGAGGGTGAGGGCAGCTAATTGTGAAGCCATCTGCAGTGAGAGAGCAAACAGACGGACGGAGGGCCCAGTGTAACTTAGAGATGTACTGTAATATATGTGCACTCTGATACAGGCACAGGCAGCTTGAATGAACCTGAAGCTTGTTGTAACTATTATCAATTTAAGGTTGCTATTTTTGCTACAGTATTTTTGGTGTCATTGATATTGTGCTTTGGGGGGTGGGAGGAATTGAGATTGGTGACGGATTTGCAAAGATGTCCCATCTGATTCAAAAACTTACCTAATTACATTGATGCGACTGTATATATGGTCTAAGTGGAATAGTTTGAGCTTTTGGGAAATGTGCTTATCTATTTTCTTGCCTGCGGTTTGGTGAGAAAATAAGGAACTACTGCGTAGCATGCAGCCTGTTAGCTTAGCTTAACACAGACTGGAAACAGAAAGAAATGACTAGCCCAGAGATTGTAGTTGTGTCCAAAATTATTCTGTCATTTGTCACGCTGTCCTCTCTATATTGAGGAATGCTATGTAGAGGACTTTGAGGAGGCAAAATACTGAGATGTATTTTCATATAAATCCATAAACGGTTAAATTTTATTCATACAGCACCAGTTCACAACAGCAGTCCTCACATGGCACTTTCTATTATTAGATAAAGATGCTACAGAACCCCAACACCCCAACTGAGAACCACAACTGCCCTCAGTGGGGGGTAAAGAACTCCCTTTTTACAGGAAGAGACCTCCAACAGAACCAGGCTCAGGGAGGTGCAGCCATTCACTGCACAGGTTGCGGGTTAGTGACCATGGATTGTACACTACTTTTTGTGAGGCATAGTGAGATTGTCTGAGTGCATTATATAGGGCATACAAAATGGCAAACTCACTTTATAGATAGTGTTGCTAAGTCTTTGTGCTGTTACTGAAACATGGGGACTTGAAACATGGAGAAAGGGCTAGCCTACAGGCAGAAACAGTAACTTTGTGGGGTGTTGTTGCCAAGAATCTTGTCTTTACTTGTGGACACACACACGGACACCCAAATAAGTAGCCATTCCTGTAATATTTCTTTCAAGTCCACCTGAAGAGTGCATGTGTAGCAGGTGCATTATAGAGTGGATGAGTCCATTGTGAAATTTAGATCTCTTGTCCCCAAGGAGACCCTCTTATACACTTGTGGACATGAAAATTGTAACACTGGTTGTGGAAAAGGGAAAAATCAATTCTTAGGTTTTAAATATCGGGACATAATAAAAAAAAATTATATAGTCCTTATAAGGCATTTAAATTAGGTAAATACAACCCGAGATGAACAATATGTGACATATTACACCAGTTTATTTATTTAATAAAAACTAAGTCAAAATGCAGAAGCAGTCCTCTAAATAACGAAGTACCCCTCATGATTCATTAGTGTGTAGAACCACCTTCAGCAGTAACTTGAAGTAATTTTTTTCTGCATGAGTCTGTGTCAGTCTCTCACATCATTGTGGAGAAATTCTGGCCCACTCTTCATATTACTGCAGTTCATTGAGATTTGGAGGCATTTGTTCTGAAGGACTTGTGGTTTGTTCAGATGCAATTTTGCAAACCTACAGTAAGCTGTGCAGCTATATTTTTTTAGATAGTAGAGGCTTTCTCTATGGCAGCACTTTCAAACAAGCCATACTTGTTCAGCCTTTTTTTAATTTAACTGTCATGAACTTTACCATTTAGCATGCTAACTGAGTTTGTTTGGGGTTTTTTGCATGGTCTGGCCTTGAGGTGAATTTGCTGGGATATCCATTTCTGGGAAGATTGCCTAGAATGTTTTCCACTTGTGAATAATTCTTTCTCTAAGATCATTGATGTCTTTTTTCTCCTTGGCAATGTGTTAGCACAATGCTCCAGACCAGCAAACTGCCAGAACTCACACTTGCTGACGATCAGTTAATCAAGTGCATTTGATTAGCAGCACCTGGCTGTTACTTAACCCCCTAAGAAAGCAGTAAGGCTGTACTTTCACACACTGCTTCTGCATTCGGCTTAACTTTTGTTAAATAAGCCAGAGACAGCAGCTTTTTGATGTGCTGTTGCAAAGTTAAGCTAACTTGCTATGGTGCCAATTTACATCTAAGGGCAGGTAAAGTGTTTCGTAAAATGTGAAGATATTCCTTTAAGTTGTGAAGAAATTTGTACAATAGAAGCAGATCCTGGAATTACATCATTTTCAAAATACGCTGTGGAGTCTATTTTCTGTCACTGCAGGAGAACAATATGTAAATCTCCAGAGGACGTTATTTGGTTCAGCGAATTGTTTGAAATACTGACACTAACTACAATCTGTGTTCCAACTAAAGCCATTATATTTGCATATATTTAGTTGTGAAAATTCAAACAAAACAAAGATAGAATATTGTTAACAAAACGATTCAAAATCATTTATTAAATTTAATGTTTTTTTGGTGTTGCTCAGATATTTCTGTGCTAAAACAAAGTTTTGTTTTGTTGCAAAGACAAACAGTAAAATAAAGCACTATCATACTGTTTTCAATCAACATAACTTATGCTGTGTAACACTCCAGTGCATGTTAATTATATATCATCAAAATCAGGTATTTTATTTCATATGTGCATATGTGTCTGTTTTGTTTTGGGGGTTTTTTTATCTTATAGTGGGTGAAAGATTTTTCTCACGTGACTGAATGTTAAGTTTGTTTTTCATGTCTTTTGCTGTGCCTTGAAAAAAAAAAAAAAACACCCATATTGTAAGACAATCCAGCATGGCCTGAAATATGCTGCATGGACTGAACAACCAAGAGATAACAACCCCCCCCAAAAAACTCCAGTTTTTAACAGCCTATGTGTCCTTCAATTCAGAATAAAACAACAAATTTACAAGCAGTGAACTTATTCTACCAAGAGATTAACAATCAATCTTCACACAGGGCCCTCTACTTCTATCTAGAGCTTTTGACTACATCACATGATCTTCATCGGTATATTAGTTCGCTCAGTCGTCATCCTGGGGATATTCAAAGTTTATACCATCCTGTGTGCTTGTTCTCATGCTTATATGAAGTTCTAAAGATGCACAGATCACTGGCCACTGCTCAACCCTCATCTGTTCATGGAGACCAAGCGATGAGTCTGTGGCTCGTAGTTGTATCGATATTTTGTATTGTGTCCTTGTTGGTGCCTTGTCACAGATTTTAATCAATACCTTTTAAATCTTCAGCTACTTTATTTTTGGATCGCACAGATCATATGTGTGGCTGAGCTCTCTGTAATCAGTAGTCACTCCCTGTTTACTTGTCTTTGATTAACAGTGACAGCTATGTTGTTGATCAGAATTTCTGTCAAAGCAGCCGAGACACTCCTTGTTGTTCAGTAGAGTGAGTTATAATCCATTTAGTCATGCTTTATTTAAAATTAATGGCATATTATTTCATAAAATGAAATGTATTTTGCTCGTTTTATAGGGAATCTAATTGTAGTCCCTCATGCTGTATAAAACAGATGAAAGTTGGCAGCAGAGCGAGCATGAAGTGGTCACTGCAGAGGATCGTGAAGTTAAAAAAAAAAAAAAAAGAAACATCAAAGAGCATCTCAAAATTTCTGTCTCCCAACTGCCAACATGTCCCGTGGGTTTCTCTTCCAGAAGCTTGTTTCACAGATCATTAAATGTACTTTCCTTTTGAAAAATACAAAATAAAATTAATAGGGTATTCTTAACTCTAATGGCCATGCGAAGAGGGATTGTCCATTCTCATGCTTTACTTGTTTTATTGTATCCAGACATGTCTATTCATATGCAGTCAGCTTGGCCATCCAAGGTCTATTGGCTTTCCAGACGTGTCCAGTGCTTTTGTGCTTCGTTATAAAATATGTGTATCATAAGTACGTTATTTCAGATTTTATCCTGCTGTAAAAGTGGGCTGTTATATCTCCAAGAAGTCTGAGGTTTAGGGACAGGCTGTGTTTAAGATTGATCTCTGTCAGGCTAATGAGTTTTCATCTGTTATAAGTGAAGTGCTGTGATCTGAAATTAAAATTAATTCAGCTCAATCCACTCATCTTGTGCCATGAACTTCTTGTTGCTCTTTGCTGTGGTCTGTGATGAAAGCTTTTTCAGACACAGTGAGCCAGACTTCATGTGGAAAATAGAACAGCAAAAGCGAGTCCATGAGTATAAGAGTATGATTGCTTTAGGAAATGTCCAAAACACATTTTGCACACTGGTTTAAGCTAAACATATTCATTTAATATTTAGGAAATAACTTTACTCACAGTTAGAAAATAAGATTTATACCTTTCTCCACTCTTAAGCTAAGCTAAGAGCAGCGGGTTGCAGCTTTAACTGACACATCAAGCATGTCATCTAATTCCTGGGAAGCGACTGAGTAAGTGTAAGGTTAAGCTAGTCATTTAAAATCAGCCAAAGTATAACAGCTGATCAGAGTGATTCTTTTCATTTCCAGGCTCAGTGCCCAAACCACAGTGGAAAGTGGGAGCATCTTTGTGCTATTCCAGAAAAATAGCAAAAATGCATGAACCATCTTGCACTGACTGGATGGATTAAGTAGTTTGCAGAGTGAAAAGATACGAGGGCCTGCCTTCCACTGTGTGCAGTGCTTCTTCATCGCTTAGAGTCACAAAAGAAGACAGTTGCCACAGGTGACATTTCCCTTGTCACCTGTGGCAACTGCTGATAGCATGTTTCTCAGTAAAAGGTGAATTCCTCTGGGTCTGTGGCCTGCCATCTGCTTTTCTCCTGTCCGGATGCTTAGAATAGAAAGTGTATCTGCCTCCTGCTGCAACCATATTGTCACTCCCCATATGGCTTTGTGTCAACATACAAAGGCAGCTCAAAAACTTGGTATTTTAAGTCCCCTAGAGTATATTATAGTATCCAACCGATTATACAAGAAAGTTCATTCTTATTCTTGGCAAAACACGATTACCACAATGTCGATTTAGTGGCTGTACTTTCCAGCTCTTCTCACAGTCTTCTTCTAAACATGGTTTTTGTCCAGTATTACGTTTCAGATTTAATAGCACTGTAGAGACCTTTTGTTTTCCATGTTGGTTTAAGAGTGAACATTTATCTTTGACCCTGGAATAGTTGACACAACAGTTACCACCAAACACCCCACCCCTGCCAAGTCCCAGTTAGCAGCTGTTCAATCCCATTCAATCATATCACAGGGTCTTTCTCAACTTTCAGACTAAACCATCTGCTGACTGTTTTGCCAACTTGATGAGGAAATGTTTTGAGCGGGGACCTGAAAAGGTCTACAATACAGATTACGTTCCTTTTACTGACATCAAGACTGGAGCGCACCAAGTCATTTAAGAACATACATGGCTTTTGTCCGAGGTCTTGAGTAGCTGCTGGCAAACTTGGTTTTAAAAATGTACTCATATTATAGGGGTGCAATGCAGGGACATAGGATTCTTGAAAATTGGTGCTAACATTAAAGAAATTATAGAATTTCACTCACCACAAGAGGAGCACAAACTTATTGGATGGGCTGTTACTGTAAAACATTACTCACACAGTAAGCAAAATCATTTTTGAGATAAAAGTTTGCAAAATGCTTCAAAAGGCAACAGCGGGGGGCCCGGATCGAAGAAGATATTGGCCTGCAACAGAAAGCCAGTTGCAAGAGCTTTTTGTACTCATCTGTAGCATTTATGAACCGCTGAGCGTTATTTCTCAGCTAAGCAATCACCTTCTCACATTCCTTAGAGGAAAAATTAGAGTCTGCGGGGTCCATAGTGGTCGCATACTTCTGTCATGTAATGCTGTGGCAGACAGGTAGAGGACCCCAAAGCAGGACTCCAGAGGCAGGGTTTTAACTCAAAATCCTCAGCTTCATTGCTGGAAGCGAGCCAATTACAAAACTCACTTGAAACTAGGAACAAAACATGAACTGCAGAGGGCACAGCAGGATGAGCCAATGATAAGGATGCGACGAGGAATAAGGGGAAACGCAGACGATGTATACACAGAGCGATAACGAGGGCAGTGGAAACAGCTGGACAGGAACAAGTCAAGTCAGAGTTTATTTCTATAGCACATTAAAACAACTTCAGTTGCTGTACAGTTTATACAAAACTTATACTATACATCAGTCATTAAATCAACAATAAATATAAACTAAGAATCAAGTATCAAAATAATAAATACAAGCTGTGTAATAAATACAAGCTCTTCAGCTCTTCAGCTCTCAGCTCTCTCTTCCTTTTTCCCCTGCTTTGCTGCTTTAGAGCCTCTCTTTACACAACTTCCGCACTGGAATTTATAATTATGGATCTGGTCAGCTGGTCTCTCAACGCCATTGTTTTGATCAAATTTTCACCATGAGAAGATTGGGGGAAGGAGAACCCTATTCCCTCTTATCAATTGACATTCCAGCTGGCTTTGTTATGGATTCCTGTGTGGTGTGGAAGATGACGTGCCTGGCTGTATTGTCAATGGAATACACACACATTTGGCTTATTGACACTGGGGTTTCTCCGAATTGGACCTGGAGATACCTGGCTTGTTGTTGCAATTCAGGAAGTCTAGGCAGCTGTCTGGCCTTGGTAAGGCTGCTTATGACGGTAAGGCGGGACGGGTACAGACTCAAACTCAGACTCTGTATATCTGGAGCTGATTCTGAGGGGTAAGATCTTGGAGATGTATGTATCTGTTTCTGCACAGCAATGGAACGAACCAAGAAAATTCGGATGAATTGGATTTTTTCGCCACAGAGAGGTGCCAGTAAGACTGAAGGCTGTCAACAAATTAATCAGTACAGTCTGTACCAAAACAAGTCGTGGAATCAGGAATTTGGCTCCCTGGCGGCCTTGGACTGCCGCTTATCAAATTGTCTCCGGGATGTTTGTAAACAGATGCTCTACGCCCCCGCCGTCCTGTCTTCTTCTGACCTGTGTTGGACTGATCTCCCTGACCTAGCCGCCGATGAACTCTACATCTTATCAGAACTGTTAGCTGAGGAGGGAGTTTGAGTCAGCCCCACAGTAGCCCGACCCCCCCTCTCGCCTCCACTGGCTCCCCTCTCCATCCCTCCCCACCCTAGTGCTCCCATGCTATATGTTTCTGCACTCACTAATCCCTATATGTTTTCACTATTGTTTCTGTCTTTTTAATGGCAGCGCCTCCAGAAGGGGGGCAGCATGGCCACAGTTCACCTATCTCCCCATGTTTGTTCTGTTTGTCTTCTTGGATGGGTGTTCTGTTAACTGTAATTTCCCCATTGTGGGATCAATAAAGTATCATCATCATCATCATCATCATCATCATCATCATCATCAAAACCAGAGTATAAGACCATTTATTACCTGTCAAAAGACGAGCTGCTGCATTTTGAACAGCTTGCAAGCGACAAAGTAACAGCTGATCACAGCCAACATATAAAGAATTACAAGTCTAAACAAGAGGTAACAAAACCATGAATTACTCTCTCAAAGTCATGCAGCGGGAGGTAGCCCTTCACCTTACTGAGGAGCCTGAAATAAGCTCAACTTAACCACAGAGTTAATCTGTTTATCAAATTTTAAAGCACTATCAAAAATCACACCACGGTTCCTTGCAACAGGGTGACAATAAGAGGCTAAAAGACCAATGGTGCTGTTATAACCATCTAAAAGGTGGAGTTGCCCAAATAAAATAATTTCTGTCTTACTTTTGTTCAGTTTAAGGAAGTTTATCTCCAACCATGACTGAATGTCTCTAAGACAGTTCACTAGTGTCTGCACAGAAGCATTGCTGTTAGATTGTAAAGGTAAATATATCTGTAGGTCATCTGCAAATCAGTGGAAGGAGATGTTGTGCTCTATATAAACATATATAAAGAGAAGAGAATAGGACCCAATAGAGAACTCTGGGGAACCCCACAGTTGAGAGGGGACACTGATGACAAATACTGTCCTAAATGGACAGAGAAACGTCTGTCAGACAGACATGACTGGAAAGAATTAAGGGCCACCCCTTTAATACCCACATATAATTCAAGCTGTGACAGAAGAATGCTGTGAGCTACAGTGTCAAAAGCTGCAGTCAGGTCCAAGAGCACGAGGACAGCAGAATTACCAGCAGCAAGAGTTAAAAGCAGGTCATTAAAAACTCTTAGAAGAGCTGCTTCTGTGCTATGCTGTAATTTAAAACCAGACTGAGAGATGCCATTTAAGTCAAGATAAGACTGTAGTTGGGTGTACACAACCTTCTCTAAAAACTTTGACAGAAAAGGGAGTTTAGAAATAGGCCTGAAATTAGAGGGAGAAAAGCATATGCTGAACTATATCAGTTAAAATGGAGAGAGACACCTGTTCAAAGTTCTCAAAGACAACTGGGCATACAGGAGAAACAGCATGATCTAAAGCACTAGAGGGAGAAGACCTGGTCGAAGAAATTAAAACATTTAAAAAAACGTGAGAAATTTTTCACAAAGTGCAGATGAGGGCAGAATGCAAGCATCACATGGATTAATCAGAGAGTTAAGAGTACTGAAAAGAAAGAGAGGTTTGTGGCTATTATTTAACATGAAATTTGATAACTGGGTTGAAAACTGGGTTTTTGCAGCTTTCACAGCTTTCTGGTACTCCAGTAGGGTTTTTTTTAAAAATATCTGATGAAACTTAAAGATGGTTTTTCTTCCATCTTCTCTCTGCGCATTTGCAAGTGCGCCTTAGAGCGCGAGTAGTATCATCCAACCACGGCTCTTTCCCTGGCTTAGAAAGTTTAATTCTAAAAGGAGCCACCAGGTTTAGTAGGTTAGTACAAATTGAGTTAAAAAGAACTATAAATTCAATGGGACAGAGATATGCCGTTTAACTTGAGAGCAAGGCAGAGTAACAGTAAATAAAACAGCAAAATGATCGGAAATACGAGTGTCAAAAATCTTGGTAAGACATAAATTTAAACCAAATTTATGGTTTCCCTTTTCATGTGTCGGACCAGGCACTAACTGAGTGAGACTAAATGTTTCAATGAGATCAAGGAAACAACAGAGGAAGCAAAACTAAACAATTCACACGGAACAGGGAAGTAGGAAAATACAACAGGTAAGAGAGAACAGGTAAACAGAAACACAGACGAGACACTGCACTGGGAGTAAAACTAAATACAAAACACAATGGACATAGACGCAGAGGGACAAAAAACACACTGGAACACAGGGATGACCAAAAGAACAAAGAGAAACAGGAACTCCATACAGATACAACAAACCAAGATTCTAAACTATAAGCAAACCAGAACACAGAAGAATTTCAACAACAAAAGAACTTCAAAACACAAGAACACTGGGCGAAAGGCCCAGGACTATGACAGTTTTCTGTTCTAATGTTTGCTTTTGAGCTGTTGGACAGCATTTGCATTACAGTGAATCCTTCACATCTTAATGGTCTGGTGTTACCAGCCAGGTTGATCCCCCCTATCTCAGACTTTTTCCTCTGGGAAATTTCAAGTAGCTTAATCAGTAAATGCAACAGCTGTCATGGTTTCATACTTAGTTTTTTGTTTTTTTTAACTATGATGTTAATGGTCTTTAATAAAAGCAAAAATCTCTCTTTTTGTACTTAATCTTGTTCCTTTCTCTCCTCCTTCCATTCCATGCTCTTAGTCTTTCCAAATGAAGAAGAAGAGAGACGCACCTCTCAAACAATCTCTGCCACCCCGCCACCACATGTTATAGCCACAGACCGACCATCTCTGCAATCATTT
Organism: Archocentrus centrarchus; assembly: GCF_007364275.1. NCBI lineage: Eukaryota > Metazoa > Chordata > Actinopteri > Cichliformes > Cichlidae > Archocentrus > Archocentrus centrarchus. The sequence continues at coordinate 10,905,285 of NC_044367.1, read as the reverse complement.
CATCCACCTGCTGGCCTTAAGTCAGGGTGGCCCACATGAAAATAAGAGGAGAAAGGGTAAGTTTTGTTTTGGTTGGTAACAGCAGACTTGTCTCAAGTTGTGTTCACACGTCCACTGCAGCCATGAACTGTGCTAGCTATTACCTGCTGGATCTGCATGTTAGCATGCAAATGTTCTTTTGAAATTAGTGTAGGGCAGGGGTGGGCAAACTACGGCCCGGGGGCCACACCCGGCCCGTTGGTCTTTTTAATCCGGCCCGCCGAAGATTGGTACAGAATTGCCCAAATCAAATCATATCATAATTATGACTGATGTTGAGGATTCTGAAAATTGCTACAAAAAAACTAACACCAGACTTCAATGCACTGGCAAAAGCAACACTATTCCCACTAAAAGTGAATGTAAGTATTAACACTGTAATGCCTTTTTTTTATGTTTATGTTTGATATGTATGCATCTGGTGCTGGCCTGGCCTGTTTGTCAAATTTCAAAAAGTCAGTGTGGCCCCAAAGCTAAAGTTTGCCCACCCCTGGTGTAGGGAAATGTCTCATGCATTTGCATTAGGAGAACAATTCAGCCAAATGAGGCACAGTCACTGCATACCTGCTACATCTAAAGAGCATTCGTTGCTCTGCAGCAACAATTTACACGGCTAACATAGAAATTACTGTATATCAAGAAGGCTTGTAGTGTTTTCTCTATAATCAGGCTGCCTCAGTTTGTCTTGTTGACACAAACACACACAAACATACTTTATAAATACTGTTGACCAACTGTGCCTCAATTTCTGTGACAATTTATAAGTAATTGATGTGGTGACTGCTGTTGTTTCAAGTGTGTAAATAGACACAGCTCCTCTGCTTATGGAATGAATATTTATTATGTGACTGTGTGATCTTCCAGGTACTTAAAGCATTCAGAGGACAAGAGCATACTTTTTTTTTTGGTAAAAACCAGATTTGGATACATGCTTTTTTATATATATATATATATATATATATATATATATATATATATATATATATATATATATATATATATATATATATATATATATATATATATATATATATATATATAAATAAGTATGTAATGCTCTATACACATGCCCAAACATCTATAAATGTGTGAGGTGTAGTGTGTTTGTGTGTGTGTGTTCCTAAAGACGTGTACACACTGGAAGCAATTTGCTTGTTTCACATCACTTTGTATCTGACAGCCAATCGCTTCCAGTCTCTGGTTGCCTAGGTAACCCTCTAATGTATTCATATGTCAATCAGCGATATTCTTAACTCTCTTTAGTAGTCTCTTCAGTCACTCACCTGACAGTTTCTCATGGGTCCAGCTCACTTTGCATCACCAGTAGATAGGTATAATGCCTTTATTATCATTGTATCATAAAAACACAATGAAATTAGGAGTGCTACACCTGTAGGTGCCCACAAAAAACTAGTAAAAAAAACATATATCCACCACAAATATTTATCCATTCACAAAATTAAAGCCAAGTAATAAACTGCAGTGTGTAAAATAAATGTCGGTAGTGGTTAAAAGTACAAAAGGAGAATCGAAAGTGCACTGGGTGCCTTGCTCTGTTTGATAAAAAGCAGTTGATACTGAATTCACTGATAACACTATTTGCATTTATAAGCTTTTCTGGGGCAGTAATTAAAAGATTTAATCAGCTTTATTTTCCCCTTTTGAGAAATGAGCTAAAGTATTTTGGGAACGTTTCCTCCCGTCTTTGTGGAATCATAACTGTATTACACAACAAGTGATGTATTTGATACACTTTTAGTATGATGTTAGTAGCTGAGAGTATTTCTTGGAATCGTGGGGAAAAGACATGTAGTGTCTCACTTAGATGGAATAGCGTTGGGCATCATCCCAGCAGGACCTTGCTGAGCGCACTCACAGCAATAATAGGAAATGAAATGAGGACTATGAAGGCAGTGGCAAAGCAGAGAAGTATTCACATTCTTTATAAAAGAGGTACTAATATCACACTGAATGTTTTCATTTGTTTACATGCTGTGTTTGTAGCATTATTATAGTGTGAGAACAATGCATCTCTAAAAAGTGGACTCAAAGAGCTCAGAAAAATATCCTCCTTTTATCTGTGTGATGCCTTTAACAGATAAATACTGAGACCTTTAAACACTTTAATTCATCTGCAGAAGCAGAATTTTTCAGCATACAATAGGATACTTCAGTCTTCATAATTATCAAAGAAAACGTCAAAATCACATTTGGAGAAACTTTGTTTTCACTTCACAGAAAGGACTTTAAGAAATGTTAAAGTGGAAAGCAGTAACTAAAGCTGTCATACAAGTACTAAGACAGACAGACAGATAGCAGTTTAACACACAATAAATAGAATACAAACAGTGGAGGTAGCTGTATAAATTATACAACCTATACTAACAATACAGACTAACTAACTGTGCAAACTATACTAAGCTGTACAGGGGCCTAGGGCTCTGAAAACAAAGAAAACAAAACAAAGAATAGAGAGATTTGAATGAGTCCAACAGTGCAGTATACATATACAAATGGATAATCGTTGGTGTGTAGTGGGTGACTGTCATTGTCAGATAGATAGAGAGCAGTTTGTCCTTCTCTCTGCCACTGTAGTCACAGAGTCCAGCTCCACTCCAACCACTGACCCAGCCCGCCTGACCAACTCATCCAGCCTCAGCGCATCTCTCTTCCTGATGCTGCCTCCCCGGCACACCACCACATAAAAGAGAATGCTGGCAACTATAGAGTAGTAGAACATCTGCAAGGGTTTTCTGTAGATGTTGAAGGAGCCCAGTCTCCTCAGGAAATAAAGCTGGCTCTGCCCCTTCCTCTACAGTGTGTCTGTGCACACCGACCAGTCCAGTTTGTCATCCAGCTGCAGACCGAGGTACTCGTAGGTCCTCACCGTCTCCACATCAATCCCCCCAATACAGACTGGCTGTGGGGTGGTCCAGACCTGCACAGGAGTTTTCACATTAAATTTTACATCTCATTTAATCCCTCAAACTAACCATAGACTTTACACTGCATTGCAGTCCACTTCCACTGTTATGTAATTTCATTCTCTGAGCACGTCTTCTATTATTTTTCTCTTCTCATATATACATTTTGTCATAAATATAATAATCAACTTAGCAAAGTAAATATTTCATTGTACTACCAATAATTAATTTCAAGTTTGACATCCCCCAGTCATTAGCTTATTTTATTATGTACAAATATTTTCAAATTGAAATTAAAATTGAATGAGTGGCTTTGTTCCATTACTATTCAAAATCTTTTGTCTGTTGTTACCTAGACTGATCAGTCAGAAGTTTAATCCCTGACCCTGTACTGCGAGAATATGTCATTTTTGGATTCTCAGTTGCTGGCAGTCAGGGGACAGAGTGAATTACACTGTCTCTAGGGAGAGACGGAGAGATGAACTAAATTTATTTTAGTTCATGAGCTGTATGTGTCACATACAGCTCAATTTGATCTTGTGTGGGCTGGAACATTAAAATGTTTGGACAATAGCCTGTGTTTGAAAAAAAATCCTCCTTTCTTTAAGAAGTACCAGTTTATTCTGACATTCACATTTTCACAAATTACATTTTCAGCAATAATTTTCAGTTGTTTCATATTGTCTGCAGTTATTATTACATAATAACTTATAGATCACAGTGGCTCTAAAAGTGCACGAAGACTCAACATGCACTTTTGTCACTAAACAACATCAGTAGTCGTTTATGCTTTTTTGCTTAAAAAAAATGTCTATAGTTTAAGATTAAGATTTAAGATTAAGATAGTGTTTATTTGTCACATGCACAGTTACAGTATACACAGTACAATGCACAGTGAAATGTATTTTGTACCTGCAACCATATATACACACATATAAATAAGAAGAATAAAAATAAAAATAAGTAATTCACACTATACACTATACTCTATATACTATACATACTACATACTTTACATTTCTGTATCATTTCACTGCTGTGTATCACTGTTGGAATTGCATCACCAATTAATGACTTATTATTAATGACTTCACTGAAATGTTCACACTCTGCAAAGCACCCAGTAGGTAAAATTTGGACCTTTTGGATGGAAGTTTGAAAACAAACATATTTCAGATGTTGATTACTGACTTTCATCAGAAAATTCAGAGTCACTATTGAACTCCTCATCTGAAGCACGATCAAAGCTGATGTTCTCTGCTCTCTCGCGTGCAGCTTGATTTGTCTGACGTTCTGTCGCTTTCTGAGGATGATGATTTCTCCTCCTCATTCAGGCTGCTTGACAAACCTTAAAAGTTGAACACAAAACAATTCAGTTTACATTACTATCTTTATAAATAGTCAGTGTTGTGTATGTTTATGCATTACTTAAATACAGTACATGCTTTTCATTGTCTCACTAGAAAGCAGGCAGGTTAACTCTTTCAGAGTATCATGAGTTGAGATTTCCAGTGATGGTTCATCTCTCTAACAAGAATCTTCTTTTCCTCCTCGAGTCTCTTTACTGCCATGATGGTACTGAATGTGCTTCTTTGTTCTAAGACTGGCAGTCTGAACTGCATTTATAACAATAAGTCATATACTACAGATCAATTCACAAAGAACCTCTGAATTCATAAGTGGTTTTAGTTCGACATCTGAAGCATTATGGTTCATTCTCTGTTAGATAAGTTGGAAGTAGTCAACATACTGGTGTAAATACCATTGTGTGGTCGCTGCCACAGCCAAGCTGTGTCGCCAGACGGGATTTCTTCCAAACAGAGTTTCTGTGTCTGGAACCATTCTGTTGGATTTTTCCACAGCAGAAGTCAAGATGCCTTTCTCCTCTCTGATCTTGTGGCAAATCTTGGCACATGCTTTGTTTCCATCAGTTTCTTTATATAGACATTGGGATTGCCTCTTGATACTCACTACCAGCACTTCAATTCTGCTCACTAAGGCATCAGCATCACTTGTGCTTGTTGTTGCTGCTTAGAAAAAATAAGAGAGTTGCACTTAACTTAAAGTAACTGTGGAATTTCATCTATTTTTCAAATTTTTTTGTGCTCCCCTTCTGCCCATTCTCTTGCATCACTGACCCAGTCATCCAGTTGTTTGTGGTCTACATTGCCAGTTGGAGATATTAAAGAAAAACAGTAACATGTTTAAACTACAGCTCCAAATATTTAGAACACAGAGAAGTAAACATCTAGGAGTAAGTATTTGGCCTTCTCAACTACAGTCCTTGAGAGAAAAAACATTGCATTGTGCCACCTCCTCCCCTAGTGTCAAACCAGCCACATCCAACAGCCATCCACATCACTCCATTTCACCTCGATAAAAACGCACACACACACACGCACGCACGCACAGAGAAGGTGCTGGAGCTCTGGACAGCTATTTGTTACTCTTTCAAGATATGGCCAATACTTGCAGGTGACATCCATATAAAAAAAGGGATTTGCTGATTGGCCAACTTTTGTTGCAGGTACAAGAGATAAGCAAAAATTTTTCCCCCTATACACATTTAGACCACCAAGCAGCACTCCATGCCTGCACACTGCAAGCTCCAGTACAGGTTACTGTAATTCTGTATATTTAGTCTGTAATCTTATACGTCTGGTCGTGTTGCATATCTAGTCCACAAATCTTGCCACGTCTTCATCCTTTGCTATGAAGATGTCTTCAAAGATGGCCTGTTCCTCAGATCTGAATAAAAGAGAAGTACATAACAGTTATATGCAACACGCATGCCTAGCTGCTTTCTTGAAATGGTAATGTTTGCAGTTTCCATCCACTGACACTGCAAGCATATCTGGGGTGCATGCGTGACATGTGAAGGGATCTGCCTTTAAAATTTTATCTAAGTCATATCTCACAGCTTCCCACTCAAAAAAAAACTTTTCTGAAAGCTGTCTGCTGAGATCAGTTTTAAAATGAACATTATCAACAGCACAAAATATGCCATTAGTGGCTTTTGAATCCCCAATAAAACACCTCACTCTGTGATAGCTCTTGAAAGGTCTTTTAATTAAGGGTTAGAAATACAGCAGCAACCTTAGGGACACTCTCCACTGTCTCCAACAGAAACAAGAACTATGAATCAGAATTTTGAATAATTTATAGTGTCAGATGGATTAAGAACATGTCCATGAGCTGCTGGAAAATTCATCTATTCTGTTGCAACTGCATTCTGGCATTTAAAACAGAGACAGTAAAACATTTTTTAAAATACTCCACTTATTTTTATTTGTTCTTCATTAATAACCTGCATCACGTCCAAAAATTATAACTATATTGCTAATGTAATGTCACACAGCCATTTTTCACCCCAGAGCCCTGCCGAGTCTCCCTTTACTTTCTATGAACTGACAAATTTCGTCATGCTGCTTGAAAAATTTGCTGAGCGCTTTTCCTCAACTCACAGCCATCGCACCTGTGTGCAGAGGTGGGAGGTAAAGTACAAATGCTTCGTTACTGTACTTAAATAGATTTTTCAGGTATCTGTACTTAATTTGAGTATTTATTTTTCTGACTACTTTTTACTTTTTCTCCCTACGTTTTTACACAAATATCTGTACTTTCTACTCCTTACATTTTCATAACAGACTCATTACTTTTGGTTTAACATGTCTGAGATAAGTCTGCATTTCACTGCGCTGTCAAACATCAGCTCTAAAACTTTGTCACCAACTTTGCCCTTTGTCTGCTCCTGTGTTTTGGCCACATTAGCTTTCATAACTTCCGACAGCTTTTGATGCTTCTGAATGTCTTGTGACAACTCTTCCTCCTCCACTATGTCTTCCACACTCCCGCCAACCTTTGAAGCAAAATACATTTATGTGTTCTATTACTATACTCTGTTTAAGATAAAGATGTTATAAATACCATAATTAAGAAATAAAATGAAAACTAACATCAGGTGTCCTTAGTAAGGTTTTGCAACAACATGTGCTTCTAGTACAGCTTCAGTGTATCTTGGGAGTGATTGTACAATCAGTCTAACTGATCATCTGCAGAGGAATGGTTTATTTAAAGAGTTTCAGTCAGGTTTCATCACAGTACAGAAACCGCATTAGTGAAGGTTACAAATGATCTTCTCATGGCCTGGCAGTGGACTCATCTCTTTTCATTTCAGTGCATCTTATCTTGGAATAAGATGTTAGTCTGGCACTTTCTATCTGTTGCTCTCTGTTGTATTTAAGGGCAGCACGGTGGCGTAGTGGTTAGCACTGCTGCCTCACAGTTAGAATACCATCTGGAAGGCCTGGGTTCGATTCCACCTTGGCCCAGGCCTCTCCCTCTCTCAGTGTGGAGTTTGCATGTTCTCCCCGTGCTTGCGTGGGTTTCCTCCGGGTACTCCGGTTTCCTCCCACATTCCAAAGACATGCACTTACTGGGGTTAGGTTAATTGGCTAATCTAAATTGCCCATAGGTGTGAATGAGAGCATGAATGTGAGTGTGAAAGGTCGTTTGTCCCTCTGTGTTGGCCCTGCAACAGGCTGGCGACCTGTTCAGGGTGTACCCTGCCTCTCGCCCTATGACAGCTGGGATAGGCTCCAGCCCCCCCGCGACCCTTAACAGGATGTGCGGAAGCGAATGGATGGATGGAGTTTACTTTTAAATATTTGTCCTTTTATTCATTGAGTAAAAAATAATCCCTAACAGTATTAAAGGTACTGCACTGCAGTGGTTTGAATCATATTTATCTAATAGAGTTAGAGTAATAGCAGTTCCACAGGGTTCTGTGCTAGAACCAATTTTATTCACGCTATACATGTTTCCATTTGGCAGTATTATTAGAAAGCATTCCATACATTTTCACTGTTATGCAGATGATACCCAGCTTTATCTAGCCATGAAGCCAGATGACACACATCACTTAGTTAAACTGCAGGAATGTCTTAAAGAAATAAAGGCCTGGCTTCTCTTCATTGGCTCCCTGTTAAATCCAGAAATTTAAAATTCTTCTTCTCACATACAAGGTCTTGAATAATCAGGCCCTATCTTATCTTAAAGACCTCATAGTAGTGTATAACCCTAATAGAGCACTTCGTTCTCAGTCTGGTGGCTTACTTGTAGTTCCTAATACTTAAGAATAGAATGGGAGGCAGAGCCAGAACCAGCTCCTAATTTAGATTCAAGAGACAGACACCCTCTCTATTTTTAAGATTAGGCTTAAAACTTTCCTTTTTGATCAAGTTTATAGTTAGAGCTGGCTCTAACTATGTGACCCTGAACCATCCCATCCCTCAGTTATGCTGCAATAGGCCTAAACTGCTGGTGGGTTCTTTTAATTCACTTCTTTTTACTATTTTTTTAATTTTTACTATTTTTGTTTATTATTTTTTAAATTGTATTAAATATTTTTATTTTCAAAGATGTATTTTTCAAACAGGAAGTATAACGTTACCATTGATTCAGTAAGACAGCAGTTTTGTGCCCCTTTTTTGTTTGTTTGTTTTTACATTTGTAGAAGTTTAATTTGCAAAATTAATTTTAAGACATAGGTATTGGTCGCAAAAACATGCCTGCAGAAATGGCTTATGAGGTCATTTTTTTAAAGGAAGACAGGCTCCCAATTTTGGTGAGCCCATGAGCCAACTGTAGCCTCCTGTTAGAAAATTAGTTGTGCTAACCAAGATTTCCAGCAACAGTTGGTAATTTAGCACTCAACCCCATTTGTCCTAATGTGGTCGTTTCTGGCTACAAAAGCCATTATAACAGCAGCCCAAATGGTAACACTGAGGTCTCAAAATGAGGAGTCAAAAAACAAATGGGTGGCAGCCAGGTCCATCTTTTATATATGGTCTATAACAGGGGTCGGGAACCTATTGCTCGCGAGCCAGATGTGGCTCTTTTGATGGCTGCATCTGGCTCGCAGACAAATCTTTAATAAAAAAAAAATAATAACGTTAAAAAATATATAACATTTTCAAGTATTTCAATCCATTCATTTCCTACCGCTCATGTTCATGGTTGCGGGTGGCTGGAGCCAATCACAACTGTCCTCCGGGACCACACCAAATTTTTATTGGATAATGCCTAACGTACGCGGGTCGTTGTGAGGTCAGGGAGTAAACTTCCCTCCTTTTAATCAAGTAGTCAGCTAACTAATTGAGGAAACCTTTTACGAAGAAGATGGCTAAAAGAAAAAAAGATGAGGAGTATCGTACTTTTCAGCAGGAATGGACAGATGAATTCGCCTTTGTGGAGAGAGCAGGTTCTGCAGTGTGTCTAATATGCAGTGATAAAATTGCATCGATGAAACGGTCAAATATAAAGCGGCACTTCGACACACGCCATACTACATTTGCATCGAAATACCCAGCGGGGGACAGCAGGAAGAAAGCATGTCAAGAGCTACTGTGCAAAGTGCAAGCTAGTCAGCAGCAACTTCGTGTTTGGACCCAACAAGGTGACTGGAATTCGGCTAGCTTTGCTGGTGCTTTAGCAATTGTGAGAAACGGAAAGCCATTCACAGATGGTGAGTATGCCAAAACATTCATGCTTGATGTCGCCAGTGAACTTTTTGACGACTTTTCGGATAAAGACAAGATAATGAAACGAATAAAAGACATGCCTCTGTCGGCGAGATTTTGAGCTACAAGTTGCTGACCTGAAGGCCTCAGACATGTGGGTGAATAAATTCAAGTCACTAAATGAAGATTTGGAAAGACTTGCACGACAGCAAGCAGAGTTGGCGAGCAAACACAAGTGGGGAGAAATGAAAAAACTTCAACCCGCAGACCAGCTGATTGTCAAAACTTGGAAAGCACTTCCCGTCACATACCACACACTGCAGCGTGTGAGTATTGCTGTACTAACAATGTTTGGCTCTACGTATGCATGTGAGCAGTCTTTCTCACATCTAAAGAACATTAAGACCAACCTACGATCACGTTTAACGGATGGAAGTCTCAACTCCTGCATGAAGCTTAACCTCACCACGTATCAACCAGACTACAAAGCCATCAGCAAAACCATGCAGCACCAGAAGTCGCATTAATGGTAAGAAGTACTTTATTTATCATTGGTTAGCAACAGCATAACGTTACTAAATGCAATTCAGACTTATTGTACTTTAAAAGTGTTGGTCTTACATAAAATGCACACATTTACTTGTATTTAGTGTTAAACATATTGTATGGCTCTCATGGAATTACATTTTTAAAATATGTAGCGTTTATGGCTCTCTCAGCCAAAAAGGTTCCCGACCCCTGGTCTATAATATTAAATGGAGTCTGTGGGGACTGAATTTGGAGCCAGCTCAAGTGGCCATTACATTCAGAACATACCCTTTGTCATATTTCTGGACTTCCAACTCAAGGATACAATAGAAAATCCATAGTTAATGCATTTTTTTTAAATTACTCCTGTACAAACACACTGTGCAATACTTAATTTGTATTCTTCAGCAGCTAAAAATAGTCCCAAATAAATACACTAACCTGTTTAGGTAACCTACACTGCCCATCTGTTTTGTAGTCAAACTACAGGTTTGACTGTTTGGATTATCTCTCTCTACATCTTCCATAGGAATCAGTGAGCTTGAGCCACAGACAGACAGAACAGGGAATTCAGAGAGTACTTCTTAGTGGAAGTAGCTGTTTCGCAGCTGCTGACAGATAGCTCATTCTCATGCTTGGGATGGCTGCTTGGCAGACTTGTGCTGCAGTCTCCCAGAGAACCATCAGAGCAAACCTTATTAGCGCTAGCTCGCATGCACAGTCACTGTCCGCTCCTCTCCACTGTTAGGATTTAGGATGAGTGAGTGAGCAATGCAATACTTTCCTCCTTCATCAAAAAACAAGCACACACACTCGCTCAAACACACATATACAACCATCACTTTACAGTTGCCATGACAACAATGAATCCCCCCTTTTTCCAAAACACATTGCAGACTTTCTAAAAATATGAATGTCTTTTCCTGCAGACTTTTTTTTTCCAGACGACAGCCTTCAGAGCAAAAGCTACAATGTAGAGATATAGCAACAGATCAAACCATAAAGGAAAGAAACATACTCAGTGTCAGAGAGCAGTTTACTGAACTTTGTTGCAATCTAACTATTATTGGGAAACAAGAGAGAGGAAGTCTCCCTGAAACCCAAACTGAGTTTCAGTTTTGTTTTTTATGTCGACATGAAGCAAGAGACCAACACAAATCCAGCAGACTCTTGCAGAGAGGGTAAGAATACTGCTGGCAGTGCAGACAGACAGATTAGGGCCAAGTCAGCTGCTCCTCCATCAGCAGAACAGACAGCCAGCTCATGGATGTGACTTTTACAGTCACACGACAGAATGGTATATATGGGAGAAATGAGCGTTGTGTATTAGAGTAAATCATCATAACCATTCTGCCTTCCCCCCACTGCTGTCATCCCTGTGGCTTCAGATGATATTCAAGCACAAACACATGCAAGATCTGCAAGGTTTTACCAGTTTTTGAAGCAAGTTATAAGTGGAAATGAAGATAAAACGATCCACATTACAAAGAACACAATAGCCTTTAAAGGATTCTGTGAAATTCTGAAAAGATACTTGAGGTGACATTATGCAGTTGCATGAGTAAGTGGGCTGAAGTCTTCCTCATCTTGGAAGCCAGGGGGCGATGAGCCATTTGATGCTTGGATCTTATGTAACACTGAGAGATGGGCTGTCAGTGGGAAGGAAATTAGGTATTGTGATTGATTTCAAAAGCTGACCGTTGTGCTGTGACCGTAATCAGTCTGTGACAACACATCTAAGACAAAGGAAAACACACTGACTTCATTAAGCAGCAAAATATCCACAGATCACTTTATTTAGTCTCAAGTAAGCACATAACATATTGTAAGATGGAATCCAGTTTACAAAGAATCTGTGCTTCTATTAACAGTAATAATAATTTTTGGTTGAAGGATAACTAGGTGAAGTCATCGCTGTTCAGTAGCAGCTGATAATGATGAGGTAGACAGTGAGACACCCAACATATACACATCTGGATGTTAGAAAGACGCCAGCTGTGCCAGCTAAAAACACTTACTGTCAGGCAATTAAAAACATGGAGAACATCCTGCATAGGGCTGCATACTGAGACTAAGAAAAGAAAGACAATAAACACAACACCTACACAACCAGGTTACAAACATTTCACCTGGGACCTGGAAAGTACAGACTAAACACACAATATCAATTAAAAAAAAAAAACCCTGCTGTTATACTTTTCTGTAATAACTGCACATTTATTATTTTTAAATGTAGTTGTTATATACCTGCTATTCTGCTAATGAAGCCCAATTAAAAGTAGCAGATTTGCCACATTGTTTTCGTGTATTGGGTAATTAAATCTACTCAATACAATGTATCTGAAGGTAATGTTGTATATGACAGTTAAAAAGAAAAAAAAATCTATGCTCTTTCACTACACGTACAATTCAGAATATAAAAATAAACTTTGTAAATATAAACTAAAGCGAGGAAAAACCACATATCAGCAGCTTGGATTTACAGTTGTATGGTGTTATTCTCTTATACTTGGCACGCTGTTGCTAAGTTACTTGGCATTATGGCCATGGATGTAAATAACTGATGATTATACGTACAGTGTACAGCATTAATACAGCACACACACATACTGGACAGTGTCAGCACAGTTCCACTGTATTATTTGTTTTGTGTCAATAATTTAAATGGAAAATTGTCTTCACTTAAGTTTGTTTTGTTTCTTAAGTCAAAACAAATATTCAGCTTCACTTCCACGTAGAACCTGTGTTGGAGAAACACAGGCCAGTGGTCACCTTTACCCCTAAAGCTGAGGTAATACTACATTTGTAGCCACACCAATGCAATTAATAAGCATTAATAAGATAAGCAACTACAATACACCAAAATTACTTTACATTAAGATTAACTGGAAACCGATAGCCAAGGAACAAAGACGTTACAAGTGCTCCAACATGCCCTTTACTTTCAATCTCTGAAGTTATATAACAGTCTATTAGTTAGAGTTTAACAGTCATCAGAAGCATACTGAATTACTCACACCCTCGACTGAGGAGAGCATCACACACCATGTTGAGGAAGGCGCACTTGGACACCTTAACAGTCATGAATAACTAAAGAAAGCTATCAGAGAGAGTAAAACAGTTCTTGTCAGGAATCTGTTGAATAAAATGTTATAAATTTGTTTTGCTTATCTTGAGCAGCTTAAATGTTAAATAACAAAGTCACTCACGAAACATGTAATATTATATCAATAAAAAAAACACACACATACATACAGTTATGGTTTCTTCTGTAAAATCACATTGCATTTGTCCCACACGTTTTGTTAAGTATCACTGTGTTCCAGTTAGATAAAGAGCTGCCCTTGCTGGCCACAGTAACCATCACAGTTTGAGCAGTGTGTGATGTCTAATCATAATAGCTAGTGTTTCACAAGTGTGCAACTCTTTTAAGATACACCACAAAGACCACTACAGTCACTGTTACCATTTGAGTAGATATATCAAAGCCATTATATACAAAAAAAAAAAAAAAGAAACCCTCAACAATTTCCTGAATGCTTCTTCTCAGTATGAGGCATTCAGATTACAGTCCACTCAGACTCTGAAACTGTACAAACTGCACTGCCTGGTAGCTAAATATCCACAGCAAAGAAAATACACTCTGCGACTCGCTGGTCCAACTGAAAATGTGTAACTATATCATACATTCGCAACAATATGCGATCCCACTCACAGAGCAAATGTACAGCAGCTAAAAACACAATGCTGCAAGTTACACAACCTTATTCCATGGCAGCCAAGTTGATGATTTAACAGCAACTGCTCAGCAGCTCCCGACGTACACCTCAGTCGGCCTTGTCTTCGCCATTCTCGGCCCACCCTCGGCTCATCGCTGCTACTACAATGCTGTACATGTTGAGCCAGGCTTGACGCAGTGGCGCCGTGTAGGCCTGGCCCAGACTGCACTGCAGCATGTAGAGAAGGGACTCACCCACTGCCTGCAAAACAAACAGGGGGAAAAAAAAAAAGGAAAGGAAAGTGTTCACAGTTCATTCGCTTGTGAAATTGCTTTTGCAGAGTTGTGCGATGAGATGTTGGTCCTACAGCAAATGACTGCGTGCTGACTCCCGCTGCCTTATGCTTCCTCCCAAGGTTGACCAGAAAGTCCTCCAAAGAGTGAAGGTCGTCCAGGTGGCTGACGGCTGCATCGATCACAAGCATCACCTGAGAACACGGGCACAACAGAAACAGAGAGCGTTCACAACTGTGCACAAAATAAACTTAAAAATGTCTGTGTACTTGCAGCAGTCACAGCGATGAACAGAGCTCACCTTGGTGACATGATCCAGAAACTCAGGGCTGGCGAGGCAGTCTTGTGTGGAACTGCAGTTTGCATCGTAGTGGAAAAGACTGAGGAGCGCAGGGTCCAGCTCAAACAGCCTGCCACAGACAAATACCACACTGCTCTATAGGTGTATACACATGGTGTAGCTTCAAACATTTACAGACAGATAAAAATCAATCTATAATCCAAACATGTACAAATCTTTCCTGTCTGATTTAGCAGCAGCTGTCTCAAAGTAAATTGTGGATTATTGCAGTCTGTCGCCAAGCAACAAGTCAAGCCTCCGGTCCATGCATGTGGCAAGTGTGCAGCAAAGGATTTACCGTAATTCGCTCTCCACACCTGTGTTACATTTTCTAACACTGCAGCTATTAAGTAAAAACAATACACAAGGTCCATCACGTTTGTTTTTAGTGCTTTTAGAATTTATGTTTATTAAACAAAACAAAAAAAAAACTGTCTCCTTATTACATTCGAGTCATGATGATCATGGTAGAAAATTACCTGGAAAACATGATGACACCATGAGGAACTTTGTTCTTGCCAAGGCTCTCCCAGCTGCCTCGTATCAGCCCCTTGTCTTTCCCTGACAGCTCCTCCATGCTACCTCAGGCTGCAATCACAAGACAAGTTCTTCAACTCCTCTACACGATCAGTTTGAGGACAGCCATAATATTCGAGGGAATCCAGACAAAACTTCTCCAAACCCACCTGAAAAGCAAAGTTGAGCATCAACTGAGCGAAACACAGCTGATTTGCTAATATTGTGTAAGGGTGGGGACACTGCTGCAGGAGAAATTCTCACATAATCACACATAATCATACTGTACCTTTTTGAGGTCAGTCTTCTCTCTGAACTCCTTCTGGTGCTTCTATGCTGTGGGGTCTGTCTCTTTCTGTGTGTGTGTGTGTGTGTGTGTTTGTGTGTTTATGTGTGCAGGCAGCAGCCTTGCCTGACACTATGGTGCACTTGTTCTCTCTTTCCCCAGCCCACGGTGCAGTCAGGAAGACAAGTTGTGCCACAGTCTTATCTGTCACACTGGCTTCTATCTCTCTCTCCCCTTCCCATTTGCCTCTTGATATGCTCTCTCTCCAGCTCTGGGGATATTATTCATGCCACTGAAGGAGAAAAAGAGGGATTTCGCTCTGCTGCTCCAGATAGGCTGCAGAGAGACATAGCTCCTCCTGCAGGTGAACCAAGGACTGAAACATGCAGAGATGCTACATGCATGCATAACACACCTCGCATGTAACCAAAAAAATTAGCCTCTGGACTTTTACATTGTAATCAAGTGAAAATAAATAAGAAATCATGATGAACAACAAAATAATCAGGAAACACAACAAAAGTGCTGCACAGTGCAATTGCTGGTTTAAACAGGTACAATCAATTTAAGGGCCATATCTATTTTGGGATGTGTCCCCAACTGCCTGCATTTGCAACACATGCGTTTACAAAATGAAATGTGTGGGAATTTTAATATTGTGCAGTGGCTAGAGTAATAAGAGACCTGCACACACCACCTCGGTGAAATTATATTGTTCATCTGCTGAGCAGAGCCACTCCTTAAACAGCGTGATCATAACATTCAGCGGCCAAGCGTGCAGCCTCTCATTAATCTAAATGGGATATGTTTGTTCCCATCTCAGCCTCCACACATATCTGAGGCTGCAGTTTGTTTAAACAGATGTCACAGCTGTCTGCTCCATCGCATTTCACGGATGCAGATTCCCACTCAGATATTATCTAACAGGTTGGGAGCGATTCGTTTTGCTTTGAGCTTTACATCAAGGAATCAGAGGTGCGCAGCTTTCTCCTAAAGGGACTACACTGGCAGAGTGAGGAGGGATACATGGTTCCCATGACAACCTGACAGGATGCAGCCCTTGAAGCTTGATCCTGTGATATTTGCGATTTCAAAGAAGGGACTCTGTGATTGTTACATTTATTACATATTATGTGGCAACATTTTGGATTTTCCCCTTTTGTATATGTGAGGGATGGCTGAGCGGCGGAGGCAGAAAAACAGGCTTTCAGACAGATCGATAGCCTGCTCTCTTTTTTTTCCCCTTTTTCTCACTGTAGTGGATTAGTGTGCCATATTTACAGTGCAGACTGGTAGGTCAAACTGAAGAAAAATCAAACTAAGAACTTTTTCAATAGAAAACAATATAAAAAAAATTACTGAGTATCCACACCTTAAAGGTGACACTGTTAAGACACAATTCTGCACCGGCCATTTCAATGGGGCCCCCTGGCAGTACAGCCACTGTGGCTTGTTCATCATTACAGCCTGACACGCAACACTCCCGGAGAGGAGCTAGTCAGTAGCTCCTCCCACTCCAGGAAATGGCAATTAAATACTCATTAAGTATTAAATTAATTTATACCAGCGCGCAATCTATCATTCATAGACAATGGTAATAAGTTAACAGTGGGAAAATAAATGTAGATATGATTAGAAAATGTACCTGCTCTTTAACTGTTTAAAATCAACACATCCTTCAAACATCAACCAAAATCCCCCTCTTTCATGTCATACTTGGCACAGTTCCCCAGGAACCTGACCATAAAAGGAGTCCAAATGGGCCAAGACTGGTTTGGCAGTTCCTAGGTTTAATGTAGATGGAGGAGAGGTGATAAAACAAATGAATAAGAAGCAAATCTCAAAACCAGCATTTGCAAAAATACTCTTTTTCGGATTTCATGACTATCGTGGCAGCAATACACAAACAACACAGCTAAGATGAAAGGGCGGTTTAGAGGTCACGAGCCTCCACGTGACAGTATAGCTTTAATCATGCAAATGTATTCTGGACAGCCAGTCGAATCGTGCTACAGTCTCTTTTTTTATGCCATTCTCTGCAGATGCATATAATTCTAGATGCTACTGCATAGACTATATTAACTCTTATCTACGTTACATTTTAAACCATGCATTCATTGGCAATACGCCTGTTATTCTCAATGATTTTCAATATTTCCTAATCTGAATTTACTACACTGACTTCAAAGTGTGACACAGCAGCCTACAAAACCCTATGGTATGCACTTATCTCCGTTGATTATGTTTGTAAAAAATATTCAAACACTCCCATGTGGTTTGTAAGTTAAAAAATGATGTCTCGAATTCCTGGTATTCAGCTGTCAAAACACAAGAGCACAGCAAAGGCCAGTGTGTAAGAGTATTTGATGTGGATGTGCCTGGCTAGGAGCTGACCACTGAGATGGTTTGTGTGACTGCAGATGCACAGCAAAGACTGTTTATTTAGGTGGCACTGTGGCTATAGAAATAACTGGGAACTTTAACCCAACAATCTAAGAAAAGCCAATGTCAGATGCTTGGGGTTCTTATGGGACCTGTTCAATTAAAAACATGTAAAATCATGTAAAATGTGATTTTTTTTTTTTTTAACTATAGAAAGTAAAATACTACTAAAAGTATTATTGGAATATAAGCATTAAAGTATTAGCCTTTTAACACACATTAATCAATCACAGACTGATTGATTAACGCTACAAAGTGGGCTCAACCGTTGTTCTCAGTTTATTTTTGAACCTTTTATTCTGGTAACAACGTGCTCAACATCCTCAAAACTACAGCTTACAGATTCCTCAGGGAAACTGTTTGTAAAACCGACAGTAATCACTTATAAACATGTACATTTTTATAAACTTTTATCCTCTTCCATTTGTGATTGCAAATTCCAGCTGTTTTGTAATTTCATGACTTATAGCTGCACATCTTAAACTATCAAACATTTGGTGTGGATAGTTAGCAGTGACATGAATCATTTTTGAGGATGGTGTTGTTTTCTAGCGGATAGGCCACAAAACTCTGTGCCGCCTGAACCTTTTTGATCATGGCACTGCTTCCCCTTTGGACTTCACGCTCTTCTCTTCCACAGCCTCAATTTTCTCCCCGTCTCCTCCATTTTCTTCCCTAAATCAGACATGTTGGGTTAGAAAATGACTATATTGTAATTACATCGAACTTTTACTTGGCTACGGCATTTGTCTTTTTTTTTCCACTAAAGACTGCAGAGCAGGCTCAGAAAATTATGTAATGTAATGTAACCAAACCACATGAAGTCCTTGGCTCTCCCAGCAGCAGTGCTATTCATATTTTTACCGGACACAGTGGTATTACGCAGTGGATGAACAAAACTTGCTAAAAAAATTCTCATGCTGCATACCTCCTGTCAATGTCCTTTTCAATGCTGCGGTCATCTTCAGATGTGAGGGCTTCTCCGTTTTCTTCAACAAACTGCTCCTTTAACCCAGCTTTCTTCAGCTTGCTCCTGTATGTCTGCTCTGCTTGAGCTTTTGCATTTCTCTGCCAGTGAAAACTCAGACTTAGACTGCTGAGGGTACATGTTATTTACAGCGTGTAGTAATGTTTCACTACACGCTGTAAATAGCATTACTTACCTGTTTCACCTGTTCAAACAAAAAAGGGCGTTCATTAACTCGCGCCTTAATTTCCCGTAACTCTCTCGTGTAATCCCTCATTCTTTGTTGATCAGCCTCCCTTCACATAAGAGAAGATTATAGTTTTAGCTGTTGCGGCAGGCGTGTGGTTGTTGTGATGTGAAATGCAAAAAGGCAGAACAAGTAGCTTTGCTTGACCAGAACTCACCGATGGAGCTGCAGTTTCTCATTATACACTTCTTTCAAGCTGCTGTGTGGGTCCAGCAACTTTGCATGGAGGGTTATTGTCTTCTTCATAGCTTGGGATCTCATTTGGTAGTTCCTCAACCAGTCGACACTGTCTTGATTCTTATTATCCCTCATCTCAATTGACTTTCTATTAAGGTAAAAATAGTCTGCATGTCAGCTCATTTAATGATTTAGTTTGCAGAAACTATATAGAGCAGAGGTGGGTAAAGTTTATTTCCTACAGGGCCATGCTGACTTAGAGAAAGTAAGCAAAGGACTTTACACTGAACAGCTGAATTAAAAGAGACACTTTGTGTTGAATTATGTCAAACTCCATGAATTTGGTAGACAACAGATTCCTTTAAAATAATTTTCCCAACACCAAGCGCCAAGACTATGTTTAAAATAACACTTCTGTCAACTTCATGTATCAATTTGGTGTATCCTGGTTACAAGACTATTAATAAACTCAAACCATTTCTGTTTGGTTATTTGAGATTTTTGGACATGATATTTTATTATTATATTATCTTTTGTTTCCATTTTAGAATACTGTGGGCCAGCAAATTCTGCTCACATCCTAAAATATTCCAACTCACCTGGTGGCCATGCAGCGCTTCCTCACAGCGTCTGTGATGTATGTGGGCAGTGTGTCAGTGGATATTAACGTTAAAGCTCCAAGTGACTTGCTTCTACTGAAATTACTCGTTTTTGGTATCTGTAGATGAAGAGACGAAAAACCCTTGAAGTATTGTTGTTAGCTGAAATCAAAACCAAATAAGTAGTTTGCCCTAAAATTGCATTTTTTTATTTGAAGAATTTGAAGAAAAAGTCATAAGATGAAAAAAGTACTTATAGCATAAACATGGTGCAAGCATTTTGAGAGCAGTGTCAGAGGATGTGTAAGTTTTTTTTTCTGCCAAACTCAGCATGACTAGCTGAACTAGTTCATAAATTTGTTGAAAATGTACACTCATGAGACACTTCATTAGGTACACCTTGTTAGTACTAGGTTGGACCCCCTTTTGCCTTCAGAACTTTCTTCATTCTTTGAGGTGAAGATTCAAGAAGGTGCTGGAAACAGAGTTTGGTCCATATTGATATGACAGCATCACTGAGTTGCTGCAGATTTGACAACAACACATCCATGATGTGAATCTTCAGTTCCACCACATCCCAAAGGTGCTCTGCTGCGTTAAGGTCCAGTGACTGTGGAGGCCTCATTGTCATGTTCAAGAAACCAGTTTGAGATGTTATGAGCCATTATCCTGTTGGAAGCAGCCATCACAACACTGTGGTCATAAAGGGATGAACATGGTCAGCAGCAATACTCAGGTAGTCTGTGACATTTAAATGATGCTCAACTGTTACTAACGGGACCAAAGTGTGCCAAGAAAAGATTCCCCAGACATGACATCAGCACCAGCAGCTTGAACTGCTGACACAAAGCAGGATAAATCCATGCATTCAAGCTCTTTACACCAGATTCTGACCCTACCATCCGAGTAGAAATTGAGAATCATCAGACCAGGCAATGTTTTTCTATTTCTACCTTTTAGTGTCTAATTTTAGTGAGTCTGTATAAATTGTGGCCTCAGTTTACTGTTCTTATCTGACAGGAGTGGCACCCGATGTAGTCTTCTGCTACTGTAGTCCATAAGCAACAAGTTGTGCATTCACAGATGCTCTTCTGTTGTAACGAATAGTTGTTCAGTTGAGTTACTCTTTGCTTCCTATCAGCTGAAAGCAGTCTGGCCATTCTCCTCTGACCTCTGTCATCAACAAGGCATTTTCACCCAGACAACTGTAAACCCTACAGATGGCTATGTGGGAAAATCCCAGCAGATCAGCAGTTTCTGAAAAACTCAGACCAGCCTGTCTGGCACCAACAACCATGCTCAGTTTGAACTTCAGCAGGTCATCTTGACCAGGTCTACATGCCTAAATGCACTGAGTTGCTGCTGTGTGATTGGCTGGTTGGATGCATTTGCGAGCAGTCTATTCTGTGCCTAACAAAGTGGCCAGTGAGTGTGTATTTCTATATATTATATTCAAAGCCTAACCAAAACAATGACTAAAAATTTTTGAGTCTCAATCATGCTTTCAATGTAATTAAATAAACTAAGGAAGACTGTCCTTTTCTGTCAGCAAGTTTAAATTGTGTGAAATGCTACATTAGTAAAATTATCCTTTATTATTTATATGCACTGGATTGCTTTATTGAGCTTTTCTATTCCTTTCTGAAAGGGTAGTTTATTTTTAAATGTAGCAACAATTAATGTGAGAACAATCACCACCAGAAGCTCTTACTAAACATTCTCAGGAAAAAAAGACAAAATTACAAAGATTAATAACAGTAATAGCTTTAGGAACAATTTCAGATTACTCTAAAAAAAATCCTTAAATATCTTTAATCTAATTTAATCTAGAAAGATGGTAACAGTTCAGCTAAATGCAGATATTTGTAAGATCAGTAAAATCTTTAAAATCTGCCCCAAATTGTCTGAGAAATGTCATAAAGCAGAGCTCTGGTAATTGGATAATTACAAAAGCCACAAGACACATGAAAGGAAGACAGGAAGAAACTTCCACTGATCACAAAGTTTGGATTAAAGATCTTACTAATTACTGCTATAATTATTTTTAGTCTTTACTGCTCTCATGTGAATCAGCCACCCAGACAAATTTCAGTGAACATATATAGGCAAGTTCTTGTGAAGTATATCTCATAAAAAAGACTTTGCTGCTTGAGCTGAGGGTTGGAAAGTAAACATTATATGGCTGAAGATCAGGCTATGTAGAGGCAGGACTCGAGTTTAACATCATGAATCATGAGCTGGAAAAACTTTGAAATATGAGGGGGCTATTTCCTCTTTGAAGATGGCTTATTTAACATATTTTAAATAGCATTACAATTCCACAACTGAAAACACTTGTCTGTGCAGCCGCGAAAAAACAACACACAAGGCCTCAAACCATACAATAAATCTCGTTTCATAAAACAAATTCTTCTGAAAGTCACAGAAAATAAAATGTGACCTGGTCAAATTCCTCTGTCACATCTAGTATTTCTACAAACACTGGCTCTTCAATACAGAGATTATCTATTAAAATTGAGTTTAATGTGATACTTTTGGCAAAGTTAATAAATTCTCAGAGCCTTGCCTGATAGAAAATATTATTTCTCAAACTCTGACAGAGTAAAAATGTGAATTATTAAATGAGAAATCTAGTATATAAATGTTCAGAGAAACTACACTAAAATGTGCACATAATATGACAACCAAACTCCAATAGCAACCAAAGAAATACAGGCCAGGGGCCAGTAAAAGGCTCCTCATGAGCAACGTAGTAACAAGTAATGATGTTTTACCTGGGAGTTTGCCGGGCTCATCCTGCTTTGCCTTGCAGGCCGAGCTGATGTTCTCAGGAAAAATGGTTGACACTTTGTTATATCTTTACTCTGCATTTTCAGCAGCGCCTCTGTCTGCAAGGCCTTGTGCAAGGCACTGAAATCAGGGACCTGATGGATGATCTTTGGCTGAAAACTTGGCTTCTCATCCAGAAAGCCCAGCTTTTCTTTCCTGGTGCGCTCTGCTGTGCGAAGTTTTGGGCCATTCCTAGTGGGATTCTCCTCCCTCACTGCCGCCTGAGTGTGGAGTTTCGGGCAGACTTGCTCCCGGTCTAAATAAAGTTAGATAGAATATACTCTGTAGTCAATTTGGTATGTAGAGTGTACTCTATGCATGCATCAGATAAGACACAATAACATAGCACATTAAAGCCACACACACTTTACCTGGTTGCAAAGTGTCACAACCCAATAACATTAAGACTAAGTGCTCTTTATAATTCATATGTTCACCTTAAAAACATTAAAACAAAACCATTAGTCAGAAAGGGAAACCAACCTTTTGTCTCAGAGGAATCTGGGGAATCTTTTATTTCTTTCTGAGGTGCTTTTCTAACTCGGACATCGTTAATAACATGCAAGACTTGGTTTAACTTTGCAATCAGCTTCTCCCTCTTCTCCTTTTCTCTCTCCTGGAAGCTGAAAGGCTTTTGAATGGAAAGCAAGAATTGCTTCCTCTGCTCAAGGCCCTCCTTCCTCTCCTTCTCTCTCTGCTCCATCATCTCCTGGTAGATGGGTTGAATGACATGGCTGGGGAGAGGAAGAGCAGAGAACTTCTTCTGACACTCAGCCTCAGCCTCCTCCTCTTTACTCAGCTGCAAAGTTTTAGTTAAAGCAAATCGCTCACACAGCTGAGTCCTGCGAGAACATTGCTTCCTATCTGTTGAAGTGTTTGGCCTCTCTGACTGTACGGGTTTGTGGGAAGCGTTTCGGATTGCTGAGGCAGATGTCACCATCCTGTCACATCTGTAAAACAGTAAAGCTCTTTAAAATAGATCTATCATAAGCTGAAGAAAACAAAAAAAATAATAATAATATGAGGTAACATACTCAGTCAGGTGTTTTTTATTTCCAGAAGTCTTTTTATCTGCATCTGCTGACAGGCAAGCGTTCTGATGAATCCTCTTTTCCAGCTCCTCTGTCTGTATCCTTTCTGTCTCCTGCAACTGCTGTTTCAGGGTCTCTCTAAGAGCCTTAATATGCAGCTGAAGAGTTAAATCTGATCGGAGTCCATCCTCCAGCAAAGTATCCAGTTTTAACATATTGTTCATACCTGTGATATTGAAAAAGAAATAAGATAAATAAAAAGGGAAAATCTGCTTACCTTATGAATAGAGAGTTTAGTCTATATTGACTTGGGGCCGATATACTTAATTCCATATTGTTGTTGTTTACTTATAAAAAAAATACAACAATGATTTTGATAACTGATTCATGGTAGAAGCCGTTGTCAGGCAGTTGAACTTTTTTTATAAAGCGCCACTTTAAAGCAATATTCGTCTCAAAGTGCTTTATATTGTAAGGTAAAGGCCCTTCATTATTAGAGAGAAAACCCCAACAATCAGATGAGTCCCTATGAACAACCACTTGGTGACCGGTGGGAGGAAGAACTCCCTTTTAACAGGAAGAGACTTCCAACAGAGTCAGGGTCAGTGAGGGGCCAACATCTATGATGATTTGTTCAGGGGTGAGGGGAAAGGGAAGAGGAAAAAAACAGAGCCTAGAGAGACCGAAAACAACAAACAGGACAAGACACCAACTACAGGACAGAGAAGCTTTATCAAAAAGGGAAGTCATAAGCCTAATCTTAAAATTTGAAGGGGGGGGTCTTCTTCCCGAACCCAAACTGGAAGCTCCTTAGCCTCCCATTCTGCTGTTGGAAACTTATGGAAAGAGCGAAGTGCTTTAATGGGATGATGTGATACACTATACTGTATATAGTGCCAAATAACAACAAACAGTCTCCTTAAGGTGCATAACTAAGCTAACTTAACTATGCTAATATTTGTTGCAGTTTGCGCTGCCCTCTTGGCCAGGTCTCTCTTGAAATGGGGATTTTTAATCTCAATTAGACTTTTACCCTGGATATATAAGGGGTTTATATACTTTCTTGTTGTTACACAGTTTCTCCACCCAGTCAGCAAGAGCTCAACTGTTTAAACACATACATACTGCTTAAATACATTTCTTGTGCCCTAATCTAAAAAGAATAATTATAGATAAATAAGAAGCAATATGTTTGTGAATAATATGTATCAGTTGTTTAAATTGGTTTGCTGCTAAAAACTCTGTTGAGCAATTTTATCTGCTGACTTTCCTGAAATCAATGAGAAAATAATTAATCTGGGACTGTTACTTTCGGCTCCAGTCTCAGAGGTTTTGTTCTCAATAAACTGAATGTCTTCGGGAACACTAAAAGAAGCTGTGAGTCCTCCTGTGTAACACAAAACTCCACAGACTTCCCTGTACACACGCACTCCACCCCCAGTGTGTGTGTGAGCTGTGTAAACCGGTCACTATGGCAACCACGCTCTCACGCTATGGTAAAGTCGATATGGTTGTATGTATTCTACGTTAGCTAAACTTGTTTCAACACTTATCTTTATATATATATATATATGAAACAAACTTCATTTTCTACCATTTTCTGCCACTTAAAGGCCCACAAAAAACTAGTATAACAGTAAAATCAATTTTAGAGGACTAATGAGCTGCCAACCTGTGAACAGACGGGTTTTTAAGAAGTATTTCACGGCGTCGGAGATTCCTCCAAACTCTCAGCAGATGTAATAAGATTTATTTGTTGAGTTAACGTTGTCCGAAGTTGATACAGGTCTTTGTATCGAACTCGAAGACAGGCAAATGAGTGTTCAGCCATCCGTCAGTGGTGGCAGCTTTAGCGCTGTTTGCGGCCAGAAGCAGCAACGCCACCCGCGGAAACCGCCTTCTGTGATTGGTCGCGAAACCGGAAGTACTTCCTCTTGGAGCGCTTGTCAACACAACATGGCTGGATTACAGACGGAGTTCTTCTAGTAGGGCACACTCAAGAACAAACGTCTGTCTCTTTAATTGTTGTATGAAAGTTTTCAGACTCCGACGCTGGACTGTTTTCGCTTGTGTCTATCCGGAGGCTTGTCTCTCATGTGACGACAGACTGAAAAATGCACAAGCTCACAAGGGCGTCGCTGGCCTTAAACGGACTCAGCCGGTGTTTTGTAACAGAAAGGCATTTATCTGCTGTAAAAATCACCAGGCGAGGATTAGTATGTGCAGATCATGGGAATGATGTTTATGATATAATTATATCCGGGGGAGGGATGGTTGGATCTGCAATGGCTTGTTCCTTGGGTGAGTGCTGCTCTGATGGTGCAAGACTTTGCTGTTGACAAATTATACAAATCAAAATTAAAGGTAGTGTTAGAAACTAGAGTAGTGCACTTATTCTCTCACAGAGAGACATGTCACTCTCTACTGCACTGAAAAACATATCTCTAAAATGTGCTGGAGTATGCAACTTCAGTTTCATTACTCATTACATATGTTTATTCTTACACGCGCCGTCATTTTTATGCTATATTTACTTATCATTCACAGGTATGGATCCAAACTTGCAGGGTAAGAAGATTCTACTGCTTGAAGCCGGCAACAAGAAAGTAATAGACAAAGTCCCGGACACCTACAGCACCAGAGTTAGCTCCATCAGTCCAGGCTCTGCCACCCTTCTCAGTGGTACAGTATAAAACCTAACACACAGACTCAGTCTTTAGAAAATATCTCAAAATATAATGTTGAAGTATTTCCTTTCTGTGACAAGTTTGTGGTTGTTGACTATTACATGACTCCCACAAGGTAAGCTAGGGATCAGACACTGGCTGGTCACCCAGGCTTAGCACGGATCATATCTGACCTCAGTTGTTCCTCTTGTGATGGATCACCTGGGGTTTTTCCTGGCAGTGTTTTTTTTTTTTTCTTAGTAGAGCTAAGAATGTGAGGTTTGGTACAGCCCAAACTGCAGTTTAAATATGTCTCCTGAGCTTAAAGATGTCAAAAGCCAAAGAAAGGGAGAGTCAGGGATTTGACACTGTAATTTCAGCTGGGCTTGATGGGCTTGTTTTTTTAAACATAGTCTTTGTCCTAAATTGCCACTTCAGGTCTCGAATCCATTAAAAATAGCTGAAGGTGGTCATCGGGACTTTTTCTCCTTCTTTCAGCTGCTCCCTTTAGGGGTTGCCACAGCAGATCATCTGCCTCCATCTCACTCTATCCCTAGCATCCTCTTCTGTCACGCCATTTGTCTGCATGTCCTGATTCATTACATCCATGAATCTTCTTTGTGGTCTTCCCCTATTCCACTATTACTCCTCTGCACATGTCCAAACCATTTCGTTCTCACTTTTCTAACTTTGTCTCCAAACCTCTGAACCTGAGCTGTCTCTCTGATATCCATCCTGATCACTACCAGTGGAAATCTTAACATCTTCAGCTCTTACGGTAGCGTATCAGTACCATCTTGTAAACCTTCTGGAGAAAACCCCAACAACGAAGGGACTCCCTATGAGCAATACAATGGTGGGAAAGAAGAAATCCCTTTTAACAGGAAGAAACCACCAGCAGAACAAGGCTCAGGGACGGGCAGCCATCTGCCACAACCAGCTGGAGTGTCAGATTGTCACAATTCACCCCTGACATTAATCTCCAGGGAATAGACCCTGCAAATTAAAACACAGTTGTTCTAAGTGATCATCTTTGTATTATAATGAAGCATTTTAGTCCCAGTGGAGTTGTTTCTTCCAGAATGGCAATGCTGCCACCCTTAGGGCATGAGGAGTTCATGAATAACTTAATGAATATGGCATGGCATAAATCATATGCTATGGCCTTTGCGGTCACCAGATCTCAACTAAATAACACACCTATGGAAGATTTTAGACTGACATGTTAGGCAGCAGGCTCAACCCCCACCATCAAAACACAGAATGAAGGTGGATGTTTTGAAAATATGGTGTTTCACTGCTTCAGTAAATTTCCAGATGTTTTAGAATCAATGTATTGCTGCATTTAAGATGTTCTAGATTTAATGTGGTCCAACACCTTATTAAGGTAGTTTATGATAGTTTTTCCATATGTGGAATATGTGGATTACACAGTCAAATGCATCAGCATATGTTTAGTAACAATATTTTTTTAGGTGCCAGTGAGAGACAGAAACCTCTAAGTTTTTCTTAACATCTCAAATTAATTTGCATATCTTCTATTTTCAGTGTTAAGCCCTTTATCTAACTCAGACTTTTCTCATTGTACATTCTGTATAATGACAAATAAAAGTATTCTATTCTATTCTATTCTAATTTCACACTGCAGTATTAATAAAAATGTTGAATGAAATGCTGTGATTTGAAAGGGTAAATGTGAGCTATTGTTCTTGGCTTTGACATCATTGCCCTCCACTGACGCTTGCACAAAAAAGTAAAAGATTATCAAAAACAAACAGTCACTGAGAGATCAAAGAATAACCTCAAACAACTCTGTGTCATTCTTTAAGCCCTTATAATGTCACATTTAATAGGTGGGCTTTAAATTTCACTCCTGAACAGGTCTGTACCTGATTGTTGATCCTGGTGCTGCCAGAAGTTTCAGACCTAACCCTAGTCACAATATTTTGCACATCATGCAAACATGTGCATCTGCTTTTGTTATATTTTCTTTCCACAGTATGATCATGATTATTTATACACTGGCATACACTTTTTCCATTACTGTTAATTGTTCTGAAATGTGCAGCGAAACAGTGAGAGGCAGAAAAATCCAAACTGTCCTGAATCAGTCTGCATGAATCATCTGTGGATCTCCGAATGACTTCACAAACCACATTTGTCCAATCTGACCTCTTTCTTCTGTCAGGTATTGGAGCATGGGAGCATATCACAAATATGAGGTTCAAGCCGTATAAAAAGATGCAGGTATGTTGATCTTAAACTCATTTTATTGTAGTGTGCTGTGTCAAAAGTTCAGGAAAGGAACATTTGAAATGGGTTACAACTGGAGCCTTGTGTAACACAGCGCATGTCCCCAAATCCTGCTGTTCGACAGCTGGGGTTTTCCTTATGTCCTCCAGACTTTGTAATTTACTGTCATACTGTATGTATTTCTGCCATCCATCAATCTTAGTACTGTACAATTTGTGGAGAGAAAAATCTGTGACACTCAGCCTCCACTCAGTCATTCAGTTTAATGAACAAGCAAAACAATGCTCTATCATATGATCATGTGTATGGTTTGTAATTGTTCACATTAAAATGGCAAGTGGTTGTTTCACATAACATGCATTTTGTTCATTCCTTTGCGCAGTTCATGCCTTTTCAGTAGCTCTGCACAATCTGCTGCACATAAAATGCTGGAGAACTGGAGGCATATTTAAAGAAGACCTTCTCACAGCATATTTAAAGTACAGAATTGCTCTCTGGCCGTGCTAGTTCTATTTATTAAAACCATGTTTCCTATGAAGTATACATTATTTTGACATTTTCAATTTGGTACTCCTCCCCCTCCCATCCTCTAATTATGAAGATTCATGTGAACAATGGGAAGAAGATGAAAGATTAGGAGAGTGGTTGTTTGCTGCAAAGTGAGCCCGCTTTACAGCTGTGGGCGCAGCCTCGGTCCCTCTTGTAAGATGTGGTCGGTGTGTACCAAACACCCGACCGCAGGGTTTCTCTCTGGGCCTGAGATGTCATCATGCAGTGCCTCACAGTGATTATGGTAGTGTACCTCTCCCATTATACCTTCACTCTGCTACCACTGTTTTGGCTTGTTTGCCCTTAAAATTTCAGTCATATACATCCCAGTCATAGCACTGGAAAGTATGCTCTGCAGGTCAGCTCTAGAAAGCAGGCTTTCCCTGCAATAAAATCGCCTGTAAATGCACACTAAGCATTGAGGGTTTAAATTTGAAACAGAAGACAAACGGGGTTTTGCCATTGAGGCGTCATTTTCTCTATAAAGTTTTAATCCAGTATCTTGTTTAAGTCTTGCAAAAGAAGCAGCAAGTCGCTCTGCCCCAGAGCTGCATCATTTCACCCTGCATTAAAGAAAACCAAAACAATTTTTGGGCTGGTCTCAGTAAATCTTTCTTCCAAACCACTTATCACAAGTTGCAAGCTCACTGCCATTAGTGGTTTTCTGATGGGTATATCCCCCTACTTTATGGCAAGCTGGGAAAAAGTGGTGCAGCAGCATATTACTGCAGAATGACGGGTTCTGTCACCCAGGAGAGGATTTACCTTGTACAAACACTTTTTCACCCCCTCACGTTTAGCTCAAACGCTGCTTTCAGGGTTAGAATTACAGTAGCCTGAAACTATATCTCACTCTGCCACTTTTGGTCGCAGATAAATATTGACTCAGTCTGTAATGTTCTCAAACATGACATTTGTTATTTGTGTTTCCAAGAAAGTGTTTGGGGGAGAAAAAAAAAAATCCACATCACAAAAATATTATTTGGGCCTCCATCTCACAGAGCTCCATTAAAGCTGAAGTCAGCTGTCCATGCAGAGCGCTGCTGGTGACCCTCATCACTCTGCGTTTGATGTATGTAGGCTGTGCCGTCCTTCAGCGGCAGTTAACAACTTTGATGTGTTCAGCTCAATGAAGCGCCACTTCTCTGCCCAGCTATATATAGGGAATGGAGATGCATTTAAGGATAGACTTGTAGACCGCAGGCTTAATGAGTCTTTCATTTAGGTTTGGGATGCCTGCTCAGATGCCCTGATCACATTCGATAAGGAGAACGTGGAGGACGAGATGGCGTACATCGTGGAGAACGACATCATTGTGGCTGCGCTCACTAAACAGCTGGACACTCTGTCTGGTAAGATTATGATTAAAACATGAATCCCCACACAAGTAGCTTGATTCCATCTGCCTACTGCCAGACTCGGGCAGCTAAAGCCACCAGTTTTATTCCATCCCTTCCCCAGGTTTTGTTTATTTGTACGCTCTCTCTCTCCCTGTGAGTGTTTTTTAAGACAAGCTCTTGGAGCCATCCTTGTTTTTCCTGCAATTTCAATTGAAACCTCACTGCAGTGCCCCAGCACCCTCCGAGGACACGTGAAATGGTCCAGTGACCTATTTAAAGCTGCCATGTGCTCCCAAGCTTTGCCACCTCTTAAGACGCTAAATCGCTGACGGGGTACAGCGCCGTATTGCTGTTGACAGTACACCAACTTTTGTGAGGTTCACAAATAAAACTCAGCTCTGCTATGTGCTTGACAGTTAGTGGCATATTTATAAACACTTCTTGGCATTTCGCGCCAAACAAGGGGTGTGTGTGGTTACTGCACGTTTGTCCCTCATGTGCCACCAGCTCGTCTCGTTTTAGCATTTGGGATTGTTATACAACGAGATGCACATGTACTTGAAAAATCTGCTCCTTGCCAGTTGTTTGTCAGTGTAGCCCTGCTTTCCAGTCACTGAAAGCCCCATTTCTTTTTTAACATTCATGTTCAGTAACCGATCTGTGGATGAGTCCAGCTCCAAGTCAGCATGAGCCAGTGTAGCTCAGGATCCTTTCATGTTTTTGGGATGGCCAGCTGTGGGTAATTTTAGGATAAGGGGCAGTTTTAGCGCAAAATCTAACAAGCTGGCAGCATGTCTAAAGTGTGGATTGGTGTGCTTGTAGATAAACACTATTAGTCAGCTCAATGCGGCATGCCAGGACCATTAAGAGGACTGTCAAATGTGAACTTTGGCAGCTACTATATGCCAGCGAGGAAAACCAGTGGTGTTTTATGAGGTGCTTTATAGATCTTCCACTGCTTTGGCTGCAGGCAAACCATCCTTTCTTTCCTTAAAGGAAAAAGCGGGAAAGCTGATGATATATTCACAGGACCAAGATTGATCCTTTTGTTGTGAGAAAGTCACACTAGCTTCTGTTTTATTTTGAGAAACACAGTTTTGCTTGTTTTTTTCTTTTTGTACTGCTTTTGAACAGTAGTCATTATTTTTTTATGTCTTTGTTGTTTTGTCAGAAAATGTCCAAGTTAAGTACAGGTCAAAGGTGGTGAAATACACGTGGCCCATGCCCTACCAGGCAGCAGACTACATCCCTTGGGTGCACATCACGTTGGCCAATGGGGAGACTCTTCAGACTAAGCTGTTGGTCAGTTTGATTTCATCACGCAGACTATAGTTGTTATGTCATTTTTACTTGCCTAATTTTCTTCTTATGATCTGTTTTGCAGATTGGCGCAGATGGACCGAACTCGATGGTGAGGCAGGAATTAGAAATACCCACAGTCAAGTGGAATTATGACCAGTCTGCTGTGGTTGCTGTGCTGCACCTATCAGAGGTGATTATTGCATTTAATACAATGTAATTCTTCATCATTTGAAGACTTAAAGTGGACCTGTTATGCTTCTCCTCATTTTCTGTCACCAGACACTTTATTAGGTACACCTTGCTAGTACCAGGGTTGAATTTTTTTTTTTTTTTTTTGCCTTCAGAACAGCTTTAATTCTTTGTTGCAAAGATTAATCGAGGTACTAGAAACATTCCTCTGATTTTTTGGTCCATATTAACGCGATAGCGCTAATATGGACCAAAAAATCTCATCAGACCAGGTGACATTTTTCCAATCTTGTGTTGTCCAGTTTTGGTGAGCCCATGCAGAGTGTAGCCTCAGTTTCCTGTTATTAGAATGGAGTTGTACCCAGTGCAATTTTCTGCTACTGTAGCCCGTCTGCTTCAACATTTGACGTGTTATTTATTCAGAGATGCTGTCCTCCATATCTTGGTCTCTTGGCCAGGTCTCTCTTGAAAAAGCGATTTTAATCTCAATGAAACTTTTATTTGGATAAATAAAGGATAATAAAATAATAAATAAAAATTTGAGTACCTGTTGCATTCCTATCAACTCAAAACAGTCTGCCCATTCTCCTCTCACATCAACAAGGCATTTTCTCCCAGCAAACTGCTGCTTACGGGATATTTCGCTTTTTTCAAATTCTCTGTAAACTCTACAGATGGTTATGTGGGAAAATCCCAGCAGATCAGCAGTTTCTGAAATACTCAGACCAGCCAGTCTGGCACCAACAACCATGCCACATTCAAAGTCACTTAAATCACCTTTCTCCTCCATTCTGGTGCTCACTATGAACTTTAACAGGTCGTCTTGACCATGTCTACATGTCTAAATGCAGGTAGACAGATATTTATGCTTTTGAGCAGTCTAACAGGTGTACCTAACAAAGTGACCGGTGTGTGTGTGTGTGTGTATATATATATATATATATATATATATATATATATATATATATATATATATATATATATATATATATATATATAATATACAGTCACAGTAGCAGATGCTCATATTAAACCTTCCGGTTGCTCTAAACACTTTCAGATCGGTGTCATGGTAAATAGAGGCAATCTCTCAAATATAAATGGAGAGGAGCTGAACAGCTTGAAGGCTTATTTTGTGAATATTTTGTGAACTGTGAATCATGCAAAGAAAGTCTACTAAAGTTCAAAAATAAAAAAAATATAGAGCTGGAAAAGAGCATAATAAGTTCCCTAAATATCTGAGCAAAGCATAGTGTAAGTTCCTGGGTGGATTTATGCAATGATTTTTTTATAATAGTAATTTTAATCTCACATCTGTCAGCACTCAGAGAACAATACACCCAAGCAGAAGCACCCTTTATGATATTGTTTTTATGTGCATTTTATGATATTCAAATATAGCTGTACAAAACAATGCAACAGAATTTGTGTGATATTTAATATGTTTTAATTTATGTGTTGCACAGCCCACTGAGAACAATGTTGCATGGCAGAGGTTCCTCCCAACAGGACCCATTGCAATGTTACCGGTAGTATCTGGATTATTTCCTGCTGCAGTATTTTCCTTCTGTCACAGAAGTATTCGATGAAGCTTCAACTGTCACGCTCTATGCTTTGCAGCTGTCCGACACGCAGAGCTCTCTGGTGTGGTCAACCAGCCATTCGCTAGCAGAGGAGCTGCTCGAGCTGGATGAAGAGAGATTTGTTGACGCCATCAACTCTGCCTTTGTAAGTTTCGCTTTATGCATAAACTGCTGATGTCATATTTACACTCAGATTCCCCATCTGTCAGTAAGATTTTGCAAAGTGTCTGTATTTGTATGCAGTGTGCCATATGTGGCATGGAGTTCTCCACAGACTTCCACGATGAGCTGTTTTGAGTGACTCACACAAACAATATGGTCATTGTTTAATCCAAAGTATACACAATGCTAATATTTCAGTGCAGGAATGATACACCTATCTATTTTTTGTGTTTGGAGAAACTCCTTTTTTCCCAAGCTGGCTATTTTTACTGGGCCTGCTTATGGACGGGGTCACCACGGTTGAGTCACGTTTGGTTTCAGGCCTGGTTTGCTAATTAAACCTGTGGTCTCCCAGTGTCGACCATTACTGCATGGAATGTTTTTCAAACAGAGCTAATTCAACTGCATAGCCTGACCGTCGTCTTCTTTTAATTAGCCCAGCTCCCAAAGCCTTGCCAAACCAGTTAGTTAGGGAGGGGAAAGAAAGCCCTTTCGCTGGCCTGGAGTTCAGCTTTGCTCCTGTGTCAGCTAATTTCTTTGTCCACTCAAAGGGGACAATGTCTGTTTTCTCTGTTCTCTGGCTGTTTTTCATTCTCTGTCTTCTTGGCTGTCTGTCTGCTCGCTCGCAGTGGAGTAATGAGAACCAGTCAGACCTAATTGAGACGGCTGGCTCGCTGTTTCGAGGCGCTCTGTCGGCCATCATGCCATCTGCAGGTTCACCTCGACAGCTTCCTCCGAGCGTGGCGGGGATCGGCCCAAAGTCACGGGTCATGTTCCCACTGGGTATGGGTCACGCATCCGAGTACATCAGGCACAGAGTTGCGCTCATTGGGTAAGATAGTAAAACTATTACAAAGTCCTAAAAAATAAAAATCACAGCAATGGTGCTTTGAACTTGTACTGCGTATAGAACAACTTAACGTGTGTTTTGTTCCTTTTCAGGGATGCGGCCCATCGTGTCCATCCTCTGGCTGGTCAGGGAGTTAACCTGGGATTCGGTGACGTGGCCTGCCTCATGCAGATCCTAAGTCAGGCGGCCTTTAACGGGAAAGACCTGGGTCAGTGAGAACT
The DNA here is from genome assembly GCF_007364275.1 of Archocentrus centrarchus. Classification (NCBI taxonomy): domain Eukaryota; kingdom Metazoa; phylum Chordata; class Actinopteri; order Cichliformes; family Cichlidae; genus Archocentrus; species Archocentrus centrarchus. The sequence continues at coordinate 10,870,712 of NC_044367.1, read as the reverse complement.
CTAAACAGACATAGCCCCGCGGTTTTCACTAAGCTCTTTTCCATTGCCCCAGCTCAAACGCACGCCATTGAGCCGAACTATAAAAAGCATCAGCTTTTCCGGCAACATTCATTTGATGTTTTATTTTTTGCCCATTCTGTCCCGGAGCTCTGTGTAGTTGCTTTTCATAGAGACGTGAAAAACGCTGGTATGTGATGTGATGTTCTGAAGTTATTATAGCACCAGCGCATTGATCTAATGTAGAAAACACATGGCAGACATAGTCGGCTTAAACAGTATTCTCACTTTTTAACCCCTGGTTCATGTTTGTTTGCGCAGGAGCAATTCAGCACTTATTAGAATATGAAACAGAACGTCAGCGGCACAATCTGCCCATGATGGCTGCCGTCGACCTCATGAAACGGCTGTATTCCACCAACGCCGCGCCTGTGGTTCTCCTACGCACCTTCGGTCTGCAAGCCACCAACATGCTCCCAGCACTAAAAGTAAGCCTCTCCGTCTGTTCTAGTTTCAAATTTAAGCAAACCTGGACATCGCTCAGATAACATCAACCACCTGTCAAGCAGAAGCCCCGCCTCCACCTTGACCCCACCCTCCACCCACTTTTCTGATTACACGGAGCTCTACTTTAGCAGCATCTATAATTTTCATGGATCTCAACCTACTACTATGGCATCTAAGTTTAGCCTCAAATTTAGTGTTACCAAAAGTGTGTGGGTGGGGTGCATGGCTGGTCCTGAGGCAGCGGACAGTGGCTTGTGTTTTCACACCCCTTTTATTACCGACCACTCATGTGAAATGGCCTTATTCCCTACTAAGTGATTCAACCCAACACAACTGTAACGGGTCGTAAAGGCATCTGGCTGTGGAGGCACAAAGTTAAAAGTGACATTTTTCTTCCACATTAAATGCTGTGAGTTCACTGGTTTACAGGTCTTGTATAGATTTGCAGTGCCACTTACTTATAACCAGCTTTTCATGAGCACGATACAGAGGTCGGAGAGTTTTTTAACTTTGTGTCTGTTTTCACTTTGCAGGAGCAAATCATGGCATTTGCAAGCAAATGATGCATCTGTCACACAGCCCTGTGTGGATCTCCAGTGATTGTGGGCTCTAAAGAGTGTAAATGTTGTGAATGTTAAAAAAATAATAATAAAAGTAATAAAAAATGTATTTTTCTCTTTGCTTGTGTAACATTAAATTATTGATAAGCTTAAGCTAATATAGATTGAAATTTACACAAGGCATCTTTTTTTTATGTTTTATTAACACATACATTAATACTGTGCACTTATCTCACTGGATTTAATAAAAATTGACATATTATCAGACATCAGTGTACCCATACTGATGAACACAGATGCATTTTGCAGCATAAAGTTTTTGCATTGTAAAAGCACTTCTTACCAAATAGTTTCACTAAGTTTCCATTATGTATATACAGCAGTAGTTATTGGAATATGTTGAATACTAAAAGGACAGTAGAGGCATGGCTTACAGAACGGTTACACAAAGAGTTTAAACATTTAATATTGTGTGAGGATACATAAAATACTCTTACATAAACTTTCAGTTATTTAAATATTTGTACAGTTCACAAGAAATACAGACAGAATTCATTATGACCAATGATTCTGAGCAACCAGCATCAAGAAGGGTTTTCAAAGATGTTATTACAAAATTCTTTGGCTGTGGATTATGATTTTTGGATGCACAGTTTACCCTGGATGAGGTTTTTTTGTTGTTGTTGCGGCTGGTTTAAAGTGCAGTTCAGCACAAAGGCCCCCGTGAAATTAAGCCCTGCTTGATATTTGAATCTAACAGTATTGACTGCACTTTGAAAAAGAAATATGGGATTTAACCTCATTCATGTTCCAGCATCTATAACCCACCCTGTCAGAGGCATCTCCACATCTCATCTTTGCCCCTGGGTCATGGTGAATCCACCACTAATGATGAATATGCACAATGGCTACATGATCTGCAGTTAAAGTGTTACTTGCAAAGTAAATAGAAGCTATATGATGGTCAGCTGCTCTGTTTCCAATGATGTCTAACTTGTCTAAGGCTAGAGCAAATGAACTAGGATCTTGTAAAATGATTTTACTATTAGCAAAATAAGAAAATGGATTTCCAAGCATCTACAAAGACAACTATGGTTGCTGTTCCAGCAACTAGTCTATAAATATTCCACTGTACTATACAGTGTACACTGGCACCACAGTAAGCACCAAAGTACCATGACTGGTTGTATTGTTTCTAAATGACCTTCTACGCACTTTGCAGGTAGGTGGGAAAGCTATTTCAGATTAGACACCCATACGGAACCAAAAAAATGTAAACGTTGTACAAAAATAAAGTCAGCCTGCCAGTTATGAGCTCAACATACAGTAGAAATAGCTGGCCTTGTAAAAAAAATAGTGATTTCTTTTTCAACAGTTCTTGAAGTGTTCGCAGAGTGCTGAGGTTGAGGAGAGGAGGGGCGTTGTGATTGAGGAAGCGTGGTGGGACTGGGTGGGCCGACTGAGGATGGATGGAGGAAGGTAAGCCCCACAGTGACAGTCCCTCTCAGTGCCAGCTGCAGCAACAGCGAGCTGTCCTTAGTGGATTTTAAGGTTTCTGAAGAAGTCAAAGGTTGCCCCCAGGGCCCAGCTTGTCTCCACATTATTCACCTTTTTGGCGAGCTGTTGAACCAAGAGAGAGAAGGATCTCCATCAAAACCACAAAGAAACATGTTCCTACATTTATTTTTATGATGCAAAATGCAGAGTTTAAGTGGCAGAATATGAAGGTTTTGTAGTGCAGCTTTCTTTTCTTTTTTTTCCCATTTCACTCACATGTAGCACTGTGCTGTCTTTAAAGCCAAAGCCCTCTTTTAGCAGGCAGGTGATGTATGTCAGATCCATGCAGAGGAAAGGATTAATAGCACCGTATTTGGTCATTTTGTTGCACACTGCAAACACAAAAAAAACCCAAAAAACACAGGTTTCAGATATTGCACAAACAGAAACTTCACATAGCATACTAAAACACTATATATAATCTTGTAATCCCACACAATACCATTTGATTAAAAGATGGCCTTTCTGTTTTGGTTGGCTGAATAATCATGGAGGTGTGAATAATACAGCTCAGGGTCAACACAAGGCTGTGGGTGGGTGGTGGTGTTAAACAGCCTAGCACATTTTGGGTGTTTCAGTATGTGTCAGCCCCCAGGTGGTGTGTGGCTGTCAGATGCCCTCCTGCCAGGGCCAGACAGACATCCTCAGCTCAGCTGCCAGCCCAGCTTGAGCTAGACTTGTACCTTGAGACCATGTGACAGTGTTCTCACAATACAAACAGCCTTACATAACGCACCAGCTCATTCCTACTTGCTAGAAGTGTGGTTCAGCACGGACATTACAGTTGTCACCCGCTGAAGCTGATGAGCGTGGTGCGTGTTGATTGAACATATTTGTGCATTTAATTGGAATGTTAACATGTATTTTCTCTATATTAAACTACATTTGTCCTATAATTTGTCTCCATAATACGCTTTAGCAAATAATCTGTTACATTTTACTGTTGTAATAAATTCTTTTTTTGACAGGATAAGCTGTGCCAATTTGGTGCAGTCGTGCCAAGTTTCTGGGCCCAAACAGGCTTTTGCATGACTCTACGGCACAAAGTTTCAGCGGTTAGAATATATATAACTTGCAAGATTGTCGGTTTCACTCACAAGTTTATCCAACCCTAGAGAAGATGGCGTGTAACTCATACCTTCTTTGGCTCTTTTCTTAAAATCCCTGACTTCAACTGTACCACCTCGACTGCCATCTGCAGAGACAAAAACAAACAAATGTGCAATCTGAATACCTACTTTGTGCAAAAACATGATAATCAGCATGAAAGATAATGGAAATGAAAGGTGACTCGCTGGCCTGTGCCCACGCACCGATGAGACCAGACTCCACAGCTTTGTCGAAGTAGTAGGAGAAAGCATAGAAGACGCTGCTGCCTCTCACTTCATAAGGCTGATGAACTATTCCTTTGATAACCTTCATGACCTCGTAGTAGCACAACTTATAACCGGCATATCCTGAGGAGAGAAAAGAGGAGGAGGAAGATATGTGAGTTAAAGCTGTATGGAGGAAGTCATGGAAGGAATGCAGTTCAAGAAAGCTGGGAGCCTCACTCTGAGGTCAGCCAGTGGTTTTGAAGCTGGGGGCTCACCAGATAATACACGAGGGAAGCCCCAGAAGGGCAAGTTTCACACAGCCCCATGGGTATGGTTGGCTCACTTGTGCCGGCAAAACCATGTGCTGACAAGAGCGGCAGCTTGCACAGCCCTGTTGTGCTGTCTATTTTTACCACATAATTGTGAGCAAGCCAGATCAAGCTGCTCGTTACACAAAAAAATAACAATTCAGGGACAAGCCCAGCATCTTTTGGCTACTTGACTGTGGTATGGGAGTGACTGCCTTATTTGTGAACTTAACTGACAGTTTTCTTTTCATTTAAATACAAGGTTGACTGCAGTGTAATTGTTCAAGAGGGAAGACGGAGAGAGAGAGAGGATGACAAAACATGCATTTGGCGCCAAGGTTAAAGTTTAGTCGATAAATACTCTCATGTGAGACTGTATTATACTGTACTCTATTGTGTTCCAGAGTTTAGAAAGGAATGCATGGATTGTTGGATCCAATACAGCGGGAATGCAATCAAAACCTCAGAGTGCTTTTATCTTACCGTCTGGAATCCCGCTAACTTTGTAGATGGTTCCTGAAAAAGTCCCATTTCCCCTGAACTTTTTCGGGAGGCATGAGCTAGTGAAGATTTTCCAATCCAGACCTGGGAAAAGAAAAACAAAAAAAACGTTTTTCATATTGCAGTGAAGCGCATTTATGAAATAATGACAGGAAAAGTAATTAAAGTAATAAGATACTCTACCATCAGCTCCCAGTGCTCCAACAGTTGCATAGCGAGCTGCAAATAGTCCATTTCCAAGGTAGCTATATAATGGTGATATACAATTATGGTCAATTTAAACACACATATGTATGTTTTGCTTTGCATAATCCTAAAAATATCTTACCTGTGTGTGTAGAGCTGATATGTATGGTCAAACAGGTTGAAGCTGGCGATGTAATTAGATGGAGCAGACTGAATGGTTTTCTGTTGGATTAACAGCACATGCTTAGCGGTGGACCTTTGGTTTTTAAAAAAAAATTGTTTAAAATGTAAAAATGTTTATTCACCTTTGATTTTGGAAGGAATGTGATCTGCGTAGATCCTCCACCCAAATCCAGAATGCCAACTGTCCTCTTTGTGTTAGAGTACAAGTGACCTATGGCAAATAAGCAGCAAGTTGAACACATGACACTGGATAAGGATGACAAAGTCTGTGTAAACAAAGGGCGCACATTGTCTCAGATCTTCCACATTTTCTGAGTTTTAGTTAGAATTTCATATGTCGTGCGAAATGCATTTGATGGTATCACGGCGCTGTGAAAAACGTGAGGAAATATTGCTTGTTTTTGCAGTCTGTTTTGGGCCAATGATTCAAGCTCATAACCTCAGAAAGGAGACAGGAGTCTTTCACTGAAAGGCTTCTGTGTACACTGGAACCTCAGATACGAGCCTCCTGCCCACTAACACCACCATAGCAAAGCACAAGCAATGTCTTACCTGTAAGGAAGTTCACTGTGACCCAGGCGAAGACTCCTACAAAAAGCACATGGATGAAAATGTCAGCATGAGTCAAACCCCCGAGAAGTGATTACAACTGAGCTATGATAAATGTGCCCATTTAAACACCTTCAAACCCACAGAATAACCTGCGAATGACTTTTAGTTTCGCTCTTCTTGATTAGGCTGATATATAAATAGCAGCTTTGGTCTAAGTTGTACGACTGCAGACCAATTCAGGTAATTACAGTTGTCTCAGATGTAAAGTTATTGCACTCATAAAGTGAGGATAACAAATAGTGCATACTCTGTGATGAAACATAACATAGCGAGGGTGTCTTAATGAGTGATGTGGAGGCTCACGCTAAATTAAAGGGCGTGGGGCAGCTTGCACTCACACTGGCATATTTATTTGTCTCAATGAGGTAGCAACAGAAGTCTCATAAAAAGAATTACAAGAGCAGCATTGTTTGTCCTCAGTAAATGAGGCTGCTAAAGCACCTGGTCAAACAATACCTCAAGTCAAAAATTTTAATTTTTAAGAAAATAAAAATGTTTTGCATACTATAAACAGTACAAATGGTAATGATGCAAAAAAAAAAAAAAGACCCACCTTCATTTTTTCCATTCATGATAGAAACGCTGTTGCTCGGCACATAGAAAGGGGATTCTTCAAACACCGTTTGTACCTGTGGAATAGATTTACTATACTGAATCTGTATTCAACTGTACAGTTATACTACACTACGTAATCAAATACATCACTCTTTGTTATAAAAGTCTGCCCGACCTCCAGAAGACAAATTGTGCGCTCTGCCTTAGAGTGACAGATAACTAAACCGCATGCATGGCTGAAACAGTAGCCTGGATAATACTTAAAATGACAAATATGGTTACTCCACACAACCCCACAACAGCTGTTCTTTGCAACATGATAGCCACCAAATGGGCAGACATGCTGCCTTTTTTTTCTGTGACACTTGTAAGCACTTAGTGGTTTCTCATCCCCGTTCTTTGGCGGGACAGCTGGTGTTTGTGCCAAACTGTCTGAGGGCAGAGAGAAACCGTGCCTCACCTCCCTCAGAAGAGCCCTGGCCTTGTCTTCAGGCAGCAGACGCAGACCTGCTGTGGCCTTCAGGACCACCGGGGTTCTTCTCCAGTCGTCCTCTGGCACCGTCTTCTTGGCAATCTTCAGTAACTGGCGGATGGTGTTGCCACCCTATGGAAGAAAGAACAAATATATGTTTTATATTCAGACTATGAGAACATTTCTTTAGAGATCAGTCTTTAAAAATAACCCAAAGGTAGTAAATAAAACAGACAAGAGTGGGCAGCAGTGACAGCATCAGCAGCAGGTATTTTTTTTATAATTACACAATGTTTACATCACATGAACCCACCCCAAAGAAAACCCCAGGGGTTTTGTGGCTTCCTGACAGGGGATGTTTCCCTGATGATTAATAAAGGGTGATGATGTAAACAGGCATCCATACCTCTTCAGGGTCGTCCTTGTACGAAGACAGTCCAGGTTTCACTGCATGGTACATTTCGTTGACCAGAACTGGAAGCTCAACTAAAAATAAATAAATAAAAGGCATGTAGCCAAAAATTTTAAAAAAAATCATAAAACAGACAGCCAATAAAATGAGACATTTTGCAATAAAATAAAGAGGGGTGACTGAAAACTTTTTTTTTTTTTTTTAATCACTGTGCATGTTTAGGCTGAAGCACTTGACCTACATCCAGATTGAATTTTAAAAGTCTGCTTCCTACACGGTTGAGTCAGACAGGCAAATTAAAAGTCTCATCTACTTTTAGAAGCTGCGTTGCCCATGCACTCTGTCGGTGCATGTCTGTCCTTACACCACACAGCGAATGACCTAACAGCAAACAGAGTGGGAGTCAGCACATGTGCAAAATCCCTACTACTGGTTCAGAGAGTACGAGGGAGGGAGGGAGGGAAAGAGAGAAGGAATACGCGCACTTACCGGGGTCTTTCTGAATGAACTTGTAGATATGGATCCTGGTGCCTGTGCTCCCAGCGTCAAACATGATCCCATAGAAAACACGACTCGTGTTGACAGGGGAGGACCCCTCAGGTGCGGGTTCACGCACCGAAAGCGGGTGATAAGGCTCAGGTGCAGGATACACGACTTCGGGCACCGGGTGGAAAGCCTCTGGTATGGGATGGGTGACTTCAGGTGCCGGGTGAAAGACCTCGGGGACCTCGGGGTATGTCGGCGCACCGGGCTGCGAGACTTCAGGCACCGGGTTGGAGACCTCAGGGAGGAGGTTCTCCGTGTTGGCGGAGTGCTCCCGGTAGCGGTAGAACTGGGGGATGTAGCGGTGGTGGCGGTAGTAGGTCGCCTCCGCTAAGAGGCTCCCGGCCAGAAACCACACGTATAGAGTGAGGAGCAGGCTCGGCGTGGCCATTGTTTTCACAGCCGAAGTGGAAAGACAGCTTAAAGAAGAGACAAGAGGAGCCTTGAGGATGCTGAGGCAAAAGGCTTACAGGGGCCCTAGAAAGAGAGAAGTGGAGATGAGGAGAGGCAGAGTGGATGTGATGCACACTCAGGACTGTCCGGTCATCTGTTTACAGTATATAAAGACATAAGGGCTTGGCATGGGGCCACATCCAGAGCAGTCATCCACCAATCCTGTGGCGGTCCATCCCAACTCCATCAGGAGCCCCCCCCGCCCCCGCCCCTCCTGTGAGCTGAACTGAGCTGAGCTGAGTGACTACCTGCCTACCAACAGCATTTCCTTTTTTCTTTGCCTTTTCTTTTCTTTTTTTATAAGGAGGATTATTTTTGGCAGTGTTTTTCCCCTCCTCATCTTTACTGGTTATTCCAGAGCCAAAAAAATCCCTCAGGAAAGGAGAAAGGGGTTTATAAAGAAGTCAAATGAATGGCTCACACTGAAAAAAAAAAAATCCCAAGAAATGATCCTAAAATACTTTTATGGGTGTATTTAGGACTTGTATAGTAACTTGCCTCAGAAATTTCTCCATCCTAAAACTCTGTGGACTTTCACTACTTCACAAGAGCTAAAATGTTGCTGGTGCTTTTATTAGGAGTGATGCAAGTTTATACTCAGCTGCCAAAAGGGGACATCTGTAGAGTTTTACATTAATTACTGCAGTTTGTAACAATTTGAATATATCATTTTCTCATGTTTGCACTAATTTGGGGATTAACCTTTGCCAAGTAAGTACTTGCAATTTTAGCTTTGTCTAAAATTCATCAGAGCTTTGTTGAGAAGAACAGTAAATCACTCTGAAAGAAACACTATTTCATTCTGACAGTTGAACTCATTATGCATTGTAGATATATTGTATTGTTTTATTGTGTACTATCTCTACTAAATCATATTTAGTTGGTGGAGTGAATTATGCATCTATATTTTATAAAGACTCCTCAACCCTCTCTTCGTGATCCTACAATAATCACATCAAATCCACTGAAGCTGTTTCACCAACCTTAAAAAATGCAAATGTGACCTGCAATCCAGCTGTTATAGAAGTTGAAAGAATGTTAGCAATCATCTCACGCCCACTCATCTCTGTGTTAACCACAGGCTTTCCAAGGGAAAAAATATTTGGGTTGCAAGCACGTTTCATGAGAGAATGCATGAGTAGCTGTTTCTCCACTTTAGGTGGGCGGTTGGTATGCCATCATAAGCCATGCTGTAGAGAATCATCTACTGCTTTCTCGTGTAATGTTCAGAGTTTCTGGTTGAAGTTGGGGATGCAGAGGATATCCCACATCGGTGGAGCACAGAGGCAACTCGGAGACCTTACGTGAACTGAGATTTGTACCGAGCTGTGATATTTTTCACCTTCTTTGAATCAACAGAAAGAGGAGAGAGATCTGAAAAAGAAAGAGTTGGTAGTCTAGCAGTTGAGGCATCCCTTGAGAACTGAACTCATCTCAACCCCCGTGTTTCAACTCACGCAACAACTGAGGCAGAAACCGAGCTGTGGGCCTGCCTAGCGAGGAGGGTACGGGGAGGGCAGAGGTCCCATCAGTGGGCACGAGTAAGTGCTGGATGTCCACGGAGAGGACAATGTGGGGAGGGTGGGGCTTGGCACCAGTGTGCACCCATCATGCCATTCCCCTCCCAGGACACTCAACTGTGCAAAGCACTGTTCCAACACTGTAATTTAGACTAAAAATAATGGACTTTCTTTCCTCCTTCCTTTTTTCTAAATACTGTGGCTACTTTTTTCAATCCTGTGGCTCACCAGAATGGTCGTTCACCCCTATCAAAGAGTACATGTGCAGGACCTCTCACTGACTTGTGCCCATAGATGTCACATAGATATTGCACTTCTAACATGGCTGCATGTTAACAGTATGGCATCAATAAATCCTGTGTAAAAAATATTCTATTAGAAATAATAAAGAACACAGTTTTTTAATCTGCTGTTTGTGTTCATTATATGTTATGTTCAGACACATCCTGGGCTTATTGCTGCAATTGATATACATAATGTGCAATGTTTGGACAACTCCACCTTAGAACATTTAGTGCTTCTGCCATGAATCACAGGAACGATTTAGTTTTCAACACACACCTATATTTATGTTGCCACTAAAGTTGCGCAATTGGAATTTTCCTCCATGTAAAATGTCGCGTTAACTGAAAATGTGAAACAGGAATTTAAGGGAAAATTATATTATTCCTGAATAACATAAAACAAAAATCCATCTGTTGCCATATTGCAAAAGTGCAGTGCTGCTGTATAAACCTATTGTGCGGTGCTTGTACGGCATGACACAGCACAAACTCGCTGTGTTAAACAAGAGGTAGTTTCAATTCAGCGTTTGGTATTTTGTTCAAGTTAACTGAAACCGTAAAGCATGAGAAGGGACCCCAGCTTTGTAATCTACACTGTGCAATATATCATTAATATGCTGCAATGTTACCCTCAGGAATGCCATGTTTGTGGGTGTCCTACCCCAACAAGTCCATTGAAGAGACCCAAACCTTGTCATTACAATTCCAATGATAATGACAGCTTTGAAAAGTTCAGGGTTATTTCAGTTTTCTCTTTTCACTGTCATAGTAATTACCTTTAAATTTAGTCTTCAAGCTCTGTTCATGATGCCAGAGCACTGAGCGACCCTATATGGTTCAGCTTGCAGTATAGCCACACACAACGCATATGGCGACATCCACTTTTTTTTTCTTTTTTTTTTGAATTTGATGAATAATTTGCACTGGACACTCAGGCTCCTGCCTGCAGAAAGCCGAACACGATAATGGAGAGAAGTCAGTGGTTTTGAGCTTGAATTATGACCTGCACTGACTTTACATTGTTTCTATTGGATGAGCTTCTTCGAAGATATAAGCCAACTGCATTTCTGTCGATCATAGTGGTTTTCCCATAACCTCTGCAAAAAACAACTGTGGGGATAACAGTGAAAAACACACAGTTCTTTTCAGGACAGCATGGACAATACTGCTGACAGGAGCCAAATGTGTCTCATGTCATCATGTGGGAGGAGATCATGTGAAAACAGATCCTGTTTGATAGAGCCCAGCACGAGACGACTATAATTACAAGACAAGTGACAAATACAGCCAGTCTATGTCAGCCTTGCAAGTTGTTCAGCTGAACAGACATTTGCATCTTATCATCTGCCACAGTGATTGATTGAGGCACTGAGTCACTGATTGAGAGCTTTACCTGTAAAGGAAAAAGTCATAAGTGCTGTTCTGCAGGAGGGGGAAATACAAAATGCAAAACTGCAACCACAAAAATGGATAACAAAGTGTCAGTTTTGGCTGCAATTTCTCACACAAAGTTTTTCTATAGGGTTGCGACCAGACAGATATGCAGTTTATACTTCTGTAAAGGCACATGTTTATGTAAAAAAATATTAAAGTCAATTATTGCTCTGCAGCATTTAACTGGTTGGTTTCATGGTCATTTTTGTGCATGTTGGCTCACTGTCATGGCCTAAAAGGGGAATTTGAGCTATATATATATATATATATATATATATATATATATATATATATATCAAATTCCTCTTTTATCATATATGTCTGTATTCTTATATATTCCAATTACTAGAGTGTCTGGATGATTTTGGTGCCAGATGGAGAAATACAGACTGAGCAGTGGTTGGAAATGCATGACAAGAATTTCAAAATGGGGCCCCATTTTTACACTTTTTGGCAGTTTTCTTGGATGCTATCTGTAATTGGCTAATTCAGTTCAAACTTGGTGCCCTAGAATTAGTCAGGCAATTAGTTCTAAACATTTTGGCACAAATAAAATGATATCTGAAGCCAGATCTATGGACATTATGGTCAGATCTCATATAATCATAGTGGTACCTGGGATATTTATTATTGACCTTGAATTCTGAGTTTGTGTCCTGAGGGATGCAGATTGATGGAATAACATCAAACCTCTTGGTATTTTTTATGCAGATAAACATGGTCTAGCTCTTGAACTACCAAGGTTACAATTGTAACAACTTTTTTTTTCCACATAAATAAAGTTTACCAAAAAAAATAAATTCTTCCCTGTGTCCTTGGCAACGACACAAACATTCCCAGCACGTAACCGGAGCTAGTCATCTTCTAGTGTTACAATCTGCTGTCAGCTTCTCCTCATTATTCTGGCCCTGGGTTGTTGTTGCAGTAACTGTAGCAGCGATGCCCACGAACAAAGCCTCCAAACCTAAGAGGGCCAAAGCCGGGTAAGTGTGCGTTTTGCTGCCGTCGCGCAGAGGTACAAACGGAAACTCGAACCGCTCTTTTTGCGTTTTGCTTCAGGAAAGAAAAGAAAGAAGTGAAACGGGAGTCGAAAACGGACAGAGAGTCGGACGTCGAGAAGGCCAAGACCAATGCGGGCCTCTGGGAGCTCAGGTTAAAGGCCACGGAGCGGTCCCTGAGGGACTACACGGAGTCCTGTCAGAAGCTGGCACGCGACAATGAGCGCCTCACCGATCAGCTGTACCACGCCGAGAACGACGCGATCCACGTAACAGGCCACTGGGAGAGACAGCTGGAAGCTAAAGAGGGAAAGGTCTGACACCAGCTCACACTACAGAAACATAAAACTAACTAGTTGAGCGGATACCTCGTCCATCCCAAATTTTCTGTTTTCTGTTTTTCTATGTGCAGATACTGGCTTAGTTTTCTCATACTGCATCATAAATGACTAGATCACAAAGACTAGAAATCAATTTTTATTTTTTAAACGACAACAAATCTTTTGATTTTATTCTTTAGATTTTGACAATTTTTTAGTGACCTTGACCTTTGACCTTGAAAATGAAATCTTATGTTCTTGGGCCCCAAAGGAATATTTCCACAAAGTTTCATCAACTTTGATTTAAAGCCTTTTGAGATATATTGCTAACAAACAAACAAACCTATTGGTGGGCGAGGTCATTAGAAAATGCAAATGATCAGTGTGTTAATATCTCAGATCTCTTTAACTGTCACTTTATAGATCTGCAAGCTGGAGAAAGCCCTCCAAACCCAGGAGGCACTTGCAAGAGAAGAGAAGAACAAACTGGTAAGTTTATATAAAACTCAGCTATGCTAAAATAAAGAAATGCACCTTCAGATTGAATTTAGCCCACAAAACCTACTCAGCGTGTGTATAGCAGTACGCTACAGATGAGTTAGTGTGATTTACTGTACTCATGTCAAATCTGCAGCATCTCCAAAATGTGCTGCGCTGTCTCTTAACAGCTGTCTTATGTGCAATTATGTGGATATTTATTATGTAAGAAAACAACCAAACAAAGCGACCATAAAGCAAAAAAACAAACCCCACACATTCCAAGTTACTTGGTCTAATGTTATTTAAATCCATGTCAGTGGCTACAGGAAGACAAACCATAATATGAAAATGCTTGCTGGACTTGATGTGTTAACCATATCGCACATATTCTTACTCTAAAATGCAATTTGAAGTTGCATAACATACACCAAAGGAACTTTTGACTCCTGCCCTCACTGCCTTCTTATATTTGTAGTTAACAAATACAGTAGAGACAAAAAATGTTTTCCCTCCTCCAGCTCTTTTTACATGATGGTAAAACAGAGTCCAATAAGCTTCCAAGAGTGAAAAAAATCAGCCTGGTCTGGACCAATTTAAAACACGCCTGTTACATAAATGTATGGACCTGCCACTTATGCCCAGTGAGGGGAAAATGCTGTGGCTAACTCAGAAAATGTGACCCAAGATATGCTGTTTACAGCCGTTTTCTTACTGCAAGGTCACATGAGCTGAATGCTTAGTGCTCCCTAGATCACCTTCAGTTGGTCCAGCATGCAGCATTTGTTAATCACATACAAAGCCCTACATGACCTGGCTTGTACAGCAGCGTTGCAGCCTCTGTAATTATATTATCAGGGACTTTTAACTGTTATTTTAAATCCAGAGGCGACCAGGCTTTTGATGTTGTAGCGCCCAAAGTTTGGAACAACCTTCCTCCTTCCATCAAGTCAGCTGATTCAGTGGTTTGTCTTAAATGACTGCTGAATGTGTGTTTCTGTGTACTGTATGTGGAGATTAAAAATCCAAACTATCCAAATTGTGAAGCACTTTGCAACTGTGTGTTTTAAAAAGCGTCCTGCATATATTCAATCTGCAGTATCAAAAAAGGCAGATGCATGCTACACTAATTACTATGAACTTTTAACTGGAAGGTATTTTTGGAAGGCTGACCACTTGATAGATCACACAGAGTGAAAATTGCAGATGACGCAAACCAGCTTGTGTAAATACTGTCGACTGGCGCTCTGAAGTCGACGAATGCATGCAGAGTTATCTGCAGAATAACGATTAGGCCTAAAGTTGTAATCAGATGGCTGATACCCTCTCATTTAGTAGTCATGTACATGTTTGTGGGTGCATGTTTTTCTAGTTTCTCATGACTTTGGTCACTTTGTCACATTTCGCTCAGACTGGCTTCTCCACAGTAGCATCTTGAGGTATTTAGCACGAGTGATCTGTGCTGAAGTCGGTTTTCAAAAGAGCATTGGCCATTTGAACTCCATGATGAAATCATCTTCGGTATTACAAGCTGCACTTGTGGGACTTTTGCACCAGTTCCAGTCGAAGTGGATTTATGCGTAGATGAAATTTAATACCCAGGATTGTGGGGGGGTTGTTTGTGTTTGTCGCATTCACTAGGCCGGTGACCTTAACATGATCCAGGAAGAAATGATGAAAATGAAAGAGATGGAAATCCAAAGGGAGCAGGATATCATTCATGTGAGGACACAAAAAACAGCAGGTCATAAATTATTACATATAAGGATGTTAAAATGTGACCAATAACAATGGCCTTTCATGTTCTAGATGAAAAAAAGCAGTGATGATGCTTACAAGGAGCTCATGGAAAAACTAAGAGAGATGGAGGGTCAGTTCTTAAAAGAAAAGGTAAGAAGACTGAAAAATTGTCCCACTGATTTGAAACTGCACTCACTGCTCACTTTGTTAAGTACACCTTGCTAGTACCATTTTGGACCCCCTTTTGCCTTCAGAACTGCCTTAATTATTCACGGCATGCTGGAAACATTGCTCAGAGATTTAGGTCCATGTTAACATGATAGCATCACACAGTTGCTGCAGATCCATGATGCAAATCTCCAGGTCCACCACATCCCAAAGGTGTTCTATTGGATTGAGATCTTGTGACTGTGGAGGCCATTTAAATACAGTGTCATGTTCAAGAAGCCAGCTTGAGACGATTTGAACTTTCTGTTATCCTGCTGGAAGCAGCCATCAGAAGATGGATACACTGTGGTCATAAAGTGATGGACATGGTCAGTACCAATACTCAGGTAGGCCTCAGTGTTTAAATGATGCTCAGTCAGCCTGTGTAAACTGTAGCCTCAGTTTCCTGTTCTTATCAGACAGGAGTGGAACCCAGTGTGGTCTTCTGCTGCTGTAGCCCATCTGCTTCAGCATGCAACTTACTGTGCATTCAGAGAACTTATTGTGTACTCCTAACAAGTGGTTATTTAAGTTACTGTTGCATTCCTGTCAGCTCGAAGCAGTATGGCAAAACTCCTCTGACCTCTGGCACCAACAAGACATTTTCTTCAAGAGAACTGCTGCTCACTGGATATTTTCTCTTTATATTGACCATTCTCTATAAACCCTAGAGATGGCTGCGAGTGAAAATCCTGAGTAGATCAGCAGTTTCTGAAATACTAACAACCGCTGCATGTTCAAAGTCACTCAAATCACCTTTCTTCCCCATTCTGATCCTCGGTTTGAACTCTAGCAGCTCGTCTTGCCTGAGCAGTTGAACAGGTGTACCTAATAAAGTGGCTGGGCTTCCAAAAGATGTTGGTGAAAAGCAAGCTTTAATATTGAAAGGTGAAAGAATAGACAAAGTTTGTAAATTTCCTTTCAGGACCGCCTGGAGAAAGAAACAAAGGAATGCTATCAAACAATGGTCCAGATGGTGGAGGACCACCATGAAGCCACTGAGTGAGTGGGGTTTTTTATTTGTTTGTTTGGTTTGCTGTCACTTTACAGTCTAATTTTAATCTTTAAACTGCACTGTCATACAAAGTGCAAATAGAAAATAACTTACTCATATAAGGGATTATGTATAAAAATATATTTAGCTAGAACTGATATTTTTTTTTTGACCACACCAGCTCATTGTGTTCCAACTAAAGAAAAGTGTGTGTGCGGAAGACCATAGTTTATTACTTTTGAGGCCATAGGATGTACACTGCCTCTGCTATGTTTAGTTATTTTTTTACAGCTCATAAAACATTTACATTGATACTGGTTTGGTCCTGCCAGTTTGAGCTTAGTGTCAGTAATTGATTTAATTTTGAGCACATGTACAAAAAGACCAGCATGGTGGCGTGGTGGTTAGCACTACTGCCTCACAGCTAGAATGACCCCCCCCCCCCCCCCCCCCCCCCCTCCCACACACACACACACACACAACCCTGAACAGGATAAGCAGAAGAGATTTCATGGATGTACAAAAAGCCAAGGACAGTCATACAGTTATTTCAATTTTCTCCATATGACTAAGAGTAAAGGTGTGCTCTATGCCCTACATTGTTTGAATGTCCTCTCATTTAGAGCCTTTTTTCCACCACTGCTAATTAAAAACTTTGAAATATGCAGTTATGGTAAAAAAAAAAAAAAAAAAAAAAAAAAAGGAAACAAAGAAAGAAAAATACTCTTTCAATTTTATGTATCAGGGCACAAGAAAAATCCTAAAATTAGGTAAATGCAATGTGAGATGAACACCATGTGACACCAGGACATAATTTATTTAAAAAAACTAGAAGCAGTGCGTGAAAAATTAAATACACCCCATGATTCAGTAGCTTGTAGCACTACCTTTGTTACTTTTTGTGTTAAGCGAAATGAAAAGTGCTCTATAAATATGATTGCCATTCATCAGCAATGACTTGAAGTAATCATTTTCTTTGTGACTCAGTGGCTGCAAAACAAGCCCAAATCATCATCCCTCCACAATCATGTTTGACAGTTGGTATGAGGTGTTTGTGCTGATATGCTGTGTTTGGTTTTCATCACATGTGGTGCTATAAATTATGGCCAAACATCTCCACTTTGGTCTCATCTGTCCAAAGAACATTGTTCCAGAAGTGTTGTGGTTTGTTTAGATGAAACTGTGCAAAGCCAAGCTGTGCCGCCATGTTCTTTTTAGCGAGGCGAGGCTTTCTCCTTTCTCCATCCACTCCTGGGAAGATTGACAGCTGTCTTGAAGATTTTCCGTTTGTGAATAACGTTTGACACTGTAGAAATGATGGATTTCACACTATTTGAAAATTATCTTATAGGCCTTCCCAGATTGATGATCATTACTGATCTTAACAAGCAGATATGAAACACATGTCAGACCTGTGCAGAGTGTTCCTTTTTGATAATGTGTTAACACACACCTGAATGCTCCAGATTCACAAACTCAAATCTTCTGCTTTTAGGTGGTCACATTTGCTGACCAATTAATGATCAGTTAATCAATTGATCAATCAATTTGAATAGCAGCAACTGGCTGAAACTTGGGTAGCATGGTGGCGTGGTGGTTAGCACTGTTGCCTCACAGTTAGAAGGTCTGGGTTTGAATCCACCTTGGTCCAGGCCTTTCTGTGTGGAGTTTGCATGTTCTCCCTGTGTTTGCGTGGGTTTTTCCCAGGTACTCCATTTTCCTCCCACAGCCCAAAGACATGCAGTTAGTGCTTACTTACTTACTTACTTAGTCCTCTTTGTCCCTTTTGGGACATATAAGGCCGCTATCAGCTGCCTCCATTTGTTCCTGTCATTGGCCACATTTTGCACTTCACCCCAGGTAAGGTTCATCTCCTACAGCTTTAATGTCACTGTCCTTTGCCATGTTGTTCTTGGCCTTCCCCGTTTCCTTTTACCAGGTAGTGTCCATCGCATTGCTGCTTTAGGGATGCTGTCCATCCTCAGTACGTCAGCGTTTTATCTCAACCCTCAAACTTTCGCACTTGGTCTTCTGATGTAGATCATCATTTGTCATTCTCATGGGCCAGAATATACCGCATATTCTCCTCAGACAGCTGTTTCATCCAGTTTTCACATGTCGGTCTGTTTTATGGTCCAAACACGCAGAACCATACAGCAAAACAGATTTCATGTTGTTGTTGTACAGCCTCAGCTTGGCTTTGAGGTGGTGCTTTGACTTCCAGATAGGCTGAAAACTGGCAAAAGCGACATGAGCTTTTCCCAACCATGATAAAATGTCTTTGCTGGCTGCATTACCGGTGCTCATAAGACTTCCAAGGTAGGAAAACTCCTGAACAACCTCGAATGGTTTGTCATCCACCATGACAAGTGGATCTGATGTTGGGTTGATACGCGTGACTTGGGTTTTGGTGGTACTGATGTTCAGGTCTGTCTGTTAAGCAAAGCAGTGCAGTCTGTTTGTCTTTTCCTGTAGATCAATCACTTTCGTGTACAGGATAGCAAGATCATCAGCGAAATCAAGATCTTCAAGATGGGAAAATAGGGTCCACTGGTTTCCTCTTGGTTTGTCTGCTGTGGTCTTTCGCACGATCCAGTCGATGGCAACTAGGAATAAGATGGGAGAGATGATACAGCCTTGTCTAACACAGGACTCTACCAGGAACCAATCTGAAAGCTTTCCAAAAAGTATGACGCTGCACTCAAAGTGATGGTAGAAAAAACTTATCAAGGTCGAGGTATTCCATATGACCTTAGGCTCTTCCATACTGTTTCATGGTGCAGGCTGTCAAAGGCTTTCTGGAAGTCGATGAAATTGATGTAGAGTGGGCTGGTCCATTCTAGGCATTGCTCTATGATGTATCTGAGAGCAAATGTCTGGTCTACACATCCTCTTCCTTTCCTGAATCCAGCTTGTTCTTGTCTCGGTTTAGTGTCAGTAGCTGAGCTGATTCTGTCCTCAAGAATTTGACAGAAGACTTTTGATGGTAATGACAGGAGAGTGATGCCGCTCCAGCTGTCACAGACATGGAGGTTGCCTTTTATTGGAAGCTTCACAATAAGTTATTTTTCAGGTATAGTATCCTTGGCCCATATTAATTGAAAAAGATCTGTAAAGATCTTTGTTGAGGTGTCTAGATCAGCCTTGAGTGTCTCAGCATGGATGTTACCAATGCCACAGGCTTTTCCATTCTTTAACCTGTTAACTGGCCGCACCCAGTCTATTTTCAGTGATTCCCTCACACACCCAAAACAAATAAATGATATATCTAAAAAAAAAGTTACAGTAAACACTACATATAAACATAGACTAAAAAACACAATCCTCCCAATAGTCCTTTTCTGATAAACAACTTACATTCGGAAGCACTACATACCTCCCATGGACAGGATGGGTTGGGGCGTGGCCAGTCAAAAGGTTAAGGCTTTAATGGCATGAGTTAATTCTTCTTTTTTGGGCTGACTGATGTCAATGTCAAGGATGCCCCCTGCTGGTGGTGGATCTGCAGGGTCACTTGGTTCTGGTCTATTGAGAACTCTTTCGAAATACTGTTCAGCTTCCTTAGCTAGATCTTCCACACAGGTCCCCTTAACACTTCAGGTGCTCTTTTATTTTACCTTGCGGTCTTTGTTCCTATAGGCTTGCTGTAGCTGTTGCTGGAGTCTGGGTGATTTAGTGATGAGCATCTTGGCTTTTAGCTGTTTCCTTTCTGTAATCTTTTGCCATGTTCTGTGTCTCAAACCTTCTTTATTTTTCCTCTTTCTAAAGCCTAAGATCTTGGTAGCAGTCTCTATATTTATGCTCTTAATCTTCTTCCATTTGGCATTTATGTCAAATGGGAGAAAGTCATGGTCATCCGTAGTATCAGCTAGTGTTCTGAACCAATTTCTCAGCTCAACTACAAATGCTCTGTTGGTCTTTTGGCACTTGAGTTTGGTGGTGCCAATGTGTGTTTTCTGTGCTGATTCTGCTGGTTTTCAGCATTGCTAACTTCAGTCTGATGGCTGCTATGACTAATTGCCATTCTCATTCATCACGCCACAGCCATGTTTTGCCATAGCACATTCAAAGTTGGTGTTGTCATTTCCAACCATAGCGTTCATGTCTCCCATGATCAACAGCATATCATGCTGAGGGACCTTTGAGACTGCTGTTTATAGCTGTTTATATTGTCTTTGTCCTCTTCTTTAGCTTCATTGGTTGTTGAGTAACATTGCAGTATGGTGAGTTTGCAGTGCCTAGAGTTGAAGCAAGCTTTGATCAACCTTTCATTTATTGGTTCCCACTCTAGTGAGTTCTTAACATTCTTTTTGGATACTATGATGGTAACACTGCATTCATGATGGTCTTGGTACCCTGAGTATAGTATAACCGATGCGTCACTCCTGTCTTCCAGTACCAGTCCAGCAGCATTCACTAATACCTAGTATGTCAAGTCTGTATCTTTTCATCTCACTAAGGACTTTAGATGCTTTAGATGCCTCATACATGGTGAGTACATTCCGTGTTCCAATGTGGATCTTATGTTTTGGTCTGAGTAGATTGTGTGTCATACCTCTGACTTCCATAGGTAGGCTTCCATCAGAAGTGGTCATTTTGCCATGTAATTGGCTCAAATCCACATCAAGACCTTTATTGTTGTTGTTGTTGGCATCTGTTGCGGTTTCAGTAACAAGGTATTGTTTTTACAGATTAGGGTTGTTAGCCCCACGTCCAACCTCCAACCTGGAGGACCAGATGCTGAGTTTCATCTGGCCTCTACCCCGAGACCTGCTCGGCTTGGTTAGACCTGCCAGGAGCTTAAACTCCAATATAGCTCTCAAGGGTCACTGAGACACACAAGCTTGCGTTCAGTTAGTGAGGTTAGGGTAATTGGTGATTCTAATTTGCCCATACGTGTGAATGTGAGTGTGAATGGTTGTCTATGAGGGGCCATTATGGACATTATTAATGAAACGCTCTCACATACACTACTGAAACGCTCTCACACACACTACTGAAACGCTCTCACACACACTACTGAAACGCTCTCACACACTACTGAAACGCTCTCACACTACTGAAACGCCTTCCTGTTTAGCCAAAACGACTTCCTGTTTACACGAAACGCCTTCCTATTCATTCGAAACGCCTTCCTGTTTACACGAAATGCGCTCACACACACAACTGAAATGCGCTCACACACACTACTGAAACGCGCTCACACACACTACTGAAACGCACTCACACACTACTGAAACACGCTCACACACTACTGAAACGTGCTCACACACTACTGAAACACTCTCACACACACACAATTGAAATGCGCTCACACACACTACTGAAATGCGCTCACACACACTACTGAAACGCGCTCACACACACTACTGAAACGCTCTCACACACACACAACTGAAATGCGCTCACACACACTACTGAAATGCGCTCACACACACTACTGAAACGCGCTCACACACACTACTGAAACGCGCTCACACACTACTGAAACGCTCTCACACACACTACTGAAACGCGCTCACACACACTACTGAAACACTCTCACACACACTACTGAAACGCGCTCACACACACTACTGAAACGCTCTCACACACACTACTGAAACGCGCTCACACACTACTGAAACGCGCTCACACACACTACTGAAACGCGCTCACACACACTACTGAAACGCTCTCACACACACACTACTGAAACGCCCTCACACACACTACTGAAACGCGCTCACACACACTACTGAAACGCACTCACAAACACTACTGAAAACCAAGAGAATTTTGTGTGAACAGGAAGGTGTTTGGTGTGAACAGGAAGTCGTCTGAAGGAACAAAAACAGGACTTCAAAACATGGCTAACACCACGCTACTAACAGCCTACAAGCAGCCTAAATGAACAATATATTGGCCTTGTGACCATCTAAACACTGTTGTGTGGCACCACCCTATTGTTGCGACCACAAATGTGGACATGGTTGACAGCTCCATCAGAAGAGAAGTGTGTGTCTGACAATACCGCTACTACAATGAAATTTCATCTGATCCTCATCATTTTTCACATATATTTTTTGTTGTTTGAGGTGAGAGCTAATGAAGAGGATGTTGAAATTTTTTTTTACTAGTGCTCTACAAGTTATTGAGTCTCTGCAAAGTGAAGATTCAGACCATTTCAGGCAAGAGAGGCTTTTTAGAGTTTTAGATGAACATACACGAACTCTGTGTTTTTTGCTGCTGTGTCTAGATATGATCCTAATAATAGGGTTGTCATGAACCTACTGGGATCTTTGTATGCATGCTTTCCCAGCTTGCTTCATGAATATGAGTCTAGACGGCAGTTGCATTCAACAGTGTTCTAATGGTCTCTGCTGAGGCCAATATATTGTTAGGTAATGCGGCTGCTTCACTTAGGTTGCTCTTATGCTGTTGAGTAGACATCAGTGTCGTGTTAGCCGTGTTTTGGAAATGCGCTACTTTTTTTTTTGTCCTTCAGAGACTTCTTGTTCACACCAAACCCCTTCCTGTTCACACGGAATCCTATTGGTTTTCAGTAGTGTGTGTGAGCGCATTTCAGTAGTGTTTGTGAGAGTGTTTCAGTAGTATTTGTGAGAGCGTTTCAGTAGTGTGTGTGAGCGTGTTTCAATAGTGTGTGTGAGCGCGTTTCAGTAATAATGTCCCTAACGGCCCCTCATAGTTGTCTGTCTCTCTGTGTTAGCCCTGTGACAGGCTCGCGACCTGTACAGGGTGTACCCTGCCTCTCACCCTATGACAGCTGGGATAGGCTCCAGCCCCCTCGCAGCCCTGAACAGGATTAGTGGAAGAGAATGGATGGATGGCTGATACTTACCCTCTTAACTGACAAACCATACACAGCTTAGTTTTTTAAATCAATATTGATGCAGTCTAAAATGCCATGTTTTGATGTTCATCTGAGGTTGTATTTACCTAATTTTAAGGCTTTAAACTGAAGGATTAGATCTTTTTTATTATGTCCTGATGCACAAAACCTTATAATAGATGAGGGTGTATTTCATTTTTACTGTGACCATACTTATTGTAATGTATTTAGTTATTTGTTTTTCTAGGAGCAGGTTAAGAATTTAGTTCAAATACTGTTGAGCACAGTGTCAGGACTGCTGCATGTTCATAATGGTTGACAAATTTTCCCATGGCCTCTTTTTTACTGTAAATGATTTAGGCAGTTGAAAGACACTTTGCACTCTGTGCTCAAGGATCGTGATTGCCTCAGTGAAGAGCTGAAATATCACAAAAAGGAGGCAGAGGATCTGCAGAAGTTAGCAAAATCACTGGGTGATGAAAACACCTCGCTGGCATTGAAGAAGGTATGTTTAAACCGTAGGACAGTAAACATCAGAATAGCTATTAGGCACCAGCGGTCCCTGGATAGAGGACATTCATTTCCACAAAGACATTTTAAATCACTTTCAGTTATGAAACACTTGTCAGATCTGTGCAGAATATATTTCAGATGGTTTTTCCCTTGTGTTGTTTACTTGCGCTGATCCTGTGTATTTTGCTTGCGGTCCCAGTCCCACCTCCCCATCTTCTGACTACTGTCCAGCCTCTCAGTGGTCAGTGGTTGTGGTGAGTTTCCACTGGTGTCTGGGTTCAAATACAGAAGCTTATCCTTGGCCGTGTTCTGGCTGTGATCCTTTAAGACAAATAAATACTGGGCACATTAATCTTACCTCTGATGATGACAGCTAATCAAGAGAGTAAACCTGCCATACTGAAACTTTGACCACTCACTCTGCAGTAGAGGCTGGAAGTTCCTTTTTCTATAGTGGAATAAAAGTGAGAGGATTTTCTTTAGTTAACTCTGTGTTATCTGTTTTCTGTTCACCCAGAACATGCTTGAGTTGACAGTAAAGAGCAATGCAGCTCAGTTGGAGACCCAAAAAAATAAGCTATCCGAACTGAGGGCCGAGGTAGCTTCCCTGGAGGAGGCCTTACAGCTTAAGGTTGTGGAGATCGAACTACAGGAGAAGAATGAGAAAATTAACCTGGTCACCATCCAGGCCAGTCAGGTAGAGCTGGACAAACTGCAGCAAGTGCTCGCCATGCGCGAAAAGGAACTGAGGCATGTCAAGCAACTAGCGAGCACCATTGTAGCAAAGCGCCAAGAGCTGGAGGAGTTCTTCCATGAAGCACTGGATCATGTGAGGAAGGAGATCAAGGCCGGCAGGCTCCAATACAAAAAGGATGCACTGCAGAGTTATCGTAAGACTTTCAAAGAAGCCACAGCAGGAAAGATAAAGTTCCCACCCATCCGCACCTTCCATAAAGGTCCCCACAGTACTAACTCTGTCTATTCAGACATGGAGGCAGCTGCGATGTGGTAGGTCTATGTGTGTAACTTCATGATATTTGTAATTCCTTATGTTTACCTGTGCCAGTTCACAGCCAGTTCAGTGGTCAGCAAAACCCTTCGTGGTTCATATTCATTAAGTAAAGGAATTTACACAATAAAGGTTACAGTAAATTTGGATTTTATCTGCTTCTCTTGAAGGACTTATCCACCAAGTGTTGAGGTTCAAATCTCCGAGCTGACTTGGGAGCAAAAGGAACAAGTGCTCCAGCTTCTCTTTGCTAAAATGAACGGATACAGGGAAAGGTAATGAAATTGCAATTATTTGTTTATGTTTGACTTAGCAAAAGTCATGCTGGTTTCTTTGTTCGCTCATTGACTTCATCCCGATTTTAATACATTCAAATCCTTTTGTAATCCCCCAAAATGAACTGAAACTGCTGCAACAATTAACTGAAGAACAAAGTACAGTCGCACTGTGCAGTGGTTCAGGCAGAATTTCTGCTGACTCCTCCCTCTTTTTAATGTCTTAAACAGCCATTTTCTCAGCAGAAGAGGATACCATAAAACATCAGTTAGGCTTCAACCAATTTTCTTTTCCATCCAGCTGCTTAAAAAGAATGAAGAAAGAGTCTGGGCACAATAGTAAAAATAGGCCCAGGCCACAGAGTCGTGTGCTTGGAAACAAACATCTGGTCACGTCGATTTGCTTTCAGCCTATTGGCCTGTCTTCACGTGCACTCGCAGTTTATTTTGTTCTTTGAACGCTTGTGGTTGGAGAGCAGCTGGTAACATGATTTTCAGAAAGGAGTGTGCAGGGGATCTGGATGTATAGGAGCAAGGCTGGCATGAGGAGAAGTATATTCACGTTAACCTTGGTCTGGCAGCTAGTCCAGCAGAATAACACAGAGAATTTGGCAGCTGAAGGAGTAACTTTGCAGCATCCAAATCCATGCACATTGTATTGACCCAGAATAACCCCTTCTCTAGACAGCCTGGAGGCCTCAGTGAAAAGACACCACTGTGCTAAAACATGACTTTTCACTGTGGGGCTCTGTATTTAACCGCAACTCTGCATTTTCCTGACAGCAAATTCAGCCCACAGGTGGCTCTGCTGGCCTCCTCTGAGAAGAAGAGCTCTACGGACAGTGATGCAGACGGGTAAGACGCTGAAGGAATGTACAAGAATAAAAACTGTACCTCATCCTTGCAATTAAGAAGCCCTTTAAGATTTATTGGTCCCCACATTCCATGTTTAGCCAAAAAAGCAGTGGCTGTGAGAACATGAGTGCCTACATGTGATTTATCAAGGCAGTGGCATGATGATGACTTTCTTCCAGAATTAGAAAGGACCTGTCCCCGGCAACCATCAGCACCCCGGCGCCATCAGAGTCCACGCTGCCCTCGCAGCCAGCCAGCCAGCCAGATATACATATCACGTAACCGCTGAGCGTCCTCTGCACTTCACATTAAACTCTGTTTGCGTGTTTCCTCAAGAGTGTCGTTTGTAGAATATAAGATCTTTGTGCTTATTTAAAATATCTTACCGTGTGTGTGTGTGTGTGTGTGTGTGTGTGTGTGTGTGTGTGTGTGTGTGTGGTGTGACTTGTAAGTACTTTTGTTCGTTCTATCAAAATCCACAGACAGGATTGTTGTACCTTAGTTTAAAAAAAAAAAAAAAAAAAAATTTGTGAATACAGAGTGCTGATAAGAAAATATGCCCCAGATGATATTTGAAAGAAAGCAGTCGGTGCTTTTCAATATGCCTACGTCTCCTCGTTACCTTCATTTGCATCTTCTTCTTGCATATTAGCGCTTTCCAGCAAGGATGTGAGAAGCGGTTGGAAAGGAAGTAGCGTCAGTCTTATGATGTGCTGAACAGCTGGATCAACATGTCAAACTGACAGGTACAAATGTCCACATTAAATGCAGCAGCCATTTAAGAATGGGTTTATGTTATTATTCAACAGTCAGGGTGCACCCTTGACAGGCTGCAAGTCAATAGTGTACCCTGACTATTTAGTTGTGGACACAGTTGCCTCACAGCAAGATGGTTCTGGGTTTGAACCTGGTGCTTTTTCTGCGTGGAGTTTCAGTGTTCTCCCTGTGCCTCTGTAGGATCTCTGCTTACTCAGGTTTCCTCCCACAGTCTAAAAACATGCATGTTCAGTTTTCATAATTTGAATGTAAGTGTGGATGTGAGAGTGTGGTTTTGTCCTTTTGACCTTCAAACTGTCCAGGTTGCCACCTTTCGCCATATCACCCCCCTCCAGCATCAGTTGCTTAAAGAACAGGAAGATCCTTCATTGTGGCAGAGGGGAAAAGATTTCCAGGTCATGGGAGGAGAGAGAGAGGTTTAAGAAAGCATAATCAAAAGGACCCAGCTTTCATTTCTGTGAATTACACACACACACACACACACACACCACAAGTATACAAGAGTTTCAGCCGGTGTTGTATTTTAGGAAATTACATTGATCCTGTAATGTTGCTCATCTGTACAGATCTTTTGTATTGGCCTAGTGGTGGACCTGCGCACAATATCCACACATACACATCTAATATAAAGTCTTCCAATATGGGTATAATTTATTTATAACTTGTATTTATGAACTATTCACAGTTTTGCATGTGATAGTGGAGCATTTGACGACTCCTGGTTTACAAGAGTGATCAGCAGTGACTGGTTGGAGTATTTAGCGTCCCATAGTGGGCATGGTAACTGCAGGACTTTTCAAGGTGGCATCTTCAGCTTTCCACTGTGTGGTGACAGTTTTGATCTGTGTGTAGAACTGGATGCCCTGAAGAACAAAAATAAAAACATTTACATCAAATTTGAAGGCGGCTGCAGCTGTGTTTTTCCTTATAGGTCTAACAATGGGATACATTTGTTTATTTGCCACTCACTTGCTTTCCGTAGAAGTTCACGTCCCCTCTGAAGGATCCTCTCGAGCCAGTGAAGGAGAACATTGGCAGCGGTACAGGGATTGGAACATTGACTCCCACCTGCAGAAAACAAGCATTGTCCCTTTCATTTCCATAAGTGTAAGGTTTGTACAACAATTCCCTCAAGTCCCAAATTGCTAGGATGAGTGCGATGCAGCTGATGAGAGATGTGGTACGTCCGTGCTGTTTACAAAACAAGCTTACATGATCGCACCAAACAAAGCTAAACCTGTGGCTTTATTTGATGTGTGAAAGCAAAGTATGCTCTTACGAAAGGGAGGAAAACAACAACAACAACAACAACAAAAAAGTTTTGTTGTGAAAGCAATAAGAGGCACGGAATGGTTGGTTTAGAGTGTTTTAAACAGTGGGAATAAGTTTGGATACTTGGGCCTTTTGGCGATGGCGCACGGGGAAAGAAAAAAAAGGAAAGAAAAGTAGATGTTTGTTGCATGGAGGTTTGGAGACGAGTCCAGCACATGGCCTGCACAGCATTCCCCGACATGTGAACAGCAAACACAGGGCATAACTAGGCTCCACAAGCAAACAAACAGGTTGGCTGTGTTATTGCTTAACTGTTAAACACCGAGGAATCCCTTTTGAGATTTAATTTTAAGAATCCCCCACCCCCACCCCACCCTTCCTGAATGCTACCTGGAAAATGTTTCCATGTATCCCTATTTCTATTTAACAGAAACATATTTGCTGTTGCTATTTGCAATCTTGGTGGGTGTGGAAGTGGAGGGAAAGGGGTTGCTGAAGGTGTGTATTTTAGGTCAGGAGGCAAATAAGGACATGCTTGACATGGAAAATAATTGTTTTTTTTTTTTTTAACGTGTGAAGGTTTTTAAACAGTAATATGATGTTCTCCCTGCTTGAGGACAGAGCGATGTGAATGTCTCCTTTCTCCCTTGAACAGTTACACATTTGGAAGCAGCAGCCACTCACCTGGCCCACATCCACCTCATGAGTATATTTGCGTGCAGTAGCACCATTTGTGGTGAAGATTGCTGTACCATTTCCATAGGGATTCTGGTTGACTAAACTAATTGCATCATCCAGAGAGTCTGCCTCCAGAACAACCAGCACAGGGCCAAAGATCTCCTCAGTGTAGCACTTCATCTGAGGCTGTAAGAGCACAAAAGAGAACACTTTCACTGACTGAACACATCTTTGTGTGATGCAAATATTTTTAAGACATGAAGCCACATACTGTGACGTTACTGAGGATGGTAGGCCCCACAAAGTTGCCATTCTCGTAACCCTTGACCTTAATACTTCGGCCATCCAGGATCAGCTTTGCTCCCTCGTCCACACCACTTTGGATCAAACTGCAGACTCTCTTCTTGGCTTGGGGAGAGATCAGAGGGCCTAGATCTGCACCAGGCTGGTCTCCTAGCAGGGCCCACCAAAAAAACAAACAGCTATAAGGTTACATGTTATGTCACTTGACGGATGGGAACAAAGCAAGGGCACTGAAATTTCTTTGGCCACAAGCTCAGAAAAGCCAGGACAAGGGGCACTCTGAGGCACTCCCTGTAAAATGGATACTTGTGGGATTCATGTGTACTGTACAAATTCAACTTCATATTGCCGTAAACAGGCGGAATCATTCTCCATTTTACTTCACATCAACTTCTTTTCTCGAAGGATTTGATGCTCTAAACCGCTATTTAGGCCTGGGCCACAGATCTGGCCACAAATTTGCAGCATGGCTGACTCAACAAGCCCAGCTGACTTCCAATGTGAAGTTACAACAGGCCATAAGGCGAGAGGTGAGGTTAGGGCGTTGTGGGTGGCCCTGAGATGACTAAAAACCAAAGGACCTTGAGGGAACAGGCTCAGGAGAGACCGAGGTGTAGGGCGGGGTGACGGGGCGTGGTACCTGCATTCACGCGCAGAGCCTTGGCACGCTCCACCAGCTCCGGCAGCCAGCTACGCGCCTCGCCCACCAGTATGGCTGTGGACAGAGCCATGCAGCGTTGTCCAGCTGCCCCGAATGCAGCACCCACAAGCTGGTTCAGAGTGTTCTCCTTGTTGGCATCGGGCATCACCACACCATGGTTCTTGGCTCCCTAAAGTACACAAGAAGTGGTTAACCTTCTGCCGTTTGATCTCCACATTACAGCAACTGGTTAGTTACGAGCAGGGACATAAAATTATGGAATCAGATTAGAAACAAACGACCTACAAATTTCACATTGTAAACTTGTTCCACATTTCACGCCACGTGAGAGGATGGAAAGTTTAAATGCGATGCACAGCTGCAGTATGGTTTGCACATGCACTCACTCAGTAACATTGGTCAGCACAAACAAGAATCTGTTGGACAATGGTGCCACCTTCTGGACATTTACAGCAAATGTCAGACATTAAAAACATTCAACACTCACCATGTTGGACTGGACCCTCTTGCCATTTTTAGAGCCCCTCTCATAAATATATTCCCCTGCTTGATTTGAGCCAACAAAGCTGATTGCCTTGATGGCTGGATGGTCACAGATGAAATTCACAGCTGTGACAGAAAGATAGTTCCAGAGCTGTATTACTTTGTTAATCAGCCACAGTCATTAAATATAAGTGTTAGTGCATGAAACTAAATACTGAAGAAAGTCCGTTCACATGTCATTACTGTTTGATTTACAGCAAATGCAGTTATTCTTATTTTTATACAGATCAATTTACCATATCTGGCAAAAGGGCCACCAGCACTTACCGTCGTGTTGACCATGGATGATGTTGAGAGTTCCGTCTGGAGCGCCGGCGTCCTGCAGCATCTTAGCCAGCAGCATGGCACATGTTGGCACGCGTTCCGAAGGCTTCAGCAGGTACGTGTTGCCACATACCATTCCCATAGGGAACATCCACAGGGGGATCATGGCGGGGAAATTAAAGGGGGTGATGCCGGCACACACCCCGAGGGGAAGGCGATAGGTGTGAGTGTCCATGTCTTTGGTGATGGAGGGCAGGGTTTCCCCAAGCATCAGGGAGGTGATGCTGCAGGTGTGCTCCACCACCTCTGCAAAGAAGAAGTATGAACCATCACATCAGGCAACACTTAAGTTTGTCAAGGAATGAAAGGATGACTGGTATATTTATCATTTGAATCAGCACATGAGAGGAATAACAGGTTTCCAAATAAACCACGTCAAATCACTGAACAATCGCTGGGTTGGAGTAAAAATTTCTATAAGGGGCAACCTTGTTAGCTCACATGTTACTAAAAACACTTGTGTCTATATTGTCCCAGGCCAATCGCTGCAAGTTGTTCATGATCAAAGAAAGGCCCAAAATGCCAAAAATGAATCTTACAGCAAATCCCTCTGTCATTCAACAATCATGAAATGATCCTGTCCTGCCTGTCCCAGATACATAGCTAGTATGATGCATTAACAGTTTTTGTAAATGAAGAAAGAGCTGCACAAAAATGCAAATATTTAACCAGTTGCTGCCCCCCCCCCCAAAAAAAAAAATAAATAAAGAAGGTATCTGTGCACATGTGTTTCAGATGAACTTACGCAATCCTCTGAACACATCTCCCTCTGCATCTGCAAGGGTCTTCCCTTGTTCCACTGTGATGGACTTGGCAAGTTCTTTCTAAAAAAAAAACAAGAAGATACTCATATCAACCCAGTGTTATCAGCTATATAACCTTTCCATACAGTGACTTACAATATTGTCCTTGATAAGCTGCTGGTAGCGCAGAAAAATCTGCTGTCGAGCCAAGATGGAAGTCTCGGACCAGGAGCGAAAGGATCTGGAGCATGAGTCTACAGCAGCCAGCATCTCCTCCTGGGTGGCTTTGGGCACGCAGGCAATCACCTCATTTGTGGCCTGTGGGGGGAAGAAAAAAAAAAAAAAAAAAAAGTGGTGATCATTAATATGCTAGAGATTCATTTTTACATTAAAAACAAGTGCTAAATTATACTGTGAATCTGCTCATTCACCAATGCTGAATCTAAACGTTAATGTAAGCAAGTGAGCCAGCTATTAACCCTGAGCAGCCTCTGCTACGACAGTATATACCCAACTCATCATGTAGATGCTGCCAAGAAATATTGCATTATTAGTTCAGGCAAAAGGAAGTACTTACAGGGTTGTGAATATCCAGCCATTCCGAGGACTTGGATTCAACAAACTTCCCATCAATAAACAGCTTGGTGGTGGGCTGTGGGGAAACACATCTGCATTTACTCGGTGGGATGATTATCTATGAATGATATTTGGTGTCAAATGGGTTACCAAATTAACAATTACAGACAACCACTCACTACTGAGGAGGAGTAGCACAGGCGGCTGACTCTGAATGGAACCTGGGAAAGAAGCACAGCAGGGAGTCAAATCATCAAATGCAGTAAATATTGTAGTATTTATCCATTCAAGAAGTACGATGGGAAGTTTGGTTTGCATATTTTGTAGCTGAATAGCACTCAACCAGCTGGTGCCAGTTGCAGCCTGCTGGCCGATTAGATTAATGTGCAACTACTGAGTTGTGAAAAGGGGACAAAGTCAAGAATGAATGCAGTCCAGCCTGTAGGTGCACGGTTAGATTTCTTTGCACTTAAATGCAACTGCACTGAACAGAAGTAGAACAACTTTCTGCATGTTATAAATCAGCTTTGAAGGCATAAGATGATTCATTTTTTTAATCTTAATATCTTTGAACTGAGGAAAGACGGTAACCCCAGTCTGTAAAGTAATGTGTACACATCGCTCCTGCAGGACACTGTCAACAATCAGAGCTGACCAGTTTGCACCACCTGCACCTGAGATGAGTTTGAAAGCGTTAAATCTCACCTTCGTCCTGACCGCTGATCTTAGAGCTGTTGACGCCATGCTAGGATATTACGTGCTAGGCCGAACTGATTTGACCCACTCGGCAGGTGACCAGCAGAAGAGCGCATTCAGCTTTCCACCTCAGAGAAATGAATTACCTGTGGGCGGGCTCCGTGGAAATCCGAGGCTTCCTATACGTTCCAAATTCGCACGTCCATCAATAGCGCAGCGTGATTGGCCAATCGGGAGCGCCTTCTGTCCAATCACGGGACGAGTTTTTGGATCAACCCGCGGAACTCTATTGACTATTGGCTAATAAAACAAGTCAGTCCCCAATTTGCCAGGAAATGTGTCCCCGCAGAGCTGTATCCACATGCGACGATCAACAAAGTGGGACTTTGCTGTGAAGTGTTTGTGATCTTTCAACAGTGGCGCTCATCCCAAAAATTAAAGTGTTATCACAGCCACGACAATGCGCCTGTCGTTAGTTTGCCTCGCTAAGGTACTGTAATATCACTGTTACTGCTGGCTGTATGCGAAGTATCTGTGCATCAGCTGGTTAATTTGAACCATATGAAGCCCAAATGGTGCTTAGTCATGGACCAAAGAGTAGGTAGGAGGGAGTTTAGGGAGCACACCCTATTGGCTGCTCGAAGTGGATGAGATTTGGTTAAAAAAAAAAAAAAAAAAAAAAAAAACTACTTGCAATAGCTGATCCAGTCTAGTCGAGGGAAATCTATGTGAACTATGGCAACCCAGACCAAGGTGAACCCAGCGTACAAGACTACAAAGCATAACTGGCTTTAATTTTAAACTGACTATTTTCTGTTTTCTATGCAGCCCATACTTCATGGATACTTCAGAAGCTCCTGCTCCTGGAGGGTTCGCATTGGTAAGTCATGCCTTAGGATTATTCTGCTTACTTACAGAAATATATTACTAAGATAATTAACTTTTTTGTGCACCAGCCTTTGCTCTGAAAGGTGTTGACTATGACCAGGTTCCAGTCAATCTGATCAAAGATGGAGGGCAGCAGGTAGTGTGCAAATACACTCAACCCATATGAAAGCAAACATGATAGTTTGTACGTGATTGTTTGCCTAAGAAAGTCAAGACATGCTGAAATAATATGAAGTGTCTTAGCATAGTACTGCCTGAAATGAACAATAGATTCATGCACGTTTTGAAATCATGTGCTAGTCTGATAACAGTCTGTGCCAAAGCTTACAGAGGACTACAAAGCACTAAACTCCATGCAACAAGTGCCTGCAGTGGAGATTGATGGCATCACTCTCTCTCAGTCAGTGAGTCTGCTTTCATCTCACCATAATTATCTTATTTTACTACCTTTACCGACAGCGTTTTGTTTTTTTTTTCCCCTCATGTAGTTGGCAGTGATCCAGTACATCGACGAGACCAGACCAGGACCTCCTCTTCTTCCAGCAGACCCAAAGGCACGCGCCCAGGTCAGGATGATAAGTGACCTCATTGCCTCGGGTATACAGCCCCTGCAGGTGAGCAGAACACAAACTATGAAACCTTCAGTTCAAATATCTACTCTGGTTTACAAAAAAATTAAAGCCTGCATGTCACTGACAACCTGCAAAACCAGTAGCTTTATCATTATTTATTCTTGGTTGTTTCAGAATTTGTATGTAATCCAGAAAATAGGAGCAGAGAAGATGCAGTGGGCTCAGCACTTCATTGACCGTGGTTTTCAAGGTAGGTGGAAGCCTCTCTTCTGTAGCAAACTCATTTTTAGCTCATGGGCCACATACAGACCAAAAACCTTTCACCTTCCCTTTGTTTTAGTGTAAATAAGGATAAGTGCATTCTTACAAAGCGTGACTCCTTAGCTTAACCATCTTATTTCACTGTAACGTCACAGGCAGGGAGGCTTTTAAAATTGACAATGTTATAAAATACAGTAAAAATACAGAAACAAACTTCTAAAATTTCTGTCCTAATATTTACGCTTTTCAAAGTCATTCAGTGGGTGAACCAGTTCTGGCCCACAGGCCCTATGTTTGACACCCCTGCTCTATACATTGGAGTTATTTTCATCACAAGGCAAATTTTCTAAATTGATTTACACGCTCATGTCATTATCCCCCAGCTCTCGAGCCAATTCTTAAGCGAACGGCAGGGAAATACTGTGTAGGTGATGAGGTAAGATCATGAATGTCATATAGCAGCTGGGTGAATTACAGCACTGTTTTTTTTTGTTTGTTTGTTTTTTAATTTTACTTTCTGATTCTCTTTTAGATTTCCATGGCAGACATCTGTCTGGTCCCACAAGTCTACAATGCAGAGAGGTAGGCTATGAGACATTTCATAAAAACTGCAATAGAAGTGCCACTTTAATGCAAACAGTTCTCCACAAAATCCAATTTACATATTTTCCCTCTGGCATGTAGTGCTATATATCACTTTGTTTTGTGTGAGCTGACCAGAATTGGAGATATGGCTCCAGCAATGCCTGCCTTCTTTTAAATATAATGGAACCAGATGGCACTAGCTTTGTGGCGCTCAAAGCACCAAAACCTGCTGGAAAGAGATGCTGAGCTTTCACATACATTTAAAGCTTAGTAGCAGCAGCAGCATCTCTTTCCAGCAGTATTCCTGCACTATTCCACGCAGGAACTAATTTTTGTCTATCGTCTACATCCACCAACCAAAGAAAGTATGTAGTTACATTAGTTAGCATTACAGATCAGCCAAGTATTATCATTGTTTGCATCAAGAGGCATGAGCACAGTCTAAACAGCCTATACAGAGAAGCATCACCGTTGTGCTTTTTATCTCCACAGGTTCAAAGTGGACGTTGGGAAGTATCCAACCATCAAAAGGTTAAATGAAGCCTTACTTGAGATTGAAGCTTTCCAAGTGAGCCACCCATCACGCCAACCAGATACACCTGTTGATCTGCGTGCTTAAAATAACATCAGTTTCTTTGTACACTGTTAAATAAAATGCTTCAAAAGCCACTGTTCCAGTGCAGTTACTTTAAACAACAAGGAAACTTCAAATTTAAAAAAAACCATTTATTAGTATTTTAGCATGAAATTAAACTTTGACTTTAATTTGCGTTTAAATTCATACAGATCCATGGAGAAGGGGTGAAGGGCAATAATGTGTAAAACATGCTGCTCATATTTGCTATGCAAAGTGGAACATTGCCTGGATGGTGATTACTGAAGACTCATACAATAAACAAAAAGAATCACAGTGAACACACGCGCACACACACAAAAATATATATCGATGAGAGAAAAAACAAAGCAGAATTACTCTTCCACACAAAATGCTCTTTTCTCACATCAGATCACATCATTCGTCAACAGGAATCTCCACTGTGCATTTGACTGTGTCATTGTAGAAGGAGCCGGAGCAGTCTGAGCCACCAAACACCAGCAATGCACACTGGATTTTGACATTTTTACCCTGTCCAGGTGTCTCGGTGTCTCTTAGCATAGTGCTGCCCAAAAGTATCATGCTGTGTCCAGCACGAGGCTTGGAGCAAAGCAGTGGACATGCCAGTGAACTCCACATATTGGTATCTGACGAAGAAAAGAAAGGATGCTTGATCAAAAGCAGCTGATTTCATTCCCACTGATGCTTAGTGCCAAAAAAAAAACACTGACCCAAACTTGAACACACATTATTTTTAAATGTCAAAACACTGGAATAAGTACTCACCTGTATTAAAGACGTGTACATCCTGCAGAACTCCGATTGCACTGCAGCCTCCACTGACTAAAATTTTATTGTCTGAAACTGGGAGTGCTGCATGAAATCTGTTCATTTAAATATAAAAAGGGGGGTTCATCTGTACCATTATTATAGTCAGTCTTTACGTGTTTTTAAATGTGTATTATGTTCAATTAAAAGAAAAGAGGAACTCAAGCACTGCCCAAAGATAGAATAATCTCACTTAGATACATTTATTGTTAAACTACATTAAATCTCTTTCTGAGATACCCAAGGATGCTAAAACCAGATGGCTACATGGATGACATTTATCAAGGTTGATTCATTTACTCACCCTCGAGGCAGTGGTGGCATGTTCCCACTCTTCACAGCTGTGTACTCCATGAATCCTTCACTCAGTAGAGAAAACAAAGATCAGTGCAATCCTGGTCACTCAGTTTCTATCTAAGGCAGTCAGTGAATCTTCATCTTACCCAGATCTAACACATGGAGGTCATTAAAGTAGGCAGCAGTCTTGCGTCCACCAAATATGATCAACTTCTGAGACAGAAGTGTAGCCGTGTGCCTGTTCAATAAGCAGAGAATTAGCATTCAGGAAAATTAAGATGGCATTTAAGGTAAAATAAGTTTATCTAAGACTGACCCAAACCGAGGCAGAGGTCTGTCCCCCTCCACAATGGGCTGGTACCAGAGTTCAAACTCTGGGTTGAAGATGTATAGAGCATTACTGCAGGATTTATCCCCTGAAGAATGGCTTGACTGAACTCCGCCAAAGACAAAAAGCTCTTTTTTGTAAAAGGCTGCAGAGTGATATGCCAAATTTGGAACATTCCCTTTTGCCTTAAGGACAGAAAATATCCACAAATACAGCAATAAAAAGGCAAGTAAACAGCCCATTTCATTCACACATGCATTCTTTTCAGGAATGTGGAAACACAAAATGTTAACAACAAACCCACATTGACAAGCTTCCACTTCCAGGTCAGAGTATTAAGGATGTACAGCTCCGTGTAACGCTGACCCTCCCTCAGGCCACCGTAAACAAAGACTGCTTTGGAGTCTGGGTCATAGGTTGCACTGTGTCCTCGGGCACATGGTGGTTCAGGTCCAGAATCAGAGGAGTTCATTGGGAACCAGAAATCACTGTCTAAAACGAGGTCAGGTAAAGATTAAGTACAAATGCTTCCTCCACTGCTGCCACACACTTTCAGTCTGGGCCCTTCATTTCATCCAATGAAATGGATATAGACAACTGATCTACGCTCATCAAAAAAAATTAAAGGAACACTTTGGAAACACATCAGATCTCAAGGGGGAAAAAAATCATGCTGGATATCTATACTGATACGGACTGAGTAATGTGTCAGGGATGAAAGGATGCCACATTGTTTGATGGAAATGATTAACCTACAGAGGGTTGAATTCAACCTGAAAATCAAAGTGAAAAAATGAAGCTGCAGGTAGTCCATTTTGCCAAAAATTTCATTGCAGCAACTCATACTCAGAAGTTTGCATGGCCCCCAAATGCTTGTATGCATGTTTGACAACATTGGGGCATGCTCCTGATGAGATGACTGAAGGTGTCCTGGAGGATCTCCTCCCAGATCTGGACCAGGGCATCACTGAGCAGGTGATGATGGTGCAGAGGATTTAGGTCAGGTGAGTGTGGGGGCCAGTCAATGGTATCAATTCCTTCATCCTCCAGGAACTACCTGCATACTATCACCACATGAGGCCAGGCACTGTCATGCACCAGGTGGAACCACTGCACTAGTGTAGGGTCTGATAGTGGGTCAACCTGATACCTAATGGCAGTCAGGGTACCGTTGCCTAGCCTGTAGAGGTCTGTGAACCCTTGAATGCCTCCCCAGACCATCACTGACCCACCACCAAACCGGTCATGCTGAAAGATGTTACAGGCAGTGTATTCTCCACAGCTTCTCCAGACGTACTCAGGGTGAACCTGCTCTCATTTGTGAAAAGCAAAGGGTGGACTGGTATTCTATGGCAATTGGGCTCCACAGTGCTGGGAAGTGAGCACAGGACCCACTAGAGGACATCAGGTGCTCAGGCCACCCTCATGAAGTCAGTTTCTGATTGTTTGGTCAGGGTCCTCTTTAGGGTCCAGGTATCACCTCATGCTGCCAATCGTGACACTGACCCTAGCCAAATGCAATAGTAGTGAAAAAACTGAAAAGATGAGGGGGGAAAATGTCAGTGGCCTCCACCTGCGAAATTATTCCTGCTTTGATTTACACCAAAACTGCTGAAACTGATTAACAACCTCCTGTGCTACTTAACTGACCAGATCAATATCCCAGAAGTTTAACTGACTTGATCCTACACTAGTTAGTGTTCCTTTTATTTTTTTTAATTGTTATTTTTTTTGAGCAGTGTATGTAGCCAAACATCCAACAAACCCCACTGACCTAACTCGAGCTTCCACAAGGAGTCCTTGCAGTATTTTTGCTCTGAAGTTTCCCCTCCGATGAGGATGGCAGTATCAGGGTCACTCAGACACACAGTATGGCACCAACGCTTTGACGGACAAGCTGAAACTAATCAGAAATCTTTGTCAAAGCCCATTTTGTGCAATCAGATTTAACCATAATAAATTTTTATTTTGTCTCTGACCTCCTCTGTTCTCATTCTTTATGAGCACAGTCATTTCTTCTTGGCTGTTCATTCTCCTCTTCTTGGGGGTTGAAGCTTGGTCTATGTCCTCTGAGAGACTGTCCACATCCTCAGAGCTCCACCTGAGCTGGCCTCTCCTACTAATGACTGTACGCCTGGGTGTCTTTTCCTTTCAGTCACACAGAGCATACTGACCTGCATTAGTTACTGCCCTCACATGCACACATTAATATACACCTAAGCATAACACTCACTGTAGGCCACACTGGAGGTTTATTCTCCACAGCGGAGTCGCTGGTGTCAACTTTATTCACTTGGATCTCAGCAAAGCACATGCTGTCACCCAGGTGTGACATCTCAGAAGTTATCTGTAAGGTTTTGTATTAACTGAACAATTAAGACACATCAAAACCAAAGTGTGGATTGCCACTGAACTATTTTGGCCCCGTTTATCTCACCGTTTCATTTTCAGTACTTTGGTGTAATGTGGTGGAAGGATCGGTCACATCGTGCCCTTCTGGGAACAAGCATTTCCTTTGAACCAAAGGGGTACTGCTGAAGACACTGGAGTTCTCGTGTGGCTGGACAAGTCATTGCAAGAAACAAACCACTGTGCAAAATCGGCCACAAACTGAACTGTTTATACTGATACTACAGATACAGCACAGTAAGGTTGACCAGGCGGCCCAGGTGTATGCGCACCTCATCTCTCACATATTGACACAATGCCTAACACTGATGTATAATGGAACCTACCACAAAGAAATGAAGATTAACTGACAATAAATGCCATGAAGCTACGTATAACAGGGTGAAAATGGTAGACAGTGATTCTGTTCTGCAAGTGTTATTTTATAATTTCACACAGGGGGAGGAAACTAACATGTATCATTAAGTTACATTGTATACCAGTCACACAAATGGCTCAAAATTGTTAGAATTGTCACGTGTGGCTCAAAAGAGCTCGGTTCATGTGTGGATGCATCTCTACTCAAACCCAAAAACTGATTAACAGCAGCTGAAACATTTTTGAGAATTACTAATTAAAAAAAAAAAAAAAAAAAAGAAATACAAGAGTAGAAAAAGTCCATTAAGAACAGACTTCAGCTTGTTGCTTGTTGCATCTCCTCAGGACAGGAGTCGGTTTAGTTGGATTCAGATAAACTATATTTGTCCTTTACATGCTATCACCTGTAGCCTGAATAGTTTGTGGGGGGTGGGGTTTTTTTTTTGTTTGTTTGTTTTTAAGTGACGATGCGTCCCACCACACATTTCCACACAAACATGAGATCCACGTGTTTGTTAGGATCTAGTCACTCTCGATACATGAGCTTTGTTTTCCGTCATTTAAACCTCTCCTACCTCTCCGGACACTGTGAGCAAAATCTTGCCATAAACGCCCCTCCTGCCTCTCTCTGCAGCCACTGCCACGATCTCGGCGCTCCAGTCACCTTCCCAAGTCAGGCACCTGAGTTCAAAGAGATCTCAGAAAATCGAAACGGGGGGCTGCAAATACCTTACTGCTACTTCACGTACCTAACTTCAGGGGACAGAGTTCCAATCTTCTGAGCTGGTACGTCTGCACTGACCAAAACCTCCACTGAGATGGTGGTCTCATTGTATTCCCACTGTCCGAGACCGAAGATGACCAGCTGTTTAGGAAGAGGC
The DNA here is from genome assembly GCF_007364275.1 of Archocentrus centrarchus. Lineage (NCBI taxonomy): Eukaryota > Metazoa > Chordata > Actinopteri > Cichliformes > Cichlidae > Archocentrus > Archocentrus centrarchus. The sequence continues at coordinate 10,830,518 of NC_044367.1, read as the reverse complement.
AGCGGGATATGGACCTGAAAGTGCCTTCGGTCAGATTTGCTGTGAAGAGTGAGTGCATATAGTGAATCTTAAAGTGCTTTTAACGCATTTGTTGTTGTTTCATCAAACGACATACCTAATAAACTGGCGCGGAGCGTCACGCAGGGACCAAAGGACATAAAAACTCAGCCTCCCCATGTTGTTTCACTGATAATTCCGACAAAACAAGTTCCAAATGTAGCCAGCAAACAGCAAAACTCGGTGCAACCTGGATCTCCGGTGGGAACCTCTGATTGGCTGAGAGGAACTGGAGGCCGTTGTGAAAACGCACAGGTGAGAGGTCAAAGCAATTAAGGGAATTTACACACTGGCTAAATGCAATGGATATTTATTATGAATCACTAAAGGGACTTTAAAATTTCCATATTTTATGGGCACACAAATTATGGGTATGATCAGATGTACTTAATCATATTTGATCCACGTCGTGGTCCATTTACAACTTCCGATGCACTGATAGCACTGAACTGGACAGCAGTGGCGGGCGGATCGATCCAAATATCGATAATATCGATACCAACATTGGTATTGATATTGATCAGTACCAGTGTAATGAGATGGATACTCTACCTTCAGTTTCTCTCCTGTATGCAGTGCTGCGGTTTCATCAAAGATGCGAGCTGACTGTTTAAGTACCACTCTTGTCACAGCACATAGCAGGCACACTTTGCTCCTCCCTTCCTCACAGTGTTTTAATGTTATACCATCATGTGACACATAACATATTTTACTTGGGGGAAAAAAAAGAACTTGCTTTAAATGTTATATAACATTGTGGAGTGATAATTTCGTACAGCTTGTTTATTTAAGAAAAAATCCAGAAAATTAGTGAATGAAGGGATATTTTTTATTACATTTTTGCATTATACTTTCTGAACACTCTACCTGAAAATTGGCTCTTGAGTGATCATTTTGTACACTTTATTTCAGAAAAAATCCAGACATCACAATGTATGGGGAAATTGTTTTGTTACTGTTCTAAGGTTTTTTTAAAGTATTTTCTATTTACCTATAAACTTTACCCAATTCTATCCTGAGTTTTAACTAATTAATGATCGAAAGGGGGGAAAAAAATCACAAAACACTTAAGTTTATGAAACTTCTTCATAATTATTAAAAAGTATCAGTATCAGCGATACTGGCCCTGTATTTACTTGGTATTGATCGATACCAAATCTTGCAGTATCGCACACCACTACTGGACAGCACTGGACATATGTAGTGCATTTTATATGGCAGGCTAGACCCTCCCACTTTGATTGACACCTCATCCAGCCAATCATGTTCATTTCTTAACATGATTGGCTGGATGAGGTGCTTGGCCTTAGATCACCAAGCACTCTGCATTGTGCTTGGCGTTCTAAGGCTTGGATGCGGCTGCTCGGCCATGGAAATCCATTCCATGAAGCTCTCTGTGTGCTGTTCTTGAGATAATCTAAAGGCCTCGTGAAGTTTGGAGGTCTGTAGTGATTGACTGCAGAAATTTGGTGACCTCTGCACACTGTAGTATTATTCATGGTATATGCCACATATATATCTTATGTACATTTACTTCCCTGAGAAATTTGTCTGGAAAATAACATAATGATTAAAAATACAGAAGCTTATAATGTTCCGTGTCATCATGAAGTTTGTGTTCTGACTGTACAATGAACCACACTGACGAAGACTACACAATGACAGAAATGGAGACTTCGAGGTCACCCTGTTGTTGAAATTCTCTGTTTTCCACATTCTGTTTTGTAAATGATGTAATCAAGACTGATATGCTGTGACTATATGAAACTGTAAGTTGAATTAGAATGTGCCAGTACTTCATGCCATCTCACACGGGCATGGCATGCAGTCTGACCCAGATATCTGAACTGTTTGAAATGGCTTTATTAAATTTAATAATTGGACTCCTTATTCCTGTTTGGTGTCATTCCTGTTCGATAAAACGAATACGCAGAACCCTAAAGGCTTAAGCAGCAGCACGCATTCTTATTATTTAAATTCCTTATTTAAAATACTCAGACCAGCCTGTCTGGCACCGGCAACCATGCCACATTCACTTAATTCAAGTCACTTAAATCACCTTTCTTCTTCTGACACTCTGAACTTTAAGCAGGTCTTTATAACCATGTCTACAGCATTGAGCTGCTGGCATGTGATGGTCTGGTTAGGTATTTGCATTAAAGAGCAGTTGAACAGGTGCGTCTAACAAAGTGGCCAGTAAGTGTAGTTTGTTAAATTCTAAATATATCTGGTCAGTTCTGGAGCTCTATGGTGTTAATGTAGAGTTGTGTTATATTACTTTATTATTCCGTTCCCCCCGCAGGAACAACATTTCAGAGGTGACAATGCCAAAAAACACCTTTATAATATATTGCAACACCACTTGCAGCCTAAAAAAAAATGCCCCTGATTCTTACTTTATAAGACCTGAGCTGTTGTAGTATTTTGAATAAGAATAAATACTTTTCAGAAGGTCAGGTATTTTGATTTTTAGAAATCCACTAAAACACAAGCAAGACTGGTTGTATCTTAGGATTGTGAAGGGCCTTAAGGGAGAGCTGAAAATAAAACCTGGTTTCATCAGCATGTCTGTGTAACTATTACATCAATCCCCTAATGCCACAATTTAATGGAAACACAAGGGGCCACCCTGAAGTGCTTTCTAATCCTGGATGTGCAGCGAGACTGTTATAAAATGACCGAGGTCGCGGTTGAAAACGTGCAGCGTTGGCTGGCATTTTTTTCAAGCTGTCCCAACAATCACCTGTCATTCACACTGGTCTTATCTAACCCCCTCAATTAATCACAAAGACAATGATTCAATACTCTCTTTATTGTGGAATATAAATTTCAGGATTTGATGCCATCAGCATAACTTACAGTGCGGATACAGTACACTCTCAGTTGCTTTACATTGTACTGTGTGCAACATCAGCAGCCAGATCTGTGAAATCTTTGGAAGAGTGAGTGAAATTATAAAAGGAATGAAAAAAAAAAAAAAAACTTCTGGGATAGACGTGGACAAAAAAAATTCTACCTCCAAACATAATGAAAGTGTGCAAGTCAAATGTAAATATTGATTTTTTTATTACATAAGAGCTTTATGTGATAAGGGATGGCTTTTATTTGTGTCATAAAGAGCACAGTCTGGTTACCACTTGCTTCAGTACATTCAACCTAAGGTTTTTTTTTGGCCAACACACCACTGTGACAGTAGACATCTCTGTACTTATATAATATCCTCTGAATTATCACACGATTAGAGTCAATACAGACAAGGAAAAAAAATAAGTTAGACTACACGGCCGAATGATAAATACAGGTAACACAGAGAGAGCAGTAATAATAATAAAATGGTGCACGAGCACACACACAAAAAAATTCTTTCTTTAGATCACAGCTGTTTTAACAGTTTTACCTGTGCAGGTGTTCCCTGATCACTGCTACCATAGAAATGTTACAGGTGAAGACAATATATATTTTTTGATGGGCACTTGATCAAATAGCACAGTGCACACATGGGAAAATGGCACATATGCAAGGCTTCTTCAAACACGTATTAGCAAGAGACTAAAGCATTAGAAATCTGTGGGATTACAAACATAAATTCAACAAGTGACAACAAGCAGATGGTGATAAAAAATAGATATCCCTCATATATATATATATATATATATATATATATATATATATATATATATATATATATATATATATATATATATATATATATATATATATTTTTTTTTTTTAGAATTTTATTTTTGCCCCGGCCTTCTGCCACCAAGTGTGGAATGAAAAATAGTTCATTGTTCTTAAGAGTAATGTTCTTCAGTAAATCATACATTCATAAGCAATAAATTGGCATCTCAGGCACTGTAATAAACCCTGTAGTAAAGAGTTTTATTTCGCCAAAGGGAGTAGGAGTTGTCGAACTTCAGGAGGTAAGTGCCTTCACCTGGGAATTCGTGGCTCCCCGCGAGCACGGACAGGTGGCTGTCCTGGCGGTACACAGGTAGGATTTCAGCCAGGTTAGAATTGGTTTGAGTTTTGGAGCCCTTCTCGACATCTCCGTTGCTGACGGGCCCTAAAGAAATCACACGATCCACAAAGTCAACACACACCAACTCGGAACCCCAGCAGTAGGAGAAACATATTAAAAGCTACAATTACGTTCACAAAAGGAGGCTTCAGTGCCTGACCTTCAAGCTCCTCCTCTTCATCTTCGTCATCGCTTGACTCACTGATGTGGACTGTGATGGACCGGCTCGTCACGGGGCTCCAGTCGAAATAGATGCCGAAGCCGATGTCGTAGCCATCTGTGGCAAACTCCCAGCACACTTTTGTGGCTTCAGGCACAGTGGGCACGTGGACCGTCATGATGTCGCCTCGGTACACTGTCACCACACTGTCCTTCTCTGTTCGAAGCTTTGCCTTTAACTCCTTCACAGCAGCAGATGTCCAAGTTGTCGGGGGGTTCAGGGGTGGCATCTGGGCTGCCGTCGGAAGGAACACACAGCAGTGAGGTTAACAAGATATGACAGCAACGGTGCTAATTCATCCTGCTTATTTTCTGATTGTAGATTTACCATTTTAAAGCAAACACTGTGCAAGCACACTGCAATTAGCGGCATGTTTATGAACCCACAGAGGCAGGATCACTGCTGAACAAAGCAGCAGTCATGATGGCACACTGCAGGTCCTCACCTTTCATCTCAGCAGAGAGCTGACAGCTCCCTGCGCTGTTGTTCTCCTCGCCTCCTTCCCCCAGGGCCAGCTCAGCAGGGGCCTCTTCATTACCCTCAATATGCACACACATCAGGTATATTATTGCAAAGACATGACCTTACATTGTATGATTACTGATTACTGTTTAATGCAACTTGTTTACAGCTCACCTAACACACAGTATTACCTACCTCAGAAAGATGTCCTGAATCCTCCTTGGTGTCATCCATACTGTCTTTGGATTGAGTAAAGCTCTCTGAAAGATTTGTATTCTGCAGCCTGAAGTAAAGACAGAACAGAAATATTAAACGTATATATTATTAAAGATGCAAGGGTGCACATCAGTACGCTGCCATCTGTGCAGCGACTTTCTGCAGCAACAGGTTACCTGTCCGGTGGTCTGTTGTCGCACTGTTTGGCTGTGACTCCGGGGAAAGACGAGAAAGACAGTGATGACAGCCGTGACTGGAGCTGCGATGTAGCCTCTAATTTCTCCATGGCCGTCCTGAGAAGGCAAACACCTCCGTCTGCGTGGCCGCAAAGATAAAACCCCGCCCCTTACAACCACAGGGAGGGCTACGGATGAAGCTAGTCTCCTAGCGCAGGTTGGATAAACTAAACAAACTGCTGTTTCGCATAATGAACCCCGTCAATCATAGTATTTCCTTGCGATTTAATAGGTAAAGCAGTAAAGACGAACTGCGTTTAACACACGTGGGGAACTCTAGCTTCAGTAACCAGGCTAGCCGTTAGCTGCTAGCTCGCGTTAGCTACTCAGCGAGCCGGGAAAAGACAGCCAAAGCTGCGGACACAACAGCCATTAACTTATCTCACCACAATGTAGCGCCGATAATCTGATGTGATTTTAGTTTAATCAAACTCAGGGCATGAAGAAAAACACCTCCATATCCCCGCAGTCATGTGACGGGTCTCTCCACAGTGCTGCTGCTGCTGCCACTTGACAGGAAAAAAAAAAAAAAGATTTTTGATACTTCCGTCTTTTCTGAGAAAATCAGCGAATCTGCATCCTTGGCAGGATCCTGCTGCAGCTCCTCCGAGGATAGTCACCGCTGCTTAGTGTTGAAATTAATCTTAAACGGTGTCCCTAAGCCAAATCATAAACACAAGTGGAAACAGCTTTATGTCATTTTTCTATTTTTCTCTTTCTCCCCCTTTAAGTTTTTTTTTCTAATGATACCATACTGTGCAAAAGTCTTGAGCCACCCCTCATTTCTTTATATTTTGCTAGGAAAATGGGGAACAGGTGCAGAAATTTGTTGAAACATCCACAAAAATATATGAAAATACAGTATATAAGGCAAAAACTGAGTGTGTGTAATCCTAACAAGCTTGAAAGTCAATATTTGATATAGCCACCTTTATTCTCCAGCACAGCCTGAACTCTCTGAGGCAGCTTTCTTGTCATTTCTTTAAAGGACATTCAAGCTCTTCTTTGGATGTTGGCTACCTTTTGTTCTCTCTCTTTATAGATGATCCTACACACGTCCTAGCTCTGGAGAGCCCAATCCATGACTGATGGTGTTCCATTGTGTGTTTTTCTATCCAGGTATGCTTTTACTGCATTGGCAATGTGCAATCTGCAGCCCCAAACCATGACAGAGCCTCCACCATGTTTTACAGATGGCTGTAGGCACTCACTGTTGTACCTCTCAACCTCCTTCATGCATGGTGACAATTTGAATCAAAAAATTTTAAATTTGGATTCATCAGACCTGTTGCCACTGATTGTCAGTCCAGTTCTTGTGTAATTTGGCATACCTCAGCCTTTTCTCCCTGTTTCCCTTCATTATAAATGGCTTCTTGACAGCCACCATTCCATTGAGACCGTTTCTGATGAGGCTTCGGTGAGCAGTAGCTGGATCAACTGAAGGTCTACCTGAGACACACAACCTGAGAGGTGCATTGGGAATTATACCGATCAGCCACATTATTTAATCCAAGCAAAAACAGACTTTTATTTCATGTAAATTCTTTTTATTGTTATTTAAGCCTTCAAGAAGTGATGCATGATCATATTTAATGAAAAAAAAATTCAGCATATTACAGAATATAAATCTACTTTTTTTGCAGTTTACTCTCATTGTAACTACACCAAGTATTAAAAAGCCAAATATTAAAAATGAACACTAAACAGTATCAGAATCTTTGCTGAGTCCTTAATACTACATAATGATTACTAAAACTGCTTGTGTAAGACAATCAGCAGCATCATTAAAAACACCCACCTAATGCTGTGAATGTACCCCTTGAGCCATAGTCAGGAGACCTCTGGAGGTGTCATATGTTGTCTGGCATAGAATAGTGGTTGTAGATCGTTGGGGCTGCAGGTTTGGGTCTCTATCGATTGAGCTTGCTCCTACTTATCCCCTGATGAATTTGCTCAATAAGTTTTTGAGCGTAACAGGGTGCAGCGCCCTGCTGAGAGCAGTGCATGTGCCATGGGAGTTGTGTGTGTGCTTGGTCTAGAACAAGTAGGTGTCAAAATAACATTAAGCTGAATAGGAAGAGCCATCGTAGAGACTGACCTCACCTATCAGTGATTTTAATGCTGTGGCTGATTAGTGTGTCATTTTGCTGGCGTCTCCATCTGGGATTTACATGCTGCAGAGATGCACTGCTGCACAGATTTACTACTTGATAGAAAGTGCAGCTGCAGCAGGGTCTCCTTGATCTGGGCATCCGTAAGAGAAATCCAGGGAAAAGGCCTTTTTGGAATAAAGAAAAAGTTAAAATATAACATGATTATTCATTTATATGACACATACTCATTAAAAAAAAACCCCAAACTACTTACTCATCTGAAAGAAGAGAAGATGCATGAGAGGAATTGATGAAACTCTGCACCTTTAATTGCTCAGTTTGCCCATTTCTCCTTAAATACAAAGTTTATCAAGGAGAGAGCCTCACTAGATCCCAGATTGGAAGATGTGCACAAATTCAACAGGCTGTACAACACTGCACACACCCAGTTTAGACCCAGAGAAATGCCATCTACATATGGAGTCAAAAAGTACAAATTAGAAACAGAACTTGTAAATAATTAGTTCAACTGAAGCACATATTAAATGCTGTCCCCTCACATGAAAAAAATGACATGAAAAGATGCTGAAGTGACGTACCTTTCACTGTGAGAGGGCACGATGCTTCTGTCAGTAAAGGATCTGATAAACCTTCGGCCACACAAGGACAGGACTGCCAAACATCTGCATTGTCACAAGCAACAAAGTCATACTGTGGCTTCAGGATGTAGTTGTGCCTGAGAAGTTTAGCTAATCTGAGACAGAAATTCAAAAGACAGTGATTCATTCACTCAAAAATGAAAAAAATATTGGTCCTAGGTGTGTCTGAATGTGGCAGTACCAGGGGACGGGAACAGCAGAGGTGAAACTGTACACAAGGCAGCGCTCTGGAAGATGGGAGCGGAGATCAGCGCAGACATTTGGGAGGTGAGAGGGCAGACAGCAAAGAAAGAGAACATCTGCCCACGCTGCCAGTCTGCGATTGTCAAAGAAACGTTCAACTTCTGTATGGGCAAATTCCTCTGAAACACACAACGTAAAAGGATCTTAACAATTACTTTTTTCAGTACACACGGAAGTTTGCTCCAAGTGCAGCTTAGTTAAATCAACACATGCTTAATCATTAACTCGTGAAGAGTCACCACCACCAACTCTAAACTGTTCACGGTCTTAAATGAGCAGAATGAAAAAAGACTGACAAAACCCCCCCAGCCCAAATCTGCTCAAAAATGCATCTGTGTGAAGATTAATCTGTAGTGATGTGTATGACAGCCCCTTAGTTCACCCACTATCTGAAACAAGCGGTTTTAGCTTCTCATCCTTTAAGACCACGCTTTCTTCTGATTGGCTGTCCCTTGCAAACAGGTCTGACTATATTTGGGGCGTCCCCTCTGATAGGAGCCAAGAACAGGAACCCCAGTATGAGGCCTGATCCTTCGGCTCACAGAGATTATTTGAACACAGCTCATTATTTGAAACTTTGACCATGTTTAATAGGAGCACCACCATTAAATGACAGGAAACAAGAGCGAGGATAATAGGTCCACTTTAAGATTTTGTGACTCGTGACATTTAAAGCATACAAAATCCATACACAGTATATGATGGTGAAGACAAATTCACTGCATCACAAGCATTTTTTCTCTGATTTAGGCTTTTTTGTGTGTACCTGTTAATTCTGGTCTTCTAGTGGAGATCTTAATATGTGAAGGTTTGATGTCGGTCTTTTCAAGAAGGGATAAGAGCAGCTGTTTTCCCACATGACCCATCCCAAGTATGCCTACACAGAGGTCACCGTCTTCTCCCGGTGCCAGTGGCTTTCTGGTTTTAGATGCGCGTCTTTTGATGGCACGTCTATAAAAGGAATACAGCGGCTTAAAACTAGACTTAAATCACTGCAAAATTCATATGCTGGGCGAATAAGTTATAATTTACCGAAGGGAGTCGATGAGTTCACGCATGAAAGCGGCGTGCGCGCACCCGCAAAACGTCAGCCAAGCCGAGCGCGCACGAAGGTAAAGTAACTTCTTTTCGTCCTCAGTGAGCCCGCTCTCAAAAGAAAGAGAGCTCAGGTCCGCAGCCATGTTCACCATCACCAAGACTTAGATAGATAGACTTAGATAGTATAAAAATTAGTAAAATATTTTTTAAAACTCCTTAAAAGATAGTGTTACAGTCTAAGGTTTACCACCAGATGACAGTGGCCTATTTCCGTTGCCAACAGCAACTTCTTTTTACGCGGGGTTACGCCTTCAAAATAAAGTCCTTTGACAAATGGCCGCACACTTTTCAGAATAAAATATGAAGCTAAAGCCGAAACAGGATCCATAAAAAAAAAAAAAAAAAAAAAAAGCCTACGAGGCTAAGAAAATGAACACCAACCAACCACAGTCCAATGTGAATTTCACCGTTTTTATTTCTCCTTCATGCTTTTAATACAAATTTATGAGACAACTGTACACATATGTACAAGAAATACCACATAACCCAAGAAAAGTGAGCAAATAAAGAGTTTGCAACACAACCTATCACATCAGACATCAATATACAAACGTACACCCTTTTAAAAAAAAAAAAAAAAAAAAAAAAATTCCAGTTGAGTAGTACATTAAGACTTCACTTGTGGATCTTGAGTAGCTTCACTTTGTCAACAATTCAAAAATGTGAGCATGAGATTGTAAGACCAAAGCGGTTTTTAAATTTAAAGAGCAGCTTTTTCAGGACAGCAGCTTTTGTGAAAATGATGCCACACTAAAACTGAAACCTTATAACAACTCTGGATAAGCTTCCCATCGATCAATTGTTACAACCCTTCAACTCCGTTAAAAGTGCTAATTACACAGCTTTACAAGGATGCAACACTTTGCTTCTACATTTGTTCTCTCATATTTGCATGACATGTTGCTCATTAATAATATCTACAGTAAATAAAGCCCACATACAGTACATCTTATATAAATTAAGGGTCATTACACCTATATTAGTGTTTGCTGCCCCAAAGTAGGATAAGAGAACGCAACCGCACAATCTGTAAACAGCTGTTTGAAAATGAAGCAGATGAAACAACCTATTTCTTCATTGTTATGCGTTTACATTTTAAACTGCATGGGCTCTCCTACAACAGAGCATAATCCACATTAATATATGTGGCGCACAAACTCATCCTTCTCCATACATCCCTTTGATTACACATATACAGTTGGACAATGCTGATGACCATGAAGGCACTGTGAGGCAAGTGATAAGCTGACACAAGCTAAAATCACAGTAGCTCAAACTGCCACAAGATGAATACAGTTTTATTTACACTGGAGCTTGCTGTCCAACTTTGTTCCTCTCCATCTATTAGCTGTGGCTGCTGCACAGTCATAGTTTCAGTTTTCAAATGGCAATGAGACTTACTCATCACCCTGTCTCCATTTCTGCGACTCCTCCTGACGTGCATCGGGGTGAATCTGGTTCCTCATTCCACCCAAAACATTTGAGGTGGCTTCAGTGGCCATAATGAGCGGCTTGACTACTGCTGGCGGCAGCTGGCGGAGAACTCCGCCGACTGCCCCTGTCATACCTCGCTGCTCGTGCTCCCGGGTGGCTGTGTCGTAGATGGTTAGTGCAGTGTCTGTGATCCCCTGTGGAAACAGCGCAGTGATTAAAGCAGGTTCTTTTCATTAATGTAAATGAAGCGAAGGGTTTCAGAACTGTCTGTTTACCTCTTTCACCACAGTATAGGCTTTGGCTACACCTTCTCTAAGGTCAACAGGCTGATGAGCCAGCCCATAATGGGAGATCCGTTTTACCCTCTTTGTGTCTCTCTCATCAGGCACTGGAGACACCATATCATACGCCGTCTCAGCTGCTGCCTAGAAATAAATAAATCACATAATTTACAAGGTGCTTTATAAAAAGAAAATACAGTCAAACTCTTTATTAGCAGCAGCAAACCAATTTACCTGGATAGTGCGCACCATCCTGTTTGTGAGCTCCAGGGCAGCCATAGCAGTAGAGGTGCCAAAGGAAGCAGTGCCACGCTGAAATCCACGGACTATCCGACCATCCTTCCTGTACTGCTCAATTGGAAGCCAGACCAAATCCCTGAGTCCGTGAACTGGTAAAAAAATAAATAACGTCGACAGAGAAGTAAAGTATCTGATTCAGCTGGACCTGAAAGCAGCTCTCATACTGGAAATGACTTTCACAGCAGTTTATGTTGCAGATTAAATGACAGTGATTAAGGCTGATTCTGCACTGTCAGCAACCAAAAGTCAAGGAAACACTGACTCACAGGAACTGTCAAAGAATAACAGTGACAAAGTACCAGGAAACTACTTTAAAAAAATTAAATGGGAGGAAGAAAAAAAATAAAAACCCCCAAAATCTGATTAACAAGTCTAAAAGTAAGAAAACAGTCAAGAGCACAATTTAATGGCTGATCCATTAAAGTTCAGACCCAGGTCAGTTCTACACTGTTTACAACACCACACATCAGCAGTGCTTCAGTTGCTAACAGGACAGTCCAGCAGCATGGAGGACGTTCACAGCAAAGGCTCGGATGTTTGAAGACGCTTCTCTTTAGCTACACCAACAGGTTTCATTTGTGCATTTGCAACAGCTTTAACTACCAATATTCAAGGTATTACAAGCCCTGCTTGTAACTGTTCATTTTCTAGATCAAAACACTGCAAATCCACACTTGTTCACAGAGCTGTCCACTGTGTTACTTTCCACTTCGTTTACCCCCCATTCAGCGAAACAAAGACAGAATGGTGTTGCTGGGGTGTAAATGACAATTTGCATTGTACATTAACAAAATTTGAATTAGCAGCTTAAATAATTATTGCATGTTTTGATTATTAAGAGCAGCAATGTCTAATTGTCTAGTTTTGCACATCCCAACTGAGCAGCAAGAACAAGTTGCAGTAACAAACAAAGGCTGTTCACTGTACTTATTAAGAGTAGGGCTGATATGATACTCCAAACTCTGTTATACTCACCCAGTTTTACCAGAGTGTGAATGGGCGCAACACCACTCAGCAGTCCTTGAAGCTGGTTTGTTTTTATGTCATTTAACCACTCGTTTATTGCATAGGAAAACAGCTTATCCACACCTAATAATCTGAAACACAGACAAGTATTACTTTACTATAAAATATACAATATGGATGATTGAATTATTTTGCTAATTTAGTGTCTCAGTATATTTTAAGATCAACATACCCTTGTCTATAGCACAACTGCCTAAGTTTCAGCTCTGAACAATTCAGCTGAGTCAGCCCGAAAATGATCCCTGCAAATGTTCCCTGAAACCAAGTATTCATAAAATCATTCATGAAGCACTCCTAACATAACAAGGAGCTAATCCAGTTCTCTCTTAGACACCGACCTGGTCCATAGACACGTGTTTCCCATGGTAGTCCAGGCGAATGGGAACCTCAGAGGTAAATCGAAACTCCCTGTTAAGACCGAAAAGTGTTACTGAACAGAAGTGGTTTGTAAAATTTAGGGTTGGGAGGATTTTTTTTTTTATTTACTTACTACTAACCTAAAGAAGATGGGCTGGTCTGTGAAAGGAGGAGCAGAAACTTCACTGTCATTCCCTTCTTCCCTGCCAGATGTAGAGAAACCATTTTGGCTCAATCGTCTCTGTGTAGGCACGGAGATGATTGGGGCTGGATCCTGGCTGCTGCCAGCGTGCTTGGAGAAGCTGCAAGAGATCTCTGGGGCAGCCATGTTCTTTGTGGTCACACAAACAGCTGAAACAAAACATTAAGAGGCATGAGAAGAGGAGGATTTATAATAAATTATACGTGTGTCAATCATCAGTCTTACCTTCTTGTACGGGTGGTGAGAAAAACTCAACTTCAGCAGCAAGACTAGTAAAGAAGTCTTTCAAGAAGAATAGTGCATCCTTCAAACAAGCAAAGAACAAGTCTATCGCTTAAAAGGTCATTCTCATTGTTTGCCAAATCTTTAAGAAAAATGGAGAAATCATCTGTATCTGACTCTTACCTGATCAATATTGAGGCGAAGAGGCATCAGAGTGACCCGCAAACAGCACTCTGGGGGAGCCTGACCTGACTCAGGACACATGTGCAGTGCCTTAACTGTCAACTAAGAACAAAAGCGCACACACAAGGTTATGACAGGCCAAAATTTTCTGCGATTGTTTTGAGTATGCCGTTTTCCTCACCATGTTGGAATGGGCTTTTCGAGGCATTTCCTTGCTAGAGTACAAGTAGAGGAACTTGTTCATCTGTGAGGTAGCCAGTCTATCACGAATTTCCAAGTCCTGCACAGAAAACACCTGTCGGGACACTGGCTGGTCCACTGCTGGACGAGATACCGCCGAGGTCTGTGGGTACACCTCATGCTGAAATCGCACCTGAGGAAGCAAAAAAATAAAAGCTAAAAATAGTGAAGAAATCTCAAAGCGTTGTGTGATCTAATGAACATTTATTCCATAACTTTACCTTGCTGAGTTGGATCTCCATTAGGACATCAGGGTTCCTTCCCTTTCCACCCACAACCCGTCCTGAAGCCTTCACTTGTCTCACTGGAGTTTGAGAGGGAGAGCTATGAGGTGTAGATCTGCAAAACAGTGAAAAAGACTAAAGTTAAACAAACATGTTTCGCTTAACAAATTTAAACAGAACCCAGTTTGTGACTCACCCCCAGCTTCTGGCAGGAGAAACTACAGAAGTCACACTCCCAAAGTCTTTTCCACCATAAAGATGCCAGATGACAGAGATCTCCTTAATGAGGTAGCGAACCTCTGGGATGGGCAAGTTGGCTCCACGACTGGAATCACTCCCATCCAGAGGCTGACTAAAGTGATCATCTTTGATTTCCACTGGCTCTGAGGTTAGCTGCTTCACCACTGGCTCCTGATCTCGATCCTGAATACACATTTCTTACTGTCAAACACCACAAGTTTTGCAAAAACAGTCAATCACTATGTTACGCAGCCTTAACTTGGCAAAAGAGTACATCCCAACCTCTCCTCTGGAATTTGGAGTTTCCAATATGCAAAAGTCGTCCGTCTCTTGGGCCAGACTCGGAGCAGGTGTGATGAGAGGAGAAGGAAGCATGGGGTAGGTGGGGCTTGCATCTTGGCAATTCCCACTCTCATCTGGGAACAGGAACAGGTCTGAGCGAGGAGGGTCATTGTCATGAATCTGCTCCTCAGGTGTGCCTGCAGTGGTATGAAATAAAGTAAAGACATACCCTTCATGGGACAAACTTTTTTTTTTTTTTTTTTAAACCTCAATGAGCAAAGTGTGTACCATTCTCCTGTGGCCCTGGTGGGGGCTGCCCATCATTCTCTTCCATAGCGTCACTCATGAGATCCTGCAATATCTGCTGCTCAGTCTCAGCTAGCAGCAGAGTCTGAGATGATGGCTGGCTAGGAGCCTCCCCCTGTCCAAAAAATAAACAAATAAATTACAATCAGAATAAGCTTGGATGTATGGCAACGTTTGAAAACTGTATTGTAACTGAGTAACACTGCTGACCTTGCTTCTTTGTGCTGCGCTGCTGTGCTTGGGCTCTGGTTCTGCTGGGGGGAGCAAGTCTCCATAGCTGGCTACATACTGAATTAGGTTCATGAGGGCGGCACAGGAGTCCGAACACGTTCTGATATGGATCACGTCGCTGGAGCAGCGCAGCTCAAATCTGGGCTCTGACTATCACCCAAGAGACAAAAAATGAGTGCGTGTACACAACTTATTTCTGATTGAGAAAAGAATTTAGAGATAGTTAACACTTACCAATTTTCCATCTGCTCCAGGTTTGACTGCAGTTATCCTCAACTCTAAGGTTCCCATGTCTACCACTTGGACATAATCTGTGACCAAAACAAAAAAAAAAAAAAAATGTCAAAAATTGCTGAAACATGTCAAACAATACTGTTGCTGAAGTCAACTTACCACGAGCTAGATTTACAGAGACGGCATTACTTTTGTCTGAGAGGAACAAAGCAGCTTCATCCAAAATTATCCTGCAAAAACAGCGTGTTACTAAATGTTTTTCCACATCTTAAGAATGAATCCACCCATTTTTGTATTTGAGAAAACCAGCCCCCCCCAAATACCTGAGTGTTGATGAAGAATTGTCTAAAGACACGCAACTGGAGATGCTGAAAGTTTCTACAGCCAACAGAGATCTGAGCGGCAAGTAAAGAGGTCTGTGAAGAAGGGGGGAAAAAAGTGTTCCATCAGAAAACAGATAATAAAAGTCACCATTTAGTGTTTTGTCTGATTATTATTATTTTTTGGCAGGTTGTGCAAGCAGAATTATGAACTGAATTCACTGTTATGCCAAACATATTTGCTCTTCCAAGATGAGCTGTGTAGTGTTTTGACTGAATTCTACTTCACCTGTAGTCCAGAGAGCAGCTCCACAGGTGCAAATGTAGGGTGGTGACAGAAGTAGGAGGAGCGTAACCCAACACAGGTTCATCAGAAACATTCAGAAAGTCAACAATCTGTTGCGGATAAATCATCAATAAGATTACAAATCTCTGATTTTATTGCACATTTTCTTTAAGTGCTGTGTAAACATGAAGGTTTTTAAAGCTTTTACGATAGTGGCCTAAGACAGTTCATTTTACCTGGTCATACCAGCCCAGGCTGGGGTGGACCACTCGGTGCTGGAGTGTAGCACCTCTCACTCCAACAGCAACCAGAAACTCCTGCATTTAATATTTAAAAAAAAAAAAAAATCAATACAATGAGCACAAAAAAGGCTGTATGCTATACAACAACACTTCTTAATTCCATGACTTATTTGATGACCAACATGCAACAAAATTAAATTTCACCTTCCTATCATTTCTTTGCTACAGTATGGGTTTGAAAACTCAACCAAAAATGATCAAACATGGCAAGGGACCTGGAAGTACATCCAAAACTCATGGACATACATAAGTGCCCAATAAATTTGAGTGCAATGACAATAGTGGCTTATTGAGATATCTTAGTCTAACACACTGACCCTTGGGGAAATCTAAGAGGTTTATTAGTTGCAAAGAAGAACTGTTCAAAATGTTCCTTTAGTCGTTTTTCCCCTGTCAAAAACTTTTACATCTGCCAGCCTTTAAAAATAATTCAAACATTAAGTCTCCAGCAGACTTTGCTGAAGTGGTTCTCAACCATTTTGTTGAGCAACAAAGCTGTGAAAGAATACCCACACTTCACACTCATGACATCCTTTAACTGTTTTGAGTATCTGACCTTGATGTTGCGTTCTGTGTTCTGTGATGAGATCTTGACAGCGACGGACACCATGCTGCGGGCTTCTAGACCGATACCCTCTGAGGGTGTTGACAATTTTTCAGAAGAGGTTTCTGACTGGTAGATGGTTGGCTCTAACCAGTGGGGATGTGTCCTACATGGCAACTTGATGTCTGAGACAGACATGCCTCCATCTATGAGTCCTGGGTGGATTAACAGATTGGGACATTAGTGAAAAAAAGAGTGTGTCAAACACAATACAACATAGCAATAAGCACACTTCTTTGTATTTTTAGGTCACATTATTAGTACACGTCCCATATTTATATCATAAGCGTAATGCAATACTGATATTACAAGTTTACAGAAACAGGGAGGTAGTTTACCTTGGTGATACATGCAGATGCTACTGGTATGGAAGCAGATGTAGTGCTGGTCCTTAAAGCCTTCATATTGAGTGACACTGAACAAAACAGCATTTTTCACCTCCAGCCAGAACTCGCCATGTTTGTTTTTCATTGGGGTTTTATCCTCCTTCTGCAACAAAAGAGAAAAAAAAAAAAAAACTCAACTCCAAACAGCTCTTAGAGTGGAGCTTAAGGTCGCAGTGATTTTCAGGCTGAATGAGGATGACCACTGGCAATGCAGTGTAAGACAGGGGAGTTTGAGTCACAGCAGATATAGGGGACCACCACAACAGCAACCTGTCCATGTCAATAGTGAAAAAAAACAAGGGAAGGGCCAGGCTGGCTGGTTAGCAGCAACTGAACTTTCAAAACAAGAGTGAGGGGGATTGTCCACTTTTACATCAGAGATGGATGTTGATAAAACTGTGATAATGAGTCAAAAATATTTGGGCAGCAAGCCCAAGTAAAGTCTAGGTGTGGGATAACACTGAAGTTTACCTTGGCATTAGTATGAAGAGACATAAGGCCATGATTGACATTAAGAATGACAGAGAAAAGACTCTGGGAGGTCTTGCTGTGGGCTTTGGGCTTCTTCTTCTTACGAGATCGGAAGCCCAAGTCAGAGCCAGGAGTGTAATAGTGCATGGTCTCCTCCTCTGACCCGCTGGTCTCCTCTGTAAGGACAACACAACACATGCTTGTGAGTGGACAAGCGGTAGTTTAAACATGACTTGACATTGTAAGTGAATTTACAGAATTAGGTGAAATGTCTCATGTTGTCGCACCCTCAGGACCAGTAGAGCGGAACTGGCTAAAGCTGTCCTTGGTGTAAGTGTTGATCAACTGACTGGCAACAGAGAGTCCAACTCCATATGGCATGCTCTCAACAGTCTCCACTGGAGATGGAGCAGTGGGCTCCCACAGCAGCAGGTCATTGTTTATCCTTTAAAAAAATTAAAAAAAAAATAATATTGAGAATATGGATTCCATGTTAAACACAGAAAAATATCTTGCTCAAGAAGTTTTTCCCTGATATAACAGCAGGTGGGTAACCTCAGGTCCAGTAATAACTGTCTGTTAATGATTTTTATTGTAGATGAATTAATTAAAAAAAGTATTTAAATTGCTCTGGGTAAATGCCAAGTGACCTACCTGTTGTGTAGTTTTTCATAAAATGCCTTGCTGGGGAGTGTTAACTGCATATTTGGGAAACACAACTCAAGGATGAAGCGAGAGTTATTCATAGTTTTGTCCTGGAACACCGTCATCTCACCAACATCACCAGGAATGACCATCTGGAATTAATAAAGTAAATGTAAACACAGCTTTGTCACCACCTGTTTTGTGAGCAAATTAGGTAAACAAAGCAGAACCATGATCCACCTTTGCATTAAGATGCACCTGCCACACACGTTAACATATCAACCAGAGAATATCCTCTCTTCCCCATGCAAATACATCAACATGTACAAAGGGCACCTGCTTTGGACT
Organism: Archocentrus centrarchus; assembly: GCF_007364275.1. Taxonomy (NCBI): domain Eukaryota; kingdom Metazoa; phylum Chordata; class Actinopteri; order Cichliformes; family Cichlidae; genus Archocentrus; species Archocentrus centrarchus. The sequence continues at coordinate 10,812,089 of NC_044367.1, read as the reverse complement.
AACACCATTAACACAAGTGCAACACCTTCTGTTCAATAAAGCAAATCTGAAAAGTATTTTTAAGACAAAAAAAAAGGAAACGTGAAGGATTCTGGGCATCAAATGAGACATTCCATAATACCAAATATATCCACGCATTGATACCATGTGATATTAATGTGCCTGGCACAACTTGAATTAATTTTTTTTTTTTTTTTTAATTTACTCGGTATAATTCTTAGTCACATTCAGTGGTCGTTTTAAGCTCTACTGAATATACTTATAATCCATTCAGAAAGACAAATCGAAGCTATAAGAAATGGAAGTAAATGCAATGAAAACAACATTTAAATGTCATTTAACTTCCTGGCTGGAAAAGGTGACAAAGTGTGACACAGACAGACCAGTAAGATATAAGAAAAACATTTACATGTAAAACAGAGAGAGAGGGAGCTTTCAAAAAGACATATAGAAGGTGGGGCCTCTGCAGCGACAATGTCATTTAAAAGGGAACATTCAAATCTTTGGCAGTGGGGGAAGGGGTGGAGTGGTCTACTGTATTTACATGCAAGCTGATCACACAGAGAGAAGGTTAGGCAAGACATACAAGTTAACTGTAGCTATGCCAAGAAAACAGATTTAATGCAACAAACTAAGAATTGTAACATCTTTGGATAATTTAGGACTACCTAATGCAATAACACATACACCCACACTTTCAGCATATTTCTCATAAATGCCTTCAATTAAGAAAAATGTTCATCTTTTTTATTTGTCTAAGGTAAGCATCAGCTTAATTTAACATCAGGACGGTTACTGAACATCGAGTCAGCTTAAGAGGAGGATTGCTTATTGTGACATTTCAAATTAAACATGTTAGTGAATTATTGCACAACCACCTCTCACTTGCTGCTTAATTCTGACATTTCTTTCAAGGAAACATCAAAAACCAGCACAGAGGTTTGGCATTAGGGTCTAACCCAATCCACAGCCAGACCTCCTGAGCAAGAAGATGGTGGCAGACACATCTCACCCAAGTGTTTATATATCCATGTCTAAGGAGTGTGGAAAGTCTCGAGCATGATAAGATTTTCAAATTTCAAGAGTTTTCCTACTGCTCTTAGGTTGTCCTGATGAACCTATGATATGTCACTGAGCCCCTTCACCACGCATGTGCAGCACTAGTTTCAAGTTTCCACATCACATTAAACTGAAAATCGGCTCAGGAATGGCCTCCAAATTAGTCGTGTCCAAAATAGTATCTGGAGGTATAGACCTTAAAGACAGACTTGAAGTGAGAAAAGTTAAACTTCCTGCAGAAGCATCAGAGAACAGTTTTAGTGTCAGACTCTGAATAGACATCACTCCACACAGTGAATCTTAAGCATCCATCAGATGTGATATTGACTCAAAACACACACTTCTGAATGGATGAAGACTTCTACCTACCGTCTGGTAAATATTCACTGTAATTCTCAGGAGCATCAGTGATGTGCAAGAGCTACAATGCAGATCTGAGATGCTACAGTATTAAGAGTTAGAAGCCGAGTGACAGCTATGTAATATTTTTGATTAAATTAACCCATAACCTACCTCTTCATTCTCATACATAACCCTACGTGAAGAAAAAGGTGATGGCTCTGGTTTCCCAAAGTCACACACATCCTTCAGTGAATGAGCAGCCCCTTCCTCCTCTTCTTCTTCGAGGGAATGGTCTTCAGCCCCCTCATCTTCAGTTGTCACGCGCTCAAGGATGGAGTGGACTGCAGTAGGGTTCATCTTCAGCACAACCCTGCCCAGAGAAACGTGATATTACTGACACGGTTATACAGATAGATACATTTATTAGTTGGTTATATGAACTTACCTTGGCCAATCAAATTTTACACTTTCAGATGTGGTCATGTCTCCATCCATGGTGTGTGACACTTTGAGGAACCGGGGGGCTGGCTGACCTGGCTCCTCCTGGAACTTCCCTGTGCAGACAGGAAAGTAAAAGCAGTTAAAGATCAGTTCAGCAGACAGACTCTGCAGAGTGAAGTTTGAAATCTTGACACACCAGTGAGTTCCTTGAACGTGAGCTCCATTTTGGTTTGGTCAGGTGAGCTGCCACCCATGAATTCGGTTTTCACGTCCAGCTCTTCCAGCTCCAGGTACAGTACTTCTTTCTGTAGGGACTTCTTGAACCAAGGGCCCCTCTCTTGATCTGAACGCAGATCAGGGATGGGAAAGCGCACAGAAATTCCTAGCACTGGGGCATGAACTGTTAGTGAGACGTGGCAGTTGGCAGGAGTATGGCTGTCATCGAGGAAAACCTCTGTAAAAGCCTTGTGCTGTGAAATTTAAGATGACAAAGAGGTTGCATATCATTAGCATATATTAGAGCATTAGCAGCCTGAACTCCATGTTTATTCTCCACTTCAGATAAATACAGTCAGTGTATGTACTAAACATCTAGGTGTATGAATATTGTTGTGTATGTTAGAAGAGCTAAACTTGTGGCTTTGGAGTCTGTAGAGCAGGAAAGCAAAACCAAAGATGAAATCTGGATTTTCTTTTTTTTTTTTTTTAAATGTACTGATTCATTGTCTTTTATAGGAGGTAAGCAGTATATGGCTACAATAAAACTTGAAGGTCAGAACATATACATAAAAAGCATACATGTGACTTAAACAGATCTATTTGAAAATAATCCTTTACAGGCAAACAAAAGAAAATAATCTGGCCTAAAAACATGGGGAATGCAACTGAAAGTGTCAGGGAACTGAGAAGCTGACAAAAATTGGATCTGTTCCTTAAGATGAGGCTTCTTATAATCATTTCTGTGTTGTTCACCATTTAAGACAGTGGTGATTTTAATGACAAGGTACACTGGTGTAACAATAACTCTAGTTTGTGGGACACGCTTACCAAGCTGACATGTTTATTGTAAGATGTATACATGTGGGAGGCCATCGTCTCTGTGGTTACTAGTTTCTGAGGCTGCAGTAGTGAGTTGAGGCGGTCTACGATGCTGATGTCCAGCTCAGAGCGCACAAGACCCAGCTCCACCTGGATCTCAGCTTTCCTTGGAATGGTGCTAAGGCGCACCTGGCCACCCTGCACAGAGAGTTAAAAGGTTAAAGGTCTGGAGGCCAGACACCCATCATGGAGGAAGAGCATTTGAGTGTTAAAGTGTTGTGGTTTCATATTGGACTAATGGATGCAGTTACCTGAGGACCTCTGCGCTCAGCCTGTTTGTAAAGCAAGTGAAGGCAGGTGGTAAGCGGCGCATCAGCACTGGCTGTGGTGTCAAATGTCAGCAGCTGAGGTGTAACAGAAAAAACCAAAGTGAAACTAATGTCAAGCCAGCTGCACCTTTCTATATGCAGTGCTCAAACAACCAAAGCTTTGTGCAGTGAGAAATGTATGAATCTCAGGCTCGAAGGTCTTACCTCAGTGTACTGAATTCCTCTTTGTGAGCCACCAATAACAGCCTCAGAAGGGAACAGACACTCTAGAAACTCCATCTGGCTCAGGGTAATGTCAGTGCTAAAAGTCCTTAAGTTGGATCCCTGCCAGTGATCATAGTTTAACTTCAGACCCTGGCCTACAAACCTGCAAACATCATAAGCCCAGGTCAAAATCTGACTCAGTCACAGACTCATTCCTTTAGAATACAAAAATCTGTTAAAATTAAAAGTGCACCTGAGGTGGTCATGAGGACAAGCCTGATTAAACACTGTGCGAGACTGAAGGAAAGCAGCTGGATCAAGCTGCCCTGGGCCCACCATGCTGAAGAAGTGTGCAGCCATGGGGCCAAGGGGACTGGGAGCAGCATGTGGTGGTGGCAGCGGGTCAATGTGGAGGACTGAGACAGCCAAACTGCCCAGTGTCAACTTCAACACTAACTCTGGCCTTGACTCATCACCGTGGGTTTTGGACGAATGGGCTGAAACACAACAAGCGAATACTCTTGTCCAACTATATCCAAGTAAATGAACACAAAGGAGGAACTGATCTGGGAGATACAATTTTTGATAGAACACAAACTGGTAAACTCATTTCCCTTTACAAAGCAAGTGGTCTCAGAGGGATTGGTATTTAATATCCTAAAGCAAACCAATGTTTTCTCATACAATTTTCATTACCGTTACAAATAATTAAATTTGGCATATGTAGAAGAAATCCATAGGAGTTAAAAATTCAGTATTCATGCTACTCTAAATACTCAGTTTTAGACCATTTGTTTTAACCTTTGGCCATGTGTGATATCATTGAACATGGTCATCTCAGACTGCCTTGAACAGAGGGCGTTGTTAAAGGAAGACCAACTAAAACAGCTCTTTTCACACAGTGGATAAACGGAGGGGGTGTCCCAGTATAAAACAAAGATTTTTAACTGTGGACCATACAAAGGTGCTCCACTAGAGTCTAAGAACATAGAGTTTTAAATTAGCAAAGCAGGTCAATTTACTGTAGGGCTTACAAGTTTGCCTCAACAGTTTCTGAGGCTGGTGGGAATCCCGTGCCTGGAGTGGAGCTTCACAAGTCTGCTTCTCTCTTTGTCGTGGTACGTCCATATAGTCGTCCCAGAGAACCTACAAGTTTCCAGAGTTTCCAGACCACAGAGAGTCCTTAATCTTACCTAATTTATATTGTATTGGCTGTTTTTATAAGCATGATCACACAAAGAAAGACTTACGGTTGTATTTCCAGAAGGCGATTCTCCTGGGGAGGCAGAGTAGTTACTGTTGAGTGACAAGTCCAAATCAACAGTGGGTGGTTCACCCAGAGGAGGGAGGGATGACAAACTGTGAGACATATCCATGTCAGCCATGGAGAAGAACACATCGTCTAGATCAGCAACATAAAAATGGAAACAGAACAGTTTTCATCAGAAGAGCTAAATCAATCACTAAATTCCAAGACAACGTAGACACTGCAGGATGGTGTTTGAATCCAACCTCGACTTGACACAGTTCTGGTTGTCTGGCTTTCAAAGAGGTCAGGATCTGCTCCTGGCACAGCAGTATCCTTCTTTAGGCACCGGTTCAGTTCCATTTGGAGTCGATACTCATCCTCCTGCTGTATGGGGCGATTTTTTCTATCCTTAGTCCATTCCTGTGCACCTTAAATGAAGAGTAAGAAATACACTTACATTCACCTTTTTCAAATAACCCATTAAGACCCCATCTGGTCCAAATGTCTGCCATCATCTCTAAACAGAGAGGTGCTCACCTGCACCAGAGAAAGCTCCAAACAGGTCCAAAAGAAGATGAACTTGCCGTGGGGACAGCAGAATAATCAGTGTATCAATTTCTCCAACAACATCCAGCTGAAAGAAAAGTGTGCAAAACTGTGACTATTACCCCAAGAGTGTTGTACTGGTTAAATAACCTTGGAAATGTTTTCCTCATAATTCTTTGTAATTCCAAAATATATACCTTTGCACCAGGCATTGATAGGTTGTTTTTGAGAGTGAGAGACAACTCAATTTTGCCACCAAGGCACCCAATCTGCACAGGTTCAAAGGGTGCTGATGAGGATACCGGCTCTGTGAACTGGGGATGTGGCTCACATATTATTTTTGGGTTCCAGCTAGGTGAGAGCTTTGGCTCAGTTTCCTGCAAAATAAGAAGAGACTGAGCTTTAAAAAAAAGGGCCCCATACAGACAACTCTTTCAAGCTCAAATTTGCAACACTAACCGATGGAGTAGGTGACGATTTACAGCCAGCACGAGATGCATCCGAGAACTCGTCCCAGAATACAGTGATTCCTTCCATCTGCACGTGTTTATGTGCAAATGTGGTCGGCTGATGGACATTCACACTTGAACTCTCCTCACCTGTTTCATCGCAGTAAACAATCCTGAACAGGGAGGGGTGTTTGTCAGGGGCAGATCAAGTATAAAAATCAAACTCACAGCCATGTGGGATTCTCACTAAATTGCTGCACCAATACATACTCATGCTTAACGTGTTCATAAACTTTACTATAAAAGGAAGGATTAAAATTAAACTTGGATTTAAGGAGATTATCTTATTGTGGAAACTGTCTGAGGTAACACTGACTGTCAAAACTCACTTGTTGATTCGAATCTCAAGAGCAATTCCCGTTTTAGAATTTTCTAGGATGTGTTCGACTCTCAGAACAGTGTCCAAAAATGTCACTTTAACTCTTCTCAGAACTGCAAGACAAGAAATAAAAAAAGACATTGCTTTACACAGTATCAGTGAAGCAAACCTGCTGGATGTCAAAAACACAAACATACCCGTCTCTATCGTCTCTGCAAACTTCTCTAATCCTTCAAAAGGCTGAAAGCTCTCTCCCATATCGTCGGTGAGTTTCTGGCTCAGGCATTCTTTAGCAAGCTGCATGCTGCTTGTCATAAAACTGGACCAGCACATGGGTTCAACTCCAGATGCTAGAAGTATAAAAAACAGTGATACCCTTACTTTTAAGTAAATATTTGTCTACTTGTGTAAAAATGAAAACACTGTTCACTTTATCACTTTAGGAGCCTTTTTCCTCAGATAGTGTTGCAGAGGACATACCCCCCCCCCCCCCCCCCCTAAAAAAAAACAAAAAACAAAACAAAACAAAAAAACGATACATTTCCTTACCCACTCTTGGTCTTGGTCTGAGCACCATCTCCAAGCCTTTGATTTCTAGAGCACAGTTCTCCTGCAGCAGGGCTGCCCAAGGAACTGTTAGAGAGATGGTCTGGATAAACCCTGTGATTACTTCAAAAGGAGCATCTGCAGTCTCCAGCAGCTCATTGAGTGACTGAAGAAAAAAATAACATTTAAAAATACATTGAGACATTTCTTGGTTTATTTCTGTGTTTAAGTCAGATGAAATAATCTGGTGTATTTCCAGCTAAAAACACACTACACATACCCATTTATCCAGTGGAACCTGTGCAAGAGACCCAGTGCCTTGATAAAGGTCTAGACTTAGTTGATCCAGACTAAGCTTCTCTTGCAAAAAGTTGCCCAGGTACCGATGAAGGAGGTACCTGCAGGCCCGCTTTTTTATGGACTCCGAAAACGGCCAAGGCATCTTAAGTCAGTAGTTGAACAACACCCAGGTAGTGGAAGGCGTCTTAATGCTCTGCAAGTGCAACGCTACAGCTGCTCCAACGGATATAAATTAAGTCAGTGACGTTACAGCTGTGTCATCCTGTTGACCCGGTGACGTTGAGAAAACGTGACCTCAAACATCCTTCATTTGCCCAAATCAGGGACGCTTCGGAGGATGTGATGACACTCTGAGATGTGCGTGGGGATCGGTCCGACTCCAGTTTGCTGCGCCTACAATAAAAACACGTGTAAATGGTTCCCACCACTACCTTTGTAAATTGACACAAGTGACTTCACATAAACTACCTGAAGACAGGAAGCTTAATTACTGCTAATGCGTTAGTTTAAAACAGTTTTAAATTGCTAGTGAGCAACGTTGTATTGCAGTGCAAACTAGACCGACTATGCACAGTTTTTGTTTTTTTTTTAAAGCGCACTCTGACCCCATTTAAAGCCGGCGTGACCTGTGAATCGGCCTCGCGAAATACCTGTCAGCATGCCACAAACTTGCTAGCAAATGTCTACCCTTGGCTGTGTTTACTTGCAGCTGTCACGCAACGACAGGAGCTGTGCTTTAACTATACACAAGACAAAGGCAAGTCATTGAGCTAACTAGCCGGCTAGCAAACGTGACGTTAGCTAGCTTACCACATCTGTGGGCGCAGTGAGGCAGCATTAGCATTGCCGGCTAACGTCAAGCTTGGCAGCTAGCATGTGAGCTAACCTATAAACCCAACACTAACTGCAGAAATCTACCCTCACACATCATATGTAAACTGTCAAAAACAGTATTTAATCATACATCGATTCTATAGGCAAACACGTGCGGGTTAATTTTAAAAAATGAGGATATTAGTGCCGCTGTTAAGTTACCTTCTGACTGAGTTGTTTACAAACACTTTCATGACTCCGCACCAACTGAGCCACACGCTCCGGGGTGGGATTAGCCTGTGATGTCATAACATGGCGGAGCTGTATAGTCCACGGGACACTCAGTGGGCCGAGGTTTAATTTACTTTAAGACAAATATAAAACGCTAGAAAGAGAAAAAATAGTGTCGGGTATTGTGCTTTTTTCAGGCTGTTTGTAAACTAGAGTGGCAAACGACATCACTTTAACGTGAGGCGGCGCTCGTTGGACTGAACCTGCCCCCGAAGAGCTGGAAGCTTCCACACGCCGGAAGAATACCGCCAGCGAGGAGGTGAGAAAAATGAACGCACTTTTTTTTTCCCCCACGATATGATCAAACCCGTTATTTTTTTCTGAGTTGTGAGCATAACTCGCTGTATTACTGTAAATAAAGTGGCTGAAGTACGTTCTGGAAGTAGGTTATTTTTCCTAATGGCAGGGCAGCGGCTCAGCTGTGAGTTTTCCCCAAAACGTAGCAGCTGTTAGCAGTTTATTTTAGCTACAGCTGATCAGCCTGGATGGCTTACAAGGATTATTATATCTGCATTAAATTCACACAGTTATTCGACACTACTGACTGTGATGTTTGCGTAAGGACAGACTTATTTACCTCAGTTAGCTATAAAGGAAGGTTTCTCACAGTCCTCAAGGTGTCGCTCTCATATTCCTATTGTTGCTGTACAGAAGATCAGAACCCACACAGACTTTATGGTAACAGTAATTACTATATAATGGATTATAGAGTGCTATATAATGGTTATATAACAGGACACGTTCTTTTCACTTTCATATTGCTACTTCTTAATTAATAATTAATAATTAATTATAGTTTGCTTCCAAGGAGGCAGATTTTCTTGTGTTTTCTAAAGTGGTCTTGAGCAATAGTTCTCCAGGGATTCTAAAAGTCTTCGTGCCCCTGCAGTCACACTATCATTCCTTTCTGATGGCCTTTGTTCAAACTACTAAAATTTCTGAAGTAAGCAATTTTCCATTTGTCTTGTGACCTGCAGTTTTCAGATGTGTCAGAAGACAAGACTCCAGTGGAATTTCTAAGGTCCTTTTACTCAATTCTTTCTATTTTATGCTATTTTTACATTTATTTTATTACAGTGCTGTTTAAAAGTCTTGTGTTGCCCCTCAGTCCTTTATATTTTGCTTCCAAGGAGCCAGATTTTCTTCTGATTTTACCTTGTTATTGAGCAATAGTTCTCTAGGTTTTCAGAAAGTCTATTCAGATGAATTGTTTTTGTTGGTTGAGCCATTTATCACTGACTTTCAAATCATTTAAGCTCCTAAAAGCTGCATCTGACCATTTCCAACTGATCCATAAACTGTTGGCTGAAGCCTCATCAGAAGTGGTCTCAGTGGAAGGGTGGCTGTCAAGAAGACATTCTTAAGGAAGGCAAATAGGGAAAAGAACCTTATGAAGTGATGAATCCAAATTTGAAAATTTTGTTCAAATCCTCATCAGTATGAACAGTGGAGGCCAACAGAAAGGTGCGAGAGTGAGTGTCTACAGCCATATGTAAAACAGGTTGGAGGCTCTGTCATGGTTTGGGGCTGCATTGCAGCCAGTAGTGTTGGGGATCTTGTCACAATTGATCCAACTACTGTTCACTGTGTCTCCTGATGGCACAAGACCATACCTGCAGTGCATTCAGGTTACACAGGGAGTTCAGCTGCTGCAGGATGGCAGATGGTAAATGGACTAGTTCTTATATAGTGCTTTTCTACTCTTTCTGAGCACTCAAAGCGCTTATACAACATGTTTATATTTACCCATTCATACAAGCATTTCCATGATTAAGTAAGCTAAGTGCTTTTATTATCGAACATTCGCACACATTCACACTCCGATGCTTGCGTCCGAGAGCAACTTGGGGTTCAGTATCTTGCCCAACGATACTTTGGCATGCAACCCGGAGCAGCCAGAAATCGAACCGCCAACCTTCCGATCAATAGGTGACCTGCTCTACCTCTTGAACTACAGCCACCCCAGATCCATATGTGCCATCGTAAGAAGGTTTACTGTGTCTCCCAGCACAGTCTCAAGAGGAGAAGATATCAGGAGACACAAGGAGAGTTGGACAGGGCCCTAGAAGGGTGTCAGCCCAGCAGCAGGACCAGCATCTTCTCCTTTATGTGAGGATGAAGAGGAGGAGCACTGCCAGAGCCTGACCAAATGACATCCAGCAGGCTACTTGCATGCATGTTCCTGACCACTGTCAAATCAGGCTGCTGGGCCAATGCTGTTCTACAGTTCTGCCAGCTCTCCTCATGTAATGGGAGGACAGCAAACCTTCTTGTGAAGGGAGATGTGTCATGCAGGAGGAATTGAACTACATGTGTAACCTGAATGGACTAATAATTGATGTATATTTATAGCAGATGAACATCATAATAATAATTTATGTATTTATTTGAACAGTGTAGATTAATTCCTCATTTTGAAGGGTGTATTTCCTGATATTCCTACAAACTAAATGTCAGCTGATTCAAAAATGAGGAACCAAAAGAAATAAAAACAAACCAGAATGAAAACAGTTTCCTCTCACCAGTCTATACATAACTTCCTCATACAAATACTTGGAAAGTTCTCCAAAAAGATTTAATGCATCACCAGAGTCCTGTACTACCAAAAGTCTTATCCAGGTAACTGCAGAGCAGGTTAGGTTCTCAAAATAGAAATCAGCAGGTATGAAATCACCACCTACTGACCAATTAGCTCACCAGAAAACAGCATCGCCATTCCCAGAAGATCCCTCGTCTGCCTTTGTACAGATAGTACTGTATGAATGTCTATAAAGTTTTCCTGTAGTGTCTAATGTCTTTAGGTTTCCGTGATGTGCATAAGTAATAAATAGATTCTTCTGGTGGCTGCAAAAAATTTTATTGTCTGTAAGTCCTAATACATGATCTTAAACTCTATTTGCTAACTTTAGATTAAATTTGCACGTAGATTAAGCCTCTGTTTTGTTTTTTATATTGAATCTTTGACACACCAATGCTCAAACTCAAACTGCCCTTGAAGCATGAATTTAATAAAATATTTTAATAGTCCATGAGATTCTCCCATGTCTTAATATTAATCTAACTCAGTGCTTTTCCTCACATACTCATACCTGCTGTGTTGCTTTGAGTCTTATTGTTCCCCTTAGTCTCATATTTCCCTTTTAGTATAGTTTCATGTTCATTTATTTAAAAAAAATGAAAAAATTAGCCACTCTACACATCAATAATTGTGATTGGTGTGATGCTGTGTAAACCATATAATGTGAATGCGCAATCGACCTTTTAATCGACCTCCTCCTGGTAGGACAGACTTCACCCAAGAGGCTCCCAGGAGGCATCCTACTCAGATGCCTGAACCACCTCAACTGGCTCCTTTTGATGTGGAGGAGTGGGCACACCACCCTTTTCTGGCTGAGGACCGTGGCCTCAGACTTAGAGGTGCTAATTCTCACGCTGGCCGCTTCACACTCTGCTGCGAACCATTCCAGTGCGAGCTGGAAGCCACCACCTGATGAAGCCAACAGGATTGCATCATCTGCAAAAAAGCAGAGATGAGATTCTGAGACCACCAGGGCGAAGCCTTCTGCCACTTGGTTCCACCTAGAACTTCTATCCATAAAAATTATGAACAGAATCGGTGACAAAGGGCAGTCCTGACGGAGTCCATCAGCCACAGGAAACGAGTCCCTGTACAACTGCAGCGAGAGCTTTATCTGCATTAACGGCAATAAGTGTCCAGTGGGTGTTGGACATAATAAAAATTTTTTAATATAATCTGCCTGATTTTGATTGTTTTTACAATCATAAAACCTGACCATTATTTTACACTCTCCCATAAAAACCACTCATTCTCTGTGCTTTAACGTCAATGGGATGAGTTGGGTCGAGGCTGTTGAGTGTCTGTTCTGATACAGGCATCCAGATAACAGCGTGAGTGATGACAAAACAGATATGAACCACATGACAGCTGATGAAAAAGGCTCATGATGTTATGCAGTTTGACGTAAGTGTGGTGTGATGAGACTGAAATTGTTCAGCAAATACCTGTCGCTGTGGCACAAATGGAACAGGTGACACACTGAGGAGTTATTTCCTTGTTACTTGCAGTGTGGTCAGGTTTCAGCTTTCAGTCAAATTTGAAGGAAAAAAAAAAAGATGAATGTGTAAATCTATCTAGCTCAGCACTGGGAAGCACTGACAACAGCATTAATCTTTGTCAGACATTGGAGCTTTTTGTAGATCTGATGTTTTGTGTTACAGTGAGCAATGAAATTGTTCTGGAAGGAGGGAGTTCCCTCAGCTGATAACAGATTGAAAAATCCCCTTCATGCATATCAGAAGTATAATGTTTTCCTTCTCAAAGCAGCTATATTTAATTCAGGAAGTTAAGCAAACATTTAAGTGGGTCTAGCAGTCCCTCCAAAAAATTGGTTTAACCTTCAGTCACAGAACTCCTCATACAGAATGTTAATACTGCAAAGGGTCTACTTAGCAATCTAAGTAGACTATTAATATTTTAATAGTTCACTTGCATTAAAAAAAAAAAAAGTCAGATCCATGTGTTTCACTTCTGCTTTAGACATGTGAAACATCGTCACCATGCTAGCAGATAAAATATCAGATGTGACACATAAATATGTGTCTATGTGTTAGCCCTGCAACAGACTGGTGACCTGTCCAGGATTTTTGCGCTCTTCTCAGGGAGGGGGTCACAGCCAGCTGCTTTTATGGCCTGTGATTTCCTGAACCGAGAGTGCCCATAACTTAAATAACTTCTCATTCTTTAATATATTAAATGTTTTAATTTTGAACTAAAGTGATTTAAATGTCTTCCTTCACAAAAAAAAAAAAAAAAGAACACTTAACACCAGGCTGTACGCTGCCTCTCACCCTATGCTGGGACAGGCTGCAGCTGTATCATGATCTTCAATTAAATATGCAGAAGAGGATGGATGGATGACTGGTGTGCTTACTTTGTGGTTCCTAAAGAGTCTTAAAGTTTAAAACCAACCAGCTGGAATTTTAAGTGTGAGAACGTCTTAACCTTTTCATATCCACCAGGTCATGACCAGGTTTGGATTTGGTTTAGCAACATGTTATATAGGCAGATTTTTTTCTTTGAGAACTTAATTTTTATTAACACTTGAACAGCATGTAAATATTCCAGAACTGGTAGATGTCCTTTTAAAAAAAAAAAAAAAAACTTGAAATGAAGTTGCATGCCACCATTTAAACACAGATTTGTAACACTCTCTCTTCATTGCTTAAATATTGTAGAAATGAGTTTCTGATAAATAAAGCTTGCTCGTATCTTAAAGAGCATAGCAATGCAACCTTGGGCTCTTTAACAAAATTTTGGTGAAATATCTTCTTGAGAGCATCAAAGACGTTGATTTAATATGTGTCTAATTTTAGATGTGACCAAAGCATTTGCGTATGAGTCCCAGTTTGTGTGCCACATTTCTCTAACAGATATTTGGAAATCTTGCTCATTTATTTATTTTTTTGACCATCATTTCTGGAGTCCTCAAAAATTAAAGTATTAACTTCCATTTGGATTCATGACTGAGTTTGTTACCATGTGTTTCATTGCATATTTCCTCCCATTTATCTGAACTTTATCATTTGTGGAATTCAGTGCATATTAACAGCAGACTTGAGTCAATAAATTGTGTTTTTTTTTTTTTTTTTAATGTGTTATAGGGGATGGAGGTAGACTGCCCGCCTGAGGAGTCCATGGTCACTGCTTTTGATGAAGAGTCTGTTGAGCTTGGGGACGTCAAGGATATGAGACTGGAGGCGGAAGCAGTGGTCAATGACGTCCTCTTTGCTGTGACTGAAATGCACGTGTCGCAAAGCCTCAACAGTGCATTGGATGTTGCCTACATAAATGTGGAAACAAGAGAGGGAAATCGTTACTGTCTGGAGCTCACTGAGGCTGGGCTGAGGGTGAGATGCAGTAACAGTGAGACGTTACCACATGTGTTCACTTTTAAGACTCCAAACCCTGCAGAGGCTTTACAATAAATGACCGATTTCTTCCCAAACAGGTGGTGGGCTACGCATTCGATCAAGTGGATGAGAATTTGACGACCCAGTATCATGAGACTGTTTACTCGCTTTTAGACACGCTCAGTCCAGGTTACAGAGAAGCCTTTGGGAATGCTTTGCTCCAGCGGCTGGAGAGGCTGAAGCAAAACGGACAATAAAAAGGACCGAGATGCTGCATAGGTTGTACACACCAAACGGGGGTTGACGATGAAGGCAATGTTTGCTTATGAGCCAATATTAACCAAGTTTGTCCATATACTTTACCCTCTTATGTTATTTCGAACTGCCTGGCTGCCATACAATGAAGGATATCCAACCCTATCGACTTTGCTTTTGTTCTTAGTTTCATACCATTGAATTACTTCATGTTACTTCCTTGGGTTTAGTGACTGCTATGGACTGGCTGTATGGGATCTGATAGTGTTGTTGACTTTACTGTGGACAGATCTTCCAGCTTCTGTGTGTTTCAAAAATTTGTAACGCTGCGCATTGTTTAAGAATTCTGCTCAGTTTGTAGTTCTTTAACATGCTCAGAGAAAGAAGCAGCGAGCTCCGTCAGTGCTGATCCTGTTTACCCGCTGTGCCGTGCTTGCACTAAACCTGTGACCTGATATCTGCTCAGATATGCCCAGCTAGTTTTTATTCAGCTGTGAAAGTGCTGAATCAGTTCTTTACAAGCATATATTGCCTTAATCTCATTTTACACAAATACCTAGGTCAGGGGCAACGCTTATTTTAACAGTTCTAACAGCATTGTAATTTCAGTATTCAGTACCTGTCATCAGGTTTCTGTTTTTATTCTGTTATTGTTTCTTGCATACTGCACAATTACTTGCTTTTCAGACTTAGCTGTAAAAGCGAAAGAGCTACCGGTGTGGAAGTTTGAATATATTTTGATGTGCTCTTCAAACTTTTTGGTCCTTGTATCAAAATGCACAGCCTCTGTTAATATTCAACAAGGATTTCCAGACCTGCTTGAAACTGTTGGTTTACTCTGCATGTGACCTGGTTATACTTCTTCATCAGTGTTCTCAAATCTACAATAAGATAACTCTTTACCTTCTGGATTTATACTGTCATTCCCTGCTGCTGACCTTTGTTCAGACCAATAAAATTTCTGAAGTCTGCAGTTTTTGAGTTTGTCTCATGACTAGCAGTTTACAGATGTGGGAAAGAAGGCAAGGCTCTGCATTGCGATTTCTAAGGTCTTTGTACTTAAGCATTTCTATTTTGTGCTATTTTTACATTTATTTTGCTACAGTATTGTGCAAAAGTCTTTGGTCACCCCTTAATCCTTATATTTTGCTTTTAGGGAGCTAGACTTTGTTCTTATTTTAAAGTGGCCTTGAGCAATAATTCTCCAGGCTTTCTGAAAGGCTCTCAGTTGTTCTTTGGATATTGGCTGCTTTTTCACTCATTTTCTGTCCAGTCCTTGTACCTGACCATTTTCAGAGGAATTTCTTTTGTTTAAGCCACTTAACACTGACCTATGAATCATTCAACCATAAAAAGGCACCAAACTCAATGGATGAGCCAGCTAAAGAATAGACATAACAGACAACTTAGCAAAGATTCTGTTTTAAATTGTATCTTTAGGCACTTACTAGCAGCCTGTCACAGAAACACATCATTTGTTCCCATTTCTTTAGCTGAATGTACAAAAAATGCCAAAGATAAAACAGTTTGACAGGCATAATGTAGTGCAGTGTGTCCTTATAAAAATGTGAGTAAACTGGACAGCTGGAGCACAAAAGAAGAAGTGGCAGGCCTCAAAACAGACGCACAGTATCTGAAAGTTATATCCTAAAATAAAAATTAAGCGAAGACCTGACATGACCGGAGAAATCCAACTGGCCCTTCAATTGATCCATCTGCTGTTCACCGTGACCTCTGACAGCATGAGAGAGTACCTGCAGTGCACTGAGTTTACACAGTAAATCCAGCTGCTGCAGGATGGCAGATCCATATGTGCCATGGTATGTAGGCTTGCTGTGTCTTCCAGCACAGTCTCAAGAGGAGGAGATATCAGGAGACAAAAGGAGAGTTGGACAGGGCCCTAGAAGGGTGTTAGCCCAGCAGCAGGACCAGCATCTTCTCCTTTTTGTGAGGATGAAGAGGAGGAGCACTGCCAGAGCCTGACCAAATGACATCCAGCAGGCTACTTGCATGCATGTTCCTGACCACTGTCAAATAAGGCTGCTGGGTCAATGCTGTTCTACAGTTCTGCCCAGCTCTCATGTAATGGGAGGACAGCAAACCTTGTGAAGGGAGATGTGTCATGCAGGAGGAATTGAACTACATGTGTAACCTGAATGGACTAATTGATGTATAAATATGTACAGCAGGTGAACATTTAGTAATTAATGTATTTATTTATTTATTTGAACAGCGTGGATTATTTCCTCATTTGAAGGATGTATTTCCCAATCTTTTTGTATCACCTACCGAACGTCTGCTGATACAAAAAGGAGGAGCCAAAAGAAATGAAACAGAATGAAAACAGTTTCCTCTAACCAGTCTATACATAACTTCATCATACAAGTTCCCAAGAAAGATTTAAGATTTAGAGTCCTGCATTACCAACCAGGATTTTGTCCTATCCAGGCAACTTCAGGGTTAATCCTGGGTTTTCTCTACTACAAAGCTGGTTCATTTCTTACCAGGGTATATTGCCATGGTAACTTATTCCCTCTCAGAATAGAAATCAGCAGGCATGAAATCACCACCTACTGACCAATCAGCTCACCAGAAAATATGCTACCATTCCCGGAAGATCCCTACTTGGACCTGTGTGCAGGTACTATATTGACAAACGTATTCACTCACCCATCCAAATCATTGAACTCAGGTGATCCAATCACTTCCATGGCCACAGATGTATAAACCAAGTACCTAGGCATACAGACCACTTCTACAAACATTAGTGAAAGAATGGGTCGCTCTCAGGAGCTCAGTAAATTCCAGCATAGTCCCGTGATAGGATGCCACCTGTGTAACAAGTCCAGTCCTGAAATTTCCTCACTACTAAATATTCCACAGCCAGCTGTTTGTGTGGGAAAGTGGAAGTGATTGAGAACCGTGCCAACTCAGCCATGAAGCAGTAGGCCAAGTAAACTCAGCAGATGCTGAGGAACGTCGTAAACAGAGGTCACCAAGTTTCTGCAGTCAGTTGCTACAGACCTAACTTCATGTGGCCTTCAGATTAGATCAAAAACAGTACGTAGAGAACGTCATGAAATGGGTTTCCATGGCCGAGCAGCTGCATCCAAGCCTTACATCACCAAGAACAATGCAAACAGTTGGCTGACAAATTAAACCCTATGGATTAAGAACGGGATGTCACTCAAGTTCATGTGTGAAGTCAGATGAGCAAATACTTCTGACAATATAGTGTATGAATGTCTAACATTTTTCCAGTAGTGTTTAATGTCTTTGTATTTCATTTATGAGCCTAAGTAATAAATGGATTCTGTTATATGCAAATAATTTTGTTTACATATAAGTCTTAATCTGTGATCTTAAATTCTACTTGCTTTTTATTCAACTTGCAGGAACACCAGACCTACATCTGGATTAGTTTTATATCAAATCTTTAAATACCACAGAGGTTGCAGCTAAGTATATAAACTAAAACTGTCCTTGAAACATGAAATGTTTCATGAGGTTCTCCTGTGTCGTTATATCAATGCATCACTCTACAATGCTTTTCCTCTCCCTCTCATTTACACCCCCACCACTTGCTTTGTCTGCAGCAGCGGTGTTGCTTTCGGTCATGTTTAACCTCATATTTCCCCAGTTATACTTTCATGTTCCTTTTAAATAAATAAGCTGCACTGCAAATACAATTGTGGTTCAATGTTGCTAGCATCACCCAGATCATGTGAACGTGCAGCAAACACCAGGTCAACTTTGTGACTTGATGAACTTCAAGCGATTGCTTACCTGATTGCCAGTGTTAGGGTAAGTGAACGCAAATCATGGGAAGATATCCCGGATATGCTGAACTCCAGTCACAGTGAAAGCCTCAGGTTTCAGACAACGCACTTAATTTTACTGACACATTTCAAAGTTACAAAAACACACCATTTGGGTACACATTAGATTTCTTTATTATAATTTTTTTTTAAACAATTCCTTAAATCTTGCAGCTTATGTCAGTAAGAAATTACAAAATTGGTGGTAAAAGACTAAGTACATTAAGTCCCTTCTGACTACACAGCAGCCAGTAAGACAAGATAATTGCACAGCAGTGGACTCTAGTTCATGGTAATTCAGACAACTGCATATCCACAACTCAGACTGTTATCATGGCACACAAAGAAAAAGAATTTGCCTCATTTTATTTTAACAGAATTTAACATGTGCAGCAAAGTCTTGCAAACTAGTGAACAATTACAAATCAGTTTGATGAATATAAGCCAAGACCTGCTGTAGTCAGTGGAATATTTTTGTTAAAACTAAATCCCTTTCAGAGAAGCATTTGTTCATTTGGCACATTACACAATCTCAACTGGGAACTTGATGCAGAAGAGATCTTTGCTGTTGTCGTCTCTTAGTTCCCACTCCACAACCAGCTTAATCTGGGGAAAGTAAAGAGGAGTCAGTGAACAAGGTGCATGTTCTAGCACTGTTCAAAAAACATTAATGAGGCAACAATACTACAAAGGCCTGAGGCGAGATTACTACCACAGACTGAAAACTTAAAAACCAGTCGTACAAGTTGACAAAATCATCCTGATGGGATATTAGAGAAACTATAGTCATGCTTGCACACTCATGTAACGCTGTTGGCCAGGATGTAAAGCACTATGAAATAAAAACATTCTCTCTTAATGCCTTAAATGCACATGTCATGTTACAACTAAACAGGAGTCAGCAAAGAAACAGAAGGATCAGTAAACAGGACCAAACTGCAGAAACTGCTGCTGCCAGGGTCACGTGCACTACTTACTGTAGGATACGAATCCTTTACAGGTAATGTAGCCACATAGTGATATGCCTTCCCCGTCTGGATGGGACATTGTATTCCAGATTTACAGCCATCTACAACAGGAATGTTGTAGGGGATGGGAACGCCAGCGATAACGCCGTGAACCACCGCTGTGCTCGTCTGGCTCGGCACATCTGGAAGAGCAAACATGGTGAGATTAAAGCTTTATTCTTAAAACAAACGCATTTACATTCTAGATGCTGGGAGAAACATCTCTAAAAGATGTGCCTCACTCACCAGAGCCGAACGTCACATTGACACTGTAAGAGCCCCCTCTGTGTAGCTGGCAGGGCTGAGTGGGACAAGGGTTAATTTCCACTGTCGCCACTTTACCAGAAACAGAGCCTGAAGATGCATGTAGAAAAATAAGTAATTTCACAATTTTGCATGCTTACACTTGTATCTTAAACATCTTCTATTACGCTTCATTGTCTCTTTGAAGTGAACACACTGCAGACTGCAACTGAACCAGCAGCTTCATGCTTTTGCAAAACAAATAGAGTCCAAGTTTATATTAACTAAGAACAAACTAAGATTGCAAAACCACCAATATTTCAGTCCAGGTCATGCTTAAAAGTGATTTCTTATATCCACAAAGTCTCACAAGAATCTGCCACAATATTAAAGTTAAGCATATGTGGGCATGTAATGTGTACACACACACACACACACACACACACACACACACACACACACACACACACACACACACACACACACAAATTATGGGAGGATAAGGATGTATATGTAGATTCATAAAGAGAATGACAGTTTCCTTAGTTTTTAATAGTTTGCTGGCAGGCCAGCTGGACAAAAATTTGTGAAAGATATAAGTCCATTTAAAAAAAAACAAACAAAAAAAAAAGCATAATTCTGCAGGTTATTTTTAGTCTCATCTTGACAGGATAATGTGCAGCTGCTTTCATGATTGTGTAGTGGTACATATGTTAGAGAATAAGACGTCTATGAGGCTATGAGTCATGTGTTTGCACTAGTACTACTACTGTATTTCTGATTCCTGACAAATACCACACATATTACACAACACACAAGCTGAAGTGAAACCAGCAGACCCAACAGCAACAGTCAAAACTGAGAAAACGGTTGACAGATAGCACACAGTGGAGGAGAGGTACGCCTGCAAAGCATGTCATATGGTATCAAATAAATAAAATATTTAAGACTACAACAGATAGAAGACCACACTAGTTTTCACCGGACACACAACTGAAATATACTCATTCAAACAGGAGTGAATCATCAGCATAACACTGCCTTGGAGAAACTTACCGCAGTCTACGTATTTTACAGTCTCTGCGCAGCTGAATCCAATAAAGCACAACAACACAATGAAACCGGTCCGGGCGTCCATTTTTGCTTTTTTCTGTGTGTGAGATCCTAAAATAAAAACAGTTTACGCATCAGGAAAGCAAGTCTGATCCAAGCAGTCAGCAGCGAGTGTTTGAGTCATATGACTTCTCGTTTGCTTGCGTCGCAGACGTCCCCAGTGTACAAAGTTTAACAATGGCGAAGAAATCAACTTAAATTTAACGGAAATATGATAAAACACCAAACATAAGCCCTGTAATTACTGCAGAACACCAAGGTATAAACCCTAAGGAGCCAAAAACGTACCTTTAAAGCGCTGCCTTTTAACAGCCGTGAACACCACCTTTCTTCCTCTTTTCTGTCACGCGATTGAGGCGGCGCCTATTTAAAAGGTCTGGGTGTCATCAGCCCGGAATACAGCCTGTCAGGAAACCCACTTTTGTTTTTAATGCCCCGCCTTCTGCGTTGTAATTGGAGGATCAAAACATCAGGCGTGAACCACACCAATTGTCTTTAAGCTCTCCTTCTGAGTAAACGATTGGGGACGGTACGCACCTGAGGAGAGCGATACCTGCAAGGTATACCATGTGGTAATAATTGTAAGGCGAATACGTCATGATTGACACGTAATGAAACAAATCAAATAGCTAGTATGGGCGTGGCTTGATAAAGCCTTTCAGCCAATAACGATGCGGCGTTTTTGATTGGGTGGGCTAAAGTTTAGCAACATCTGTTATGGAAGATGTCATTCGTGAGAGGAGCAATGATATCTGCGTCAAAGTCAGGATTATTGAGCCTTGCTAGGTAAAATTAATTTATTACATGTCGTAGACCACATTACGTGTCTATTTGATCAAAATGATAACCAGTAAACAACAGTTCTGGTGGTAAACATAGCTACTGGCAGCTAGCCAGTAGGCTAGCCTTCAATGCTACCATTAAGTAACGTTACGCTAACAAGCTAGGAACGTTACGGGTCTTGTCATGTGATCTGTTGTTTTGCAGGGCATCTACTTTTCCTAACATCCTCAGGGTGAGTGAACAGTTACACCGTTTTCCTCAGAGCTCCCAGCCGCTTTATGTAGGGCTCCAGTACTCCAGCAGCCCCTCCACGCAGGAGAAACCAGGGGTGTCAGGTTCATCTGAAGATAAAGTACACCTCACTGAGTCATGCGTGAAGGTCAGCACACAGACAGACACACACACACACACGCCTGGGCATTGTGCTCTGTATAGTGCTATTTAACGCAAAAAGCTCAATAGCTGTAACTGTAACTCAGAGGGAGAGTAAACTATCATTCAGACTAGGAGTTTAGTTTGGCCACTTAGGATGGCCAATTTAACCCTGTTATTTAGGTATCCCAATGTCACACATTTTTCTAGAGTTTAAAACAATTCAATTTAATGATATTAGATGTTTAATGTAGAAAACTAACACTTCCTGGTTTGTCTCTTTTTGGAAAATGAAATACACTTAAGTAAGAGGGTAGGGAGGTGAAGAGAGCGCCTGTATCTGTAGCAGTACAGAAGATGGGATATTTACATTTCTCATATACAGCTAGACACTGAAATATCATGTAAAACAATCAGCCCTCAGAGAACGAGATACAGATTGATCTGAAAATTTAAACAGTGTCAAGCACAAGTGTCAGAAAATATAACAAGGTCACAAAAAAGTTAATTGTGTGCATGTTTTCAGAATCCTTTTGAATGATCTGCTCTCTGACTGGCACTTCAGCATTTACCTGCATCTTTTTCTTTTTTAAAATTCTCTCTCTCTTTCTCACCTCCACCTGTTATTGTCTGTGTAGAGAAGCAGGTAGACATTGTTTGCTTTGCCAATAGAGAGCATCTACAGATGGAGCTGTAGACTCTTGGACAGTGACAGAATTTTAAACAATTGAGATGTTACTGAAATGCAGAATTTAAGTTTTACTTCAAGGAGTTTAACAAAAGTATTGCATTCATATTTAGTTATTTTAATTGCAATCCTTTTTACACATTGCCCTCCATTTGTTTTGTTTTGTTTTTTTGTTTTAGAGGCACAGTGTGTTCAAAATGACAATGAATGTAACATAACATAAAATTCAAAATACACAAATACCCAGTGCAAAAAGCAGTCGTGGGCTCTCAAGAAACAACCATGTCTCCTCCATCACATTCCTTATGATGTCTCTAAATTAAATAATAGATGTGTTTTTAAAATTTAGACCTTTCTGCTAAATATTCCATGTCCAAAGCGCATAGTAGGAAAGTGCTATTTTCCTTGGAGTTGTCAAAACACACAGAAAGACCCCAGCCAGTCAGAATCGCTTATAATTCAGTCTTTGTGTTGATAAATTAATACATGCACCACATGTGGTATATCTCATATGTTTATTTAATGCAGAGATTAGGGGAGATCATGGAGAAGGGTGAGTACCTGAGAATACATGTGGAGGGAGGAGGCTGCTCCGGGTTCCAGTACAAGTTTTCTGTTGACAGAAACAAAAACGAGGATGACAGGTAAATTGCCCCAAATCTGTGTTTCCTCATTGCTTAATCTAGTTCCTTGTCATTGTTTCCTTTTGCTCTATTTATCCGATCAGCTGTTATCACTGCCTGTATCCACCCTGCTGTGCTTTCAGAGTGTTTGAGGAAGGAGGAGTGGGCGTTATCGTGGACCAGGAAAGCCTGGAATTTGTGAAAGGAGCCACGGTGGACTTCAGTCAGGAGCTTATTCGCTCCACCTTCCAAGTGCTCAAGAACCCACAAGCTGATCACGGCTGCTCCTGTGGGAGCTCCTTTTCTGTCAAACTATGATCCTGCTTATCTCATTCCCCAACACCTGCATCAGTAATATTCAGCACTCTGATTTAACAGTTTATTGGGTATGTGTGTACAAAACTATAAAATATGAAGAGATATTTCTCATTATAATGCATTATAAGTACTTCAGCATAAAATTTGACAGATAGAGCCAGACACTACAGTTGTACCTAATAAACTGTTAACTCAAATTATTTTATCACATTGGACTATCTCGTTATTCATTTCACTTCTAACATCTAGTGACACTGAAACTGGTAGATAATAATTTGCTGTCTTTTTTTCCTTTGTTGGTGTGAAAATTACTTGGACTGAATGAACAACAAATGTATTGATTAATCAGTGTTCTATTTAAAAATGTATACAAGATGTGGAGGTGATGATGCTCAATGACAGTCAATATTTAGCAGTACTTTAAAGGTTGACATGAAGTATTTGAATATTTAGTAGATTTTCCTTTATATGTAAAATATGTAAATAGCCGATGAATATGAATTTAAAGTTCAAAGCTATATTTCATCTGTAATAAATTAAGTGCATCTAAGAGGTTTGTGTTCAGTTGTTTAACTGGTACAATCAGGTTCTCAAGAAGAACCAAGGCCTCTTAAGATAAAGTTTTCTTTATTGTCTCCTGTAAGATAAAAAATATCATTGATCAGGAAACTTGCATCAAAATCAGTAAACATTTTAACAAAAACCCAAGGAATGAGCTCAGTTCATTAAGGTAGGCTTTCCTTTTAATATACCTCTTTTCCACTGCTACAGTGCCAGTGCAGTCAGTTCTTCCTTGGTTCCTTATGAGAACCATGTTTGATGTGGACAGGTTTGAGAACAAAAAGGTTACAATTTCATAGTGCAAACTGGAAAAGAGGCATTAATTCTCAAACCTTGCCATGTGTAAGCTGGTTCTCAAGAAGCACCAAGACATAAGTTAGAGCAAGGTACTAGTTTCCTGTTCTGCTGCTTATGCTTTGCCTTTGTGCAGGTGTGGAGTTAGTTCTGCTTTGGTACCTTTTCAGAACCAACCTACAGTGCAACAGATTTCAAACTAAACTTTATGTCATAATGTGGCAAAAGTTGGGATATATCTTGGGAAACTTGTGGTGAGTTCTCCCAATCCAGTGCAGTGCAGATCAGGCAAATATTGTTTTTATAAAAAGAATTGCATTAGATTATAATGACAGCAGAGCATCCAGGCGATGTTTGAGCCCTGACTGTTTCATATTCTCAAGCATCATCACTCTGAATGAACATGGACGGGTCAAAATTTCAAAGATCATGGTTGCATTTTATTAATTTTTTTTAATAAAGTGGAATTTAAGAAACATCTCACAAAAATATACAAAAAGAATATCTACAAATGATATTTACAGTGGTGAAATGTAAATCAAAATATGCAGCCTTTTTTGTTTTTAGTAGTTAGTCTTAATACAAGAAGGAAATGTTTTTGCACTTTTTATATTCTCTGATAAACATTCCATTTAAGCAATATCTTATTTCACAAAACATCAGCTTACTGTTGAAAAACATCACACCGCTCATATTCATGAAAATGCAACAATAATATAATCATAGCAGCACACTGAAAAGTGACCAACAGAATTGCAACAGTGCATCGAGATTTCAATTTACAGCTGTTCTTTTTTGTTTTCTGAGGAACTTGGTTCAGACAGATTGTTTTCCCATAAGCCATGCACACCCTTTAATAGATCACAAATACATCCTCATACACGTACGTTAATATGACATGAGGGGGGAACACTGCTGAGGGAGGGGCGTTTGAGGTCAACCAGTCAACAGCACAACCACGTTTAACACATCGTAACTGAACCACCAGGGCGACACAGTGAGCAGGTCAGGTGTACAGTGCATAGTATGCTTTGGCATGCTGACATCCAGAACATAACAGTGGATGTTACATTCAGGAGGAAGGCCACAGGATTTGAACAAACGAATGACCACATGAGCCCAAAAAAATAAATAAATAAAAGAATACAAAAAGAATCCAAACCATTATAAACACTCAGATTAAGGCTAATTCAGTTTGCTACATGTTTTAAAAAAATGGCATTGTCAGTAACACAATTTCATATTTCATAGGCCTGCCACGTGGCAAAACTGCTATTTTGGGACACGTACACAGATAAGCTTGTTTTAAAAAAAATAATGCATCACTGAAAATGATATGCACATATTAGGTGTTTTTGTTTTTTTTTTTCCCCTCAATGATGATGTAATGTTAAGAGAGCAGGGCTGTATGCCCTCCGCCTGTTTTCACAATCAGGACTGTGATGAAGATGAGCCTTGCACATAATATGCATGCACCTAGTTTTGAGGCAGTAAGTCGAATCACCACTTTTACTCATTTACAAGCTGCCAGGTCCCTCCTCCTCCTCCTCTTTGTTGTTTAAATGTATTTTTTTTTTTTTTTCCCTCTTCTGGGGAGCCACGCTACGGCGAGCCCCGACTTTCTGATGCAGGATGGTCCGAGCGTGATCCTCAATGCGGGGTATGGACACACCTCCACACAAAGAGGCTAGAAGGGACAAAAGAAAGGCGTGCATCACTTAACACTGAATTGTGATTAGTAAACTACGGGGTCATTCAGATTTTTAGTCATACCTTCTGTCATCTCCACCGGCGCTCACAACAAAGCGATCTCCATTTGTGAAGCGTACGTTTGTCAAATGAGCAGAATGACCCAGAAAGCGTTTGTGTTTGGCCTAAAAGAAAACACAGTCAGCATTTTTCACCCCTTTCTACTACATAAGGATTATGCATGTAGGCATATTTGGTGTGCTTATAGCAAAGCAATGAGTGTGTTATTTTGACAAAAATCTAAGTATGTTCCCATTATTTCTGGTCTCTTGATAAAGAAAATTGTCTATTAGTTTACAATTTAATTGTCTATTAAATTGTAAGTTAATTAAAGTGACCAAAACTGTAAAAAAAAAAAAAAAAAATTATTGTAGTGATGCATTAGCAGGAAAAGATCTGACAAAAATTGCAGGCAATGTGGCAGTCCAAGCTAAAAGATGCTGTAAAGTCAGTTTAATCATCCCACAAATGCAAAAAGAAATTCTACACTCACTGGCCACTTTATTAGGTACACCTGTTCAGCTGCAAGTTAAGACAAATATGTCTTCAGCAAATTCATGGCAGCCACTTAATGCATTTAGGCATGTAGACATGGTCAAGATGATCTGCTGAGGTTCAAACTGAGCATCAGAATGGGAAAGAAAGGTGATTCAAGTGACTTTGAATGTGGCAAGGTTGTCAGTGGCACAAGTATTTCAGAAGCTGCTGATCTACTCCAATGTGTCAAAAATTTGTCCTAAATTGGACAAAAGAAGATTGGCGAAGCATTGCCTGGTCTCACGAATCTCGATTTCTGCTGCGACATTCAGATGGTGGGGTCAGAATTTGTTGTAAACAACATGAAAGCATGGATCCATCCTGCCTTGCATCATCAGTTCAGTCTGCTGTAATGCTGTGGGGGATATTTTCTTGGTATACTTTGAGCCCCTCAGAGCTCAAAAGAGCATCATTTAAATGTGGGAGCCTACCTGAGTATTGTGGCTGACGGTGTCCAGCTTTTTATGAACACAGTGTACCCATCTTTTGATGGCTGCTTCCAGCAGGAGAATGCACCATATCACAAAGCTCAAATCATCTCAAACTGGTTTTTTGAATATGACAATGAGTTCTCCATACTCAAAGGGCCTCCACAGTCACCATATCTCAATCCAACAGAGCACCTTTGGGATGTGGTGGAACAGAAGATTCTCATCATGGATGTGCAGCTGATGAATCTGCAGCAACTGTGTGATGCTCTCATGTCAACATGGACCAAAATCTCTGAGAAATGTTTCCTGCACCTTGTTGAATCTGTGCCATGAAGAATTAAGGCAGCTCAGAAGGCTACTAGCAAGGTGTACCTAACAAAGTGGCCAGTTGTATTGTATTAGTGTAGATTGATACATTGTCAAATAGAATCAGTTTTACATGGGTTTGATTTGATTTGTGTCATTTAATAAAAACCTTTTATTGTTGAAAAATGTGATCATTTTGGTGAGAATTAGTAGAACTAATGCACTGTTGTCAGCTTATTTATCTCATTGATCCCAGGTCAGATTTAAGCTGTCCATGTGTTGGTATTTTTTTGTTTGATACTACCACTAGGGGGCATTAAAGCTGCATACTGGCATTAAAATGAGCATCAACATCGGTACAGAAAACCAAACTGCCAGAGAAATGCCAATAATAGAAAAAAGTGCCGCCCTAATAGATCTAACACTGGAGACATGAACATAAACCCAACTGTAAAATTATGCAATCATACTTACAAATTTCTCCGGACAGGGAAAGTCAAATAGCTTTACCATCCCAAAATCATCCCCTGTGACGACGTTAAGGCCCGAGTGGGACACACAGGCACAGGTGACGGCTGCTTTGTCAGTGTTACGGGACCAGATTCCTACGACCTCGTCCCCAAGGACACTGTGTGCACACAGAGTGACATTTTCCTTAGTCTCCAAACCATGTAAAGACACCTTCTGTTACTCCTATTAGTGTGACCCTCACCTTGTCCAGGTGGCCCAGGTGATCCTGTCAATATGAGACTGTTCTGTGACCTGCTTCCCAGATGGCACCTCGTACACCAGTCGTTTATAAGCACCCGTGGATATCTGTTTAAAGGCATGGCAGGTTAGAGCACAGCATGAGCCAGTCAGTGTCTCACTCTCTGCTGCAATAAGTTGATGAACCCCTTTATACCTGGATGTAGTTGCTGTCAGCGGAAAAGTCCATCTGCATTACAAAGCTGGGGATGTCCCTGCAGCTGTTGATGCGGTTCAGCTGCGGGCCGAGCGTCAGGTCGTAGAAGTCGACGGCGCACTCGTTGGAGCCCACGGCCAAGTAACGAGAATTAGGACTGAACCTGTGAAGGAGATGCATTAAAGGTCTACTCAGATTTGCTTAACAGTGTGTAAAGTAGAGTTAGGTCATTTTTCAGTTTGGATGGTTAATACTTCTGACTGGGAATACCACCGAGCAGTTTATTCAACATTTTACAGTAACAACACAGGAAAAATATTAAATTTGCATAAGAAATAATCCTCATCTTAATCACGAGTGTGTTTCTGCTGTTCTATATCTTTTGATTTTACTTCTGTACAGACTAAACTTCTTTTTCCCCACCTCACAAAACAATTTTAAATGGAAAAACTGAACCTGAACTGACTTTGGACAGTGTAAATCACAACGTGTCCCAGTTACATTTCTTACTGTTAATTCATATCTAGTTTGTTCGTGCCAAATTCTCCCCTAATCCTTGAGATCTACATAAATGTTTTGGCTGGAGCTTCTGACAAAAAGCTGCTTCTGTTTTTGCAGCAGATGCTTTTATAAACAAAAAAGATGTACAGATGCATAAAAATAATTTTTATAAAAGGCAAATTCCAGTTATAAACCTGACCAAACCTCGTGTACTATCATTACCTGATATCTTGAATAGGTGAACGCCGGTCCCTTTTCTTGCCCCAGATTTTGAGTGAGGTCACCAGCAGGATGATGAATTCTCCATTCTTCATGCCAATGGCCACCATGTCTCCCTCAGGACTGTAGCTGATGGTGTGCGCCGGGTGGCCCAGGTTCACCTTATTCAGCATCTTCTGTTTCCCCACAAGGCGACGAAAAGATCAGCACAGAATTTCCATTAACTTCTTGATAAACTGATGGAAATCTGAAGCTGCCCTGACGAACCTAAAACCTGACCTTTTCTGGGATGTCCCACAGACGAACAGTGCCATCCTCTGCGGCCGACAGAAACACATCTCTAGAAGGATGCGTGCCCAAGCCCCATATAGGTCCGTCCATGTGTCCATTCACCAAGATGTTGCACGCTGCGTTCTTCTCTCCTACTTCAATGATCTCTGCATTCCTAGTCCCCACAAGGATTTTACCCTGGCACGTCACCAAGCAAAATATGTTTTAAAAAAATAGATAACATCCTGTGAGAAATCGGAAAATTCCTATCAAGCACAGTGTTATTTGTTACCTACCTTTCCCCTGCATACAGAGCGAACACAGTCTATGATCTGTCCGGTTTCTAACCGAAAGGCTCTGCATCGTTTCAGCTCCTGGTCCCAGAGCTTCAGGGCACCACCCTCCTTTGACCTGTGGGCAGCAACAATGGAAATCATCTTCATTCATATCTTAAATACCTAAAAGTATTTAATCCCATTAATATTGTGCATCTTTGGTATTACACATAACACATGGATGGAAAAACAGGTTAAATATTTTTGTCTAGCATCATTTCTGGCCCTGCAACAGGCTGGCAACCTGTACAGGGTGTACCCTGTCTCTCACCCTGTGATAGCTGGGATAGGCTCCAGCCCCCCCACCCCCCCCTGAACAGGATAAGCGGAAGAGAATGGATGGATCATTTCTGGCTATATTTTTCTTGTATTTTGCCTGGGCACACTTTTTATGCATGACTATAATAAATTGAAAACAATAAAAGTAAGAGCATTACACAGCATGCGAGGCACCGGCGCTCTTTCCTTCTTTGAGATATCAAATAGTTTTAAATAGGTGTACACACTCAGCATCATAGTTTACTCAAAATATCATTTTCAATGATGAAACAAAGTCATCCACCATCTAACCCTGACATCTTACAAATATAACATATTAATGTAACACAGAAGGACTTACGGTCTTTCTTTGCCTCCGGTGACGATGAGGCCATCCCTCAGTGTGGTGTACATAGTGAACACGGGGCCCGTATGAGCTTTGGCCACTATTCTTACTAGAATGTGTTCCTTCCATACACACACATCCCCACTTATGGTACCTGTAAATGTCAAGTTATTCTGAAAAGAAAACAAATCTGCACTAATCTAGTGGCCTAAGAGAGCAGAGCAAGCAACACAAAAACAGTTCACGGCACATTGAAGCATACAGTGTGACACGTGTTGAGCTTTAAATATTAGTAGACTCATTTTATGAGGTAAGAGCAAACAGTGTGTTAAAATTTGAGGCAAAATAGGCTTCACAGGGTTCACTTACAGCTCCAAATGCTACAGAAAGCATGGTCTGCATCCGGGCGTCCTCCAGGGTACTGAGCACGCCTTTCTTGCTGAGCAAAGCTCGGCCAGCTAACGTCCAGAAACGCACATGTTTGATGCCCACAGACACAAAGTGCGTGTCTGAGTCGGGCCGAAACTCAGCCACAAAGATCCTCTGGGTGTGACCTATCCGGCTGGCCACTTTGGCACCTGAAAAGAAAGCATAACTGGTCTGTCAGTGAAAATCCCAGGAAAAAAAAAGAATTTACAGGGAAGTAATTTTCTTACCTTCCTGCCACTTCCAGATGGTGACAGTGTGTTCAGGGTCCAGGCCCACGGACAGCAGGAGCTTTCCTGTGGCACTGAAACTAACAGAACAAACCCCACCGGCGTGGAAACAGCGCAGCACCGACAGCGTCTGCTTGGTCATGGCATCCCACACATGGATAGATGGAGATGTGGCTACGGGAAAACAGACATTTGATGAAAATTATTATTAATTCTTCTTTCCAACAGAAAAATATAGTTTTAGATAACATTTCTTATTCTTGAAAGTCTTTATTTTAGACACTGCTCTTTACAAATTCAATATTCTTAATCAACACATTTTTAAAGGTTTATATGGCATCTAGATGACAGTGACATAATCAGCAGTCAAATTTCTTTAATAGTTTAATATTTAAACTCTTACCTGACATGTCACCAATATCACCTGTAAAACAAAATGAAAACCTGATTTATGACAAAAAACAAACAGTTATTTCTCAATTTTTTGAGGTTGTTGAGCAACAGCAGCAACTGAAATATAACAAAAATGACGTGTAAATCTAAATTTCCTGAAATGCAATTAAATGAAGTAAATTTTGCAGTCACTCGTTTTTACTTTCCGGGATTGTCTTTTGCAGTGCGAAAAAATCTGAAGAAAAAATACAGCACATGTTAAATGCTTGCGAATAGTCTTAAAAATAGTAATTTTTGCAGATTTTGGTTGATTGTTGTGCAGATGAGCTCATAAGAGGAGGATGTGCAGCCATCCTCTCGCGTACGTCACAACACAGGACAGAGAGAAGAGAAAGAAGCAGCTGCTGACACAGGAAGGTCGACTTCTCACAAACATACCTACTTGGCCAGTTGCCACCACGTTGGGGAATTTGGGGTGTTGATTGATGGTCAGGCACAAAATGTCGTCACTGTGTTCTACATAGAAACTTTGGCAGGCTGTGTGAAAACACATACATTAAATTAAATGCACATACTGTATGATAATTCAGTGGATCTTCTCAACTTTCCTCTGCCTACTTACAGGTTGTCAAGTTAAGGACGATGCCGACGGAGGCCGTGTGGTAGATTATGTCCGTCCCCTCGTTCAGGTAGTGCACATTGTTGCGGCAGTCGTTGCCACGGTAACCAAACACCAGCTCTAACACTAAGTCCTGTGGGAGAGTCATGAGGACAAAAAAAAAAAAAAGGTGATCTGAAAGTCAGAAAGGTTAACGCCATGACAACCAAGATCTTCAGGGCCAGCTTGCTGGCTGAAGATCGCTGTTATTCAATTAGAGCATCATCATCATCCTCATCCTCATCCCCAGAGAGGCTGTCTGGACTGAGGAGGAGCATGCGGTGTCTTAGGCTCAAATAATCACATTAGAAAGCAGCATTCTGAATCATCTGCTGCTCTGAGACAGACGAGCATCCTTCTACTTCCATAAATTTATCATCTGTGTATTTGTATTTGGTGAGGATATGAGGCATAGGTGTAGATTTCAGTAAATGCAGGGGACATGACCCCTCCAATATTTAGAACACATGTATTTGTCTTCTTCAATCAAACATTAAAGAGGAGTTGGGGCACACCTCTGGCCCTGTGTGCACACAGGCCTGTAATCATGATGGTAAGAGGAGGAGGTCATCTGACAATAACAACAATAACATCGGACATTTTTTCTCAGAAACTCTGAAATCGAGGTAAGCTGTGACAAACTGTTGCTGCTAGTTTGATAGCTAATCTTAACATAATGTTCCCTGACCTTGTTTGCAGCCTGCGTCCTAGTTAAGATTCCTAAAAAACATCCCGAAACACAGAGCATGAGCGGAAATCTTGCAGGAACACATATCAACCCTTCAGGGGTCGATGAATCAAAAATAAATGTACTTATCATTGATGTGAGCGGACGATCAATGCAACGCATGTTTTCCCAAACAAAAGAAAAATATCGGGCAGAACTGTCAACTCGTTACACTTTTACTCTCATATCTAAAACCACGAGAAACACCAAAAAGTGAATCATACCTGCATGTGTGGTAACACAGCAGGGATTACATTATATGAGAGTTATCACATGAAAGTACAGAAGACCTCAGTGTCTTATTGCATTACCTTCAAGCAGACTTCAAGAACCACAATGCAAGAAAAGAAGTGCCTGACGCTCAAGATTTTCCAAGGGATGACCATCACACCCCTCTTAAAGTGTCCCTGCAAGTGCTCAAATGCAACCTGCGCCATGATATCCTTACCTCGATGGGTCTCTTCTTTTTGCCGACATTGTTGGTCTGCAGCTTCTCTGGCTGTGGCAGCGCTCTGCTGACAGGAGGCCTGAAACAGACAGCTGGGATAAGAGGGGTGCCGTGGAGCTGCTTTTCATGCTGACACTGATGATAATAAGGATCGTTGCGCTATGGTTGTTACACGAATATTACACCGTTTACTGTTCACCGCTTTCCGTGTCTCCCTGCATTTGGCTGTGTGAGTTATTCTTAATCTCTTTTATTTACTTCCTATTTTATTTCCAGGGTAAGTTTCCTGCTCATATTTCCTTTCATGCCTTCATAATTGTCTGATTGAATTTATTTCTGCCTTATTAACGTTCTCCCTAGTGTGTATTCAGTCTGTCTTCTCTCAGTACCTGTCAGATCAATGAGTCATCTTCCTCTTGTCCTGCGTCTTCCTCATGCTTTTTTTTTTTATATCAGTAAGTTGACATTAAAGTTCCTTTATTATTTATACTATCAGCAACTCGGTTTCCCTTTTTTTGTGTCAGCAACCTAACAACTTCACTACAGTTGTGACGGTTTATTTTAGTAGCTAACTGGTGGTTAAGCTCAAAAGCAAGTTGTTTCCTCTACAGTTTTAGAGTTGGAATGCAGGATAAACTGGAACATCGATGACGTAGTGGCTCATCCGGCTCATGATCCATCAAAATTCAATGTGTGAAGTACAGAAAGAAAGTTATAACTTTTAAGGAGGCTCACAACAGTTGTATCCAGGACAAATTAATCACGTTCACCACCAAATGAAAGCGTTTGAGTTCAGGAGTATTATAACTGCATCATCAGTAGTAACCTTGACCATAAAAACCATGAAAATATGATATCATAGCATTGACCATATTTCTGATGTTAGTTTATTGGTGATAGGATTGCCTCCACTATACTTCCCCATGATCAGGATCAATAAGATCCTGTAGTGTAATTAATGACATCATACTTTGCAAAGCCTGCAGGCTGAACTGGACTCTTTGGCGACCCAGTCTGGTTTGCACATTTGAAGTCCTTGCTCTGCATTAAATTCAGGTCCACCTGAAATGTAACTTGATATTTACTCTGTGCAAGTTTGAGGTTCAGGGTAAAAAAACAGCTGAGTGCACAGTCAGAACAGGACTTCCAGCAATCCCAAAATAGCAGATTTTTATGAGCCAATTCTTGTAAGCTTTCATTAACAAAGTGCAGTCAATACAGGTCAGGTTAGGTGTCTAAAAGAGGACCGTGAAGACACTTAAAAAAAAGACTGATCATACTTATCCTAAAAATACCTGAAGCAGACCAGAAAAATAATAGGGGGGAGAAAATAAATAGTAGAAAAGCACAATGAGAAGCTTACCTTGATCCTCTTCATGGCAGCAATGACAAAAAAAAAACAAAAAACAAGAATTAGAAAAAAGGTTTCCCACAGTGCTCGCTGCTGCCAGGCGGACACACGTAACACAACACCTCAGCCACTGAGGATATAAAATAAAAGAGTCAGCGCCATCGTGTAACCATGACAACCAAAGTCCATTTCTATGACAACCGCTGCCCAGAAGATGCTGCGTGGTTGGTTGCATCACCGTCAAAAAACAAATCTGGAAATGAATAAATCTGAAGCACTAACAGTCGGTGACGCAGTTTAGATGTTTTATAATAGTGGATGGGTCATAACGTATATAAAAAACCAGATCTTCACACAGACTGAAAGGGATAATATCTTAAGATGTATTATATTAATATTTCTTCTTGCTTGAGGTTTGAAGTTAAAATTTGATCCACTTTAATCATCCCACCACCCCCACCACCCCCACCCCGAGTCTCTAGCTATTAAAAACAGCTTTAGCACTACTTGTTTGTTTTTTTTTACTACTAGTTTTCTTCCACACATGAACTCCAGACAATCCCGAGAACATCAATATCATAAGAAGTTGGTGACAAGGTTGTGGGCTTTTGTTGGGCTTCTTTCTAATGCTCTTTTGTTCCCTGATATTTCTCTGTCCTGCCTCTGTTAGTGCCTTCTGTGTTCCCCTGTCTCTTTTAACATGTTTAGTGTTAGTGTTCAAGTCTTCTGGGAAGGCTTTCCACAAGGTTTAGGAGTATTTATGGGAGTTTTTGACCATTCTTCGAGAAGTGCATCTGTGAGGTCAGTCACTGATGTTGGACAAGAAGGCCTGATCAAAGTCTCCGCTCTAATTCATCTTAAAGGTGTTCTGTTGAGTTGAGGTCAGGACTCTGTGCAGGCCAGTCAAGTTCTTCCACACCAAACTTGCTCATCCATGTCTTTATGGACCTGCTTTGTGCACTGGTGCGCAGTCATGTTGGAACAGGAAGGGAACATCCCCAAATGGGAGCATGAAATTGTCTAAAATGTCTTGGTATGCTGAAGCATTAAGAGTTCCTTTCACTGGAACTAAGGGGCCAAGCCCAGCTCCCAAAAAGCAGCCCTTACAGCATAATCCTCCCTCCACCAAACTTTACACTTGACACAATGCAGTCAGACAAGTACTGTTCTCCTGGCAACCGCCAAAACCAGACTCGTTCATTGGATTGCCAGACGGAGAAGCGTGATTCATCACTCCAGAGAACACGTCTCCACTGCTCTAGAGTCCAGTGGTGGCATGCTTTACATCACTGCATCCAACACTTTGCATTGAGCTTGGTGATGTAAGGCTTAGATGCAGCTGCTTGGCCATGGAAACCCATTCAATGAAGCTCACTGTTCTTGATCTAATCTGAAGGCCACTTGAAGTTTGGAGGTCTGTAGCGACTGACTCTGCAGAAAGTTGGTGACCTCTGTGCCTCACTGACACCATTCTGTGATTTTTATGTGGCCTACCACTTCATGACTGAGTTGCTGTCATTCCCAATTGCTTCCACTTTGTTATTATACCACCAACAACTGACTGTGGAAATTTCACAACTGGACTTGTTACACAGGTAGCATCCTACCCTGGAATTCACTGATCTCCTGAGAGCGACCCATTCTTTCACAAATGTTTGTAGAAGCAGTCTGCATGACTAGGTGCTTGGTTTATACACCTGTGGCCATGGAAGTGATTGGAACACCTGAATTTAATGATTTGGGTCAGTGAGTGAATACTTTTGGCAATACAGGTTATGTTCTCACTAGTGGAATCACTGTTTGGTTTAGGCAAGGGTGCTGGCTAAGTAGAATGTGGAGGAGACAGGATGGCTATGGCTTGCTGTGAATTCACCTGCAGTTATCTGCACTATTTTCACATTGAAACATCACACTCACTCTGTACTGGGGAGCTGGTAGGTAAGGTTGTTTAATGTCTCTTCCTACTGACTGTGTCATTTGTGTTCTTATATTTATTCTGACTTGGAAAAGGTTATTCATGCATTTTATTTTCTTAAGGTTTCACTAAAGTGACCTTCTTTCTGATGTATAAGTATCACTCTCAGGCATCCAACTAGTTCAGAATCAGCAGCAGTCAGGCTTCTTTACACATATGACCCCTATCCTGTTTTCTTTCCATTTTAGATATTTACAGATAACATTTTCAGCATGTCTGGGTCTGGACCCAAGCTGCATTGCAGAAATGCTGAGATTCACAGGAGGGGCTGTTCCAAATTTGACGCGTAACTCTAAGGTGATCATGCTTTGCTATCACAGCTTCTTGGATATGGAATGGCCTGACTTAAGAGCTAAGGCTTGCAGAATCAGTGACTTCCTTCAAATCACTTCTTAAAGCATATTTTTTGTAGAACTGCTTTTTTTTTTTTAACTGTTGGTACTGATGAAAATTTCTCCTTTTCCTTTTTTAACCCTCCTAACTTTTTATTTGATCTTGTTTTGAACTTACTGACCGACTTTCTCTTTGAATGTAGTGTTCTGCTTTTGCTTGTTTGCCAAAAGCGCTATATATATAAAGTTATTATGCATCTCCATCGGGTCAAGTCTACACCAACTAAGGGCTATGATGCATGTGTGAAAGCGGCTTTTGGAAGAAGAAAATACTGGAAAGTAAACTGTTAAAACTGATATCAAGCAAATATTCACAGGTACATCATCAGGGACTTGACATGCAAAAAGTGACCTTCCGTGCAGTTGTTTGAATGATAAACTCCCTCTCGTTTATTTAACACCCTGTGCATAACTGTTACATATACCTTTTATGATACCCCGTCAAAGCTGCACTTCCTTTTTATTGCTGTTATACATTTTACCTATACACTTATGCCGATTGCTTTATTGCTGCAAAATCTCCATATAGAATCACAAGAACTTACCTGACCACCCCTTGTCTTCAAGTGGAATAAAATAATGGAGCAGGATAATGACAGATGGACAGCCATTAAAGGAAAGAAGAGCAGAAAAGGCAGAGTTATTTCAAAAGGGAAGGGACAGGACAGGAAAAGAAAAGATATGCTGTGTGAAGAAGTCAGGTTTGGCTTCAGTTTGACACAAAAACCTCATTAGTATTTTGTGCTACTACTCAGGAACATCCTTCTTAGCAAAGCTTCATCACAGCTTCAGTGAGAAATACCTTTCGTCCACAGAGGGCTCTTTTAGCTGCAAATGGGGTTTCACGCCAGTCATTGGTCGCATGTTGGTGGATAAGGCCTTGATGGTGTAGTTGAGCTCGTTCTCCCTCGTCACATCACTGTCATAACCTGGTGGGAAAGAGGAAAATATGCGTTTCTCATTCAGCAAGAGGATCAGGTCTGACAAATGAAAATCTTAGAAGAACCGAATCGCTTGCCTCCATCATCCTCGCTCTCGATATCCGACTCCTCGCTGTCACATTGTCTGAATTCGCGGTGGCCCTCGGGCTCATGAGCCCAAATCATGAGGCACGTGTCACTCCCACCGACAGTTACCAAGAGGCTGTCGTCGTGGGTCCATCGCACATTTGTAACATGTGTGCTGTGGGCCACATAGCGTTTGAACTTTGCATACTTCCCCTAGGAGAGAGGGATGTTTATGACATTAACATGAAATTAACATAAAATTTGCATAACTTAAACTTATCTTTTGAGTCATGTGATGTTCAAACAAGATACTACAGAGAATTATGCACTGTGTCAAACCTTTACAGGGTATCTGAAGAGCTTGATGTATCCTAGATCATCTCCTGTTGCTAGCACCTTTCTGTCATTGCTAAGGCAGGCAGCGGTCACCTCAGTGACCTCACTGATCACAGGCCAGATGCCTTCAACAGATGTTCCCAGGACACACGTCCATGTGCTCCAATCGATCTTCTCCACCTGAATAAAGCCAGGAAATAAGACAACAAATGTCAAACAGGAAGGACATTAAAACAA
This sequence comes from Archocentrus centrarchus, assembly GCF_007364275.1. NCBI lineage: Eukaryota > Metazoa > Chordata > Actinopteri > Cichliformes > Cichlidae > Archocentrus > Archocentrus centrarchus. The sequence goes on along the minus strand of NC_044367.1, from coordinate 10,774,061 downwards.
GATTTAAGAAATGCACTCTGGGGGTTTTATGTCGAGAAGCCTCACATGAAAAAAAATAAAATCTTATATTGAATTCTAAACTCTAAAGAACCCTGCAATCTGTTTTTATTAGAAGCTTAAACATTTTGAACCATCTGTAAGATGAGCTTTAGTTCACTGGCTGGAGTAAAAGTGCAATAATACACCAGCTGCCAAGGGAAAAAGATTTAAAAGATGAATATATCTTTTTTAAGAATATTAATGTGCTACTTGCAGAAGCTATTGCACACGTTTCTTAATATAAAAATAAAAATCCAGAGTCAAATATGACAAACTTTTAGTGTACAGCTTAAAGTGGACCTATTATGGTCATTTACAGCTTAATATTTTTATTCCTGGACTCTATTAGAGAAGCTTTGCATGCATTTTATCCTGAGTCTTGTTGCAGTGCCTCAGTTCACCCATGTCAAACGAGTGGTTTGTTACCCTCTGCAAATGAAATATTATGACCATGTTAGGGATATCTGCTCTGACTGACATCATAAAGAGCCAAGGGCAGAAAAAAAGTGTCTGAAACTGAGCATTTAGGGGCTACCATCACTAAGTGTTTTCTCATAGAGTATTGCATGATCACTGAAGTTCTCTCTCGAATATTTTAGGGTTTTAACTAACAGTATAAAGCGCCTCAAGACAATTGCTGTAGTGAACTTGCACTACATAAATAAAACTGAATGTCTGTTAAATATCAAGCTACAACTGTAAGATGGTTAGCTTGCCTTAAAGGAAAAACTGAAAAAGTGTAAAACAGTTAAACTGGCTTAATAGAATAGAATGCCTTTATTGTCATTATACAGGATGTACAATGAGATTGGAGCTACCAGCACTAGTTAAGCTAAGATATGCTAAGACATGCTAACTTCTACTAGCTTCAGCATATAGGTTAATGTGATCATAACATGAGGATTTAACATAAAGATGATATGCTATATTAAAATGATGATTTTAAGGCTTAACTGTAATGAATAAATATAAAATAGGACCAAGAACAGAGCCTTGAGGCACTCCATAGCACAAACCATCTAATCAATACAAAGAAACAACAACAAAAAAAAAAAAAATCATAAACCAGGCAAAAGCCCAAATGGTTGTAACCTTGCAATTATGATCCTATAATCAAATGCACTACAGACTAGCACAATGAATGTAATGGAATAACACAGACAAATGGATCAAATGAGAAGAGAGGACATCTGATGCTCCACTGAGACGTGACCTAGTGACATCTCTCATCTCTGACCCTTATTTTCTCAATGCTCCTGGTTTCTGTGTGCCTCACAAGGTGTGCGAATGTCACAATGTCTTAAAATGACCCTAAACACTATCCCACTTCCACTGCCAAAATTAGAATGATACTGGTGAAAACTGGGCCGTGTTAATGCTTCACTGCCCTTCCCCAAGCCTCCTGTGATCCCGAGGGGAGAATGTGTGCCAACAGCGCCATAACAATAGCTGCTCCTGTGCCTTTTTTTTTCACTGCTTACCTCTGTAGCTGGGATGGTCTGCCTCTTGCCCCGAGGAGCTTCAAAGAAAAACTGCTCTTTAGCACTCGTGTTGACTTGGAGTAGCTTTCCTGTTAATGAAAGAGCCCAGTGGGTGTAGTGGTTAACATTTTTTAACAGTTAGATTTTGAATCTATAATTGGTCCCTAAACAGTTATTTGCAGAGATTTATTGAGTATTTTATGAAGCTTGCTTACCTCTCTTGTCCCAGTCCAGATGGGTAATGTAGTTGAGGCATCCTTTGCACACTCCTACCCTTTTGCTGCTCATTACATTGTAAATATCCACAAAGCTGTCTCCTGATGCCACTGCAAGGTACTTCCCAGCTCCTGAGCCAACAAGGAAAGGAAGAAAAAATGTGCAAGTTAGTTTCAGTCCAGACTGAATGATCTCAAAAGCTGTCAATCGCCCTGCACACAAATCGTGCTAACTTTGGTGATCCCCTGACTTTTCATGTAGTATCATAAGCAGGTGAATAATGAAGTACAAAAACATCTGGCATATAAATAAACAAAAACATGTCCCCCTTAGTCCACCTCCCTCGACTTGTCTTCTAGTCTCACAGAAAAATTATTGCATTACCACAAAGTTTGGCGTTCTATAGACCCTACCGGAAGTTTTTTTTTCACCAATTTGGAGTCTCTAGCAGGTCTAAAGATTTGCAATAATAATAATATATTAACATGACTGAGGATTAATAACAATTATTACACAACTTATATGTATAATGGCTTGTACTCTAAGGAAGGTGCTCTTAGGAATTAATGGGTGTTGGGCAGAGAAACAGGATCCTTTGCATTGTAGATTAAGGTTAAGTGTCCAGGAGAAAGAGAGTTTAGTTTCTTGCTCTCACTTTGTCCACCCCCACTGTTTCTCATTCCTCTCTTGCTGTTTCTCTGTCTGGCCTTATTACAGAAAGCCATTAATTTGGGTCATGCCTGCAGCAATATCTCTCCGACTCACAGCAGGAGAGAAATATATACACCAGCTGAAATTCTGCACAGCATCCTACGTACTGTAAACTCAGATGCTTTGGAGGGCACATGGGTTTTAGAGGTCTATTTTCTTCTCAGAGTTTCGTACTGGTGAGGAAATGCGGAGGTGATCAGACAGACCTGGAGAGAATCTGATATCTGAGATGATGTCCTTGCGGTGGTGGAAGGACACCAGGTCCTCCAGGGTGTCTGCGTTCACAATGATGAAACTGCCGTCATTCAGGCCCACTGCTAAAGCTTTGCCGTCAGGGGAGAAGCAGCAGCAACGGCCGCCTGCGGTGGGCAAGGTGTCTGTTAAATGCCTGGGACCAGTCCACTTCCTGTTATCTGTTAGCATTTCAACAGTGACTCACCTTTCCTGAGTTTGCGTACAGCCAACATGCAGTGGCTCGGTGACAGGTCCCATATGCGCAGGGTTTTGTCATCGCTGACGGTGGCACAGAGAGGGAGATGGGGATGAGTAGCCAGGCCCCACACTTCACCCTCCATGTGACCCTGCCAATACACAAAAGTAGAAATATTTGATTTGATTTAAGTGATCACTCCACTTTTACAACAGGTGATGGAGGAAAACAGAAGTTGAAAAAGCTTTTTTTTAAAAAAAATGAAGAAATAAATTATTCACCATGAATATAAATAATATTTTGTTTATTTTTTGATTTGTTTGTTTATTCCCTATTGTGCACATCTTGTTGCTTTGTTGACTTAGTTTATTATTCCCTTGTTTTTTGGGTTTTTTTTTTGAAGTGTTTTCTTTATTTTGAAGGTTCTCATGTGTCTCTGTGTATTAACTTCCTCCTTCTGTGCTCCTTCTGAGCTCTTTAGTGTCTGCTTAGTGTTCATCTGCACCTTCTTATCTGTGTACCCCTTATGTTTATTTAATCTGTGTGCTGTCCTTTAGTCTTTGTCAGTTTGCAGTGTTATCTGCCTCTTGTTCCTGCTTATGCACTTGCTGTTTTGTTTGCTTTCCTTTTGGACTTTTGCTTTTCTTTCTGATTTGACCAAACATTAATTTTTTTAACTGAGCACTTTTTATTATTATATTATGTGAGCTAGTAAGTACAATTTCATTTAATATGGTCAGTTCTGTCTCTTTTGTGTGTTTGCTTTTGAGCTCTCTTGCTATAAAATTAAAGAAGGGGTGCTCATTGACACAGAACTATTTTAGTCATTTATGACCCCATTAAATATTATACACAAAAAAGCTTTTTATAATGTTTTTTCCTGTGTTCATTATGTCTTTACAGTTTCCTTTATATATGATAAATATTCTGAAATATTCAGTTGTAATTAATCACATCCCTCTGGAAATCAAGCATCTGCATTAGGACTTCTGCAGCAGTAAATCTTGTTGTTCTAGGCCTGTTGGCCATTAATCACTGCAAAGCATCACAATGCAATGATTAGAACTGAATAATTCCAATAAATCAAAACCTATAATGTTTAAAAATAAAAACACATAATTCCAGGGTAACGTTCCCACACAAATTTCCATTATCTTTACCATTGAAAAAAAGACGAAAGTTGATCGGTGAAGCAGAGAAATTGAAAGATTTTTTTTACAATTAAAAGTATGACAGAACACATAAATATATGGCATTGGTTATAAATGCTCCTACTCAGTCTCTTTAAGATTAAATCTACTAGATCACTTTCTCTTTCAGTAGCTTTAATGTCAGAAACAAGGTTTTGGACACGTGTACAGCAACATTTGCCTAGCCTTTAAAAAAATGTATTTATTCTCCTTTATGATACACTATATTGCAAAAAGTATTCACTCATCTGCCTTCACACGCGCATGAACTTGAGTGGCATCCCATTCTTAATCCAGAGGGTTTAATATGATTTGGGCCCACTCTTTGTAGCTTCAACTCTTCTGGGAAGGCTGGCAGTGTCCCATTCCTTCACAAATGCCTAGGTGCTTTTTTTTTTTTTTTTTTTTTTACACACCTGTGGCCATGGAAGTGATTGGAAGACATGAATTCAATGATTTGGATGGGTGAGTGAAAACCTTTGGCACTATTGTGTAGCAGCAGTCAGCAGCAAATGGGCAGACCATTTCCACACACACACATAATCCTTCAATTTCTTTCTTTACTGCCTATAGGTACCAGTATTCCTACAAAGAAGTTAAGTCACAGGGTTTGTACTCATCTAACACAGTTAACCTCATTAGCTTGTAGAATAAACCATCCCCTTTCGATCTCTTCTCATCAATTGATCACTTCTTGAGTGATCTTAAGGGCAATCAATAGCATTTGCTCTGTCTGCCTAAAATTAAGGCAGACAAGGAGAAATTGCAGGAGCACTTAACCAAATTAAAAATCTCCCACTGAGTGCCAGTAATTCATTAGCATTTACGACTATTTCCTCTGTGAATCTGCATCTGTTTGTACGTTTTAACCAATTAACCATACTATAATATGCATCTACTACGGGACACTATTTTACAAAGTGCAACATACTGTAAAGTTCTTTTTTCTAGATTTTTGCACCCATAAAGTCTTTCACAAAGTGGATGTACAAACCTTAAGGCCTCACATACTCTGATTAAACCTTCCATCACCTCATGAAAAGACCAGGAAGCCTCAGCTATCAATTAATTTAGGCACAACACTGAAAATGAACTTGCACAGGTAAGTAATCTATGGCACCAGCATTATGCCTCCATGTTATTAACTCCTTTAAGGATGCTTCTACACCAAGTAAAATGTATTCCAACAATCCTCACCATGTTTTTTTTTTTTTTTTTAAATCGGCGACAAAAGCACATATTCCACCTTTCAAATCTTTACTAACTTCAGAATTCACTACCACTACGGCTGTCGAGTTACAGACTTCCAGCTCATCATACTGCAGAGAAACTAGGATCTTCATGAATATGTGATGGTTTAGTCTGAAGCTGATGTACTGCATATGTTATCAGATATGTGATGTTTTTCTTCTTCTTACCTGGACAAGCAGAGTGATGGGGCCACTCTTGTCCACCTCCAAGATCTCGCCGTTCTTGGTCCCCACAAGGATGTGGCCATGGCCAAGAGATATGGCACGTATGGAGGGATTGTCCTCTAAGAGCAACCCTGCAGTGAATTAAAAAAATGAAGTTACAAAGACCTTAGCAGGAACCAGGATACAGGATTGCAATCTTCATTTCAGTTAAAAGCATTTAGCATTTTAAATGGATGTATTATATCATGGTAGATAAAAATGACCTAAGGACAACAGCAGACAGTTGAGAACAGGGTGATCTTTTTACCTTTGGAGCCTGGAGCTAGGACAGATCTCTTGATGGCATATGTTTTGAGGCACCTCTCGAAAGTATCATCCCACAGAGCTACTATACCATCCTTTCCACCAGTCACAAATCCCTACAAAATATTTCCACATGTAAAGCTATAGTGATCTCCTGCTGATTGAGCATGTCACTGTCAAGTGAAATCTTATGACAGATAATACCTGCTATAAAAAGAGGAATCTAAACAGGAAATCTAACTAGGAAATTGCCATCTAATGTCATATTTCAAAGGGGACCTACTGTGCTCATTTACAACTCCATATTTTTATTCTTGGACTCTGAGTAGCTCCTTATTTACCTTATGCAGGGCATCAGTGCAGCCCTTAATTCTGTCCTTGTATGAAACAAGATCTTTTAACTCCCATCCCCCTTCATTGAAGGCAACTTTCTTCTGATTGTGTGACCCTTCTAACAAAAGATATAACAGCACATGTTCACAGCCAGAGCTGTGTGCCTGAGATGAACATATTAATAATATCTGCTCTCACTGACATCATAACAAAGATAAGCAGTCTGAAGCCAGAGAATTTGGCTCATAATGATGAAGTTTAGGATGGACATCCACCAGAAAATAAGAAAAAGCACAACAGGTCCCCTTTAAAATAGAATAACAGCATTTAATGATCTGCAAGTTATAGAAAAAGTTCTGATAAGGGGAAGAACATTTCCTCCTGCATTTGTCCTATACCTTTTCTAGGGCGTGCATACTGAAAACAGGGCCGTCATGAGCTTTGACAGTCTTCATCAGGAACATGTCCCTCCAGATGCAAATGTCCCCTGTGCATGTGCCTGAAAACACCATCTCCTCTGACCAGCCATACACAGCACACATCATAGTCTCTGTCTTTCCCATGTTCCCCTTGCGCCCAATTAGACCACCACCTGAAAGAGACACAGACAGTCATGCCGAGATGTGTCACAGCTAAGCCAGAGCTCTGCTTATTAGAGCCTGTTCTGCTAGTCAACAGTGAAATACAGGTCTTACCAGCTTTATGCCAAAACTTCATATGTTTCACACCAGCTGTGATGAGCTTGTCAGGAAGGTAGGGATTTATTTTGACAACAAATATCTTGTCCTTGCTTCCCCTGAAAACAAGTTGGAAATTTTTAAATATGGGAAAACATTTAATTAGTACATTTTTTTACACTGCCGCACAATTAAAATAATTTTAAACTGAGTCTGTTCTTATTTCTTGATCTTGAGGTAAATAAAAGTTAATTTGCATATTGGGGCTGCACAGCGCTGCGGTGGTTAGCACTGTTGCCTCACAGCACCCTGGGCTCGATTCCGCCATCTGGGTGGTGCCTTTCTTTGTGGAGTTTGCATGTTCTTTGTATGTCTGCATGGGTTCTCTCTGGGTACTCTGGCTTTCTCCCACAGTCCAAAGACATGCAGTTAGTGGGGTTAGGTTAATTGGTGATTCTAAATTGCCCATAAGCAAGAACGTGAGTATGAATGGTTATCTGTCTCTCTGTGTTAGCCCTGCGACAGGCTGGCGATCTGTCCAAGGTCGACCCTGCTTCTCACCCTGTGGCAGCTGGGACAGGCTCCAGCCTCCCCCACGACCCTGAATTGGATGGGTGGAAGAAAATGGATGGATGGATGGTATCTACATATTTTTAAATTAATTTTGGACTTGGCATAAAATTTTAAAAAATATAGAGGTGTCGTCAATAAGCTTGTCTATAAAGTGTAGTTAAGAGGGCTCTGTAATAGGCTGGTGAGCTATCCATGGTGTACCCCACTTTATGACAGAAGGTCATGGAGGCTTTAGGGCCATGTAGGAGGCTCTAGCCCCCCATGACCCTAAGTGGTAAAAAAGGGTGGATGGTTTGAGTACTGAATCCATAAAAAAAAAGTTCAGAAAAAGATTTAATTATAAGGAAACATCAACTACTATTAAAATATGAGTTAAAAAGTGGAAATATAAGTGTACTGATCTAAGTATTATAGTTCTGTATTTTATTAAATAAAACTAAAAAAGAAAATCAAGCTTAAAAAAAAGATTTTAGTTAACAGAAATAAATAAAAACGACTTTGACCCTTTTTCGTTTTTCGCGCGAGCGAATACAATAGGCTCCTCGCCGATCCCTTCGGGAGGCTCGGGCCTAACTATACTTAAAAGAAAGAAATTGTGTACTTACAAATCTTCCTAAAACAAAAAAAAAAAAAAAAAATGCACATTAATTTTAGTCCTTACTAACTTGGTCAAATTTAGTCAACACATCTACACCAAGGAAGCCGTGATGAATGTTTATTGACTGCGATGCCTACCTATATTGTTGCATCTTATTATTGTACTGCTCTGAAATTCTTAAATCTTCTTATACTGAAATAAAGAAAAACTAAAGCTGACACTGAAACTAATAAAAGCACCCACTTCAGGCTCTGCATCTCATACCCACTCCTCCTCTGCCAGCTGAGGCTGAGGCAGCGACGCCGTACAAGTAAGGCTCTGTCAGGCCCCATTTCTCTTTGCCCACCTCACTGCATTTCCCACCAGTGTCTACAAACGAGATTAACGCTGCTCTAGCCGTCCCCGCGCTCCAGTGAGAGCCTGGCAAACAACACGCAGGAGAGCAACTCACAATGCACCGCTCCAAAGTAGCCACAGGGTATTTCACTGGAGTAAATACTAAATACGAACAACAAGTAGGACAAGCAACAAAGCAAAAGCAGAGATATTTTGGGATATGGATGTTTTCCTGTTAGTTATTTCTGGTTCCTTCTGGTTTGTAGGTTATATCATTTCAGAACTCAAAATCTTACGATATCTTTTGAAGAAATCGACACCTTTAATGCTTTAAAGAAAGTCAAAACTCAGGTCTGGTAATCTAATCTAAAGTGTGCAAGCCTGGCGAGTGTACATTTGTGTTCCGTTTACATCACCATATAAAGGGATCATATGCATCACTGTAATGATGGGAACCAGATTATCACACTTTATCTTGGATGCTCAAGTTTTCATTTATCTGACACACTTTTAAAATGGAGACTTTTACACTTAGTCTTTATTGGTCAATTTGTTTCAGGCCTTGCAAGACATGTGATTGTTTTCATTACTTGCCTGTTACCACTTTTTCTTTTCATTGCCTGATTATTTCTGCAAACCATTTGCTTTTCTGTGTGTCCAGCACAATGGGAAACAGGGTACATCTCAAAAGACTGCCTTCTAATACATTTTCCTAACATGTTTCCTTGTGCAAATAAGGTCTGACATATCAAGCAGCTCAAACTTACCAGGATCTCATCTACCAAGATGAGTTCAAAGTAATTCTCTTTGATTATGGATCTACAGCCAAGACCCTGGGGCAATTCAGGGTCAGGCAGGCTTTACTTCTACAGAGGAGCAGCCATGTAATCTAAAAGGGAATTCCTTTTTTGTCCCACTGCTCCATCAATCACATTGTCGGGCATTTCACAGCAAAGTGGCTTCAATTTAGAGCTCATGTATAAATGTCCATATTTAATGCAAAAGTGCTCAAACAATCTCCATAATTAACAGGAAGGTTTGTCAAAGCTTTCATGAAGAGGGGGACAGCAGCTCCTGGATGCTGAAAGGCCATCTTGCAGATGTGCAAACATTGTAATATAACTATACTAACCGCATAGCGGAGAGCTTCTCCCCTTTTCTCCAGTCCCACAGCACAATGGTGTGATTGTCATCCAGGCCCACAGAGGCCAGTCGTTTGCCATCCGCTGTGGATGGAAAAGTCAGTCAGTACAGCACAGAGAAAGCCAGCCCATGCTTTGGTTGAGTGAAGTTTAGCCCTTGTTAGCAACATGAAAGCATCCTGGAGGATTTGATCTACAGCAGGTGATTCACTGACTATGACATACAGATCACCACCATGCCTCTATCTGGGGCCAATTAAGGATAGTCAGACGAACAGCTCTACCTTGATGCTGTCAGACTGCTGTGACTAAAAGACAGCAGAAAAAGGTTCTTCGCTGTTACTTGTAAAATTGGTGACTTGAGAATTTAGCCACTTCTTTTATGTGTAACACACACACTTTTTTCTGAAATGATTTGTTTGTATAAAAAGCATATCTGGGTTAGCTAAATGCAGCCTGAAAAAGCAACACTGGGTGTTACCTGAAAAGTCCAAAGCACACACTCCGAGCTGGTGGAAACCCTTCAAAACAGACATGGGTTTTAATGTTTCTGTGTCCCATATGTGGATGGAGGAATCTCTGCCAACCTGGATAGACAAGACAGATTCAAATGTACAGAATCTTCCAAGAGAAAACCTTTGGCTAAAGCTCAGCTCACAGATTTTTGAGGACCCGTAACCCCCCCCAAAACCTTGAATATTTTATGTTAGGGGTCTAGCAGCTACCTGGCCTGTAGCTACAAAGTCCTTTAGGGGGTGGAGAGCCAGACAGAGGACATCATCATCATGGCCCATGTAGAAACGTTGAGTATTCTGTTGTCTGTTGTACACAACCCCTACAGCAGCAACATGGTACACTATCTCGCCAGTCTGGGTGTAGAACAAGTTACTCCTGCAATCGTACCCCCTGTAGCTGCAAACAAAAAGAAGGGGCTTTATTTAGTCACCATGCATGAAGAGACTTCCCTACTTGAAATTCTTATAATACTGGTGTAGTGTGGGATTACACAATTTCTGAGCCCACCCATGAATGAAGTGCAACTTCACTCCACTCCCTGGTGCTCGTTCTCTCTTCTTCATAGCTGTTGCTCGATGCTTCTCCTTGCACTGCTCTTTGAGCTGAGGTAGATCTTCTTTATAAACCTGTATGCACATGGAAAAGTGTTCATATGCTGCTTGTTACACCATATAATTTCCCAGGAGATGCTTTGGATTTCAACACAAACCTGTCGTCGATATGTGAGTTGTGTCTCCTGCTCAATTTCTGAGTCCATCTCAGGTACGTCTGACTGATCAGAATCTGACTCTTCACTATTAGAGTCTGCTAGTGTCTCTGTAGGCAGAAACAAGGTTACATCACGGCACGTCAGCACCCCCCCCCCCCCCCCCCCCCCCACACACACACGCTTCTAAATCAGAAAAATATACTACTACATACACAGTTAAAAACCAAAAACAAACAAACAAACAAATAAAAAAAAGAAACACTGCTTCCTGTTTCAGTGGGAGTGAGGGTCAGTCATGTAATAACACTACGACATCTCCTATTTATTAGGCTGTCGTGCTTCAGTGACAACACTCAAGAAAAATGTACAATAATGCTGATGCAGCACAGTAAAGCCTTGCCAAGACAAGGCAATAAGCAGAACTGGCAGCTAAGGACGGCTACTCACAAGGTCCATTAGGAAAATTAAAAGGAAAGGCAGTTAGTATGTGGTTTAATTTCAGAGAGCACAACAGCAGTCTGTCTCTGGAAAAAATATGACTTGGGAAAGACAATGCAATTATACTTTCCAAGGTTCATTCACTTTTATTGGATTTGTCTTAATTAATGTGATGGTCGTTCCTTTGCAGAACTTTACAGAAATGATGGTTCACTTAAAAAAAAAAAAAAAAAAAAAAAAGTACAGGAAGGGAGAAATCTAGTACATTGCTCTCTTGTGGGTTAGCACATCAAGTTCATGAGGCTAGTGGGAGCAGTATGCATTTTATGTGACAGGAAGCTACATTCACAAAACCCCTTATAGGTAAGAATTACATATATGGTGATAAATTAATTGAAACTGGCAAAGGGAGTGTTGAAGTCAAAGAAACAGTCGTAGTTTCAGACTTATTTCAGAAGCATTTTGGAAAATCAGATAAGAAAGCCCATTTTCACGTATGTGGGTATGGAGCTAGTCAATAGTCAACAGCTAAAGACCACATAAAGACTGGAAGAATGGAAAAGTTAACCTGGCTCTCGCTAAGGGTGTACACACCCCAGGCAATCTGCATCGTGACCAACAATGTTTGACTCCTTCAAAGTCCAGTTTGTTTGACTAGTATGAGCATACTGTACCCTAGCACGGTTAAGTGAACCTTAAGCCTGGCCTGCTTAAAGAGGTGGCCCCAGGCACAGTTCAGTTAGACTTGCGCACTACCTGCATCCAAGCACAAACAACAACAGCTGCATCCTTAAATATTTCTTTGCAAAGTAATTAATGGATCTAAAAGGCATGTGAGAGGACAAACTGTCACTGCTTCCAAAATATTCCCCAATAAGCCACAAAATGCATTCAGTGATGGAGTACTCATTGTGGTTCGCAAGAGTGTTTTTTAAAAGCTTGTGAACATGAGAGACAGAGAGAAGTGGAGATGTTGGGACTAAGTGAAATGGACTTGGCCTTAATTATTAAGTGCAGTGTGAGCAAGGCCAACAGGAAAGTGAAGGCAATCATGGTACAATTGAGCCTAGTGAGAAAAAACATCGCCAACTAAGTTGGTTTCTTTGACGTCTGTAAGTAAAAGAGGTCCTGGACAAGCCCCCAATTTTCCACAAACTGGCAAAAAGCAAGTGATGAGTAATGCACACAATACATTTATTTAAATAAGATGGAATTTCTCAAAATTAAACAAATGTAGCTTAAGTTAGTAATGTCAGCATATGCGCTGTGAAGTTGTTAGACAGAAACACAAAAATAAAGGTTGGTGCTAGATGACAGGAAAAAACAAAACCCAAATTAAAACATGGGCCAGCTTTATTGGGCTAAAAAACTCAGGTGAGCTGCATTAACTGAACACCCGGCAAAGTCAGCCAACTGCCTTCCAAGACAGGCTAGGACCACAGGAAGACAGTAGGAGGGGTGTTGCAGTAGTATTTTTTGACAGAGCCAAGCGAAGTAGTCTCTCTCTTTTCCCAGCATTGTTGCACAGCAAACCATTTATTTTATTTATACCACACAGACAAGAAAGTGGTATCACAGCAGACATTTTTACTTGTCACAGTAGTAAAAGCACAGGGAGAATTAATGATGACACCATTCCATTAAGTGTCCCAGTAAGCCATTACAGTAAACCAGCATGTACAAGAGCAGAAATTCTCCTAAATGGAATTCAGCCATCAATAATACATCTGTGCTTTCTCTTTGGTAACTTGTAAAAATGCGTAACAGTAAGAGGTATTGTGTAACTCTCAGTAAAATGAACAACAAACAAAACAAATTTTGCTGTAGACCATATTCCTCGTTTGAAGAGGAGATTGAGTGGACATCAGGCTTCCACACTTAGTCTAATTTGATGTCTTGTTGGCAGGAGCTACTGATTTTATGAAATAAGTAATATCAGTAATGCAAGTCATCACCTACATTAAAATATATCACTGCAATATTCCTAAATGGATTGCTCAGAAGTAAAATCTACAGTTTTGAAGGGCACAGACTGCCACATTACAGTAAGTACAGTAATGCAAATAGAGACTGGGTGAAGCCAATATCATACCTTGAGGTGCTATATGCAGAGCTTCTTTAGACTTTCTTTCAGGAACAAACTTCCACTGGAACACTGAGTGATCAGCACCCCCGATAGTTATGACCCACTGGTAGTCATGAGACCATCTAGCATTGGTTATGTGAGCTGAGTGACCTAAATACTTTTTAAATTTTGCACCTGAAATCAAGAGATAATACATGAGGAGAAGAGTGCAAAATTCTATCAAAAATGCCACTACTTAGCTGTATTTTTGTAATGAAATAAGATCTTTACCTTTTTTTATGCATGGATATCGCAAAAGTTTGACTAGTCCATAGTCATCAGCAGTTACTAAAACTTGGTTGTTAAAGTTGGCGTCCACAGAGTTGATGTCATTGATGTCTGAGTATTTGGGCCATATTCCATTGACCTCAGGGCCCAACACACATGTCCACGTAGCCCACTGTACCAGTTTCAGCTCTTCCCTATTGGTCACCTCCTTCCCACCTCAACAAGAGACAGAAACATTTTGTCTCACAAAGCAACTCCTTTTCTACAATTTTTGACCACTTAAACACAATATCATATAGCAATTTATTCCATGCACTTTATTCATTGATCACATGCACTCTCAGTTTGAAATTGTGCTCAAGGATGCTTCAACATGCAAATCTGCCAATAAGTGGACAAACTATTCTATCTCCTAAGCTACAACATATTCAACAGTCTATATCCTTGTACTTACTTGGCATCCTATAGAAGAGCCTCCTGCCGCTGCCGTCATTGGTCTGCAGATATTTACTGTCTGTGGACCAGTCCATATGGGTGATAAAGCTGCTGGAGCCAATGCACTCACCCACTTTCTTGTACCTCTGCACCACACCATAGATGTCTACTGAGTTATCATTTGAGCCGACAGCCAAGTGGGCCCCATCGGGGGAGTACTTCAGCTCATGGATGGCCTCCTTCCTGTCTTTTATGTGTACCACCTCAGTCATGTCTCTGGAGGGAAGCAGAGAAATGTATCAGCTAAAGTGGACACTGAATAATGCACCCTTTTCATTTATGGGAGATTTATAGATAGATCAAAATTTTCCATCCAGCTTTCGAATCAGGTACCCACCTGACTCTTAGAACGGTGAATGAGCCATCCTTCATTCCCAGTGCCAGGTGAATACCATCAGTGCTCACGGCTGCACAGCGGATAGGCTCCTCCATGTTACAGCGAGCTATCAGTGCATGATCTATAAGGCTCCATATCCTGTATGGACATAACGGCAGGAAAAATGAAGGGGAAAAACAACCAGAGCAGAGGAGAAACTGGCCGAATGTGCAAGAGAAAAATGAAGAAGCAATGATATTTGTGTCCGTTTTCCTGTCATACATTAGTTTTACAGCTACACCCAGGCAGTTACAATTGCACCAACAGCATGAAAGGTCAACAAGGTTACAAACCTAACTAATATTGCACTGGGGGGGACTCATATTTTACTCAGAAATTGTGTGCATGAGTTAACACTGCACAGGCGGAAGCTTTACCTGACTGAGCGGTCGTCACTACCAGTCATAGCCAGAGGTTTAGTCGGGTGCACGGCCAGCGCCCAAAGCTCGCCCTCGCAGTGACCCTGCATGATGAGGAAGGGCTTGTTGCGGTCATGGACCACGATCTCAAAGATCTCACTGTCCTGTGTGCCCACTAGGATGTGATCTCCCCGCCAGCATACACTGCGCACTGACAGCCCTGTCAGAAACACACATACACAAATGGTAAACATAACCAAAAATTAAAAAAATAACATCCAAACATGAAAGCAGACAGACATTTGACACTTATAAAATACAGCCACTATTAAAGACATGACAAGGATAATAAAAACAGCAAGTGATAATAGCCATCTGCAGGCTAGGCCAGAGAGTTTAACAAGAAATACAAGGATGGCACATGTTTTCAAGCCGATCTGCAACTGACTTTTGGTAATACAGCAAGTATAGGATGCAGGATGCAAGTGCTCTATACATACAGTACTGTACAAAAGTTTTAGGCACTTTGGATGTTTGGTTTCTTATCCATCAGAGATGCAGTCCTTGAGTCATTCTGCAGCATTACAATGGCCTCAAACAAACAGGCAAAATCATCAAGAGCTATCTTCAGCAAGAAAAAGGTGAGGCCCACACAGACTGAAGTCAGTCTGGGATTACACAACCAGACAGAAGAAACTGAGATAGACTCAATGAATGGAAGAAATGAAACAACTTCTCCACGATACTTGGAACAGCCCACCTGATAAGCACCATGAAAAAGTGTAGGAGAGCTTGTTCTCCTTTAAGATAAACAGCGATTCTATTTAGTCTTTCATTTGTTTGCTGCACTTTGGCTGAATTAATCGATAAATAAAAACAAGGACACAGTTGGGAATCCCAGTATCTTAAATTCACTCTCTCATCCACACTAAGACATTATATAAAATAAACTAGATAAACACAACATTCGAAGACTATTTAAGCCTTAACATAGCTTTTTTGTGTGCTGTTAAACACATTAATTAAATCTTGCTCTTTCTTCACAGTACTATTTTCTTCATGAACGGACAGCTGATATGCTGCAATTTTAAATGTTTGCATTATTAGCTGGTGATGTTTCTGTATCATTAAACAACACAAAAACATGAATTTTAAATTATAACACATTCCTTTAAAGGGCATTTCACCCTGTTTTGTCCCAAATTTTGAAATAAGCTCACTCTGACTAACTGACATTGAATGAAAAAGTTTAATTGATCAGGGTGTCTGAGTGTAAAGTCAGGAGTTTGCCTGCCAGTCTACACAGTGACTTTTGAACGTTATTCAACTGCTTTTTGCAAACTTGCTTCTGCACACTTTGAAAATTAAAAGTTATTCAAGGGCATTATTTCTGAAAGCCTCTGCAATTTACTGTATGTGCTTAAAACATTTGCACAGGACTGTGGAGGACATCTGTATGCAGTGCAAAAAATTGCAACAGTGCTTGGACTTACTAACAACAAGAGGAACAGCAGAACAATATGGGGACTGCTACAAACAGACTGACATGGTTGTTAACTCTGCCCTCAATGACATTACCCACCTCGGCTATTTTCACCTCTAGCTACTGTTAGGTCCAAGATTAAAAGTAAAGGAGACGGGAAAAATAGAGAGCAAGAAGAAAATGTTAGTAAAATAAACAAAAAAGAGGTGCAAAGCATTACCTTTTTCATGCAACAGTATTTGCTCATTCTCACAGTGGCTCAGGAGACCAAAGTTTGGCCTGCAACATTTCTGTACCCAAATTAATGGAAAAAAAGAGTGAATCTGACATCACCTTTATATCCTTGGTCTGTTTCCCTGAGATCAATGACAGTAATTGGTTTGAAGTTGAGATCCCACAGCCGGACACAGCCGTCTCGGCCCCCGGTGGCAAAGCCCTCTTCACAGGCATTCATGCTGAAAATCCCTGACTGGAGAAAATGACAGGCTGTCAGTGAGGATCTGCACAATAAATGAGCAACGACAGAACCAGCCTCAGCTACAAACTCCATGGCGCTGCTGCTCATTTGTTTAACAAGGCTTTTGCAATTACAAACTTGCTACAGAGGCCTTGAGACAAAACCAAACTGAGAAAAGGAAGTTGTCATATTTGTTTTCATTATAGCGTAATTGGAAAGCTCTACTCATGTCCTAGTTTGTCTGATGACCCCTGTCCAAGCCCCAGTAAGATATTTGGTGACACAAAAAGCAGGAATGGGACATGCACTGTAGTTATTATCCCCTCCCCCATTTGCCCATCCCCTCACCCAGCTGTTGATCCCGTAGATATCATTTAATCCTGTGGAGGAAAAGGCTGATCCTTTTCTACAGAGCAGAATCAAGTAAATCCAGCAAGCATAGTTTTGAACCTGGTTACGTTTACTAGAGGTTTTTACTGTGGTTCTGCTCTGTATGCAGCTGCAGCCTGAGCCAAAAACCACAAAGAAACCTGATTAGACACTTACCCCATGAGCACCCTGCACCGTCCTCATCAGATTAATCCCCTTCCACACGTAGATGTCACCGTTCAAGGCACCTGAATACGTGACTTCGTCCTTGGCGCAAGCAAGGCAGAGGATTGTTTGGAGATCCCCAGTTTTGCCAAAAACACCACGTTTGGGTGTGAGAGCATTACCGCATAAGCTCCAGAACTGCAAACACAAACAGAAAGAGTGGAAGAGTATGGTGGCTAATAATCCCCTGTGTAATCCTGTCCTGAAACAGCACAGGCATAATAATGCAGTATTTGGCATCAAAGTCATTTATGTTTTGACACACACATACAACCACCATTAAACACACACACACACACACACACACACACACACACACACACACACACACACACACACACACACACACACACACACACACACACACACAGACCTTGAAAGAAAAGTCAAATTCAAAATCTGTAATCCCACACCTCACCCCATCCTCTGTATGTGATACTGGGAACTCTTGCTCGGGATCAATGCTGTAATCACCTGATCAGCATCCACAGACACAAGCCTGCATGCATGCATACATACACACAGGCTCATGAATTATGAACAAGGTCATTGGGATGCACAGGCATGACCTCGTCTGGCGGTGAAATCCATCAAATGGCGGAGGAGCAAATGAAAATGAGACTGCATGAAGATGAGATCACAGGGACAAAGCTCAAGAAAGCCGTCTCGGATACTGGCAATCCGAGACACTCATCAACTGACACACTGACAGCCTATTTTCTGGTTTACCTGGTCATGTGGTTGACAATTGGTTTTTGCAAAAATCTATTTAAACTTATAGCTTAAATCAAGTTGATTATTTGCGTATTGAACAATACATGAATAGCAGCTTGGTAGGCAGTAACAGGATAAATAAATGAGCTCTTTGTAAGTGACAGCCTGTCACACCCTCACTAACACCCATCCTCCTGACTGATAGAGCTGTCATACGCTAACAGGAGGGATCGATTATCAGAGGCGAGCATCGTAGATGCCATCAAACATTTAAGGCTTGTCCACACCTTACCACAGCAGGGCTTTTCTAATCCTGAGCTCCTCACTGAGATTTGAGTGAGTATTTGCATGTTAGGGAGCTTACGTGTGGCGAAGGGGTTGAAGGTTAAATAGTGAAGATGATAAGTGTCTGAGGTATACAGGGACACACAGGTGAAAGTGTGTCAAGTACTGAGTATGGTAAGGGTTGGTGGGAGGGGGTTTGCAGAAGCAGCAGGGATGGATGCGGCGTGACTACACAGCCCTCCCTGCCCACAACTGATAAGGCAGCGAGACACAGACGCTGGCTAATCCCTTTGCTGCTGAATTACTGAGAGAGAACTGGATGCTGGAGAGGTTTATGATGAGGCCATGAGCAGGAGAGAGGCACATAAGGACAGGGACACCACAGAGGAAAGGTCCTGGAAGACAAGACTGTTTGGAATAAAAATCAAGTCCTGGCAATGACACTTCTGAATGAGCGTCTCCTCTTAGCACAGGATTAGTGGTATGTCATTAGCTCAGTTACCTCCACCATCACCCCAAGGGAAACCTTTTAAGTGTAATTAACACAGAAAGGTCAGTCATTCATTATCTACTGCACTGCACAACCCTGTACACCCTGCATCCCACTCATAACTTCCCCTTTTGCTCAACTATAGTGACCCTGAATGTTGTTGCTACTCTAACAGAGGTCAACTACTTGGCAGCCTGCTGTAAGGACAGCTAGATGACCTCCCTCAGGCTTTGTCTAGAGCAGATTTCCTCGAAGCTGGTGTCATTCAGTCACACTGTGTTGAACTCAAGTGCTCTCTGTGAGCTTTGTGGCTTTCAGATGACCCAAAACACAAATGTCTCTCTCACAAACAGTTTTGACCATGTACCCTAGACATTTTACTGACCACGAAAATATTAAAATTGTGGATATATTTTATACTGTTCCAGGCACATCAGTTTGTTTCTATTCATATCCGAGTGGTGTGATAATGTATTGATAGACTTTGAGATTATTAGGAAAGACAGAATAGCTTACACACCATGTGAGTGAGATCACTATATATGATTACACGACACAAGCAAGTTGATTTAAGATAAATAAAAACTTCTTTACAAATAAGAATGAATGAAATTATGATGTTATGTATGCAGGATTTGAGGTTGGTTGCCAACCTATGGTTCTGGATCCCAACAAAGGGGTCTTGTTAGATGATTTGCTGGAAATAATTTGCAAAACAAGGTAATTAGGTCGTTTGTAAATTGCTTCTAACGTTAAGATGCTTTTTTCCTCATAATTGACTGAATGATTTTACAACTCTAAGCCTCAATAATGTTCAAGGCTTCTGACTAGGTGTCACAAACAGATAATGCTTTGTCGTAAGAAGTCAAACGGTTGGGAGACACCAGGCTGCAACACACAAGACGAATGTACTACAGTCTTCTTCTAAACAGCTGGATATGTGGGGTCTATGTGTGTGTGGCTGAAGAAGGGCAAAATAAGGTCTGAACAATTCAAAACACAAACAGTGATGAGGAGCTGCATGTGGAGGAAAGCGTCCCCACCACAGAGGTAGTGTTTTCCTCAGCCTGGTAGTGAGTGGATTACTGGGGCTAAATCTCCTGTATGCTCTGAGTGCTATAATCACTGAGCAAAAACAGGCCAGGGGAGCAGATGTCACATGGTCTGCAGGGTGAAGGCTGGGGAATTATGTGGGACAATTGCTGGATTGCCTTGGCATCAGACAACCCGAAGGGGGGAAAGGAGATGAGGAGGATGGGGAAGGACCCAAGTATTCAGTAAAGACTGTGGGGGGGGGGTGGGGTGCAGGAGCCGGAGAGGGTTTCTGTATTGTGGCAGTTGAGGAAGAGTTCAGAGGGTAATTACTATGAGAGAACGTTACACACCGAGAAAAACGTACAGTAAGTTAACCTCCTGACCTCACACCCATATTTGACTGCATTGCCCATTTAAGCGTGCTTGAATACTTAGCCTTGCAGGGCCAGAGGGTACATTTCCGATCTGAGCATGATTCATTCTTTTCCCAGTGTTTTGGAAATAAGCCTCCTCTGAACACTACAGCTACACATCCCAAGGGAAGGGTTGGCGAAGACAGACACCCTGCATCAACTCATTGAAGATTTATGAGGACCACTCTTGTGTGAAAAGAAGTGATAGAGATAGGCCTGGAAAGGGAAGTGAGCACAGCTGCAGTTTGTACAGTGGAGGGCTTTTATAAGCTGAATGGGGATTTTTGAAAGGGGGAGCTGAGTAGCAGAGTCATGGTCTTCCATACAAAAAGAAACATTTTACTGTCTGCAGTGCAGATTACTACAAATATGAGAGAAGAGAGAGCGAGTCTTTGCCTGTCCTACTTATGTTAAGTGCCTTATAACCATGAAATAAAATGAATTTGCATAGATCTATTTTAAGGCTTTGATGTGGCCATGACGATAAAGCAGGGAGGAACGAGGCACCAGAAAAACTTCTAAAAATCATAATCTGTTTTCACATATTGTGCAAGCCTGAGCCATCGACAGTATACTGCATAAAAATGACCGGGAAATGGCTTTACCTTGATATGTTTGACACCACAGCTTACGAGCTTGCTCGGCTGGTACAAATCCCACGATATGTCAAATATCTGCAGGAAGAAAACATACAGTGCATTAAATACCGCAACATCCACCTTCAAGTCTGGACTTTTAATAACCACATTTGCTGCAGGAGGAGGAAATTAAAAGGAAAAAAAAAAAGTGTGTTGTGTGTGTCTGTGTGTGTTTACCCTGCCTGTGTTATAATGTGTGTGGGCTGAATTAGAAAACAACAGCTGCCTGTATTTCATCTTTTTTAAATTCCTTTTCATTAGATGTACACCCTCAGATGGGCTCTGGAAGGCTTACAATCAATCAGGCCTAACTTGTTTATGTACCCGTTGGGCAGGTGCTCCATCCTGCATTTATAGCTAATTGAGGCAGTCAATACTGAGCTTGTGATGGAGTCAGGGGGTGAAGAAAATGTTTACCCTGTCTGTATGACCAGGAGCAGCTGCCAGAACCCTCCCTCTCCTCCAGTCCCACACGCAGATTGTGTTTTTAGAGTCCAAACCCACAGACACCAAACACTGCGAAAAGAGCAAAGAATGGTAAATTAACCGTTCTTATATATATAGTGCTTTTGTACTCGTGAGGACATGAGGGCTCAAAGTGCTTTATACAGCATGTCTCATTCACCCATTCACACACAATCACACTCCAATGAGCACATCAAGAACAGCTTGGGGTTCGCGATTTTGCCCAAGGATACTTTGGCATGCAGACTGGAGTAGCCAGGGATCGAACCACCAACCTTCCAATTAATAGACGATCTGCTCTACCTCACGAGCCACAGCCACCCAAAAAAAAAAAAAAAAACACAGACATCACAGACAGAACAGACTCTCGTTCTGTTGCACCAATCACTGCAAAACAAACTTAGCTACCTCCACTGTAGCATGGTAGGTCGCAGTGAAAGGGCTAATAATGACTACAGAGCAGAAGAGAACAGTTGTCCAGCCTCTGGCGCTTCCAGTGAGCACATTTGAGTGCTTTTGCTGGAGGAGCCACCTATAGCTGACTGAGTGAGTAGGCAGCAGCAGTGGAGCAGAAGAGAAGCGAGCAACTCTCATGGAAATCCTTCACCACTCTGCAGCTTGCTTTACCTCTTTGATCCAGTGCTGAATCAGTGTTTGGCTATGGACAAAAGTCTCTGGTGAGGCATTTGCACATTTTTAACTTGAGTTTGAAAAGCCTGTGTTTTAATGATGAGCAAAGAGGCCCCAAGGGTTGATACCCAGTGGAACCGCCTGGATGAGGGGGCTGAAATGTGCATCCAAACTCAAGTAATTTTTTAGCAGCAATAGTGGAGTGACTCTAGGGATGTTCCGTTGATGGGTCTAGTTCAGCAATATTTAGATGAATCTCTGTGTTTGTACAGATATTCATGGCCACCACAACAGGAAAAACAGGAAAAGAGGTGATCATCTTAAGCAAGGTTACTCAAATTTTGGGGGGGCTGTGGAGCCTTTACAGTGGAGAAATTTGGCAAGGACCCTCTCATAATCCTAACACAGATTTAGCTGGTTTGGGTTTGGTGTGACATGGACTGACAACATGGACTGACTCAAATATTTCAATATTTTAAATGGTTCTCATTGTTATTTATCCACTTTTGAATGATGTCATGATTTATAGCAAATTCTTTCAAGGACCTTTTTATAACGGGCCATTGAATCCACTTTGAGAGTCACTGACCTGGAGCAACCACAAGGGTGACATTGTTGGATTTTGGTAAAATGTTATCAAAAATATAACATGGACTGCAATTAAATTTGATTAAAAACTCGAATGATCCCTTTTCCTTTAGTACTATGGTCAGTTCAGAATTTTTCCTTTGATTATCACCAATTATCTCATGTTGATGACATTTTAAATGATCAATAAATTAGTAAATGTTAGCATGCTAGGATATCAAATTAAGACCGGTGTGGTCACCCATAGTCTGCATGGAATACACCGACTTGTCTTGTGTCATTACAGTTTAACTAGTGCTCTGTGATATACTCACACACACACACACACACACACACACACACACATCCATACACACACCCATATGCACCTACATATACACACACACACAAACACACACACACAAGTTTATTGTTTGTAGTAATGTGTGTGTATGCGCCTTTGTCATGCAATGTATTCGATAATGAGGGCGAGAAACTGCAACCATGCCCCCCGCGATCCAGAGGTAGATAGGGACGGACCCAGGGGACCCAGGCCATCCACAGCACAGGAGCTCAGAAGACTTGGGGCCACACATCCCGATGGCAACCGCGTACACTCCCCAGAAGAGGAAGGAGGGAGGCTACAGACGGAACCCCCACAATCCAGGGGCTAGAGTCCAGAGAGCCAGAGACGACGGGCAGCCCACCCCCCCCGGCAGGCCGGCACCCCCAGCACGAGCCAGGCATGCGGCCCCCGAGGCCCCAAGCGCCCGAGAGCAGCCCGACACCCGGCAGAGCCCCCCCACGCGCCAAAGAGGCCCAAGCCACCCCCAGGTCACGGCCGCCAAGGGAGCAGGCCAAAAACCATGCCGAGACATCCGGCCACACATCCCGGGACCCACGGGCACCCACACCCCAGGGACGGCAGTGTGTGTGTGTGTGTGTGAGTATATCAACCCCTTTTATTTTTTTTTTTTTTTTTTTTTTTTTTTTTTTTTTCTATCTCCTTTCTTCCTTTTCTCCCCCCCCCCCTTTTCTCCCCCCCACCTCTTGTTCTTGCCCCTTCCTTGTTGCCTGTCAGACTTGGCATGAATAACTAAATAAAAAGATAAATAAATAAAAATAAAATTGCAAACATTAACAAGAAGAGCCTATAGGAAACATATAGAGCTGTTCTTGTCAAAGCAAATATGTTTGGTACATCAGTGCATTCGGATCATCATTCCGATTGTGAAAGATGCCAGACATGACAGGCTAAAAAAAAAAAAAAAAAAAAAACTAGTGCTCTGTGAGTAGTTGGTGAGTGTTTGTAGATAAGTTGCTATCTTCCTTGGAAACTATCAGCAAACTGCTTGAGACCAAAACAATCACAATGAGGTTTTTGGTCCAGCAGCCTCTTTGTGAGTGATTTCACTTAGCGATAGCTAGAAGCCTGCAGCAACCACTCACCAACCTGGCTGGGAAAAACATATTTTTTCTTAGCAACCAGAGGTTTCCAGGGGGTGATTGAGGATTTAAATGGCCAACTGTATAGCATTAAAAAATATCAATTTTGGTCTCTGTGGATAGTTTCCAATTACATAACAACTGTACAGGAGTGATTTTTGTTTTGCGTAACTTCCCTGTTGGGGCGTGACTGCTTAAAATGATTTGCCAGCCATTACAGGTAGTTGTAACCATTGACTGTCTGCTAGGCCTCATGTCTGCTAATTCCAGTCACTGACCTGGACTTTTCTAGAGTGTTTTGTGGTGTCAGTGTCTTTTGGAAAAATTTTAATGAAATTATCTGGCATATAGTAATAATGGCACTGTTAATTAGCAAGTGTCTGTGTGTTAGCGTTTATGGCTCCAGCTTGCTTACTTGCTAGCAGTGGCTGAACTTTATGCTCCACCCTCTTCTTTAAATATGTCATGCCTGGGTCCAAAAACATACCAGAACACTAACAGTGAGACTTCAGAATGCAAAGCCCCAACCCAGCTGGTAATGTTGTGTGGCTTCGTCCATCCTTTATACTTGCCTGTGAACCTGCCCTACACAATCAGGAGTTGAACAACTAAAGCTGGCACACAGGTTTATCTCAGATTGCTGACAATTCATGTCTGTATCAGACATTATGGCATCGTGGCAGTCTTGCACCTATAAAACCTTAAAAAATATAATTGTGTCATTTTCATTTTGTGACAAAAAGATCTCATTTATATCTACAAAATCTGAATTATGCATATGAATTATGCAGATACATTATGACACCATCATGTCACCTGGCAACCACCTAACAATGGACTTAAATCACAGTCAAAACCACATAAAAATGCCACTCATAAGTGTAACCTTGATCACAGCATAATCTGGCATGTAGAAAGTGGCTAAAACAGAAAAAGAAGAATGGAGTCAAAGAACTGTTAGTATTTTGTGTACCAAACAATAGCGCTGCAGCTCATACTGAAATATATTGGAGAGATGGAAGTGTCAAATATCAGTGTATTATTTTATATTACTTTAATAGATGGAGAGAGTAATGGCACCAGGGATTCATTCTAGATTGCTCTGAGTTCAGCTCTCATTTCCTCTGATCCAGGAAGGGGAGAGATGGAGAGTAAACAGAGCTGCTAAACTAAGAAGCAATGGAGTTTTCTCTGGCTTTAAATGCTGTCACATTTCATCTAAATCCCCAGTTCTTGACCCGAGCAGGAAAGTAGCACAGGGTCATCACCCTTCCATGTCTCTAACTGCAAAATGCAGTTAGACGCATATAAATATATAAAGATTAAACCTGTTCAGTATTGATTTTCATAGTCCACGTCAAGATTATCAGAAGGTTGCAGTGTGTAAACATTAACTGGTGGCAAGTCTGCAGAGAGCCACTTAAAAAGATGGAGAAAAAAAATGGCTAAAAAAGAAGTTGATGGAATGTGCCAGAGAATAAAAATTAAGCTGTCTGTCTTGGTGAAAAATACTGGACAAGCCTGCAAAGATTAAAACTACAGCAGCACTGTTCATCCTTTAATGTGACATATTCTCAGTGTCTTTTAAAATCTGCATTATTGTGTCAGAACTGTACCTGTCCCTCGAGGTCAAAGGCCAGGCAGGCGATGCCGTGTGTGTGCACATCCTTGAGGATGGACACAGTCTGCACAGTGTAGGAGTCCCACACACAGATATAAGGCTCCTTGCCCACCTGTCCCGTGGCCACCAACACACGCTCCGGATGGAGAGCTAAACTGTACAGAGAGAAAACACCTGGTTAGCATTGCTACTTTGCTTGCTTGTATGTGTATTTCTGTGTGGAGACAAGGGATTCAGCCTCCCAGCAGATGAACACAGAAGTCTGCAATGGAAACAGAGTGGCAGCTTGATGAGGTGACATGGTTCAGTTAACTCAGTCATGCTCAGTGCGCACGCACGCACGCACGCACACACACAGCCTGGCTTCATATGTGATGCGTTCACAAAAAATATAAAAAAGCAACACTGGCAAATCTGTGAATTTCATCTTTCTCAGCTTTTATTCATTTTCCTAGCATCCCTTGAATTATTTTCTGCCCCTTTCACCTTTTTTTAAATCATCCGGGGTTTCCTCGCATCACTGGGCATATGTTTGTAACACTGTTACATAATCCCCCGTCCGCTCCACTCGTACCTCCCCCACCTACAAGCAATCCCACTCTACAGCTGAGCAACAGCATGCTGTATAAAGCTGTCACTCTCTTCTCCTGCTCCACCCATCCTTTCACCAGACCCCAGTCACGTTCCAGGCAGGCCTGCATGATTTACTGGGCACTTCTTCCTCTCACCTTGTCTTGGCCTATATAGTTCATGCTGCGATGGAGCTCCCTCCATTATAATCATACTGTTTTGCCAATCGTGCTCCAGCATTTGTAATCCTGGCATGTATTCAGACAGCAGGGCCAAAGAGGCTTCACGAACCTAACAGCATCAACCTGCTGAGTGAAAGCAGCTCACAACAAATGGTCCACTTTGACTCTCTAAACTCTGCCTCATCTTTCTCCTACAAAGTTTTCAGTGCGGATCGTTTTGTCTGACTGGTGACACTTTATCTGCATTTGTAATGTGCTGTCATCACAGAGTAGACAAAGCTTGGTGGTGTAACATCTTTGAAAGCTGCGGTGGGTCTGATGTGACAAGCCTGATCTTTGTCATCCTTCAGCTCTCTCTGCTTTTTCTCTCCCATCGTCTCGGCTACGCCACTGTCTTTGTTGAACCTCTCTCAAACCTGACGCAGTTTCTCATCTTACTTTTTATGAATTATATAATCAGAGCAAAGCGGCTAAAAATAGCATTCAGAGGAAGAGAAAAATACTGAGATGCAGACAGACAGCAGAGAAAACTGCTTTGGCATGGCCAGGTAGTGTGCAGCAAATCTGTCTGGTGTGACAACATAAAACACGATTAATGAAGATTAAAACTTCCAACATCTTTGGAGTCAATCTAATACCAAATAGGAAGCGCTCATACCTAAAACTTCTGTCCTGCATTTGAAATGTGCTTTTACAGCTTGAAAATCAAATGCAGTCTTCGAGCCAACTACAACCAGACTGTTTCCCTTACATTCCTGTCAGCTGAAGAGCTTGTTAAATGCCATCACTAATGACTTTGCCTGCAGTGCATCGCCACGGCTCTCCTGTTTGATATAGGCTATGGCTGTTTGATGCATCTGTCCTCCATCTGCAAAATTCTGTAGTACAAAATGAGTTATACAGCAAATAGTGCAGCAATTTAACTGCCTGTTTTCATATAGATATAAGGCAAAAAATTTTTTAAAAATACCAGAGGAACTGATTTCTCATGGTGAGGATGCAAAAATAGAGCACAAAAGGCACACAAGTTAGATCTATAAGAAAAAAACATGAAAAGCCATGTATTTGTGTTCCATGAATAGAGAACATTAAAGTACACAAGGCCACAAATGATCGTAGATCCTCATTTTAATGTAAGCTCCTGAGACACATTCTGCAGCAGTAGTTTTCTTTGTTTGATTTTGCCTACACTGGATTAAAAAGAAACAGGGGATTAGGACATTTCAGAAGGTCTATACAGTAGGGGATATTTCCCAGGATGCTACAAAGTGTTTTTAATCCATCAGCTAGCTCCAAAAACTAAAAATAGAAAAGATAAAGTAAGCAGCAGGTATGTCCAGTGGTGCTCTGCTTGATTAGATTGTCCCAAAGACAGCGAAAAGTGGGGAGAAAGGGATGATGATGAGGGCAAAGACTCTTAGTGGGTGTTACAAAAAATTTAACTAAAAATCAGCATTTGTTTTTTTTTCCCTGTTTCATCAGTTAAATGATTAGTCAAGTGACAGAAAATTAATTGGTTTAATTATCAAGCAACCACTAATCAGTTATCAAGGATAAATTCTTAATTTTTGCTGGTTGAACCTCTTTGAGTGTGAGGATTCGCATTATTTGCATCACTCTGATTCAGTATCTTTGGGTTCTGGACAGAAAAAGCAGCGACTCTGGCAGTGTAACATCAGGCTCTTGGAGCTTTTTGGGCTTTTTCCACTATTTTGTGACATTTTATAAAACAAATGATAAAACAATCCCTTAAAGGAAACAGCAGCAAAGGAAACAATGACAAAAACAGTTTGCAGCAGTCTTCTGTTTAGTAAATATCTCCTGAAGAAGGCAGAGCTTTGTTCACAAAACCCTCCATATGTAATTTATGCATTATATATCGATTATAACGTCTAAAAGTACCATAATGGCCAAAAGGCATCACTGACATCCAGGGTGTTTGTAGTGAGGATAAAATACAAATAAGAGTACCATATCTGAGCATGTGTAGCCACTTCCACCTCATCTGCTTAAAACATTCATAATGCCACTTAAAATCATCAGTTATTTATTTTTTAATCCCAGTGACAACACTGCTGAATCATACCATTGTGCTAAGTAACTGTACTAAACTCTGGAGGATCCTAATTGGGTAAGACAGATGTGCTCTTTAGAAAACAAGCTTCCTTTTACAGAATAGCCTGGGAGCTACTAACAGTGAGTGCATTTGTGAATGTGCTGGGACTTTTTAAAGAGTATCCTGTGTATGTGTTGCACATGCAACCATCTGGATAAACCTAGATATGCTACCTGGAATACTTCAATAGAATTAGGGACAAACTATAGATACCGCAATACACCGTAGTGCTTCCTCTGTCAACAATTATTGATACACTGGAACCAAATAAATATTTTTATTACTACATGCAGAAACTCTAAATGGTTTCACCTGCTTTATGACTTCTTGGGGTGAATTGATCTATGATTAAAATGCAGTATATATGATAGCACACCCACTCTGAAACCACAGCGCAGTGAATTAATGCATATTTTCTGCTTTGTTTTTGTTTGCTTTTTTAAACACTGTGATGGAAGTACCCAAGATGATTGCCGTGCAATAAATCTTCCAAGTGTTTCAGGCTACAAAAAGGAACTAACAAAAAATAAGAACAAAGTGTGCACAAGGTGAGAAAGCAGGTATGCAAATAAGGCAGAACAACCAGACGAGGTGACAAAGACAAGAGAAAAACATACACTGAGGGTGCACTGAGCAATGACACAGGTGGGAGCAGGGAGCAGGTGGAAACAATCACAAAGAAAGGACAGTTAAGTAAAAGCACAGGAGGCACACAAAAAACAAGCAAATCTGAGGGATACAAAGACAAGGGAACGCTGGGGATCACAGGAAATATGAGCACAAAAAGGAATATCGATGAAAATCCAAACA
This sequence comes from Archocentrus centrarchus, assembly GCF_007364275.1. Taxonomy (NCBI): domain Eukaryota; kingdom Metazoa; phylum Chordata; class Actinopteri; order Cichliformes; family Cichlidae; genus Archocentrus; species Archocentrus centrarchus. The sequence continues at coordinate 10,744,855 of NC_044367.1, read as the reverse complement.
AAGACTGAAATTCAAACCTGGGACCGTGACAGCACTGAATATCACACAGTTGCTGTATCTTGACTATTATTATTATGTGCAACATACTGTGATAGTATCATATCATCACTTGTTATTACTGTTATAATTATTATGCCACCCCAAGATAATGGCCCTGTAAACCCAAGGTGCTTGGTGTGGTGGTGAAAAATACAAGACATCACTGAATACAATTGACAGTAAACCTGGAAAGAATAATAATACTTATGCATGTAAACACACTCACTGGCAATATGGAAATGCATGTAAAGATACAACAGATTAGTCTATAATCTTCCAATAAGACCTTTTCCTTGTGGATGTGGCAGTTGGACATTTTGAGCATGGGATTGAGAAAAGCAAAATGAATGATTACCACAGAGACTGATATTGTATTGAGGCTGGAGCCTGCATAAAAATAAGCTGAAGATAATGCTTAAGGAAGTAGATCACCACAAGCCATTCACATTAGCACATTAATCAACACTAAAATAATGAAAGACGGATGCAAGGATGGGATATGTAAATCATATCTATTAGCTCTCATAGCTGCTGTCAGCAGTAACTATCTGAAAGCACATTCTCACACACTGGTCTAATATATCACAGTGATCTGTTTCTCACACAAGGTTTTAATTTGTTTAGCAGTAGTCAAAATATTACATGCATTATTACTAAAAACACTTTGTTCATATCATTAGTTTATGGAGTTCAGACTCTTCTCTGCGAGCCAGACTCGCTGTTCCTTTACGAACCCCGCAGCATTAGTATTAATGGAAATGTATTCACAGTATCTTTGCAAGCTCACCGAAACAAGACCAGCCTCACTCTGGCAACTATAATCCATAATTCTGGCCGTGGTCCATCAAAAGGGTAACAAGATATTGTGAGTAATAGGAGATGGCCTTTTATTCCTGTGTCCATGGCACCCTCTGGTTACCTCATTAACTCTCACTATCAAAACAAAAAAAAAAAACATGGAGAAAAGATCACGGTGCACAAACAGTAAACAATTTATCAGGTCATTCTTTTCCAGCCAGAGAGTAATTGTGCTTTCTCTCATTGCCCGATTTAGATACTTTCCTGATTATTGTCTCTTACTTACTTACTTATAGGAATTATATTCCAGAAGGACAATTTGGAATGTGAAATAATTTAAAATTTGCAATTTCTACATGACTTGCAATGAATAAAATAGCATAAAAGTAGTTACACTACTTCCCATGTCCTTCTGCTTCAGTAGGTACACTATTAAAAAAGACTGCAAACATTTAATGGCCTGATGCCCAGTCAATAGACAAATAAAATAAATGTTTTAAATATGCATTAATTGAACAAGGTCACATGTTTGTATGTTGAGTATGAATCGGGAGCTTGTGTAAATAAAAGGGCCTTTTTATTGCATTTAAGGCAGTTTCTTGTGTTTACTGCGCATGTTCATGTCACAGTGATGATGAAACTCACATTCAAGGCTAGACCATGAAATAATGACTACACAGAGAAGGCTGCCATGCATCAGAAGTCTTAACACTCCATCCTCCCCCACTTTTGTGAATTTACACCCACAAATGAAATAAAATGCAATAAATTGGGGATTTTTCTGGTTTAAATTGGCGTTTGGAGTTGACTATGTGCATAAGCATGAGCGCTCTGCAAGAGGCTGTGTATTTCCCTGTCATTTCTGGCCATTTGATGAGCAGAAATGTGCTTTTTTGCTTCAATAAATTAAACCCTACTCAAAAGTAATTGGTAATTGGACAGCTACCGTCCACACTATCATTTCAAGATTCAAGAAGTTTACTGTCATGTACACCGCAAAACACTGTGGTTATGCTGAGCAATGAAATTCTTACTTGCGACTGCCTTATTTAACAATTAACCATCACAAAAATAATCTGAACATCAGCCTCTTTTTTTTTTTGCCATGAGGATGATGGGAGTGAGTAAGGCCAAGATCAGTTGAAACTAACTGATTGCTACCTTTACTTTGAATGTATTCATATGAGTGGGTCAGGTTTGTGTGGACAGTATGTGCTCTGCATGTTGGAGATGAAGCTTTGTAGTATAGACCTGTGGGTCTCAAACTTTGGCTCAGACAAGCAGGTGAAAAATATAAGGTGAGACTAAATTGAATTATAATGATTTTTTTTGATGAAAATAAATGTAAAACACATTTTACTAATGCTATTGCATGACCTTTGTTTATTTACTTATTTTTGTTAATGGTACTTTCAGCTGCTCCTTTATTTCCCAAAGGGGTCACTTTAGTGGCTGGATCAGCATATTTGATTTGGCACAGACTTTACGCCGGGTGGCCCTTCCTGGCGTAACACTTGGAGTGCACTAGCTTGTGACCCCTAAGGCTGGGTTTGTGTCTCCTCTCGCTCTTGCGAACGATTTCCCAGGGATCTTTTATGTGTATGGTGAATGTCTCAACCATGTTAATGATTGGTTAAAAAAAACCCAAAAACAATCAAATAAGGGGCTTCTGAAGTGGGGCATGCCAGGAAACATTTGAGAACCACTGGTATGGACAACTTTCCGAGGGTTTTTCTTGGCTTTGGGGTTTGCTTACGAATGAGACCAATCAGCCTACTACACACATAAGCATGATTAGCCTGCAGATAGCAAAAGAGTGTACTTCCTTTCCTAATAGAATTCTACTCATTTTCCTCATATTTGTGGGCATTTGATAAACAGCAATGCTAATGATTTTTCTTTGGCGAGAGCCAAGATTTTTTATATGCAGGAAAAACTCTTGTTTCTGCTGGGGTTTAGCAGGAGCCTCGGGCTCTTAGAGTTTCTGACTTGAATAAAAGCAGTTTGGAACAACAGCAGATATGAGGAAAGAATAACAAATAACAGTTTTTACAAGGCTACTCACTTTAATGATGCGCCTCACAGTACTGCTCTAACTGGAGGTTGTTAACAGTCTCAGGTCTATTCTGTTATCGCCCAGCATCATGTTTATTTACATTTCTAACAAAGCACTACTAAACTGCCTGAAAGGCCAGCCAAAAGAAGGCTAGACTACTTTGCAACACTGTCTGCTCAGTCTTTCATTCATGTGAAAACCTGCCTATTAGCTCTTCCACATTACTTGGAAACCAGTTAAGAGGCTGCAGCGCAAATCAAACCAAGAGGGCGAACTGGCTAATTCCATATAGAATCAGTAGAATCTGACAAAAGTTCCCATCTGATCCCCTCAGAATCAGCTGTACCTTCATACACTGAAAATATTCAGCGTTACAGACCATCTAGGAATACATGATTGGGTTGAAATTTTGCACCTTTTAATTCAGGTTATTATTTTCCAGCAGTTTGAGCCCTCGTAACTTCATAAGTACAGGAGATAACTACATTATTCCCTTTCAAAAGTGCACTTTTGGATAGTCTTTCAATATCTGACTTCTGCTGTGTCAAAAATAATTTTCTGATGTAGTCATTTTTTTAAGACTCGATAAATATTAAATTAGAGACTCTATTTAATCAAGAAATTAAAATCATAATAACTCTGAATGAGTGAGCTCTGTACATGTATGCAACATGTTCAAAGCTCCTGGGAATTTCATTTAACTTCAACATTTTTACTCTCGTCAGGAGCACCACACCCAGTCTGGATAATCGTGATGCCATTAAAATTTTGCATGGCACCATCAAACACACTAAAGTTATTGAACAGAAAACCCAGGTGATTCTGAGGGGTTCAGGTGGGAGGTACTCACTGACTTTTCATGGGATGAGTCAAACAAGTGCTGTAATTAACTTGTGATATAAAAACAAAAATAAATAAATAAATAAAACATTTACAATTTTTCTCACAAATCCACAGCAACAGCATCTAAATTGGATCAAGAAAACCAAGAGAAACAGTATTTGACTTGCAGGTCTCTTTGAGGAAGCTACTTCTCTTTCACAATGAGTTAGTGCAACGTGAGAACTCAGCTCTGAATGTGGCAAGGACTGCTCCTGGTTGTGCCATAGAAGTCATATTCAACGGCAGTATTTAAAAGAGCTTCAGAAGCACTCCTTTGACGCCTTTAAAATGGCTATTACTTAGGATTTAATAAAAGACAGCTTAAGGGAACTGTATAGCTTGCACTGTAAGTATATTCATATCCCTATTTCAAACAGCCTGGCTGCACAAAAAAGCATATGGCCACACTAGAAAAAGTCTAATCTATCTAAATTCTTGCATTTCACACTGAAATAGTTTGATCAAATTTGCAGATTTTACTTTAATTCACAATTTTTATATATGTGTTAGTTTTGCAGATCAAACACCAGAGTCTATCACTCCTCCTGCTAACCATCTGAACTCAAGCACTTTACCCACAGGGCAGCGGAGGGTTAGTATCTCTACTGTCCGATTAATAATGGAGCAGGAGTCCAGCTGACTACCAACACAGTATAAAGCTAGTCATCTCCAGGCCAACCCACGCATGCACACATATGTCAACACAAGTGCAGAAGCATTGGACACAGGTCACTGTTGTGCAGCATGCTGAGGAAGATGAGTGATATGATGATATTATTTCACTGATGATATATTTTGCTGTGCTTTTAATAATAATTTTTAAAAATTGGTTTTCTGGGATGCAGAGGAGAGCTACTAAATCCCTTAGTAGCTCAGTTTTCCAATCCAAGGATTCCTTCAAGGACAGCTATGTTCAAGTGCATTTTTCAGATCCTGCACATAGGTTGACTTGGAAATCCAAGCCAAGCATTCCAAAGAAGAATAGACCTTTATTTTAAAAATAACTGATTCTTAATCTATTGAGCAAAAATGCCAAATATTTTCTCCTAACTGATGAATGGTTTGTTGAAAAGTAGTATCATTTGTGTTTCAAGGTGAGAAATGATTTTAAAGCAAAGCATAAGCATAAACTCAGCGAGACCATTCATTTAGGTTTTGTGATTAATATTAATGTAATGTTTCCAACAAACATGAGCTGGCTGAAGGAGTGGTAGTAGAGTAATCTCCAGTGAGAGTGGTTTTTAAAGGCTACTTGCTTTGCTGGAGTGCCCATGAGCAATACATTGAACCCTCAACAAACTATAGGGATGCTGCTCAGAAGGTGCAAATATCGCATGAACAAGGTGACACCAGCACCAATAATGACAACTCTACATTATCAATGCAAATTCCTGCTTAAAGTCTGGTGCTGTCCACGGTGCTGAAATGCATTTCTGTATTTATATATACATGGAATTACTACCTGATTATATCATCGTTGTGCCCCAGGTAAAATTTCTGCTTGTGTTCCCGGGTGTTGTACACAACTCCCACACCGGCGACGAAATAGACAATTTCCTTGGCGGCGGTGTAGTACAGGTTGTTGCGGCACTGATGTCCCCGGTATCCGTACACCCACTCCAGTCTCAGGTGGCAGTTGGGAGCAGTCCTGTCAGCCATGTCCGCACTTCCGTGTGTGTCTTTCGGTCGCTATCACGTAGGCTTTCTGATGTAGTGTCATTCAACAAAAAGGATTTATTTTAAGCCCGCGAGTCCCATCCGGCTAGTTCCACTGGAAACAACCAGGAGTCAAGAGCAAGCGTTGAAATGAGGCATGTTTGAGGGTCATGTAAATTAAAAGACTCGCTGCCTGGTAAGATAAAAGCCCCCTACCGCTATTTAAGAAACTGATTTCTACGCTGCTGTTTTCATTGAGTCTACTTGTACTTCAGCCCCGGGCTCGCGGTCCTCTTCGAGTCGGGTCAAAGCTCCTGTCAAATCCTACAAAGATGGAGCTGTACTGTTATTCCACAAGCCCCGCCTACAAAGATGACGGAGAAACCCGCCATCCAATCAGATGCTCTGACTCATTCAGGAGGAAAAAAAGCAGGAGAGGACAAGTCCGTCACGACCATCAAACAGCGTTCCAGCTTGTGCTTGACCCTATTTCTGAATATCTTAAATGTAATGTCAGCCTTTATACTCTTAATATGTGATTTTCAAACATAGAGTGTAAAACTTGAATGGACTAAATAATACTAATAATTTTTATTTTTATTATTTAGTCCATTCAAATACACAGTGTTTATTGAAGTGTAGAGTCTGTTCCATGACTCACATAAAGATGTATGAGTAAGCAAGCTCTTTCTTTACAAGCTATTTGCTTGCTAAATTAGACATTTCCACAAAGTTATATTTTTATTTGGAGTCCATTAATTTTGTCTATATTTCTTGTAAATCTGTTTTTTATTGATGGATGGATGGATGGATGGTATTGTAATTTTCAATACAATAGTGACGTCCTATAAATTTTCTTTTCTTTTCTTTTCTTTTCTTTTCTTTTCTTTTCTTTTCTTTTCTTTTCTTTTCTTTTCTTTTCTTTTCTTTTCTTTTCTTTTCTTTTCTTTTCTTTTCTTTTCTTTAGAGGAAACTGCGGCGGTGAAGGACCGCCCCCTCCGCTGTTGCTGAGCGACAGAGGAAGCGTTGCTTTGCCTTCATCGCAGTTCCTCTTAGCAGCTTGCTAAGTGATTTGTACGTCCCCCTGATTGCCAAAAGCAATGGAAGTGACGATGGACCCCTTGTTTCTGGCGTGGAGCTATTTCAGAAGGCGGAAACTTCAACAATGTTCCGACATTTGTACAAAAATATTACAAGACAATCCATACGACCAGGTACCGTGGCGAAGTTAGCAGGGCTAGCCTAGCTTGCTAACGCAGGACAGCTGTACAACCTGCTGCATAATCCCGATTAGTCGAGCCCGTGTAGTTCATAATATCTCACTAACGTAGCATTTCATCGTACTTATTCAGTTTATTATCAGCTTAGTGTCTGTCGCTGGACGTTACCTTGCATTTCACACTTCCTTCCTACCTTGTGTTATGTTCATTCTCCCTTAGCCCCACATTTTATTCACATTTTTCTTAAAATTGTCTTACTCTTCTCTCACTAACTGTTTGCACTCTACCTTAAGGACTCATCCTTGCTTATCTCAGAGGTAACGGTGACTGCACGTGTTTCTGTCTTCTATCATTTCCATCCTTTTTTTGTAGATAGTTTATGTTGTAGATGAAGTATTTTACATGACTGAAAATTGTGTGTGTGTGTCATAGGCTGCATGGAGCTTGAAAACCCGTGCTCTTACAGAGATGGTATACATAGATGAAATTGAGGTTGACCAGGAGGGGATTGCTGAGATGATGCTGGATGAAAGCTCTATTGCTCAAGTTGCACGTAAGTTTAAACTTTTCCTCAGTGTTGCACAGTTAAGTAAATGAATAAGTTAAACATTGCCTGAATGGGTAATCTTTTTTTGATAACACTTAATCTCTGCAAGGACCTGGAACATCACTGAGACTTCCTGGAACAAGTCAGGGTGGAGGTCCCACACCAGCCATCAGGTAACCTTTTCAAGAAAAAAAAGAAAAAAAAAACCCTAAAAAACTAATAAGGCTTTTTTTTGATTAATCTCTGATCACATATTTTGTTCCCTGAAATCTAGGCCCATGACACAGTCAGGGCGCCCTATCACGGGATTTGTGAGACCCAGCACACAGTCAGGGCGTCCTGGGACAATGGAGCAGGCCATCAAAACCCCACGTACTGCAAGCACAGCTCGTCCTGTCACTGCTTCTTCTGGTAGATTCATCCGTTTGGGAACAGTGAGTACTCCTAATGAAATAAAAGCCACATGTGAAACACATTTAACATATTTTTATTAGCCTGTTAGCATTTTTTTCAAGTTAATTTATAGAGCATATATTATCAATTTATTATTTATTGTGTTACACTGAAAACCTGAAATTTTCAGCAGGACCTTTTTTCTTGCTGTTTCCCCAGGCTTCAATGCTAACCAATCCTGATGGACCTTTTATAAACTTGTCTAGACTAAATCTGGCCAAGTATTCCCAAAAACCCAATTTATCCAGGGTAAGACTCGGACTGTCACTTCCAGACACATCAGTTGTTTGTCACTGTGCTTTTCCTGCATGTGTAGTAATTGTTTTCCTCCACAGACACTATTTGAATATATCTTCCATCATGAAAATGATGTGAAAAATGTAAGTGATTGACAAATCTGCACTATAAATAAAATTACAATGCATTAGCTGAAAGGATTGTATGTAATGAAATGTTATATTCCTTGTACAGGCTTTGGATTTAGCTGCTCAAGCTACTGAACATGCACAGTTCAAAGACTGGTGGTGGAAAGTTCAGCTGGGAAAATGTTACTACAGGCAAGTAACGCACCATCATCCAAGTTGTTCAAGAGCAACATTTCTTTAAATTTGCATTTATGTTTGAAATTATGTAGCAATTGCTTTTTCTCTCCTCTGTAGGCTTGGCTTATATAGAGAAGCAGAAAAACAGTTTCGATCAGCCCTCAACCACCAAGAGGTGGTAGATACATATCTCTATCTTGCAAAGGTAGTGATTACTGCCAAGGGTTTGCACATTTTAAGGTACTCTATCTAAAGCAATCTTTTTCATTAAATCACCATCTCTGTTTTCATTTTCCCATAGGTTTATCAGCGTATGGATCAACCAATAACAGCTCTCAGTCTTTTCAAGCAAGGTCTGGACCACTTCCCTGGAGAGGTCACCCTTCTAACAGGAATCGCTCGTATCCATGAGGTACAGTATGTCACTATCATAGTTGTAGTGCTACTAGAGCACACCAGAATGTAGACTGAAGTGTTTTTCATCTGAAAGAACAAAGTAACATAAAACAATAAAACAGTTAATAAAGAAAACAGAATGAAAACAGCACTCATAAAGCAACATAAGAATGAATCAGAACTTAGTTCAGATTAAAAGCCAAAGAATAAAATATATTTTAGAATTTAAAAGAGTCTGATGCCCCTGATGTTAAGGTACAGTTTGTTCTACGATTTAGGTGAAGCTACTGTAAACCTCCGATTTTCTCTATGTTCTAAATCTGGTCTTCGGGACAGTTAGGAGCATATGCTCAGCTCAAGATGAGAAAGGTAAGGAGGTGCCAACCAATGCCATGACTTAAAAACAAAGAAAGAAAAAAAATCTATTTTAAAACTGACCAGCAACCAATATAAGGAAGCTAATATGTGTGATGTGTGGTCTTGCTTGCATGTGTCAGTTAAGAGCAGTGACAGGCTGACACTTGAAAGAAGACTGTTAATAGTCAAGTCTGGACTTAATGAAAAACCTTTTCAAAGTTGCTGAAGCAGAGAAATAGCTTCACCTGTGCAAGTAGTTGAAGTTAAAAGAAGTTAGCTTTAACAACAGCATTTATTTGATTTTCACTCCCAAGATTCTATGCAAGGGGTTTTAATAGATCCTTAAAGTGCTGAGCTTGTGGAAGTAAGGGCTTCCAGTTACAATAATAATGGCTGTTTAACACAAAATCTTAAGGATTTGCCTCAAGGGTCACCATTTGGGAACCACTGGACTATGTAAACTTGCCACTGTAGCTCCATCCATCCATCCAGATGATTAAACTGCCAAAATGAGATTAACTGTCTATAATGTGGTATTTTGACAGGAGATGAACAACATTTCATCAGCTACAGAGTACTACAAAGATGTCCTGAAGCAGGACAACACTCATGTGGAGGCCATAGCCTGCATAGGCAGCAATCACTTCTACACAGATCAACCTGAGATTGCGCTGCGGTTCTATAGGTCAGACAAACCTTTCTGTACAATTTCTGTAAGGTGTTGTTACAGTTTATGGGATGATATTTTATATACCATCTGTGATTTAATATGCTTCACCCTTTGCTAGACGGCTGCTCCAGATGGGAGTGTATAATTGCCAGCTGTACAACAACCTGGGCCTGTGCTGTTTCTACGCCCAGCAGTACGATATGACTCTGTCCTCGTTTGAGAGGGCTCTGGCCCTGGTGGCCAATGATGAAGAGCAGGCTGATGTCTGGTACAACATAGGACACGTGGCTGTAGTGAGTTAACAGAAAATATCCCAGAAATGATTTGTTTCACTTCCATATATGGTTTACAGTTAAAATAATTTGACACTTAGCTAATAGAAATGACAGTCATACAGCATATAATTTAGAGTATGTTCTATGTTTACAGGGAATAGGAGACTTGACGCTGGCCTATCAGTGTTTTAAACTGACCTTGGCATTTAATAATGACCATGCTGAGGCCTACAACAACCTGGCTGTGTTGGAGCTGCGCAAAGGTCATGTTGAACAGGTGAAGACATTGTTGTGAATCACAGCTTTTTTTTAAGCCGCTAAAATATGAGGTATGAAATCATAATGGTCTTTCAAACCTCTAATGTGATGTAACACAGCCCATTATTAGGAAATCACTAAAATATAGTTATTAGTAGTGTCATACAATAATCCAAAGTACAAGGAAACACTAGGAAACATGGAACGAAGAAACACACTACCAAGGAGGGGAACTTGACAAAGGGTCAGGGGAAAACGCAAACAATATATTCACAAGGTAATGACAAAAGTGGGAATAGCTGGGGAGGTCGAGACACCGGAAGCAAAAGTAAAAGCACATCATAAGGAAATCACCAAAATGAAGCAGGAAGTGCTAAACAGGGAAGACATAGACACATGAATGGACTAAACACAGGGGGCTCAATACATAAGGAAGAACACAGAGGGAGGAACTAAACCACAATTTTAGAAATAGAAAGCACATTAAATATACTTACATGGAAAATATACAAGCATCAACATCAGCATAATGCAAACCATGGGTCACAAAATAAGTAACAAAAACTCAAAGTTCCAGAAAACTCAAAAACTGGGTCAAAGTCCCAGGATCATGACCCCAAGAGCTGGGCAATTAAGCAATTTAGCAATGATATCTTGATATGAGACAAGACATCGTGAGATATATGAGATTGTCTTTTTCTAGCAGCACTTGGAGCATGTGCAATCCATCTGCTTCATGATGGTGAAGTGATATAAGGATTGCTCAGATTAAGAAAAATTAAACTGAGAATCTGCAAAATTGTAGTATAGATTTTCATAAAATGCTGCAGTGTCAATGGTTAATTGTTGCCCTGTCTTTAATCCAGTCTAAAGCCTTCCTTCAGACTGCTGCATCACTGGCCCCTCATATGTATGAGCCACACTTCAATCTCTCCATCCTCTCTGAAAAGGTAATTTATCGAAATCCAACCGAGCCCATGACTGATGCAGTGGAGTTAAAGTGACGAGGTGTGATCTCTGTGTGTTTTTGTCTGTGTCCAGATTGGGGACCTTCAGAGCAGCTATAGCGCAGCCCAAAAGTCTGAGGACGCTTTTCCAGAACACGTCGACACTCAGCAGCTTCTCAGGCAACTTCGGCAGCACTTTGCTGTGCTGTGAGCATCCAAACAAATATAAAGTAATAAGTTGTTAGATTAGTTGTACATAGAAATTGACAAAGTGGCATTAGCTTTGATTTGTGTTTATTTATTAACTTCCAGTTTATTAGGTACATCTGCGGAGTAAGCGCTTCAACAGAATGAGTGGTAACCCTTTGAAGGGTATTTTCAAATGTAGTTCTGCACTCCAGTGCTGAAACTTGATGTGATTGTCCATCCTCCTTTTGCAGGCTTGTTACATACAGAATCAACAGTCATTGGTGTTTCTTTGTTCTGTTCTCTGTAAAACTTTAGATCAATAGAGTTTCAAAAGGCTGCAGTTCAAGAAACGTTAGAATTAAAATGAACTGCTTGAGTGTTTTAGTTAAACATCCATACAATCATGAATGGCCCTCACGCAACATGTGACTTTCACAATTCATGCAAAGGTGCGAGTTTTCCTGAAAAACTGGCAATCTAGTGTCCAGACCTGTACAGTAGTAAAGCGTGTACATAGCAAAGGCGAAGGTTTTATTTGTAACAGTTGAAGAATTTACATACATTTTGTAGCTCACTTTATAAATCACATGTATTTCTCACATTTTACCCTTCTTCGCAATTTTGTAGTCTCTTGCAAAAGACATGGCAATAAAAACGTCATTCAAAAGATGCGTCAGTGTCTCAAAGCCAGCCTTAATCCTCTGTTCAAACATTTAAACTAGAGCTAAAAGTTCTTGGTGTCCTCTCACAAATCCATTTCAGGTTCCAGTTGCATGGAGCGTCGTTCCAAGCAAAGAAGGGGTTGTCTTTGGGATACATGGCTGCACAGTCTTCATTATTTTGGTTGTTGGGCTCTCCAGTATTCCAGTATCTGAAACAAGTAATAGATTACATTGTTGAGCTATTATGGGTATTATGTGTGCTCTGACACAGTATATTTAAAAGATGTTATCACAAATGGATGATAGTCACAGCTATACACATATAAGTGTGTGAATTTGCTGTCACATCAATTTGCCATTCCTAAAATCACAATATTTATTATACTTAATATTTTTAGTATATAAGATAGAACATTTACCCCTCAGCTAGTCTCGTCCCATCCAGCCATCTCCATACTCCTTCCACGTCTGCATCTCTCAGACCCATCCAGAAGCCACTGTGGCTCATTGGTCTCAAGGGGTCTTGATAATTTTTTATCAATTCAGCAAGTGCCAGCTGACAGTACAGGAAATATACATGCACATGAAATGACACACAAACATACATGTATGTTAGTATAGAAATGGAACTGACAATTTTGTCCATACATTTCACTGTGTTGTGTCAATGTTGAGTCTTACGTGTTCCTCCCTGCTGTTTATCACCACCAAGTCGCTTCCTTGCCTCTTGCAGAAATTTCTGGCATCCAGCCATGGTTTCCGTGAAATCTCATCAGAGAAAGGGAGGTAGTAACACCATGAGTTAATGAAAGTCCAGCCTGGTAAACAGTGTCTGCAGCCGTCTTCTGTTGATAAAGACAAAAGGAAATATAATATGTGGCTTGTTGGGTGACAGTATTGATGCGTTTATTAAAATGATAAATGTGGAAAAAAAAGCTCTCACTGAGCATTGGCATGTGGGATTTCAACGTTGCTAGTTCCGTTTGAATTTTGTCCATTTGGTTTTCGTAATCGATTTTTCTTCTCTTCAGATGTTCGAGCTCCCACTTGATAATTTGCTGCACCTCAATCTCTTTCGCCAACTCCGTTTTGGCTTTAATGCTGCTTTGGATTGCAGCGTTGTAGGTAACCTGCAGTTTTGCAATCTCAGTGCTGATGTCTGTTACTAAATTGTTCCCATTAGTAAGTCTGTTGTCTGTAAGCAGGGAAGAGGAAGATGTTACAAGTGGAACAGTTTTAACAGTGCAGCTGAAGCAAGAACTTTAATGAAAATATCAATAAGAGCAGTAGCAGACAAAACTCATTTTAAAATATCTCTATATTATCTAGAACCCAAGCAATTTTTAGGTCAATTCTAATATACATTTTATATGTCTTAAAGAAGACTGTTTACACATTTTCCTTTTTTAAATTGTCCCATATTAATGAAGACACACATCCGTTGGTAGCCTGCATCAGAAAGGACATCTGGTGTAAAAATTCTGCCAAGTCAGATATTGTTTTTATTTTTAATACATTTATTTTTGCCTAAATCATTGTATTTTTGTTCAAAATTCAGTTTTTTGTGTTTTCTGAAAACCTAAGAAAAATGACTATTTTAGGAAGGTGACAATATGCTGACCCATCTGCTGTGGTGACCGCTTGTGAATAAAGGAACAGCTGAAAGAAGCTTCTTAACCAAGATACATAGTGAACAGGTATTTACAACTGAATTATCAACTTGTCAGTGCTCTTATATGGATAAATTATGTAACAGAAATACGGTCATTAAATTACGTCAAATCTAATTCGGCATTTCTGTTCTTCAATTTCTTGTTACTTATTGGCCGACATAAAGACAGGGACAATCTGTCAGTATCTGCAATAAACTAATATGTTATAATAAGCCAATAAAGTGGGCTAAATTGATATAATAATTACTGGTGTTATAAATGCATGTATCAAGTATCTATTTTTTTTACTATAACTTTGGTCATATATAGAAAGTTATTAAATGTGTTTTCCTTAATGTTGACGTTAGATGATGGCAGGTTGCTGCTGATCTGTTGTGAATTTTAAGCTCGAACCGGTGGTTCTTGAACTGTGGAATAAGGACAACCAGGTGAAAAAGCGTAGGGAAAATAAACTATGAAGTTCACTGATACTATTGCAGGAACCTTTATTTAAGGTAAATTTTTAACATGAATAATTAATCAAAAGTGTAGGGTGTGAAGCTTTTTCAGCTTGTGGCATGCCAGAAAACGTTTTAGATCAGCTGCCTTAAACCTGAGTTTACTGTTGTTCCTTCTTTGATCACTTGGGGGCAACAGAAACGAGCTTAAACAGCTTGTGAATTTACAACGCTGACACAGAATAGCCTTATACAGTCTATGGAAACAGGCCTTGCATTTACAGGAAAACCAAACCAATGAGTTAAAACTAGTTAAAATGCTCCATAGAGACAGAAGGTGACCAGGTGTTTTTGGTCACATTGGTCTGTCTGTCAGCAGGACAACTTGGAAAATTATGAGCAGATTTCAATAAAAATTTCTGGAATTGTTGGGGGTGGTACAAGGAACAACTGTTTAAATTTTGGTGGTGATCTGGATCACAATCTGGATCCAGGATTTTGTAAAAGGCTTCGTTACCATTGTGAGATAGGGACAATATTCACGGATTTGCATCTAACCTTATGAGGATAAGTCAGAATCCTCTAGAAAGAATCACGGTGCAACGTGATCATAAGTTTTGTCATAAAGCAGTTTTTATTGCATGTCTGACATGTAATGACAATAAATTTATTCTGATTCTGATTCTGAAAGCAAAGTTTGTGCATGAGGAGGATTCCTGATCTTATGATCCAGAATGCTGAAAATTATAGGGTCAAAAAATAACTCCTCTAGCGTAAGAAATAAAGGCAGTGACATGCAACTAACACCAAAAAATAACTGAACCTGATGGAGTATGACAACATTGGGTGGTCTCTATTCCAGCGTGGTATTAGCACATCGAAAATTTGGAGTGGGCAAGGTACGTGCTCTACTGAGTGTCCTTCTAGTTACTTTTACACTACAGTCACAATTTTATAGTAGCCTGAAAGTAAATCAAATCCCTCTTTGCTGTAGATGATTGTTTAACCTCCTGTTGAACTTAGTTTTTTGCTTTAATTTTGTCTCGGTATGATAAAACAGTGATTTGCAGCAGTGACTTACAGTAGACTCCCAGGCCTATATCAGCTGCTAGCAGAATGGCAGCGAGCACTGCCAGGCTCACTGCAAGCACTTTGTAATGATTCAAAGGGGATGCAGACCTCAGTGTGGACAGGGACACTACACAGAGAAGTGGTGAATATCAGAGCCATACACAATACAGTAACAATTAGGCATCACCAAAATGACATGCATGTGGTTGATGACACTGAAGATGTGAGATGATAACTTACAAAAAGTCATGCAAAGCATCTACTTTCTTAGTACAACTTGGTTTAGAGACTAGCTCAGTAATGTGTTTCTGAAAATCTGGCATAGAAGGAACTTATTAAACATGATTCTTTAGTCATCATTCATTTTCGTGTCATTTACCTTGTTGCCGCTCCCGGTTTGAGTAGAAAGGGTGGTCATCTGCACCAGTTTCCTCTGGATAAGTCAGTTTGTTATAAGTACTCTCAAAGTCAGCATTATTTCCTTTGTCATCCATTTTAATTGATGAGATGAGAGCAGTGTAGCAAAGATCGCCCCGGGAGAGATTATTTGTTAGGACGTTGCCCCGCAGGTGTTTGGGCATGTGTGTAACAGTGCAAACAGAAAATCAAGTTCATTTGTTAAACATTTACAGGAGGTAAAGGTCACTTAAACAGCAGTGTTTTCTGATCATCTAGAGATTAGAATCAAAAATATTCTATGAGGATGCATTTTTATTTCATTTAGTCAAGAATGGAGCATCTTAAAATCATTACAGACATTGCGGACATTAAATACGTTCAGTGTTATCAAACAGCTCACTTACAGCAGTGTATTACACGATTGTTCCACATGTCAAGTTGCAGCTAATTTATTTGAGAGATTTTGTAGCATTATTGCTATTATCATTATCCTCATTATTATCCCCTTGTGATTTCCGTTGGCTCCATCTCACAGATCCAGTTCAGCTGTTGGTTGCTACAGTCTACATTATACCATGTCTTTATAGTATCGGTAAAGTAAATAAAAGCAGCACAGTTCTTCTTCTCATTCCCAGTACGGTCGGGCTGTCCGCTTCTCCAGTACCTTGAGTAAAGCACAGTCATTTAGAGAGGAAATTGTTTACAGTGTATTTGTCGGTGATGAATAGAAGTGAGTGTTAAGTGTTTGTGAGATGCTTACAGTGCTTCCGCCTCGGTCACATTGTTAACCCAGACCCACGTTCCCTCTGTCACCACATCAGTGAGGCCGATCCAGTATCCATTCTGCCACCATATACCAGAGCTGCTCACTTTTTGATAGTTGTCGATTATGAGGAGCTAAAAGAAAGCAGACGTCCAATTTGATATTTAAATTATTACAAATTTCTAGTGAGATGCTGTATGTATCATCAAATAAAATTTAAAGGCCCTTTCTGGATCATTTGCTGAGCAAAGGTATCCAACATGAACATGACACATTTGCTACCTAAAGTTAGTCTTTCCCAAGATGTCACATATGTGCTCATAAGAAGTTGTAGAAGTATTTTAATCACATTTTAGCAAGAGTGGTTGAGTAATTTTTCTTATGTTGCCAGTTTAAAGTCAGCAGCCACACAGTCCTATTGACCAGAGATCTAAAGCACTTAAAGTAGAACTAAAGGAACAATTAAACTTAAACTTGTCTGTGGCTTTAAATTTTTTTTTTTTGATCCACCAAAACTATAACATTGAAACAAACCTTAATCTTAATTTAACAGAGAAATACTTTTTATTTTAAATAATTATGAAGATAACTTTCTCCCACACAGTACGCTCAAAAAATAGAACCATGAACGGAACTTTATGGCATTTTAAAACCAGACACAGAGGCATTAAATTGCATTTACTAGAACTCTTTTCACCACAAGAGACTTTGTTTTTGACTGACCTGCTCCTCCAAGCTATTGATCACAAGCAGGTCACCGCCTTGACTAACACAGTGTTCTCTGCTCTCCGTCCAGTTCTTTCTGGAATTTATTTCATGGTGAGAAAAATAATAACACAATGTTTTAAGAAGGATCCATCCTGGTGGGCATCTGCCACAGGTTTCCTCTGTTCCAAGAGAAATTGAAAACCATTTAGTGTCATACAGTAAGTTTTACTGATTCACAGCATGTTGCATGTTCTCATGATCCCAAAGACAGGTTGGAGGTTCAGCTTACCTAAAACGGTTTTATTAGACTGGAGATTTGACTTCTCCATTGTTAGTGTCTCAATTTGTTTCTGAAGGAATTCATTTTGGACCTTTATCTGCTTCACCTGCAGCTTTAGTTGCACCTGGTTGGTGCGCTCTTTCACCAGTGCTGCTTGGGCCTTCAGTTTATCATTGGTGATGCCACTGTGGTTGCGGAGATGGTTCATTTCAATGATCAGGGGTGAAATAGCTGAATCTGTAATCTGAAAGTCTTTGGCTTTGGCACCTGAAAGGTTAAAAAATAAGAAAGCAAATGAGTATCTCTAGTAACAGCAAAGACTGTATATAAAAGATGGCTCTAATCATAGTGACGTCACCCATTGGTTTCCAAATAGCCTTTTGGCTATTACCATTTTCTTCTTTTTTTAAAGCAGATTTGTTAGCAAATTACATCTATAGACTGTATGGCCATGTCACAGTTACAGATACACCAGCTAACTAGTGTTAATACAGTATACATACAAGAAACTATATATACAAGAAACTATCCAAAGAACAACACTCACCAAAACGTAGGTACAAAGTCCTAAGATGTGGCATAATATTAATCACATTGTAAGTCATATTATTTTTCAGATAATTTAATAAAAAGGCAACAACATCACAAACACGGGTAAAAGGTTCAGTGACTGGAATTGGAGGTGAGGCCAATGAGAGCTCTAGCAGCCTAGTCAGTCACTAGCTATACCCTAGATAATGACCAGCTTTTAGACTTAATGCCATTTAAATTTTCACTACTGCTGGGGAAGTGTTTGCAGGAAAGTCGGCAACTTCCATGCAAACTACTAGTGACCGCTGCAAGCTGATAGCGACCAAAACAATTGCAGTTATTTTTGGTGCAGCACCACATACAGTACCAGTCAAAATTTTGGACACACTTTCCCATTCAAATGAATAGGAAAGTGTGGTTTATATGGCCACACTATGCAAGTTTGTGGCATTGGAAAACAGCTGAAAGTGGCTTTCAGTTCCCTGTCAAGCTGTGGGATGACTGCTTATGCAGCACTTTCTATAGCACTTGTTCTTGAATGTCTGGATCTGTCTTTTACTCAGTAGAATAATTTAGAGTGGGGATCACCAATAATGTCCACAGGTTGCTATGATAATGATGAGTTTCTTATTTGAGATGAGGCCACAGGCTTACTTAGATCTCTTGTTAAGATGACATTATGAAAATAGACCCCAACTATTGAAAGCCTAATCTCTATTTTTAAGATTAGGCTTAAAAAAAAACTTTTTGATCAAGCTTATAGTTAGGGCTGGATCAGGTGACCCTGAACCAGCCCTTAGTTATGCTGCTATAGGCCTAGGCTCCTGGGGGGTTCCCACAATGCATTGTTTCTTTTCATTCACCTTATTTACTTTGTTTATACTCCACTCTGCATTTAATCATTAATTGTTATTAGTCTCTGGCTCTCTTCCACAGCATGTCTTTTGTCCTGTCTCTCTCCCCTCAGCCCAACCGATCGCAGCTGATGTCTGCCCCTCCCTGAGCCTGGTTCTGCCGGAGGTTTCTTCCTTTTAAAAGGGAGTTTTTTCTTCTCACTGTCGCCAAGTGCTTGCTCATAGGGGGTCGTTTTGACTGTTCGGTTTTCTCTGTATTATTGTAGGGTCTTTACTCACAGTACAAAGCGCCTTGAGGCGACTGTTTGTTGTGATTTGGCGCTATATAAATAAAATTGAATTGAATTGAATTGAAAACCCTCCACCTCTTTTGAGTTTTTGTCTGTTTAGCATGGTGTGGCTTGCCACCTGCTTGCAGGATTTTACTTTTCTCTGACTTCTGCTGCAACCTTTGTCTGATGGATGAGGTCTTGAAACTCTTACTTCCTGGCTCCCATGGGAGTAAAATCATCAGCAAAGTGGGCATCAGTTGATGGTTATGGATGGTTGGAAGACAGATATTGTCTCTGGTGTGTTGTTCAGTAAGATTTTTAACAACAGGAATGAGGAGCATTGCTATAAAGTCTTAATCATGTAGATGAGATGACTTTCAGTGTTCTTGTTCCTCATCACTTGTTGAAGCTGTCATACCAGAATAAACCTTGCTAGGCAGTTTAAGTTGTAGTAGACTGTATCTTTGCAGGTGGTTTTTGATTAGATTTTGATTAGATTAGAATTTGATCTGAATTCAAGCTGTTCTTTTAGCTTCATTTTAGTGTTAAGGAAATCAGTTTCCTGTGAGCTCTCATACTCACAGTAAATCCCAATGACAACAGCAGCTATCAGCAGAGCAGCGTTCAGCAGGCTCAGACTCAGTATAACCAGTCGGTGGTGTGGAAACGCAGGTTTACTTCCACCTGCAAGCAGACCTTGAAAATCTCAGTTAAAATCTTAACATTTTCTGTCTTCAGTAAATAAAATAAATCAAATATGGACAACTATAACGAGAACTTTCTGCTGTCTAAAGGTTTACAGAGCATTGTGTTATATAGTTTTAAACAATGTAACATACACAGATTTTAAATGTTTTACATGTATTTGAAGTCAAAGTCAGTAAATGAGTGAAGGTTTCACAGGGTCAAGTTTCACAGAGGAGGAAGTAAAGTGGTGGTGTATAAAAAAAAAAGCAGAACAAAGTTAAACTGCATTGAATTTGGTTGTAAAGTGAGCTGTACCTTGTCCAAATGTTTGACGATGAGAAAACGAATTCCCATCTGTGCTGAAATCTTGAGAAATCTTTTCAAATGACATTTTCTCCTCAGGCTCTGACAGTGATTTTAAGTCCTTGATTGTACTGGTGCAGGTAGTGCTTATTGATCTGTTTGCCTCTCCTGCATGTACCAGTGATAAGGTGTGTGTGTGTGTGTGTGTGTGTGTGTGTGTGTGTGTGTGTGTGTGTGTGTGTGTGTGTGTGTGTGTGTGTGTGTGTGTGTGTGTGTTTGAACCCTGGTCTACATGTTGGTGTAATGCTTTTGTGTGTGGATTTTACAAGAATTTGATAATTTTGCTGTACAAAGAGGTTTATTTTAAAATTAAAATGATAACATACTGTGTATGTTACCATACAGTGCTGTAACACTACATTTCTATTTAAATTATACACAGTTTATTAAAATTTTGGTGATATTCTTTCCTTCTGTTCTTTTGAAGAAGGAAATTATTACAGTTCATTGTAAAACTTAGAAACAAACCAAATAACCCTTTTTATAGATATTAGCAGCTAATTACAGGTTATATAAAATGCTTTATAGTGCTTTTGTCTGGCCGCCCCCCCCTCAGCCCCAGCCGGTCACAGCAGATGACTGCCCCTCCCTGGTTCTGCTGGAGGTTTCTTCCTGTTAAAAGGGAGTTTTTCCTTCCTGTTGCCAAGTAGTATAGTTTTGATTGTTGTTTTTTTTTCTGTAAAAGTATTGTAGGGTCTTTACCTTACAATATAAAGTGTATATATATATATATATATATGTGTAGGCAAAGTTTCTCAAAAAAATTCAAATTCACTTCATGGAAAATTTCCGTGCTGCCTACAAATTCCCATGAACTGGTGAACCCAAACTTTCACATCCATTTTTTCCCCACATATGTGTTTATTTATTAAAATTACAAAGACAAACAATTCAAATTCTTAAATGTCCACTGCAGAAAAAAGCATAAGCACAGCAAAAATAAAATAAATAAAAAAAAAACAGCAAATCGGTGGATCCACATTGCCCTTTAGTATGTTCATTGTTTTATTGTTTGTTCTACTGGAGGATTTAACATCATTTATCTGATTCTGCATTTTTATCATGATTGTGTTTTTCTGAATACAAACCAAGCTGGCTATAAGCTGTAATCTCTAACTTCTTTAGAAAGAATTTCCTCACACACCTGTAAAGTAATTTGAATGTTAACTGCGCTGCTGTAGACTCAGCATATGAAGCAAGGACTGCTAATAGTTCATGGTTAAAAATGAGATCAAGAGTGCAGGGAGTTTATCTTGGTTCCATTTCACATATCCAGTGTAACTTCTGCACGTTGCATCTTCCATCATAGCGGGTCTTCCAGGGAATAAAGGAGGAATAAACTGCAACCCCACAATTTTCTCCTTGATAGTCATTGTTTGGTTCTCCATCCATCCAGTACCTAAGAAAAATCCAAATGAATATCTATCATATAAATATTATCTACCGATTTCATCATGGCATCATGTATCATCAACTACAACTTACAATCATCTATAATAATTAGTATAAAAATAAGAAGAGATCATTGCTGCTGTTCTCACCTTTGTTCCACCTCTGTCACATTGTTAATCCACACCCACGTCCCCTCAATCTCTATGTCGGTGATTCCAATCCAGAATCCGTTATGCCAATGAACAGAACTGCTTTTCATATTTTCGATGCTGTTACTCACAAATTTCTATATGAGCACAAAAAACATAAAAGAAAATTTTCAGATGTCATAATTATAAGGGCCAACATACAAAATAACCATTTTCAGTTCATAGCTCTGTCAGTCATTAGGCTACTTTTGGCCTACGCTTAAAAATCTCAGCAGCTTTGTTTTATTTTTTTATCCATCCATCCATTTATTACACTTATCCTTTTGATCAATGATCCCCTGTGTGCTTGTGGACATTTGCCCATCTGTAAAATCTGTCAGAATTTGTTTTCCCATCACCTGTTCCTTATGTTTATTGACATTAAGCAGTTGCTTGCTTGAATGCATGCTTGAATTATTTGAATTTTTTGTTTTAATGTTTCTCTTTTATTTATTTATTTATTGACTGCTTGTAGTTTGATTGTTGGATATCTTCTCTTCTATTTAATGGTGATCCAGCAAGAACAGCTGTTTCTTTGATAACATCTAAATAAAAAATAAAATGCATAACAAAAGATACTCCATAATATGCATATATATATAATGAGCATTTTAGCAGAGTTTAAATCCACACTGTTCACTCTCTGTGGCCTCCAGTGCGTTTGTAGACTGTGTTTGTGTCCTAGCTTGTTTTCAACCCACCTGCTCTTCCTGGTCATCAATCACAACCAGGTCAGATCCACGACTAACACAGTCTGCTCTGCTGTCATGCCAGTTCTTTTTGACAGTAGAGGACTCGGCGTAAGAAAAGAAATAGCAGGAAGAGTTGAAAAGAATCCATCCAGGGAGGCAGCTATCACAAGACCCCTCTGAGAGAAACAAAGCATTTCTGTCCTCTTGGATTCTTTATTCTAGGTTCAAAGGTTAAAAGAAAGCTTGTAAACTAAAATACAGCCATCTCACCTAAAGCTGATATGTTGGACTGCAAGTTTGCCTTCTCCATTCGCAGAGCTTCCACCTGTTTCTGATAACCATCACTGATGTTCTTCAGCTTCTCAATTTTCACCTTTATTTCTTCATGGTTTTTGATCGCTCTCTCTAACACCTTCTTGGCCTCCTCTTCAGCTTCGATCACGTCGCTGTGATTGCTTCGGAGAAAGTCTAACTCAGTGAACACCTGAGTTACAGCTGGGTGGGAAATGTGCAAGGAGCCCTCTTTGACTTTGGTGCCTAAGAAATGTACCAAAAACTCAACGAATGAAATCAAAGTCACATTTCAGCATACTGGAAAACAATTCTTACACTGGTTTGTTAACCTCAGAACAATGTATGATATTTGATACATGATTTTTTGAGAGTTTTGGAGACTTTTACGTCATTTAATTTTTTTCACCATGAAAAACCTAAATAAATTGCACAATAGGTTTTTAAAGAATAAATTGCACATAAAATGCCAGATGTAGCAAATATGATACAAATTAAAACTCATTTAATATTTTTTTTAATTTGTCAGAAGGTTCAATAAACACAAAAAAATCTGTAAATTATTTCATGGTTCACGCTATAAGGGGGAAGAACAATGTAAATTTACTATCATAATTTTTGTTTTTATTTATTTTTGAGGAACCAATGTAGAAGTGAAATTTCACAGAAAAGAAAGGGAAATG
Organism: Archocentrus centrarchus; assembly: GCF_007364275.1. Taxonomy (NCBI): domain Eukaryota; kingdom Metazoa; phylum Chordata; class Actinopteri; order Cichliformes; family Cichlidae; genus Archocentrus; species Archocentrus centrarchus. The sequence continues at coordinate 10,721,624 of NC_044367.1, read as the reverse complement.
AAACTTCCTGCAAACTTTCATGCTCACACTTATTTCCAATAACAACAGCCGTTATCAGCAGCACAGCGTTCAGCAGACCCAAGAACAGTATAATCAGTCGGTGCTTTGGAAAAGTTGATCCACCTGCAATAAATGAACATAAAAATGTTGTAATTTCTCTGTTTTCTTTCAGCTCCACCTGCTCTGTGGGCATACCAGAACAATAAAAGTGAGCTGAAACTGCTGATAGCTGAAATGAGTTTGTGGTCAAGCCACAGAAAAACTACATGTTTGCTACTGACGTACAGCAGCCCGAGAAATGTGTATGATGTGGCTTACACAAATGCAGCTTCTTACAGGAAACCACAGAAACACCCTGATTTAGCAAACAAAGCAACCTTCAGCTGCTCTCTTTTTCACAAGGGGTCACCACTGCAGATTGCTCTGCATATTTCATTTAAAAGATGCCCTTCTTGGCACAACCCCAAAGGGATCTGTGTCTCCTCCTGGGATAAAACTCAGGATCTTTTATTTGTTAGTCTAATGTGTAAACCATTACACTATGGAGATTTAAATTTCATTTGAACTAATGTTCTTTCAGCAACACTGAAATAGAAACAACACTAACTTGAGTAAAACTACCTGGGAAAAAAATAAAGGTCATACCTTGTTTAAATATTTCATAGGAAGGCTCGTCTTTGTCAGTTGTTTTTCTCTGTGGATTCTCCATGACTGCAGTGTTGGTTGTACTGCCCCCTGATCTGTGTGACTTCTCGTTTATACCCCGAAGATGCTGACTTTGAAAACTTAATGTTTGCTGTGGGTGTGTTAGTCCTGCAATGAAACATCAGACGCTTCAGCCAGTGCCCATTATTTGTCACACACACACTGTACAGATGTGGTTGACATTCAAATATTAACATACTGTGCAATAAAACTGTGACTGATGCTGTGCACGTAAATCTATGTTACACCTGCTGGATCACTAAATTTCTCCATTCTGTTCAAATTGTACTGTTACAATTTGATATTAGTACACTCAGAAATGGGTTGATATGTAAATACACAACGCATTAAAAAATTTCAGATTTCTGTGACTTCTGCAAATGTGATCTTCTGTTTTATTCGATTTCTTGCTGACTTTTAGGGATTGTTGGTCTGATCATTTTTTTTTTTAAAGCCTTACTTAGCATTAAATCAGTTTAATGTGGAACGTGATCATCTTTTCCATTATCCCAAGAAATAGCCAAATTGCTGCTGTTACTTAACATTTACCTGTATATAAACATAATGAAATTTGCCAAATTTACTAGCTGATCTTTAACTGAAACTCTGAACATAATCTGCTCCAAGAGTTTTAGTTTTTATTCGCTCAGCTGCAGACTCGGTGCTGTTTAAGGGATTCAGAGTAAAGATTAAACATAAAAACTGTCATGTCCTGGGCCGGTGGCCCAGTGTTATGTTTTCTTGGTGTTTGTTATTTTCTCGGTTTCTATGTTGTCGTCTTGTTCCACATGTTTTCCTGGTGTCTAGTCTGCGTCTGCGTCTTTGTCTCCCCCTTCTGGCTTCCTGTTTTACTTTGATGGTCGTCTGTTCCTTGTCTTCAGTTTTGCTTTCCCCCCGTTAGGGTAATCATAATCACCTGTGTGCCCACCTGTTTCCTCTTCCCTCATCAGCCCCTCTGTGTATTTAAGTCTTGTGTTTCCCATGCTCCTGGTCGCGTCGTTGATGTTGTGTGCCCGTGTGTTCCTGTGCTCCCTGTGGTTCCCCTTCGTCTCCCTTCTGAACGGTTTTTGTATTGTTTTTCCCTACTTTAATAAATGCCTTTAAGTTATGCCCATCTCCGGAGTCCTGCATGTTTGTCCTTCCTCGTCCGTTTCCTCCCCGGCCATGACAGAACGACGCGACCATACTAAAGACCTGGCTAGCTCCGGCTACTTCAACGGCACTCGTCTGGCGCTGGGGGGCCCAGCATTTCAGAACAGTGCCCGTCAGCGTCCTTCATCTGCGGCTCCGCTCACTGGCTTCCCCCTTCCACTGCAGTCGCGGCGGCCACGGAGGAGGGGGAGTTCCCGGCAGCATCGGTGGGGGGCCCCCCCAGACCCGAGCGGTATAACGCCGCGGATATTGTCACAGCGTCATGCGCAAACTACCGTCTCTGTGAGTAAGACTGACTCCAGTATCACAACCGTTTGGGATAAGGGGCTTTCTCACACCACCAGCTGCCAGCCAGATCTCTCTTGGCTACCCGCCGATGTAGAGATAATCGATTCTCCCCTGATGGTGGACATTTTGGAGGCAGAAACTCATGCATCTCGGCCCAACAGAACAAAACAACCCACTAACAAGGACAGACGTTCACAGGACCCCCGCTGCTTTTCCCCTCCCTGAGGTGGCAAAGCAGACCATCATTCGGTGGGTGGACTCGTTGGTCTTTGAGCTGCTGTCTGACCCATGCGAGATTGAGCAAAAAGCTATCACAGCCAAACTGCAAGGGCTAGTGTGTGACCATCCTTGGCTGCTGGACTCTCTGCATGGGCTCGTGAAAGACTTTGTCATCACCACCCTTCATCCACAGCCAGCGCCACAGACCTCAGCTGTAGCTCCAGCCTTCTCGTCTCCCCAGTCAGCTGTAGCGCCAGCTCCTCCTCAGTCGCAGTGTTCCCAGACACCTGTAGCTCCAGCTCCTCCTCAGTCGCAGTCTCAGACCCCTCAGTTAGCTCCAGCTCCCTCTGCTCACCCTGCTCCCGCTCCCTTGGCTCCAGCTCCCCCTGCACCCGTACCTGTTCCGCGGGTGGGGGCAGCCACGGACGGGCTGACCTCTGCACCCGTACCTGTTCCGCGGGTGGGGGCAGCCACGGACGGGCTGACCTCTGCACCCGTACCTGTTCCGCGGGTGGGGGCAGCCACGGACGGGCTGACCTCTGCACCCGTACCTGTTCCGCGGGTGGGGGCAGCCACGGACGGGCTGACCTCTGCACCCGTTCCTGTTCCGCGGGTGGGGGCAACCAGGTCCAAGCCTTCGCATCGGTTTTCAGCGTTAGCGGCAGCAGCAGGGTCTCCCTCAGCCTCAGCTCTCCCTAGCTCTCAGGCTGCCTCCACGCAGTCAGCGCTCCCTAGCTCTCAGTCTGTCTCCACGCAGTCAGCTCTCCCTAGCTCTCAGTCTGTCTCCACGCAGTCAGCTCTCCCTAGCTCTCAGTCAGTTTCCACGCAGTCAGCTCTCTCTAGCTCTCAGTCAGTTTCCACGCAGTCAGCTCTCTCTAGCTCTCAGTCAGTCTCCACGCAGTCAGTCTCCACGCAGCCAGCTCTCTCTAGCTCTCAGTCAGTCTCCACGCAGCCAGCAGCTCTCCCTCGCCCTCAGTCAGCTCTAGCTCCAGGCGCTCTCCCTCGCCCTCAGTCAGCTCTAGCTCCAGTCGCTCTCCCTCGCCCTCAGTCAGCTCTAGCTCCAGTCGCTCTCCCTCGCCCTCAGTCAGCTCTAGCTCCAGTCGCTCTCCCTCGCCCTCAGTCAGCTCTAGCTCCAGTCGCTCTCCCTCGCCCTCAGTCAGCTCTAGCTCCAGTCGCTCTCCCTCGCCCTCAGTCAGCTCTAGCTCCAGTCGCTCTCCCTCGCCCTCAGTCAGCTCTAGCTCCAGTCGCTCTTCCTTGGTCCCCAGTGTCAGCAGTTTCAGTGCCCTCTCAGTCAGTTCCCTCAGCTCCTGCCCTCTCTAGCTCGCAGCCTACTCCCACGCAGTCTGCCCTCTCTAGCTCGCAGTCTGCTCTTTCTGTCTCCCGGCCTGCTTCCACGCAGCCAGTCGTCTCCCGGCCTGCTTCCACGCAGCCAGTCGTCTCCCGGCCTGCTTCCACGCAGCCAGTCGTCTCCCGGCCTGCTTCCACGCAGCCAGTCGTCTCCCGGCCTGCTTCCACGCAGCCAGTCGTCTCCCGGCCTGCTTCCACGCAGCCAGTCGTCTCCCGGCCTGCTTCCACGCAGCCAGTCGTCTCCCGGCCTGCTTCCACGCAGCCAGTCGTCTCCCGGCCTGCTTCCACGCAGCCAGTCGTCTCCCGGCCTGCTTCCACGCAGCCAGTCGTCTCCCGGCCTGCTTCCACGCAGCCAGTCGTCTCCCGGCCTGCTTCCACGCAGCCAGTCGTCTCCCGGCCTGCTTCCACGCAGCCAGTCGTCTCCCGGCCTGCTTCCACGCAGCCAGTCGTCTCCCGGCCTGCTTCCACGCAGCCAGTCGTCTCCCGGCCTGCTTCCACGCAGCCAGTCGTCTCCCGGCCTGCTTCCACGCAGCCAGTCGTCTCCCGGCCTGCTTCCACGCAGCCAGTCGTCTCCCGGCCTGCTTCCACGCAGCCAGTCGTCTCCGCCTGCTTCCACGCACTCAGCTTCCCCAGGGTCAGCTCCCACGCACTCAGCTTCCCCAGGGTCAGCTCCCACGCACTCAGCTTCCCCAGGGTCAGCTCCCACGCACTCAGCTTCCCCAGGGTCAGCTCCCACGCACTCAGCTTCTTTGTCTCAGCCCCGGTCTCTCCCGTCGACTGCTGTTGAGTCTCTGGTCTCTGAGTCAGAGTCCCAGTTAACTCCCATGTCGCCATCATCCTCACCATCAGACTCACCCGCACTATGCCTTGCAAAGCAGCCCCAGCCTGCGCATCCAGTGTTCGAGCATCCGGAGAGTCCTGCTCAGTCCGAGCCTCCAGGGGGTCCCGCTCAGTCCGAGCCGCCAGGGGGTCCCGCTCAGTCCGAGCCGCCGGAGTCTTCGGAGTGTTCCGCTCAGTCCGAGCCGATGGGGGTCTCCGCTCAGTCCGGGCCAGGGGGTCCCGCTCAGTCCGAGCGCCCCGCGCCAGAGGGCCCCGCTCAGTCCGAGCCGGTGGGGGTCTCCGCTCAGTCCGAGCGCTCCGCGCCAGAGGGTCCCGCTCAGTCCGAGCCGATGGGGGTCTCCGCTCAGTCCGAGCCGATGGGGGTCTCCGCTCAGTCCGAGCGCTCCGCGCCAGAGGGTCCCGCTCAGTCCGAGCGCTCCGCGCCAGAGGGTCCCGCTCAGTCCGAGCGCTCCGCGCACGAGGGTCCCGCTCAGTCCGAGCCGATGGGGGTCTCCGCTCAGTCCGAGCGCTCCGCGCCAGGGGGTCCCGCTCAGTCCGAGCGCTCCGCGCCAGAGGGTCCCGCTCAGTCCGAGCCGATGGGGGTCTCCGCTCACTCCGCGCCAGGGGGTCCCGCTCAGTCCGAGCGCCCCGCGCCAGAGGGCCCCGCTCAGTCCGAGCCGGTGGGGGTCTCTGCTCAGTCCGAGCGCTCCACGTCGCCCGAGGGTTCCCCACCAGAGCCCGGGGTCGCCCGTCTCCACCGCCGCATGCCCCGCGGTCGGCCTCCAGTGTCTGCTCCCCGTCGCTGCCGCCGCATGCCCCGCGGTCAGCCTCCAGTGACCCCTCCTCGTCGCTGCCGCCGCTGGGAGCGCGGTCGGCCTCCAGTGACTCCTCCTCGTCGTCGCCGCCGCCGCTGGGAGCGCGGTCGGCCTCCAGTGACTCCTCCTCGCCGCCGCTGGGAGCGCGGTCGGCCTCCAGTCCTGTCTCGTCGTCGCCGCCGCTGGGAGCGCGGTCGACCTCCTTGAACTGTGTGTATTTTTGTTTTGGTTTTCACATGGACTCCCCTGAACTGTCTGTTTTCCGCCTTGGATGTCCCAGCAGACCTCCTGAACTGTTTTGCCTCTTCGCCTGGGTTTTGTTTCGACTGTTTTCCCCCTGCCGATTGCTGTTTTTGGTTTGTTTTTGCTCTTGGTCGGGGCGTTTCCTTGCACTGTTTCCGGCCTTGTGCCGTCGCCTTTTGTTCTGGTTCCTGTGTTTTTGTTTTTGTTTTTCTGACCCTTGTTAACCCCCAAGATTGTTTCGGTTTTTTTTTTTTTTTGGTTGCCTTCTGTCTTTTTTGGGGTGTCTGTTCCGGCTCTTGCCGTTGATTTTTGGTTCTGCTCTGTGGTTCTGTTTTGGGTTCCTGTGTTTTGTGTTGTTTGGTCCCTCCGTCCTGGTCCCCCACCTCCCGCCCTGGTCTGGGTTTGGTTTTTCTTTTGTTTGTGGCCGTCGGGGGCCGGCCTTTGAGGGGGGGGTACTGTCATGTCCTGGGCCGGTGGCCCAGTGTTATGTTTTCTTGGTGTTTGTTATTTTCTCGGTTTCTATGTTGTCGTCTTGTTCCACATGTTTTCCTGGTGTCTAGTCTGCGTCTGCGTCGTTGTCTCCCCCTTCTGGCTTCCTGTTTTACTTTGATGGGCGTCTGTTCCTTGTCTTCAGTTTTGCTTTCCCCCCGTTAGGGTAATCATAATCACCTGTGTGCCCACCTGTTTCCTCTTCCCTCATCAGCCCCTCTGTGTATTTAAGTCTTGTGTTTCCCATGCTCCTGGTCACGTCGTTGATGTTGTGTGCCCGTGTGTTCCTGTGCTCCCTGTGGTTCCCCTTCGTCTCCCTTCTGAATGGTTTTTGTATTGTTTTTCCCTACTTTAATAAATGCCTTTAAGTTATGCCCATCTCCGGAGTCCTGCATGTTTGTCCTTCCTCGTCCGTTTCCTCCCCGGCCATGACAAAAACAGAACTCCAACATTTTATTTTTGCCATATAAATTGGAACAACTTTAGTGAGTTCCTCTGTGTTTGTGGACATTTGCCCATTTAGGCCAAATCTGTTATCAATGGGTCAAAATTTGTGCAATACCTTATCTTATGCATGTTATGCATATTCTTTATTTAGATGTTGTAATCAAAGAAACAGCTGTTCTTCCTGGATCACAATTAAATACAACACATCCAACAATCAAACTACAAGCAGTTAACAAATAAATTAAAAAGAAATATAAAACAAACAAACAAAAAAAAAAAAATAATTCAAGCACAAACAGCAAACAGCATGCTACCATCTGCGCATTGTCGATAAACATAAGGAACAGGTGATGGGAAAATGTTACCTTGCAGGAATGACCCACTGATGACAGAGTTTACCTAAAACACACAACCACACAGGAGATCATTAAAGTCACCCTCACATACATCTCTGCCACTTCTGACTGCCACCAGTTCCTCTCTTGGCACCCTATCATATACTTTCTCCAGATCTCGAGACCCTCTGACCTTCTCTACACTTCTTCAGCAACACTCTCAAAGCAAACATCACATCTGTAGTGCTCTAATTAAATGAAGATTTACTACACAAATGTCCACTTTTGTCTTGTCTTTGGGTTTAAACTATGTTTTCCTAGTTCTGTACATGTAAACAAACTTAAAAAAATAAACTTTGTTTTATATATTTATAACATATGTAATATAAGCATATTATATGTATCATTTTACCATTTTACCACATAATGCCAGTTACTAGTGGCTTTCATTTATGTATTTGTGTATTGATGTTTTTGATGTATTTATGTATTTTGGGTGTTATGGCTAGCTGTGTGGCAGGCAGGATAGGACCCTCGAATGCAGATTCATTGAGTGGAACTGAACTTAAAGGTGGTTTATTAGGGGATTGGCAAGAATCAATAAACACAGCTATACCGGAGCTCGACGGGTACCAGAACTAAATACAAAACAATGGAGCAGGGTGACACACAGCAAGGAAACACTGACGGTGACCAGGCAAAGAACAGACACAGACTGAGGGCTTAAATACAGACACAGGATAACGAGAGGATCGGGAACAGGAGGAGACGTGGCTGGGAATAATTAAACAGGACAAGACCAGGAAGTAAACTAAATACAAGGCAGACTGTCAAAGTTAAACAGGAAACAAGTAGGCATGGGACTGAGATGCACACTTGCCACAAGAGTGGGAATAAAACTAAATACAAAACACATGAGGTAAGGTACATGACACAGAGGAAGAAAACAGACACTAGAACACAGAGACGCAGGGGAGACAAGAACAAAGGGAACCGGTAATGCAATATAAATAACAGAATTCAGAAAACAGTAACAAAGAATCCTAACAATAAGTAAATATAGAAACACAGTGAAAACAGAAACTTAAAGAACAAACAAGAAAGCACTGGACATGCGGCCCAGGGCCATGACAAACTGTGGGGCAAAAAAAAAAAAAAAAATCATTCTAAATTCCACAAAAGCAAAGCTTGACAGGAATAATGGACATTTTCTATTGTTTTACAATTATGTTTTATCAATTATGTAGCACTGATGACTTGGACACGCTCCTTGATTTCTCATAGGTCAGATTAGTCACATCCTGTGTATCAGGAGTTTAAATGTTGCATCCGGAGATTAACAACAACTATTTTACTTCCCTTTACTCAGAAGTCAAATTTCTCCCCAAAATTCAAGAATTCTGCAGAAGTGGGCTGTATTGACACAGTGCCAGATTGTTGCTCACAAGCACTTTCACATGACTCATATTAATTGAAGAGTGAGAATGGAGAATGGAGGTCACTGTAAGTCAATCTGACTGTGTGCTGTGAGCAGAATCTCCTGAAATTTTGCAAATCAGCAACTCGTTTCTTAGAACCCAGACACTGAACGTTGTCAGCTGTTTAAACCAAAAAATGTCATGGTCCTGGATCTGTTACCCAGCATGTTGAGTTTTTGGACTTTGTGGTTTTCTTTATTTAATTATTCTTCATGACTTGTGGGTTATTTAAAGTTATATTTGCTTTGTGTATTTCTAGTGTTGGTTTTGTTCCTGGTTCTCGGTGGATTTAGAGTTTAGTTTCCCTCTGTGTTCCCTTCCTCTTTTGTCTGGTCACATGTGTTTCACTCTTTTATGTGTACTGTGTTATTGTATTTCCTCAGTGTGCCTGCATCGCTTTCTGTGTTAAGTCTGCGTTTCTGTTTCCATGTCTACTTCCTGTTTTACGTTGGCAGTTTTTATTATTGTATATTTATTTATTTTTATTTTTTTTTTTAAAGCTTAAGCAACACAGGATATTTCTTGGGAAAATGGAAAGTGTTACACATCTTTTAGAGCAGTAAGCACATTCGCATCCCCTCTGTCAAGAAAATAAATGTTAAGTCCAGCTATATCAAAAATTATTTCCAAATGTTCTCACTTCTCTTTTTTTTCATATATTGCTGATTTAACTGAAATTGAATGTTTTGTCGAAACAGGGTGGTGCCTACCACCTTACTGCTCAAATCTACCAGCATATGGCAGTTTCAACCGAACAGTGAGAATGGAGGTGAGGAGAGAACCTGTAAGTAATTTCAGCGGTGGATTTGAGACACACATGTGTGAAGAACACGTGTACGATGAAGAGCCTCCTCCTTACCTTCAGTCTAACAGGCACCAAGGTACAGTATTTTTCTCATCATAAACATTTAGAGCATATACTCAGCTGGTAAGTACATTGCATTACATTACACCTTCATAAAAAGTGCCACATATTATTGTCTGGAAAGTTCCGTGCAGTTCCAGCCATTGGGCTATCAATGCATTTCTTCTCTGTTTAGCGTCCATGTTCACTGTGAGATCTGGGAGACGTAACAGAATGGCTGCAGTGAGCCTGGTGCTTCTTGCTGTGGTTCTGCTGATACTTGATGTTGGTCTGGGAGTTCATTGTAAGTCAGTTTGAGTATGTGCAGTGCACAGAATCATTTTCACTGTCTAATAATGAGTTTACTTTTTACAGTTTACAAACCACTGTGCCAGAGCCCAGATAGCAAACTCAGCTGTCCAAAGTCAAAACACAAATTAATTAATGTAAATGTAAATCTGAATACCTGTGGGGGGGGAAAAAGAGCCATATTTTGCAGGTTTTGAACAATGTAACTGATTATCAGAATGGTTCCTGTTTGATTTACTGTCTGTGTTTATTCTTTCACTCTACTCCTGCTAAAATAATCTGAAGAAATGTTGGAAATGTAATAAAATTTCAAGATAAAACAGTCAGATGATCTTTCTCTTTAGAGACTGCATTGTATCTGTGCTCATCATACTCAGTCAAACTGTCTGAAAGATATTCTTGTTCCTGATTATGGGAAGTCATTTACATTAATAATTTCATTGGTGTTTTTGTTTCTTCTTATTTGAAAGCTTGAGGCTCAGATCAGTAGATAATATTAAGATATAAACATATAACATGGACCAAAATATGCACATTTTGTTAAGCCCTAATCTGCGAGTGAATAATGTTACTTAAAAATGATTAAAAGAAAAAAAAGGAAGTAGAATTAAGCCTTTGTTACAGTAACACTGTCTTTAACGTTTGCAGACAGCGAACTCACAGATACTCACCTCACGCTCGATGATACCAAACGCATCAGCAAACAGTTGGCCGGCCTACAGGACACTTACAAGGCTGCAGTAGAAACCATGAAGGATGCCAGGAAGCAGCTGGACAGTGAGACGAGCCGTCAGACACAAACAAACTGGGCGCTTGAACATCAGACAAAAAGAAGCAATGACTACAAAAGTCAGATTGAAACAATCACAAAGGAAATTGAAACCATGAGGTCACACTTACGAGTGATTAGTGAGACCCGTTTTACCATTTCTGTATATCATAAAATTGTAAAAGCATAATGGTTTGTTTTATAGTTTTCTATAATGGTGTTATTATCTTTGGCAACAGGCGATGGCTGCAAACACTGTCCTGCAGGATGGATCTTCATGAACTCTGTATGTTACTACTTCTCCTTGAAATCAGATCAAATGAAAACTTGGAAAGAATCCAGAGAATTCTGTCAGCTGCAAGGAGGAGATCTTATAATCATAAACAGCAAAGACGAAGAGGTTAGTTCATATTTCTGTGCAGCTCTGTTCACACCGATTCGTAAATATTCATTTATTCATTTATTTATTGTTAGAACTCAACAGTAAATTACTTGATGAATCATCACGATGCCCGGCGTCAGACTCGTGACCTGTTCGATGAGGACCTCTACGATTTCTATGGAGAAATGCACAACATCTATTGGCAGTTACATAACAGGCACTTTTATGAAGAAGAAGAAGAAGAAGAGATTGAGCCAGTCCCAGTGGGCTTCTGGATTGGACTGAGAGGTTTCCAAGAGGAAGGAACTTGGAAATGGTGGGATGGAACATTTCTTACTGAAGGGTAAGAGTTTAATATGTTACACAATGTGAAACTAAATCAGCAGTCAGTTGTACTTGTAGGAAACGCTCATTTACTAACATTACCTTCTCCCCAAGAATAAAGAATGTGAATAACATTAAAAGATGATAAATGTGGACTGAATGAAAGCAAATACACTCTCTGTAGAATAACCTGTCATTTGCTTCAGATACTGGAGCGATGGAGAACCGAATGATACCAACAATGAAAACTGTGCAGCAGTGTATCCCAGAGAAAACTTCTTCAAGACCTGGAATGATGTTAGATGTGATGCCCAAATGAAATGGATTTGTGAAAAAGCGCCAGTATCCATGAGCTAAAATTTCTGCAGTGAGGCATGCAAACTTACGTACAGTTTGTACATGTTACTGTTTCACAGATCTCTGTAAGCGTTTAATAAATTACTAACACTTGAATAAACAGGGTTCATATGTCTTTTCCAGTGTCAAATTCAAGCACCTTTTAAACACTTTCAAGGTCCATTTTCAAGATTTTCCAGCTCATTAAGACTGGGATACATATTTATACAAATCTCAGAATTATTTCACATTTTTTTTAATCACATTAAAAAAGATGTATTATGCCATAAGTCACTTGACAGAAAACAAGAACTACTGATAGTTAATTCTGGAAACTTTGGTCTCCAGATTGTGAGCAAATCCGGTTTAAAACAGCTCTTTATGTTGCTGCCACAGTGTAACTTGGTCTAACGCAGTAACCTGAGCTATCCATCAAAGTGACCAATCTCATTTTTTAATTACATTAATATATTAACCTGAACTATCCATCAAAGTGACCAATCACATCAGGCTCCATAGGCTTCGCCCAAATGGTCAAATTTCAAGGGCTTAGAGCCATAGGGGCGTAAGTGACATTTCATCAACTTTAGAGGAGAGCCAAAGCAAGAAAAAAAGACCATAGTTTGCTCTTACTTTGTATACACAGACCAGTATCTCCTCTCTGACTCCCACCACCCTCTAGAACACAAACGTGGGGTGAAGAGAACCCTACAACACTGGGCAGAAAGCATTCCCTCTAAGGCAGAAGGGAAACAAAAGGAACACACACATATTAAGAAAGCCTTCAAAACATGTGGTTACCACAACTGGGCTTTCATCAAATCAGCCAAGATGCACAGGAAAGAAGGTCAAACACAAACTAGGGAGAATAAGAATGACAGGAGGAACAACATTGTCATCCCTTATGTGGCAGGCTTGTCAGAGAAACTCAGAAGAATTTTCTCCAAGCATGACATCCCAGTATACTTCAAACCAAGTCACACCCTAAGGCAAAAACTGGTTCATCCCAAAGACAAACCCCCCAAACACAAGATCAGCGATGTAATGTATGCTGTCCAGTGCAGTGAAGAGTGCTCAGACCTCTACATTGGAGAAACCAAACAGCCTCTTCACAAACGAATGGCACAACACAGAAGAGCCACCTCGACAGGACAAGACTCAGCTGTACATCTGCATCTGAAGGAGAAAGGGCACTCTTTTGAGGATGCCAGTCTTCACATTTTTGACAGGGAAGACAGATGGTTTGAAAGAGGAGTGAAAGAAGCCATCTATGTCCAATGTGAACAATCATCATTGAACAGAGGAGGTGGATTACGTCACCAACTTTCCCCCTCTTACAGTGCTGTCCTGAGCTCCCTTCCCAGACGTCTCAACCCCCATTCGCACCTTTGTTCCAGTGACCTCAATAGGCCACATGAAATAATGGAGCAAAGTCCTATATTGGTTTCAAACTGAAACCACTGATTGAAATGACTCACACCTCCCTTCACACCTTGGCACATGTGTTTAAGCACATGAACAATAGACATAGACATAGACAAACTTTATTGTCATTCAAAATTGCACCATACAGTGCGCATTAGAACGAGAATTCGTTGCTATAGGCTCGGATTAAATTTGGAGGAACTGCAGCAGTGATGTACAAAGAGAAAATTACTAAATAAATAACCTAGTTAAAAATAGAGTATATGTATATACATACACACACATATACATATATACACACACACACATACATATTTACATATTTAAGTATAAATCTATCTTCATATGTATATCATACACATATACATACTATAATATATAGATAGATACACAATAATAATATATAAGATACAAGATATGTTGCATAAAAAAGTGTTTCCCTGGAGCTCCATAGAATAGAGCCACCAGGAAGATTGGAGCAGCATTTTAATTTGAGTTCAACAGTCTGATGGCATACAGGAAGAAGCTGTTTTTAAATCTGGCTGTTCTGCTTTGAAGACTGCGGAGCCTTCTTCCAGAGGCCAGCAGGGAGAACAGCCCGTGGTGGGGGTGTGAGGGATCTTTGTAAATGTTTTGAGCTCTGGACAGGCAGCGGCTTTTAGCAATGTCTTGTATTCGGAGGAGGGGGGTCCCAATGATTTTCTCTGCTGTCCTCACCACCCTCTGCAGGGACTTCCAGTCTGAGGTGCTGCAGGCACCTGCCCAGACAGAGATGCAGCTGGTCAGCAGGCTCTCTATCGTGCTCCTGTAGAAAGTGGTGAGGATCAGAGGAGGGAGATGTGCCCTTCTCAACCACCGAAAGAAGTGCATGCGCTGCTGAGCTCTTTTGACCAGAGCTTCAATATGGGTGGACCAGGTCAAAGAGTCTGTTATCTGTACCCCCAGGAACTTGGTTGTATTGACTCTTTCCACTGCAGTGTGATTGATGAGAAGCGGTGCATGGTTTTGCCGGCTCCTCCTGAAGTCTATGATGATCTCCTTGGTTTTATTTACATTCAGGGCCAGGTTGTTGGTGTGACACCAGCTGACAAGGTGGTTCACCTCAGCTCTGTAGTCCATGTCATTGTCATTCTGGATAAGGCCCACTACCGTTGTGTCATCTGCAAATTTCACAATGTGAGTGGTAGTGGACCTGGCAGAGCAGTCATGGGTCATCAGGGTGAACAACAGTGGGCTCAGGACGCAGCCCTGAGGGGAGCCAGTGCTCAGGGATATGACGCTGGAGATGTTATTGCCCACCCGTACCGACTGAGGTCTATTTGTGAGGAAGTCCAGCAGCCAGTTACACAGGGGGGTGCTGAAGCCAAGTTTGCTCACTAGGTGCTGTGGAATGATGGTATTGAATGCTGAGCTGAAGTCCAGGAATAGCATTCTCACATGTGCATTTTTCCTCTCCAGATGTTCTAAGCTCAGGTGGACTGCAGAGGAGATAGCATCCTCTGTGGAGCGATTTGGGCGGTAGGCAAACTGGTATGGGTCGAATGTGGGAGGGAGCCTGGAGGTAATGTGGTCCTTTACCAGCCTCTCAAAGCACTTCATTATGATTGGGGTGAGTGCTACAGGCCGGTAGTCATCGAGGGAGGAGATTGTGGGCTTTTTGGGCAACGGTATGATTGTGGCGGCCTTCAGGCATGTTGGTACCACAGCCTGACTCAGCAATGTGTTAAAGATGTCTGTGAAAACCTCCGCCAGCTGATCAGCACATTCCTTTAGTACCCGTCCTGGTATGTTGTCGGGGCCTGCTGCTTTCCGAGTGTTCACTCTCCTCAATGTTCTCCAGACATCTGCTGTGTGTAGACAGAGTGTCTTCTCATTGGGCAGAGGAGTAGACTTCCTCACAGGGGTGGTATTGAGTGCTTCAAACCTCCCAAAGTGGTTGTTCAGTTCATTGAGAAAGTTTATGTTGCTCTCACAGGGGGGTGGAGTAGCTTTGTAGTCTGTGATTTTCTGGATGCCTTGCCACATACGTCTGATGTTTGTCGGTTGCTGGAAGAAATCTTGTACTTTCTGACCATAAGTACGTTTTGCAATTCTTATGGCTCGGTTCAGCTTAGCTCTAGCAGTTCTAAGTGCCATCACATCACCAGATTTAAAAGCGCTGTTCCGTGCTTTCAGCATTGCACGTACCTCACTGGTCATCCAAGGTTTCTCGTTGGCTTGTGTAACAATGTTTCTAGTCACACTAACATCCTCTATGCACTTCTCATTCTTTGAGGTCAGCTGTTAATGTTGCTGAACCTAGACCTGACCAACTGCAGCAAACCCAGATCATAGCACTGCTCCCACAGGCTTGTACAGTAGGCATTAGGCATGATGGGTGCATCACTTCACCTGCCTCTTTTCTTACCCTGATGCGCCCATCACCCTGGAACAGGGTAAATCTGGACTCATCAACCCGCAAGACCTTCTTCCATTGCTCCAGAGTCCAATCTTTATGCTTCCTTGCAAATTGAAGCCTTTTTTTCTGGTTAGCCTCACTGATTTTTTTAAGGCTGCACAGCTGTTCAGTCCCAATCCCTTGAGTTCCCTTCACATTGTGCATGTGGAAATGCTCTTACTTTCACTATTAAACATAGCGTGCTACTCTTGTTTTTCTTCAATTTGATTTCACCAAACGTATAAGTGATCGCCGATCACGATCATTCAGGATTTTTTTCTGGCCACATTTCTTCCTCGAAGACAATGGGTCCCCACTCTCCTTCCAGTTTTTAATAATGCGTTGGACAAGCTCTTGTGCTGCTGCTTTTGGCGGAAGTTTCTCCTTTTGGGACTGTTCGACTGATTTTAGTCGCCGACCAGGAATATTCTGTTATTGGAGGTGCTGTTAGTGCACCAGAGGGTGGCTAGCGCTTGTTGCCACCCCAAGTCTGTTTGTCAAAATGTTCATCTGTTCTTATGTTTATTTTCTTATATCCCCCCTTCCCTGTCTATGACTGGCCTTGTGGATCTGGCCCACTCGTCGCTGTCTTAAGGAATGTGTCACCTCGCGTCTATATGTTGGATACAAATTCCATGATGACAAGTCAGAAAACCCTCACCTTGATGACCTGGAACGTGAAGGGCCTCAATCATCCCATTAAGAGGAAGAAAATAATGACTTTCATTAAAACCAGAAAAGCTGATGTGGTTTTCCTACAGGAGACGCATTTGTTGCCCCTAGAGTCGGAGAGACTCTGCCGAGACTTGGTGGGTCAGGTATTTTACTCATGTGGTAGCAGACAAAGCAGAGGGGTAGCAACACTTATTCACAAACAGTTACAGTTTAAAGCTACTCGGGTGGTTAAGGACGAGGACGGACGAGTACTAATAATCCTAGCGGAGATTCAGGGCCACAGCATGGTATTGACCAACATCTATGCCCCAAACACTGATAATTTGACATTCTTTGGACAACTAGAGTGCAGAATTAGCGATATGGGTGATTATCCGGTTTTAATGGCGGGTGACTGTAACATGGTTATGGATGGAACATTGGACCGAAGCACCCCTGTGCAGCGTCTTTCTGGTCTGGTTTCAGTTCTTTTTAAAATGAGTAAGGCCTTAGGCTTAACTGATGTTTGGAGGCTGCTTAATCCCTCTACGAGAGATTAAACTTTTTACTCTGCCGTTCATAACACTTGGTCCAGGATAGATTAATTTTTCATGTCAAACTCCGTTATCTCCTCAGCTATATCCTGCTCAATTGGTAGTATACTCCTCTCTGACCATGCCCCAGTTATTTTACACCTAAGCCCATTCAGTAACTTTCCTAGATCTCTAAGATGGAGGCTAAATTCGAGCCTACTGCAGGACGCTGACTTTCTGAACTCCCTAAGAGCTCAAATCAACTTATTTATAGAGACCAATCTCAGCACAGCCCCCACTGCTGGTGTAGCTTGGGAAGCCCTAAAAGCACATATCAGAGGGTTTCTTATACAACATGCCTCATACAAAAAGAAAACCACATTTGCCAAACAGCTAACCCTGGAGAGAGAGGTTGCTACACCGGAAGCGTCCTTTAAGACAGATGCAAGCCCTACAAACCTGACTCGTCTAACAAGACTGAAGTACAAACTCAATTTGATCCTTACCCAGAGAGCAGAATTCTCCCTTTTTCATGCTAGGCAGAAGCATTTCGAGGATGGGGATAAACCTGGCAAGTTTCTGGCTAGATACATCAAACAAAAGGAGGCACAAACTATTATACCTGCAGTCAGAATGCAGGACAACACGGTAGTGACAAACCCCACCAAAGTGAACGAGGTGTTTAGAAACTACTATATGCAGCTCTATTCCTCAGAACTGCAGGCGAGCCCGCAGGAAACTGACAGCTTTATTTCACAGCTAGATCTCCCAACCCTCTCAGAATCACAGATTGAATCTTTGGACACTCCAATTTTAAAGGAAGAGATTATAAATGCAATTAAAAACATCCCAGCAAATAAAGCACCAGGTTTAGATTGGTTTACAATTGAATTTTATAGAGATTTTGCTGAGGAACTCTCTCCCTTACTCCTCCAGATGTTTGATGAGGCTCTAAATAGGGGTAGCTTGCCAGCAACATTATCAGAGGCGGTTATCACCCTTGTCCTAAAAAAAAGACAAAGACCCACTAGACTGTAAAAGCTACAGGCCAATAAGCCTGATAAATTGTGATTGCAAGATCTTAGCTAAGGTAATAGCGACCAGATTGGACAAGGTTATGACTAGCCTTGTACACCCCGACCAGGTTGGATTCATCCACATACGAAACTCTTCTGATAACACTAGAAGGCTAATTAATATCACGTGGACAGCCCAAAATAAACTTTCAGCTGGTGACCTTTCCCCCGCCATGGCTCTCTCCCTGGACACAGAAAAGGCGTTTGACAGGGTGGAGTGACGCTATCTGTTCAGTGTATTAGAAACATATGGCTTCGGCCCAAAATATATTAGCTGGATCAAGCTGCTTTACGTTAACCCTAGGGCTTTTGTATTAACAAATCGCATTATATCGCAGCCTTTCGACCTACACACAGGGACAAGGCAAGGCTACCCACTGAGCCCACTGCTTTTTACACTAGCCTTGGAACCTCTGGCAGCAAGAATACGTAGGGATCCAGATTTCCCAGGTATTCAAATCAATAATGTGAATCATAAGCTGTTACTTTATGCAGACGATGCTCTTGTCTTGGTTTCACGACCGGAACGCTCCCTGCCTGCCCTTTTAAAAATTGTTAGTTCATTCTCCAACATATCTGGATATAAAGTTAACTGGTCAAAATCTGAAGCGTTACCCCTGACAGCTCAGGAGACTTTAGTTGGCCTAGAGCAGGCATTAAATATCTGGGAATTATATTTCCCCATTCCTTGGCTTATATAATTCAGGATAATTTTGAACCTTTACTTAATAAATTTAAATCTGATATAGCCCGATGGTCCCCACTATTTCTTTCCCTATGGGGCAAAGTTAATATAATCAAAATGAATTGTGCCCAGAAATTTAATTACCTATTGCAGGCACTCCCACTTAAAATTACACCAAAATACTTTTTTTTTTTTTTTTTTTTTAAAGCCTGTCATGTCTGGTAGATCTTGCAAGCAGAACTGTGATCTGAATGCGTTGTTGTGCCAAACATATTTGCTATTTCAAGATGAGCTCTATAGGTTCTCAATAGGCTCTTCTTGTTGATGTTTTAACCCTTTATTTTATTTATCTGAGTTATTTTTCCACATACTATGTAACAGCCAGAGCTGACAGGCTGAAGAAGAGGAAAATAAAGAGAAGAAAAAAGGAAAGAGAAAGGGAGCAAAAAAAAAGGGGAAAGAGCACAAGTCTATTAATCAGATAGTTCATCACTTTAACATATAAAAAAATACTATCAATACTTGCAAAAATAAATTTGTGTGTGAAAAACAAAACTAACAAAGCATGTTACGCACACCAACAATTTTGTTGAGTTGTGATTGAGTGGGCGTTTGTGTCTGTGTCATGTTTGTGTCTGTGTCATGGAACGTACTTACCAATGAGGGCAAAACGCTGCAGCTCCACCCATCAGAAGCCAGAGGCAGGTATGGAAAGCCCCCGGAAACCCAGGCCACCAGCAGCCCACCAAGAGCCAGGAAGACCCCCGGCCACTCAGTCCAAAGACAACCGCACACCTACCCCAGCAGACGGGAGAGGGTGGTCTCAGACGGAGCCCCCCCAGTCGAGGAGCAAGGGCTCCAGGGAACCCAAGGCGATGAGAAGCCAGCCCCCCCCCAGCGGCCAGCCCCCTGCACTGGCCGGCGGCAGGGCCCCCGGGCCCACGGCACCCAAGGACCGCCCGACCCTCCACAGAGCCCCCCCCCACGCCGAAGAAGCCAACGCAGCCCCGCACCGCACCCCCAAGGGGGGCAGGCCAGCACCCACGCCAGAACACCCAGCCCCACCCAGGAACCCCGAGGCACCCCCATCCCAGGGGGGTAGGGGGGAGGAGGCAACCAGCAAGGAGCGGCCAGGAGGCAAGGCACAAGGCCCAGACCCAGGTCCAGCCATACATACAAACACACCCAGACACCCGTGTACACATTTATACACAGATACTCATACATGCCCATACATACTTACCCACACACAGATATGCCATACATACACATTCACTCACCCACCCATACTCACGGAGACGGTGACAAATACACAAAGACACACATTCATCCATAGCTACCCACCCTCTGAAGGCGGGGCAAGTGGAAACCACCCCAGGGCCAACAGCGACCCCAGGACGCCACCAGCCCGGTCCCCAAGGAACCACCCGACCCCCACCCCGGGCGAGACGCAAGAAATCGGGGTGTAAGATGACCCATCCACCCCTCCTCCTCCCCAACTTGTAGGTCTATGTGTTAATGTTTGTGAGTGAATGAGGTGTATAGGGTGCAGTTAAAATTGAGGGGACAGTTATGCCACAAGCGCCAACTGTTGGTCGTCAGTGCTTGCCCACACTGCCCCCCAAAACCCTCCATGTCTAAAGTGCAAATAAAATTTGGAGACAGACAGTGACGAGGATCCGAGTGGGGCCACCTCAGCGGCCCATCTCATCAACCTCTGAGTAACATGCCTGCCCCAAAGGTCCTATGTGTATCAGGTTGTAAGTGTGTATGTGTTGTGAGTTATAATGACTAAAGTGCAATTAAAACGGAGAGGCAAGTGGTGGTGCAGCTCTCCACGTGGCCTCTCCATCCTACATCTGTGAGTGATGTGTATTCTGTGTGTGTGTGTGTGTATGGGGAGGGGGAGGGGGGGGGGGGGGGGGGCATATGACCAGGAAGAATCCTGGAAGAAGAGAGCCAGCTGTCCGCTGGCTCAATAGGCACCCCGACCTCCCACACCCCAGCACAGGGCAGGGGGAGGTGAGCCCGGGGCCGCGGTGACAGCATCCCGGAGCACTGCAGCACCCGAGGTTGGCGCCCTCGCCCCCACTGCAGAGGGCGGCCCGCTCCCCCTAGATGCCCATTCACTCAACAATAGACACAAACAGGCGACAGGACATACTGGCCTGGGCATGGAAATGCAGTGCCCAGTCCCCCCCCAACCACCCCACCGCGGCCCCATCCCCCACCCCACCCCCCTGCAATGCAGGCACCCCAGGGCCCCAAAAGCGTAGACCAGACATCCCGACGTCAGGCCAACCCACCCCACCCGGCAGCGCGGCCGGGACAGCAGAGGCCCCCCCCCGCGCCAGGGGGGGCCCACCGGGAGCCGGCGCGGCCCCAGTGCCGGGGCCCCAGACCCCAGCCCCCAAGCCATACAGGGAAGGCCAGCCAACCGACCGAGGGCCGGCACCACCCCCCCAAGCACCCCGCCCACACCCCAGGACCGAAGGCAGCACCATCCAAGCCCCCACCACCATCAACCAGGACAGGCACACAGACATCACCAGAAGGTCGCCCCAGGACTCCAGTCTCAGGAGGCTACCAGCACCAAAATACTTTAATCAATTTGACAGACTATGCAACCAATTCATTTGGAACAATAAGTGCCCCAGAATTAAGCTCAGAAAACTGCAACGACCAGAGGGCTTGGGTAGCCTTGGTGTCCCAAATTTGCTATTCTACTACTATACATTTAGTTTGAGGCATATGATTCACTGGGCATTGCTGCCAGAATGAGCTCCCCCGTGGCACAGCCTTGAAAGTACTCTCTGCTCTCCACTCCCCCTGAAGTATATACATACCACTAAACTTTCACCAGAGTTACAGACCCACCCAGTCTTTTCAGCTCTGCAGGAGGTGTGGAGAAAAGTGGCATTGCTGCTAAACTTTAACCCATACCTCCATACTGAAGCTTCTATATGGCTTAATCCCAGACTTTGTATTGGTAAATCTCCAATTCTCTGGAAACTGTGGATCCAAAGAGGGCCTATATGATGGAGGGATTCTTAAGTCCTTTAATGCGCTTAAAATACAATTTCAGCTCCCAGAAAGCCAGTTCTGGAGGTACCTACAACTTTGTCATTTACTACTTGGAATTTATGGATCTCCAGCCACACCTCCTGCAACTGTAGATTGTCTTTCCCACATTAGGAAAATCTCGTAGGGACAGCATGTGGTCTCTAAATATTACTCCATGTTGGTAAAGGATATGGTCAAAGGGCTCCCCGCTTTGCGATCAACCTGGGAAATCAATCTTGGTATGGCCTTCACAGATCAGGACTGGAAAATGACAGTTCAAAATATTAAAAAAAATGTCCAGGGAATTCAAAACAAGATTGATACAATTCAAACTATTGCATAGAATATACTGGTCGCCACATAAATTGCATAGAGCCACCCTTATACAGTCACCTAAATGCTGGCGATGTCAGGCTGAGACAGGCACACTGATTCACATGCTATGGAAATGCCCTGATGTCCAAGACTTCTGGTATGCAATTTATAAATATGTCAAATTGATTATACAAGAAGAAATCCAGTTTTCTCCCAGATTGTTCATTCTGTGGGACCCGTCCCTCCTTAAACATTTGCCATCCAACACTGCTGAATGGGTCCAGACTGCATTAATGCTGGGGCGCAAACTGATTATCTCTCAGTGGAAGGCCACCTCTATCCCACCCATTACTCTATGGTATAATCAACTAGGCAGATTAGCTGCATTGGAGCACCTTTCATACAGATTACTAAATAGAATGGAGCTTTTCCACCTTAAATGGGACCCATACCTACTTAGACTGCAGGGGCCAAATTAAGAATCGTGAGGGTGGAGGCACGAAGCCCCAGTGCTGTTCGATTTGATGGCGACGAGTGGGATACGTAGTATAACCCACATAAATAAAAGCTGGCCAAACTGTGTTACAAAATATCTTAATGTGAACACCCCCCCCAATTTAGTTATTTACTTTACTTTCTTATCCTCCCCCCTTTTTTTCTTCTTTCTTTCTGTCTACTGTTTAGTGTGTGCTCTCCATTACTCTCACTGTGCTGATGTAATTGCTGGTGGATTTTGCCTATACAGAGAATGGACTGTTGTAATGAAAATTCAATAAACTGTTAATCATAAAAAAATATGCGTTGGACAGTTCTTAACCCAATTTTAGTAGTTTCTGCAATCTCCTTAGATGTTTTCTCTGCTTGATGCATGCCAATGATTTGACCCTTCTCAACCAGACTGACATCTTTTCCACGACCACGCGATGTGTCTTTCGACATGGTTGTTTAAGAAATGAGAAGCAACTTATTGGACCAGTTGAGGTTAAATAACTTGTTGCCAGCTGAAAGATAATCGCCATGCAGTAATTATCCAATAGGAGGCTCGTACCTATTTGCTTAGTTAAATCCAGGTGGCAACTTTTTTTTTGGCCAGGCAGTGTATCTCAGTCTGAACTACTGATCTGAACCTCAAGCTTTCAAATAAGAATAAAATAAACAAAAACACCACAGAAATTATTAACTTACATGACTTCTCATAATCAGGAACAACAAGAATATTCTTCAGAAAATTTGATTGAGTATGAAACAGTTAATTATCTTTGTGTACTCCAGGTCTAATGTAATATGAGCCCAGACACAATGCAGTCTCTAAAGAAAAAGAGTATATGACTGTTTTATCTTGAAATATTAAATAACAGTAAATCAAAAAGGAACCATTCTGATTATCAGTTTAAAATATTTAAAATTTAGCTCTTTTTCACAAGTATTTATACAGTACCAGTCAAAAGTTTGGATGCACTTACCCATGGGTCAGTGTGTCCAAATGTTTGACTGGTACTGTATTTATATTCATTTATTTTTTGGCTTTGGACAGCTGAGTTTGCTATCTGGGCTCTAACACAGTGATTTTTAAATTGCAAAAAGCAAACTCTTTATTTGACAAAGTGATTCTGTGCGCTGCACATAATCAAACTGACTTACAATGAACTCCCAGGCCAATGTCAAGTATCAGCAGAACCATAGCAAGAAGCACCAGGCTCACTGCAGCCAGTCTGTAACATCTCCCAGATCTCACAGTGAACATGGACACTAAACAGAGAAGAAACGAGCTGACAGCCTAAAGGCTGGAATTCTCTCTTTGCGTCCATTCTCACCGTTCAGTCGATATTCGCAAGTTCATTTGAGCAATAAGATGGTAGGCAGTGTCCTGTTTTGACACAACTGTTGGTTAGTCTGTTAAGCTGGAATCTGTGAAAAAGGAGAAGTGAGTAAAATGAAAATAATCGTTTTACATTTTTGGATTTAACATTTATTTTCCTGAAAATGAGGATGTGAATATGCTGACCACTCTTATAAAAATTAAGTCAAAGTCTGTGCCATTTACAGTGCTGGTAACACTCTTCAGGCTAAAGTTTTCCAATCGGGCTACTTAGAAAAACAAGTATAAAAAAATAGTAATTTCCAAGGCACGGTTCTTTCAGTCACTGAGCCACTTAATGCTTGAATTAATTTTAAAAAATGTAATTTTAATGTTTGTTGTGTAATTTTCAGATATGTACTGTTGTATTTAATGGTGACTCAGGAAGAATAATTGCTGCTTTGTTTAATACAAATAAGTATAATAGGTAACACTTTATAATTCAACCTGTGATAATGCTTAAAATAAGATATTTTACCTCTTAAATCTACACTAATCACTTTGTGTGTCTTCTAGAACGTTTTTCTTTTTCTCTTGCTGATTTATTTATTTTTTTTGTAGCAGACTGCTTCTACAAACATTTGTGAAAGAATGGGTCGGCTTCAGGAGCTCAGTGAATTCTAGCAAGGCACTGTGACAAGAATCACAGCTCACATTAATTTCTACTGTGAGCTCCAGTAGATTTTCTTTCTGTGCAGGCTGTGATCAGCTGCCGCTGCTCCGAGGTTTACTGCTCTTTGTGGATTTACAGTTTCATGAGCTGCTACTACTGTCTTTATACTGACAGTATGCAGCTGGTATAAAGGCTGAATTCAGTGAATGAGTCTAAGCATCATCAACTTAAATTCAAACTCATCTCTGCTACAGTTGATGTAACCTGTGACCAGAAACACCACAGCTGCTGTACACCAGACAGCACAGAGCTTTACTGTAAATTCACTGCAGTACAGCAGTTGCATTTTCATGCAACCTGTGAATAATACAGAGTTAGTATATTTCAGTTTGTTTTGCAGGACGTTTCACACTATGAAAAAACATCAACTTCACATTATATACAGATCCAAGATCTGATTTTAAAATGTAGGCTTTAAATTTCTTATTCATCAGATGTCCCTGAGCAGTCCTTGCCTTTAAATCTAACCTCTCTTCTTCCTCTCCTGTCCTCTTCCTTACATCTTTCTCCATCTCTGAGTGAACTTCTCTCATTCTTTTCTCTCCCTGGAAAAACAGCAGCCGTTCTTTTAGCATGTGTCTACTAGACACACTTGTGTGACAAACTGCAGACAATTTGTATTTGCTGATATTTGTTGAGTATTTGGAAATGTTGCATTTGCCTGCAACAGGTAACTCCCTTTATTTTTGCTCCTCTTCCGCAGCTCCAGCTAAATGCTGAAGTACCACGACCAATGATTTACCGAGCAAAAACATTGTTCCGGATATTCCGGCCCACTGTATCTCCTGGGCACAGCGCTATAAGTGATACATACATTATATGGTTTTGACTCTTTCATTTTTTTGTATGCGATAAGCCCTGGAAATGGATACACAAGTATGACTGTCCCTCGTGTTATTGTTTCACTATTTAGGCTTCGATCAGTTTGAAGTTTGAAGGCGCAGTGACCGGAAATGAAAACTTCTGATGCGTTAAAAGTAACGAGCCTGTTTTGAAAATGTAAGGAGTAGAAAGTACAGATATTTGTTTAAAAATGTAGGGACTAAAAGTAAAAAGTTGTCAGAAAAATAAATACTCAAGTTAAGTACAGATACCTGAAAAATCTACTTAAGTACAGTAACGAATTAACTTCATTACTTACCACCTCTGGTGCCAAGTGTAAAGTTTGGTGGAGGGGGGATTATGGTGTGGGGGTGTTTTTCAGGAGTTGGGCTCAGCCCCTCATTTCCAGTGAAAGGAACTCTTAATGCTTCAGCATACCAAAACATTTTGGACGATTTCATGTTCCCAACTTTGTGGGAACAGTTTGGGGATGGCCCCTTCTGTTCCAACATGACTGTACACCAGTGCTCAAAACAGGTACCATAAAGACATGGATGAGCAAGTTTGGTGTGGAAGAACTTGACAAAGCTGTATCATATTAAACCCTATGGAATAAGAATGGGCTGTCACTCAAGTTCATATGGGTGTGAAATCAGATGAGTGAATACTTTTGGCAATATGGTGTACCTCTTATACAGAACCATGAATGTGTTCATGTTAACACTAATTATATTATTAATCTCTCTCTCTGTGTGTGTGTGTGTATGTGTGTGCATGTGTGTAAAGCATTTAATACCAGGCTAAACTTGGGCTCAAACTACAATTCTGATCAAAAAATTACCACAAACTTCAGTTGTTTTTTCACATGGACTGTCAAGCTCACAGTTAATCCCAAGAACAACAGTGACTATGAGCAGAACAGCATTTAAGAGTCCCAGACATACTATAACCTGTCAATTAAATCCACCTCCACCAGTGATGCAGGGTCAATAAAACACATCCAAAACATAAAAAATGAACACAGACAAGCTTGGTTTGATTTGTAACGATGACCGTAAATCATTGTGTTCATTTTGATCAGGCTGTTGACAGCTCAAGACAGCTCAACAGCTCCAGCAAATAAATGGAAAGCTTTGAATTACACTTTTTAAACAAAATTAGCACAGTAATCCATGATAATTATAATAAATCTGACTTTAAAAACTATTATTATGGCTTATAAGTAAGTAATTGAGTTGTAAAGCAGGATTTCTAAGCAGTCTTGTCCAAGTGTTTTGCAGTAGTTGAAGTAATCTGGAGAAAATTTTGGCATAAATGATAGTTTGTGCCCTTGTTCTGTCCTCTATGAATTGTCCATCACAGTGCTCCAGGTTCTGCCCGTTGAGCTGTTTTCCTGTTCCAGACAGAGATGCATGAACACACCTTGTGCTCTCACTGCCACAAATGCCCCTTGCAGCATATGCGGGAGAATATGTATCAGTTTTCAACATGTTAGAAGCTCAATAAAAAACTGAGTAGTTGTTTGTATCTGATATTACTCCTTTAAAATGGAGCTCCTTTAAAATGTGGTAAACTGCTAAACCTTAAGGTGTTTAAATAAGGATTCATTTGAACTGTGAATGATTAAAATGTATTTTAGTAAAGTCTATGCTGACTTTTAGGAACTGGAGGTCTGAGAAACTAGTAAAAAAATGTCAAGATTTTGGGGAAAAGCATCCATTTCTCATGACCACAGACATGCTATATCTCATTTATAAATGATCCATTAACCCAGTTCAGTTTAAGTCCTCTAACGTGACATGTTGTTACCCTTTTGTGTTTTGGATTTATGAGTTGCTAAATGTGAGGTACATCTACAGCCAGAAACACTGACTGAATTATAATCGATGGCTTTGTTGTAAATTGTTTCATATTTTCATCATGTTTACTTCTGGACACAGGCTGCTAATACAAATAAAACTGCAGTTTTAATTGTTACCATACATAAGTGTTTATTAATGTATTCATCAACAGCTGTGGTATAACCATTCTGTTAATATGCAAAATACTGTAAGTATGTGTAAATTAAAAATGAATAATATACTGTAGCGTTGTTGTAGATGAATGCAGTGTACACACAAAGGCAAAACATTTTAAACAGCTGTTTATATAAATGTGTAGGATACTACTCCTTCATGTTAGCTGGAATATTACTATAGAATTATTATCAAATGTTTACAGAGATTTATGCAATAGCAACATGCATTTGTGTAGGATTGTATGTATCATTGCAGGAATTTTAGCTCATGGATGTTGGTGCTTTTTCACAAATCCATTTCATTTCGGCGTCACATTTAACATCGTTCCAGGCCTTGAAAAAGTTTTCTCGGGGATACACTGCTGCACAGTCCTCATTGCCAATATCGTTTGGCTCACCATCGTTCCAGTACCTGAAGCAAATGATAGGTTACTCTACAGAGACGCTATTTGCTTTCAATCAGTCCACATTTGTCATTATCTCATTCATTTAATTTATTCCTCAGGAGAAAGTAATGTTAATAAGTGACCATCTTCTACAAACACATCTGACTGCTGATTTACACAAGCTTCACCGTGTGTATACATTTAATTTGAAAGTTCCAGGAAATTTAGCATTACAGGCTACATTAAATTTAAAGATGCACATTTTTCAGACTACAAGCAGAAATGTTTGTATATCCATGACCCTGTTAATGGTTCACCACTGTTCCTTCCTAGAATAGAATAGAATGCCTTTATTGACATTACACAGCATGTACAATGAGATTGGAGGGCCACTCCTGTTCAGTGGTATGCTGTAGAAAGTTACACTTTCTAAAATATAAAATAGAGTGTATAAAAATATATACATTGTAAAAAATAAAATAAGTATATATATATATATATATATATATATATATATATATATATATATATATATATATATATATATATATATATATATATAAAATGATGGAGATGGCTGAGTGTTGCACTTGGTAAATGAAAATGATATAAATATTGCCCTGAGATGTGGGTATTGTACAGTTAGAGTGGGTGAGTGTGTGAGTTCAGCATGGTGATTGCTTGGGCAGCAGGTACAAAGCCAGGCTGTGAGCTGTCCTCGATGATGTTTTTGGCTCTGCTGGGGCAGCAAGACGTGTAGCTATCCATCAGGGAGGGGAGAGGGTAGCCAACAATTCTTTGTGTTGTCTTGACTACCCTCTGAAGCCTCCCCCTGTCTGCCTCAGAGCAGTTGCCGTACCATACTATGATACAGTATGTCAGCAGGCTCTCAATGGATGAGTGGTAGAAGGTCAGCAGCATGTTTGAATCTAATCTGCTTTTCCTGTGGACCTTCAGGAAGTGAAGTCACTACTGAGCCTTCTTGATAACAGCTGTGATGTTATCTGACCAAGAGAGATCAGCAGAGATGAGGACACCAAAAAACCTGAAGGTGTGGAACCTCTCCACACACTCGCTGTTGATGTAGAGGGGGGGGGCCTGCTCAGTCCTGTGTTTCCTGAAGTTGATGATGATCTCTTTGGTTTTCATGGTGTTCAGTGTCAGGTTGTTCTCTGAACACCAGGCTGTCAGCTTCAGGACCTCCTCTCTGCAAGCTGCCTCATCTCCCTTTGAGATGAGCCCAACCACTGTGGTGTCATCAGCAAATTTGTCAATGAGGTTGTTATTGTTATTGTTATTGTTATTGTTGTTATTGTTGCTGAATTAAATAATTTGGATTGTGGGCTGGAGCAGATGTGTGGTCCTGAGGTGTCTCAAAGCAAGCAGAGAAACAGTTAAGTCCCTCCGCCAGCGACACACTCAGGTCTCCTGCTGTCACATCACAGCCTCTGTAGTTTGTGACCACCATTGATAGATACTGACCACTGCAGACTGGGAACACCCCACAAGAGCTGCAGTTTTGGAGATGCTCTAGTTTGGTCCTTGTCAAACTCACTCAAATCCTTATGCTGCCCATTTTTCCTGCTTCCAACACGTCAACTCTGAGGAAAAAATGTTCACTTACTCCCTGATATATCCCACCCACTAACAGCTGCCATGATGAAGAGATAATCAGTGTGATTCACTTCATCCGTCAGTGGTCATAATGTTATACTTGAGTGTGTGCATGTCTATACTGTATATGTAGATAGATACTGAACTGATAATTATCAAATTGCATCAAAGGGGACAGGAACTACAAGTTTATATTACCCAACTCCTTTTTGAGCAGGTAAATTGAGCAGTGTAATGCTGTTAAAGACAACTCAGTGTACTTTTTCTGTGCTTGCCTGTTTGCAGTGCACTTTTGTTGCCTATTTATATTTACACACTTGAAATAAAGCAATCAATCAATCATATTAAACTCTTACCCTTCATCAAGAAATGTTCCATCCCACCATTTCCAAGTCCCTTCTTCATGGAGATCTCTCAATCCAATCCAGAAGCCCATTAGAGAGGGGTTTTGACGATGCATTGATCTATCCACCCATCTTCTTCTACTCATCCAATCAATGAACCCAGAGTCTGTCATAGGTGTGAAATGTTGAGAACTGGAGTGCACCTCGATTAGGTCACGAGTCAGTCGCACTGCAGCTTTATGAGTTATCAAGTAATTTACTGTTGCGTTCTGACAAAAAATAGAAAGAAACAAAAACAAAAATCAATTTTCAGAAATGAGTGTGAACAGAGCTGCACAGAAATATGAACTAACCTCTTCATCTTTGCTGTCTATGATTATAAGATCTCCTCCATGCAGCTGACAGAAATCTCTGGATTCTTTCCATGTTTTGTACCCATTGTCCGAGAAGGAGAAGTAGTAACATACAGAGTTCATTAAGATCCATCCTGCAGGACAGTGTTTGCAGCCATTGCCTGTTGCCAAAGATAATAACACCATTATAGAAAACTATAAAAGAAATCATTATGCTTTGACAATTTTATGATATACAGAAATGGTAAAACGGGTCTTACTAGTCATTCGTAAGTGTGACCTCATGGTTTCAATTTCCTTTGTGATTGTTTCAATCTGACTTTTGTAGTCATTGCTTCTTTTTGTCTGATGTTCAAGCTCCCAGTTGGTTTGTGTCTGACGGCTCGTCTCACTGTCCAGCTGCTTCGTGGCATCCTTCATGGTTTCTATGGCAGCCTTGTAAGTGTCCTGGAGGTCTGTCAACTCTTTCTTGATGCGTTCGGTGTCATTGAGGGTGAGGTGAGTATCTGTGAGTTTGTTGTCTGCAAAGACAGTGTTACTGCAACAAAGGCTTAGTTCTTTTTTCTCCCCTTGCTCTCATTTTGATTATTTTTAAATAACTACACTATAATCCCCTGGTTTGACAAAACCTACAGTACATGTTTTGGTACATGGTACATAATCTACATGTAAACCTAATCTAATGATCTAAACCTCAAGGAATAAACAAACACCATTCAGTTTTATTGTAGATTTACAACATTTTTACAGATGATTTTAGCAGCAGTAGAATGAATCAATAAATTACTCAGAAACTGATCATTTTGATGATCAGTTGTTTTCCAGGTTCTTTAGAACAAAGAGGCTGCGTTTGTCAAAAGAGAGGAAAAAAGTCAGCATGTTTTATTTTACATTAGCAATTGAACCAGTAACTTTTTGCTTGCCAAGCAAACATGTTAACCACTACACTAAATCGGGATGCTACTGTACTTTGTGCTCTAAAACAGTTAAAACATGCTGTTTTTTTTTTTGTTTGTTTTTTTACATTTCAAAATTTCTGGACTGTTGACAAAGTCTGACAACTACTTGCATTACATAAAAATCAGGAGATTATTTGATGATGAAAATGTGCACTTCACATGCACAATCTGACTTACAATGAACTCCCAGGCCGATATTGAGCATTAGCAGAACCACAGCAAGAAGCGCCAAGCTCACTGCAACCAGTCTGTAACATCTCCCAGGTTTCGCAGTGAACATGGACACTAAACAGAGAAAAAGATGACTTTACAACTTAAAGGCAGGGGACAATTATGTGTTACATTTACAGAAACTTATCAATAAAAACTTGCTTCAGTCAAAAGAATCAAAAACCTGACTACAGAAGTGTAATTAATAAAAATTTGAATTCTTATACCTTGTTTCTTGTTAGATTGACCACGAGAAGAATGTGCTTCCTCATGCAGAGCTTCATCACAAACGAGTGTCTCAAAACCACCATTAAAATTACCGTTTCTCGGCTCCATGCTCACTGCTCAGTCTATCTCAGTCATATGCCAGCGCATGTAGGCAGCAATATGTGTCGGCACAGCCTGCTACTGCTCAGGTCATTAACAAAAAGTTCTTAAAAAACAAGCCCAGTGAAATCAGCATTCTGTGAAAAAGAAAACAGAAGTGAGATAGCGCTTATAAATATCTGAGTGTCACAGTCACTTTCCAGATAAAAAGGATGGCCTTTCTAAAAGAATTTGAGGAACACGTTTAGCCAATAGATGAAGAAACACTCTTCAGTGTGAGCACTGATAATAAATCAATTTCATTTCTTAATGCTGAACCTCTGAAAACACCCACAAATCGCACCTCACCCTTCGATTAACAACTTTTTGGGACTTTGTGACTTTTTCCTGATTCTTTGTGAAGCATTAAAATTTGCTAAATAATGTTTATTCCTGAGTCCTGCAATCGAGTCTCCCAAACCTTCAGATACACAGCGGTTCTTTACAATTCAGTATTTATAGAGTTTAAGTGGTTTACTATTCTAGTCTGAGGTTTGATTCTTAGGTCTTTATTTACGTAGTTTCAGCTTCCACTTTTGAGTTATTTATGTTTCCTTCCTTCGGTTTTTCCCTCGGTGGTTCTTCCCTGTTTTGTTCGGTGTTTACATCTTGGTCCCTTTTTGTTTCCTTGTTCTGTTCATTATTTCCTTTTTTTTTTTTTATTTGTAGGTTGATTTTCTGTGATAGTTTTGCTTTCATTCCCTCACTGTTAAAGACTCATCCTGTTGTTATTGACCATCACTGTCACCACACATCATATGAGAAGCATTTACAAAGCTCAGCTAGTTAAAAAAGAAACACTTTATATTTTGGTTTATGCCAGTTCTGTGCATGAAAATTTTCCTCTGCCATTAAAATGAAAATCCATTTCCTCTCTGTTTAGTGTCCATGTTCACTGTTAGTAATGGGAGATGGAACAGACTGGCTGCTGTGAGCCTGGCACTTCTTGCTGCTGTTCTGCTGATACTTGACATTGGCCTGGGAGTCCACTGTAAGACTGTGTGTAGTGCACAGAATCATTTTTCATTGTCGAACAATTTCTTAGCACCCAAATACTGAATTTTGTCAGCCTCAAGGCGCTTTGTATTGTGAGTAAAGACTCGACAGTAAAGATAAACATACTTGAAATGTAAAGTATGATAATAAAAGTAAAGCAAATGTTTTAAAATACAAAGTGGGGATTTTATACTAGAAAATAAGTGATTACTATTAATGAAAAAAACAGAAAAAGGACAAAGAATTAAGCCCTTTTCTTGCAGTAACACTGTTTTGCAGTAACTTCCTTAGCTGTGCGTTCCCCTGTTTAGGGTTTTTCGCCTTTTTCTCCCAGGCGTGTTGTCTTGATTTCAGCACAGCCTTGGTTGAGATTTAGATATTATAATTCGAGTTCTTGTATCTTGTGAGAAGATTCCAGCATTAAAGCTGTTTTGTGTTAAGCTCTGCTTCATGCGTCCTGCATTTGGGTCTAACCCTGCCTGCCACACAGCCACATATGACAACTGTTCAAATTTTTAAAGCAGTTATAGTTTCAGCATCAAACCTGCACCAGTTTAATGTCTGTGATAGAGTAACAGAAAAACACACTTGGATGCTTTTTCTTTTCTTTTTTTTTTTTTTAAATAATTCACTGGAGAAAACTTCAAAAAGTACATCTTGGTTAAACTTTAAAGGTTCATATCACCATGGACAAAGTAATGACAGCTAAAGCAGAGATAGAATCATTCAAGCTAAATGTGAGGAAATAAACCTCTGAAAGATATTTTAGACTTTTACTAATTGCTTGAGCAGTACATCATGAGTGAAGAGCAGTTATCTTGATGGCATTTCACATATCCAGTGTAAATCTTCGGTCTGGCATTTTCCATCATAGCGAGTCTTCCAGGGATTAAAGGGGGAGGAAACCACAACCCCACAGTCCTCTCCCTCATGTCCACTGTCGTTGGGTTCGCCATCCATCCAGTACCTGAGAAAAGTCCAAATAAAAAAAATAAAATTAAAAAAAAAGGTTACATTTTTGTTCCTAGCAACACGTATTTTCAAACAAGAGAATGTTTCAGTTCTCACCTTGGCTCCACCTCTGTGACATTATTAATCCACACCCATTTCCCCTCAGTCTCTCTGTCAGTGATACCAATCCAGAATCCGTTCTTCCACCACCGAGGACTGGTTTTCATATTTTCAATGTTGCTGCTCAAAAATCTCTGTGTGAGCAAAAAAAAAAAAAACAATAAAATCAAGTGAGATAAAATTATTATTAAAAACTATATTTAAGCACTTATTTCTTTCCGTACCCAGTTTATGTAACAGGATATAATGGGTAAATAACACAATGTTGTGACCATCATTAGGTCAAATTTGAATTTGCCCTGGTTTGACCTGGTTTGTGTCAAAATTCTTGCACCTTCCCAGTCAGCAGCTCTTTGTGTTTACATAGGATGTTACGGCTAACATGATTGGATAACTGTTGGTTTGCCCAACATGTATGTTGGCTGTTTATAGTGTGATGATCTGGTAACAACTAACTGGGATCCAAATAAATAATAAAGAACAGCATGTACTTAAAATAAGGTGTGAATGTTGTAAAAATTTAGCCTGTTAAATCTGCACGTTAGCAGAGTTCAGATCTGTGCAAATGTCTCTCTGTGGCCACTAATATGTCTGCAGACTTACTTTTTTCCAACCTTCCTCTCTTTGGTTGTTTTCAGCTCACCTGCTCTACCTGGTCATCGATCACAACCAGGTCAGATCCACGTCTAACACAGTCTGCTCTGCTGTTGTGCCAGTTCTTTGTGACAGTAGAGGACTCGGTGGAAGAGAAGAAATAGCAGGACGAGTTGAAGAGAATCCATCCAGGGAGGCAGCTACCACAAGATCCCTCTGAGAGAAACAAATGGGTTCTGGTCATTTCAGGGACATTAGTGTAGTCCAAGTTGGCACATTAAAAGAAAACTTGTAAGCAATAATGACATTTTCTCACCTAAAGTTGATATGTTGGACTGCAGGTTTGTCTTCACTGTTCGCAGAGATTCCATCTGTTTCCAAAAATCATCACCGATGGTCTTCAGCTGCTCAATTTTCACCTTTATTTCTTCATGGTTTTTGATCGCTCTCTCTAACGCCTTCTTGGCCTCCTCTTCAGCTTCGATCACGTCGCTGTGATTGCTTTGGAGAAAGTCGAGCTCACTGAAAAGCTGTGTTACAGCTGGGTGGGAAATGTGGAAGGAGCCCTCTTTGACTTTGGCACCTAAATAGAGACAACAGTGTGTTCATGTTTACACTAACTAGATTGGATTAGATTAGATTAGATTTAACTGGACTATGTGAATAATACTTTAATACTGTTTCCTTACTGTTGTTTGCACTTATGTGCCGAATCACAGTTCAGAGTACCCACCCTGTTTGGAGTCGCTGGGCGGGGTGCTGGAGAGTGCTCCATCCGGTGATTCCATAATCTTGCTGGGAGACTTCAACGATCACGTGGGCAATGACAGTGAGACCTGGAGAGGCGTGATTGGGAGGAACGGCCTGCCCGATCTGAACCCGAATGGTGCTTTGTTATTGGACTTCTGTGCAAACCACAGTTTGTCCATAACAAACACCATGTTCAAACATAAGGATGTCCATAAGTGTCCAAAAGACTTTCGGACGGCATTGAAGCGATTCTGACAAACCGTCAGGCGACTCAGGAGGGGAAAGCGGTGCTCCACTCACATAGTTTATAGTGTGGGTGGGGTGCTGCTGACTTCAACTGAGGCTATAGTCAGACGGTGGAAGGAATACTTCGAGGACCTCCTGAATCCCACTGACACGCCTACTGTAGTGGAAGCAGTCTGGGGTCGAGGGGGATGACTGAGGCAGGGCCCCTGAGGTGGACGAGATTCCCCCTGAGTTCCTGAAGGCTCTGGATGTTGTAGGGCTGTCTTGGTTGACACGCCTCTGCAACATCACATGGAGATCTGGGACAGTGCCATTGGATTGGCAGACTGGGGTGGTGGTCCCCATCTTTAAGAAGGGAGACCAGAGGGTGTGCTCCAACTTTCGGGGGATCCCACTCCTCAGCCTTCCCGGTAAGGTCTATGCCAGGGTGCTGGAAAGGAGGGTCCGCCCATTAGTCGAACCTCGGATCCAGGAGGAACAATAAGATTTCGTCCTGGTTGTGGAATGCTGGACCAGCTCTTTATCCTCTCAAGGATATGGGGTGTCTGGCCCGTTGTTGTGGGCCATTCAGTCTCTGTACAACCGCAGTGAGAGCTTGGTCTGTATAGCCGGTAATAAGTTGGATTTGTTTCCTGTGGGTGTTGGACTCCGTCAGGGGTGCTCTTTGTCACCGATTCTGTTCATAATTTTTATGAACAGACTTTCTAGGCGTAGGGAGGTGGCGGAAGGCTTCTTCCTCGGTGGCCTCAGAGTCTCATCTCTGCTCTTTGCAGATGATGCGGTCTTCTTGGCTTCATCAGGGGGTGGCCTCCAGCTCGCAGTGGAATGGTTCGCAGCCAAGTGTGAAGCGGCTGGGATGAGAATCAGCACCTCTAAGTCTGAGGCCATGGTCCTCAGCCAGAAAAGGGTGGACTGCCCTCTCCGGCTCAGGGATGAGTTCCTGCCCCAAGTGGAGGAGTTCAAGTATCTAGGGGTCTTGTTCACGAGTGATGGGAGAAGGGAGCGGGAGATCAACAGACGGATCGTGGCACCACCGGTCTGTCATGGTGAAGAGGGAGCTTAGTGTAAAAGTGAAGCTGTCGATTTACCAGTCGATCTACGTTCCTACCCTCACCTATGGTCATGAGCTTTGGGTAGTGACTGAAAGAATAAGATTGCGAATACAAGTGGCAGAAATGAGTTTCCTCTGAAGGGTGGCTGGCCTCTCACTTAGAGATGAGGTGAGGAGTGCGGCCATCTGGGAGGGGCTCAGAGAAGAGCCGCTGCTCCTCCACATCAAAAGGAGCCAATTGAGGTGGCTCGGGCATCTGATTAGGATGCCTCCTGGCTGCCTCTTGGGTGAGGTATTCCAGGCATGTCCCACCAGCAGTAGGCCCCGTGGTAGACCCAGGACACACTGGGGAGATTATATCGCGGCTGGCCTGGGAATGCCTTGGGGTCCCTCCGGATGAGGTGGCTGGGGAGAGGGAAGCCTGGGCCTCTCTGCTTAGGCTCCTGCTCCCGCGACCCGGCCCCGGATAAGCGGAAGAGGATGGATGGATGGATGGATGGATGGATGGATGGATGGATGGAAGACTTTAATACCCAACTAAATGTTGGATAATCTAGCAGTACTGATCAAAAATGACCACATTATCATGTTGCAATAGATAGGGTCACTAAATTTCTAAGTATTTCTCCTTCTGCAATTACTTATTGGTCACTGTCTTTGCGATCATAGTGTAATTCTACAAAAAAGGGAAGGTTACACTATAAGGTTTAAACAGTCATACTCACAGTTATTCCCAAGAACAACCGCAGCTATCAGCAGAACAGCGTTCAAGAGTCCCAGGCACAGCACAACCCATCGATTACATCCATCTCCACCTATAATACACGGTCATACATACAAATTTTAAAAAGAAAAAAAATACAGTTGAATTCTGAAAAGTTTGGTTTCATTTTCAAAGGTTTTAAGATAATTATAAAACACTTTGAATTAATTTGAATCCGGCTAATTTGAATCCGGCTATTTCTGCACCTTGCTCAGCAAGGTGCAGAAAACAAATGAAAACTAGAAAATTTGGATGAAGTAACTCAGAAAATACTTTAGCTAATTTTGAGTCTTATTTTAAATACGATAATAGATGATAATAACAATAAACCTGAATTTAATGCTATGTTCATCGTGGCTTAGATTAGGAAGAATTCTTTGTTCAGTAAAATCGGAACAATGATAGGCTATAACTCTTTGAAATCAGAAGCTGGCCTGCATTTACTGATGGAAAAAAATTAAAGAGTGAGTAAAATAAAAAACAAAAGCCATACCTTCTCTAAACATTTTGCAGGCGTTGAAGAAAAATGATCCCGTCTTATGTTGATTCTCTGTTGAAGTGCTGCAGTTTCTGCACATTGAGATGCTTTTCTCCACCTTATATACATGGATGGGCATGTTTCATGGTTTCAGTTCCATATATGAAATAGTTTGCACAGTAACACCCACTGTCCATTTGTCGAGTCATCATAAATCACGGTAGTATATAACTGTGGTGTCTGATCGATCTTTGTGTTAAATTGTGTGTTAAACTGCATCTATGTATAGGTTTTCTCCTTTAGGATTAAGGCCTTGAGTTCAGGGCTGCTTTGATCAGTGAATGGTATGAGAGTGTAACCTTTTGTTGCTCTCTCCAAAAAAGAGAATGACCTCACATACATGCAGGAAACAAGATATACCTGGTTTTTCAGAAAATACTATATATGGTGTTTGTACTGCTATGCTGAAATTCTATGTATGCATATGTGTTCTCTTTCTTAAAGTCTTTACTGGAATGTATGTATTGTCTCTTTCCTTAAGGGCTCAGGCAAAGGAGATGTGATTTAAACTTCCCCCACAGAAGGAATGTATAGAATGTCCTTGTAGGATCTCTGGCTTTCCATATAAGGGATTGTCCAGATGTTTAGCTATAGGTTAGGAGGCTGAGGATGTGGGGGTTGCTAACACTATATAATGTCTGTTTTTCCTCCTGTCCCCCGATGGCTCTACAAAGCATCGGTTATGACATTGTCTTTTTTGTAAATAAACTCTATGTTATACATTAAGACTGTCGGCGAAGGATTTCTTCAACCACATCATGAAACTACAATTTTGGCATCGTGAACTACATAACAAGTGGCAATAAGTCTGACCCATAGAGGGCATCCTAACTCTTAATATAAATGCCTTGAAGTTGTCACGGTGAGGGGCTGTGTGTGGAGGGAAGGACCCAAGTGCAGGACATACGCAGACGTAAACTAAAACTTGTTTATTTGCAGGGACTCGAAAAATACAAAATACAAAAACCAGAAATCTCAACCAGGGCAAAAAACAAATGGAAGCCTGGGAGAAAACCAAAAACCAAAACACACAGCTAGGAGGGGAACACTGGGGAGAACAATGACAACAACGCGACAATGAACAAAGGAAGACTCAGGGCTTAAATACACACAAGGGGATTAGGGCAAGTGGAAACAACAGGGGAAGACAGGTGAACCAAATGAACCTAATGACAAAGGGGAAGCAAAACTAAACACAAAGCACAGGGAACACGAGACTGTCAAAATAAAACAGGAACTGACTAAACATAACAGACGCAGACCTAACACTGAAAACTTGACAAAGAGAACATACACAAAACAACAAGGGAAACTAAACATCATACTCAAACAATATAACTATAAGAAACACTAAGAAACATAACCTAAAAAGTATAACAAAGAAAGCTACACAAAAGAAACTCAAAACGCTGGGCCACCGGCCCAGGACCATGACAGAAGCCCAGAGAATCATCACAGAGCAGCTATTAAAGGGGACATATCAAGCAAAATCCACATTTTTAGCCCTTAAATAATTTTTTTTTTTGCGTACTTTGAGTGTCTAGGAGTGCAGAAAATTTACATTATTCTCTCCTAGTGCTGTGTAGATATCCTTATATTTTTGAGGGCTCATATTTTCCCGTCTTTTCAGTTTTCTCTATTCCCTATTACGTTTTCTTGTCTATTACGTCACAGTATTTGCTGTGGAACTGCTAAACAAGAGCTGTGTCCAAATTCAGGGGCCGCATCCTTCGAAGGCCGCATTTGTAGGCCGATTACGTCACAGCGAGGCGATGAAGGCTCCTCCAAATGCGGCCTTCGGATCTGTCCTTCTCTTCCCCAGATTTGAAGGATGGGTCTGGTGTAAACTTTCACAGTTTCACCAGCAGGTACTGCTGTATTGGAAAATTTTGTACAATCATAATTTTACACCGCACAATTCACCCATATGGAATAACCGTTATATCACTGTAAAATACAAATCGTTGTTTAATAAGGACTGGATGGAAAAAGGTGTTTGGTCGATACTACATTTAGTCGATAGATATGGCCATCTTTTGTCTTATAATGCTTTTTGTTGTAAATACAAATTACAAACAAAGCAAAAGACTTTTAAACTTATTATTAATGCCATTCCTAAAGCTATATTATGTTTGGTTGCAGGTGCTTTGGCTCAGTCAAATATTGTTCCTTGTTTACCACAATGTCTGATTGGAAATTGTTCCTTTAAGGATTCTACCTTAACTAATAAAATCATCAGACACACACTCGATAATATTTTGTATCCAAC
The DNA here is from genome assembly GCF_007364275.1 of Archocentrus centrarchus. Lineage (NCBI taxonomy): Eukaryota > Metazoa > Chordata > Actinopteri > Cichliformes > Cichlidae > Archocentrus > Archocentrus centrarchus. The sequence goes on along the minus strand of NC_044367.1, from coordinate 10,682,255 downwards.
TATTCCATTTAGAAATTCCATACGTCAATTCTTCCAATTACAAACAATTCATAAACTGCATACCAAATACCTCAAATATCCAGTTGCTCCAAAAGCCAAAGAGATTTGCTTTAAAACATTAAATGGAATTTATCCATCCAGTGACTTTATTCAAAAACTATTTGGTATTGAAACCCAAAATTGTGTTTTCTGTGATGTGATTGAAACAACTGAGCATCTATTTTTTCAGTGCATTTATGTTGAGGCTTTGTGGGCTGATGTTTTTGACTGGTTATTCCCTAAAATTCCCTCTCTCAAGATGTTCTCAGACAGAGACATAATATACGGCCTTATTTTGGACAATCTAAACAATGACTTTCTTATAAACACTATCATCATCCTTGGGAAATTTTTCATTCATAAGGCCAAATTCCATAAAACCCAGCCAAAGTTTTATGTATTTCATAATGACTTTCTGTTATATCTCAAAGTTCTTAGTAGAATGCACAATAGAAATGCCCTCAAACTTTTCTCTTTGATTGAAGAATATGATTTAAAAGCTAAACCCCAGACCTTTTATTTTGGATTTATTTTTTATTTGTATTGTCTTATTCTAGCCCCTTTTTTTTTCTCTCTCTCTCTTTCTTAATTATTGTACCCTTTTTGAACTTGAAATTTGTGATATTATGCCTTGTTGTTTGTAAATGAACAAAATGTTTGTGTTCTTGCTTTTTTCTGAATTAAAAAAAAAAAAAGGATGGGTCCGGTGTATCATTCATGGCCTACCATATCCCATGATTCATTGCACATCAAAACTCAAACACAAAAATGGCGGCAATATGACTGTTTCAATGACACAAAAATAAACTTTTAAGATGTTTTCAGGCGAGAATGTAAATCATAAAAATATCCAAGCCTGGAGATAAATTTAGAGATAGCTTTCATAGAACTGAAGTTCTAGCTAACAGAGAAATGCATGGAGAACTGTATCAAACTACTTGACACATAAAACGCAATCTGAAATAATCTAAAAATACTCATTATAATCGGATAGCAAATTGTGCAGGTTTTAACTTTAAATTACTTCTGAGGGTAGACCACCGTGATACCCCGCCATAACGGTCTATTTTTCTTTCTTGCTTCGCAGTTTGACTGGCTGTTTTCCCAGCCAGAGAAGCATTGCACCACCTAGTGGTCGTTTCTTTTAACCAAGTAATTACATTCGTACAGCTCACAAATGCATATATAAGCAGTCTTAGAATATTAAAAAGTAGATGTAGGTGTATGTGTTATAACTAAAGGGTGCTGAGGTATCCCATCTTCCACAGAAAATCGTCTTTGCCACTTCGGCACAAGTATAGAGTGAAATAAGTTCAGCGGGAAAAAAAAACACTAGACCCCGAACAAAACTCAGATGACCCAGCTGTGCACCAGCATTTAAACGCACCAAGTTACGCACGAATCTGGGAGCGCTCCGGGAGCGTGAAATGTGTCTCAAAAACTTTGTGCAGGCGATTGTGTAGCTTTAGTTTTGTCCGTGTGTATCAGGTGATTCGTGTATTACAAAAAATTACAAATCCAGCAAGTTACGCACAAATCCTTACAGACACATATTTTTGAGTCACGCACAAATCCAGCATTATAGACACAGGAAATTGACTGTAATTGCACCAAATTTACCACTGAAAAAGAACGTTTTCTTTTGCACCCACTGTGGTTGTAATAATTGCTTCTAGGAGCACTGATTTATTTAAAATCCCACACGGTTCTACTGACAGCCATACATGCACATGCCATAACACTGCCTCTACCATATAAGATGATGTGGTATGCTATGCTTCCAATCGCGAGTTGTGTCTCTCCATCTCCATATTTTTCTCTTTCCCGTCATTCTAGTACAAGTCCGTCTTGGTTTCATCTGTCCAAAGATATTTTTTTGATTTTTTCCCAGAACTGGACAAACTCTTTTAGATGATTTCTAAAGTACTAGTAAGAGCAATAAAGAGTACTCACATTACCAGTTATCACAGCCAGGCAACAACTGTGCTCATGAATGATTGGCTTGTAAAGCCATGACAAAAAGGGTGGACACACACTCTCGGCGGTTTAGCAAAGTCATTTTATTAAGCAAACTGAAGTACTGTAGGGTGTGTATGAGTGTGGAGATGTGTGTATATGTGTGAGTGATGCACGGTGTAGAAAACAAAGTGAAGAAACTAAAAAACAAACTCTTGTTAACTTGAAAGAAAAGTGCATTATTAAATGCTTACAGAGATTTGATGGTATCATGCACATATCTAAGATTGTATGCCTCATTAAGCATTTTAGCTCATGGTTGTAAGCGCTTTTTCACAAATCCATTTCATCCTCCTTCCACATTCAGCGTCATTCCAAGCTTTGAAGAAGTTTTCTATGGGATACACTGCTGCACAGTCTTCGCCATGGAAATCATTTGGCTCCCCATCAAGCCAGTACCTGAAGGAAATGACAGGTTACTCTACAGAGACAGTGTTTTCTTTCACTCAGTCCACATTATTCATCTTTTGTCATCCACATTTATTACTGAGGACAAGGTAATTTTATTAAGTGGCAATTTCCTGCAAATGCAAAAATTCACTGTTGATTTATACAGTTTCACATTGTGTAACATATTAAACTCTTACCCTTCATTAAGAAATGTTCCATCCCACCATTTCCAAGTTCCTTCCTCATGGAGATCGCTCAGTCCAATCCAGAAGCCCATCGAGGATTTACTTTTATGATTTATCAGGAAATTTACTGTGAAGTTCTAATGAGAAAAGAAACAAAGAGAAAAATACATTTTCAAAAAACAGTGTGTGAACAGAGCTGCACAGAAATACTGTATGAACTAACTTCTTTGTCTTGGCTGTTTATGATTATAAGATCTCCTCCTTGCAGCTGACAGAAATCTCTGGATTCTTTCCAGTTTTTCACTTGATCTGATTTCAAGGGGAAGTAGTAACACACGGAGTTCATTAAGATCCATCCTGCAGGACAGTGTTTGCAGCCATCGCCTGTTGCCAAAGATAATAACACCATTATAGAAAACAATAAAACAAATCATTATGCTTTGACAATTTTATCTATAAAGAAAGGAAAAAATGGGTCTTACTAATCATTGGTAAGTGTGACCTCATGGTTTCGATTTCCTTTGTGATTGTTTCAATCTGACTTTTGTAGTCATTGCTTCTTTTTGTCTGATATTCAAGCTCCCAGTTGGTTTGTGTCTGACGGCTCGTCTCACTGTCCAGCTGCTTCCTGGCATCCTTCATGGTTTCTACTGCAGCCTTGTAAGTGTCCTGCAAGTCGGCCAACTCTTTGCTGATGCGTTTGGTGTCATCGAGCGTGAGGTGAGTATCTGTGAGTTTGTTGTCTGCAAATGTTGAAGACAGTGTTACTGCAACAAAGGGCTAATTATTTGTTCTTTTTCTGTTTTTCTCATTAATAGGAACCATTTCAGTCGTCACTTATTTTCTAGTATAAAATCCCCACTTTAAAACATTTGCTTTACTTTTCTTGTTTTGCTTTACATTTATTCATTTAGCCTGCTGACAAAATTCAGTATTTGGGTGCTAGGAAATTGTTTTCTGAATTCAGAAATTGTTCAACATTGAAAAATGATTCTGTGCACTGCACACAGTCAGACTGACTTACAGTGGACTCCCAGGCCAATGTCAAGTATCAGCAGAACAGCAGCAAGAAGTGCCAGGCTCACAGCAGCCAGTCTGTACCATCTCCCATTACTAACAGTGAACATGGACACTAAACAGAGAGGAAATGGATTTTCATTTTAATGGCAGAGGAAAATTTTCATGCACAGAACTGGCATAAACCAAAATATAAAGTGTTTCTTTTTTAACTAGCTGAGCTTTGTAAATGCTTGTCATATGATGTGTAGTGACAGCGATGGTCAATAACAACAGGATGAGTCTTTAATATTAATAGAAGGACCAAAATAAAGTGCAGAAACAATAAAGCAAAGAACAGCAGAACCAAGTGTAACCCATGTTAAAATCTGACATAAAAAGAATAAACAGTTGATTAAAAGTCTGCAGACAGAAAATAACGTCACTGCCCCTTTAAGGAACCAGCGTTACAGACGCAGCACCTGAGTGACGCTGCAGTACACAGACCGGAGGGAGAGAGCAGAGGAGGAGTCGGAGAGAAGAGCGGTGATTAATTAACAGGAAAAAGTCAATGTTATAGTGAAAAAAACATAATCTACCTGGTCGGGAACTGACGGGGATTTTATGAGAACTAAGCTACATCGGGTTTGGTGAGTTTTATGTTTATTTTCCTGCATTTTCACCGTGTTGTACTTTTTCTTTTGGCGGAGGGCTAATGCTAAAAAAATGTAGCCGTTACAAAGAAATGCTCTGTCATAAACTGTTACCTGATTAATATATTGGGTTTATGAAGAAGAGTTTATTTGTATAATTTGAGGATTTTAAAAAGAGTTTTATTGTTTTTGTGACCTGTTACACAGGTCAGGTTTTTTGCTTGGTTGGAAGCTCGGTCGGAGCGAGGATTGGTTTGCCGTGTGCGGCGTGCACATTCACAGACGGGATTCAAGATGGCGAGCCAGACCCAGACCTTCAATTCATCTTCTCCATCGCATTAGGGAGGGATTCTCCTGCGTGTGGTAATTCGCTGCCGGAGCGGTAGGAATATCAGGAACTAGTTCGAACTGAACTGACCAGAACTGAGAACTGATTGAATTATTATCCTTTTTGGACTGAGTCAAACTGAAGCTTTTCACTGAACTGAGTACCTGAATTTACATTTTGACTTGAACTTGAATTTAAAGTGCCATACTTTGATTTTCATATGTTTATGTGTCTGAATGTGATTTGAATAGTTGTGGTCCACTTTGATTTAATTGTGTTTGAAGGTATTTTTCTTACCTCTAAAAGAAAGGAGATTGAGTTAACTCAGGAAGAAAAATAGGAATCTTAAAATAGATGCAACCTAGGAAAAAAAGACTGGTTTAACTAACTCAAATTAGTCTTATTGAAATAAGCTAGGTAAACTAAAGAGCAAAAAGAAAGAGTGACATACTCTTTATTTTTTTTTCCTTTTCAATTATATTTGCCTCCTTATTAAGAACCTGCAGGGTAATTTTTGTTTATGTATTGTATTTTATGTGTGTGTTTTTGCATTCAGTAAATTGCCGGCCTGTTCCACTTAAAGCAGCGGTCTCTGGTGGTGTTATTCTTGCTCCCCACTCCTTAGAGCCTAGAACTGGTCCAGTGGCGCAGTTAGCGGTGTGACACCGGTGCTACAAACGTGGCGAGCCAGCCAGGAGTGGCTTAAAGCATTTAAACTAGAAACCAGAGACCGTATAATATTGTTATCAGAAAAAAAAAAAGAAAAAAATGGATGTCGTTCAAACCAGTAGTGTAAAAATCCCTAACTCAGTCATAGTTAGCGGCATGACCGATACAGAAACTGATGACGAACTAAGTGACTTCCTGAAACAATATGGTTCCGTTCAAAGAGTAATCCCAGTGGATCTCACTGAACCAGATTCAGCCAAACAGGTTATCGTAGAGTATGTGTGTGGTACAGCTGTGCAATCTCTCTTACCTTCATTGCCATACAGGCTTAACAGTAAGACTAAGACTGACGTCACCTACCACATCAGAGCCCTAGCTAATGTTTACACACCTGTAGCTAGCAAGACGGCTACACAGACTTACCTTTCAGAGTTAAAGGACATTGCAAAACAGACTGGTAAAGACTTTGCAGCTGTCCTCAGAGAGGAGCTCTCCCTCATCAGTGAGACTGTTGATCTAGATCACTCAGAGTCCCAAGATGAAGATGCAGAGCAGAACTCACCTGATACCCCAGAGCAACATGCTCCCGAAAATGCTGCGCAGGTAAGTTCCCTGCCCAGTATGACCCCACAGCAGCATGTTCAACATCATTGGTCCCCACCGTCGACATCATCTAAGGAAAAGACACTGCCTGCTCTGAAACTTTCTGACGTCAATCCACCTGACCTACAAAAAGTAGTTGTTGAGCACATAGTGAGAAATGAAGACTCTGCTCTGCAGGTGCACACTTCCTTGAGACTCAGACCCTTCTCTGGGCGTGTCCCACGTCCCAACAGTGAAGTGGATTATGAGACATGGCGCTCCAATGTGGAACTTCTTCTTAAAGACACAACACAGTCTGATATTTACAAGTCACGAAAGCTTCTTGAAAGTCTCTTATCACCCGCCATTGATATTGTGAAGCACCTGACACCTGATTCTCCTCTTAGTGTGTACTTAGAGATCTTAGACTCTGCTTTCAGCACAGTCGAAGATGGAGACGACCTCTTTGCAAAGTATCTCAACACGATGCAGGATAATGGTGAGAAACCCTCAGCTTATCTACAACGGCTGCAGGTGATGCTGAGCACCACCCTCAGAAGGGGAGGTGTAACTGCAAGCGACCTTGACCGGCATCTTCTTAGGCAGTTTGTCAGGGGCTGCTGGGATAACATCTTGATAGCTGAACTCCAGCTAGAACAGAAGAAGCAGGATCCACCTACCTTTGCTGAACTTCTCCTGTTACTCCGCACAGCAGAAAATAAACGTTCTTCCAAAGCTTCACGCATGAAACAGCACTTCAATGTTTCAAAGCCAAGAGTGTCTTCTCATTATCAAGGTGTTTATGTGCAGGGTGAAGAAGACTGCAGCTCATCTCAGCCAGCTCCTGATCACAGGTCTGAAATCCAAGACTTAAAGAAACAAATAGCTGATCTACAGTCCCAGCTCACACGTATCACACAGAAAGACAGTAGAAAAGCTAAATCAGCTACCAGACCACTAGCTCCCCCAACAGCTAACACACATTCCCCACCTATCACTCACACATCTCAAAGGCTGCAGCCCCACAGCCGAGATGCAAACAACAGCACAAGCAATAGACCAAGGCCCTGGTATTGCTTTAGATGTGGAGAGGATGGGCACATTAAGCCTCAGTGTGAAAGTGAGCCAAACCCATCTCTTGTGGCTGAGAAGAGGAAGCTGCTAAAAGAAAAGCAGTTAGCATGGGACAGTCAACATGGCACTTCAAAGCCTGATCCTTTAAACTAGACCCAGTTCCGGTTGTGGGACAAACGGGGACTGGAGCACAGGCAAAGTGTCCCAGAAAGGAGTTTTACAGAGCCCATGTGTACTCTCACACACAAAGACAGTCAGTGACTTTGCCAAAAGGTCTGATTGGAGCCAAGTGCACCGCACAAGTGACCATAGCTGACAAAGACTGTAGTTGCTTGTTGGATTCAGGATCCCAAGTAACAACGATCCCCAACTCTTTCTATCTAGAGAACCTGTCTCACTTGCCTCTCAATTCCTTGAACGACTTGCTTGAAGTGGAAGGAGCCAACGGTCAAAGCGTCCCTTACCTTGGCTATGTTGAGGCCACCATCAGATTCCCAAAGAGCTTGCTTGGAGTCGACATCGAGGTACCTACGCTGGTCTTGGTTGTACCTGACATGCGCTCCACATTGTCATCAGTGCTTATAGGCACAAATACTTTGGATGTTCTCTATGAAAAGTATGCAGAGATCGCACCTCAGAACTTTGAGTCTCTTCCTTATGGCTACAAAGTCGTCTTAAAGACCCTTGAAATCCGGAAAAAACAGTCTGTTGATTCCAGCCTGGGAGTGGTGAGGCTTCATAGTAGGGACCTCGAGACCATTTCAGCTGGACAGACTAAGGTCCTTCAAGGATCAGTGAGCTGCACAACATCTGGTGTTGGAAAGTGGGTGATGGTGGAGTCACCAAAGTCATCGTCCCTGCCTGGTGGCATCCTGGTGACAGATAGCCTGGTAAGTCTACCACCAAAGCCATCACGCTGCATACCAGTCATACTCAGAAACGAGTCACAGCATGACGTCACTCTGCCCCCAAAAGCTGTGATAGCAGAGATACACGCTGTCAAGAGTGTTCAACCTGTCAAGACCCCTGACTCAGACTCTCCTACAAAATCTGACAAAAAACCAAATCTCGACTTTGACTTTACTGATTCTCCTGTACCCAACGAGTGGAAGGAGAGGATAAAAGAGAAGTTGAATTCCATGCCAGAGGTGTTTGCAATGCACGAGCTTGACTTTGGCCGCACTGACAAAACCAAACACCATATAACTCTCGGTGACGAGACACCATTCAAACACAGGCCAAGACCTATACATCCGCAGGACATAGAAGCTGTGCGTACCCATCTCCAGCAACTCCTCGATGCAGAAGTCATCCGTGAATCAGAGTCACCTTTCTCCTCGCCGATCGTAGTCGTCAGGAAAAGGAATGGCGATGTCAGACTCTGCATAGATTACAGAAAATTGAATGCACAAACGGTAAAGGATTCATATGCCTTACCCAATCTGGAAGAGTCCTTCTCAGCATTGACCGGGTCCAGGTGGTTCTCAGTGCTCGATCTCAAATCGGGCTTCTATCAAATAGAGATGGAGGAGGCAGACAAACACAAAACCGCATTCGTCTGCCCTCTAGGATTCTTCGAGTTCAACAGAATGCCTCAGGGGATAACCAACGCCCCTAGCACGTTCCAGAGACTCATGGAGCGTTGTATGGGAGAGTTGAACTTGAAGCAAGTCCTAGTTTTTCTGGATGACCTCATCGTCTTCTCCTCTACATTGGAGGAGCACGAGGAGAGGTTGATGCACGTGCTCAACCGATTGAAAGAGTTTGGCTTGAAACTGTCACCAGGGAAATGCAAGTTCTACCAAACTTCTGTAAAGTACCTCGGGCACATTGTGTCTCAAAAGGGCATTGAGACCGATCCTGACAAATTAGCAGCACTAAAAACCTGGCCAAAACCAAACAACTTGAAGGAGCTAAGAATCTTCCTGGGTTTCTGCGGTTACTACCGCCGGTTCATTAAAGACTATTCTAAGATCGTGAAGCCACTTAACGAGCTCACTGCTGGCTATCCACCACTAAGAAAGCACGCTAAAACCACAGTGAACCCTGAGAAGTATTTCAATCCAAAGGACGTCTTTGGTGACAGATGGACACCTGCTTGCCAAACAGCGTTCGACACTATAATCGAAAAGCTGACAACCGCACCCATCCTCGGGTTTGCTGACCCTAAGCTCTCCTACATTTTACATACAGATGCAAGCACGTCGGGCCTCGGCGCTGCTCTCTACCAGGAGCAACAGGGACAGAAGCGCGTCATTGCTTATGCGAGCCGAGGTCTGTCGAGGTGTGAGTCCAGGTATCCCGCTCACAAATTAGAATTTCTCGCCCTTAAATGGGCAGTAACAGAGAAATTCCAGGATTACCTGTACGGAAACACATTCCTTGCTGTCACAGATAGCAATCCATTAACATACATTCTTACCTCAGCTAAGCTCGACGCCACGAGCTACAGATGGTTGGCCGCTCTGTCAACGTTCGATTTCCAGCTACAGTACAGAGCCGGTAAGCAGAACCAGGACGCGGACGGACTGTCCAGACGTCCTCACGGCAGAGTACCTGATGACACATCATCACAAAAAGAGTTGGAGAGAATACAACAATTCACAAAAAGACACTTGTCAGAGGCTGATTATGCACACCTGAATGAAAGCACCATCAAAGCCATCTGTGAGAAGCATTTGGTCCATGAAGTAATCAACAATCACCCTGGGGAAACATCACCCAGCACCGCCTTGGTTGTGTCACTTGCCCACCACCCAAAGGCTCTCCCTCAAAGCTTTGAAGAGGAGGATCAGCTTGGTGGCTTACCTGTCATTCCACCATTAGCACCAGCTGAACTAAGAGACAAACAAAATGCTGATCCCTGCATTGGTGAAGTCATCAGGCAAGTGGAGTCAGGAGAGAAACCTCCACCCTCCTTGAGGAAAGAACTTCCTGAGCTTGGTCTCTTATTGAGGGAGTGGAACAAACTGGAGGTCTCAAATGGTGTTTTGTATCGCAGGCGACAAGAGGGTGCTCAGACTCACTACCAGCTTGTACTCCCTGAAGCCCTGAGATCCGTAGTCCTCGAGAGCCTCCACGACGACATGGGCCATATGGGCACAGAGCGCACGCTAGATCTTGTCCGGAAGCGATTCTATTGGCCCAAAATGTCAACTGAGGTGGAAAATAAAGTCAGAACCTGCAACCGTTGCATACGACGTAAGACCATGCCCGAAAAAGCGGCACCACTCATCAACATCGTGGCTACAAGACCACTTGAACTCGTGTGCATGGATTTTCTCAGTGTGGAGCCGGACTCAAGTAACACAAAAGACATTTTGGTCATTACCGACTATTTTACGAAATATGCAGTGGCAGTCCCCACCCCAAATCAGAAAGCCAGGACAGTGGCCAAGACCCTGTGGGACCACTTTTTCGTTCATTATGGCATTCCTGAAAGACTCCACAGTGACCAAGGTCCTGACTTTGAGTCTCAAACAATAAAAGAACTGTGTGAGCTCATTGGCACTCAAAAGATAAGAACCACGCCTTACCATCCGAGAGGGAACCCTGTAGAACGCTTCAACAGGACCCTGCTCAACATGTTGGGCACCCTTGAAAACCAGAAGAAGAGTCACTGGCGTGAGTATGTCAGGCCGTTAGTACACGCTTATAATTGTACTAAGAACGAGACAACCGGCTTTACCCCCTACGAGTTAATGTTCGGGCGTCAGCCGAGACTGCCAGTTGACCTAGCCTTTGGTCTACCAGTCAATCATCAGCCAGGCTCTCACTCGCAATATGTCCGCAACCTGAAATCTCAACTTGAAGACAGTTACAGAGTAGCAACTGAGAATGCTAAAAAGACAGCCAATCGCAACAAAGCAAGGTTTGACAAGCATGTTGTTGACTCCACCTTGAAAGAAGGCGACAGAGTCTTGGTTCGAAATGTCCGTCTCAGAGGCAAGCACAAGTTAGCTGACAGGTGGGAGTCCGATGTGTATGTTGTCCTGAGACAGTCCGGAGACATCCCAGTGTATGTTGTGAAACCTGAGACAAGAGATGGTCCACAAAGAACTCTTCATCGTGACCTCCTGCTGCCATGTGGTTTCCTTCCTGCGACCCCGGTCGAAAGCGAAACTAACCCACCAAAAGCAGTAAGGCGACCAAGAACTCGACAACATTCTAAAAATGACACATCAAATGGAGCTGATGGGGATGAATCCCAATCTGATTCTGAGGGATATCACTATCACAGAAACCTAAGAGTGGAAACACTAGGTTTCAACCTGACTTCAGAATCTACGAAATACTTACCTGAAAGGAATGAACCGGAACCTGACTTGACTGCTGTTGAGCAAGATCCTTCAGACGTAGCCAAAGCTTTCCCTGAAGATCCTCCAGTAGAAACTTATGATTTAGGCTTACCTGATACTGAAGAGAAAGACCTACCTGATCCTGAAGAGAGAAACTCAATCGCTGAACAGGAAATTGGAAGCCTACCTGAGAAAGACCTGGATAATGTCCATCCTTCTACTCAACCTGCTCAGGAGAGCAAGGAAAACACAAGTGATCTGGGTCAAACGGACAACCAAAATGAAAGTGACTGTTCGGGAAGACCTGTCAGAGACAGAAAACCGACTAAAAGACTGACTTATCCTGAGCTAGGAAACCCGTTGGTTACAATAGTTCAGTCTTTATTTCAAACCTTGAGTGATGTGTTTACAGATTCTCTTGAAGAACCTAGCTTTCCAAAAACTCCTAGAGTTATGACAGTATAAATTCAAAATGCACAGGGACGTGCATTAGGTAAAGAGGGGAGGATGTAACCCATGTTAAAATCTGACATAAAAAAGAATAAACAGTTGATTAAAAGTCTGCAGACAGAAAATAACGTCACTGCCCCTTTAAGGAACCAGCGTTACAGACGCAGCACCTGAGTGACGCTGCAGTACACAGACCGGAGGGAGAGAGCAGAGGAGGAGTCGGAGAGAAGAGCGGTGATTAATTAACAGGAAAAAGTCAATGTTATAGTGAAAAAAACATAATCTACCTGGTCGGGAACTGACGGGGATTTTATGAGAACTAAGCTACATCGGGTTTGGTGAGTTTTATGTTTATTTTCCTGCATTTTCACCGTGTTGTACTTTTTCTTTTGGCGGAGGGCTAATGCTAAAAAAATGTAGCCGTTACAAAGAAATGCTCTGTCATAAACTGTTACCTGATTAATATATTGGGTTTATGAAGAAGAGTTTATTTGTATAATTTGAGGATTTTAAAAAGAGTTTTATTGTTTTTGTGACCTGTTACACAGGTCAGGTTTTTTGCTTGGTTGGAAGCTCGGTCGGAGCGAGGATTGGTTTGCCGTGTGCGGCGTGCACATTCACAGACGGGATTCAAGATGGCGAGCCAGACCCAGACCTTCAATTCATCTTCTCCATCGCATTAGGGAGGGATTCTCCTGCGTGTGGTAATTCGCTGCCGGAGCGGTAGGAATATCAGGAACTAGTTCGAACTGAACTGACCAGAACTGAGAACTGATTGAATTATTATCCTTTTTGGACTGAGTCAAACTGAAGCTTTTCACTGAACTGAGTACCTGAATTTACATTTTGACTTGAACTTGAATTTAAAGTGCCATACTTTGATTTTCATATGTTTATGTGTCTGAATGTGATTTGAATAGTTGTGGTCCACTTTGATTTAATTGTGTTTGAAGGTATTTTTCTTACCTCTAAAAGAAAGGAGATTGAGTTAACTCAGGAAGAAAAATAGGAATCTTAAAATAGATGCAACCTAGGAAAAAAAGACTGGTTTAACTAACTCAAATTAGTCTTATTGAAATAAGCTAGGTAAACTAAAGAGCAAAAAGAAAGAGTGACATACTCTTTATTTTTTTTTCCTTTTCAATTATATTTGCCTCCTTATTAAGAACCTGCAGGGTAATTTTTGTTTTATGTATTGTATTTTATGTGTGTGTTTTTGCATTCAGTAAATTGCCGGCCTGTTCCACTTAAAGCAGCGGTCTCTGGTGGTGTTATTCTTGCTCCCCACTCCTTAGAGCCTAGAACTGGTCCAGTGGCGCAGTTAGCGGTGTGACACCGGTGCTACACAAGCATGGCTGCACACAGGAAATATTTATGTTTATGCATCCCATGTCTCTGATGCACAAATACACAAAGTACCAAACAGGTGAGGGATGAGGTGCAGGTGAAACTAAATAACAGTCAGGGAATGAAAGCAAAACTATCACAGAAAACTAACCTACAATTTCTTTTAGAAAAGGAAATACTGCACCGAACAAGGAAACACAAAGGGACCAAGATGTAAACACCGAACAAAACAGGGAAGAACTGCCGCGGGAAACACCGAAGGAACGAAACGCAAATAAACAATTCATAAGTGGAAGATGAGGCTACGTAAATACCTCAGACAAGAATAGTAAACCACTTAAACTCTAAAAATACTGAACTGTCTAGAACCGCTGTGTATCTGAAGGTTTGGTAGGCTCGAATGCAGGACTCAGGAATAAACATTATTTAGCAAATGTTAATGCTTCACAAAGAATCAGGAAAAAGTTCAAAATCATATCCAAAAATCTACGACGGATGGTGTCCGGAGGGATGTCCCCTCAGATTTAGACCAGGACATCACTGAGCTTCTGGACAGTCTGAGGTGCGACCTGGCACCATTGGAGGGATCGAAACATAACGTCCCAGAGTTTTTCTACTGGATTTGGGTGAGCGTGGGGCCAGTCAATTATATCAATGTAAGGACTAATACAAATGAATTAATGAGAACAAAAGTCAAAATACCAAAAATTTAATCAAAATTTGATCAAGAGTTTTAGTGAAACCAAACCAAAAACACCAAATAATAAACCAGAACACAAAACTCAAAAGCTCAAGACAATTTTCTATCATGCTATGTCAACAGAACCAGAAATGTGACTATGGAAGTTGATTAAATAAAAATGTAAAATATTATACCATAGTGCCAGTTAGATTGATGACGAGGAGGATGCTCTTCATCGTGCAAGTCTTCTTCACAAATGAGGGTCTTAAATCCACCTGGGGGTTCTCTCCTGTCCTCCATGCTCACTGTTCAGTCACTGTCAGTCAGATGCTACTGCATTTGAGCAACAATCTGGCGAGGCATCGCCCTGTGATGATGCAACTTTCAGCTGCTGAGCTCGTCAACCATAAATTCTTGATCAATCAATTCCAGTTAAGTCTGCAATGTGGGGGGACAAAAACAGAAGTGAAATAGTTATTATTCAACGTTGACTCTAATATTCAGTTGTCTGATACAGAGGATGTGAATGTGCTGACCGTTCTAAAAACCTTCAAGGCATCAGTGCTTGACAGTTCTGATGTTTTCAGCGCTCCCCATGAATTCCCATGAACCACGAATTACAGGTTCAAAAATTATAAACATGTGTTTTGCTTTGACTCATTAAGTCTGAAGAAGGGCATGTTGGCCTGAATTGTCACTTCTTTGTAAGGTCTGTTTAGATTAAATATTTTTCAAGGAGCGTTCTGGTGTGCGGAATTCTGTTTTCCATCGAAAATTATAAATACCACCTGAGATGAACGACTACACATCATATTACACTGTCACTGTCACATATTACACTGAAGTAATCGTGTGACTCTCTCACATCATTGTGGAGGAATTTTGCGTCACTCTTCTTTACAGCGTTGCTTCAGCTCATTGAGGTTCACGCAGAGCTCTCTTAAAGCTTCAGCACAGCACTTCAGCATCTTGATTCTTTCTGTTTTCAACCATTCTGTTGTAGATTTGCAGTTGTGTGTGCAATCTTTGTTCTGTTGTTCTATTCTATTGGCCCACTTTGGGCCAAGCTTTAGCTGTTGGACAGGCGGCCTCACATCTGACTCTAGAATATCTTGGTGTACAGAAGAGCTCATGGTCAACTCAACGACTGCAAGAAGCACAGGTCCTCATGTGGCTGTAATATGTGCTCAAACCTTCATCCCTCTGCCACCTCATTCATTTAAATAATTTCAAGACTAGAGGATTTTATTGTGTGCAGATATGTAAAACTTTAGAATTGAAGGGAGGGTGTACTTTGATTTTCAGGTGAGTTTTTTCTTTTCCTTTCTTTTCTTTTGGGAGAGTGTTTTGTTTTGTTTAGGTGTTTGTTTTGTTTTGTTTTGTGGCACTTAATTGATTGAGATTCATTCATGTTTCTGGATTTTTCTATAATTGCTTTTCTATAATTGATTTTTCTATAATTGAGTCTGGTGGATTTTTTTTAAAATAATGTCCTCACATCACTCTGCCCCCTTCCCAAAATATTTCGATCTTAAAACACTGCCAAACACAATGAAACTGTGTTCCTGTAGCTTCTGTCCACTGTGATTTTTTTTATCATAATAATTTTTACTTGACAGATGCTTGAACTCCAGCAAAGCAAGTCTTGCTACCCTGTATTTACCTTATAATGTCAACTCTCTGATGAACAGGATGCAAGCAGATAATAAAATCATGCAGATATATATAACACAGAGATGTGCATAATGTTTTAATGTTGTTAACTGCAGTACATTTTGTAAGATTCTGTAGGCAATGACTGCTAAAATACAGTTAAAATATTACAAGTCAAAGATGCCTCAAAACAAAACATATGGATTATTCCGAGTTGCTGGAGTGGAATATCAAGCATTTATCTTGATGGCAATTCACATATCCAGTCTAACTGATGGTTTTGGCAGCTTCCATCGAAGCGAGTCTTCCAGGGGTTAGTGGGGGAGTAAATGACAATCACGCAGTTTTCTTCTTCCACATTTGGTTCTCCGTCCATCCAGTACCTGAGAAAAGTCAAGATAAATAATTTAGTGTAAATAATCCCCAAAAATCTGTTATTGATAATCTTGCTTCTCTTACCTTTGTTCCACCTCTGTGACATTATTAATCCACACCCATGTCCCCACTGTCGCTATGTCCGTAAGACCAACCCAGAATCCATTTGTCCACTGATGAGGGTTGGTTTTTAGACGTTTGATGGTGTTACTCACAAATGTCTGTGTGAGCAAAAAATACATTTTAAAAAGTAAATGAAAAATTGTTAAGTACCTACTTATGAAACTAGCCACAGTTGGTTAAAGGATGCACCATCAGAACCTCCCAAACCTTGTTTTTCTGTGGACTATCCATCTATATGACATCTTTTTGGAAGCTTCTTCTCTGGCATGTTTGCAACCCACCTGCTCTTCCTGGTCATCGATCACAACCAGGTCAGATCCACGTCTAACACAGTCTGCTCTGCTGTAGTGCCAGTTCTTTTTGACAGTAGAGGACTCGGTGGAAGAGAAGAAATAGCAGGACGAGTTGAAGAGAATCCATCCAGGGAGGCAGCTACCACAAGATCCCTCTGAGAGAAACAAATGGGTTCTGGTCATTTCAGGGACATTAGTGTAGTCCAAGTTGGCACATTAAAAGAAAACTTGTAAGCAATAATGACATTTTCTCACCTAAAGTTGATATGTTGGACTGCAGGTTTGTCTTCACTGTTCGCAGAGCTTCTACCTGTTTCTGATAACCATCACTGATGTTCTTCAGCTGCTCAATTTTCACCTTTATTTCTTCATGGTTTTTGATCGCTCTCTCTAACGCCTTCTTGGCCTCCTCTTCAGCTTCGATCACGTCGCTGTGATTGCTTTGGAGAAAGTCGAGCTCACTAAAAAGCTGCGTTACAGCTGGGTGGGAAATGTGCAAAGAGCCCGCTTTGACTTTGGCACCTAAGAATATGATTATTTTATTATGAAATGTTTTGAAATATGTGAAATCAGCATCTCTCCTCATGTGCTTGCTGAGACTTCAGTGTTCATTATCTTGGCTGCGATCCATTGTTACACAACCAGGCAGAAGTAAATTGTATCCTCACATGAACTGTCATACTTACAGTTAACCCCAAGAACAACTGCGACTATTAGCAGAACAACGTTCAAGAGTCCCAGACACAGCACAACACATCGATTACATCCATCTCCACCTTTAATACAGGGTCACAAATACAAAGTCACAAAAGAAATAAAAAATTGAATCAGACAGTTTTATTTTTATTTATAATGATTTTCACATAACCATAAATCCCTTTGTGCTCATTTTGATCAGGTTGTTGACAGTTGAAGACGACTCAAAAGATGCGGCAAATAAATAGAAATGTGAATGAAGCATTAAGAAGAATATTATACCATCTATTATATATACTGTTACCATCTATTATACTACTTACTGCTTTACCAAGAGGAGAATTATAATAATTGCCACTTTAAAACTAGAGTTATTAGGGCTTATTAGTAAGAATTCTTCATTCAGTAAAACTGGAACAAATACAAAATTTAAATCAGTGAAATCACAGGCTGACCTGATTTTACTGAGGAAAAGAGTGAAAAAATGGAGCATTGAGAAAATCAGGATTTCACCTTGTTTGGAGGAAACTGAAGAAAACTTTGGCATAAATGATCCTGTCCTCTGTGGATTTCCCATTGCAGTGCTGCAGTTTCTGCCCACTAAGCTGCTTTCCTCCTCCTTATATACATACATGGGCACGTCCCAATGACTCACACATGCTCCATTTAGCCTTTAGCGGTTTTGTCGCAGACTAATATAAAAATCCTCTCTAAACATTTTGGATTGAAAAATTAAAAAGTAAAACACTCTTTGCATCTGATATGATTATTTGCATAATAAACATC
This sequence comes from Archocentrus centrarchus, assembly GCF_007364275.1. NCBI lineage: Eukaryota > Metazoa > Chordata > Actinopteri > Cichliformes > Cichlidae > Archocentrus > Archocentrus centrarchus. The sequence goes on along the minus strand of NC_044367.1, from coordinate 10,664,620 downwards.
AATTACCTGGGAAGGAGATCATTTATAAATTGAATACAAAATGTATCCAACCAGTTCAATCAAGAATGAGAAATTGTATTTAAAAGAATTGTGTGCAAAGAGAATAAACACGAAGAATTAGACTCAATTGATACTTTATTAGGTACACCTTGCTTCACCACCTTCCCTTCAGAGGTAGTCGCTGCCTTTTTTCACGGCATAGATTCATTAAAGTGCTGGAAATATTTCGTAGATATTCTGGGCCACATTCATGATGCAGTTCTCCAATTCCACCACATCCCAAATGCGCTCTTCAGGTTGCTGTGGAGGCCATTTGAATTTTGTGAATTCAGTGTCATGTTCACCCAGAGACATGGTCAGCAGCAGATGATATGAACGGGGTAGGAAACCAACTTTGACTGTGGGAGTAAGTCACTTTGCTACTCTTTAAAATAAAAAGAAAGAGTCCCAAAGTCTTACTTGCATAGGCCCATTCTCTCAGCGTCCTCCTCAGTCCTATTGGTTGCCACAGTTGCTTCAGAAGCACTGAAGTAGTGTGAGCCAAATAACTAAACTGAGCTTGCACTGCAATAACTTAGTTAGTGATTTGGGTGATTAACTTACATTTCAAGTGCATCAGTAGAATTTAGCTGAGAGGGTACAGTGACTTGATAGGATGGGCCTGGACACCGCTGCCTCTCACTGGATATTTTCTCTTTTTCTCACCACTCTCTGTAAACTCTCCAAGTGACTGTGTGGGAAAACCTCAGTGCATCAGCAGTTTCTGAAATACTCAGACCAGCCTGGCGCCAACAACCACGCCCTGTTTAAAGTCACTTTCTTCCCCATTCTGAACTTTAGCATGTTTACATGCCTAAATGCATTGTGTTGCTGCCATCTAATTAGCCAGTTGGATATTTGCTTTAACAAGCAGCTGAACAGGTATACTTAATAAAGTGACCAGTGATTTTAGATACCAATTATAAAAGGATCACATCAGCCAAGACATGAGTGAGTTCTCAGAGCAAACCCATCAACAAAATAATAACGTAGTCTATTGCCCACTTGTCCAGTCATCATAATTAATATTATATCCATATCATTATAAGAATGATATGGATATACGGACAAGCTTGGAAATAAATCTACCCAACCTTTTTGAACTCAACCCACGGGTGCATATTCTGCTGTACTGTAACGCAGTGGGGAACATGAAGGAACCTTCTTTGAGTTTAGCACCTGAGCAGGTGAGAACACAGAGACATGAGTGTGTTTCTGTCTAATCTGTGTCACAGCACTGTGCAGTCAAAGTCAGATTTAACCAGGCTGCACAATAAACCTGAATACTGTAATTTATAACCAAACAAAGGTTAAAAGTTGTAGTTGGGTTTTGCATTATTTATTAAGAAGAATGTTAAGATGAATATTTTCTTTAGTACGAAAATAGAAAGATGTCTTTTATTACTATCTATAAAAATGCTAAACTCTGCATATGTACAAAAGGTTCAAGGACTTTGTTTTTTGCTACTTTGTTTTTGATATGCACTGGTTCTGAAAGATGTTGAAATAATATAAAATTATTGACTATTGTCCTATTGACCAAATCTTTGCTTTAAAGTGTGTGCTCAGCAACTCATGTAAGTGAAATTTCACAAAAAGAGGGAAATGAAACTTAACAACAGCGGTCATCAGCGTTCATCACTCCCAGACACAGTATAACTTGCAATATATGAACATAAAAATGTTGCAATTTCCCAGTTCTCATTTCTTCTCATACTTTCCTATTTCTCTCTGTCCATCCCAGTGCACTAAAGGTGGATTGAAATCTCTGATAGCTGAAATGAGTTTTTGGTCAAAATAATGAAACAAACATCTCAGAAAACGTGTCTTGTTTGCTGTACACTTGCAGGTCTGTAAGAGTTTGGTGTGGAAGAACTTGACTGCCTGACCTCAACCTGATAGAACACCTTTGGGATGAATTAGAGCCGAGACTGCAAGCCAGGCATTCTCGTCCAGCATCAGTGTCTGACCTCACAAATGTGCTTCCAGGAGAATGGTCAAAAATTCCTATAAACACACTCCTAAACCTTGTGGAAAGCCTTCCCAGAAGAGTTAAAGCTGTTATAGCTGCAAACCCTCTGGATTAAGAATGGGAAAAAAATCAATCACTGCACTGTCAAAAATATTTTAGAGAAACTCCTGCCACATTCAAGTTATTTATATTATTTTTGTTCTGTGTGTTTGTTTGAAATGAATTTTCTCACTTGCTGGCTGCATGTTACTCCATTATGTGTTACATTAATACATTAATGTGTTACAAAAGTCTCCCCGTGCCTCCTCCAAAAAAGCCAGTATCCATTGTTTGGCATGGGCCATGTTTTACACAATGCTGACTTAACTATATATATATGTATCATATTTGATATCATGTGAGTTTATTTTCAGTGGGAACCCCCCCCCCCCCCCCCCCCCCCCCCAACAAGAGTCATCTTATTCCTTTAGAGGCCACCTGGTGGCCTCATAAAGGCATGAAGATTTTTTGAAGAATATTCTGAGCTGAATTTACAGCTACCCTGGATATAAGAATTTAAAGATGGTGTGATGAAGAGCTGAGACTTTAAAACAGCTGATTATTTATTTAATAATCATTTTACAAAAGAGGGACTATATAACAACACAAAGAAAATAAACTGATTTAAACAGTACTATCAGTCCAAAACTTCTCTAAAAAATTTGGCTCAGTTACATAGTGAATATTAATCCAATCACTGATTTTCTGCCTTTAGCATAAAATCCGTGATTAGCATAGCAAACAGATTTTTGGTGATTTTTGGTGTGTTTGTATGCGTGTGTGTGTGTGTGTGTGTGTGTGTGTGTGTGTGTGTGTGTGTGTGTGTGTGTGTGTGTGTGTGTGTGTGTGTGTGCTTTTTTAGTTGGGGAAGATAAGAAATGAAGCCATTCATGAATTTCTTCAGCTCTCTACGCAGAGATACCCTCAGTGGGTCACATGACCTTTTGTCCAGTGGGAAAATTAAGTCTTACAGTATTCTACCTAGGATAGGCTAATTTAATATGCTTTACTCTTGCCATACTGACTCATGTTGATTCATGCTGTTATAGTCTCTAATGTGTACCCACATGGGGCAAGGAAGAATCACTTAGGTTATCACTGCTGTATTTGCACAGTGCATCAGGGACTCTGCAGTAGGATGTGGGACATTTTTAATGAAATCCACAATGTTCCTCACACATACACTGATCAGCCACAATACTGAAACCATTGACAACTGGAATGAAAAACACTGATCATCTCGTAACAATGCAATGTTCTGCTGGGAAATACTGGGACCTCTATTTAATGTGGACGCTGTTTTGACCCCCCCTGCAGGCCTGAAAAAAAGGAGCCAGTGTGAAAGTGCCAAAAACTGTCCACTTGAAGCTGGCTCCAAAAAAGACAAAAACAAACAAACAAACCAACAAAAAAAAAAAAAAAAACCCTCATCAACTCCCATGTTAAAATCTACAGATTTATAGCATTAAAATGCAAATTTAAAGCCTGATACAAAAAAATTGCTTAAAGTTAGGATTGTGGCTGCTTTGACTGAAAAGGTGTGATGGGCTACAGCTCCCTTTGCTGAGCTTCACCTCTGCTACTTGGAGTCACTGAACTAGGCCTTTCAAACATGCTTGTACTGGTTGCACTGTTTAGAAAATAATTTGCCTTGCTGTTTGGTCAAACCCGAAAGAGCCATAACAGTGATGCTGAATCTTCAAAACGGAAAGTCCAGAAACCAGAGTGTCACTTAACAGTGGCTGTGTCCATCTTCTATACAGTCTATGATACCATAATTGATAACTGATACAGCTATTGGTTTATGACATCAGATGGTACACCATCACATGTAATATTTAAAATCAGTATATCACCTTTAAGCTAATGTTGGATTTTTATATCAACCTGATGCTTTGGCACCCTGATTTGTCTAGTAACAATATTAGAGGCCGCTGGGGACCTTTTACCACACTACAGTTGAGAGTGTGCTGACATATGCCATTACTGTGTAGTATGCCGGCTGCAGAGCGGCTAACAAAAAAAAGACTACAGCTGAAAAGACTGCAGGCTTTCCTTTACCCTCTCTGGATGAGACTGCAAGCTCTCGATGTCTCTCCAGAGACCACTTCCATCCTGGCAACCACTTGTTCAGCCTACTGCCCTCTGAAAGGAGGTTCAGAAGCATCAAAACAGAACAAATAGATTAGAAAACAGATTCTTTCCATGGCCCATAAGGACAATAAATACACACTTCTAACACACTGAGGTGCAATAACATACCAAGGTATGTGTGTGATTTTAGTGCCATGTCAATTTAATACTTTTTTATGACATTTGTCCTGTTTTATCACATCTTGCTTTTATAGCCTCTATGTTTCATTGTTTTGTAGTTTCTATTAACGCACCTTCAAATGTAGCACTGAAATTTCGTGTAAGCAGTTGTAACATAACACTGTTCATTCAAACTGCGAACTGAAACTAATAAATTGTTTTAAGTGTGATGCATGTGCTGCAGGTTTTATGCCTTGGCGTTAATGTAAGTTGGCCACACAGGAGCGACGGTAAATAACTAAATACAAATACTGATGCATATGTAAAAGACTCAGGAAGGAGAGACACCACACTTGCCTGTTTCCGGGTCTGAGCGCTAGGAAAGGATGGGCAAGCTGTCGGTGTGTTGTTGTTTGTATATCCGAGGTCAGCCCATTTTATTTGTAACTTGTGTATTCCTTAAGAAGACTTCCTGAAACTATTTTATCAAAGTATCAGGTACTCGACAACTGAGACTCTGAGTGTGCTAGGCGGCGCTGTAACCTCGTTTGGCTAACTTATTAGCCGAGTCAAGCTAACTGACAAAACGCACCAGTGACGTTCCCGGAAATAAACGTGACTTTCAACATAAAACACACCACGTCCCGCCTGAAGTTAACTCTTTTACTTTGAAAATTCAAAGAAAATTTGAGTGAACGCTCTTAGTTTTGTTGTGTCATACTTGACACTGGTGTAACTACTGAAGTTGCACGCATTTTAGCTACGCTGGCTATAACAGTCGTTATATACTGTAAGTGACTTTGAGAAATCGATTTTACCCGAACTTTGACGGATCTTTTTTCATTAGCTGACAGATGTAGCATGCTAGACGCTTTCAAGGAGTCTTTCAGAAAGAGTTGTCGTCGGGCCTGTTCGGGTTATTTTCATCACTGCCATTGGCTAACAAGTTTCTAAACAGAAATGGCACTGGAGGACTATGAGAGGCATTTGGACTCGTTAAGCTCGGAGTTGAGCAGCGGGTCTGTGGTCAGCGAGCGATCAGCTTTAGCCCCGTTTAATGGCGAAGAGGAGAAGTTGCATTACATTCCTATCCGGATCCTCGGAAGGGGGGCGTTTGGTGAAGCAACCCTGTACAGAAGGACAGAGGTAAGCAGGGTATCGTTTCTCCATCAACTTTTCTGATGCTGTCAGAATCGCGTCGCTAACAGAGCTACATTTTGCCTTGTAAGTGAATGCCTCACTGTTCTCCTCTTTGCACATCCTTGGTATTTCTCACCGTGGCCCTGAGAAATTCTTGGATGAGAACAAGATGAATGACTTTCTCATGCATTGCCTGTTCACCCTTTATTACATTTGGCTGCGAGTCAAATGTGTGCTGTTATTCTGATGACATCTGGACCATTGTTTGAGGCTCTAATTTATTGATTTTGCTTCCCTAGGACAACTCTCTGGTGGTATGGAAAGAGGTAGACCTGAACTCGCTTTCTGAAAAGGAGCGCAGAGATGTCATGAACGAAATAAGCATCCTCTCCATCCTTGAGCACAACAACATCATAGCCTACTTCAATCATTTCATGGATAAAAATACTCTGCTCATTGAGTTGGAGTATTGCAATGGTAAGATGACACACCACCCTCCTCTGAAGATCTGATTGAGGTTAGTTTGGGTGTTGCTCATCTGTGACCGAATGATAAATTGTCCCATCATTGCAGGAGGAAATCTGTATGATAAAATCATCCAACAAAAGGGGAAACTGTTCAGTGAGGAGGTATGAATGGACCATTACTGGCTGCTTATTTTAAACAAAACAATCCTGATATATTTGAATCTTTTAACATGTTTTCTTCAGGTGGTCATATGGTACCTGTACCAGATTACTTCAGCAGTGGCCCACATTCACAAGGCTGGAATCTTACACAGGTAGGAGGCTACTCATGTTCTTACTGACTGGTATCCAGTGGGTGATTTTTGCTGATAAAACTTTTTTTTCTTATTGCAGAGATATCAAAACTCTGAACATTTTCCTGACAAAAACTGACCTCATTAAGCTGGGCGACTATGGCCTCGCAAAGAAGCTAGACTCTGAGTTTTCAATGGCAGAAACTGTAAGTTGTGACTCCTTCCCCAACCTCTTAAAACTGGAGGCTATGATTAAGGAAATCTCAACAGTTGTTAATCATCTGTTCACTCTATTTACACTTGGTGTAGCGCTAGTGCGGTTCTTAGATTTGTGCCTGCTTTACATAGATGACTTCAAGATAAACTCGCTCTCTTTCTTTGTAGCTGAGGCACAGTTTAGTTTAGATTATCTTAGCAAAGATGGTGATATTGTAAATGTAAACAGTAGGTGTGTATATTTAGCATTCATCAGCCACCTTGCTGCTGTTTACTAATGAGAATCTGCACTAAATGCAGCTGTTTACTGAGAGTTTACTTTGTAGATACGCAACTGTGTAGTTGTAGACATTATCTGTATATCAAATTGAGAGAACGTATTGTGCTAATTTTCTTTATGCACTTTTTCTTCCTTGGTATGTCCAGTGTGTGGGAACTCCATATTACATGTCACCTGAGTTGTGCCAGGGAACAAAGTACAACTTCAAATCAGACATTTGGGCCATGGGCTGTGTCCTCTTTGAACTCTTAACTCTTACAAGAACATTTGATGCAACGGTAGGTTCTCAAGCTTTCTGGTAGTAATCGGACCTTGTGTGGATTAGCTCCACCAGAATGAGTTAATCGTGATGTTTCTTCCTGCACAGAACCCCCTGAACCTCTGTGTGAAAATAGTCCAGGGCAACTGGACTATGGAGTTGAACTCGGATGTTTATTCATCTGCGTTGGTCAAGCTTGTGTATGAGTGTCTCGATCAAGTGAGTGAGAAGAACAATCACGGTGTTGTTTCGAGTTAAACCAATGGTGTGACGCCGCAGATGTCACTGTTGTTAAGTAACAAGCTTCGATTAATATCACTAAGGCTTGTGATCTTTTTGTGTGTCAGGATCCTGCAAAGAGGCCCACCGCTGAGCAGATTCTGGACCAGCCATTCATTTTCTCCTGCCGACAGTAAGAACATTTTGCATCCTCTCATTTTCTCATTATAATAAAGATGCACGACTCGTTAACAGCTTCACTGTCTGACAGGGAGCTTGATGAGCGAGTTTGCCAGCTGAATTCAGCCATGAAGAGACCAAAGTGAGTTAACATTTCCACAGATGTATGTTCTCCTTTGTGCAAGTAGGTTTCACATGCCCGAAGTATGTTTTCACTGATTTTTGGTGCATGTGCAATAGGCTGAGTACAGTGAGTGAGAGTCCTGTTGCTGTGGTGACTCAACGCTCGAGGGATGTGTATTTCTGGGGTGGAGGGAAGTTCACCCCTCAGAAACTGGACACTTTCAAAGGAGGCAGCAGCGCCCAGTATGTGTGTGCAGGAGAGAGCCACTTTGCAGTTGTGTCAGTGGAAAAGGAGCTGTATACCTGGGCTGTAAGTATCAATCCATCACTCTAAGAAAGACATGCTGGATCCAGTTGTTCTTGTGCCGCATTATAAGGAACTTTCTCAACCCCTAGAATGTTCAAGGTGGGGCCAAGATGGTCGGCCAGCTTGGGCATGGAGACCAGGCCTCATACCGGCAACCAAAGAAGGTGGAGAAGCTGATAGGGAAGGCTATCCGACACGTGGCATGTGGGGCTGACTTCACTGCCTGTGTCACTGGTGAGTGGAGAAAGCTTCCTGCCCAGAGGTTCTGCAAAGCTTCAGCACGGCACTATAAATGGGGCTTTAAAAGGAAAAGGGGTCTGTAAAGCCACACTTTTTCTCAATAAAAATTCTTCTGCTTCCTTTGCAGATGAAGACCAGATGTACATGTTCGGGTCAGACTACTACGGCTGCATCGGAGTGGAGGGCGAGCTGGGCATGGAGATTCTGGAGCCAGTTCTTCTGGAGTTTTTCGAGGAGCGACCTGTCCGCCAGGTTTCATGTGGAGACAACCACGTGGTGGTGCTGACTCAGAATGGCGACATCTACTCGTGGGGCTGCGGAGAGTATGGTATATAGGGTTGCTGTATGTACTGTTGCTTTTAGCTGATGTTTGTAAGCATCTGCCAGGTTGTTTTTGCTTTCATAATTGTAGCCAGTAGGTGGAGACAGTGTCACTTAAATTTAAAGCATTCAAAATTCCTCAACTTCTCATCTTTTTTTTTTTTTTTTTCTTCATACTGTAGGACGTCTTGGCCTGGAATGTGAGGATGACTTCAATTCTCCTATGCAAGTAAGACTTACTTCAGTGCGATAGCAAAAGCCTTCTAGGAGCCAGTTAAACATCCAGGTAATATAAATCTGTTTTTTTTGTTTTTTCCCCCAGGTGGAGGTTCCTAAAGGTGCTGCTATCTCCTCAGTGTCATGCAGCAGTGATGGGACCTTCTTTCTGACAGAGACTGGCAAAGTCTTAGCATGTGGAAACAATGAGTTCAACAAGCTGGGGCTGAACCAAGGAATCTCTGGAATCAAAAACCACCCTGGAGAGGTAATGAGCTGTATTTAAAGTATTATAATAATAATAGACTTGCGCTCTGGCTCGTGCAGCTGTGCTCATAAATGCCTTTTTTGTGTCCCCATGCATGCCACACCAGGGTTACCAGGGGATCCCATACATCACCACACTGACCTTGGTAAAGCAGCTGTCTCGTTTCAAGATCCGGGTCATAGCTCCAGGGAAGGCGCACACAGCTGCCATTGATGGTACAGCAAAAAACAAAGAGTTATTACTCTTTTAAGATGTGTTACAGTTTCACAGAAGTTTCATTCATATCATTTTTGTTTATGCAGAACGTGGTCGTCTGATCACCTTTGGCTGCAACAAGTACGGACAGTTAGGTGTGAAGGACTTCAAGAAGCACCAAGGTGTCCAGGTCCTTGTTGGCCCCTTTGGAGGGAAGATAGTGACCAAAGTGTCTTGCGGAGACGGATTCACCATTGCAGCCACAGAGGGTAAAAACACGTACACTACTGTGGTTTAACTGTTGCAACAATATGAAAATTATGATTTTTATGTTAAACTGTGTGGGAGTTGTTTTTTTTCCTCTCCAGAACAGTCTGCCAATAATCTTTTTTTCTTTTTCTTTTGCAGACAGTCAGATCTTTGCGTGGGGAAACGCAGGAAATGGGAGACTCGGAATGCCTGCTGATAAAGGATTCGGTTCCGAGGTTTGCCCTGCCATGCCGAGGCCAATCTTTGGTTCCCTCCACCATGTCCCAGACCTTTCTTGCCGTGGCTGGCACACCATTATCATAATGGGTCTGTCTAGAAAATCACTGCAGAGACACCAGTACGATTAATTTCACAGAACAGCTGTCTGTAATTAATGCTTGTTTTTCCTTATTTGTAGAAAAAGTGCTCAACTCAAAAACCATCCGCTCAAACAGCAGTGGACTGTCAATTGGTAAATACGTTTCTTGAAACTTGTGTTTGGATTAATTTGGTTTTCTTGATGATAAATCTACATTTCTTTTTTGTATGTATGTGTGTGTGTGTGTGTGTGTGTGTGTGTGTGTTTGTGTGTGTGTATCAGGGCTGGGCCAGGAGGAATCCCCACCCACTTCTGTGGATCTGGACATAGAACCTGGCGCAGAGACAGAGTGTCGCGACAGGGGTCTTGGGGGTACAATGGAGGTTAATACAGATGATTGCTTCCTGGAAACCCCAATGATGTCAATGACCAATCAGACTGGGGACAGCTCCTGTCCTCTGTGGCTTAGAAAGGTTTGTTACCATGAAAGCACAAACAAATAAGAAAATCTTGAATTCATATGAAAAATCTGAATTGGGGCATTCTGTTCCAACAGGAGCTCGAGGATGCAGAGGTCATCCCGATGCCAGACAACTCTGAGACGTCCACTCCAGACCAGCTCGCTTCTTTCTCTGAGAGCGTTACTTTACCATATGAAGAACTGAAAGAGCTTAAGGCTGCTGCAGCAGCAGTCAGCACTAAGAAAGGCTTGTCGGTAAAGCAATCAACTGTGCATGATTTCCAGTTTATACTCTTAATAAAATAGCTATATTCATTCTTACCTTTCTCTGTGTTGGCTTTACAGACAAAACGAATGAGCTGTGATAAAGTGAATGGACTGATGGAGGCTGAGGGCTTGGGAAGAGGAGATTCTTGCACATGCTGCAATTCAAGTAGCGAGTTGGCACAGGTAACAATACCCAAAAATCCAAATTGTGAGTAAATGAGTACACTGCAGTGCTACAGTGACAGCAGGGCTTTTGTTACAGCTGCGAGAGACAGTCGCTCGCCAAGAGATGAGGATCCAGACGCTTGAAAAACAGGTAACTTTTCCTTTCTAAAATCCAGCTACTTCAGATCTCTTCGATTATTGTGTATAAATAACACCAAGCATGCATCTCTGCTGTCTCCAGATCAGCGAGCAGCGGAAGGAGAATGAGAGACTCTGGGCGGCCATCAGTCGCTCAGCTCTACAGGAAGCGAGATGTGACAGTAATGGAAACCATCCCTCTGATCGTACACGCAGGGGCGGAGGAGGAAGGAGAGGCGGACTCGCAAATCACGGAGGCCGATCTGCCGGGGCCAGCGTGTGAGGCTTGACCTGCAGACGTCCTGGCTACTGGAGAAATGCCAAACCTCTTAGCACGCACCGAGTTGAGCAACGGGAGGCAGACGCGCAGCAGAAACGTCACCCTCATTCCCGCTCAGCGGTTACATGACAGATGTTAGCACAGTGCTACGGGATTACATTTAATTGCGTAAATGTAATAATGTAACAGCGCATTGCACGCTCTCACTGCTCACTTGTTTTCACCTGGGCGCGGTGATCCAGCTCGATCCTCCAGACAGAAATGTTGGCTGGAATCAACAAGAAGCATCAGACCTTAACGCCTGCGAGAGACAATCTGATCATAGTGTTACGCTGCAACGTACAGCAGACAATAAGTCTACACGTTTGGTGGTATTAGTGTTTGCTTCACCCCTTAGTGCCTCAGATGTTAGTATTTATTAAATACCAAAAAAGCCTAGCTTAAGCAAATGTATCCAAAGTGTTGATACGTGCAGAGGTTTGTTAGCCAGAATGCTGGCAGCCTCGTCCAAAGTGAGAACATAACATATGCATCACATTTTGTTTCACTTTTTAAGTTTTCACTTCTTTTGATATTCCTAAAAGGTTAACGTGTTAAACACAATGCAGCCTCTAAACCTCTTTTCATATTTATCGCACATATTAGCTATTGCAGACTTATTCAAATTAACTCATGCAAATGTAGATGCATCTTAAATTTGCATGTTTTTTTTGTCGTATAAAGAGCACTTGTGTGAAGCGAGAAACTACTGATTTTTTTTTTTTTCTTTCTTTTTAATACAGCTGGGTTACTTTTCCGTGTTACCTGCACGTTACCTGTCTGTTTTCTTTGTGACACTGAACACTTGAACGGTTTTGAGTAAAATGTGGTCTTTCGGGCGTTTCTTGTGTAGATGACCCTGCAGCCATAATTATTTTTCTTTCATTTTATAACTTTTGTCTCTGATGCTTTCTGAATTTTCTTTTTTTTTCACTTTTGTGCGCCATTTGTTAAACATATCTGCCTTTTTTTTTAAAGCTCTGCTCGGTCTTTTTATTGTGTGTTTGTTAGCTATATGTATTTGTGTGTGGGAGGTCAAATGTCAGTAGAGCAGCATACCTTACAGAGTGCCTTAACAAGCTATTGAATCTCGAATTTGTGCACAGGTGGCTGCTGTGCCTTGGATGAATTTTTTATTGTGTGTTCAGCGTTTAAAAATGTGGTTTACTTTTTGTTTTTTTCAATAGTTTACCAAATACTGCCGGGATGTAACAGTTGCATAAGCTCTGCATTTCTCCCATTCACACCATTTCTTTAAGCTTTGTGTACAAGCCATAAATAAAACAGTTATCTTTCATTTTGAGTGTATAGTCAGTAGCACCCACACTTTGTTGCATTACTGTTTATTGATGTCAACACATGCTTGTAAAACATATATTAGACAATTCTGCGTAGTTAAGAGGGAAATCTTTAAATGCCAGCCCAAAGTGATCAAACTAGTAACTGACTTCTGATGTGCTGATGCTTGAGGCTCTCTTTGGCTGTGAGGTGGCAGCTTGGAGCCGAGCCTGAGGCAGATTGCTTATATTTCCCTTGCGGTTTTGTGTTCCCGTCTTTTTCTTTAAAGCCTGAACAAAAAAAAAAAAAAAAAAAAAGGATTGGATACAGTTAAAAAATAAGATCCAATACTCATAAGTAATGGGTATATCAGAGGGACAGCTTGAGTGTTTTGGAGACAAAGAGAGGCAAAGCTGAGATGGTTTGGGCATGTGCAGTGGAGGGACAGTGGATATGCTGGACAACAGATGTTGAAGATGGAGCTGCCAGGCAGGAGGAGAAGAGGAAGACCACAGAGGAGGGTTGTGGATTTAGTGAAGGAGGACATGCAGAGGGTTGGTGTGACAGAGGAGGATGCCAGTGACAGGGTGAGATGGAGGCAGATGGTTCTGTGGCGACCCCTAAAGGGAGCAGCTGGAAGAAGAAGACGACTCAGCAGGCAACATATTTTAAGAGCCTAGTGTTTCTACCCTGATGGTAAGTGAACTAAAATATATTTAATCAATGTTATGTGGAGACTAGTCTTGAAAATAAGCATGCACAACAGTACAGGTGATCAGAAACTCTGCAGTGTATCTCATATTTGCATTACTGAGCAGCTAAGCAGTGTACCTAACAAAGTGGCTGGTGACTGCATGTGTTAGTGTCTTACCTCTGGACTCTTGCTTCTGCTGCTTGTTTTCAGGTATTCCTCTAACACTGATCCTTTGGTCCTATTAATGAATGAGTTGAAGACTTGCCGATGTGACTTCTTCACCTTTTCACATATTTGGACGTGCTTCTCTAATCTTTCACTTGCAAACTTTCGGCTGCAGACTCTGCAAAGAAAAAGCTGGCGGCTGACTTGTGTGCTCTCCGTGAGCATGAGCTCCCCCTGCTGTGGTCCACTACAATGTGAAGGACTAGAATCCGATGGAAGAGTTGCATGTCTATGGTTTTCAGAAGGCACTGTACAAGCAGTTCTCTGTAGACTCTTCTGAGGTATGTCTTGTTCCTTATGCATCCTCCCTCTGTGTTTATTTTCTCTCATCCACCCTGAGTTGCCGACAGAAGCCATATTTTTTTCACTGTATTTTATTTTCTCTGCTTCTCCCTGAATGCCACCATCTTTATGGCCTTCTTTTCCTCTGGTGTGCTCTTTCACATTCTGCCATCTTGATCTGTTCAGCTCTCCGTTCACTTCTTGCTTGTTAAATATGATCTCTTGAGTGCTTTTATTTGCTTTTCTGTTTGGCTGAAAAGCTTCTGAAACTACCTGCTGTGCTTCCTTTGTATGCCTCATTCTGTCCTCAGTCCTCTGATCTTGTTTATGTCCAGGTTGCTGAAAATCAACATGCCTTCTATCTTGTGTCACTTTATCTCTGCCTCGTGCTGGCTCTCCAAACTGAAGCTCAGGTATCCTGGTATTTGTCTGAGCTTTTTGCATCTGAGCTTGTCCTCTGTTGTATCCCACCTCCCATCTCTTTTTCTCATTACCTCCAGCACTGTCAGCACTGTCCCTCTGGATCCTTTGTCTTAGTGTGTCTTCAAATTTCCAGAGCTTCTCCTGTAGCATGAGTTCTTTTGCCCGGATTGCTTTAGCCATCTGCTGCTCTCCATGGGGCAGTCTGTGTGAGGGTCTGATGGTCCCTGTGATGCCATCTGAATAATGCTTCTGGGGCAGCAAAGGAGCTATTGGTTGTGTTGAAACTTTGTTTTCAAAATCATCCAAATTGTGTGCAACTTGTGACCTGATAGATCTTATGTGGCTGACGGGCTTGTCTGGAAATGGATGATTTACTGCATCTGCTTCCCTATTAGGCATGCCATGTCTTTGCCCTGCAAAGCTGTGCTGCCCTTGAGAAGTGTTCCTTCTTCTTATGTGTGCGTGCATGACTTCATCTGGTGTTACAGATCATGTGCTGAATCCACAATACCAGCTGTTGGGGTCCTTTTCATGTATAATTTCTGGAGAAAAAGAAAGCAGCAAAAGGTTCAATGAGGAATATAAGGCACGTATGATATTACAGACCCAATGGGACAACATTCCTCTCCCAAAACTCCTCAGCTGGTCTCCTCAGTTCCTGGATGTTTATGGACCATTCTTAAAAGAAGAGGGGATGCTGCACAGTGGCAAACATGGGCCTGTCCCAATGTTTTTGAGACATGTTGCTACCATCAAACTCAAAACAACCTTTTTTCTTTTTCTTAAAATGGACCATTTTCTCATTGTAAACATTTGATATGTTTTCTATGTTCTACTGTGAATAAAATATGGGTTTATGAGATTTGCAAATCATTGCATTCTGTTTTTACACAGAATCCAAACATTTTTGGAATTGAAGTTTTACTATTTCTATCATTTAGGACTTTTTTTTTTTTTTTTTTTTTAGGTCAGTGTCAAATTACCCAAGCATTTCGAAATCAGTGTAATTAGTCTCTCTGGTTTCCCAAAGATTAAGCCCGGTCCCAAACTAAAACCTTTTTCTCACCTTTATTCAATTTTTCTTTTAGTCCAAGACTGGGCTTAATCCATGTCTCTGAAACAGGCTGTAAATGCAGAAAAAATAATAATGAAGTACAAAGGTAACAGACCAGTAACATGAAATCACTGTGCTACAGTGCAATTTGGCAGCAGATATTTTGGTTTCTTAAAAATAAAAAAAGGAACTGAACTTTTGGGCCACTTACTTATTCTGGTGCTTTCTGCCAAATTACAGGGTCTTTATTAGCACATTAGGCTCAGTTATTATGCAATTTTATGTTTTTTATACTTTGCACTTTTGGGACTTTGAATCAAAGAAATTGGCAGATGGAAGTTTGTTGATGAAACTGTGTGTGGTGAGTGTTCTTTCTTTCTTTCTTTCAATGGTTAAAAGTACTTTATGGTTAACTTTTTAGCAACAGTAACCATAAATGTGTAGCAAATAATGAGAACTTAGATAAATAATTTTGAAAGGAAGAAAAGGGACCCTGACCAGGATAAGCGGAAGAGAATGGATGGATGGAATTAGTCAATAATACTAAAAAATAATAAAGTTACCGATGCATCTTTTTTAAGGCCCGAGCACAACCTGTGCGAAAGCCCTATTGTATCTGCTTTTGATTATTTAGGCAAATGAATTGCTTTTTTAAAGGCCCAAACATGCTCAAAAACTCATGAAATTTTGCACACATGTCAGGTATGGTGAAAATTTACCTATTTTAATGGATATTATTCATGGCCCTTTCAAAATGGATCTACAGCGCCACCTTTAGTTCAATTCCCATGTATGTGTATGAAATTTGGTACACATATGTAACATGTCCAGACGAACAAAAAAGACCCCTGGGTCCAATGCCCTAAACCCAACAGGAAGTTCGCCATTTTTAATTAAATGGGCAATTTTAGCGATTTCCTGCCCTCATACTTTGTCTTAGTACTCCTAGGATTTATGTCATACTGTCTATGACTCCGCCAACCTCCGAGCGCGAAACGGCACGACTCGCGCCAGGTGCGAGGGCCAGATCATCACCGCTTGCGGCTTGAATTCTGTTTTGTTTTTGTTTGTTTTTTTTTCCAAAAAATTTCTTAGGTAAATGATAAAAGCCAATTTCCGAAAACGCTGAAATATAATCTGCTATCTACTTACCAGAGGAGAGGGAATATTCCCGTCCTTCCAATGTTTACATTTGTTGCCTAGGTACCAAGCTTTTCGACTGCTTTCTAATTGGTCCGTCCAAAAAAAAACAAAAAAACGCCACTTCCCACAATCCTCTGTCCTCCACTACAGTAAGCGGTAAGAATGCAAGAAAAATCTCAAATAAGAAGAAGTGGCAGGAATTTGGAGACTCAGCTGGCACTGGAAGATAACTGTACAGGATCCAAAGCTGTGTAGGTTTGAACAGAATGCAGGGCAGGAACCCAAAGAAGGGAATCTTGCTTCCTCGGTTGAGAATAGGGCATACAGGATTGAATCATACACTCCATAGAATAGGCAAACACCCAACAGGCCTGTGTATTTATTGCATTACACCAGAAACTGCTGTTTACGCTGGCTAACTTTGTAGGACAGCAACTCAAAAACTGCGCAAATTGTTATTTGCATATCTTCGGAATAGAAGGTCGATGGAAAGGATATAGTTTTTATTTGTTTTAATTAATTAATTTTTTTTGGGGGGGGGGGGTTGGGGCGTGGTATCATCCTGTCCACACTCCAGTCCAATAGGTGGCGGTAATACACTTTTAAGTTGGTTATCAACCGCGATTATGCTCTAAAGAAGAAGAAGAAGCGGCATATCGTTTGTTTTGAAGTTGCAGTAATTCAGAGTTGGGTCGGTGTTTTACGGCTTCTGGACAACATTCAGGTACACTAAATGACAGCAAGTGAGTTT
Organism: Archocentrus centrarchus; assembly: GCF_007364275.1. NCBI lineage: Eukaryota > Metazoa > Chordata > Actinopteri > Cichliformes > Cichlidae > Archocentrus > Archocentrus centrarchus. The sequence goes on along the minus strand of NC_044367.1, from coordinate 10,647,826 downwards.
TTGTGCAGTAACGCAGCGGAAATACGGAACTAAGAGTGTTTTGTGTCTCAGCTGGTATTTGTCGGTACATAAATAATGTTAGCATAGCTTGCAGCGACGGTGGTGTTTCAGCACCAAAGGACTGCCTTCTGTCTTCTTTTCTAGCTCCATTATGTCCGATGAAGATCTAATTTCAGTGGATTATGAGGTTTTTGGCAGAGTGCAAGGTGTATTTTTTCGGAAATATACCCAGGTGAGTTTGACATTGATGAACTAGGGTTCATATGTTAGCGATACCAGTTCGTATAAACCAAATTTTACGTTCATATTCCCTTGCTGTCCACGTTTCTGTGAATTACTGAAGGACGAATGTGTTATTCACAAGATCATTTTTAATTGAAAATGTAGCACAGCAGAAAGTGCAGCATTAAGAACAGTGTCCCTGTATTTCCATGCAGGTGCTTCTTTGCTAAAGCTCCTGTTGATGCTGCGTATTAAAACTAGCATTTTTAACATTTTATGGACTGACGTACCTAGCTCACTATTTCTCCGGTGGTGCCATTCTCTTACTCTTATGACATCTGTCTTTTCCCCGTCACAGTCTCCATAATAATGATGATGATCCCTCTGATTTTTTTTTTTTTTATTCAGGCAGAAGGGAAGAAACTTGGCCTTGTTGGTTGGGTCCAAAACACACCAGCAGGAACAGTTCAGGGGCAGCTCCAGGGCCCGCGCTGCAAGGTGAAACAAATGCAAGAGTGGCTGAGATCCACTGGGAGCCCCAAGTCACACATAGCCAAGGCGGAGTTCAAGAATGAGAAGAAAATTGACAGCCTTGAACACTCATCTTTCAGTGTTGTGAAATAACTCAGACTGTGCCTGTAAAATTAACTTATGTAGATGTTTTATTTATTTAGTCTTTTTTGTTTTTAATGGTTGGAATTCAGCACTTAAAGTGAATGGGGGGAGATGGGTACTGTATATGTTTGGTCTCCTTAAGATTCACAGAATATGAACAACATTAATAAATGTGAACTTCCTTCAACAGATTTCACATTGTTTAAATTTTATTGTAATAACAGCAGTAAAGGATAATAAACCCAGTCAGCTTTAACACAGCCTGGTTGTCAAGGATCTATACTCAGCACTTAGAGGAATATTATTGAATGGGTAGCAGGAGGTGGCAACACATTTTTTAGAGAAACAAAGTTAAATGTATTCTCATAGTCCTGAAAAGCAGCCACATGCTTGTGCTTGCTACAATAAAAATCCTGAAATAAACTGCAGGTTTAGTGCTCCTAGCGGTCTTCTTTATTGGGGTCTATTTTCAAAAGAAAGCTGAAATGATCACATCTTTGCAGTGTTTATCAAAAGCTTCAAAAGACTACACACAGGGTAGCATAGTAGGATCTATTACATTATCAAGATACTGATAAGAGCTAACTACTTACTGGAGCCTGTTGCAACTGCCATAGGGTGGAGGCAGAGCCCACCCTGGGCAGGTCACCAGCCCGTTACAGAGCAAACATTTTGACTTTGTAACTGTATGAAAAGCACAGGAGTGTTCATGTAGACTTACTGTCACACTGTCATGTGTTACTAGCACACTTAAAGCCATTTAAAGTCATTAATAACACCTGTCCCTTTCTACTAAGGCATATTAGGATGCTAATGCTGTAGGTCTGGTTACTTTTGCTTAGGAGTTTTATGCATATCAAGGTATACAGTGGGCCAATTAACTCAGAGAAATGTGATGGAAATCGGTTTTTACCTGCAGAAAAGAAAGCTGATCGCAATAGCCCACTCCGTACACTAGGTGGCAGTGTGCAGTAAAAGCAGTGCTTCCATAGACTAACGCCATAAGTTCTCCGGTGAATGGGGCGTTCAGGGGAACGCTGAGAAGTTTCCAGTAAAGCGCCGAATTCCGAGCTGGATGAAGTCCAGCAACCTTATGGCACCAAGTGTAAACAATCTAAAAAGATGACAATATTAGGATTAGCCACGTATGTGGCTAAGGTCAATTAAAAAAAAAAAAAATCGTAATATGGACGTAACGTAACGGGGTTTCCGAGTTGACACGAACGCACCACTATGTTCAATCGCACCAGAGGATGGCAGCATCATAATGTTAGCCAGTAGTTAGCGGCCACAGGCCTGTGTTTTTGTTACACGTTGACTGCACACATCAGCTGAGGTATTCGGGGCATAATTTTATCCTGTTTATTATATTTATCCTATTTAAGGAAACATGAAAGAGGAGTTTACTTCAAAATGTGTCGCTGTCAAAAAGTTTCCTTTGGAAATAGCTAACATTAACTACTTACTTAGCAACGGTTAACTACCTCATTACTTTGCAGTCGCCGGAACAGGTGAAAGACCAAAAGAACTTAATTGGCATTATGATTAAGCGTTTACCCAAAGAAGTTCAGGGGAAGCTTCGCACCGGTGTCGCCATCCCCTCGCTTCAGCAGTGCGTGGAGGAGCTTATTCTGAACAGCATCGATGCCGGGGCGACCTGTGTGGGAGTCCGGATGGACATGGAGGCATTTAAAGTTCAGGTGATCGACAACGGTGCCGGGATGAGCGCTGAGGACATGGACTGTGTGGGGAATAGATACCACACAAGTAAATGCAGCTCTGTGACAGACCTGGACAACCTCAGGTGGTATGGTTTCAGAGGGGAAGCCTTGGCAAGTATAGTTTCTTTAGCCACACTTGTTGAAATCTCCACACGGACCAGATCATCAGTAAAAACACACGTTAAAATATTCAAGGAGGGCAAGGGCTTGGATGTCTTTGAAGCAGAGACTGCACGACCTTCTGCAGGGACAACTGTCATAATTTGTAACTTCTTCCACAACATGCCAGTCCGGAGGAAGAGGGTTGATGCCGTCCTGGAGGGTGAGAGGATCAGACACAGAGTGGAGGCTATCTCCCTGATGCACCCCTCTGTGTCCTTCACCCTGAAGAATGACTGCACAGGAGCCATGATGGTGCAGCTCCCTAAAGCGAGAAACACCTATCACAGGTTTGTTCAGATACACAGCCTTGGGCGAGCAGAGAAGCTGGGAGAAATCAGCTACACATACAAACAGTTTGAAGTGATGGGTTACATTGGCAGAGAGGGCCATTACAATAACAGCTTACAGTTCCTGTACGTGAATGAAAGACTGCTGTTGAAAACACGTATCCACAAGCTGCTGAACGTTGTCCTGCGCCGACTGACCAGTTCAAACCAGAAAAATGACTGTCTGGACGGGCAGTCTGTCATCAGGAGTCCAAAGCACAAGCGAAGCCAAGATCTGTATGGCGTGTACATCATTGATATTAAATGCTCTTACTCAGAGTATGACATTTGTCTGGAGCCTGGCAAAACTCTAATAGAGTTCAAAGACTGGGATGGCATTTTGCTCTGTATAGAAGAAGCAGTGAAAGCTTTCCTGAGCAGGGAGAACTTGGTGGCTGTCCTTACACAAGATGACTTGGATTACGCATCTCCAGGAGTGTTTGTCACTGACAAAACAGACCAATTAGAGAATAGTGACAAAGATGGCCAAGCAGCTATTGGTATTTCTATAATGGACTGCAGTATTGGAATGAGACTGGCATCTGAATCTGTTCATCGTAATCATGCAGACGACCGTGTTTGCCCGGAGGGTAGATCAGATAAGAGTGAAGAACCCGACCACAAAAAGAGAAGTACAAATGAGCTGGAAAATATACACAGTGAAAAATGCTTAAATAATGAACATAGAGATGAGCTGATGTCTGATCTGTCTACAGTGGAACCTCCATCTCATAATATTAATGAAGAAGAGGAGCCAACATACAGTAAAGCTGGGGAAGGATCTAATAGTTTACATAATTCAAGTGAGCTGCATTTAAAAGAAGCAGACAACAGCCTCATTCAACAAGCCCAGCCCGTTTCAAACTATACTGAGCAAATAGTACCCGACTGTCAGCCTACAGGCAGCCATGCACAGACTCTAGTAAGCAATAGAAAGATCAGATTATCTGATCCATTCATTCAAGAAAGTCTGCAGACTCAGGACCTTTTGAAAAGCAATAGGCCAGTATTTCAGGAGGAAGATTCAACAGCAAAATCTGAAGAAAAATCTTTATCAAAATGCAAAATCTCTCTAGACGCAAACAGATCTTCTCAGAAACAATACAGAAACTCTGCTTCTGTCATCCCCTCAAAGATGCCCAAGATAATGTCATGCCAGAAATTGTCTGGATCTCTTGACAAGTTTCGAAGAACATATGTTAAATCTGGTGAGCCGAAATTAACATTACCTGAGGTTCATTTGAAGAGCAACACTCTTCATAAAGACCACTTTTTTTTGACTACGGCAGTTCTCCAGAAAGATCAAGAACAATGTGAGATGCGAGAAAAAGAGGAGACACCGAGCGGCCGCCGAAGCCCACCAACCCTCTCTGTGTTCACTAAGATAAAACCGGAATCAGCACAGAACAGAGGTAAAAAATCTTTGGCAGCTAAACTCTGCCATTTGAAGCAACACAGGACAAAAGAGTCAGAAGAATCACTGGATATGTCCAGAAATATCTCAAAGGACAGTATCTTTCTCAGTAGTGGAAACGATGGCGTCCGAGAGCGCAGTGAGAATCCCTGTGGCCTTGCAGTAAATATCCAGCCAGTCTCAGGATGCAGTATAAACCCTGAACTTGCTGCGAATGAAGAGGATACCGCATCGAGTGACTGGCTTCAACACTACGACACATCTGTCGGAAAGACGGTTTATGTCAACAGAGTGACCGGGCTCAGCAGATACGAGGACCCTCCCATGGAGGAAACACAAGTGCGCTGCACATCTGATGTCACCAATATGGCAGTTAGTGTCATTTCTGAAATGGGTAAGTTAGCGCACAAAGTTACAGATTAATACAGAGAATTGGTCTACTGTTTTAATGTATATTGTCATGTCCATGTAGGGATGGAATACAGGTGTTATCCATTTCAAGTGGATCTAGTGTTGCCTTTCCTGCCTAAGTCCAGACCAGGAAGGGTAATTAGATCAGGGCCTGATTGTAGAGGTACCGCACAGACATCCAAGACTGTAGCCTGTAAGGGTGTGACCTCACACAGTGTACAAAATGCATTTTATTATTTAGGGTCTCGTATTATCTTGTCTTTACAGATGATGTTAATGAAAGCTCAAACTCACTTTCCTCATTGTACTCAAAGTGGAATAATCCCGTGTTTGTCCGCCCTCCTATGGTAAACAAAACATATTTTTACTTTGCTGGATTTCAATTTAGTGATGATTCAATCTGCTTGCTTCATCTTAAAAAAACAAAGTCACATTCTGGCTCAGTAGATATGCATTTAATATACTACATAATGTCCCCACAGGTTGGTGTGGATATTTCCAGTGGACAAGCTGACGGACTGGCTGTAAAGATCCACAACATTTTGTTTCCCTACCGCTTCTCTAAGTCCATGATTCACTCCATGAAGGCAAATTTATCCCTTTGTGTTAGCCACATTTTTAGCAGTTTTATAAATTTCAGTAAAATGCTGTCATAAAGCTTTGATCCAATTACCCTATAGGTTATTCATCAGGTGGATAAAAAGTTTCTCGCATGCCTTATTAATACAAGGAACGAAGAGCAAGTGGAACACAGTGAAACTGAAGGTGAAGGGAGAAACATTAAAGCTTTGTCATTTATTGTGTTCCTGAAACGCTTGTTTATATATTTGTGCATTTTCTATTAAAAATCCAGGAAACCTGTTGGTGCTGGTGGATCAGCATGCTGCACACGAAAGAGTGCGACTTGAAACTTTAATTGCAGGTAAAAAAAACAAAACAAAAAAAAAACCCACAGTAGTTTAGTTTTGTCATTGAAATACAACATTAATAATGCTGTTAACAAGTCCTTAATGTAATACTACAGTCATAGCTGTATTTGCTGTCATAGATTCATATGAAGATGACCCAGATGCCCCAGGAGAGAGACGCCTGTGTACTTCAACCATTTTGCCACCTCTCGGGATCAGTGTAACAGAAGAGGAGCTAAGGCTGCTGAGGTGTGGAAATCTGCTGTGTACGGTGCAAAAAGCAAAGCGGGAAAGCCTGCAAAGACAGTAGATGTCCAGTACTGTGCAAAAGTCTCACGCCACCCTTCATTTCTTTATATTTTGCTACAAAAATGGGAAATAGGTGCAACAGTTTATTAAAACTGATTCATAGGTCAGTGTTAAGTAGCTTAACAAACAAAACGTTCTTCTGAAAATGGTCAGGTACAAGGACTTGACTGAAAATGGGTGAAAAAGCAGCCAGTGTCCAAAGAAAGACTTTGAAAGAGATTCAGAAAGCCTGGAGAACTGTTGCTCAAGACCACTTTAAAAATTTCCATCAAAGTCTGGCTTGTACTGTTGTGACATGAGCACATTACTTAAATTTCTTTGCGCCACACATTTTAAGCTCTGTAGCACTAGTGCATACAGTTTGGGCACTGTTTTCCTGATCCTTTGTAATTCAAATGTTATTACACTGACAGTTATGTAGCTAGTGCTTAAGGACTGTTCTTGTATTTTCCTACAGGTCTTGTCAGCCACATTTAAAGAGGTTGGGCCTGGAAGTTACTTTTTCACCAGCAGCAGATTTACAAGTGTTTGTCGGGAAGGTACCATTATGTTTTATGGAAAAAGAGAGTAACGAGCTGAGGCGAGGAAGGCCATCTGTTATAAAGCCTATTGCTGAGGTAAAACTGTTTACTATTTCACTATTTTTTGCTAAGTAAGGGTTTTACAGAGCTTGTTCCCTGATGTATACCGCTTTATTTTATCTGACATCAGGAGTATCTTCGAGAGCAGATTGAGGTAAGCTAGAATTTGTCTTTCTGTTTCCTGAACTTCTGTGGTGCAGAATGGTTTGTATTGTTTGATTTAGGGTAATTTGTCTTTTTTTTTTTTTTCTTTTTTCCAGCTACTCCGCTCAACAGGTACAGTGAGAGGAACTTTGCCTCTCACTGTTTTGAAAGTGCTTGCTTCACTAGCGTGCCACGGTAAAGATAAACTGCTCTCTCTCTTTCACTGAATATAATTTTTCTGTGGTTATGAGCCTAAAATCTTTATATTTTTTATTTTCATACATGCTTTCATTAAACAGGTGCCATCAAATTCAATGACCCTCTAAGTAGAGATGAATGCTACAGCTTAGTGGCATCCTTGTCTGCCTGCCAGCTGCCCTTCCAGTGTGCTCATGGCCGTCCATCCATTGTTCCCCTCGTAGATGTCCTTCATTTGGACAAAGATAACACGGTACCAGAATATATTGCATATTTGAACTCTGGATTAAAAGTAGGATTCAAGGAAATGCACAGCACAATAGTGTGATGGTGACTAAGTATTCTTATCCCTGCAGGAACTCCAGAAACCCAACCTCCAAAAGCTGAGAAAAATGTATAAAACGTGGAAACTATATGGAAATTCTTAAGGGTGTGTATTTTATTTTAAATGTGTAGTTTTATTGCTAACAAAATGATTCATAACTTATTAAATGGCTCAAATATTCAACTGTCTTTCCCCAAATTCTGTGGCTCTGACTTACTGTTTTTAAACTAAAGCAACAGAAAACCATAGTAAGAGATCCACAGTGCTGTGTCATACTGACGTGTTTCAGATCATCAAACAAATTTTAATACTAGATAAAGATAAAGCAAGGAAATACAAAATGCAGTTTTCAAATGATTATTTCCTTTTCGAGGGGAAAAGCGATCCAAACCTACCTGGCCCTGTGTGAAAAAATAACCCCAATATGTAGCAGTGTATGAGATGATGCACAAGCATTTCATAAACATCCCTTTGTGTTAGCCACATTTTTAGCAGTTTTATAAATTTCAGTAAAATGTTGTCATAAAGCTTTAACCACAGCATTTCATAAAAAGAGGATTATACCAACAGTCAAACATGGTGATGGTCTGGGACGGCTTTGCTGCATCAGGACTTGGACAACTTGCTGTAATTGATGGAACCACGACGTCTGTGCTCTACCGGAAAGCCACCAGTTCGTGCCCTAAAGTTCAAGTGCACTTGGGTTATGCAGCAGGACAATGATCCAAAAGCACACCAGCAAGTCCACCTCTCTATGGCTCAGAGAAAACAAAATGAAGGTTTTGGAGTGGCCTACTCAAAGACTGGACTCAAATTGAAATGCTTTGGCCCGACCTTAAACAGGTCATTCATGCTTCTCTGAAAAGAAGAGTGGGCCAAAATTCCTCCACTGTCATGTGAAAGACTCATTGCCAGTTATCACAAACACTTGATTACAGTTCTTGCTGCCAAGAGCGGCATAACCAGTTATTAGGTTCAGAGGGCAATCACTTTTTCACACAGAGCCAGGTAGGTTTGGAAAACTTGTTTCTCTTTAATAAATGAAATCATCATTTAAAAACAGCATTTTGTATTTACTGGGGTTAATATTAAAATTTGTTTGTTGATCTGAAACATGCAAATGTGACAAATATTCAAAAAACTAAGAAATCAGGAAGGAGACAAATACTTTTTTCACAGCACTGTACGTATATAAGATGCTGCCAGATATGAGTAACAGTAAGTTTTGTAAGTACCCAAAAAGAGGAAATACAAAAATATGCTGGTGAGATCTTTTGAATCATCAGAAAAACAGATTAGTGTTCATATAAATGTTGCAAGTTTTGCAGTCCACTTGATGATCAAGCATAATTTATTCATTTCTTGATATTCATTCATCTGCATCTTTGTCTTTAAGAAACATCTCAAATAAAAAAGAATTGCCATGCAGCTACTGCTATCAAACAGCACAAAGATGAAGCTGAAGTGTAGCATTCATGTATTGGTGGATTGGTGAAATAGGAAATAGTAGTTAAATAGTGTTAAAACATTAATGCTTTAGTCTGCTTGACACTTATATAGACAAGAAGAAATGAATTGGACAGAGGAGAAAATGTCTGTAGCCCTTAGTCCAAACTCACAAGCTTGTTCTTTTTCTGGCACACCCTCTCTGTGGCAGATTTCTATTTGGTTTTGAAGTCCAAACACCTGGGGCCAAAACAGAAAATATACCATATGAGGAGTGAAGCTACATTTTTCTGCCCTAGTTTACCATTTCTGTCTTGTGTCTCCTTCCTCTGTTTCTTCAATTTAAATGGACTGTGAGAAGTCCCCAAGACGTCTTAGCTTCACTTCATAGGAGGGGCCGGGGGTTTCAGTTCTGGAAACTGTGGCCTCTCTGCTTCATTTTACTCTGCCACAAAATTAATTGACTTTGGAGTTAGCTGTAGTAGTTTGGGTTTTATCATGTGGTACTCACTGATAGTGTTTTATATACACTATATTGCCAAATGGATTCACTTATTGGACTTCACACTCATATGAACTTGAGTGACGTCCCATTCTTAATCCATAGGGTTTAATATGATGTCGGCCCACCCTTTGCAGTTATAACAGCTTCAAGTCTTCTGGGAAGGCTTTCCACAAAGTTTAGGAGTGTTTATGGGAATTTTGGCCATTCTTCCTGAAGTGCATTTGTGAGTTCAGACACTGATGTTGGATGAGAAGGTCTGGCTCACAGTCTCTACTCTAATTCATCCCAAAAGTGTTCTGTCACTCTGTGCCTCAGCATCTGCTGACCCTGGTCTGTGATTTTTACATGGCCTATCACAACATGGCTGAGTTGCTGTCATTCTCAGTCACTTCCTCTTTGTTATAATACCACTATCAGCTGACTGTGGCCTATTTAGTAGTGAGGAAATTTCACGACTGGACTTGTTGCACAGGTGACATCCTATCACGGTACCACGCTGGAATTCACTGAGCTCCTGAGAGCGACCCATTCTTTCACAAATGTTTGTAGGAGCAGTCTGCATGCCTAGGTGCTTGGTTTATACACCTGTGGCCATGGAAGACCTGAATTCAATGATTTGGATGAGTCAGTACATTTGGCAATATAGTGTATCAGTGCTATCAAAGTCCTTCGTGTCTTTTCTTCCACCCTGTGCATCAAGTTCAGTTTGACCAGTTAATTCAGGGAGTTTTCTGTCCCTATAAGCATTAATTGCCTCTTACATCATTTCACAGAAAATTGCTGACAGCTTTTTGAGATATTATTTGTTTTTAATATTATTTTAAATATATACTCTCACTGGTCACTGTTAGGTGCACCTTGCTAGTACTAGGTTCGGCACCTTTTGCCTCCAGAGCTACGTCAATTCAGCAAGGTGCTGAAAATATTCCTCAGAGATTTTGGTCCATATTGACATGATGCCATCACACAGTTGTGGAGGTCATTGGAATATGGTGAACTCAATGTCATGTTCAAGAAACCGGTTTGAGATGATTTGACCTTTGTGACATGACACATTTTTCTGCTAGAAGCAGCAGTCGGAACGCTGCGGTCATGAACAGATGGACATAATCAGTAACAACACTCAGGTAGGCTGTGGCATTTAAACAATGCTCAGTTAGTACTAACAGACCCAAAGTGTACCAAGGAAACATCCCCTACCCAATTACACCACCAGCAGCAGTCTGAACTGTTGATACAAAGTAGGATGGATCCACATTTTCATGTTGTGTCCACCAGATTCTGACCCTACCATCTAAATGCAGCAGCAGAAATTGAGACTCATTACACCAGGCAACATTATTCCAGTCTCCTGTTGTCCAACTTTGGTGAGCCCGTGGCAACTGTAGTGCCAGCGTCCTGTTCACCCAGTGTGGTCTTCTGCTGGTTCAAGGTTCAACATGTTGAGATGCTTCTCTGCATACTTAAGTTATAACAAGTGCTTACTTGAGTTATTGTTGCCTTCCTGTCAATTCAAAGCAGTCTGGCCATTTTCCTTTAAACTCTGGCATCAACAAGGCATTTTCACCCAGAGAATGGCCGCTCACTGGATATTTTCTCTTTTTCAGACCATTGTCTGTGGGTTGTGTGGGAAAATCCCACTAGATCAGCAGTTTCTGGAATACTCAGACCATGCCACACTCAGAGTCACCTAAATCACCTTTCTTTCCCATTCTGATGCTCAGTTTGAAACTCAGCAGGTCGTCTTGACCAAGTCTGCATTCCTAAATGCACTGAGTTGCTGCCGTTGTCATTGGTAGATTAGAAATTTGCATTAATGAGCAGCTGAACAGGTTTATGTAATAGAATAAGTGGATAATAGTGTATAGCAATGAACCTCGCCTATTGAAAATATATTATCAAAGCAAATGTCCGACTGATTGTGGCCTGGCTTTCCTGCTCTTTAATGTATTGCCAGTGATCTTAAGAATAAATTAACAGAGGGTTTCTTGATTATGTCTCAATTATCAGCTCAGTGTTTCCTCAGTGTGGCAGTAGCTGATAAACCAGAGGTTTGAGACTAGACAGATATGACTTGATCCTTAACAATCATGTCTTACAACAAAGCGACATAATTTTCATAACATATTGCAAAAGACCAATCGGTCAGAGTGACATCTTCAGAGTTTCAGTGTTTGTGAAATCCTTTAGGCAATTATCAAAATATCAAATTCATAGAAAGTTGATGTGTTATAATCCCTCTTTATTGTTCTCTGCAAAATAAAAAGCTTCATTTCAGTTAAAGTTATCCTAATGAGTGGCCTAATTTCTTAGTCTGTAATCTTATATTTTGAAAAAAAGAATAATACTAGGAGCTCTTTGATTAATTCAAGAAACCGTTCAGTTGATTTTGTTACAGTGCGTACCAGCTTTCGGCTGCCTCATCATTGGAGGCCTCTTCGTCTTTCAGCAGCACATTCCTGCAGACATTTCCAAGAGTTGGCGATTTCAAGAGAAAGCGCTCTCGGGTCCAGTAGGACGCATATACAGAAGGAAAAACGCAGAGCATCGACGCGCTGCTGCTCCTTTGTTGTGATTGGAGTATCGAGCGGCTGTGTTGCAGACCCCTTCTTCCCCCACAGTTCCGGGTCACGCCACGTGACTTGTCCGCCCCCACAAGTCCAACCTCTCCTCCGTCTACCAAGTAAACAATTCAGCATCATTTCATTATGTCTGCCAACCATCCCAGATTTTGATCTTTGGGAAAGGCTGAGCTTAATAAGAGATGCCTGTCAGACAGCTGCCAACTCCCAGCATAGTGCGCATTTTATGAATGTGAAATGGCGAATGGAGAGGATCTGGATTTCTGAGTCGGATAAATTATGGAGCTAAATATGTATGCTAATCTGTAGTGTGTATTTTAAAATGTCGTGCAAAACGTGTCCAATTGACCTTGGAATCAAATTAGGCTTTACTAAAGAGGAATCGACTGTATTTTGCCTTTGATTAAATTGATGCACCAGGACAATAAGTTTGCATCGCCCAGGAAATGGTTACTTATGTGTATTTATAAATAGACTCGCGTTTTTCATCCCATATTGCATTAATAAGATGCCGATAGCCTTTTTTTGTGAATGGGAGAGAGAGGGCTGATGTTTTGGCGATGACCAGTTGGTGTCAACACATATAAGCAAAAAAAAAAACAAAACAAAACAAAAATGTGTTAAATATCGCTCATGGAGGGCATATAATGGTGAATAAATGTCAACATAATGGTCTTTTACACCAAAATATGCCTATGTGGCTTTCAGTCTGACCTCCCCCCCCCCCCCCCTCCGCGGATGGTACAGTCTTGGTTCATTCATAAAATTCTAGCAGAGCATAAAAGGAGGGGCTTGCATTCTAGTCGTCCAGTTACCAGGTAGGCTATACCTGGAGAAAAGAACCAAGCCGCTCTTCCCAGCAGAAGGCCAGTCATATTTGTCATTAATCAGGACTTGTGTGTGTATTTTTTCTTTTTCTTTTTTTTTTTTTTCCTTCGTGATGTATCAACACAACCTGACGCCTGACATGGATTCAGTCTCTCCCACCTGCCGGGCAGAGTCTCCTGTCGGGACACTCTGCCAGAAAACGCCGGAGGAGGCAAGCTCTCCAGCGTCCTCCTCAGAGAGCAATGAAAAGGTATGAATGGCTTTGTTTATCATTTATTCAGCACGCAACACAAGGGGCACCCCGTTTAAAGCAGATTACACCCCCCCCCCCTTTTTTTTTTTAATGGGCCACAGACTGGATGCTCATATGCCTTTTATCTCCATGGTGGGGGGAGGGGGAGGTGGAACTGATTGATACGATTTTAATTAACTGGATGCGGTTCATTTTTAAGCATCTTTTTTTTGTTGTCGTTGTTTTTTGATAAGATGTGAGACACAAACCGGACAGAAATTAGTGCATGTGGCAATGTGACAAAATAGCCGTGTAGGTCGGATTGTTATGATTCCGACGTCCTGGGACTAAAATGTGAGCGTGTCGATGCAGCGATTCATTGAGAAAAATAAACCCATTCAGGAGACTCCACAGCATCTCTGCGTCAGTGTTGACGTCAGAAACAATGATAAAGTCAAATATTGATCTGGAGAAGGCTATTTCTGGTCGGGTATATTTCAAGAAAAGACACCACATGCAGGGTATCCTCTGTTTTAGACTATAAACAAATGAATTAAAGGTTTTATTGATTACTGGCATCACAATAAAAGCCACATGAAACCTCTAATATCACTGAAGACATTTAGCTGTGGTTCTCATTGTCAGTGCTATTTCTGCTTTTTCAGGAGGTCTGCCAAGACATGAGCGCTGAAGACACTCCATTTGTTCCAACGGTTACAGCAATTTCCTCTACCCCAGATTTCCAGTGGATGGTCCAGCCTACGATTATTACATCTGTCTCCCCGGCTCTGGGTAGCAAGCAAGCCAATGAACCGCAAAGCTCTCACCAGGCAACACCCAAAGCGGGCGGGAATAAGGGAAAAAATGCTGCCAGAAAGGGGAAAACAGAGCAGGTAGGTTAGCTCTGAAGAAGTCCACCTGCTATTGGACAGAACAGTCAATAGTGTAAATTTGCATATGCCAATCTGAATTCCTTGTGTGCAACCGAGCTATTGTGCATGCTCCTCTGGTGCCGTGTGCGGGCTGTGTGCCTTCCTTAGGCAGTCAATTTATATTCAGGTCACAGCAAGTCTGCAACAATAGTCTATTTTTAGACGCATTGCAGCGAAACATGCTTTTGCCATTCTTCAGAGGGTGAACTGGGAACGGATGTTGTGGATTAGGGGAAGAAATGGCTGGATTCTTCATGGTAATGACTGAATCATTTCTTTTACATCCCAGCTGTCTCCTGAGGAGGAGGAGAAGAAGAGGATAAGAAGGGAGAGGAATAAAATGGCTGCAGCAAAGTGTCGCAACAGAAGGAGGGAACTCACGGATACACTGCAAGCTGTAAGTAAACAGTGATTAATTTGCCCAGCTGTCATTTACACCTACTGTGGTGTGTTTTCCACATGGATGATTTTTGGATGTCGATCTGTTTGAAGGAGACAGACAAGCTGGAGGAGGAAAAGGCAGCTCTGGAGACCGAAATAGCCAACCTCATCAAAGAGAAAGAGCGGCTCGAATTTATCCTTGCTACACATAAACCAGTGTGCCAGATGTCAGAAGAGCTTGAGTCCATTTTCCAAGAGTCCACAGGGTCCCCAGATCTACCGCCTAGTCCAGACGAGGACAGGCTTCCAGAGGATGGCACGCAGGAAGCTCCTTCACTCCAGGACATGGACGACCCCAGTGATCCGTCCACAGCCATCTCTGGGAACTCCAATATTTTGCTGTGTGCCAGTGCTGAAATCAACATATGTGATCTCGAGCCCTCCCTGGACATTAAAGAGGGACTACTGGACAATATTTTACCCAGCTTGGAGGAGAAAACTCCCATGGAGACAGCTCGATCTGTGCCAGACATAGATCTGAGTAGCTCTCTCGGGGTTTCGGACTGGGAGACTCTGTACAAGTCTGTTTCCAGTGACCTGGAGCCTCTCAGCACTCCCGTGGTGACCTCCACCCCTACCTGCAGCAGCTACTTGTCCGTGTTCACTTTTGCGTGTCCTGAGCTGGACTCTCTCACAGAGGGACTAGACAGCCATAAAGGTGGAGGAAACAAGGCTGATTGTGTTGATATCCTCAACTCTCCAACTCTCCTAGCCTTATAAAATGCAAAGGGCAGTGATCTGTTTGATCTCTCTGGTTTCTCTGTTTGCAGGTTCCTGACGTTGAAATGATATGAACAACGTATGCCACAGTATGCCGTAATGCTTCAAGGAATGCATTCACGAAAAGTCTTGTGCGTGACTAAGCAAACGTATAAACTCTCTCCAGATACATAGTCAACAGAGTGATGTAGCTAAAAGCATGGCTTTTAATTTAACAGAAAGGACTGAAGTAAGTTTTGATTTTAAACGCATGCTGAAAAATTCCAAATAAATTTCATATATATATAAAAATATATATATATCTGATCTGTTACTAGATCTAAGCTGTAATGTGGAATTTAATGTAACAGTATGGTTTTGTGTTTTGGTGTCAGTAGTGTACTGATTGATGTAAATGTTGTATTTACATATCCATCTAAGTACCTGTGTCATCAAGTGTGGTTTGACCTCATTGTTAAAATGTTGAAAGTTTTCCATGAAAACATCCAGTGCTATATACTATATATCTTATCAAGATGTAACTTATGATTTATTTTTTTACCTTTCAGATTTTGACTTATTTGTTTAAATTGAAAAAAAAAAAAACCAAACAATTAAAATGGGCATCAATTGCTTATCTATGCTGCTGAATAATTACAATAAATCTACGTTCACAGTGGTGCTCGGTGCTGATCTGTCTGTTTCGGTGAAAAGGCTGGGACTTTATGTGAATTATAAGATTGTTATGCTCCAAAGATGCATTTAAATTTCTTTTAAAAGATTTCAAATAATCTCTCCAAACTGAGATTTTTTTAGTATCCCTTTACATTTCTGTTGTTTTGAAGAGGAAGAGAAGGAGGAGGGGGTTCACTGTAGATCTGTGGCTGTACTGTTTTCCCAGCGCAGGCCTACATCTGAGCCATATTACTGTCGTTGCAGCGGCAGCAGTAATGCAGCCTCAGTGTTTCTTTATGGGAGGAGCGGTGCGACTTCCCCACTTCTGCCCCCACTATGTAGGCTACTTTTTTACATCCCTGCTTACGTTTGGCTGGCATAGCCTAATTTCCGCATTCCCAAATCCTCCCAGATTGGGATCACGTTTAAAATCGGGCTGATGCAACGATTTCCACTTTTTAAAATATACTCTCGACCCTCGGCTGACCAGAAGAAAGGACATTTGTTGCACCTGGGATCAAAGTCAGGTCGGTATCCAAAACTTCATAAGTCGAGAGCTGCATATTTTTGTACATGCTGAATAGCTTATTGGCGCGCCACACATAGGTCATAACGAGCAATAGTTTGCGAAGAGGCGGCGAGCAGGTCTGATGTTTTCGATTATACGGCGGTATCATTGCATACGCTGAATATTTCTCCTAAAGCAAAGCTGGCATCTTTAGTGAGCGTGCTGCAGAAAGATCCTTTTCTTTTGTTTGCATGCTCCCCTTTTATATGAATCACGGCGTGCACAATAAGAACAAAATGTTCTTATTTTGTGTGGATCAACGTTTACATTAGTGCCGCGCAGTGATTCTCAAAATGTGCTTTATCTGAGCGGCTCTGGACGAAAAGCTGTAACATTTTAGCACTGCAGGTCTCTGATGGAAAGACAAAGTTACGTAAGATGGGCTTAATGCCGCACTATAAAAAAAACTTCCGCTTTCAAGTTGACCAATTCAGCAGGCTATGGCATCCTTCATCACTTTATAAGTGGCCAAAAAAGATGACTGCACAATATTAAACAGCTCCAAATGCGCATTCGGGGTTTCATAATTTTAAATAAATAGTCTGATGAGAACACAAATTGGTTCTCTAGGACTTAGAGGAATAGACAATAATAAAACGATCATTAGAAGAGAAAGTTTAAAAGCTCCTTGTGGACCCCTGCACCAGCATTCAAATGGCAGTCATTGGCTCATATTTGATGTTTGGGGCTTCATTTTAAGAAAGAAAAATGAAGGTAAAAGACAAAGTTGGTTTTATCTTTTTGCAAAGACCTTCCTTTCATTTCAAGCTACGCTACTCATGCATGTTATTGCAAATTACTTTGACCATTTTATCATTATGCTATGCTCTCATTTCAAGGCAAATGTTATGTTGTTTATGGCCTCCATACTTCCTCTTGGTGTTTTTGGCCTGTAGTTTGGGGAAGTGCAAAACTGAAAGTTATTCCCATCTGAGGTTATTATGTAGCCTGTAAGTTCATGTTCTGTGGATATCTACTGAGACCCGACTCTCCTCTTTAACAAACATTACACCAGCCTACACAAAGAATGCCAGCTGGCTCTTTCTTGCATTGATATGTTTTTTTTTATTAGAATTTGGCTGTTTGTTACTGTAATGTGGGATAAAGGTAACACACCTCAGATAACAGTTTTGGGCTATTTCATGTGACTTGGACATCCGCTGAGGCGCTGTAGTAATTTCCTGTGTCTTTGGCTGGTTCTCACTGTCTTTGTATATGTTGAAGTGTTCATGTCCACGTATTTGACAGTACAAACCAGCGGCAATTTGTTCAAACAATTCACATCACTAGAATAATATCACATTCATTTTTATTTTTTATTTATATATATATATTTTGGGAGGGGGGGGTAAAGAAAGCAAATTATTTTCTTAACTTTACCACATTATGCTACCCCGTGGCTTCATAATTCTGCCACTTCATGCTAATTTTTGGCTCTCACCTTACATTATGTGTCATATTCAGGAAACCACACTCACTCTGCAACTATTTCTTGCTGACTGCTACCTTTAGTGGCCCGTGGAATAAAGTAGAATTAGTTTGAGTCGGCTCTTTACACTATTGTTCTGTTGTTCACTTTTCTTTTGGCCTTGTAGGGTTAAATTATGTAAATTCTTGCCAAAATCCCTGTAAA
This sequence comes from Archocentrus centrarchus, assembly GCF_007364275.1. Lineage (NCBI taxonomy): Eukaryota > Metazoa > Chordata > Actinopteri > Cichliformes > Cichlidae > Archocentrus > Archocentrus centrarchus. The sequence continues at coordinate 10,629,949 of NC_044367.1, read as the reverse complement.
TGGTTTTATATTTACTCTAGAAAATATTGGAAAAATGAATAAAAACAGCAGCCTCAGTGACCTGCAATTCATCACAGAAGGGAGAGTCTGAGTGAAAGGAACAGAGCACCTTTGGCTCATCGAAGCCATTTAACAGACTTTAAATGAAGCTCTTATGCATTTGTTATCAACTTGTTATTGTAAAATCCACTCTTATATTGTAAAGTATGCCCCATTATCTATTCATATTTTCATGTTTTCCTTGATCTTGCTCATTTGTTGTCTGAGTATGCCTCCCGTTTTTTCCCTCTCCCTCCTAGCTGTGGTCACGACCGAGTCTGACACGATGCCAGGACAAATCCCAGATCCCTCTGTGACAGCAGGCTCCCTGCCCAGCCTGGGCCCACTGGCTGGGATCACAGCCACCACGCTGACTGACAAGCTCAGATTTGCCGACCTCCAGGAGTTTGGGACAATGCTGTCACCTCTGCACTTCCTGGACAGTCTGGGGAAGAGGCCTCTAGTAATCAAAACTGAGGTATAGGACACACTGAGCAATCAGTAACCATTATCCTTTAAACTAAGGTTACATTTTGAGTTTTTCCTCAGACTGCATGCTCTTTCTAACAGGTCATTTCTAAAAGGTGGACTCTAGGACAGAATCCTACACATTATATAGTTTTTAATGCATTTACTGCAAAAAAGATCGAAAGAATGACACTTTATTTCAGTGAGTCATGCAAATTGTCTGTTAACTGTGTGTAAAATTTATACTCTTTATCCTAAAGAGATGTGCTCGCTTGCTGTTCATATTTTAATCAACAGGACCATCTAGTGGATATAGAGGGGCATGTTCATGCTATTAAATGTAGCTTATAGAGCAGGTGACTTAGTGACATTGATAGAGGTACACATTATTTTTTGGCTTGTGTTTTCTCAAATTAATGTTCACACATATAGTCAAAAAACCTAGATATATTAAACAGTTAAAGGACGTAGCTTTTTATATGAACTTTTCTGCTGTGTGGAGCTTCTGCGTGGAATTGCATGCTCTCCACACACTTGCAAAGATTTTATTGGGGATATTTGGTTTCTCCTGCCATGTTCATGCTGCCTGTCTTGGCCTGTAACACACTCAAAAAAGAGATTCTCAAGAGTTTCCTGGAAAAAATGAAATAAAAATGAGGTGACTTCTTATCCACTAAACATTTCAACCAGGCTTAAAGTTGTGCACTGTGCCGGAATCAAATGCTTTCATACAGTTAGTTTACTTACTGATATACAGTATAGTTCTCATATTTGTGATCATATGTATTGGTTTCATTGCATTCAGTCGCTTAAGTTGTTTTTTTTTTATTTCTATACATTCATTAATGTTTTAATAAATAAATATTTATTAACAGTTAATTGTGGAGAGATTTGGCTGGACAAAAACTGCATATTTCAGGAAATTCTTTAGGATTTTAAGCATACTATGACTGAAACTGAAGCATTTGTGTGCTAATGTAGAAGGAAAAGAAACCAAAAGGTCATTAATCTGGGGAAATGCCACTTTGACTTGTTTGCAATGATAGCAAAGAATGCCCAAATACAGAAGGTTGAATGGTAGGATTCATATTTCCATTATCACGCGATACTTTAACACAGATTGTCTGCTAATGTGCAGCAGGTTAATTGCATCTGAAGATGTGTTCAGAGCTCTTTCCCTCTGCCTGTCTCTAGAGAGATGAAGAGGAAGAGAGGAGGAAACGAAGGCGAGAGAAAAACAAAGTGGCTGCAGCTCGCTGTCGAAACAAAAAGAAGGAGAGGACAGATTATCTACAAAAGGTGAGACTACCTTTAAGGAGTCTCCGTTGCTCGATTGCACCCTCTCACATACTCAACAGGTATCTCGGTCTTCCCATAATTTCTCTTCCTTCCACCCCCTCACAGGAATCAGAGAGACTAGAGATGTTAAATTCCGACCTTAAAGCCCAGATCGAGGAGCTGAAGCTCGAACGGCAGCAGCTGATCCTCATGCTCAACCGCCATCGCCCCACGTGTATTGTCAGGACAGACAGTGTCAAAACTCCAGAGAGTGAGGTGAGCCCCCTGCTGCAGCAGCTGGAGGCCAAGTGAAGGTGGTGGAATGAGTTTCTACAGTTTACGATTGGGAAGAAGCAGCAAACTAGCAGCACTTAGGTTTGGGGCCTCGGTCGTGGAGGAGAACCAGCCACTGAGCGCTACGCCACAAAATGTGGATCCACTGTGCTTAGACACTGTTTTGGCAGTTAAATGAAACTTTTATTCTTTTCTTGCTTTTTTCATTTATTTGTCATTTTCACAGGTCCAGCCACAATTAGTATGAAGGCAAACGAAAAACACAACACAACCTTTGGTAGAATTACAGGCCATACATGAGGCATTATTTTAATATATTTGCAGTAATTACTGTGTTTTATTGCTTTTTTTTTATTAATTATTTTTGTAGTTAATCCTAAAACAGAGCTAGATTTGGTCAGTCAGCTACATAGATGTTTATTTGTGGCTGAGCAGCATAAAACTAAGTCACTGTTTCCATGCAGTGCAGAAGTGAGTCCCTAAAGAGATCCTATGTTTCTAAGTGTTCAGGCTACAAACAGAGATCTTTGCAGCTTATCTGTGTGTGCATGCCCAAAACAACACTGAGTGTCTTTCCATTGTTCAAATGCATCCAGGGAATCATAGAAATTTAATTGAAATCTGTGTGGAAATTAATAGAAACAGTTGTATATGTATTTTTAAAAAACTACTGGAATGCATTAACCATCACATACAGATGATATAAAAAAAGTAATATTACCAAATTACCCTACAGTCAAAGAAGCCCTTTTGTCACATAAATAACCTTAAAATTTTTCTACATTTGGTGGCACAAAAGCCTGAACATTCTTTCTTTTATTCCATTGTTTTTGGCGCAGGCGTCATGTATGCACATATATATATGAGTGTTTACATTGTACTTTATTTTCTGTTACCGTATTGTTACCAATTATGTCTATGTTTTTATTCTTTTGTATATGATGTTATATAAGCATATAAGCTATCACAAAATCCCATTTTGTATTTCCTTAAGAAATAAATGTTTAGTTTCTTTTTTTATTGAATATTTTTTGAGTCTGACAAAATGGCATGACATTTTAATAAGATATTTGTGTCAAAAAAAAAAAAGAAAAGAAAAGAAAAAAGTTCCAGGATCAAGTTTCCTGACATCTTGTGGCGAACACACCTTTTCACCGTTTAGCTGTGGGGATCACAAGGGGATCCTCTGCAGCTCCAGCTGCAACTAATGTGAAATAATAACAAAGTACTATATTAGATTAAATGAGGGCCATGGTTTGGTTTAGATGTGACATTTAAATCATTTATTTTTATTATTAAAATATATAAAACACGATTTCTCGGCATGCACGAACAAATAGGCACAAAGGCACCCATTGTTATCATTAAAAGGGGATTTAACACGCAGATTAACACAGCAATGGAACCAAAGCTACAGGACAGAAGTCGCCTGACAGGAACATTACTGTAAAGTGGAAGAGCACCGACTAAGGTTGGTGTTGTTGCGGTATAGAAATAATTTGCTGTGTTGCAATAGGGGAACATGCGACAGTACTGACATCAGCGGCACAGACAGGCTACACTGTTGTGTTTTTATTTGATCTCTGCTGTGTTACTGTATGTCGAGGGTTTTCCTGAGAGGTCCCGAGGAGCGGTCCCTGTCATTTCCTATCTTAACAGCAGGGTGGAGTAAAAAGTCGGTCTTTAAAAGGAGTTTCAGAAATTGTGTACTCTGGAGCCAGTTCTTCGTCTGATCAGTCTAAAGGAATTCCAGGCAAAGAGGAAGTCAGACAGCTGAATGATTTTTGACAGTGTCACGTGGAACGAAAGTGATACTCCTTTTTTCCCCAGTCCTGTCTCTTTCAAATGTTCAAGGCAGCCTTTTCTGTTTTTTTTCTTTAAGGACATCTTAAGTAGGTTACTGTAGTGCTGGCTTCACGTCAGTTCATTACTGGAGCAGATAATGGGGGACAGGTGCGCTCAGCATACGACGGAGAATGGTCCACATTTGGGATTAAAAGGTCCAGCTGCCACGGACCAAACTGAATGCAACAGAATCATAAACAGGGAAGGCGTCTCGGGGGTCTCTACACGTTTATACAAGAGGCGATGGATGATAGTGTTCTTGTTCAGTATTTACTCTCTGAGCAACGCTTACCAATGGATCCAATTTGGGATCATCAGCAACATAATTATGAAGTTCTACAACGTGGAAGCCTTCGCTGTAGACTGGCTGTCTATGATCTACATGCTCACCTACATCCCCTTCATCTTCCCGGTCACCTGGCTCCTGGATAAGAAAGGACTGCGGGTCACAGCGCTCATTGCAAATGCGCTCAACTGCACCGGGACGTGGATAAAGGTGGCCAGTGCCAAGCCCACCCTGTTCTGGATGGCTATGCTCGGACAGTTTGCAAGCTCCTTTGCCCAGGTTTTCATCCTCGGGATGCCCTCCCGCCTGGCGTCGGTGTGGTTCGGAGCGAATGAGGTTTCCACCGCCTGCTCCATTGGAGTTTTTGGCAACCAGGTGAGCTGACGCGGGGACTCAGTAAAACAGACCTCAATATTCTGTTTGTTGCGTAAACCCATGAAAATTATGTCTGACACGTTTGCTGACATCAGTAGTCTGAAGCAGAATGGCTGAATTAACACCCTAGAAGGGAAGTCATTTAAATATTTTCATTGGGCCCAACTGATTCATCCTTATCCCTCCAAGTTTGTAGAACAGCAGCTTATGAATTTGATTAAATGGAAATATTCGACTGCATAAACTATACAATTAGATGTTTTCATATAAATATTTAGGCTTAAAGTATTTGTTAAATTTTCAAAGAAATGTGCAGATAATGAAATTCCGATGGCATTCTTCTTTCCTGGATATGTATATTTTCTTGATGCAACCCTCCCCCCAGTCTTACCTACATCTGTGATAAATACCAGGTATATTTTGTTCAATTTCTGATTGAGTGAACCGTTGCCTTTTCGACGTCTCTCTGTGCATCCTGGTGTAGTTAACATCTTTGTCCACTGAGCAGTCCAGCCCTGCCTAAACTTAAAATGTAAAAATTGTGAAGAATTATAAAATTTTGAAATGCAAACAAATTATTTTGTGCAAAGGATTGCTGAAAGAGGAAATATTTTGGATTATCTGAAAAAAGTTTGAGTAATGGATACCCACTATATCAGTTATACTTTATGAATTGAGCTCCAGTGTCAGTATCAATCTCATTGACATGGTTGTTTGTCTTTGGGTGCTCTGCCTTTCATTGCTATACCAAATACATATCTTGCTCTTTGCTTTAAACTGGTAGAAGAAGTCTTCAGGAAGTGGGAAAAATGGGGGAAATTTTGATTGGTGGAGAAAAATCTTCAGTTCTGAAGTGTATCACGTACCTGGAAAAAGAATAATAAACTGTGAAAATATAGTACAGTCCTGTGAAAAAGAAATTTTGCAGGACTAGATGCAGTCTTGTCAAAAAATTAAGTACATCCCATGGTTCAATAGCTAGTAGAACCACGTTTAGCTGCAAGTAATCATCTTTATCAGTCTCTCACATCACTGTGGAGGAGTTTTGGCTCACTCTTTAGAGCAGGGGTGGCCAATTCCAGGCCTCGAGAGCCGGTGTCCTGCAGGTTTTAGATGTGTCCCTGATCCAACACACCTGAATCAAATGGCTGAATAACCTCCTCAGTATGCAGTGAAGTTCTCCAGAGTCTTGCTAATGACTTCTATATGTGATTCAGGTGTGTTGGATCAGGGACACATCTAAAACCTGCAGGACACCGGCTCTCGAGGCCTGGAGTTGGCCACCCCTGCTTTAGAGCATTGCTTTAGTTCATTGAGATTTGCTGACAATCATTTATGCAGAGCTCTCTCAAGGTCCTGCCACAGCATTTCAATAAGGCTGTGGTCTGGACTTTGACTGTGCCATTGCAACAGTGATTCTTTTCTTTTTCAGCTGTTCTGTTGTGTGCTTGGGGTCATTGTCCCGCTGCTTGACTCAATTTTGGCCAAGCTTTCTGTTAGACAGATGGTCTCACGTTTAACTCTGGAATACTTTGGCATACAGAGTTCATGGTTGGCTCAGTGGTTTTAAGGTGTCCAGGTCCTGTGGCTGCAAAATAAGCCCAATTCATCACCCTTCCACCGCCATGCTTGACAGCTGGTATGAGGTGTGTGTGTGCTGATGTACTGTGTTTGATTTTCACTGTGCATCATGGCCAGATATGTCCAATTTGGTCTTGTTTGTCCAAAAAGGACATTGTTCCAGAGGTCTTGTGGTTTGTTCGGATGCAACTTTCTGGACTTAAGCTGTGCTGCCATATTCTTTTTAGAGAGAAGAGGCTTTCTCCTGGCAACCCTTCCAAACAAGCCATACCTGTTCAGTCTTTCTGTAATTGTACTGTCATGAAGTTTACATTTTAGCATGCCAACTGATGCCTGTAGAGTCTGACATGTATCTCAATTTTTTTATATAGACCTACACATTTATTATGGTTATTTTTCATAAAACCTAAGACACAAAAATGTATTATTCACTAGTGCAGTTAGGCTATAAATGTAGAGGTTTAAAATCAGAGGAATGTGACTTCATCTATGAGGTCACAAATTAAACATATCCTACAGCTACTATATAAGCCTCACAAATTATATACTATATTGCCAGCAGTATTCACTCAGTGATCCAAATGACTGAATTCAGGTGTTCCAGTCACTTCCATGTCCACAGGTGTATAAACCAAGCACCTCGGCATGCAGACTGCTTCTACAAACATTTGTGAAAGAATGAGTCGCTCTCAGGAGCTCAGTGAATTCCAGTGTGGTACCGTGCTAGGATGCCACCTGTGCAACAAGTCTGGAATTTCTTTGCTACGAAATATTCCACAGTCAACTGTTAGTGGTATTATAACAAAGCGGAGGCAACTGTGAATGACAGCAACTATTTTATGCTCCCAACTTTGTGGGAACAGTTTGGGGATGGGCCCTTCCTGTGACTGCGCACCAGTGCACAAAGCAGGTCCATAAAGACATGGATGAGCATGTTTGGTGTGGAAGAACTTGACTGGCCTGCACAGAGTCCTGACCTCAACCCGACAGAACACCTTTGGGATGAATTAGAGTGGAGACTGCGAGCCAGGCCTTCTCATCCAACATCAGTGTGCTTCTGGAAGAATGTTCAAAATTCCCATAAACACTCCTAAACCTTGTGGAAAGCCTTCCCAGAAGAGTTGAAGCTGTTATAGCTGCAAAGGGTGGGCTGACATCACATTAAATCCTATGGATTAAGAATGGGATGTCACTCAAGTTCATATGTGTCTGAAGGCAGACAAGCAAATACTTTCAATAAAAGAATATCTTAGAGGAGCCACTTGTAGGGGGCACCATGGGAAATCAGAAAATTCTAACAGAAAATAAATATCAAACCAAACCATTTGAAAATCAACCAGAAAGTCAGAGTTATAAATATTTTTAATTGTGGACAGATCTCCTGCCTCCATAAACATTGCTTAGGAGATGTAGCTGACCCATAACAATATGAAGTAGAAGATTCAACTTGAAGGCGGTAGAGCAGCTAAAACATAGCCTGGTTACAAGTGTAAATGTTTAATTTTGTTGACACGTAAAAGTAAAAAAATAATGTGAGCATATTCTCCTTTTTGGAAACATAGTTCGACTAAAACATTTGCAAAATGAACTCAATGTTTTATTCAGTACGACCTGAAATGAGCAGCTGAGCTGATATAATCATCAGCAAAGTGTTAACAGAGATTAAATCAGAGGCCCATTTTCCCATAGACTCCTGCAAACAGGAAGTCTTTTAGCAACCACAGGTAATACCCCCTGGTGGCTAGTAAAAAGAGCGCATTTGTGTTCATTTTTAATGTCTCATTGAGTAAAAATACATTACTTGATTAAGTTTAGGAGTTTAAAGTGCTGGGTTAGGTTTAGGATACAAAAACTACTTGGTTAAGTTTAGAGAAACATCACCGTTTTCCAGCGGTTAACACCTGGCTGTTTTCTTAGTTGGGTAAAATACGCAATCATATATCTCCCACAGAAATTCATTAGTTACAAAGTTATTCTGCTTGTCACGAAAAAAAAAAAAACGAGATAACCCTGTCCACGAACAAAAACGCCAACTTTTTCATGTTGTGGAGAGGGAGAGAGGGCTGGTTTGGGCATTCAAATGGGAAATGACGTGTCCGCTGTCGCCATCGTGGGCTGGCAGAGTGTATTGACCCCGTCCTGCCCCAGGTACAGTACACTCACTGTTCTGTTTTTAATTATTTTATTGACATTTTAACGTGTAATTCGTACCTTAAATTACCAGAGTTCATAGTTTTGTACATTAATAGCCCCACAGCTGATATCTGATATCTCTGATATCTCAGTCATTCAGGAAGCAGAGCGTGATCGTGATCCGTATATAGTCCAAATGCTGTTTTATGATCGGCATATCAGCAGTGTTTAAGCGTTTTATTGCTCCGAGCGTATAGAAATAAGTCTTAGACACTGCCAACAAAGCAGCCCTGGTGGTTCAGCAACTTCTGTTTCTCCTTTCACACAAACATCGTGTGTGATTTAACATTCACGTGACAGGGTTTTCTTAAAGGAGCTGGGCTGAGTTGCTGGGGTTGTAGTTCGCTCCTTCCATGGATTTCACACAGAGGCAGTGTAGCTGGAGCCTGGAGAATGTGCTGTGCCAAAAAGTGATCACCTGCCAAAAAGTGATTTCTGATGTTTCTACACGTTTTTAATGTGTATTATCTTTGCTTATATACTGTAGTCAACAGGATTTATAAAGGACTTCTATATAAAATGAAGAAATAATCTGTTATTCGAGTGTCTGCGTTATTGTACCTACGTTATCACCAGTCCAGTCCTTTTTGGCCACTTCAAATATCTTTAAAGAACTGTGTTGCTATATTTGTTGCAATTTCTGCTGTCCTCTTGACCAGATCTCTCTTTAAAATACATTTTTAATGTCAGTGGCAGGTTTTACCCTTATAAATAAAGGATATGTAAGAGTCACTTTGCCACAAACTGATTGCAGCTTCTACCCTGTGACAGGAAGGTTGTTTCTGACTCAAAATTACTTAATATTATTTTTGAGAGATATATTTGAGAGATTATTCACAGATTATGGGCCAAAAAGTCATTTACAATGGTTTAAATAAAGGCAATAATTTTGTGGCAAATACAGGAAATCACTTTTTGGCGGAGGATCATTTTCTCGCACAGTAACGGCAGCGGCATTACAGACTGCCATCTGAAATTTCCATCATGTCTAAAGACACAGCCACAGTAACAAAAGCTAGATAAGGCTACTCATCAGTACACTGCATCCTTCAGTATGATGATTGGATTTCTATTATTAACAAAGACAAAGAGCAGTAGTCTTATATAGCTCTTGTATAGATTTGATGGCTTATTGCAAGCATTGGAGGCCTTTTTGTGTCATCAGTGTTACTTTGCCATGCATTTGTGATAACTACCAGAGGCGGCAAAAGTATATTCTTTATTCTCAAATACTCCGGAAAAATTTCAAGTACTGATTCAGCTTCTTTACTCAAAAGTAGAAAAGCACAAGCTCTGAAATGTCCTCAGAGTAAGAAAGTAAAAGTAGCTCTTTGTAGGACATTTCTACCAGCTATTTTTGGGACCTCACTTGAGTACTGTAAGGAAGTATTTGTAAATTTGTAAAATCACATTTTGCCAGCGAAACCCCTGTTGAATCTAAAATAAGTCACAATTTTAATTTTCTCTCATTACAAGACGAGCATTTAAGTTTGGAAGCTTGTTTCCACCACTCAAGTTTGCCAGGCCTACATCTCCTACACTGATCATCAGATGTGTATGTAAAGATCTTCAACTTAAAATGGAATCTCATACCAGCAGTGCACTGGCATGTGACATAACACAACATAAATGTGTTACTGTGCTAATCCCTTCTGACTGCACTGTGTTAACTGACCAGCTTCAGGTCTGCCAGTATTGTAATGCCAGAGACAGATGACATAATATAAAATGAGTGGGCATTGGTAAATCCAATTTAGGAATCAGAAACACTCAACCTTAATAATTGGTCTACAAACAGTGTATTCATGTTTGAGTGCTGAGGGACACTTTCCCATCACAGCATAGTGACTATGATGTTATGAAAAGGGTAGAACTTGTTTTATAGTCTTGCAATACATGGTATATTGGGTCAGACCAAGAATATGCTCTAAATTCTTACATTTTTATTTCCATATTTTCCTGGAATGCCATAATAAATGTATTTTTCTACTTATTTAGAGCTTTCACATATTTAACCAAGTTGTTACCCACGTAGCTTACCTGCTCATTCAGCGTTCCCCTCGATGAACTTCACCTCTTCTGTGCACATTTATGTATGTGTGAGTGTCATGTGCCTGTCCTTAGCAATAAAATCAAGTTGCTCTTCTAGTTCGTCTTTCACTCATCGTGCTATACTTCTATGTGATCTCACCTGGAAGGAGGAGTTTTAAATAAAAAAGTAAAACAGAGCAGGTAGCTGAGCACCAACACTTGCTGCCAGGTATGCAGTTGTTCACCTCTGGTAAATCAGCCAGCAGTAATAGGTAGTAATCTCCAGTTTAGGCTCAGCAGGCGAGCATGGTTATTAGGAAATGCCTGCTGGGTGGGAGAGATTAGTCAGGTAAGCTGGCACAGTGTTAAGAGAGTGCACACACAAGAAGAAATGTTTGCTTTCCCATTCAGCTGTTGAGTGCTACAGAAGCCTGAAGGAAGAGGGAAGAGATTCATTGGGACATGAGTTCATGGGACAACATGAGTTCTCGGGATGAACTCTCTCACGAGTGGACAGACAACCTCGACAAGGCCACCGGCAATGATTGGACTCCAACAAGGAAAGAGAGAAGCAGCTTGCGAGAATACACATACCACCTGCCTCCGGGAGACAGTGATGATACCTTGGAGGAGCCATCAGCCGTGGACACTGCACAGCTCTTTCCGCTTATGGAGACCAGGTTGTACAAACGACGGTGGGTGATGCTCTTCATCTTCAGCGCCTACTCCATGAGCAACGCCTTCATGTGGCTGCAGTACAGCATCATCAGCAACATCTTCATGCGCTTCTACAACATCGACACCCTGGCCATCGACTGGCTCTCCATGATCTATTTCCTCACCTACATCCCTTTCATCCTGCCTGTCATGTGGCTCCTAGACAATCGGGGCATGAGAGATGTTGTGGTGGTGGGGTCCGCCTTCAACTGCATCGGGGCCTGGATCAAGACGGGCACGGCGAACCCCAACATGTTTGCTATGACCTTCTTTGGACAGTCCGTGTGTTCGGTGGCCACGGTTTATATCCTGGGCATCCCTTCCAGACTTGCGTCCCTGTGGTTCGGGCAGCAGGAGGTGTCCACCGCCTGCTCCATTGGTGTTCTGGGAAACCAGGTGTGTCTTTGTTTACCTGCTGGGTGTGAATGGTGTTATGTACTTTTCATGTTAAAAGATGTTTGCTGATGTGAGAGAGTGAATGAGAGCTCTGTCATCTTAATCCTGTTTGCAGTATAAAAAAAGGTAGGCTCATGTTATGTGAAGCCCTCTTGATGTGTGACTGTCTCTGCTCTTGCACATTCTTGTTTCCAATCTTCTTTAACAAAGCCAGTCACCCTCTTTGGGCAGGTATTCCTTTCAGGGTAAAGGATCTTAGAGAAGTGATTAATCCAGTATGCAATACATGCTTACATTTGTTAGTTTCAGTTCTGTTAAAGTACCTCACATGCTGTGCATGCAGTATATAGGAAGTACGTAGAAGGGCATAGTTCGCATTAAACTTGCTCTCCAAATGCTTCTGCTTACTCTTACTGCTTAAACATACCTTGGATTACTATTATCAAAATATATATTCATAAATCTTAAATCGAGACTTTCACTGGACTGTTCAAATTTCTCCACACAGGGAACAGTTGTGTCATAGAAATTTACAAACTGTGGAAGTTAGAGGCAGAAAAGTGGATAGGCCAGAGTGTATGGCTTTTTCCAAAAAAAAAAAAAAAAACTTGAAAAAAGGGATACAGGTATTCTTTACGTGGTCAAAGTGATTTTCTTTATGTCTGTATGTTTGTGTGGTTTGTTCTTTCTAGCCAGGGGAAAATTGCTGGGAATACCAGGTGACTTCCTCAGCTTGAGCTGTCTGCTTCTGAGCAAGGTTCCTCAGCTTGGGTAAATTAACTGTACAGTGAAATTACACTAAGAATGCTGTGTTCATGGCGAGATAGTCAGGCCTGCTGGGGAGGGTGTGTGTTGCTTTATCTCTTAAAAATCCTGAGAATTGCATTAAACAGATAAGATTATCTGGAAAATTAAGGTAATGGGAAACATGCACCAATTCATCAAAACGTAGAGAATAAATGTGATAGAGTGACAGTTTGATGCAGTCTGAAGTAATTTCTAAAGGACGAATGTGGCTTTATAATTCAGTTTATTCCTTAGAAAAAACATCAAGTAAAGAGTTAGTGAACAGAGCACACATCAGTGCTTTCTGATCTCTCCACAATCTCTAACACTTTTCTCATCTTATTGACCGCTCTGAGCACACTGCAGTGCTCTTTAACCTCCAAAGCTAAACTGTGTCCTCTCCCACCTTCATTAGACCAAACACCAAATACCGGTGCTTACCATGAATGTTCTTGTTTTGTGCTTTAGACCCACTCCCTACCGATGAAGATGAAAAGGACGCGCTGCGGTTGATGTTTACATGCTCACCACGGCTTAATTATTTTGGCTGCGGTCCCTAAAACTTGATGCCTCCAAGTTTTCCGGCTGAAGTAGTTTACATAATACCTTGGACATTTAGAAATAGTTCACATTAGCAAAAATTAGATAAGATTTCCATGAAAGCCTGTTATGAATTGCCGATCAAACAGAAGAAAGCGAGGCCACCGTCATTTGGAGCCATTGAATAATTAGCCTGTTTTGCATATTTTTGATGAGGTTATTAAAATATTGCACAAAAAAGTATACAATGGCCTTTGTTTGTTTCGAATGTGTGACTGTGACTGAGCAAAGATGACTATCTGTGGTGAATATCTTATAGAGCTTTCGCTAGCACAGTGGCTACAATATTCTTAGAGGACTGAAGGGGTCATACATATTTCTGTTTCCACTCTTCATACATGTCACAGGTTTGTTCCTCACAATCAGGAACATGTCTTGTCACCTTTCCTTCTCTCACCTTTCCCCGGGAGTGGAGGGACCGCGGCCGGTGTCCCCTCTGGAATGTTCTTGTGACTGTAGGAAGCCGAGGATGTTGGCACTGCTGCTGTGGTATTCAAATTTGGAACATTTAGTAGTACCAACCCACCCCACCTCCCTTCCCATTTATCCAAGATCCATTAGAATTATTGCCTTTCACTGAGGTTGTCTGGGGTGTTGGGGTTTTAATTTAGTGACATATAATATTCATATGCCAGGTGGTTTACCCAGGAAAGATGACTTATTGATTGTGTTACCTTTGGAAATTCTTGTATCTGTCTGGTAAAAATAACACTACAGTCATGTCAAGCTATTCCTTTAACACCCCCTCTCTATTTTGCTACATACGGTAAATAAGCATATATTTAATGTTTTTGCAATAAGAGGTATACCATCACTCACACTGATTTCAGCAGTCAGTCAAATGATTTTTTTTCTTTATTCATTTTGCAGGGCAGCATACAAAAGTGCAAATTTTACCTTTCCTCGAAGCCTTGACTCATCTTTTCTTTTCTGGTTCTTCATGTTTTCAGTGATGTGCTCCCCGGTGTAGCTGTTTTTAATTTGTGTGTGTGTGTGTGTGTGTGTGTGTGTGTGTGTGTGTGTGTGTGTGTGTGTGTGTGTGTGTGTGTGTGTGTGTGTGTGTGTGCAGGCGTCACCTCAGTTTGTAGGGTCATTTTTTAATTATGTGTCTCTCACTTACAGTTGGGTATTGCCATTGGGTTCCTGGTTCCACCCATCCTCGTGCCTAATGTGGACGACATGGACGAGCTGGCATATCATATCAGAATAATGTTCTACATTAGTGCGGGCATGGCCACCGTCATCTTTGTCCTTGTGGTCATCGGTAAGTGTTTAAAGTGAAGACGACTGTTCGTGCACATCATTTATGACCGTTTCAGTTTGAAACCGAAATATTGCATAAGATTGTGTTGCAGAATTTGGGGTAATTTCAATGGGAAGAAAATTAGGGCATGGAAAAATGTGGGCTGCATCACCGAATCATCAGCGAATGTCTTACAGCAGTCCCTTCTTTAGCCCCCCCGACTCCATTGTTTGCAGCTTCCAGCCTGCAATGTTGTGGTGCCGTACCACCATCTTTGGCTGTGGAAATGCATGGATCTGATTCTAGCTTCAGGATCACATCTGTTTAAAAGAGCCAGTAGGTTCACAAAGTGGGTAGGAGCTGTCAGAGCTCTTTACTCACTCATACAGCTCACTGCAAGTCACCTTCAGTGTCACGCAGCTCCCACAGCCATGGTGGGAAAATATACGAAGCAAAGAGTCGTCTTGACATTTTGTGGTTTCATTTTGTGGTGTTACTACACCTCGACTCCTTTGTCCTTCATAGTAATTTTATAATGGGAATGTAACTACTAGAAGAACTACAGTGCTGTTTTAAATAAGAAGACAAGTGTCTTTGGAATCATTTTTGCAGCCCTTAAGTTTAGTTTTGTTATAAATATTTAGTCTTCTGTATGGCAGGGCGAGCTTTTCATGGAGTTGTCTGGCTCCTCAGCCAGCTCCGCTGGGAAGCTGAGTCTGCCTGAGATGTGCTTTCTAGCGAAAAACTCAACTTCGCTGCAGTCCAACAGATGAGCAGCTGCGGTAATTGCTGTAATTGTCTGCCTTTTGATGAGATGAGTTTGGACATGATGTGAAATGCAGGCAGGGACTCGGGGAGTCATAGCCGTGTTTTATAAAATCATCGGCCCTCCAGCTCTGTTAAATTCTCTTTTCACCTCCACCAAGGACTAAAATTCACTGAAGGTCAGAGATATGTGGTGTAGAAGGAGCCTTTTTATTTCTGGGACATGCTTACTAAATAACTCAGAGGCAGATCCTTGGGTGACAGTCACCTTTGACTGTGCGTGTGAGGGCAAAGGTTGGTGATTCCAGTTTTCACCCACTGTGGTGTCACATACAGAGAAAATCTGTTTTTCATTTTACATACCGCACAGAAGCATCTGCTTGTCCCATCAAGCAGTCTTTACTTATCTGAAAAATATATGATCACATATGTAGTGTGCTGCCAATACGGATCATATTTGGCAACCTGACAAAATCAGATTAAATGCAAATAACAATACAGAAACTATTAGGAAATGTATAAATGCACAAAAATACTGAAAATGTCAACTTTTCATTAAATAAAACTTATTTCATGATAGTAGGATGTATATTAAAAGACCAATAATTATAACAGCTGAGGAAAACTGGACCAAAACACACACTAAAGCCAAAAAAAATTTAATTAAATAAAACTGTGTCACAAAGATGATAATTAGTTAGTTGGAAAGCTTATCTGCATTTTCTCGCACAGGTTCAATCAGGCATCACATGGACTTTGCACTAGAAAGCTGGAGGGGGTTGGGTTAAAGATCATTCCAAGTGTGATCCGACTGACATTTGTGTTCTCACGTGCAACTCCATTAGGTAATATCTAAAAAATGTTCAGTGCATGCGTGAAAACTGCTGTGGAGACTGATATCTTATCTTTATAGGTATGTCGTGTTTAGTTTCCAGTGTTACTCTTAGTTCAGCATCACACTGAACTTTGCTCCTTTGTCTCTGTTCTGACCGCTGTCCTGAACTAAATTTTATAAAATTGTAAAAAGAGACACACACAATCAGAGAAGGTGAAAAACTGGGTGCTGGACTGAAAACAATGAGAGGTAGAGTCCGCACATCTGGAGTAGCTCCTAAGCAACTTTAATGGAGATCACCACGCGTGTAATGTTTTTGGCATAATTGCCCTTCTTCAGACATAGAGAGCATTACGAGACACACCCAATAGATACACACCTACTCATGATAATGTGATCTGGATCCCTAGTATCATGATTATGTATATTCAATCTACTCCTGGTGTGCGGACTCTACTACCTCTTTTTTCTCTGAACTAAATGTTAAGTCTTAAAAATAAAATTAACCTCAAGAAATGTTGCGTTTCTTTGTGTTTGTTTTTCAGTATTTCAGGAGAAACCCGAGATCCCACCCACCCAGGCCCAGGCACAGGCCAGGAACATGCAACCTGACGAGTACTCCTACACAGCCTCCATCTTGAGGCTGCTGCGCAACAAGCCCTTTATGCTCCTGGTGGTCAGTTATGGTGGGTCCCTCCCTGTTGTCTGTTTTGTACTTATATCTTCAGACTGGTTAAAGACAATCTGTGTAATGACCGCTTGTCACGTGTTGTATTTGCAGGCTAAACTAAAAGGTTATTGATTCTCCTCTCATCTTTACTTGACTCTGCAACTAATAAGGATTTTACTTAACCCATAATCTACTTTCTCTGTAAGATGAAGTTCTTAATGAGCTTAATATGACTGGAAGCGCCATTACATTATAATTCATTTTTAACATGTTTATGCAAACATAGAGATTGTATAAAAGTTAATAAAATATTAAAAATTGGCAGCCAGCTGTTAACTAGTACTAAGATGTTGCAGATCTAAAGCCATAGAGCTAAGAGTTAAAGAAACTGCACTGTGGTATATGCAGATACTTCTGTTGCTGTTAGTGAGATTTAATCTCTCACAGACACAAATATGAAGATTGTATTGGGCCTTATTTTGAGCAACAAAGCTTTCTTTTATGGTTATTTGGCTTTTTATTGATGAAATATTTAATTGATTAATTGTGTAATAGAATCATTGTTGATTAAATTTTGTGTTTTTTGATTTTTGATCTTTATAGAAAGTTGGATGCTGCTTACATGCACTCATACCTTTCTCAGTTGTAATACTCCCTAAATGTCTAAGTTTACACATAGGTCACATGAAATTATATCACTAAGATCAGAGAGGAGGTGGTCTGAGAAATATCTTATATCACACAATTCTGTGTCACAGTGGCGTCTTAAATGCATCACTGTAACATGCAGGGCATCCCACATTACTTTCCTTACCTATCAGGGATAGCATGTTGTTGCAAAATCCTCAAAATAGATGTTTACGAAGTTTATTTAGCAAAGTTTATTTGTTCACACTTACTCAGTCAGTTGGCCTTTAAACATGGTAAGGTAGCACAGTGTGGAAAACAGGAGTGTTCACTTAAATGTTCTTTCAGATTAAAGTTTTCAAAATAAGAGCAGGCTTTTGAGTTGTGGAGAGTACACCCTAAATATGTCAAAAATAATCTGAATATAATGTCTTTTAGTGTTTGGTGTCTAGAGGTACTGATTCATAGTACTACATTTAAATATTCGCCAAGCACTCTCTCAGGGCTGATACAGAGGTATTGTGTGAGGTTCTCAGCAGTTTTTAGGTAGAAACAAACAGTCCCATCTGGTCCCCAGATGAGACCTTTTCTACAGATTGTCTCAGAATAAACTGTTTTCTGTTTGTTGTCTACAGGCTTGAACGTCGGCTGCTTCTATGCTATTTCCACACTGTTGAACCGGATGATCATTGACCACTATCCTGTAAGTCCCCATTATGCCTACTGCCTTTTTATGCGCTTAAACTTTATTCCAGATCAGTTCTGTTTTTAAGTTTCTTTGTTCTCCATTACCTACTCTTTCTTTCCTTCTTTGCTTTCTTTCCTGCCATATGCTCAATGTGAATAGGCCCAGCAAATAGACACTGTTTGACCTCATTTGACTCTGAGCTATAAAGCATCCAAACATATGACTGACACAGATAAGAGGAGACCGATTGTTATGGCCCAGTACCTCTAGGACAAAACAACTACACACTATGATTTCACAGGTGTCTCATATGGCCTGTAAACCATAACTGCCAACATTTTCTCTTTCAGGGTGAAGAAGTGAATGCTGGGAGAATTGGTCTGACCATTGTCATTGCTGGTATGGCGGGCTCCCTCATATGTGGCATATGGCTGGACAAGACCAAAACCTACAAGTAACAGATTTCTTTTAAACACTAGTTTTCAGTGATGTGTACAAAAACAAAACAAAACACAGAACTATGCTTTCTGACACCAAGAAAGAACCTACATTATCCTAAACATACATTCTACAGACACTTCATTAGGTACACGTTGCTAATACCAGGTTGGACCCCCTTTATCCTTCAGAACTGCCTTAATTCTTCATGGCATCGATTCAACAAGGTGTTGGAAACATTCCTCAGAGATTATATTGATATGATAGCATCACAAAGTTGCTGCAGATTTGTCAGTTGCATATCCATGACGTGATCTCCTGTTCCACTCCATCCCAAAGGTGTCATCTCTATTAGATGTCTGGTGGAGGCCATTTGAGTGCAGTAAACTTAATGTCATGTTGAAGAAACCAGTTTGCGATGATTTGAGCTTTGTGATGTGGCCTGTTATCCTGCTGGAAGCAGCCATGAGAGGATGGCTACACTGTGGTAATAAAGGGGTGGACATGATCAGCAGCAATGCTCTGGTAGGCTAAGGGGCCCAAAATGTGCCAACAAAATATCCCCCAGCAACTCAAACCACTGATTCAAGGCAGAATGAATCCATGCTTTCATGTTATTTATGTTAACTTTTGACCCTATCACTAAATGTTGCAGCAGAAATTAAGACTCATCAGATAAGGCAACTTTTTTCCAATCTTCTATTGTCCAATTTTGGTGAGTCTGTGTGACTTGTAGCTTCAGTTTCCTGTTCTTAGCTGACAGGAGTGGCAGACAGTGTGGTCTTCTGCTCCTGTAGCCCATCTACTTCAAGTTCAACCTTGGTTGTAGAGTACCTTTGTGAGTTATTGTTTCTTTCAGCTTGAAGCAGTATGGCCATTCTCCTCTGACCTCTGGCATCAGCAAGGCATTTTCACCAACAAAACTGCTGATCACTGGACATTTTCTCATTTTCAGGTCATTTGCGTTAAACCTTAGAGATGGCTGTGTGGGAAAATCCCAGTAGATCATCAGTTTCTGAAATCCTTAGACCTACCATGCAGTCCATGGTCACTTAAATCTCCTTTCTTCCGCATTCTGATGCTCAGTTTGAACTTCAGGAGTCTGTATTGACCATATCTACATGCGTAAGTGCATTGAGTTGCTGCCATGTGATTGGCTGACTAGATATTTATGTTAATCAGCAGTTAGAACATGCGTACCTAATAAAGTGTAAGTTTTCATTAAACTGATGCCACATTGTTTCCTTCAATCATGCTGCTTCTGCCTTCAGATGAATAAAATCTTTTGATGTTCATCTCCCTCATATAGGTAGATATGTTATTTGAAGTTAGCTGTTTGTGCGTGACCTTATAAAAACACGACCAAGAATCAAGTCTGTCATCATACTTGCAATTTTGCATGACTGTACTTTAGTACATTGGTACTTTGACTAAAATACTAACGTGACCACCATATTAACATACACTATATTGCCAAAAGTATTTGCTCATCTCCCTTCACACGCATATGAACTTGAGTGACATCCCATTCTTAATCCAGAGGGTTTAATATGATGTTGGCCCACCCTTTGCAGCTAAACAGCTTTAGCCTCACACCATAACACCCCCCCCCCCCCCCCCCCCTCCACCAAACTTTACACTTGGCGCAATGCAGCCAGACAAGTACCGTTCACCTGGCAACCACCAAACCCAGACTCGTCAGTTGGATTGCCAGATAGAGAAGCATGATTCATCACTCCAGAGAACACGTCTCCACTGCTCTAGAATCCAGTGACGGCGTGCTTTACACCACTGCATCTGGTGCTTTGCATTGAGCTTGGTGATGTATGGCTTGGATGCAGCTGCTTGGCCATGGAAACCCATTCAATGAAGCTCTCTACACACTGTTTTTGTGCTAATCTGAAGACCACATGAGAAGTCTTGGAGGTCTGTAGCAACTGACTCTGCAGAAAGTTGGTGACCTCTGCGCACTATGCACCTTGTGCTGGCCCCGCTCTGTGATTTTACGTGGCCTACCACTTCATGGCTGAGTTGCTGTCATTCCCAATTGCTTCCACTTTGTTATAATACCACTAACAGTTGATTGTGGAATATTTAGTAGTGAGGAAATTTCACGGCTGGACTTGTTGCACAGGTGGCATCCTATCACAGTACCACGCTGGAATTTACTGAGCTCCTGAGAGCGACCCATTCTCTCACAAATGTTGGTAGAAGCAGTCTGCATGCCGAGGTGCTTGGTTTTATACACCTGTGGCCATGGAAGTGATTGGAACACCTGACTTCAATGATTTGGATGTGTCAGTGAATACCTTTGGTAATATAGTGTGCTAATGTTCACCGTTTCAGTTTAGCACTAAATACATAATGCAGCTGAGGCTGATGGGAATACTCTTTGTATTGTAGGTTATGAGGTATAGAAATAGTTTTACCTGATGATGGTGTGAGATGGAGAAATAAGAAATCAGACTTATAGTGTAGCTTGACTGGGACATGAATGTCAGTGCAGTCTATGCAGTAACTGTTGAGACACAAACTGACACAAAAGAGAGGTCAGAGGACAGCCAACTCAAGGGGATTCATCTGCTTGAAACCATGGATGCCTGCACCAAATTTCATGGCAATCGAGAATTAAGTTGTGGAGATATTTCACCCTGAGCCAAAGCAGTGGACCAATGTGGACTAACATAGCTTCATGTGCTTAAGTGAAACTCTTAAAGAAAATGATTCATTTTAATTTCCAGTCTTCAGGATCAACAGTCTCTCTAGTGCTGTACAATGTTAGCTGTGCTTTAAAACACCGACCCATTGCATGAACGTCCTGTAAGTCACCGATCCATTCACAGAGAGATGTCCAAGTGAATTAAACCATTTGAACAAAGGAGGCACAAATAAGAATGCAGCATAGCCGAGTTCTACGTGTGATGTTGCTCTCTGCTTATCTGAACTGGCAGCCTATATTTTACTGGTTCTTCAGTGTAGCTTTCAAGCCTTTTGCCACTGCATTAAAGGTGGAAAAACAGTAATAATACAATCTTAAAAGTGAACATTTCTGATTATTAGTTCTGTTGTTTTTACTTTGATAATGTAGATAAATACTTTTACTTATTCTTTTTTTCCCCACACAAATGAGCATTTACCAATTTCCACAAGTTAGTGAGTGTTGATAAACTGCCTTCAGTAATGCGGCATAAAAACTATTTATGATTAGAAAAAAAGATCCTGTCTGCAGATTCTTCACATGCCATTAGGATGGTTATCTATCAGAGCAGTTAAGCCCAGATTTATATTGTGGATCCTGACTCTCACACTGTCCTAATTTGAAGTGAGTCACAGGACTATGCTATATTAACAAAAATGTTTTGCTGGCTATTTTACGCGTGGTTGTACAAGAGGCAGCTTCAGCAGAGTGAATTTGTTTTTCCAGATGGTCCTTGTTGTGACAAGTGTTTTATTTAATTTTTTTAAACATTGAACATATTTTTAGTTACTCTGTTTTTTTGTAGCTTGTATTGGTGCTCATTGTGCCTGTCATAACATGCACTATGATAAATGGGATGCATACAAAGGAAATTACTGTCACTGTGACTGGCTGAGTCACTGGACCTTTATCACTTCTAGTATACAGTTTACATTACATTTTATTGCAAGTTCAATCATAAAAAATGTGTCGCTGCCACGATAATTAAAAATCAAGAACTGATCTGCATCAAACTTAAGTTCTTTGCTTTTTTCAAAAGCCATCTCCAGGGACCAGCTGGAGATTGTGGATTATTTAGTAGTGAGGAAATTTCATGGCTGGACTTGTTGCACAGGTGGCATCCTATCATAGTACCACGCTGGAAGTCACTGAGCTCCTGAGAGCGACCCATTCTCTCACAAATGTTGGTAGAAGCAGTCTGCAGTCTGCATGGCTAGGTGATTGGAACACCTGACTTCAATGATTTGGATGGGGGAGTGAATACTTTTGGCAATATAGTTTATATCTGGTCTTAGTGATTCATGTTCATATATGTACATGACTATGGCTGTTGTCTACCAGCATATGCTATCTTTATAATGTGTCATTTCTGATTAGCATAAATTTTTGAGCATCAAAGCACAAGAAAAAGTGGTTTCATTTATGTTGAAAGTGGGTTAGTAGAGCTGTACAGTTAGCACAAAAACAACAAGAAGCAGTTGACTAGGAAACGTCTGACTTGATTATCCTCCGCTCAGAAAACTGTGAAGAAAAAAATGGGGAAAAAAATGGAAAGACCTTCTTGGTAAGGCAAAGAAAAAAGTAGTCAAATTGCATCCACCTCTAAGAATGTCAGCGTACAGCGATGTATTTGCTTTTATATTTGGAGAGGATTCACCTGCTTTTACTGGTTTGGTCACAGCAGCAGTGAGTAACCAGCTACATGTCAGCATGTGTAGCTTATGTGTAATCAAACGTGTATATTGGCGATATAAAGAGAGACAGCAATGGGCATGCGCCAACTGCCTGCTTCATTTATTGTATGTTACACAGCTCCACCAGAGGTGAGCCACAGCACTGCACTGCCTCACCCCGCATTTCTTCCATGTGTTTGAACAGGCAATAAGTAAATTCCACGATTTTGACCATTAAAGTGTTGAAATAATTCAGAGAACAGTTTTACAAAACAGTCAAGTGGTCAAATGTATTTTCCCTTATTATTGTTAGTATTTTGCTTGTCATGATAACAGGGGAGGCACTGCCTCACCTGCCTCCCCTGACTGCACGTCACTGGTGTACCTGATGTAACATCACAACAGTTACTTTTTCACGTGTTTGTTGATGAGTTTAGTTGTTTCCTTTTAATGTTTTAAGCGTACATGTTGCACCTTTAAACATTAATGCAACAGCTGAATTAGATTAAGCTAATTTATGTAGTATCCATGTAGTATCCATCCATCCATCCAGCCACCCATTCACTTCCGCTTATCCGGGGCCGGGTCACGGGGGCAGAAGCCTAGCAGAGAAGCCCATGCTTCCCTCTCCCCAGCCACTTCCACCAGCTCATCTGGAGGGACCCCAAGGCGTTCCCATGCCAGCCAAGAGATATAATCTCTCCAGCATGTCCTGGGTCTACCCCGGGGCCACCTCTCGGTGGGACATGCCCGGAACACCTCACCCAAGAGGCGCCCAGGAGGCATCCTAGTCAGATGCCCGAGCCAACTCAACTGGCTCCTCAAGCGGCTCTGCTCTGAGCCCCTCCCAAATGGCTGCCCTCCTCACTCTATCTCTAAGAGAGAGGCCAGCCAAGAGGAAACCAATTTCTGCCACTTGTATTCGCGATCTTATTCTTTCAGTCACTACCAAAAGCTCATGACTATAGGTGAGGGTAGGAACGTAGATCGACCGGTAAATCGGCAGCTTTTCTTTTACACTAAGCTCCCTCTTCACCATGACAGACCGGCGCAGCGTCGGCATCACTGCAGACCAGAGGTGAGCCGGAGAGGGCACTCCACCCTTTTCCGTCTGAGGACCATGGCCTCAGACTTAGAGGTACTGATTCTCAAGCCAGCTGCTTCACACTCAGCTGCGAACCATTCCACTGCAAGCTGGAGGCCACCACCTGATGAAGCCAACAGGACTGCATCATCCGCAAAGAGCAGAGACAAGATTCTGAGGCTCTGCTTGGCCTGCCGATACCTTTCAGCTGCCTCTGGAGTCCCACAGGCTAACCAACCCAATAAGACTCCTTCTTCAGCTTGATGTCTCCCTTCACCTCCGTTGACCACCATCTGGTTCGGGGGTTACCACCATGACAGGCACCAACCACCTTGCAGCCACAGCTTGGAGCAGCAGCCTCAACAATGGAGGTGTGGAACATGATCCATTCAGACTCAATGTCCTCAGCCTCTCTCGGAATGCTGTCGAAGTTCTGCCGGAGGTGGGAGTTGAAGATCTCATGGACTGGATCTCATGGACTGGAGCTTCTGCCAGGCGTTCCCAGCACACTCCCATAGCACGTTTAGGTGCGCCAGGTCTGTCCAGCACCTTTCCCTGCCACCTGGTCAAACTCACCACCAGGTGGTGATCTGTTCACCCGAGTGTCCAGAGCATACGGCCGCAGATCTGGTGATATGATTACAAAATCAATCATCGACCTGCGACCTAGGGTGTCCTGGTGCCATGTGCACTTATGGACATCCTTATGTTCGAACATGGTGTTCATTATGGACAAACTGTGGTTTGCACAGTCCAATAACAAGTCACCATTCGGGTTCAGATAAGGCAGGCCGTTCCTCCCAATCACGCCCCTCCAGGTCTCACTGTCATTGCCCACATGAGCGTTGAAGTCTTCCAGCAAGATGATGGGGTCACCGGATGGAGCACCCTCCAGCACCCCGCCCAAAAAAGGGTGGGTGGGTACTCTGAACTGTCATTTGACGCATAAGCACAAACAACAGTCAGGACCTGTTCCCCGGCCTGAAGGGGCAGGGAAACAACCCTCTCGTCCATCGGTGAAAACTCAGATGTGCAGGCAGCAAGCCGGGGGGATATGCGAATACCCATCCCAGCTTGAGGCCTCTCACCGAGGGCAACTCCAGACTGGAACAGAGTCCAGACCCTCTCCCTCTCCGAAGCCCAGGCCATTCGTTGAGGTGAGCCCAAATATATCTAGCTGGTATCTCTCAACCTCACGCACTAGCTCAGGCTCCTTCCCCACCAGAAAGTCGACATTCCATGTCCCAATAGCCAGTCTCGATAGCCAGGGATCGGATCGCCGGGGTCTCCGGTCTTGGCCACCACCCAGCACACACTGCATCCAACCCCTACGATGCCTCCTGTGGGTGGTGGGCCTACAGGAGGGATTTATGTAGTATTTTAGTATTTAGATAATGGAAGCCCTGCTGGGAGAAAAAAAAAAAAAACTTTCTGTAGTATTTTACCAAAAATATGTGAAAATGTGTATTATATGTAAAAACATATCACAGCTTACTGCCATAAACTTTATTGCTGATGTTAGTCTCCTGTTTCCACAGACAGACCACCTTGGCCGTGTATATCCTGTCTCTCACTGGGATGCTGGTCTATGCCTTCACCCTCAACCTGGGTCACCTGTGGGTTGTGTTTGTTACTGCTGGAGTTTTAGGGTAGGTAATCATTAAAGAATAAAGACCACTATTGCCAGAAACATAAACAGTTGGGTTTTGCAAAATGCAAGTAGTCAACAAGTAATATTCCTGTGTTTGATTTATTTTAATCTGTGGAGCTTAAAATCCATTTATTTAGGGACTGAAAGTGTTTTGACAACCAGCTACTTAAGGAAAAGGTTTATTGGACATGTGTGATGGCACAGTGCTGACATTAGTTTTAACCTCAGGGTAATGATGAACTATATCTGTCACATTTTAAAGTCCAGCTGTAAAAGGCTGGTGAAGCTCGGTGTCATTCATTTTCTTTGTAGTTTGCTCAAATAGCAGGAGTGCTGCTTTTTTCAGCCAAAATTAATACTCCACAGTCCACAGGCTTTGTCAATTATTGCTATTTATGGTAAGCTGATTATGTCCATATTTGGTTTCCATAGCGATTCCTTTGACTGCTTTTTGCTTCTGAAGCCGTTTCGGGACATATTAAACATCGATGTACACTTGTCCTACTTTTACATTTGTGGAGCCTTTTTCTTTCTGCTGGTTTTGGGACAGTTAAAAATATTTAAGTCACAAACTACTACACGAAAGGTCATACACTTTTGTTTTCATGTTTACTTTGACCTTCAGTTTCTCTCTTTCTCCAGGTTCTTCATGACAGGATACCTTCCTCTGGGCTTTGAGTATGCGGTAGAGCTCACCTACCCAGAATCAGAGGGGACCTCGTCCGGACTGCTTAACTGTTCAGCTCAGGTCAATAACGTTAACAGAACTGACTGCAGAGTCAGAGAGCAAACATAATACGTAACATGCCATGTTGGTTTGGGTCTGTAAAGAGTTTACAACTCTCATTTCAGATCTTTGGAATCATTTTCACTATCTCACAAGGGAAGATAATCGATAAATGGGGAACTTTAGCTGGAAACATGTTCTTGTGCATCTTTCTGCTAATAGGAACAATAATGACAGGTAATTATTAACAGACATATTAATCAGTGTCGATTTGGGCAATTTTCTTTCTCATGTCTGCGTATGATATTTATGTGCTGTAGATTTTTGTAATAGAGAATGCCAGTTTAAACCTTAAATTATTTGGTGTAATATTTCGGGTGCTAAAGTTTCACACGCCAGGACTCAAAATCTTTCATAGGCAAATGTTGCCTCCTAGTGGCTAAATTAAAGTATTATTATATAGGTGATCTGTGTCCATATTAACGTTCTTTTCTGAGTTTTTTTTTCAACTATCTAAACAGTACCATTAAATAGTCTAAATCTGTCTAAGTAGTACCATTAACGCCGACGAGTCAGCATAGTACCGTGATCGTTTGTTTGGTTGTTTGTTCTGTTTTGTTTTCCCCTCATCTAATTTCATTCTTATGTCACTTAGGTCACTTTTTACACGTCTTTTTTCTTTCTGCACTCAGCAATATGTTTACGTCACTTACAATGCTACAGTTTACTACACTAACATACAGCGCAGATGCACACACACCAACATACAGCGCACATACACACGCACACATCAATATAAAGGGCACACGCCAACATACAGAACATATGTACACACACACACACATCCTTAGTGAGCACACAACAGTCCATCAGTTAGTTTAAATATGAGCACACTCAGATTTGTCTCATGGAATGTGCACGGGGCTGGTTCGAGGGAAAAGAGACTAAAAATTTTTAATCGGTTAAAAGACTTAAAAGCAGATGTTGTTTTTCTACAGGAGACACATGTGTCCAAAACATCTGTGCTCACTCTTTCCTCTCCACAGTTCCCTCACACGTACTCAGCCTGCTATAACTCCAAACAAAGAGGTGTAGCTATATTGATTAACAAGAAGATAAACTTTAACATTAGCAACAGTACAATAGACCCTGAAGGTAGATTTATAATACTTAATTTATCTATACAGAATACAGATTTATGTATTGCTAGTATATATGGACCAAATGTTGATGACCCCTCCTTCTTTCATGCTTTGTTCACTTCACTCTCAGATCACTCTGACACCACACTTGTAATAGGAGGAGACT
This sequence comes from Archocentrus centrarchus, assembly GCF_007364275.1. NCBI lineage: Eukaryota > Metazoa > Chordata > Actinopteri > Cichliformes > Cichlidae > Archocentrus > Archocentrus centrarchus. The sequence goes on along the minus strand of NC_044367.1, from coordinate 10,602,653 downwards.
TCAACCTGGTACTTAATGCAGATATTGACAGGCTCAGTACAGCAGCGAGTCAGAGGAACTGGCAGTCTGCAGACATTCTTAAACAGTACATGAAGGATTTTGGACTTTGCGATGCTTGGCGTTCACATCACCCTACTTTGAGAGATTATAGTTATTTCTCACAAGTACACAAATCTCATTCCCGCTTAGATTACTTTTTAGTTAGCAGCTCCATAATGATGGATATCACAGACACTCAGATTCACCCTATCACTATTAGCGATCATGCACCGGTGTCTATGTCTCTGACACAGAAAAGAGTCACACCACCAATCAGGAACTGGAGATTTAATACATCATTACTTAAAGAAGAAGATTTTATTAATTATTTCAAAAAGGAATGGTCAGCATACTTAGAATATAATGATATTCCAGGAATATCACCATGTGTTCTTTGGGAAGCAGGAAAGGCAGTAATGCGGGGCAAAATAATATCTTACTGCTCGCATAGGAAAAATAAAGAAAAAGCACTTGTGTTAGAATTAGAACAAAAAATTAAATCTTTAGAAACTGCTTATGCCGCTTCACCACAAGCACATACAATTATCAGCCTGAGGAAACTGAAACTGGAGCTAAATGAAATAATTGATAAAAGGACACAATTTATGTTGCAGAGGCTGCGTTTGGAAAACTTTGAGCATGGAAATAAATCTGGAAAATTCCTGGCCAAGCAATTAAAACTGAATAAAGAAAAAACAGCTATTTTTTCTATTAAAGACTCGACTGGTATTATTACTCATGACCCACAACAAATAAATAACTCTTTCAGAGACTTCTATGAAGCCTTATATTCACCACAGATTAACCCATCTGATACTGAAATTGAAGAATTTCTTAATAATATAAATCTACCAAAACTAAATGACAGCCAGGCTGCAGCTCTGGATTTACCTCTTTCATTGTCTGAACTTAGTGAAGCCCTACAGCATCTCCCAAATAATAAAGCCCCAGGCCCAGATGGTTTTCCAGCCGAGTTTTATAAAGAATTTTGGTCTGAGCTAGCTCCCATTTTTTTCAGAATGGTAACTCAGATTCAGAATGACCACATCTTATCTCCAACCTTAAACTCTGCTAACATTAGCCTGCTTCTTAAACCAGGCAAAGACCCCACACTCCCATCCAGCTACAGGCCAATCTCTCTCATTAATGTAGATCTTAAAATAATTTGCAAAGCCCTTGCCAAAAGATTAGAAAGTATTACTCCATTTATTGTACATCCAGATCAAACAGGCTTTATCAAGGGTCGGCACTCAGCCAATAATACACGTCGACTGATAAATATAATAGACTATTGTTCTATTAACAAATTAGAGACGACAATCGTGTCTTTAGATGCAGAGAAAGCATTTGATCGGGTAAATTGGAAATTCTTACTAGCAGTTCTGCAAAAATTTGGATTCGGTTCATCCTTTATAAACTGGATCAGAACACTACACAGCTCTCCGAATGCGCGAGTTAGGACAAATGATCTCATTTCACAAAGTTTCAGTCTGCAGAGGGGCACTAGGCAGGGCTGCCCACTCTCTCCCTCTCTTTTTGTAATTTTCATTGAGCCGCTAGCAGCAGCAATCCGTCAAAATGCAAATATTAAAGGGATTCAAACTGAAAATATGGACCATAAACTTAGCCTTTATGCTGATGATGTATTACTTTTCCTTGGGAATTCACAAGGCTCTCTTTTGAAGACTATCACACTGATAGATAAGTTCTCATCTATATCTGATTACTCTATCAATTGGAGTAAATCAACAGTTTTGCCTCTGAATTGTAATTTCCAGAGAACCTCTAGGACCCCACTAAAGTCAGGAAATATTAGATATTTAGGCATAAATTTTTCCGCCAGGCTCTCAGACTTGGTACGATTAAATCATATCCCCTTATTAAAAACAATAGAGGATGATCTCACACGTTGGAACAGTTTACCTATATCACTTATGGGGAGAGTTGCTGCCATTAAAATGATGGTTTTACCAAAAATTAATTATCTATTTTCATTGATCCCTAATAAACCTTCTATTCCTTGGTTCAAGTCACTAGATTCAAACATCTCAAAATTTTTATGGAAAAACAAACCGTCAAGAATAAGCTTAAAAACTTTACAAAAGCCAAAACACAGTGGAGGTCTAGAATTACCAAACTTTTATTACTATTTCTTAAGCAGTAGATTGCAGTATATTTCAAAGTGGATCAAATCCAACTCATTAGACAACCCATGGCTGGATCTAGAACAGGCGTTTTGTGGAAAAATAAAAATCTCAGATTTACCTTTCATTAGTTCCAGTATTAAACATCATAACTGCTATAAAGTCCTTAGTATAAATACCTCTCTGACAGCCTGGTGGGAATTTTTAAAAATAACTAAGTCTTCACTCATCCCCTGTAAACTAACACCCATTTGGAACAATCCAGATATTTGTCAGAAAAGAAAATGCTGAATTTTCCGTTATGGCGTGATAAGGGTATAAATAACTTAGAACATATTATCCAAGATGGAAATTTTATCACGTTCCAAGAACTTATATCAAAATATAGAATTGGCAACGGTAGATTTCTGGAATATCAACAAGTTAAGTCCGTCCTACAGGGAAGATTTAACCTTAATCAATTGAATCTAGAAATGCCTACTTGGGTAACAGAATTTCTTAACCTCTGTACCCCAAAATTGTTATCAAAATTATATAAATTATTAATAAAAACTGATGATTCAGTTTCCCTCCCAATTACAAAATGGGAGCGTGATCTTTCTGTCAACCTGGATCAAAATTTATGGACAGAAATATGTTTAAATATCTTCAAAATGACTAAAAGACCCCAAATACAACTTGTACAATATAAGATTCTCCATAGAACATACTACACTGGACAAAGGATGTTCCAAATGGGCCTTACACACTCAAACATATGCACCCACTGTACAAGCAATTCAGAGGATAATCATCTACACGCTCTGTGGTCTTGTGTACCAGTTCAGAGATTTTGGCAGAGGATTTGTGAAGATCTATCCACATGGTTTAGCTGTCATATCCCAACTTCCCCCAGACTATGCATCTTAGGTGATGTCAGTGAATTAATTATGGAGTTAAATATATCACACATAGTTCTTACTGCCTTGTGCATCGCTAAGAAGATGATCCTCATGAACTGGAAGACAAAAAATAAACTATGTATTACTCAGTACAGAAATTTATTAGTAGATCATGTTAGTTTAGAGAGAATGTCTGCTTCTTCTAAAAACAAATTGGAGGAATTTGACTCTCTTTGGTTCCCACTGCTCAGCTCCATTACTTAGTGGGGGTGGTGGGCTGCGGGCTCTGCTCCTGATGTGCTTTGTGGGGGGGTGGGGGGGGACTCCGGGGGCCTGGGTAGCTGGTAGCCTCCTGGGGCTGGGGTCCTGGGGCGACCTTCTGGTGATGTCTGTGTGCCTGTCCTGGTTGATGGTGGTGGGGGCTTGGATGGTGCTGCCTTCGGTCCTGGGGTGTGGGCGGGGTGCTTGGGGGGGTGGTGCCGGCCCTCGGTCGGTTGGCTGGTCTTCCCTGTATGGCTTGGGGGCTGGGGTCTGGGGCCCCGGCACTGGGGCCGCGCCGGCTCCCGGTGGGCCCCCCCTGGCGCGGGGGGGGCCTCTGCTGTCCCGGCCGCGCCGCCGGGTGGGGTGGGTTGGCCTGACGTCGGGATGTCCGGTCTGCGCTTTTGGGGCCCTGGGGTGCCTGCATTGCAGGGGGGTGGGGTGGGGGATGGGGCCGCGGTGGGGTGGTTGGGGGGGACTGGGCACTGCATTTCCATGCCCAGGCCAGTATGTCCTGTCGCCTGTTTGTGTCTATTGTTGAGTGAATGGGCATCTAGGAGGAGCGGGCCGCCCTCTGCGGTGGGGGCGAGGGCGCCAACCTCGGGTGCTGCAGTGCTCCGGGATGCTGTCACCGCGGCCCCGGGCTCACCTCCCCCTGCCCTGTGCTGGGGTGTGGGAGGTCGGGGTGCCTATTGAGCCAGCGGCCAGCTGGCTCTCTTCTTCCAGGATTTTTCCTGGTCATATGCCCCCCCCCCCCTCCCCCTCCCCATACACAAACACACACACACACACACACACAGAATACACATCACTCACAGATGTAGGATGGAGAGGCCACGTGGAGAGCTGCACCACCACTTGCCTCTCCGTTTTAATTGCACTTTAGTCATTATAACTCACAACACATACACACTTACACCCTGATACACATAGGACCTTTGGGGCAGGCATGTTACTCAGAGGTTGATGAGATGGGCCGCTGAGGTGGCCCCACTCGGATCCTCGTCACTGTCTGTCTCCAAATTTTATTTGCACTTTAGACATGGAGGGTTTTGGGGGGGCAGTGTGGGCAAGCGCTGACGACCAACAGTTGGCGCTTGTGGCATAACTGTCCCCTCAATTTTAACTGCACCCTATACACCTCATTCACTCACAAACATTAACACATAGACCTACAAGTTGGGGAGGAGGAGGGGTGGATGGGCCATCTTACACCCCGATTTCTTGCGTCTCGCCCGGGGTAGGGGTCGGGTGGTTCCTTGGGGACCGGGCTGGTGGCGTCCTGGGGTCGCTGTTGGCCCTGGGGTGGTTTCCACTTGCCCCGCCTTCAGAGGGTGGGTAGCTATGGATGAATGTGTGTCTTTGTGTATTTGTCACCGTCTCCGTGAGTATGGGTGGGTGAGTGAATGTGTATGTATGGCATATCTGTGTGTGGGTAAGTATGTATGGGCATGTATGAGTATCTGTGTATAAATGTGTACACGGGTGTCTGGGTGTGTTTGTATGTATGGCTGGACCTGGGTCTGGGCCTTGTGCCTTGCCTCCTGGCCGCTCCTTGCTGGTTGCCTCCTCCCCCCTACCCCCCTGGGATGGGGGTGCCTCGGGGTTCCTGGGTGGGGCTGGGTGTTCTGGCGTGGGTACTGGCCTGCCCCCCTTGGGGGTGCGGTGCGGGGCTGCGTTGGCTTCTTCGGCGTGGGGGGGGGCTCTGTGGAGGGTCGGGCGGTCCTTGGGTGCCGTGGGCCCGGGAGCCCTGCCGCCGGCCAGTGCAGGGGGCTGGCCGCTGGGGGGGGGCTGGCTTCTCATCGCCTTGGGTTCCCTGGAGCCCTCGCTCCTCGACTGGGGGGGCTCCGTCTGAGACCACCCTCTCCCGTCTGCTGGGGTAGGTGTGCGGTTGTCTTTGGACTGAGTGGCCGGGGGTCTTCCTGGCCCTTGGTGGGCTGCTGGTGGCCTGGGGTTCTGGGGGCTTTCCGTACCTGCCTCTGGCTTCTGATGGGTGGAGCTGCAGCGTTTTGCCCTCATTGGTAAGTACGTTCCATGACACAGACACAAACATGACACAGACACAAACGCCCACTCAATCACAACTCAACAAAATTGTTGGTGTGCGTAACATGCTTTGTTAGTTTTGTTTTTCACACACAAATTTATTTTTGCAAGTATTGATAGTATTTTTTTTTTATATGTTAAAGTGATGAACTATCTGATTAATAGACTTGTGCTCTTTCCCCTTTTTTTTTTTGCTCCCTTTCTCTCTCCCTTTTTCTTCTCTTTATTTTCCTCTTCTTCAGCCTGTCAGCTCTGGCTGTTACATAGTATGTGGAAAAATAACTCAGATAAATAAAATAAAGGGTTAAAACAACAACAAGAAGAGCCTATTGAGAACCTATAGAGCTCATCTTGAAATAGCAAATATGTTTGGCACAACAACGCATTCAGATCACAGTTCTGCTTGCAAGATCTACCAGACATGACAGGCTAAAAAAAAAAAAAAAAAAAAAAAAAAAAAAAAAAAAAAATAAATTAAAGTATTATTAAAGTTCTGGTTAAAGGGGAACATCTTTTTTAGCGCTATATTTTTATTCTTGGACTCCACTAGAGCAGCTTTGCATGATTCACATCACAGTATTGACATCACAGTAATAGAATAGAATAGAATGCCTTTATTGTCATTCATAGTTTCATTCGTAGCCTGAAATAGAAATTTTTGCTTTATATTGCTATGTATATTGTCCACATAATCAAGCACCAGTAGTTTAAAGTGTTTCATATTTTATTGCAGGAATAATCAAATCTGACCTACGACGCCAGAAGGCCAACCAACAGGCTGAGGTGCAGACAGTGAGTGTAAGTACAGCTGTGTGTGTTACAAGAAGTCAGAGGTGGGCTCTTCACATCCCCGTGGAGAGGGCATGTGTTTAGAGCCCACCCTGGCTCTGGATTGAATGCACTCTGAGTGCTTTTCTGCTGGCGGCTTTGCTGCAGTTGCTCACACTGCAGTCTGCTGCTGCAGGCCTGCGCACACAGCGAATGCAGGCGGTCGTCCTGCTGCACTGGTGGAAGCTTTCTCTGTAACTCACTAAAAAATGTCCTTTTCTTTCAACTCTGCTTTGTCTAACAGCTCTCCGGCTCGCTCTAATGGAAAGCATGTTTACGTGTTTTTGCTTTAAAAGCGTTATTCCGGTTTAATGCTTACATGGGTGCAGTTGAGAGCTGTCAAACAAATATTTTCTGCTAAAAAACTTAAAAAAAAACACACACACAAGTCACTATTAAAAATAGATAGGAGGTTAATTACTTAATCATTTGATTTTATGTTTCACAAAAACTAATGAACACAGAAAGCAAAACTTAGTGACATTCAGCTGCTCAAAATCACCTTTGAAATTTTAACAGTGAATGCCATTTTAAAAAGAAGCCTACTTCACATTGTGAGTGCTCACCTGTTGCTTTGCTCTAAGTGAAGCTTGGGACTGCTTGCTTTCTTTCTTTGGCCTTTTTGTCCTTATAATATTCCAGTTCTGCATTACAAATGCAGCTTAACCACCAGCAATCCTGCACACCAATAGAATTTAAAGTAATAACAGGGCAATAGATTTTAAAAAAAATGATCTAAATGAATAAAGCAGAACAAAGAGTTCTATCATAATTAGCGTGATACATGTAGTTTTCTCACCAAAGCCTCTGCAAGTCTCACTAGCAGGCAGTGTAGTAGGGTGTGCAGGTGCTCCTGGATGCACTGGTGGTGGTGTGTGTGTTATGAAGGTCATGGTGGAGGATGAGGGGACCCCTTAGGGCCCCTCAGAAGTGTGACCCCAAAGTTATCATTCCAGCCTGCAGACTCCCTGTCATCGATGCAGGACTACGGGGCCACATCGTGCGGCAGCCACTGGCAGCAGCAGCCTTGAAATAAACCCACAACCTTACTAACACCAAAACACACACCTGCCAAGGTAGGGGCACACAACACCTTGTTTTCAGAGTGTAAAAGCTTACTTAAACGTATTACCGGTTAACTGCTACATGTTCTATTTGACTGCACAATCAGCTCTTAAATCACACACACTGATTCACTGTTACTGTGGATTTAAACATTTATCCGGTGGTTTCAACCTCATCTAAAACTCATTCTGAAGAGAGAAGTAAAGATTTGTACTGAATGTGAAGAGGTAAATTTTTTTTTTTAGTTTGTTCTTTTGTCTTTCTGAACGCTGTGAGTCTTGATGTTAAAAGCAAATTCCATTTCACTCGTTCATAAATGTCTGTCCTTTGCAGAAAATAACTGCTGATCTGGAAAGAGGAAGCTCTCCACCTGAAATCTTAAAAGAGGGGAAGTTATAAGGAGGACAGACATTTCTCTGTCAAGGACATTGTGTACAGACTGAAAAAAACCCCAACAAAAACTGACACATCAACGAGCACAAATGAGCACAGAGCTAAAAGCTGTGAAGAGTAAGTACAGGAGGAGGCTGATAATCACAGAGAACTGCTGTGCTGCTTTACAGAGTAACATTTGAGGTACTGTAGGGACTCTGTGATGCAGTAACTCACACTAGTATTACAGGTGCTGCTTAGCTCATCCCAAACCATCATGGGGGAATGCTCTTACAAGGTTTTTACATCATCAGCCAAGATTGAACTTAAGAGGAAGATCTTTAAACAAAGGCATTATGCATGTCTTGTTATGTGCAATATAACTGCCACTTTAGTGACTCCAACCTTCAGTCTAACTGAATTTCTTTCCTTGCTGCTACTGCCCTCTTCTGACTTGTTTTAATATAATGTTTTATGCATTTAACTGGCATTATTTAAACTATTTCCTAACATTGGACCAATATTGTAATTTAATTCCTTCTTCACATTTCTGAAGGTATTCATCTTAGTGTTCTGTTTTTAAAATATGCATCTTCAGGACTGTGATGTGTTCACCTGTCATGACAGCCGAGTCACCTTTCACCTAAGCAAGGGTTTCATATCAATCTGCCTGCCATTCAGGATGGTGTCAAAGTATTAATTCTGAACACTGCTGATTTTCAGTATGATTGATGCTGTGCATCTGAATATGCTTTGGGAGGTCAGTGTTGTCCTCGTTTTACTGTGATCTCTACAAAAAGACACAACAGGCAAGAACGCCTGAAACATAAAGGATGTCAGCACAGCAGGAGATAAAAACACGATGGGAGATTGAGACTAATCAGATCTACTGCCCTTGTCATTTTGCACAGTTTTTTTTGTGTACTTTTAGCTTTTGTTACTGTGAGATATACAGGCAGGTGACAAATCAAAGGAAAATCCACCAGAAATATATCTTAGGTGTTGGGCCAACATGTGCCAAAGCTGGAGTAATGGAGTGCAGTTCTTCCAGAAAATATTACCTAATTTGGTGTGAATGATTGGTGCTCAGTCTGGTTGAGATCTGGTGACTGTAAAAGCTCTGACACAAATCATTTTCATACTCCTTCAGTGACCCCAGGTGTCCAACAACATTTTACTGATGTCCACTGACCCTGATTGGACCTAAATAGTGCCAACGAAATGCCCTCCACAGCCTATCAGAGCCAAGAGCTCAGTGGTTCAGCGTTTTCCTTAATTTTTGTTACCTGTGTGTATTTCATGCTTTGTAACCAGTATTTGTACGGTTTGTCATTTTTAGCACATTTTACTTCAGGTGTTGTGGGTAGTTGTCTGGAAATGTTCCTATTTTATTAGAACTGTTGTGTGTCTGTGAGAGATGATGGTTATTCTTGGTCTTGAGACACTTTACAGTGCTGTGAAGTGTCCAAACCCTTAGTTTTTGCCATTTGGTGTGATGTAAAGTTGATCCTGGAGATGAGAAAAAATGAAACTGCAATACACTGTATGGGATTTTCAGTAAGAATACAAGAACAAATGACTATATTAAAAACATAAATAAGAGGGCACTAGTGAAATGTGTCTATATATTTTTGTATTTCCCCACAATGTGACCGTGTTTAAATCTGAATATTCACACTCAGAATTAACACAAGAATATATTCAAGATGCCTGCTCTGACCCAAATACTAGAAGCAAGCAGAACGGGGATTTAAGTCTTTGGCACAAATCGTGCAAAAAGAAAATAATAAGTCTGCATACTTCAAATACAAGATTACAAGACTAAAAATTACAGTTTTCACACTAATTACAGCGATAGAAAACATCAAAAATCAGCATTTTTTTTTTTTTTGAAGTTTTATACAAAGTTATTTGTGCATAAATTCCCAGGCTGTACAAATCTTTCACGGCACACAACATACATCAAGAGCAACCTCTGATGACTTTTTATGAGGCGTATAATTTTATACTGCGTAGCCATCCGAGTTCTTTGGTACATCTGGACTGTTGTTCATTGATAAATTGGTACTATGGTGAAATAAAATAATGATTGTGAAAAGAAAATGTATTGTAGATCCGTTTCTGCAGTCATTCAGCAACACCACACTGATAATGAATCCACTGCTGTTGAGATACCACAAAACTTCAGGTATTGCTCATTTGAATATGAAATAAATGATAAAGCAGCACACATTAACCACTGCATTGTAAAAGCAGAATTTACTGATCGAGATATACCTTAATCAGTCACAACATTAAAACCACCTTCCTAGTCAGGTGTGGGTCTCTCTTGGGCTTTTAAAGATCTGGCTTGCTGTGGCACATCCCACATACACACCTTTGGATTGGGATCTGGGCACTTTGGAGGCTGGATTGACACCTACAAGCTGCTCCTGTGGTTGGGCACGTTGTCCTGCTGGGTGGTCCGCTGCAGTCGTGGACCGTGAATGCTGGATCCCAGCATTCTCCAGCAGAATATTGCAGTTTCACAAGATAATGTTATTCACTTGACCTGTGAGTGGTTTTAATGTTGTTGCTGATCTGTGAAGATGTAAAAAGTGTCGGAGTAGAAAGTGGATTTACATCAGGTCGCCCGGTTCTTCAGGGCAAGAAGCGGCACACAAGGACCAGTTCATAAGAGGCTGGTGGAGGTGGATTCAATCAAGAAGAGGAAACTCCAATTGCTGGGACTCAGTTACGCTTCTTCTGTCGTGCTCCGACTTCCTCTTGTGTTTCTGGAAAACACTGGAATCCAATGAGCATTCCTATGACAGAGAAACCTGCAAAAACACAGTGAGACACTTTAAGGATTCTTTTATTTAGCAATGTTTTCCAGTGTGGTGTGATCTAACTTTGAAGTGCATTAAGGCATCTTAAGGAAGAGTCTAACGAAGGCTGCACCACTATTATTCCTTACTTACTTGCCACAATGAGAGGGGCCATGACGCCAATAGTCAGTGGCGCAGTTTTGTAGATGAAAGCCTCGGAGAGAAAGTGGCCCAAAGCCAGCACAAACGTCCATAAGGTGATGTGATACAGCCTGCGGGAGTCAGGGTGACACACTGTAAAAACATAACATGTAGACCGCCAACAGAAACAAGGTACAGGAAGCAACAAGCTGCCTCACGTTCTATTCTGGATATCAATAGCACAGGCACAGCGAATGATCGATGACAGCAGCGTCCAAATACCAAAGGTTCGAGCTTGGAGACCATTTACTGAGAAAACAGAGAAAAAAAGTCAGAAATTTAGAAATTAAATGAATACAGACAGACTATATTATGATAGTGGCAACATCCAGTATAGGTTAGTTATGGACAATGAAAGATGGTAAACTTTTTAAAGCTTTTTCATTGTTTTGTTTTTTAAATTATTTTTAAGCAGGTTAAGCTGAGGACCTTGATTATTTAATCATGAGGTCATGTACACTCACCAGATACTTATCTAGTTACATCATGCTAGTACCAGGTTGGACCCCCTTTTGCTTTTAGAACTGCTTTAATTCTTCATGGCAGTTGCTGCAGATTTGTCAACTTCTCATCTATGATGTGAATCTCCCGTCCCAAAGGTGCACTACTGGATTGAGATCTGGTGACTGTGGAGGCCATTTGAGTGCAGTGAACTCATTGACCTGTTCAAGAAACCAGTTTGAGCTTTGTGACATGATGTGTTATCCTGCTGGAAGCCATATGAAGATGGGTACACTGTGGCCATAAAGTGATGGACATGGTCAGCAACAATACTCAGGTAGGCTGCACCATTTAAATGATGGTCAGTTGGTACTAAGGGGCCCGGAGTATGCCAAAAAAAAAATTCTCCGTGTGGTTACAACACCACCAGCAGCCCAAACCATTGATGCAACGCAGGACGGACTCATAGTTTTATGTTTTTTACAACAAATTCTGACCCTACCATCTGATTGTCACAGCAGAAATCGAGACTCATCAGGCCAGGCAGCGTTTTTCCAGTCTTCTATTGTCCAATTTTGGCGTGCTCGTGTGAACTGTAACCTCAGTTTCCCGTTCATAGCTGACAGGAGTGACACCTGGTGTGGTCTTTTGCTGCTTCAAGGTTCTACATATAGTGAGTTTTGAGATACTCTTCTGTATACCTCAGTTGTAACAAGTGTGTTATTTGAGTTACTGCTGCCTTCCTTTCAGCTCAAAGCAGTCTGGCCACTCTCCTCTGACCTTTGGCATCAACCACTGCCACTTACTGGATATTTTCTCTTTTTGGAACTTTTTTTGTAAACACCAGAGATTGCTGTGTTGTAAAATCCCAGCAGATCAGCAGTTTCTGAAATATATGCCTAAATGTGCTGAGTTGTCGCCATGCGACTGGCTGGATAGATATTTGTGATAACCAGCAGTTGAACAGGTGTACCTAATAAAGTGTCCAGTATATTTCTGGAATTGTACTGCACTACATATTTAAAATAAACTTTTTATTAGTCATTTATTAAGTTTTCCTCAAATTATTGCTTTTTAAAATACAAAGCAAGAAAAAAAATACATATTGTGACTGCATAGGGTTAGGGTTAGGGTCAGAGTTCACATCAATGATAATCTTGAATCTCAGAGGGTTAACAGCAGTCAATAGATATGACATATATGTAACACAACACTAAAAGAACTAATCAAAGTATTGCTAATAACTACTAGTAGTTTGCCTCTTATTATTAACCCACACAGTTTGGCTTTAATAGAGTTACCTTCTCTTCGCTCTCAGTAAATCAGTTCTTGCTTATAACTAGCCCTACTCATGCTTAATGGACGCCTACTTAAATGAACAATTTTATTGGAAGAAGTGAGTACAAGTAGAATTATCTCCTTTATTAGTGGATTACTTCAGAGACTGTCAAACGTTTTTAAAACAGTACTTACTGTCAGCGTTGCTTACTGTAAATCAGCATTAATTATGGGTTATTGGGGGAAATGGCCTTATAGAACGTAATCATGCGTAATTAGGCATTTATAGGTGCTTTATAAACACTCGGTATGCCACTGATATGCAAGCAAGTGAAATAAAGTGTTGCTTTATTTGTTATTCTAAGCTTTTGGGTGTTTGACTTCTACCGATACTATCTATACTCACAACTGTAATAATTACGTGACTTTTAAGGTTGTAAATTCCACTTCTGTCAGTAAAAATCTCTCCGTTTTCTCACCAAACTCTGGCATGCCCGTGTAGAGCTTCTCGGACAGAAAGCTGTGATCTCTGAAACTCTGCACGGTGTTTCCCATCGCGATGACGGACACCATCACCAGCCAGCTCCGCAGGACGTTCAGAAAGCGACTCATCTCCTCTGTGTGTAAGAAGCACCTGTCAGAGAGGGAGACTCTGACGGTTCACTGCAGGACACACCACTCCGAAGCACAGGTCAGTACAAACACCGGTTATATAACCTGCACTAGAGGGATAAACAAATGTATTTGGATGTCTCCAGTCTAACGCAAGACATCAGCTGGAAATACATCATTAACTCATATGACATAACAGGCTTACGCCGCCTTAAGAAGGTTTCTACAATTAGCTAGCCTGCTTTAGTTTAAAATATCACGAGTAGTTCACGTATTTACCTGACTGCGTTTATCAAACTATTATATTCTCATCAAAACACGGTTAGACTAACGTTAGAAAAAATGGGACTGAAGCCAACCAAGAATGGCGAGTCTTTCAATCTTGGCCCGTGGGGCTAACCAATAAGAGCGCTCAAAAATGACTCCAGTTAATCGGACCATGATTGTGATTGGCTCCCACTGGTGTTAGGGTTCCGCCCTTTTTTCCCCCTCTAACCAATGTACATATAGCAAGCCTGTCGCGTGTGGACAGTAGGCTAGACTACGTTCAGACAAAGAGTAAATGTGGAGCAAGAGAAGTATACGCAGTGACGCGTTTCTACAAGGACGATTCGCCTCTTTGCAACGTTTCCGGTCATTTATTCGGAAGATTCCTCTAAATTTACTTTATTTTCAGTGATAACCGGGACATGAAAAGCCGCATCTATAGAAACACCGGTTAAATCTGGTAAAAGAGGCTCGAAATATGACTAAACTTGCTCCAAAATGCGATTTTAACATTCAAACATTTATTAACTAGAGGTTATACCATATCTACCATATCTAGAAAATGCATTTATTATTATTATTATTTATATTATCATTACAAATACAGTGAGGCATATCAGCTCACTATAGCAAATGACGCGAATACATCATACAATAATATGATATAACAATACCATAATATAATGTATGAAGGAAATAAAGGGAAAACAGACATTCTTCATAGATATATTTATTTGTAGTTTTTCCTACTGAAATATTTATTATATCTGTACAGTACAGTACAAAATTTGGTCACATGATTAAATATTGCCGCACGCATGCGCCTTCCTCTGTTGCTATACAGTTGTTGTAGTTACAGGAAGATTAACAGCGATTGCTGGCCCTGGCGGTACAAGCCAGCTAACTGTTAGCAGCCTCCACAGAAACGCAAGGCAAGTTTTTGTCGTCCGTGGTGTAGCGGTTAACCCATTTGACTTACACGCGAAAGGTTCCCGGTTCGTTTCCGGGAGGAACTACAAACCCAGCCTCGAAGGGTTGTAAGCTAGTCTACTCCTAGTGCTGGTCCCAAGCCCGAAGGAAAGGGCATCCCCACGTAAAAGTCAAAATACGCGGATCTGTCCGCTGTGGCGACCCCTTGGGAAATAAGGGAGCAGCTGAGAGTATCTTCTTCTGCCTGTCGCTATGTGTATTTGTACGACATTATAAAAACGTCTACTTCAGTGGTGTCAAACTAAACAGACTTTAGTAAAGTAACGTTTTATTTAGCTAATGCTGGCTGCACTATTTGATTTATTCGTAGCCATAGGCTGTGTCTTAACGTGTTAATATCATTTCGCTTCCACAGCAGGTGTATTGTAACTGTTAATCACCATAGGATGATGCCAGTGTTACAGTCTTTATGTTAAACTGTCGTGAAGCAGGCTGTGATTAATGTGCTAATGTTTTTGTCAGCTGAGCTTCTCAGTGACTTGTGTTTGCCGTTGGATGTTGCAGATGCCAGGGTAAAAAAACAAACTACTTAATACTTGATCCCACGAAGATTTCTACGGGCAGCTCGTTCTCCCTTTGCAGTTAAAATGCCAGCCGTGATCCGGGATAAAGAGGACTCCGAATCCTCCTCAGAAGACGAGCAAGAGTAAGTACACGTTAGCGGTTCATAATAATACTGTATGTTTGCTGCAGAGTAAAAGACTGGCTGTAATCGCTGTTTGAGAAAACTCAAGATCAGAGGTTATAGAAGTGCCTGGGGCTCATCTACTTATTATCATGAATAAAATAATTTTCATCTACCGTAATGTCTCTTCTTTCACTAAAGTTAAATGAGAAAAAGACACCACTCTATCTACCTATGCTGTCAGTGCCTCTTGGTTTGAGTGTTTTCTCTTTCAAAATCATCTCCTCTTACTATTTTGCAGACATTCTGGATGTTGCTCACAGTCCCTGCAGCTTGTGGGACTTGGCAAGTCAGTTAACTTCTTAGCCTACTGATCCTCTTGGCATACCTCAAAAGATTTCCACCTAATAGATTTTGTAATATGCCATTATGGTGGACTAAAAGCAATCTTCATTTTCCCTGTCTTTGCAAGTTGCTACAATTTATTGAAAGTGAAATATAATCTGTAAAGGCTTATAGAAAATGTCCTGAGCGCTGTTTAATAATTTATGCCAAGATACGTCCAAATAAAAGGATACCTTCAAGGTGCCTTTCATTCTGCATAATTGATGACAGTCAGTTGGAGAGAAGAGCATCTAGCCCTCTACTGAAGATGCACCAGCTGGGCTTTGCTTCCTTGTCCCGGCTTAAGAATTCCCTCTTAAGCCATGCTTAGTCATACCTTTCTGGGTTCCACTGTGTCTGCTTTTAAGCTACATCTCCTAAATTGGTTTGGATTGCTTAGAATTGGGGGTTAACCTTCAAGTGACCAGTGCTGCCTTCATTGACAGGGCAGTTATTATGCATTGAGATGCTATAACAGAGCAGTAAAGACACATGGCTGCCCAAAAACAACCCAAACACGTTACTCCCACTGCAGGAGTAATACTGCAATAATTTTCTCATTTCAACATTTGTACTGGGACTCCAGGTTTTTTTTTTTCTTCTTGTCCACAAAAAATCTTGACACCCACCAAAGAGGTTTTGAACTTCCACAAAAGACAAAAGGAAGATCACCAGGACTGTGATACAAGTAGAATATTGTGCAAAAGTCTTGAGCCACCCCTCACTTCTTTATATTTTGTTAGGAAAACAGGAAACAAGGTCATCAATTTAGTGAAACACATTGAAAATGAGTGAAAAAGCAGCCAATGCCAAAAGAAAATCTTTGAAGGACCTTTAGAAATCCTGGAGAACTTTTGCTCAAGACCACTTTAAAAATTACAAGAAGTGGAGAAAAATAACAGGAGAATACACAGATGTCTGGTGAATAAGGCTGCACTCTTTGCCTTAATTTAATGCTGCCCATTCATGCTTACATGCACAGTCACCCCCCCAAAAAACTTATTTTGAGCCTGGAAGAACCTTTCACTGTATAACTTCCCATTTGAAGATACAGAATTAAGTATTGTCTTCTCTTTTTTTAAATTTATTTGCAAAAGTGGCTGATTTAATCAGCTAATTTATACAAAAGACAATGTTAAATAATGAAAAGATTGCATAGCATAGCATTACAGGATGATACGGAAGATGCACAGCACACGTGAAGCGCATATGCAGTCGGAAACCTACCATAGGAGAAACTCAAGCTCGGGGCTTTAATTCAGCTTTTTATTTAATTGAATAAAAAACAAATGTTTGGCAATAACACACCTTGCACATGCTGTGCAAAGGTTTCATAAAGCCTAAAAGGACGTGAGCAGACCAGGGTTAAGATAACTGATGTCTGTCCAATAAGATGTTCAGTTTAAACTAAGATCTACTTTATTCATCCCATGAGCCATACATTAAACACAACCTACAACAACAAGGCTTAAATAAAGTAAAGCAGCTCAGTAAAATGCATACACTATGGTTCAATTAAATAGAAAAGCTAACCATAATTAATGCAGCTGCTGTGATTTGAGGCAGGAACGAGTCCCCAGTTCTGTTCTTGTGGGTGTGGAGCTGAAATGTTATAGAGAGAAATATCACTCCCTTCATGAATTTAGTAAGCATTACAAACACTGCCAGTGTTTTAAAAAGCATGAACATATTTTACTTGCAAGATCACATTGATGTTAAAAAGTTCTTTTTGTCTGAGATATATTTGATGTGTATACAAGTGTCTCAGCAGTCTTGGTGATGGCTTATGCTCATGATAAACAAGTTCAAATATTATCAAGATTCCGCTTAACAGTGCGCAACCCAGCCGTGTCAGTGGAACAGATAATCTGCAATATTGTCTCACGTACCTGGATACTTAAGCTACGGGCAGCAGCTTGCTTGCATGCCTTCCCCCTTTATCAAGGCTGGTCATATCTGATTGAGTTCTACTCCATCATCATGCCACCTTATCTTATTTTTACCCCCTGATAAGCAGGCTGTGTCTGGTACTATGAGATATTCTGGACTTTTACAAGGGTATTTGGAGTACTGTACATGGGTTTGTTATTGCCCAGCACCTCACAAAGCGCTGTGTGGTTCTGACTATCTGCACGACTGAAATAAACATCACGTCAGGAGGCATTCTCACAGCATTAGGTAAGCTGCCCATATAGGCCAGTTTATGTCATCCTGGAGGATTTTGGGCACTGAAATACACCCCAAAGAGCACATCTGTAACATTGCTCCTCTTAACTTATCTTCATTAAGTGTCTCATCTAACTTTTCACCCACTAGAGACCATCCTTGCATCGCATGGAGCAGCATTAGCAAGACCATCCCAATTCTCCTGTTTATCCCTGAAGCTGTTGTTTCAAAAGATGGGAATATATCATCTGTTGGAGGTACAGTGCAGAGTTATAAAAATGACTTTTTTTTTTTTTTTTACAGAAATGTAAATTTAGAGCCTATAAAATGTTAATGATAAGAATATTTTGTTGTGTTAATTGCACAGAACGATATAATATGGCCTTCAAGATTGTGCGCACAGAGAGCCGCCTAGTACGAGAAATACTCACCAATCATGGGTTCCATGAGGTAATGTTCTCACTTAAATCATGCAACTTTAACAGATTAGCCAAAATCTTGTAAAAAAATACATTGTTTTTTTGCGCCACATGCAATTGTAGGCTACGCTTTACTACTGTAGGTCTGTTATTTTTCATTTGACTGCTGGTGACAAAGCCCGGGAATGCACCCATGGAAAAAAAACAAAATGACCTCAAAACCATTAATCTGGTTTCACGAGGGCACACAATCCCCGTTATTGCTCTCTCCAAGCAGCTACAATTAATTCCTTTTTTATTTTATTTCAATGCTTCTTGACTCCTGCTAACCCATCATCAAAGGCAGACGAGTGTCTACCACAGCCCGGACAGAGCCAAACTTTAATAAGCCTTTATTGCAAACATCTGGCTCTCCCCGGGACACACACAGAACTGCCATGTGAGTCCTGCCTCCTAACAAATTGTTGGAATAAAGCAAAAACCGATAAAATAACATGACAGTGATAGAAATCTGCGGGTTGGCATTCCCTTTGAGATCATTACAAAAGTGCAGGTTGTACAGTAGTTGCTCAGGTTAGTGGTTGTGGCGGTGGAGTCTGTTTCTTAGATTGAGCCGAGCAATCACGTGTGATGGACATCAGAATATGATGCTGCTCTCGGTGGCTGGAAACTCTTGAGAGCTTACCTCCTTTAATGATCCCTTTGCTTATGTATTTGACTTTGTGCGCACTAAATCAAAATCATTTCATCTGGCCTGTCTGCTCCGTTCAATCTGTCTGTTTTTCAGGTTCACCCAAACAGTAACGACTTCAACCTCATGTGGACAGGGTCTCACCTCAAGCCTTACATACTACGCAGCCTTCAAGACTTCCAGAAGGTCAACCACTTTCCCAGGTATGATAGAGGTTTCAAATATAGAGTGCGTTTCCACCGCTTCCTGTGTTATAAATATCACTGTGTGAGGCAATGTGTTTGTTGGCTTTCGCTTGCAACATGCATTTATTTGGGACCGATGCCTTTATGAAGCATGAAATGAATCATACTGTCAGGCCCAGGGTGTTCTGTAACTGTTATGTTATTCCTATATTTGTTCTTCACCGCTTCCAGATCACATGAACTGACACGCAAAGACCGTCTCTATAAAAACATCCAGCGAATGCAGCAGACTCACGGCTTCAAAAACTTCCACATTGTTCCCCAGACCTTTGTGCTTCCCGCTGAGTACCAGGAATTCTGCAGTAAGATACCACCCACACATAATCCTGTTCGTCTTAGCGAGGCTATATTTACGACATGTTTAAAGTCATTTTAAGTTACTGCAATTCTCACTCTTTTCTTCATTCCTTTTTTTTTTTCTTTTCAGATTGCTTTGCCAAGGACAAGGGCCCATGGATAATTAAACCAGTAGCATCTTCAAGAGGACGTGGCATCTACTTGGTCAGCAATGTGAGTTTATTTTATTCTTAGACTTCTCTGGCTTTTGATCCTTTAAATATAAGCACTTCACACTTTTCTCTCCTTGTTTTTCCCCTCTCCCCAACCGGTCACACCAGATGGCCACCCTCCCCTGAGTCTTCTGCCACTGCTGCCAAGTGCTTGTTCATAGGAGATAATTGGCTCCCTGGCTTTCTCTCTGTAGTGTTGCAGTCTTTTCCTGACAATATAAATTGCACTGAGATGACTGAGTCTTATGACTATTGTGCTATTTAAAATTGCACTGAATCTAATTACATTTTTTAAATTCTAAACTTCAGTTGTCAAAAACTCTCAGAGGACCGCGGCAATATAATAAAAATAATTTGACAGAAAAATACTTATCACAAATTCCACCTCAGCGTTTGTTTCCTGGCGCTTTGTGGCCATCGTCCTCGGGCCTTCAAGGGATGATTAAGGCCAAAAAACTGTGAATGCTCAAGGAGAGAGAGTGTTTGCAAAGACAGGGAAAAGTAACGTTTATGAAAAGTAAAACGGTACCGAACATGAGTCACTGAAACGCCACATTTTCTTTCTTTGTTAATGGGGACAAGCACTGGGACTAGGAAAACTACAATAACTATAAATCTATAACTACAATGACTATAAATAACTATAATAACTATAAATCTATAGCCAGTAGAGTGTAAGCATAGGTTAACACTGTCTGGAAACAGGCTAATCTTAATGCCAAATGAAGCTAAAAACAATAATACTGACTGTCAGTCAGCTTTTCTGTTGTGTGTGTGTGTGAATAAATCCTTCTAATTCATGTGTAAGCATGAATTCACATTAAGGGTAAACCTAGTGGGAGTTAACTATAAGCACGCTGACATAAAAAAGTACCGTGTGAACTCAAACAGTCACTTGGCCAGATGTTATCTAGGTGTGGGGGGGTGCACTGATACAGCTGTCTTCGAAGTAAGTATCAACCAGCGTTTCAGACATTAATAAGCTTCGCGGAGTAAATCACACACTTTCAAGGCCCCGGGCTCTTGGAGGAGCTCAACAAGGTTCTCACCCTTGGAAAACATGTGCACGATTCTTCTTCTTCTCAGGCATTTTTATGAAACAGTGGAAAGAATGTCAGAGCGATATTTGGAGAAAAGAAAGAAATACGTTCATCTTTTTTGTTCTGCTTTTTTTCTCTGAACTGTAGCCAGCACCGAGGTTACTCCAACTCCCCACCCCCGTCTCTTCTCAACTTCACCACCTGCAACACATTTCAACCTCATAAATGGCCCATCTCCCACCACCAGATTGTGTTTTTATAGGCTGTTATTGAAGCTTGACCTGCTATGACCAGCGTCACTGAAACTTTTCTTCATCTTATTATCCTTTGATGTTTATGGTTCACTGCAGCGTCTCGTCAGCCGCACGGAACTGAGTATTTAATGCAGTTCTGTATGAATCACTTGTGATATTGTGGCGTTAAACTTGTGATAAAATACTGCCTGCATTTCTTCTGTGTTCATCACATCTTCTTCTGTGTGTTTTGTTTCTCAACTACAGCCAAATCAGATTTCAATGACTGAAAACATTTTGGTGTCTCGCTATATTAATAACCCACTGCTCATAGATGGTGAGTTGTTACAGATATAATTTTGCTGTTTTTTGACAGATTTGCACCCAACGATTTTATGACCTACCCTAATTGTTATTTTTACAGGGTTCAAGTTTGACGTTCGTTTGTACGTGTTAGTAACGTCATATGACCCTCTTCTCATCTATGTGTATGAGGAAGGCCTGGCTAGGTGAGTGTTTGGAGTTTTTCTGGAACGGTGACTAAGACAATGCAAGCTACCCGCTGGTGCTCTTACATAAGATTTTATCACCAATTCATCCATCTTTTTTTTGCTGTTTATCTGATTCTGGGTGACAGAGGCAGCGCATTTGATGCAGATGAGCAGCCTGAATGATTTTCTCTGCTCCTCATCTCAGGGGTGTTGAACTGAAACTGTACTTAGAAAAAACATAAGTATACTTCCAGCAAAAATATCTCTTTTTCCCAATTCGTTGAATCTGCTGTCAATACTTGTCCTTTACAATTTACAGATCATAGCAAAAAAGGCATAAAGTCTTCTTTTGTGTGTGTGTGTGTAAATGAATAATAATGGTGTTTTACAACTTAATGATTTAAATAACTTGTCTAGCTCTAGAAGTATTTTTAACTTTCCCTACATTTTCACTCTGTGTTGCAGCCTGTTGCTAGCATCACCAACCACAGTGCATTTTATTGGAAAATTGATTATTTAATGATTTCACTGCAGTTTTTACACTTGGCAGAGCCGTCCAGTGGGTTGTATTGGATTCTCTGGCGGGTCAGTTCCAGCCCTCCAGCTGTCCTATCTTTCATGCTGGACTCAAACAGCATCAGGAGGAAGCTCCTCTACTTGTATCTGTGATCTTATACTTTCAGTCACTACCCTCGGCTCATGGGCATAGGTGAGGGTGGGAACATAGATAGACCAGTAAATCACCAGCTTAGCTTTCATGCTCAGCTCTCTTTACTACAACAGACCAGTACAGCATCCTCACGACTGCAGACGCTGCACCAATCCCTCTGTCAGTCAGGTGCCGCTATCTCAGCACTAAAGACGCTGAGATAGTTGAACTCCTTTAGTTAATGCAGCATGTCCTCAACAACCCAGAGTGGGGACATAATAACATAAAAATGACATAAAATGTCAAATTTTTGGTTGCATATTGAAGTGGGGCCAAAACTAGATGTTCTAAAACATTTCAAGACTAAAGCATAAAAATTATGCCGGCACTTTTGCCAAAAACTGTTGTCACACATGTTTGTTTGCAGTCTGTGTGGACTGTGTGGAAGAATATAGCCCCCACTCACCACGTTTTTATTACATTTAGGTGCTTTTTTCAGCAGGACTTTGTGAAACACAACATTTGTCTTCCATCAGCGCCCACAAGAGGGCATCCTAAACTTTGCAGACTGCCTGTGTGGAGCCAGTAGCTTTAGCCACTTTGAAACAAAGCGCCCTATTGTTTCAGTTGTAGGATGTGCTAATCAAATGTTTGCTGATTGTGACATTGTTCAAAGATCATATCTTATGATGACTTTATGTAATTGCACTCTAGTTATTAGGTCTTGGTGTTAAGGGTATGAATAATTTCTTTAACAAAGAAAAGGCTATTATCAGACACAGATAGGTCAGGAGAGGGTTGATGATTTATAGAATGACTGGCTCCTCGCCTCACTCTGCTAGAGGTACGTGCTCGTGCTGGAAACAGAGTGCCACTGCCCTCTTATTTGCTGGCTTCATTATCAACTGTGTGCAATAAATCATGGCCCGAATCTTGAATCCCACTTTTATCTCCTGACATTCCTTTGCATGTGTTGGTATTCAGGTACATGGTGTGTGCCAAAGGAATTCTCATTATTGCACATGTGGCATCCACTCCTCTCAAATACTGCCAGAAACTAATCTCTTTCCCAAGTGCCCCTATTATTTAGTCAAGTGTCTTAGGGATGTGGATGTTACGGCAGATAGATGTGCAGGGAAATAGTTGGATTTGGTTTAACTTTTTTTTTTTCTTCTCGTGTAAACAAACCCTGCTCTTTCACAGATTTGCCACAGTTAAGTACGACAGGACTTCAAAGAACATCAAGAACACGTTCATGCACCTCACCAACTACAGTGTGAACAAAAAGAGCAGTGATTATGTCAGGTAAGCCCCCCTCAGTGATCAAAATACAATGTGGTGCTGTTACTGGAAGCGCCCCTCCTGACTCATCCGTTCATTACAGCCGGAGTGTTTGAAGCTCATTTCTTCCTTTTCAGTTGCGATGACCCCGAAGTTGAAGATTATGGGAACAAATGGAGTATGAGTGCAGTGCTGAGGTATTTGAAGCAGGAGGGGAAGGACACCACATGTGAGTTGGAAACTTCACCTTGTTCTTTTTGTTTTTAATATCCATGCAGTGATGACAGAAGTAACTTTTTTTTTGAAACTTTGTAGTTCACTTATCAAAGAACATCAGTTTTATCAAACCATATAAATAGTGTGTGGAGTACTTTCAGAGGATTTCTTAAGATGTAGAACATCCTTTAATCTGTTTTCTTTTTTTTTTTATATCTTTTTTTGTTTTAATGTTTCCGATGCAGTGCTGATGAAACAAGTTGAGGACCTCATCATCAAAGCTGTGCTGAGTGCTGAGCTACAGATAGCCACCGCCTGCAAGACATTTGTTCCTCATAAGGCAAACTGCTTTGGTAATCATTTCATATTCTTCGCAAAATCTTTTTTCTTTTTTTTTTCAGCCACAATTGCAACAGTCTAGTCCCCCAAATATGCTTACACCTGCTACAGCCAGTGTGGATTATGGGATCTGGTTGCATTTCCAAAAGAATTTGCACTAGACTACTCTGAATGTGAAGGCCATCAGCACAATTGTAGCTTCTCAAGAATTTCTTTTGAATGAAATCTGAACTCTGGGGAAAAAAAAAAAATCTCTTTTTTTTTGCATACTGTGCAGAAGCACACACACACATACTTAGTCATACATATTACCACACCTCTCACATTTCTCTTCAGTTTCAGATTCATTGTCCAGCAGTTCCTCCATGCAATTTGTCCACTGAACCATGCTGAAGCTGTAGACATTCATTCTTCAGTGTGGAGCCTTCCTGCCTGTTGCTGCCCTCTGACTGGCTGCCGGGTCGTGGAGGGCCTGTTGACTGAAGCAGGAATTTGCTTCCTCTCCTCTGTTGCCATTCAGCCTGATTTAGGCTGACTGTTTTCTTGGCTAGTCTTGCCTAGCAGTGGGCTCGTGTGAACTCCATTTTGGAGCCATTACCCATGTTAGTGTTGGCACTAATTGTCTGCGCTCTTTCTTCGTGTCTGGCAGCCTTTCTGAGATTTTTGGTTTGAAAGCAAGTACGCTGGCCTAGCTTCTCTCAGCACCACTGCCTCTTTTTCACTCTCTTTTTCCTTTTCTCTTGCTGTTTCTTCTGCTGCTGTTATGTTTATAATTCGCCCTTTCATGCTCACATTCTCTTTCACCTCTCAGACGTTAGAAAAATAAAAGACTCTGCAGTTGTGACAGGCCTCTTAGACGTAATAGCCCTCTGATGGGCGGTTGTTTGGGCTGTATTGGGCGCATATCAGCACAATATAACCATCAGACATTCGCCTGCATAAAGATGCTATCTGCACCCTCAGCATCACTGCAAGGTTGAAAAAACACACATTAACCCAGGGTGTGAATGTTGACCATGCAGGTATTTACTTACCAAGCCTCAACCTGGCTTTCATACATACCTGAGAGACAATGTGACACAATGTGATGACATATCTTTGGAGAGAGTGAAAAACAAGAATGGAAAAATGGGTTTGCTCCTATTCTCATTCATTATTTTTGTCAGGTCTGCCTGTATTTTGTTAATTTTTTTTTTTTTTTTGGATGCCTTCACAAAAATGCTCTACACAAGATTCTTTCGCATCAAGGGCCAGACTTGGGATAATTACCTCGTTTTGAGGAAGTAAACAGGACTTTTGCGTTAACAACTGAATCTGATCTTGCTCTAATGTGTAGACTAGTACGCATTTCTTTCTGTTTTACCTTTTTTTTTCTTCATGGCCTACTTTGAAACTGAAATAAAACTGAACAACTGTTAATGGTTGTTTCTATTAATAGTGTAGAAACCCAAGCCCATTTCATGTATAGCTCTACTGAACAATAACAATCAGGTACTTTTGATTAAGACATATAATCCACCTGAGTCTGTTGTGAACATGGCCATTATTGTACTTCATCCATATCAGTTTACTGTTGAATTTAGTGTAGTTTTGTTGTCTTAGATGGCCTCAAGCAAGTTAATTACAGCATTCATAGTATATTTACAGGATTATGTTTCCAAAGATAGACATTGACGGTTCCATAAGACCACCCTCGTCCTTTCTCTGTTGATCTGTTCTCTCCCAGTGTGGTCATGTTGCATGCAAGCTCCCTCTCTCTGTGTGAGTATGTGCATACATTATGAACACAGGAGCATGTAGAAACCAGTGCAAACTATGAGTTTTTCAAACATACAAGCTTCAAGCTGTCTAAGCGTCAGGGAGTCCAGTCTGCTATCTTTGTGGGCTTTTTCTTGTCCCTGAGGTAAATCCCACCCTAACCACCTGGGAGTCATATTCAGCCAGCCACTGTCAGCTCCTTTCCTTCTCCTCGCACACTTCTCTTTGCTATACTTTCCCACTCCACTGCCACCAATACACCCAGCCTTCTTCTTGGCCTGCCTGTAATAGTAAACAGGTAAAGCGTCAGAATGCATGGCAACAAATACATGCGTGTTAGTGCAGTGAATGCGCTGATAAAAGCAGCCATTGTTTAGAGTTTTAGTACAGTCTGTTGCTTGTCTGGAAGGGAGCCATGTGAGACCATAAAGCACATTATAATCTTAATTTACTGCAAATTGTTCCTTGCCATTTTAATGTCTATTAATGGCTTTAATACAATGTTTATTGTTTTCAAATTGGATTTCTTCCCTTTGCTCAAATTGCACGGTGTATCTAAACGCACATACTGTAACAAAATCTTTTTATAGCTCCGTAATGTCTCATGCGGGAAGAAATAAAAACAGCAGATTTTTCATTTTACATTGTAAGGAGTGAGTATATGTGTGTGTGTGTGTGTGTGTGTGTGTGTGTGTGTGTGTGTGTGTGTGTGTGTGTGTGTGTGTGTGTGTGTAGAGAAAATGCCACCCATGCAGCTCCTTACCGCTGCTGTGTGATTAATGGACAGGCTTTTTTGCTGAGAGATGCTGATTACGAGATGTTTTGACTAAGATCTGATTAGCCAAGCCAAAGGCCTATTTTATTACACACAAAACATTCCACTTACTGGTCCTATGTTTCACTGAACGTCCCTCATTAAGTGCTGAGTGTGGTTGGATCTCCCGTCTGCGAACCACTCTCCCTGTCTTACATTTGTCAGATACTCCCACACTTCACTGCGCCACAGTGTTTGTGTTCCTATGATGACAGTACAGCTGCTGTGTTACTGAGTGTTTTTGAGAATGATTAATGGTTTTGGTCCCACTATCACAATAACGCTATAGAGTGTTAACAGCGACTTAATTTGTTGTCCTCAGAGTGTTTTCTTGATTGTGGCTCTGAGGCTTGCCTGTTAAGCTCCTTGCAACAGCAGCGAAACCGTTCATCAGCATTAATTTATTTCTGAATTTAATTGTCATTGCTGTGAAGAAAACACACATGAAGGAAATACTTTATGTTGCTGTTGTTATTGTGGACCAACAAGCTGCATGGCCAGGGTGGGGAGATCATTGTTTTTGGGCGTTTGTCTCTTGTGGTGAATTTTCCAGCAGCGCCCATCCAATAACAAAAAAGAAAGAAAATGAAAAAAAAAAATACTCTTCATCCTCCCTTTTCTCTGTCATATTTATACTCCCCCGCCCTCTTTAATGGGTGTGATGTGGATGTTCACTGCCTCTCATCTCCTTGTCTGTGATGCTTGTTGTGGGCTCTCTGTGGGCACATTTAAAAGTGCTCCCCCGGCAGCGGTCGAGCCGCAGAATAAACGTGTCTAACAGCGAGCGCTTCGGCGAGCTCACGGGGCAAGAGTGGCGTCTGCTCCTAATTGGGGGAAAATTCGTGGCACATGGAGCCTGCTTGTCGGAGGCTGGTGAGGAGGTGTAACACCTCCTATTTTTTTTTTCCCCTGTTGTTGTGGTGCCACTGATGAGGCACTGTAAGCTGAACCCATTTATTTCAGTTCTCTTGTCCCTAAGCCTAGTGTATAATACTTTATGTTACAAAAACATACTCTCTACATCTTTCTACGAAAGTGGATAGAATGGAATAAAGCTAGCAAGTGGAAAATGAAATGCTCATGCTCTACTTAAGTGAGCATTGCTTAGCAGTGGGGGTCCCGTCCATCCCCAGAAGTTAAAGAAGTTAAAGATGGCAGTGGCGGCTTATGTTGCAGCTCTTGGCTTGTGGATGTATGGCAGACTCCACTCATTTCCATCACAAAAATAGTATTTGCACTTTCACCAATTTGGACCCTATGACACTACCATAAGTTCAGCTCACAGTGCATATGATATACAGTGAGCTATTGATATTGTGCTACCATGATGTCTGAATAACACATGGTGAAAAAAAATTTGATCTAATAAACTTATTTAAAGGTACAGTAAGTAACTTTTTGAAGTTATTTAATTGAAAAAAAGAATGTTGTACTCATAAATATATATTGATTAACGTGTAATTACAGTTTCCAACAAATTGATGCGTTTCTCATTATGTCTTTCTCCTCCTCCACCACTGCTCTCTCTCCTCCCTCATTTCCACCTCACCCTCTTCCTCCTCATCTCAAGCCTCATCTCCTGAACTGAAGTCACGGCTCCAACACAAAAACATTCCCAAACATACTTATTTATTCCTGATAGTGTTGCAGTTACTTATTGTCAGGATATTAGACATATAACCCTCCTGTCTCCAGACAGCTGACAGCTAAACATCAGCAACAGCTGGTTATACGCTAATGTTATGCCAACTAATATTGGGCTTAGGTGTTATAAAAATCACACTTTCTCTCTGATAAACAGTTTGATTACATTCTCACGTCATATGAGTGAGAGTTTGTGTCCAACAGCGTTAGATCCACTTCAAAGAAAGTTTCCCTAACACTGGCTAACAGCAGCTAACAGTGGCAAAAACAGCAGCGCTTACAGACAGAAAAAGTTCAGGATGTCCTCAGAGTAGATTTGTTCCTTACAGAAATTGCATGCCTGTTGCATTTTTTCAACAGTAACAGTGTATTTATTCAAACATGAATGCAGCAGTCAGCTTTACATTGCATGCGGATAACCTATAAATTACATACACCAAACAGGCATGTTTATATGAGTCATGTTTTTACCCTATAACGAAATCCATATAACCTTTTATAAACATATGCTCCTATAACCCATTTATCATTCATAGAAAGGAAATGTAACATCTGTCCTCAGATACGAAATCCATTTAATTCTTAAACGAGTTGAAAGTAATAAATGGAGACCTGCATTTCTACCAAAATGAATAAAACTTCTTGACCATTTCTGATAAATATCAAAACAGTTTTATTTGACATCTGCCTCTAGTTTTTTTTTTTTTTTTTGATCCAACATCTGCAAGTTATTTAGACATGCTGCACTGTACATACTATACACATCTCATACAGACATGGTTTGTTTAATGGTTAACTTCATACAACTACATAAAACGTTACATAATTACATTACTCATCCTTTTAAACTTGATCTGCTCAGTTTTATCAACATGATACTGAGTGTAACACCGGGCCACTGGTTGCTGTCATGCTGGCTTTTGTGTGCTTAACACTGGCATTGACCTGAGATGTTAGAACAAACAGTGCTGCTTACAGCAGCTTTGAAACCTCCAACCACCCAGGCCCAATCTCAACACAGGCTGTTCTTTTGAAGTGCCATTAGAGGGATTTTTTCCTCTGCCTCTTTGGCTAGGCTTCACGCTATCCCTGTAAAATACTGCGGTTTCTCTGCACGCTGCTGCAGGGGCCGATGGGTTGTTCGCTTGTTGGGTGACACTCCCCAGAACAGTGTGAAGGCTTTCATATGGCACATAGGGCAACTCTGCCACAGTGAGCCATATATCAGTCACTGAAACGGGAGAGAAAATTGGGGTAGAGTGGATTAATTTTTACACAGGGAACTGCCTGACCGCCTTTTTATTGTGTCACTCAGTGCTCAGCTATTACTGGTGTGAAATATATACTATAATAATATATCGTCTAAGGCTTTCTAATTCCCTAGATTTTGCCACTGTAAGTCATGGTCCCAGTTTTGTGTCCGAATTTATTTTCCAAGTTGAACAAGATACTAACTTGCGATGGGGCTGAAGCTCTTTCTGATGACCATGAAGGCGCTGTCCTTGTTAATATCTAATCACGCTGTGTAGATTTTTCTTTAACCATCCCAACCAAAATTATTGAGTGTACACTTTGTTTTTGAGCTACCATATTATGTAAGCACCTTCATGAGAGAAGTAAATGGGCTTGGTTAAAACATTTGAGGCAGTCCCTCAGTAGCAGGCCTTGGTAAATGTTTCTTTCTTGAGTGATTGTGCATATAACGCGTGTAATCAATAGCAGAAAGCCATACGCCATGTTGCCAGATGTCACATAATGAGGTTATGACAGAACTCTGGAAGTGCTTGTGACTTTGATATCTTTCATCCTTTAACTGAGCAGTTTTTTTTTCTTCAGTAATCTTGCCTCTGCTGACTTCTTTGTGAAAACCTTTTGATTCATTTTGTGTTTCCCTCTTTAGAACTGTATGGTTTTGATGTGCTCATTGACTCCAACCTCAAACCCTGGTTGTTAGAGGTGAACCTTTCTCCCTCCCTGGCCTGGTGAGTGACTCAATTACAGGATTGAATTGTTGTCATTTGTTATTTCAGGAGAATCTCTTTCTGAAATCATACAGTACTCTGCAAAGATCTTGAGCCACCTCTCATTTCTTTATAGTTTGATTCTAAAGAGCAAGACTTTCTTGTATTTGTCTAAAGTGGTCTTGAACAATAGTTCTCCAGACGTTCTGAAGGGCTTTCAAAGTTTTTATTTTTATGAAGATTTACAAAGTTTATTCATTTTCAGTCCAGTCCTTGTACCTGACCTTTTTCAGAGGAATGTTTTTTGTTTGTTAAGCTAATTAACACTGACCTATGAATCATTCAAGCATGAAAAAGCCCCCTAACTCAAGGGATGAACCAGTGTTGTGTCTATATGTAACAGACAACTTAGCATAGAACCAATTTAAATTGTATCTTTAGGCACTTTGTTATTAGCAGTCTGTAGTGTGTCCTAAGAAAGCTGGACAAGTGAAGAACAAAAGAAGTGGCAGGACATTAAAAAAAAATTTATAGCGCAGATGAAGAGTATCTGAAGTCATGTTCTTCAGAAATAGGAAAAAAAAATCAGCATAGACCTGATACACGACCTGAGAGATGCATCTGGATCTTCAACTGATCCATCTACTGTTCACCAAAACCTCATTAGAAATGTTCTCAGTGGAAGAGCGGATGTCAGGAGGCAAATCTGAAATTGCAACAAAGCTTGCCTGAGAGTTCAGGCTATGTTGGAAAATAAAGCTTTGACTTTCAAGCTTGCTAGAATTAGAAAACTTTGTTTTTATCTTATATACTATAATTCTACTCATTTTTGCACGTTTCAAGAGATTGCTGCATCTATTTCCCATTATCCTATCAAAATATAAAGAAATGTGGGGTGAGTCAAGATTTTCGCACAATACCTGTAAGTATTTGTTTATAATCTTAAGGTCAAAATATGTTCTTAATTTAAGTGTCATGTTGAAGGCAGTGCCACTCCATTAAGCATTTTAGTCTGAGAGTATTTGATAATGTGTGTTTCTTATTTACAGTGATGCACCGTTAGATCTAAAGATAAAGGCCAGCATGATAGCAGACATGTTTTCACTTGTGGGTAAGTGCATGCTGCAACAATGAATGCAGCTTCTATTTAATTTCACAGTTTTGCACAAGTGGTTGGACTTTTTTAGACAATCACATCATATAAAACTTGATGAAGCTTGATGTTTAAATTCAATAGACTACTAAATAAAATACTGGTGAAATTAAGTACTCCAAACTTCAGAAGTCCCTGAGTTGCACCCAGTGTCACACTCACACATGTGTGAGTGTGAGTGTATGTGCTTAGGCATAGATAAAAGTGCTTGTATGGATGTGTGTATGTAGTAAGAAAGTGCTTTGAGTGCTCAAATACCGTAACAAGCTCTATATAACCATCAGTCCAGTTAAAGATGGCTTTGCATGTCCGTATCTTGAGTTATATTGTCAACCACCAAATAATAAGCAGAGAAGGACAAACCCAAGGGCAAATTGAACATTAAACATCATAGGGAAAAAGTAAACAATAATGGATCTCAGTTTTTAAATGCCAAAAAGCTAATAGTTATTATGGCATATGTTGAAAGGCAGATAATGGCTGTTTGAGATCCTTTTTTGAACTTTGCAGCCATTATGGATCTGACTGAAAGACAAAGGTAATAGCTGTTTATTATTATTCATGACTTGTGACAACTGCATTGTCATATTATCTTAGTAGTAGTACCTTAGTAGTAACTACACATAACAAATGTTAGAGAAATCTGTTTATGTTTTGTGTCTGGAAAAAAAGATTGGCCGATATATTGGATTTTTAAATCACCAAATATTGGCATCAGTATTGATCTTAAAAATCCTGCATCAGTTGAGTTCTACTAAAAAGGCCTACATCTACAGTAAGCTATCAATACACAAATTACAATGCAGAATAAAGCTAGATCAGTTGTTGAGTAACAAGGATTTACTCTGCATTACTCTCATACTTAACCCTAGAACACTAACATGAGTTTTGTAACACTATCACTATCACTCTCACTTTCACGTGGGTGAAAATCATCCGATGTTAATGTTCTAGGATTAAGCTGTGGATGTAAAAATACTTAAGTACAATTAAGAGATTGTTCAAAGAATATAGATTATTCAAGTATATATATTTGTGGGAAAAACCTTTTGGCAAGGCTAATATAAAATGAAAAGTGCTGCAATTATACTTTATTTTCTGCACTAGTCTCACTTAAAAGCATAGCTGCTAGTTGGTCCTTATAACCAGCAGGTTTCAAGTGGAGACAGTCGTCTATTGTTTAATGCTTAATGTTTTCCTGTATTGCACGAGTTGAGTTTTGCAAAGTGCCAAAAATAGCTGTATGGCTTCCTAATGGGCACTCCACTGTTGAAAGAATAAATCGTAGCCTTCATTAATTGATATTAAATGACTTGCAGACAAAAATCGTTAACGTAGGCCTATTTTTTTGTAGTCGTTAAGCCTGGCCCAAGGCAGAGATCAACATTGTGTTTAATGTTTGCAGCAGGGAAGGAGCAATACTATGTCTCTGTTATGTTTCCTCCCTTCTTAATTATAAATTCTCAAGTAGATGAAGACTTGAGATATGAAACCATAGGAGCCCACGTACTGTCTGAGACTTTGTCCATTTACTTGTAGATACAAAATCAATCTATATATGTAGGGAAAAGGATCTTGATTATTAACTTCACTTAATCCTCTTTGTCATCTTATTACAGTTTATATTTTACACAGAGCTGATTACTACTGATTAGCAGGCATCCATCTAAAATGGCACCGAACCATTATGTCTATCTGTGGTCTCAGCCTAATGATATTAGAGGAGTGGTGATTACGTGCGTGTGAGTGCGTGTGTGCATGTGCGCATGTGTGTCTAACCCTAGGCCATACTGTGGCTTGAAACCCTCTCCACTGGCTCATTAAATGAAAGACTAGAATCATAAATTGCCAGTTATCTTTGGACGGAGATGTTACTGCGCGTCTGGGGAAAATAAGCGGTGGCATGTAAAACATAGCACATCTATTATGTACCAAACAAACTAAGTCGCTGTTGGCTGATAACACTTGGGCTGCCTCCCAGACCTGTAAATAATGACAGCATTCCATTTGCATTAATTTTCTGCCTGCGTGTAGCTGTCAGTTCTCTGTCACCAGTGTTTGTAATAATTGCCGTGTTTAGGCAAGAGCATGGTGGGAGCTTGAAACTTACCTGACGGCTTGGGTGAGGTAGAATAAATAGCCCAGAGCTCCAAGCTGTCAATAGATTTAATTCACCCCAAGTGTGAGAGCAAGATATAACACAAATGTATTTATTTAAAAGGTCACTGTGACCACTAGTTAGCTATGAGGGAATGTGGGAATCAGTAAACAGAAGATTATGGATTTAAATTTTTTTGACAGGGTGGGATCATATGGCCAAGAAAGCAAAATGACTAACTTGACGAACCTTAAATGTAAAGTAAAACCTAAAGAACAGTGTACTGTAAATTCACCACAGTGTGTCACTGTAAGAAAATGTATCGAGATAGTGGAAAATACATTCATAAGTACCACTCTTAAGCTGGTTAGCTTAGGTTTGCATAAAGACTGGAAACCAACATATGTAAGATGCCTGTAGCGACAGTGCCATTACGAATCCCTTAACTAACATCTCTGAAATGGAAGATTATATACATATTAAAAAAGTGTAAAATTGCTTTCCTGGGGCATTAACTAAAAAAACATTTCTTACATCCAAGTTTGCCTGTGCACTGTGTGGCACCGTTCTCCGTTGACCCACCACATGAGTTTACCTAAAAGTGCCATCCATCCATCCATCCATCCATCCATCCATCCATCCATCCATCCATCCATCCATTTTCTGCAGCTTATCTAAGGTTGGCTCATGAGAACTGCAGCCAAAGTAGAGAAGCCCAGACCTCCCAGCCAGCTCATCCAAGAGAACATCGAGTGGTTCCCATGCCAGCCGACAGATGTAATCTCTCCGGCACGTCTGGATCTACCCCAGGGCCTCCTCCATGTAGTACATGCCCACAACACCTCACCCAGGAGGTATCCTAGTCAGTCACAACCAGGATAAAAACTGTGTTGTTCCTCCAGTACTCTGGAATAAACTTTCCCAGGGCAGCTGAGTAGTGTGATCCCCTTATAATTGGAGCACACCCTTTGGTGGGACCCACCACCCCAGTCTGCCAGTCAAGAGGCACCACCCCAGATCTCCACGCAACATTGCAGAGGTGTGTTAACCACCCCACAACTTCCAGAGCACTAAGGAACCTGGGGTGGATCTTACCTACCCCAGGGGCCTTGCCATCAAGAACCTGTTTAAAGTTGTTTAACTATCTCAGTGACCTCACTCCTGGCAATGGGCAAGTCATCCCCCTCATCCCCAGACTCTGCTTCCTCTACAGAAGGCACTGTACAGAAGGCAATAGGATTGAGGAGATCCTCGAAGTATTCCTTCCACCGCCTGAATATATTCTCAGTTGAAGTCAGCAGCACCCCACTGTGGCTTCAAGGCCTTACCAAACTCCTTCAATAGCCAAGTTTTTGTTTCAGCTATTGTCAGAGCTGCACTCCACTTGGCCTGCTGACACCTGTCAGTAGCTTTCAGAGTCCCACAGGCTACCAAGCATGATGCGACTCCTTCTTCAGCTTTACAGCTCCCTT
Source organism: Archocentrus centrarchus (assembly GCF_007364275.1). Taxonomy (NCBI): domain Eukaryota; kingdom Metazoa; phylum Chordata; class Actinopteri; order Cichliformes; family Cichlidae; genus Archocentrus; species Archocentrus centrarchus. Next base: position 10,568,236 of record NC_044367.1, on the reverse strand, counting down.
CTCCTCCATTGTCCACCATCTGTCTCAGGGATTACCAGCATGACAGGCACCTAGGTGCGGCTACTGCTGCAATGGAAGTGTGTAACACGATCCATTCAGACTCATTGTCCTTAGTGTTCTCAAAGTTCTGCTGGACGTGGGAATTGAAGATCTTGAGGACCGGGGCCTCTGACAGACACTCCCATCACACCCTCACAATATGTTTTGGCACACCTTTCTTGTCCTGCATCTTCCCCTGTCACCTGATCTCACTCATCACCAGGTGGTGATCAGTTGACAGCACAGGTCATCTCTTCACCCAAGTGTCCAAGACATGTGGTCGCAAATGTGATGAAATGATTACAAAATCGATCATTGACCTGCGACCTAGGGTGTCCTGGTGCCATGTGCACTTATGAACACTTTTATGCTCAAACACGGTGTTCGTTATTAACAAACCGTGATTGGCACAGAAGTCAAAAAACAGAACATCACTGAGGTTCAGATCAGGCATGTTGGTCCTCCCAGTCATACCCCTCCAGGTCTCATTGCCATTGCCCATGTGAGCATGGAAGTCTCCTTGTAGGATAATGGAGTCTCCACCCTACAGCACCCCACCCAGTGACAGCAAGAAGGCTAAGAAATTATAAATGCAAATAAGCACAAACACAGTCAGCACCCGATCCCCAATCTGAAGGTGAGGAGGGGGAGGAGCAACCCTCCCGTCCACCAGGAAAAACCCCCTATCCCAACGTCAGATTGGTACAGAGTCCAGAAGACTGGTTGTAGAACCCAAGCTGTGCACTGTGGTGAGCCTGACTATATCTAGCCAGTATCTTTCAACCTCATGCACTCCTCAGGCTCCTTCCCCATCAGAGAGGTGACGTTTAATGTTTAGTTTCAGTGAGCTAGTTTCACCAGCCAGGGTTCGGACCACTAGGGCCTCCACCCTTGACTGCCCTAGGATGCCTCCTGCAGGTGGTGAGCCCAACAAAAGGCGGGCCCATATTGGCTCTTTGCGCTGTGCCTGACAAGGCCCCATGGGCTACGGCCCAGCCACAAGGTGCTTTTGAGCTCCCTCCCCAGGCCTGGCACCAGGGTGGGCCCCCCGTAATCTTGGCCCAGGCAGGGTAAACTGGTACATTGGTCATTTCTTCATGGGACCAATTTGACTTGGGATACCCTACCAGGGGCAAAAGCCCCTGACAACCTAGCCCCTGGGACCACTGGGACACACAAACCATACTACTATGGTGGCAATTCACAGAGGGGAAAAGTGGTCATTCTGATCATTCTGAAAAAAAAACCAAAAAAAAAAACCGACATACATTAACAATTAATTGTAGAATAATGCCTACGTTTGTTTGCAGTTATAGGTGTCTGGTTAGCAGTTTTTGCTTAAATGTAATATTGCCTCAGGGGAAAATTGGACAGGCTTAGTGGTGGTGCAGAATCTCATTATTAAACCATGATAGTTACAAGCTTTATCTTTTTAGTGCCTGGAATCTTTATTCTAAGCTAAGCTAACTAGCTGCTGGCTTTATATTTAATGTGCAGATATAAGAGTGGCATCATTTTAGACCATTTCTTTAATGGCTTAGTCATATTAAAGTAAAAATAGGATGACAGCCTCCTTGACTAGGAACAGTCTGTGGTTTCCCAGTGATTGCATTGATTTTTTTTTTTTAACTGTTAGAGACCAATTGCAAGTAGTTGTGGTGACCAACTGGTCGCCAAGTGGTAGAATATGAAACCATTCTTAGACAGATTGGCAAAGGTGTACAAATTTATAAAAAGTTTGTCTAATTTATAAAAGCAGACAGACTGCCAACACTCAAAATCAGTGTGAGTCGGTCTGCGTAGCTGAGCACCACTCATCTGCAATGCATCTCTTTGCAATAGGGGAGTCGACTCAGCTGGTTGCCAACTGGTTGTTTTCTAGTTATGTTCCTATATAAAAGCAATTATTTTATATGATTTTTGTGTCATTTCTACTAATTTATCACATTTAATTACTGTGTTATTACAAACACGTTTGACCCTGTTCAGTTGTAAACTCACAGTGGACTAACTCCATTTTATTGCTGTTTGGTACTATCCTGACACATCAAAGTTGTCAACTGACTGTGCGTAGTCCCCATCTTCAAAGCAGTCATTTCAAAACCATCAAGATTGCAAGTTCATTGCATATAGTTGCAATAGTTTTTGTCGTACAGTGGTCTCCAACCACTGTTTTTTTCTAGTGTGACTGTAGCATACGGTTGAAACCCATTCAGCACCAGGGGTCTGGGTTGCATTATGCTGCAGTTTGTCCCCATTTTGAAACACTTCTTTCTGACTTAAATATGTAAAAAAAAAATAAAAATATTTGATTTAGCATGATATTGTTCAGTTTATTGCCTTTGTGTCCATCTATGCTCTACATTGGTTTCTTGCACAAACATTAAAGAGTTGATGCAATATGTGAAGGTCATGGGAATGTAACATATTTAAGACCTCATGTCATAAACATGCCCCTTTATGGCTCTTCTGTGTCCCTGCAGGCTTTGTGTGTCAGGACCCCCTGTCGAGACAGCCGCACGCTGACCAAAGAACACAGGTAGTGGTCACACACACACACACACACACACACACACACACACACACACACACACACACACACACACACACACACACACACACACACACACACACACACACACACACACACACAGCAAACCTTCAAGCCCAGTATTGCACTCATTCACCCTTCCTTGTGAAACATTCCCATTCTTGTCTTCATGTCTCTGTTAGTTACAGTACATTCTTGCCACTGCCACTGAGCTCTTCTCTTACCCTAATGGAAAATTCACTGTAATGCAAAACAACTGCTAATGTAATTACAGTGTTTGAGTGACCTCAGTTTGTAAGTTCTACACTCTCTGTGGCTTATTGTTTTATCATTTCTAATCAAGTGACTAATGCTCTCTCTAGGCCTTGTTGCCTAATGATGCCACAACAGCTAATACACTTGGCTACCTCCACTCGACTACTGCACTAAGATTTGGCACAGCATCTGCTGGAGGGATATTACTAAATCAGACAGATTTCTGCTCCACCTTATATTGTGTAAAAGGCCTGTTTAGACATAAAGTAACAATGTTTCATTGTTGTATGTTGATGTGGTTCGGATGTTGTCTGTATGCATCTTCATAAAGCCTTAATGCTAATGCAGTGTATTCACTCATTCCCTCTCAGAAACCTTTTTCTGCACAGCTAGCCACTGCACACAGCAGAGTGGTAAGTTTTGTTGACTCAGACATATTAATCTTCTTTCGCCTTCTCCCTTTGCAATTCCCTGATGCCTGTTACATTACCGGTAAGAAATTGCTCATTTGCTTTTTGCTTATTTGATTATGTCTCAGCTTATATCAATCCTTAAGACTGCATTTTTAATCAAAGTCTCTTTAGCCTAAGTGCTTAACATGCCGCAATGCGCTACTTTACGTAATGAGTCATAAACTTTCTTCTCGATTCTTCAGACATACCCAAATCAAGCCAAACACTAGCTGTTGAAGAACTTCAGGGGCCCATAGAGAACCTGTCCTCTCCTTTTACTCTGATCAGTGGCAACAGTTGAGACCTTTTCTGAGGGATTAGGCCTTGTCACTTTTTGGCTGTCTTTGTATCCCCACCATCCGCGTCAGGCAAATTAAATATAATCCCCTTGCTATTCAGATGACAAATTTTATATGTGATCATGCGGGGTTGTGCCCCTCTATCTGGCCCAAGTTCCAAACTGCATGCCAAAGTTGTCAGTCACAGCCTAGTAGTGCATGCAGCAGGGAGACAGCCAGAAATGCCACTGCATAACAAAACTGCTCTATTTTTGTGGCGAGGACAAAAGAGGAGAGCATGGCTTTAGTTATCTGTGGTGGAGCTTCCACATTTTCCATTTAAAATACAAATAGATTTTCTCAAAAGTTAATGTTTATTACCCTTAGAGCCTTTGTTCATTCTGCACCCAGTTTGCTTCAACAAATTGGACTGAAAAGAGGAAAAATAGTATACAGTTTGTACTGAAATCCACTGACATCTTCTCCGCTCTTTTACTTTAGCGACAGAGGCTGACATCAGCCAACATCTCAGAAACTCAGGGGCTTAAAGACAAGCGAGAAGCTAAGCTTAGCCAAGGAGACAGCACTCTGAACTTAACTGCTGAGGAGGTAAAGTCTTAATAAAGATGATGTGTAACATACTTTTAGTACAGCCTGTGTAACTGAATGTGTATTTTTTGTATAAACACTGCTTTTTTTATTGTCCTTCACTAATATAGATCAGAGTACTGCGGAGGATAAAGGAGGAGTATGAAAGACGAGGAGGTTTCATTAGGATCTTCCCCACCGCGGATACATGGGAGCTCTACGGGTAACCTGAGCCAGGAAAGAACAGACAGATCCCTTGTAGGCCGCAAGGGGTGTATGTCTGTAATGTTACTTATTACTGATACTGTACTCAGATAAGCAGGACTTTTAGCTAAAAGCCAGACTAAATGACTCCTCTTTGCTGTTGCTAATTCAACCACAAAACTACGATATAGTTCCAGAGTCACTGGAAATTTGTGGGAGTCTATGTTCCAAAAAAAATGATCCCACAGCGACTTTATATTAAAATGCTATTAAACTCCTATTAAGAGAGGAAATCCATCATTGTGCTTACAATTTATATTCCTATATGAGGATTAGTTGCATGATTAGACCTCTCTTAGCAGCAGGGATTTTGTGGCATTTTTAAAAGCATTTTATTGAGCGGTCTGGGGAGCTATTGGTGCATTTAATACCCGCTCCTTCCATAATATCACAGAAGTCTCATTTTTAACACATTTGCCACAAATAAAGACGTTGAGGTTCATTGGGGCCTCTGCCTTTGTGATTATTGTAATTTGCTTATTATCTTCTTCTCTCAGTGGATATCTGGAGTCCAAGACATCACTGAACTTCATGTTGGCGAACAGACTTTTCCATGGAAGGTAAGCATTTCCATTGTGGTTGGGATGGGAAATAAACCTCTCCATCAGTTTGTGGAAATGGTGGGATTGTAACGTGGCATTTGTTTGGTCTTTCGATTGGATAGGTGAGACGAACAGCTGAAAAGACGATGCACAGTCAACTTTTCCAGCGAGCGCCCATGTCTATGTGGCATTGTGGCGTCGATTTGGGGGCAGGAAGGGAAAGACAGATGAATTGCGCCTCTTTTACTGAACCACATTTTTGTTATTGTAGTACAACATGCATTTAGATTATTTGAATCTGCACGGGCTTTCAGGTTTTAACCACAGATTTGACTATTGCACTGTATTAACTGGAGATCTGTCCCCGAGCTAAGCCTATCTATGATTTTTCCATATTCATTAGGTAGTGAGTCTAGGGTTGTTGCTGCAATACCGAAATCAATGTTGAAATTTATTGCCGTTTCTCTGCTTTGTACTTGATAATATCCATATAAATCATTATTCTTGTTATTATCAGTGCGTTGACACGTCTTGCTCTGCCTCTCAGGAATGTGAATGGGAATGTGCAGCTGCAGGTGGACGTGGTCCATGGCTGTCACGTTGTCCAGTATGAGAGGAAGCTGCTGTCTCTGGAGGCACGAAAGAGGAGACAGCGCCACCTGACTCATGGCTCTGCTGCGAGGAAGAAAAAATCGGGTAAGCTTGAAACTACTTTTTTTCCCAAAACTCAGAAGAGTGTAGCTAAGTAGAACAACATCTCACGCTAATGCACTTTTGGTTCCAATAAATAACTCCCCAGTGTCACGGTAAGGTTGGCCAAATATGACTGTGTATGAGTTCATTTCATTGCAGCAACAATAAAAAGCCTATTTTGAGTGTATGTGTGTATTTTATCCCAAATGCCAGTGATGCAACTGACATTTGTCTTTTCTTGCTATGCTGCATACCTCAGGGAAGGAATCCAAGGCCTCCCTGACTGAGAACAGCAGTCAGGAGGGAGAGGAGTGTGCTCAGGAGGAGGTGAAACATGTTTTTGAGCCAGTCTCACACAAGGCTTTGGTAGCAGAGCAAAGAAAACAAGTGGCCACACCACTGGAGCGCTGCCACAGTAAGGCTCAGTCCAGCTCAGAGGCAGCCGTGTGCAATGCCAGCCCCACAGTCAACCTGCTCAACATCCTTCAACAGGGCTGGGAACTCAGGTCAGCTTGTACTCTAGGCTGCTGCTCCCATTCGTCCTCATTGAGTAAGGAGAGCTGTGAAGTTGCAGGTTGAACCAAGGATGAAAGTTTACATAGAATGTGTGTTTTAATTTCTCTCTCCACCTCTGACTGGCTGGGCCTCAACAAATGTCCGTGTTATTTTTGCACACCATTGAGCCCAGACATAATATTTAACTTTTTAACTTTTTGTGCTTTGATGAAAATTCTGTTAGATTGAAGCATGTGGCACCTCAGTAAAAGGGGTGTGACAAAGTGTAGGTGAAAGAGCAAGAACCAGATATTTTTTTTTTTTTGAAGTGTTCCGGTACATGATGGGTCTGCTGAAGGTCCTGCAATTTAAATAGTTTATGACCGTCTTGTAATCAAAATGTGGTTTAATCTACTACATGTTGTTCAGAAGCCATAACATTCCTTTACTTGAGCTGGAAGTAAACAGTCATTGTTCAAAGGTGGTGACAGATGTAAAGGTTTCAAAATTGGCCGTGGATCAAAACACTCACTATTCTTTAAATACAGAAAACATCTATACACTGTCTGACATGAAAATACAATATGCTGCATGCACCTCTATACTTAGATGCAACAAAGACAGCGGTCTCCTGTCATTTTAAACGTGTGCCTGAAATTATAATTTGAGGAAGAATTACGATAACAAGTCTGAGTTTGTAGAAATTCCTCAGCGCTTGCCAGGACTGTGCACAAAGCTGGGAAATTATAGTATAGCATGTCTTTGTTTGTGTTTGACAGCTACAATGTTCTGGCAGTACTCTCCCCAGGTTCACCTGGGCCACGAAGACAGTTTGTCATTTTGATACTAATGCAGGACAAGATACAGACAAGATATACTATGTTCCAACAGCTATTGTTGCATATTTCCTTTTTCATTGCTTTATGTTTCCTTTGATGCTTTTCCTCTCTCCCTTCTGCCTTTCCCTCTCCTTTTCAGTAAAGTGCAGGCTCGGATTGCTTTTTCCTCTTACCTCTGGCGAGTCCAGCAAAGACTGTTAGCAGAAAGCAGAGACAACACCATCTCAGCTTGGCCAGACAATGACAACGACCAAATGGTATAACTACAGCATATTTCAATCTCCTTTTCTTGAAAAAATAGACAGAAGTGGAGTAGCCTGTAATATGGTTTCCTTTGTATGTGTATATATATATATATATATATATATATATATATATATATATATATATATATATATATATATATATATATATATATATATATATATATATATATATGCATGTCAGTTTTCCCTTATTATTATTCTTCTGTTACTCATCTGTGCCATGGAAATGTGCATGTGGCATTCGTAGCTACAAAGAAGGAAAGCATGGACTCTGTAAAGGAGAGTCTGTTTGGAAAGTCTGCATTGTAGTGGCGTACATCATCATCATTATCAGTGACCTCAAACTCACTCAGGGAGAAGTCAGTGTAAAATCAAGCCTATCTCTACAGCTTAAGATCCAAAAGTAATTTTTAAATGATTCAGACCCTGAGTTAAGACAACAGAGGCAGCTCGATGAATCAGTGATTCGGGAAACTGATAATAAAAAGATTTCTCATGTGTTTTTCCCCCGTCTGTACAGGAGCTAGTGATTCGCTTTCTGAGAAGAGCAGCCAGTAACCTTCAACAAGACATAAAGGTAGTCTTGCCCAGTCGACAGTTACCACTCCAAGATCGCAGACGCATCCTGTCCCACCAGTTGGGGGAGTTTATCCACTGTTATAACAAGGTACACCTTCCCAGACCACAGTTTCATCACAGAATTACAATTCAGAGAGGTGATGGAAACACAAGGGACAGACTAACAGATCAGCTGTCCTATTCTTTTTCTTATCTTCTCAGGAAACTGAACATATGGTAAAAAAACAGGAGAGCAGCAAAGTTGAGCATTGTGTGAATCCTGAAGTGTTTCAAGAGTACATCGGTGCAGCGAGGTTAGTGATTTGGCGAGCCCACTTACGTTGTTCAGTGCTCACCTCTTTTACAGCGATCTGCTAAACACATTTATTTCATGTCTTTGTGCAGCGAAAACGATCTGGAGGAAGTGCTGACATTCTATACACAGAAAAATAAATCGGCCACCGTCTTCCTAGGAACAAAAGTCAGAGGTGTTAATAAGAAAGATGTTCATGAAGTAAATGTCTCAGGCAAACGTGAGAATTCTAAATGTGAGTTTCTTGCTTGTTTTTTGTATATGTATATATATATATATACACACACATTTTTACTGTAGGTCTGGTTTATGTTTTAATCTTTTATCATTCAAGCATAGTAAACAGGAACTGCTTAGATTTGTAAATCTAGAAAAGTTAAGGGAAAAAATATTGAGTCATCTGGGGTGAAGAAAAGGTCAGCTTCAAATGATTAGAACTGACTGCAGGAAAACAAATGTGTGTCAGAGCCGAGGAATGACTAACTGATGATAAAAGAGCTCTGGCTTATTTCCTCCTTTGAACAGCTTTGGCTGTGGAAGAAGATTCAAAGTTGTCGCTCCTAACAGGGAAAGTCAGCTCCAACCCAGACATCAAGGCCACTGACAGCCAGCCTTCTTTTTGTATGCTGCCTGAAGACCAACAGGCAGAGGTAAGAATGGGTAAAACCCAGCCAGAAATCCAGTCCTCTCAACATTGCTCCAGTTTTCCTGTGACTTTAGACTGCACGCACAATCATCTGCAGCACTGCTCTCCTGCATCCCTGCCTCTTCACTGCCCACCACCGCCTCCACCGCCTCAGCCTCCATCTTATGCACAGTCCTTGGCAAAGTCTCACTTCTGCCATTCTGAGGGTCTTTCTGATCCTCCTGCATACACCGCTGCCCCTGTGGTCACACAACCTCCAAGGGTGATGTGGACAGCCGCATCCACAGGCTCGAACACAGTGACTACAGGGCAATCAACACAGGTGCTCAGAAGGATTCAGTCCTTTACCTCATCCATGTCTGGCTCTGGATCAGCCTCCTCCATCCCAAGTGCCACACACATCTATAGCCAGAAGCTCTCTAGACCCACATCTGCAGGCCAAGGTAATCTTGCTGCGCCATATGGTGGTGGTTTCAAATTCAAATTCACCAAGATGTTCTCACCTTTTCCTTTTGTTTTTCTTTTTCAGTGACCAGGAGGAGCACTTCCAGTAAGCTCAAGTCAAACTCAGTGGGAGCTTTCAGGGAGTTGAACACCCTGACTGCCCAGGCCCAGTCCAACCAGCAGGCCTTCATTTCAGCCCTGCAGAAACTGGCAGACAAGCAGGTTGCTCGCCACTATGCCAGCTCCAGTCACATCAACCTGCTGACACAACATGTAAGTTTATTATGCTCTTAGCTTCCGCAGCCCCGTGACTCAACAGCTACTTTGAGTAAGAAACTATGTTGAGTTATTAAGCAACTGTAAACCGATCTGTGTAATGGTTCATGTAAGGAAGAAGAATCTGGCCCCTCTGCAGTAGTCGCTCACTGTGAGGTCTTTGATATTTCTCTTTGTTGATGTGTAAACCTGGCTCATACCCCACACTGATCGGCGGCAGCTAACTGCTTATTCATTCAGCAGACCTGTTGGAGCCCGAGGTTCTGCATCTTCCGTCTTCAGCCTTCAGATCGCCTGCAGTCTGTGGGCTGGGACTGGTATGGGGGTGGGGTGGGTCTAGAAGTGGAGTTTGAAGCTGGCCGGCCCAAACAGTGGTGAGCCGCGTCAGCCCTCAGCTCTGTGTGAGGTCTCATTATCAGATGCACCATGGGGGAGTGATTTCTGTTGATAGTTAACAAGCAGCCACTTTTTTGTGGTAATTGATGCTTATAAATAGTGGAATGTGGCAAATTGGCACTGAGCAGGGGAGTGGCAACTTGTTTGTCTCTATCACCACCTTGTCACATATTTCCCAAAGGTTTGGCCTTCGGCTTGGGGAGGCCATCAACCTTTCGTTCTTCCTCCTGTTCCTTCACCTCCTCTTCTACCTCTGGATTTTTTTCAGAGATTTTTTTTGTGATGGCACCAGACCACACAGGCGGCAGTTTTTATGGCTTCCTTATGACTGTATATTATTCTGTCTATCTGAAAGGTGTTTGCTGTATTTCCTGTCAGTAGTTAATCCTGAGCATGGCAGCGGCTTATTTTTCAGAGTAAAGTAGTCCAGTGTTTTGCACTTAAAGGCTTAGAGTGCTGTTTTTTTTTTTTTTCCAGGGCTCAGATTTGAAGTCATTAAATCACTTGCTGGACTAAATGGAGAACTTTGTAAACATGAACAACACCCTGTTGCACAGTTGACTTCGTAATTACTCACTCTCATGCTAGGGCACATACACAAAACAGAAAATGAAATTGAGTAAAGCCAGACATGGTCACCATCACTCTTGGGCTGTGATGCATTGATAGGTATATGTGCACACACAGCATGCGCCTTGTGTGAAAAGATTTATTTTGATAGATCTATACTCCCATTTTGGTCTCTTGACATGTTATACTACATTTTGTCCAAAAGTTGTTTTAATTTCTGCAGATTATATTAAACACTTTATAAAAAAAATATGACCAGTCTAACTTAATAAACCCTAATAACCTAGAGCCGTAGCAGCGTAACAACACGCCAACAAATTTTTTATGTTGTGCAAGGCTCAGCAGTTTTACAGTTTTTTCCCACTGGACCTTTAGCGCTCAGAAGGAAATAAAGTAAATAAAGCACCACAGCATTATGATGAATTCTCCCGCTAGATTTCGCTGAGCATCATTCCCAGGCTAGCAAAGAGCTGTACAGGGGTGCTCTTGCCACACAAGTGCTGATGTGGTTGTAAACATCGTTGGCCTGGCAAGTCACGATAACTGATTCTGTTGAGGATGCAGGAGGGGAGGGGGACCGCATGGATTTAGTGCTGAGCGGAGACTGGCTGCGCCATGTGCTGTGTGTACATTTCACGCAGCCCCCGCATACGAAAGATGGGGGTGATTGACGTAAGAAGAAACACAGTGTTACACTAAATTTATTACATCGTATTCATCACTTCTTTATATTTAGACAGAGGGATCACTGTTAGTGAGATGTTTGGTTGTACTTATACAGAAAGTGCAATTACAAGTGCATTATGCTTGTAAAATGCAATCAAGATGAATCCTCTCTTCATGTCTTTAAGTCTTTCTCTCTGCCCACAGTTGACTAACCTGAACCTGGCCAACAAGATGCTGAGCAGAGAGAGTTTGACACTGAACCCTAAAGCTGCTACAATCCATGGACCAGTGAGAGCTGTTCATCCTGGAACAGCTCTGCCGAGCAGCACTGGGTGAGTCCAAGGGAATGTAATGTATACAAGATCACACGAAGGTCTGAAAAGGTCTCAGCTTTGAATAATAATTTGGGTCCAACTTCATTTTTCAACCAAGGACTCCTAAAATCCAGATAAAAATATTGTGTCTACTTTACACAATGCTTCCTACTGTAGAGTATGTATGTGCACAGGATTTGCACACATGCAATGTCACAAAATCATCTGGTAGGTGCTGTACATGCCTCAAACTAATTTAAGATGATTAGTAGATTAAAAGTTGTGTGGCTTCAACTTTGGGCATAAATAATTTTGTACAATGTCAAACATCCTAGTAAAGTAACATTAACCAAAACCCAGCGACTGGAAATAATTACCGTTTCTTCGCTTATTGATTTTGTCTACTTACTAATACCACCTCTGATGTTAATATTATAGTATATGTACTATAGATTTTTTTCTTTTAGACTAAATCCCAGTGATTTTGGTCTTAATACTACAGGAAACATACCTGAGTGCAAAGAGGCATAAAATTCATGTTAAAATTTGTTCAAGCTATTCTGTTGAAACAAACAAGCAAAAAGAAAACTTCAAGCTACTTGTTTTTAAAATGTTTCTTTTCTCATGACTGGGTCATGAAAAAAACCTGCATACATTTCTGCCTGCTGGGCTTCAGAGAGTTAAACATAGTTCATGGAGCCTTTTGACTTTTCAGTCAACACATGAAAAGAATAAAATTTAAATCCCATAAGTGCTCTTTACATTTTTAAAAAAATATATTTTAATAGAACTCTGTTCTTTGAAAGAAAATTTGGTTTAGCAAAAACTGAAAATTAAATTATTTGGATATAGATGTACATTATTTATTATATTGGGAAGTGCATTGTATCATTTTTACATCTTAATTTACTTTTACTCTTTAGAATTTATTCACAGATATTTCTCTGATCACTTACTTTTGGATTTAGCACATATGGTATCTCTGCTGCGTTGCAAAAGCCTCAGTACTGCTTTTGGTCAAGTTTCACCATTGTGCTTATGTATACTATTTCTTTGCTCTCCCCTGAGGCAGCAGACACAGATTAGTGCATTACAGTCTCAATGGGGTTCACTGCCAAGGTAAACAGCGTGTCCTTCCTCTGACAGACTTAAGTTTGTGATGAGCGCAGATGTTGGAGTCAGGATACACAGAATCTTAGAATGCCTAAAGCATTAAAATGAGTGTTTAACTGTTGTGAATATTCTGTGCTGTTCTCAAGATTAATGTTTCTGAAAGCTCCAGAAAAGCTGTTCAGTTATCAAGTGTGATTCACGTTGGCTAAACTACTGTCTGGGGGATTGTCTGCATAATCACTTTTGTATTATAATTATGTACTATATCTTAGTATATTATATACAGTAAGTATAAAAGCCTGTTTGGTTACACTCAATACAATCTAAAGATCTTTTTAAAGGTCTCTGACAATTCTTTTTAGCTTGAAGAAGGATTGTACATTTCCAACACCCCTTTGGGCAGGCTAGTTTTTACTGCAGGTTGGGAATTGGGTCTTTTGCTCGCCTTTTAACTGTGCTTCGTGGACGTAAGCAGTTGTAGAATTGGCTGCTGAGTGCCAGCGTTATGTGAAGCACGCTGGCAGCTGAAAACGTTCTGTTGGAGCGGTGCTGGAGGCAGTGGTACAATGTCAACACCCACAAAGTCTGTCTACTCAGGCTCTCGCCTCGGTACCCACTGAAATTCCTCCTTCCTCACCCCTGTCTCACTGCTTTGAAAATAGGAGGAAGGAGAGAGAGAAGGAAAATGATAACATCACCATGGCTCATGGCACCAGACCAGGATTATAAACCTATAGGCAAATTCATTGAGGTGGGAAGCATTAATTGTGTCTTCTTTTCTTTTTTTTTTCTTTTTTTTGCTGATGTGTGAGTGGCAGTGTCTCAGACAGCTTGGCCCTGGTTTTGGACTCTGTTTTTCCAGTCCTGCCCTTCCTTATGTATCGAGCTGTCAGGGAATTCCAGGAATGTCTGGCCTTTTCCCTTTTTAAAATGTTTTTATTCCCACAAACTAAAAAGAGACTATTAATAGCTTCTATAATTTTACAGATAGATTCATAACAGAAATCACACTTTGAGCGATGCAGTTCTCTGAAGGGTCAGAGTTACTGTGCGATTTGAGACGTTACATTTGCTTTTATATATTATGTTTAAACACTTCATTCATCAGAAAATAAACTGGCACATGATTCTCTCGCAAAAGAGATTCAGGTTTGCCTTTCTGTTATTCACATTCAGGATTATACTTTCATAATTTAAAAGAAATAATATAAAGAAATAATATAAATTAGCATTTCTTTCCAATACTAAAAGCTCTGGTGTGCCCCTGAACATCCAGCCCTTGGTTTGGAATTATCTCAGTGAAATGTCTTTAATAAGACATGAGGGTAAAATGTCTTGATTTCATCCCGACTCTGTTTCTTAAAACACAGAATTTCCTGAGCCTCCTCCCCCTACGCTCAGGCTGGTGGCTTGTGCCAAACATACTGAAACTGTTAAGCACACTGGCTCTTAAAGCAACCACAGGGGTGAAGTATGATGGGTTTCAAAGTGTAGCACCGCTCTTTGAAGTGCTGCTGCCACGATCTGCCAGGTATGCTGCATCAGCACTTTTAGACTTCCTGGCTAAATTCAATGTGCTGACAGTCAGGGGGCTTTGAACCCATACATCATCTCGTCATACCTAAGGTTAACTTGGTGATCTCTTCCGGTATTTATGGTCATTTCCACTCAGTGTACCTTTAAATTCATGTAAGTTGTTTTAAAGATGTGAGTCTTTAAGTGCATTTTGTTGCTTTACTTTAGGTTACTTCTGCCCAGCTTACTTTCATTATTAAACTTGGTTTTAAAGGACTTTCTTTTACTTTAGTTTTGCTCACACTGCGTGTGGTTTGAGTTTGTACTGGACATCCATGTCGTCATGCATTATATTAATTCAGCAGCTGGTCATGGTTGGTTCTCACCATTTGTGTTTGTCATGTGAATAGTTATTACTGTGTTTTTATCATAGCCGCAAAGGTTCCCTCTCCATTTTCTTCCCCTTGATGTTCATACCAGCTTTGTGTTTTGAGAAATGCCACAACCCTGCTAATACAAGGTATTTTTAGCCCTGTTCAATACTTTGTTAGATTGGTGTTTTAGTTGGTCGAATTTTCTAAAGACAGAACGATTCCAAAGGGTTTTAAGGCAGCCCATTTTCTGAACCAACAGTTTGAGTAATCAGAAAAACTCTGGTGAAAATTTAAAAATTCTTTGATGGGGGACAGATTACCACAAAATTGGTCTGATGTCTCTCCTTCTTTGAATTTAAAAGAAGAGATGTTTTTATTCACATTGATTGGAACCAGATGTGGCAATGGGAAGGCAAACCCTTAAGGTAAGAGCAAGTGAAATTCCAGAGAACAGATTTAGTCATTCAGCAGAAACACACACCTTTATAGCAGTTTTTAGACCCACAGTGTGCAGTATGGTTATATGTACTGTATATAATCTATCTTATGAAACTGACAAATATGTGGCAGTGAATTAGGATCGGGTTGCACCAGCTATTTGTAAATCCATTGCAGGTTTGTGTATAAAGCCCTTTGTATGCATCTCAGGATCACTAGCAAGTTTTTAATTTACTGTCCAAGTTTTACCTTTAAAAGCTTTGTATAATTAGGAATAGTGCCAACAATGTAAACAAGAAGTCAATGCAGCGCACGGAGTTTAACCTAATTTCTAAATAGCAGTATATAAATAAACAGTTATGCAGGTGCCAAGCTATATGTGAAAACTGCTAGTAAAGTTGCTTTGACTAGCTCCCTAGTCACGAGGGGTTGCTATAGCGGGTAGCGCAGCATGTTTGATTTGGCAGAGTTTTACGCCAGCTGCTCTTCCTGGTGAAACCCCAGAGGGGATTTGGGTGTCCGGCTGGAGTTGAACCAGTGACATTTCACTTGTCAAGCAAATCTGTAAACCACTATGCTGCGGAGTCACTAAAAGCATTAACTGCTAGTAATTTCTAGATATACGTGTTAGGTTGTTTTATTTTAGACATGCTTGTTGTGTGTGCAGGAAATATTAAGTTATAATTAATATCCAGTCATGCTCTTTAACTAAAATGCAATGTATAATCATGCCATTTTATTATTTTATTTCTTTATTATTTTGCGCATTGAAGCCTCGGTTTCCTGTTTTTAGCTGACAGGAGTGGCACCTGGGGGTGGCCTTCTGCTGCTGTAGCCCATCTGCTGTGAGTGGTTATTTGAGTTAATGCTGCTTTCCTATCAGCTTGAAGCAGTCTGGCAATTCTCCTCTGACCTCTAGCATTAGCAAGGCATTTTCACCCAGAGAACTGCTGCTCGTGGGTTTATTTTCTCTTTTCCAGACCATACTCTGCAAACCCTAGCAATAGCCGTGTGGGAATATCCCAGTAGATCAGCAGTGTCTCTGATCTGATACTCAGACCACCATGACAACCATGCCACGTTCACAGTCACTCAAATCACCCATCTTTCTCAGTTTAAACTTCATAGGTTGTCTCGTCCACGTCTGCATGCCTAAATGCGTTGGGCTGCTGCCATGTAATTAGCTGATAAGATATTTGTGTTAATCAGCAGTTGAACAGGTGTGCCTAACAAAGTGGCCGGTGAGTCTATAGGTTACTTTTAATTTTCAGTTTTGCATCCATCCATCCATTCATTTTCTTAGCTACTCTTCCAGCTTAGGGTCGCAGGGGTACTGGAGCCAGTCCTAGCTGTCACAGGGTGAGAGGTGAGGTACCTGAACCAGTCGTCAGTCCACTTCAGTTTTAACGGGTCATATTTGCAAGCTAGTTTTGTCAGTTTGTTTGATTTGCTATTCAGCAGTCAAAGTGGCTCTTGGTAAGTGCAAATATTTGGTAAGAGTTAATAACTATTTGGGAAATAGTTTGTGTGTTGTAGCCTAATTTCATGAAATATGAGAAAATCTCTTTTTAGTAAACCATTGTTTTATAACTGGTTGATTATAATCCCTGTGTTTTTTTTAAACACCCATTTAACTTATTCGGAGCTGTTGTATAGCTTTACCCATTTGGTTTTCAAGTGAAGTTTGGTGAGTGTAAAACACAAAAGTGTTTAAAAAGTAAACTATAGTATCAACCTGCTAGAAGAGAGCACTTGTAGTTTTAGTACCCCATATTACTCACCACTCCCCTAACTAGAGCCTCATCATCTCTGGCTCTGCTGAACTCAACAAATTATATTTTAAGAACAGACCTACTTGGTGTCATGTTTTTGCAATAAAACATGATAAACAAACACTGATTAATGGTTGGAAATACCCCTACGCTCTTGAGGCTGCTAATGTTTACACTGACCAGGCAGGGCTTTGAGATAATCTGGCATGATGTCATCTCAGACGGTACATTTTCCCACATTCACACTGAGTTAGATTGATGCCGCACATGTGCTCGACTCGCACTGCTGTGTTGTTCTACACTAAGTTATATCAGCATATTAAAGGATGGCGAGCACAGCGGGGAGTAAGCTGACACCCACGAGCAGAGGTCCGGCAGTGAGGGAAGTCCCAGATAGCTGAAGCTCCACACATGTGCTGTGATGAGAAACTCAGATGTAAAACTATTCCTCTCACTCATTTCCTTTTTTTTTTTTTTTTTTTTTTTCAGGTTTTATTGGTTGCTATGTTGGACAAAACGTCTTCCTCCTGCTTTTAAAATTCATGGTCATCTGTAGTAGTTTTTAGCGTGGCGTTGTGTTGACAAGCTCTCTCTCTCTCTCAAAAAAACCCCAAAAAACGAACCTACCCAGTGGGGTTTTTATAGTGACATTGTACTCAAGGAAAGTCTGTGCTTCTGACCTGAGACAGTCCATTTTAGACCATATGGTAATAAAATGGTAGCGCTGAAGGTCCCTGCGGTCCAGTGTGCAAACTGCAGCCAACTTAAAGGAAATCACTGCTGTAAACAAAGAACAAGTTCTTGTTTTGTCTCCTGGTGATGTAGAATCTCTGACCTTGCAGAGTTCACAGACAAGCTTTTGTTTCCAGGAGCCAAAAAAAAAAAAAAAATGTATTGGCCTTTGGTCACAGCAGTTGTTTTTGCAATATATGTGCTATTATGTGAACTGAGAAATGCATGGGCGGATAGCATGTTCACATGAGTTTAAGCTCCCTTGTGTCTTGGCCACACAGGGCAAGGATATTTTTTTTCACTTGAGCGATACAAGAGCATTATCCCACAGTGTGCATTGTTGTTCAAGATTAATTGAATTCTAATTTTAGCACTTATCATAGTTTAGTTCTAAAAATATTGTAGCTATTGTGATTTTAAGTATGTAGTGTTTTCTTTAACTCTAGACCAGAGGACAAATGTTATTGTGTGTTATTGCATGTGGGAGGAATTTCCAAGAGCTTTTTTGTCATTAAGACCTCCAGAGATCCCATTTCTTCAGCTGTACATGTGGCTCTCTCCCCCCCCCCTTTTATATTTTTCCTTGCAGCTCCCAATAGTGCTCTTTATGGCATTATTTTTGGCTGAGGTGGTATATATACAACAGCACACCAGACTCGACATAGACTCGATTTAAGCATGTCTGAAGGCTGAGGCTGGTCACCTCATTGCTTTAACAGTGGTCAGAATGGTAGAAGAAAAACTGAAACAGGCTTAGGCCTAATGACAGATAATCCAGTTACAAACTTGTGGAGCTCGTCAAAAGGTTTGCTTTCCAGGTTGTGGTTTTGTGATGTGAATGGAACGTGAAGCAGGGAGAAAAAGTTTTTAGTTCAGCCTGTGTTTGCCACAGGCTTGCCCTCTGCTTTCACTCTGATTTGCACACTTTGATTTGAGGCTTCTGTGGGCGCAGCAGCCACTGGTTAGGATGCTGTGAGATGTCTTGTTGTTTTACTTTTTACTGGTGGTCTTGTGTCTCAACATGGCGTTTATAGCTACTGTCACAACTGCCTGGAACGAATGGTAAAATAACTAACGAGGGAATAAAAATGGTAGCAGTGAGTAAACGCATTAAGCCACTTGTGGACTCATCCTTTGTGTTGTTGTGTAACAAAGCGTGGTAACATCCCTGTTTTAAACAACTTAACAACTTATAAAGCTTTCCTTATTTTCTGTCATATATATATATATATATATATATATATATATATATATATATATATATATATATATATATATATATATATATATATATATAAATGGTGAATGCTCATATTGAGGCCTCAATCACACAGGCCTAGAGACTGGCTGGCAACCATCTAGCAACCACTGGTCACTGGAGAAATGATGGAAGAATGTGTATTCTGCAAGTGGTTGCTGGAGGTTGCAGGCCGTCCCTAGCATGAAATTTGTTGCAAATAGGTATACGGTGCTGCACTGAAAACCTCCTTGTGATTGCTTTGGTTGCTAGCTGGTTGCCATGGTCTACAGTAGTTTGTGTGAAAGATGTTGACTTGTCTGCAAATACTCGCAAACTACTTGCCAAGCTGTAATGAAAATGAAAAATTGCGACACAAAATAGAAACCCAGACCATTTGCCCTCAAAACAAAAGTTGGTTTCAGCAGGAAGGCACTACTTTTACTTTGAAGGTGAATGTTCTCTGTTTCTGATTTCCACTGCATTTTTTAGAGTAAATGGTGAAGTTGGCATCTTCCATGCATACTACAGGCGACTTTGGCAATCTGCTAGCGACCAAAGTTTTTGGTGCAACCCCCTCTTTGCAACTGATTTCACCTGGCAACACACCTGACAGCAACTACTCACGAATTGGTCAGGGAACACATTTTTCCAAAGCAGTCCGGGTTTTTCCTACTGGGTCAATGACCGATCTCTAGGCCTGTGTGACATGGTCAAAGTTTCAAACTATGATTTCCGTATATGTATAGGTAACCCCTGTGAGCCAAAATATCAGGCTTTAGGCTACTCTGCATCCTTAGTTTCAAACAGTTTTTCCTTTCTATGATGTGCATGGTGTCAAGAGACTGGATATCAGACAGAAAGCTCTAGCTTTGAGCACAGCAGCCCCACCAGTCTGCTCTTCAGACCTTCTGTTTACAAGGGTCAGCCAACCAGAAGAAAGTTGCCTTATAAAGGGAGCAGAGCCAAAACAGTTTGTATTCTTGCTGGGAAATGTCTGTAAATGTCAGGAAGAAAAGAAAATGTCAGAAGAGTGATTGAGTTTGTGTTTTTGTTCATTTGAAGTATCTTTCTTCATCAGTCGCTTTTCTGTCATTTCTCTCTAAGCCACAGGCCACTAAAGGAAGAAGAGAGTCTTTGGGATTGGCAAATGCAGAATGCCTGTAGCCTGATGACAGGGGTCACACCCAAGCAGCACTACCAGCCCACCCAAGGGAGCTACCAGCTTCAGTTTGCTATTCAGCAGTTGCAACAACAGAGACTTAAGGGTCATCATCAATTTCTGGACCAGACCCACTGCAGACATAAGGCAAGAGATATTGTTTTCTTAGTAAAAAATGCTTTTAGCATTTAGCATCTTCAATGGGGGATTCCCCGGTATTCCTTTCCACAAAGCACACGGATATACAATAAGAGGTCAAAATTCCATCCTCAAGTCTGCTGCAGTTGGACAGTTTCAGACAAATGGCTTTAGCTGGTCCTTTTGGGGGGAAATATTCCTGCTTACTACTCCCCAGAGTGTTTCGAGGCTCACTGATATCATCAATTTTTACTGCTTTTATTTTCATTGGTAGTATTTGAATTTCCATGTTTTTCTTCTTTTTAAAAAAAATAAAAATAGCTCAGGTGTTTCATTTTTAATCCACTGGGATTCTTAAATAGTTATCAGATAAAAGTTGTTCTTCAGCTTCTTTTATTTTTGGTTTGATTATTATTATTATTATTTTAGTATGAGCACCATTGAGAACTTAACCTCAGGAACTTTTAATGCAGGAAAACCTTTAATAATTATGATTTGCACTTTCTAAAAATAGTAGAAAATGCACCCACATCAAGAGAAGAGCTTCTGTGTTCGCTTTTACAAACCTATTCTGGGAATCTCCTTCCAGACTGTTTAAGAAAACAGTGTTTGGTGGGGACATCTTCCTTAACAGCAGCTCAATTTTGAAGAGTGAAACGCAAATGCTCACTCCAGTATCATATCATTTAGGTGAGTGACCCTCTATTCATATAAGAAGGTGAGCAGTCAAGGAATGCTGCTCATGAGGGCACTAGAGAGGCCCCCCAACACAGATTATTTTATGACTTTCAAGTCATATCAATGCAGTGTATATCAGATTTTTAGCTCCATTAATGTTCCCATTTTAAGACAAAAAAAGTTTGGGGATATGATTTTCTTAGCAGTAGTAATGTAGCGACAAAAAACCTTTTAGTCATGGCTAAACAGCCGTGACAGATGTGATTTAGCTGTTTTTACAGGGAGATTAGAAAGGTAGAAAGGTCTCAGCATAGTGTATTTTTTTTAATGTTTAGACCAAAAAGAGTGCCCCTTGCTTTTAGCGCAGTTACTTTGAAAGGAGATCTCACCAAGAAGGAGGATCTATGTTTCCATTTTCCAGAGGATTTTGTGGACTCAATCTATGGATTGAGAGAAATGGAGACAGGACAGTGCCATGGGACAGCTTAAAGGGTGGAATGACTGGATGCGCCCAATTTTTCCGATCCCTTCTGAGTACTGCAGTTGGCCTCACATCATTGTTTCTCATCTTGG
Organism: Archocentrus centrarchus; assembly: GCF_007364275.1. Taxonomy (NCBI): domain Eukaryota; kingdom Metazoa; phylum Chordata; class Actinopteri; order Cichliformes; family Cichlidae; genus Archocentrus; species Archocentrus centrarchus. The sequence continues at coordinate 10,547,059 of NC_044367.1, read as the reverse complement.
TTGGAACTTAATTAATGCAATTGAGGTGATATTTCTTTTGGCTTGGTCAGTAGTCTTACATAAGAGACTTGATGATTCTGATCCCTTGCTTCTCTCTGTTCCATTCTTCTTTTTTTTCATGCATTAAACACAGTTAACTAAATTTGTCTTATCTGTGACCATGTTCCATCATAATCCAGGCATATAGGGGCATGAATATCTCTTAAAATTCGCAATGCCTTGTCCCATTAAGGACTTTGCTTGTGCAGTGCAGTAGAAACACTACAAGAATAAGACAGAGCTGTGTTGTTGTTCACCCTCATAAACTGAGGTAATAGGAAGGCTGACTCCAGATATGGTTGTCTCACAATCAAGTCAGGCAACCCTCCCTAAAATCCTGGCCATCCCACCTCATTTGTTCCCTTCTCCCCGACTGTCATGGCAATGTGTGCCACTGAATTCAGTGCTCAGCTATTATTGCAGGGCATGGATCTTAATCTGTCAAGGAATTAGTCCATGGCTTGATTTCATTCTTTAGTGGCATTAGATTGGGGTACATTTGATCTTTTTGATACAAATGTACTTCATATCATTAAGCTCACATTTTTGGATTTCCTGGCCTTGAGGGAAAATTATTGATGCTTTTTTGATAAATTAAATACACAAAAGGATGTTCTCAGTCGAATGTGAGTGCTCATTTTCCAGTGTGAGAGAAAGAGACAGGGGTCTGTTCCGGCACTCCAGTCCACGTTCCAGTTACTGGGTGCAGACTGCACGGCTCCTCCACAGGATTGGCCCGGAGCCACCTGGCAGCCAAAGAAAGGTGCCCTTCCTGGCCCCGTTCAAACTGAATTGCGGCCATAGGCCTTGCAACCAGGAAACTTAGCTTCTCATTTATCAACACAGAAATTACATCAGATATTCCCTGTCACCCTGCCGGCCCTTTGAACGGCCGCACTGTGAAGCTAGAAAACCATTAGTTTGTTAGATAGCCGTATAAAGCTGCAGAGAAAATAGCATGGACGTGAGATGTGGAAGGAATGTATGTGAGCATTCCCCGGCATTGCAAGGACAAAATGAAATGTGGCTCTAAAATATTATGTCAGAAAGACAACAGTATTTTCCCTCTTCACAAGCCTTTGAAGAGATCTTGTATAAACAAATAAATAATGTGAAGAATTTGCTTTTCACTGGAGCCAGCTCCACAAAAATGTTGAGCTTGTTTTGATACTGGATGGCATTTCATTAATATCTGCATTAATTCATGTCAGGCACTTTGATATTTCACCTTAATGACCAGAGGCCACATTTTTTTCCATGACTCACCAATTCCAAATTTGATCCAACTTCCTTAAGCCTTTTTTTCCGAAGGGAGTTTGATTTTTATTTTGTTCTGAACAGTTCCCTACAGATATGTGAAGAACAATACTCGTGCCAGACTGTAGTACGTTTAAACAACAGCCAGGAGAGTTTTCTTTTTTTTAAATTGGTCATTTGAATTTTGTGTCCATGCAAATGCCCTAGCAGTGATCTACTGCTCCATGCCTATCATTTAAAATGTTCATTTAAAAAGATTTTTACATAATCTCAGTGATGCTTGGTTAAGGTAGCACCATAACACTAGAATTTACACATGCTGTATTATACAGCACTGTGTATTATACAAACCACCCCTCATCCAGTGAGCCAGACTTTCTCTTATTTTAATTTTTTTTTTGACATTGACTGCTGTTTTAATCTTTTCCAGTCCAGTCCTCCCAATTTCTCCCCTTTTCTTTAGTTGAATCTATGAAAATTGTCAAAGATGACACAGTTTGACAGGCAGAAACTAGTATTTTGCACCAACGAGGTGATTCCCAAAGGAAGACAAAAGAAGTGACAGGTGTAAAAAAAGAAAAAAAACTGTCTACAGCAGGTGAACAGTCAGCAAAGACCAGACAGATGCATCTCGCCATTCAGTTGATCCATTTACTGTTTGCTGAAACCTCATCAGAAATGGCCTCAGTGGAAGGGTGGCTGTGAAGAAGCCATTCTTCTGGGAGGGAAACATGGAGAAAAGGCTGAAATATGCCAAATTACACAAGAGCTGGACTGAAAATCATTGCCAACAGGTCTTATGGAATGAGGAATTCAAATTTGAAATTTTTTATTCAAATTGTTGTGGATTTGTGCGCAGGAAGTCGGAAGAGAGCTACAACAGTGAGTGTCTACATCCATTTGCAAAACACGGTGGAGGCTCTGTCATAGTTTGGGGCTGCATTGCAGCCAGTGGTGTTGGGATCTTGTCAACACAGATTACGAACACAGAAAAGTACTGTCAGATTTTGGGCGACCATACCATCTGATTGGCAGAGTCTACAGTTTAAATTAAGAAAGTTCAGGCTGTGTTGAAGAATAAAGGTCATCATACCAAAAACTGACTTCAAGCTTGTTAGGAAACCAAATCTGTTTTTGCCTTATATACACATGTTGCAATAAATCACTGCACCTGTTTCCCATTTTGAAATGAGGGGTGGTTCAAGACTTTTGAACAGTACTGTAGGTAAAACAATGGAAAACACTGTATATATTTTTCTGTGGTTCTGCTCAGTTAATATCTTCACCAAATATGTTTCAAATTACGTATCAAAAGCAGTTGATGAGAAAAGCCACATCATCAGTATAGAGAGTTTTTTAATTAATTCTTAAAAAGAGTAATATTTCAGTAAAGATTTTCTTGGTGTCCCAAAAGGTTGTGTTTTACAACAGCTGGCTCGTTCATACAGGCTTGTATTTTAGCATCAATAATCACTCCAGAACCACTATCATTGGTCCAATGTCCTTTTAAAGCCAGTGAAGCCACAACCATGTGCTCCATGTTGTTTTTGACATTGAAATTAGTCTCTTTCAGCTAGTTATTGAAAATCCTTTGAGTTCTTTAAAGAACACTTTAAAGCCTTCCAACTAAAGGTGGAGTCATTATCAAAATAAATATCACTAAATTTACCAGTGTGTAGTCATCCTTTGCAGGGGCTCTTACTGTCCTGATTACCTTATTCTGTGCTCTCCCCAGTGTTTAAATTAGAAAGTCTCCAACCTCTTTGCTTTGTTGGTTAAAATGTCAAAAGTAGTTTGATTATTGCAGTAGGTTGATATTACCCATAAGTAACTGGCTTTTGTTTTCTTTTTTGTTTCATAGGCTCAATTTCCAGACCAGACACCACACAGCCAGGCTCCCACAAAATCATCCAGCTGCCCTCCTTCCAGCTTTCACACTCTGCCAAATCAAAGCCACGGCCTAAGTCATATCCAGACCTGTGTTAGCCCAGTTCTTGCTCCAAAACCACCCAGCAGTGCCCGAGAGGGACAGGTCAGGAAAACGACTGCAAAGCGTCTCATCAGGTAAGATCAGCCTCGGCTCTGGGTCGGTGTATTTATTCACAATGCTCTTTAACCATTGTATGGCTAAGTTTAATCAAGTCCCCATCACTTTCAAACATGCACTGCAGCCCTGAACTTCTACTGACATTACCCGGCAGAGGTATATGTGCGAATGTGAATGTATGACACAGCTGCATTGGTGATTAAATGACCGAGCGAGTGGGTGTCAGGTGTCTTGCCTACCGCTCGCTCTGCTCAGGAACCTCCCTAACCTAAACCAAACGCAGTATTTTCCATCGGTGAGAAAGAGTCTGAAGCGGACTATCTCCATCTGTTTGCTGCATGTGAGAAACGGCAACGTCAGACAATGTCCCAGCCTTATTCTCCCCACATTGCCCAGAGTTCATGTGTGAAAACTGCTCATTTAATTTATCGCAGACATAGTGCAGCATGGTGGCATTCTCCCCCCCCCACCCACTTGTGGAATGAGACAGGGTTCATGGGATCGGTGAGTTCAACAGGACATGGCTAATGCTAATGAGAGTTAGAATATGCGTGTAGTGGAGTGCTCCCAGTCCTTTGGCCGCAGGGTGTATCTACCCGTTCAGTAAACAACCTCATCACAGGCCTGATTTCTGCCTGAACCGTAAACAAAACGTGGTTCAGTGAAAGGGCCTGGGCTCCGAGCGCCGTTTAAATCCTGTTTGGTTTGGAGATAAGCTGAAGACTACATAAGGAAAAATAAAAGGAAAGCAGTGAAACTGGGCTGAACTGCCAGCTATTTTCCTCACTTATTTTATGACTTTATTACTGCAACATCTGGCAAAATTACCCAACAACAGCAAACCTTTGTGATCACGGCTGAATGTTTGTTTAAAGTAGGTTTGTTGCAGTGGTGAACTGCTCTTCACACTTATTTAATGTTTAAGAGGAAAGGATACCACTGGACTGGAACATGGGCTGTTTTTATAGTAGTTGAGTTAAGCCCTTACAGTGTGTGAATTACCCCCAAATCCAACAGTACGTTTCTCTGTTTGACTTCATTCATTCATTGCAAGCTTGCAGGCCTGCTGATGCCACGCTGAGCAAAACCCTCGCTCTGCTGACGTGTTACATCCAGTCATCTGACTTGACTGGACAAACTGTACCTGGCAAGAAAATAGTTAAGAGGGCAGGGGTGTGGTGTAGGGGTTGTATAGAATGGGTTAGGGCAGCCGTGTAGGTGCCGTGTTTGCTCCTATGTGTGTGTCTTCCTGGCAGCGGCTGTGTTTACCCTCTGCATGTGGAATTCCTGAGCCCCCTCACACTCTCCTCTGTCCTGCATTTTTGTGGTCGACCAGTGTGACAGTGGAGAGTGTGGGAAAAACGGAAGCTTCAGGACCAAAAATGCGCTGATGGAAACAATGAAGAGAAAGAATAAAGAAAGGGGAAAGAAAGAATGACAGAAAAAAGTAAACTATGTCTAGGAGAAAGGAGATGATTGTTTGCAGAAAACGGTGGGATAATAAGTTGCTTCCCTTTATTTCCAGTGCACATTTTAGGGGCAACTTAATACCCCTGTTACTGAGGCACATCTGAAATGCATCCCAGTATAGGCCTAAGCCCCTCCAACTTATAATAGAATCACTGTGCTTGGTGTGTTCAAACAGTTCAAGGTTATCCAGTCCTTCAAACACCTTCCTCCAACCAACTGTAAAACTGTTGTTTGATGCAAATATACCAGCACTGGCTGTGACTAATTTTCCTCTGAGTAATACACCGCTGATGATCATCGACAGCTATTAGTTGAATCTATTTATCTGAATGACGTTTGCATTTTTGAAATTTTCTGTTGATGCAGCCAAAAAGTTTCCCTTATTTGAAGAGTGGCTTTCAGTTTATTTTTTATTTTTTGTCTTTAAGTTTGGAATTGCATCCACTGAGTGGGCGAAGTGACTACTCTAAAGTCACTTTTAAGTAAAGCTGAATGGACATTGGCAAACTCTCATGAATGACAGTGCCTTTGATTTCCAGCTCAGCTAGCACACTTGAAGCAAATGTGCAGCTTATTGGTATCATACTCAACAGGGCAGGGCTCTGTCTGCTCTATCAACATACCACAGCTGCCAACTCGAGGGGCTGCAAGAACTCAAAGTGGTATGACTTCAGTGAAGGCTTTGAAAGGAGCAATTTGTAACACAAATAAATGAGCCTGTTTGGTATTTTGTTTGCAAGGTTTGGTTAGTCGCAGCTGTAACTACGGAAACCCAGGCTGTCGTGTGGCATTACTAATAGGGTGACAATTACAGCAGCACCATTAATGTCAGCCTAGCTGCTGCTTTCACTCCCTATTAATCAGCCACAACAGTAGTTATTTTCACGGGATACTGTATACACACAGAAGCTGCCAAACGTGTGTTTATGGTTAAACTTTATCCCCTTTGGTCAGTTTGAGTAACATTAAGACACGCTAACTACCTGAGTGCACCAAAAAGTAAAGCTGCACATCTGCTGTGTTTACATAAGAACTTCAGCTCTGTGCGAATAGCGTGAAATTTTCAACATTGGGTTATGTGTCATCTGCACACACACTGCAAGTTCAGAGTCAGTTCTCACCAGCAGTGTTTCTTGCTGCTGTCTGACTCTTGAAGTGACAGAGCGAGACTGTTGACAAAGAAAGTGATGTGAAGAACCCAGAGGTCAAGTTTTTTTCCCCCCCTGAATATGAAAGGGGTTTCTTCCTGTCGAGTTATGCCTTGCTTAAAGTGGGCCAGTTCTATTTGCGGTTGTGTAATGGAATGAAAGAACAACTGTGCAGCCCCTTACAAGGAGGCAGTGTGTACCCTCATTACCTTATTAATGCTCTTTTGGCAAGCTGCTGTCCTGGGGCGAGAGGTTAATACCAGCTAAGCTTTATTTATTGTTCCCTCTAAAAAAATGCTTAAGAGATTTAATGTATAAGGTTGCAGACGTGTCTACTCCTGCTTTATGCTTCAGTAGCTCTTATAATGATTTTCTCTAATGATTTTCTCTTTGAAAACACTGTTTGCAGTCTGATTATGTGAAAAGGGCAATGTAATTCCTTGTTTATGATCTTCAGACTTATGTATGAAGCATTGTAAGAATTCAGGGCTGTGCCTCTATGCTCCTTTTCTGTCTGTAATCTTTGCCCACAGTCAACATAGTCCATAATCGCTACAGTGTTCTCGCCAGTGTGACAATCGCATCACCAAGGACAAGGAAAAGGAATGTCTCCCCTTAGTGTCACAACAGCTCCTGTGAGGCACTCAGTAAACACTTGGCCTCACCAGCCTCCACTGACTGCACACAAAGAGTAACTATTAGATGCTGACTTCGCTTTTCTCCTGACAGAAGGTGGCTTATCATACATTTTGTGCACAAAAAAGTTGTAAAAATTAGAAACAGGTCTTGTAGTAGGATCACATTAGCTCCAAGGCTCAGAACCCCCGACCGATAGGTACTCATTACCCGTCTAATAGTGTAGTTATTACTAGGCTATTTTCACCTTGTAATTAGAACCTGACTGATTTATTGGACCCCTATGAGAGAAAGACCAGGGGAACAGTTTACCCTACCCAGGATAGGCTTACCGGGGCCCCATCCTCGAGCCAGGCCTAGGGAGGGTGCCCAAGGGAGAGTGCCTGGTTGCCAGGTCTTGGTCCATGGGGCCCAGCCAGGTGCAGCTCGAAGAGTAGACATGGGCCAGTCCTCCTGTAAGCATACCACCCACAGGAGGTGCCATAGGGTTTGGGTGTAGTGTGAGTTGGGTGGTGGCCAAGGGCAGAGTCCCTGGTGGACCAATCCCCAGCTGTTGAGGCTGGCGATTGGGACATGAAATGTTACCTTTCTGGTGGGCAACCACCTTGAACTAGTGCGTGAGGTTGAGAGATACCTGCTAAATATAGTCAGGCTCACCTCAACCAGTCTCCTGGACAGGGGCTGGGCTCTGTTCCAGTCTGGAGCTGCCCTCAGTGAGAAGCAGTGGGCTGGGGTAGGTATCCTTATCTCCTCGGTTTACTGTCTGTACATTGGAGTTTTTACCAGTTGACGAGAGGGTTTTTTCGTTGTGCCTTTGGGCCTGGGAATGAGTTCTGACTATCGTTTGTGTAACCAATTTCCCGAGATACGAGAGCAGATTACATTTAATAGTGAGATAACTGATAGAACAACTGTGGGCCTAAGATCAGAAGAACCTGGTTCGTGGAGCCAAGGAATAAAGCAGTAATAATGAGCCGAACACAGAGATGAAATTGAGTAGCAACTCTTATATTGTTACATAATAAAAATAAAATTTGCCATGGCTTACAATCAATTAACTGAAAACCCCAAAACAAAAAAAAGAAAATTGTGCACAAGTCCCACTAGGGATGAAAAAGGAAATTGTCCGTCTGAGTCTCTTATGGGAAAGACAGCCCGTGTTGCAGGTGTACTGGGTATGCTGAGTCTATCTGAATGGTCTGTATGTGTATATGTGTGTACTTGACTCTTTCCTTCTCTGGATCTGGGTCTTTCTCCAAAGTCCTTTTAGCTCGCCATCGAATTGGATCGGAGTCTCGCTGGATCCTCAAGACTGGTTTTCTTGTCCACTCAAAAAAACCTGACCTACAGATAAGGTCATACATGTACATGTCCATTACTTCATATTCTTAGATGCATCATTAAAGATTCAAAATCAACATATCTATTGAATTTAACCTTGGTCATATGTCCTCAGTCAGTTAAATATCTGTTTTAGTTGTACAACATTCAGCAATTCAAAACTAATCAAACATGAGAACTAAATATTCAAGCACTCATATTACTTACTGTTCGTGTGAACAATGTTCTACTAAGTTACAATTTCAAATCAATCTTGTGAAAAGTTATCACAACCTGAATAAACAAACAATTTTAAACAAAACGAGTACACATACAAGTTGGTTTAGAGGTATCAAAGAAGTGTGCTTAATTTCTTCCCTTGCATTACAGGCCTATTAATACAATAGAGAAACTGCACCAAAAATTGCCCTCTAACCTGCTTTAATTTACAAAGGAGGAATAGAGTTCCCCTATAATTTGAGCTTACAAAACACATTTAGCAACAATACACAACTACAACTCTTCTTAGCATACATTACAATACATAAATCACAGTGACTGCAGCCTACTCGCAGCTACACATTCAGTTTGCACTTATTTCACCATAGCTCACTCATTAGCTTTAATTCCAGCAGCCGAAACAAGCTAGCTGTAGCTAAACGAAACGTGGTTCTCACCGTTGCTCTGGATTTCAAATGGAGTTTGTTAGCTTCGGCGCATCCACAGCTCCCAACGCGAACGGCAACACCAGCTGCTGTAACTCGTCTCCCTTTGCCGAATCACTCTCTCCTGAACTTGCAGCAAGTAAGCTAATTGCTTCTGGCTTTCTCTTCACTTTATCAACCGAGATGTTCTCCCTTCAGCATGTAGCTACCTTCTCCATTTGCTCCTCGACTTCACCCTACGCTTCTGAGCGTGATTCCTGATTGGCTGCCGAACAGCGTAGGATCGCATACACTGAACGATGCATTCAAGTGCAGTAGGGGATTTGAAATTTAAGCATACACTCCTATTAATTCCATTTTCCTTTCATTAGTCAGTTTTGTCACCTGGGCTACACCCTCCCCTCCTGAACCTATGCACGTCCCTGTGCATGGTAGATGGTTAAATAATGATCACTCGGGGGGACAGAGAAGGGGTATGACCAGGTTCTTTACCATCACCTTCGATATCTTCCCAAGCTTTGGAGAGTCCTTGAAAGAATGACTTCACTGCAGTGATTAAGGGATTACCTAACTCCGGATAGTCGAGCCGTTTTGGTGGTTGACGGTTCCTCTCAGATCTTCTGACAAAATCATTCATATCTGTTTCCTTCTTTTCCTTCTCTTCATCCATCAGGACTGTCCCATCCTCCTCAGATTCTGCACTTTTACTGCCATTCTCCTCAGTACTCGCTGTTATCTTTGCTGGAACTAGAGGTTGCTCACCTTGGATGCTCGGGTATTCAACCTCAGGTAATTCTTCTTGAGTGAAGGCTGTCTTTTCTGCTTGTTCGGTGGAGTTGGGTAAGCACTCAGTGTCACTCTGATAAGAGTTAGACTCAGTGAGTATCAGGGGACCATCTGAAGTACTGTTGGACATATCAGGTAAGTTTTGGTCAAGATCGGGTAGATTGTCAATATCAGGCGGGTTGTCAATATCAGGCGGGTTGTCAATATCAGGCGGGTTGTCAATATCAGAAATTCTCTTGGCATTCTGAGCGGTTTCTGGACTCTCGACAGGGTGAAGGCCTGGAGGTTCAGCACGCTGTGTATCTTGTACATTAGTCAACAATAGATCAGGTTCCACAGGACTTTCACAAACTGTGGGAACAGGAGACCCTGAATAAATTGAAATTAGTACATCATCTCCTTCATCTGAGGAGTTCTCCTCCTCTACAGCAGGATTAGCACGAGTTCCTGGCTTGCGGGATACTGGGTTTTGGACAGGCGCACTGCTTTCCTCCATGGGCAGATACCCACATGGGAGTAGTAGATCTCTATGTAGCGTCCTTAAGGGACCATCCCTGTTCTCAGGCTTGACCATGTAAACTGGGAGGGTACCTGCTCTTCTCACCACTACATGCACAGTGGTTTCCCATTTGTCTGACAGCTTATGTTTACCCCGAATGCGGACATTTCTGACCAGCACTCGATCTCCAGCTTCCAAATCTGAGGCTGTTACACGTCTGTCGTACCTTGCTTTGTTCTTATGAGCTATTTTTGCAGCCTGGTCCATAGCTACCTGGTAGCTTTCTTTGAGACGTGACTTGAGGTTTCTCACATACTCGGAGTGAGATGAATGCTGACTCTCGTTTACTGGCAAGTTGAATGCAAGGTCAACTGGCAGACGAGGTTGGCGGCCAAACATCAGTTCATATGGGGTGAAACCAGTTACCTCATTCCTGGTGCAATTATAGGCATGGACAAGAGGTCTTACATGGTCACGCCAACAACACTTATCTTGATTTTGAAGAGTGCCCAACATGTCAAGCAGGGTGCGATTACATCGCTCCACAGGGTTTCCTCTTGGGTGATATGGAGTTGTCCTAACCTTGTGGATACCGGCGACATGACAAAGTTCCTTGATTGTTCGGGACTCGAAATCTGGCCCCTGGTCACTATGTAGCTTTTCTGGGATACCATAGTGTACCATGAAATTTTCCCACAGACACTTCGCTACTGTGCGGGCCTTTTGGTTGGGTGTTGGGATGGCAACTGCAAATTTGGTGAAGTGATCTGTGATCACAAGTATATCCTTGGTTCCACTTTTGTCGGCTTCCAGGGACAAGAAATCCATGCAGAGGAGTTCAAGGGGTCTGGTTGTGCTAATATTCACCAAGGGTGCCGCTCTTTCAGGTTGTGCTTTCCTCCGCACGCACCTGCCACATGTCCTCACTTTCTTCTCTACATCCACAGCCATCCTTGGCCAATAGAACCTGGTCCTCACAAGATCCATGGTGCGGTCGACTCCCATATGACCCATGTGGTCATGCAGGCTGGTGAGGACTGTGTCTCGAAGCTCTGATGGAAGTACAAGCTGGTAAGTTATCTGAGACCCTACCCGGCGTCGTCTATACAGAACTTTGTTCATAAGCTCAAGACGGGGGAGTTCTCGGAGAAGGAGCGGGAGATCAGGAAGTTGATCCCGCAATGTGGGAGGTGGTGTGCTCCCATGCTCCATCTGGGAAATGACATGTTTTATGCATTCATCAGCCCTTTGCTTATCTGCCAGTTCGGTCTCAGACAGGTGGGGGATGGTTGGCAGGCCACCAAACCGTTCTTCCTGTCCATAGCTGTCGGGTACAGCACTAGGGGACATGGCAAGAGTCTCCACTAAAGCAACGCAGTCTGTCTTCCCCTCTTCCCCATCATCAGGACGGGCACTGTAGATGAGCTGCCTCTCACAAATTGCTCTCACAACTGACTGATCTACTGCATTGATGTTCTTTGGATCAGAGAGGTGATCTTGCGTGAACTGTTGAATGCGCTCTCTTTCTTTTTGAGACCTTAAATCATCTGCCAGTACCCCATGGGGTCTTCGAGATAACCCATCTGCATCTCCATTCTGTTTTCCTGGACGATAGAGGAGCTTGAATGAGAATGTGGATAGCGCTGATAGCCATCGATAGCTGGTTGCATCAAGCTTTGCAGAGGTCAGGATGTAAGTCAGTGGATTGCTATCTGTTACAACAGTGAAGTGGTTGCCATAAAGATAATCACTGAACTTCTCTGTCACCGACCACTTGAGTGCCAAAAATTCCAACTTGTGTGCTGGATATCGACTCTCACTTCGAGACAGCCCTCTGCTTGCATAGCCTATAACTCGAAGCTGGCCCTCTTGTTCCTGATATAACACCGCTCCCAGGCCAGTGGTGCTGGCATCGGTGTGCAATATATAAGGCTTCTGGGGGTCAGCAAAGGCTAATACAGGGGCGGTTGTAAGGCTCTGAATGACTGTCTCGAAAGCCTGCTGGCAACCTGGCGTCCAGCGACTTCCAAAGGGCTCTTTCGGGTTATGGTATTGGTCTCTTCTCTGTGTTATACCTACTGGTTTCCCCCTTGATTTCTTGTGGTAAGGTGGGTAACCAGAGGTCAAATTGTGGAGAGGTTTTACGATGCTAGAGTAACCCTTAACGAACCTCCTGTAGTACCCAGCAAAACCGAGGAAAGATTTTAGTTCTCGCAGGGTCTGGGGAACAGGCCATGATTTAAGGGCTGCTATCTTCTCAGGATCAGTCTGAACCCCATCTCTGGAGACTATATGGCCCAAGTATCTAACTGAGGTCTGAAAGAAGATGCATTTTTCTGGGGATAGCTTCAATCCGAACTCTTTGAGGCGAGTGAGCACCTTCATAAGTCTCTCCTCGTGCTCCTCAAGAGTTTTGGAGAATACTATCACGTCATCCAGGAATACCAGCACGTCCTTCAAATGCATGTCCCCCATGCACCTTTCCATCAATCTCTGGAAGGTGCTGGGAGCATTAGTTACACCCTGGGGCATCCTGTTGAACTCCCAGAATCCGAGGGGACATACAAAGGCTGTCTTTTGTCTGTCTGCTTCTTCGACCTCGATCTGATAGTATCCTGACTTCAGGTCGAGTACAGAGAACCACTGGGAACCACTGAGAGCTGAGAATGTGTCCTCCAGCTTTGGAAGGTTGTATGCGTCTTTTATAGTCTGGAGATTCAGACGTCTGTAGTCAATGCATAGCCGTACTTGGCCATTCTTTTTCCGTACTACCACTATGGGTGACGCAAATGGTGACTCTGACTCTCTGATTACTCCTGCATCAAGGAGCTCTTGAATGTGCCTTCGGACAGCCTCAATGTCTTGAGGGTGTATTGGTCGGGCACGCAGTTTGAAAGGGGTTTCATCTGTGAGTTTTATGTGGTGTCTCACTTTATCTGTCTGGCCAAAGTCCAGATCATGCTGCGCAAAGACATCAGGCATGCTGTTGAGCTGCCGAGTGATGCGCTCTCTCCATTCAAGTGGGACTGGGGAGTCACCAAAATTGAAATGTAAGGTGGACTCTTGAGATGACTGAGTTTCTGGGGTTCTTTGGAGGGATTCTGATTGCTTGACTATGCCATGTTCTTTTAATAGGATGGTCTGATAAGTGCCAATCTCTGCAATAGTGCTTTTTGCAGGGATGACAATGTCATGGTCTGACTCATTGCTTATGACTACTGGCAACTTATGGGGCCGCAACCGAGGGAAGTCAACTAGACCAGCTCGGACCAGCAGCCCACCTGGCAAGGGGGATGATGATGGGTACTCAATAATAACGGATTTTTCACCTTGGAGGCCATTGGCCAGAGCAACACCCTCCACCACTACTGTTTTACCGGCTGGGATGACTTGAGGGCTCCTGCCTTGCATTCTCACCAACCCCTGCTGGTCATTACTTGCTTGTTTTCGTCTCAGCTCAATAAGTTTGAAAACTACTTTGTAGCCATATGGGGGAGAATGGCGACAGATTACATCAGTCCCTGAGTAAATGTCAAACAATACATCTAACGTGTTTGTGCCTATAATCATGAGGGACTGTGAGGTATCAGGCACAACTAAAGCGAGTGTGGTCACATCTATCGAATCCCCTAAGAAATCTTTTGGAAAAGTTATGGTAAGCTCAACATAACCAAAATATGGCACCAACTGGCCATTTGCACCTTCCACTTCTAAGAGGTCGTGCAGGGGCTTAATCTCCTGGTCGGAGAGGTATTGCTTGTAAAATGACTCAGGTACAGTTGTAACTTGCGATCCTGAGTCAAGAAGACAGCTAACCTCTTCCCCTTTCACAATCACTTGAGCTGTACTCTTGGTACCAACCAACCGTTTGGGCATTTGGGAGGGTTGGTTCTGCTTTGAATGTCGTAGGCCAGAGCGTGGTTGAGCATTAAGCTCTTCCGCGGATGTAGTCGCCCCACAGCTCTTGACAGAGAGTTTGGATTCACTTGGCATGTCTGAGGGACATTGTTGACTCCCCTCAGTCCCTGTTTGTCCCACAACAGGAACTGTTAACCGTTTAAAGGTGAGGCAGCACCATTTTGTGACTCCCACTTGAGCTGTCTTTCTTTCAACTGCTTCTTCTTTTCTCCTACTAGGATAGGGTTGGGAGGGTCAGTGCAACGTGAGGCAATATGCCCATCTTCGCCGCAGTTGAAGCAGTACCAGGGTTTGGGTTTGTATATCTGTTTCTTTTTAGTCTGCCTTTGTGCGTCTGCATCCCCTTCCTCTGGTCTTGACATTCTGCCCTGAGGTTTCCATGGAGATCCCTTATTTTTGTCTTTCTTCTGTGTCATGAATGTAGTTAACTGACTTTGTAAACTGGCCACCTGTTTCCTCAATTCCTCAATGGCATTGTTACTACCCTCATGTTTCTTTTCTGGTTCACAAGCATAGGCACCTTGGAGCTGCAACTGGGCTCTGTGTTTTGTGGTACCCATGTGTCTTTTCATACGACTACTTTTTGCTTGTTGTCGATCTTCTTCAGAGCGAATCAGTAGTAGGAGATCTGAAAACTGGGGGGGATCGGTTTTCTTTTGTTCAAGCTGCAAGGCACTCAGCAGAGCGTCATCCCAACAACCCCTGCAGAATTGTTTTAGGAGATGTTTGTCAACCTCTGTACAGGCAATTCCACCCCTCTTTGCAACGCGGCTTAATGCAGCCTGAAGTCGATGGAGGTAAGTGGATGGTTTCTCACCTGGATCTTGGAGAGTGTTCAAGAATCGGGCAAAAAGTTCCTCCCCATCTTCCACTGTGCCAAAGGCGGAGTCTAGGAGCTGCAGGTAGGCTGCGGGTGATGACTCAGGCCGTAAACCCCTTACTATATCCGCTGCTGGAGGAAGCAGGCTCTCAAGAATCTTTCTGGATATTTGCAAGGGAGGCATACTAGGATCACTTTGGAGTAGTTCAATGTGTGCGCGCCATGTGTCATAATCGGTTTCATTATTAGGTCGGGAAGTTTTCCCGGAGAAAGAGCGAAGCCTCACTTGGGATTGCATGGGTGGAACAACATCTTGACTCCGTACTATATGCTCAACCACGACCTTCTGGATGTCAGGTGGGTTCATATCAGTTAATGAAAGTGGCAGTGTCCTCCCTTTACTAGTGAGGGTGACATGGTCAGTGGCACCTTTGCTGCTTGGTGTGGCATTTAGGAAAATAGTGGGATCTTGTTGCTCTTTAATAGTGGGTGAAGATAGTGTGATGGTCTCAACATGTGTATGGGGAGAATCTTCGGCTACGGGTTGAATGGCTTCAACATCCTCCCCAATCTGGGACATTGTTTGCTTCAACACCTCACTATAGTCTTTGCCACTCAGCTTGGCTAGTTCTTTAAGTTCAGCTAAGTAAGTTTTTGTGACATTACTTCCAACCTGGGCAGCATATACGCTACTGAGTGCACTGATTTCATACACAACAGTGGGGTCATCATGTGAGGTGTATTTATAAGGTAAGTGAGCCTCTAAACCTTCTATGGCTGAACCACTGGAATATTCAACGATCAGGTTTTGGTGGAACTTAGACAATGAATCATCAACAGAAAAGCATCTCTCAATCTTCCCATAATGTTTCAGAAAGTCGATCACCTGCTCATCTTGGCTGGCCACCTTAGTGACTCCGCTGATAATAACTGCGTTTGGAATTTTGACGCCAGACTTCTGTATGAAATCCATACTGATCACGTCTCAGTATTGCTGCTAAATTCAAATGGCTCCTGGCTGGCTCGCCACTTATGTAACCAACTTCCCGAGATACGAGAGCAGATTACATTTAATAGTGAGATAACTGATAGAACAACTGTGGGCCTAAGATCAGAAGAACCTGGTTCGTGGAGCCAAGGAATAAAGCAGTAATAATGAGCCGAACACAGAGATGAAATTGAGTAGCAACTCTTATATTGTTACATAATAAAAATAAAATTTGCCATGGCTTACAATCAATTAACTGAAAACCCCAAAACAAAAAAAAGAAAATTGTGCACAAGTCCCACTAGGGATGAAAAAGGAAATTGTCCGTCTGAGTCTCTTATGGGAAAGACAGCCCGTGTTGCAGGTGTACTGGGTATGCTGAGTCTATCTGAATGGTCTGTATGTGTATATGTGTGTACTTGACTCTTTCCTTCTCTGGATCTGGGTCTTTCTCCAAAGTCCTTTTAGCTCGCCATCGAATTGGATCGGAGTCTCGCTGGATCCTCAAGACTGGTTTTCTTGTCCACTCAAAAAAACCTGACCTACAGATAAGGTCATACATGTACATGTCCATTACTTCATATTCTTAGATGCATCATTAAAGATTCAAAATCAACATATCTATTGAATTTAACCTTGGTCATATGTCCTCAGTCAGTTAAATATCTGTTTTAGTTGTACAACATTCAGCAATTCAAAACTAATCAAACATGAGAACTAAATATTCAAGCACTCATATTACTTACTGTTCGTGTGAACAATGTTCTACTAAGTTACAATTTCAAATCAATCTTGTGAAAAGTTATCACAACCTGAATAAACAAACAATTTTAAACAAAACGAGTACACATACAAGTTGGTTTAGAGGTATCAAAGAAGTGTGCTTAATTTCTTCCCTTGCATTACAGGCCTATTAATACAATAGAGAAACTGCACCAAAAATTGCCCTCTAACCTGCTTTAATTTACAAAGGAGGAATAGAGTTCCCCTATAATTTGAGCTTACAAAACACATTTAGCAACAATACACAACTACAACTCTTCTTAGCATACATTACAATACATAAATCACAGTGACTGCAGCCTACTCGCAGCTACACATTCAGTTTGCACTTATTTCACCATAGCTCACTCATTAGCTTTAATTCCAGCAGCCGAAACAAGCTAGCTGTAGCTAAACGAAACGTGGTTCTCACCGTTGCTCTGGATTTCAAATGGAGTTTGTTAGCTTCGGCGCATCCACAGCTCCCAACGCGAACGGCAACACCAGCTGCTGTAACTCGTCTCCCTTTGCCGAATCACTCTCTCCTGAACTTGCAGCAAGTAAGCTAATTGCTTCTGGCTTTCTCTTCACTTTATCAACCGAGATGTTCTCCCTTCAGCATGTAGCTACCTTCTCCATTTGCTCCTCGACTTCACCCTACGCTTCTGAGCGTGATTCCTGATTGGCTGCCGAACAGCGTAGGATCGCATACACTGAACGATGCATTCAAGTGCAGTAGGGGATTTGAAATTTAAGCATACACTCCTATTAATTCCATTTTCCTTTCATTAGTCAGTTTTGTCACCTGGGCTACATTTGCATTTATGCTCCGAACAATTGGATCAGGTGCCAGGGGAGGATGCTGGACAGATCTGGCACACTTAAACGTATAGTGAGGGTCCACGAGATCTTCAGCTCCCACCTCTGGCAGAACTTCGACAGTATTCCGAGAGAGGTTGAGGAAATTGAGTCCTAATAGACTATGTTCCACACCTCCATTGTTGAAACTGCTGCACGGAGCTGCAAAGTGGTTGGTGCCAGTCATGGTGCTAATCCCCGAACAAGACTTTGGATACTCACGGTGAAGAGAGCCATCAAGCTGAAGAAGGAGACCTAATGGGCTTGGTTGGTCTGTGGGACTTTGGAGACAGCCGATGGGTACTGGCAGACCAATCAGAATGCAGTTTGGACAGTAGATGAAGCAAAAACTTGGGTGTGGGAGGAGTTTGGTGAGGCCATGGAAAAAGACTTTCGGTCTACCTCGAAGCAATTCTGGCAACCCATCTGACGACTCAGGAGGGGAAAATGGTACTCTGCTCACATGGTTTATAGTGCGGGTGGGGGGCTGCTGACTTCAATTGAGGATATAGTCAGGTGGTGGAAGAAATACTTTGAGGACCTCCTTAATCCCACTGACATGCTTTCCGTAGAGGATGCAGAGTCTGGGTACAAGGAGGATGACTCACCCATTACTGGGGGCAAGGTCACTGAGATAGTTAAACAACTCCTTGGTGGAAGGACACCTGGGGTAGATGAGATTTGCCCTGGGTTCATGAAGGCTCTGGATGTTGTAGGGCTGTCTTGGCAGACACACATCTGCAAATTCATGTGGAAATCTCAGGTAGTGCCTCTGGATTGGCAGACTGGGGCGGTTGTTCCCAGCTTTAAGAAGGAGCACTGGAGGTTATGCTATACGGGGATCACACTCCTCAGCCTTCCGATAGACCTCAGCGCTAAGGTCTATGCCAGGGTGCTGTAAAGGAGAGTTTGTCCACTAGTGCAACCACAGATTCAGGAAGAACAATGCTGTTTTCATCCTGATCGCGGAATTCTGAACCAGCCCTTCATCCTCTCAAGGATATTCAAGTGTATGTGGGAGTTGGCCCTCGGTCGAAGCCTTTCTCAAAGTCACTGGGGTATCCTTTGGGGGGTGCTGTGGGAATATGAGGCCTCTGGCCATTGTTACAAGCAATTCAGTCCCTGTACATCTGCAGTGAGAGCTTGGTCTGTATTGCTGTCAATAAGTTGGACTTTTTTCCGGTGGGTGCTGGACTCTGCCTGGGCTGCCCTTTGTCACCAATTCCGTTCATAATTTTTATGGACAGAATTTCTAGGTGTAGCTGAGTGGTGGAAGGCTTCCGCCTTGGTGGCCTCAGAATCTCATCTCTGCTTTTTGCAGATGATGTGGTCCTGTTGGCTTCATCGGTTGGTGGCCTCCATCCATGCAATGGAGTGGTTTGCAGCCGAGTGAAGCGGCAAGTATGAGAATCAGCACCTCCAAGTCTGAGGCCATGGTCCTCAGCTGGTGATGGGAGAAACACCCTTCAACCATGTCATGAGCACTGACATTGCATAGCTTGCCCACCTAAGGGTACTCTGCAACTTCCTTGTTGGCAACACACTGTCACACTGCCACAAACACAGCAACCAGCTGATCTGAGGAGAGCCTGGCAGAGTGTAAACGAACAAACAAATAACCAAATATTAGTATCGGAACCAGTTTTAAAAATACTATAGAACAAATACTCTGTCAGGCTGTACTTAGAAATATATAATTTTTTTTATTTATCATAATTGCACAATGTGGTTCTAAGAGACTTGTAATGTAGCATGAACTACAACTATATGTACGTGTCTCACAGAGGACAGATTTCATCACTGTGATAGCATTGCAGTCATGCAATATACAGTAAAACCTGTTCTCTTGGAGAAACACTTTTAAAACCAAACTGATCACCAGCACACAAAATATATTGATTCAGTGACTAAACTACATGAAATCTTATCATGTGCTTTGAGTAAAGAGTAGGGTTGTAGCCAACCAAAGAAAATCTTTGACTGTCACACCCTGCTCTTGAACTAATCATTTGGTCACGGGGAACAAAATCTGCACATTATCTCTAGATCAGCTGTGGCAAACATGCGGCCCCTGGGCCATAACCGGCCCCACCACAGGCTCCCATTTGGCCCACTGGATGGCTTTAATTTCAATTAAATGAACCATTTACCACACAGGACTGAAAATCTATGCAACATTAAGAGGATTTCTAGATCTATTTCTAGATCTATATAAGTTGTTTAAATGATAAATACTTCTTTTTATTTAGAAAAACTTGTGCATGTGAAGGTTTTGTGCCTTTCTACTGTAATCTATAAACTGTAATGAATATACAGTGATGGGAGACCTGAAATGCATTTTTGAAATTGCACTTGTTTTTTTTTTTAAGCCAAGCGGGTCACCATTTGTTTTCTCAATAACTGAGAAAAATAATTTAACAAGAAATAATATTTAAAAGGGAGAGGGGTAAAGGGTTTCAACTTTTCAGCTAGGTATTTAGGGAAAACTTTTAAGGGTTGTTTTTGTTCTATACTCTTGTTTAACTAGTCTGGACAATGCATGAAATTGAGCTGTGTGTGGTCCATGAAGTAGAATGATTTGGATAACCCTGCTCTAGCTTAACGAAGATGGCAAAAGTGTATTGAATGCACCGTTTCTGCCGGCCTTATTAACCTTAGGGAAGGAAGGGGCCAGAAATCCTTTGGTCCTCCTACTTTCAGCACTTTTTACTCAGTACTCACAGGCCTTGCAGCACCCATTTTTGATCTCTGGCTTAATTTTTTATCCCAACTGCACACCTTTAAAACTTTGTGACTGTATCTTGAACAGTTGCAACACAGTCCTGTGCACAGTCAGATTTATGAACACCTTTCTTTTGTAGCAGTTCTAGCTACACACATTTTCTCTCTCCTACACACACACACAAATGGAGGGAGGAGACTCACAGGGCGAAAACAACGCACACTACAGTATTGCAGCTGGAAACAATCACACACCCTCAAAACCAGTTTTCTTTATATTTTTAGTATAATATTTATCTAAAAGCAGGACATTGGGATAACACAAGTGATGTGTACCACATCTTGGATAAGGACTGCAGAGATGAGCATTTGCAGTGCAGTTCATCTTTGCATAAGCCCTCTGGGAATGATAATTTTTGGTCTTCATGGATTTTTATCCTGTGTCTGATTAACAGGCAGATGTCCTCAGAGAGTTCAGCCAGTGGAACCGTGGCCAGCGGCAAGCAGGTGGTCTACGAGGCCATCTGCAGTAAAACAGGTGGGTTTAATGTTGCAGTTCTACATAGTATGTTTAGTACTCTGCTGTAGTCCTCAAGCAGGAGTGAAGTTATGCTCACTCTATGCCAGTGTTAGTGATTACAGCCAGGGCATAGTGGACATTCCCCATGGAGGACTGATAAACACCACTAGATATTTTTACCCACCTCCTGCTTGTTCAGTCGTGTGCAGGATGTGTAAATGTGTTCGACACACTGTAAAAAAGAAAATAGAGGAAAATACATAAATAATAAATTAATTACAACCCTGTTAGAAGAGTGCGGTTGTATTAATTAAATCTTACAGGGTTTGTGCCAAGCAGAGTTACAGCAACCGGAGCTGGAAGAGCAAAAGCAAAATTTCCATCGCACTCATTTTCTGTTTAAAGAAGACCTAGTATGCTCTTCTCCAGCTCCATATTTTTTGCTTCTTGTGCTCTGCTAGAGCAGTTTTGCATCAGTTACTTTTCAAAATAATCCTTATTTATCATACAGGGTCATGGTGCAGGCCCCAAGTTCATGCTCCGTCTGAAGCAAGCTGTTTTAGCTTCTCTGTCTTTAAAGCCACTCTCCCTGTAAGTGGAATCAGAACCTTAGAACACATTTAAAAACCAGTGGACTTGGCCAGAGTGCTTTAGACATTACACATAATAAGACAAATATGTTCAAGAAGTCAAGACATAAAACATAACCAGAATAGTTTGGAAATATAATAAATACATATCACTCCTCAGATTTAATAGGGTTTTCTAAAAACTAAATAGTAGTAAAGTAAAAATATATTTTAAATACTGAAATAGAAAATTACAAAAAAGCAAAGACAATTTAAAAAAATGTACGTCTTCCTTTAAGAAAACGTTCTGCTGATTGGCTCATGCACAAACGGAAGATTTGAACTGATGTGTTTACAGCCAGAGCTGTGCTTGAGACTACGATATTAAGAATATGCTCTCTTTGACATCATAAAGATCCAAGAGTAGAAAAAAACTGTCTGAAAGTGAGCATTTAAAACAGTCTGAAGGCTACAATGATGTCATTATTTGAAATTTTGGCTGTGTGACTGTATGTGACAGAAGACAAGGAAAAGCACAAAGAGTCCTCTTTAGTTGTACAGTACTGTGCAAAAGTCTTGAGCCACCCCTTATTTCTTTATATTTTGTTAGGAAAATGGGAAACAGGTGCAGCGATTTATTGAAATGTGCAAACATTAATGGAAACACAGTATATAAGGCAAAAGCAGAGTCTGTCCAATTCTAACAAGCTTGAAAGTCAATATTTGGTATGACCACCTTTATACCTCAGCACAGCCTGAACCCTCTCATTTCTTGTCATTCCTTTAAGTAGTCTTCAGGAAGAGTTCTCCAGGCTTCCTGAAGGGCATTCAAAGCTCTTCTTTGGATGTTGGCTGCCTTTGTTCCGTTCTCTGTCAAGATTATCCCACACTGCTTGTTTTTCAGATACGGCCATCTGTTGTAGATAGTTCTTTTTTTTTTTCTTTAGGATTGCCACTTCTTTTGTCCTCCACTTGTCCAGTTTACTCAAATTCTTGCACACCATGGAGAGTCAGTTTTAAGTTTTTAGCTGATAGCTCTTTGGAAATCATCTTGTTTGTGCAAAAATACTGTTTTGTACCTGTCAAACTGTATTATCTCCGAAAAACGCCAGAGAAATGAGGGGTGGCTCAAACTTTTACACAGTACTGTATGTTCTGCATGTGTTCAAAACCAGAGGAACGACACCCACTTGGGGATAAAGAGGCATAACAGTGAAGACATCTTTTTGAGATCAACTGATGGGAACATTTGGGGCATTTCCATCTGTTGGTCAATGCCATGCAGTTGTAATTACTGTCCATTTGCCAAATGCTGTACCGAATAAATAACACCTCTCAAGAGGATGACAAATGCAAGTCAGATTTTGTGGGTTCATGCACTCACGTGTGTGCTTCTGTCATCTTGCCTTATTTCCACAGCTCTTTCCATCCTGAGAGAAGTGTTGAGCTTATTGCAGTGATATTAAGCAGTTTGTGCTTATGCACACATCTGTTTGCCTGATCACGGGCTTTTTCCACAGGCCTACTATACATTAGCATAAGAAAATCACACCATTCTTCACATCATGTCAGTGTCGCAGTCAAGCGAGATCAGCTTGTTGGAAAAACACAGTAGCTGGGCATCGACCTGTCATCCCCACACCTCCTACCCCGCACTAAAACACACACACACACACACAGTATTTTTTTTTGTTCTCCATTTTCCCCCTATTCCAAAACTATGAAACCTGGCTAAGGCTAACAAACATCTTACAAACTCATCAATTACTGTAACTGGATCCTTTGGGAGCAACTTCTAAATTTAAGGAATGCATTTTTTTTCCAGTGTTCAGGGTGCACAGGGTGCTTTGCTCCTGAATAAAACGTATCACTGAATATATATACTAGTGTGTGTGTGTGTGTGCGTATATATATATATATATATATATATATATATATATATATATATATATATATATATATATATATATATCAAACTCAAAACCACTTAGTAGCGCAGGTTTAATCATGCGTTTTAAATGAGTCTGAGGGTCAAACAGAGACTTGCTGTGGTGTTTTGGAAGAGGGAGGTTGTTAATAAACGGGACACAGCCTTTGTGGAGCTTCAGAGTGCATCAGGTCTTTCT
Organism: Archocentrus centrarchus; assembly: GCF_007364275.1. Taxonomy (NCBI): domain Eukaryota; kingdom Metazoa; phylum Chordata; class Actinopteri; order Cichliformes; family Cichlidae; genus Archocentrus; species Archocentrus centrarchus. The sequence goes on along the minus strand of NC_044367.1, from coordinate 10,523,910 downwards.
GCCTGCCCGGTGTACCTCTGTTATGAGATGACTGAGCTCCCCTGATTGACTCTGACAGGCAGTTAGAGCGAGTCCAAATGGAGAGCATTCTCTCTGATCAGCTGTCAACCATCATTAATCACACTCTCCCTTTATCTCTCTCGTGTTCTCTCATAATATGTTCCTCTCTTTGCTCATGCAGCCCTCCCTTTATCCTCTGCAAACCTTTTCTGCTCACTAACCCCCACCCCGTCTTTCCCCCCTCTTCTTCTCTGTTGATTTTTGACATGACACGAGGGCGGGATTTTGATGAGGACCTACCAGAGCTTACAGAACTAGATTGTATTGGCCACATGTGTTTCAGAGTGCTTCCCTTGAAGTTCTCGGGTCTCCACAGTTGGTGACTGTGAGGAGATTTATTGCTTGAGTTTGAGAAGGAAATGAATGCTGCACTTGGGCCATTTTAATGGAAGTCTGATCATGTCAGGACAGACAGCTTAGGCCTCTCTCTATCAAAATAAGACTGTATGGTGCATTGTTAGGAAAGGAAGGTAGTTTTTGGCAGACATCCTCATTTCAGATGTATTATGTAAGTTACTGGATTTAACTTGCCAGATGGATTTGTAATTGACTCACTCTCCTGAACTATGTACGTGAGTAGGCATTTTATTGGTAGATTAAGATTTAGTGCAGGATATACAATAAGTACAATGTATAATTGAAGTTTTAATTAGAAATTAATTAGAGCAGATTACTGTGATTATACCATTTTAACCTTTTAAGTTTTGCTTGCTTGGCGCCGTCCCTTGAGTTCTCAGTCTTATTTCAGTGTCATTTGGAGTGGGCTATAAAGGAGAGAATATTGTCCCTTTATCTTTCTTTTGCTCAGCTAGATGAAGCTGTTTCCAGCAGCCCTGTCATCGGGTTGGAAGCAAACAAGATGTTTTCGTTTTCCAGCTCACTCAGTCAGTCCTCGCAGTGAAAAAAAAGCACCAAAACAAACAGTGTGCAAAGCGGGAATGAAAGGGAATACTGTTTGGGAGCACAAACACAGCACCTCTAACTGTACTTGGAATGCCTTTTCTACTGGATACCTGGCTGCACGCCAAGCAATAGGCTCAGGGGTGCAGGGGTTGGACATGAACAACTGAGCTGACAAATCAGATCAGCTGGTAACTACCTTGACCATGAATAATTGAAGAGGTGGGCACCACAAGGGATTTAGTGAACTCATCTCAACTCTTTTGGGTTTGTGTACACATGAGGGGGGAAGACCTTTGAGTGCCTTTCTAGCTCTTTTTTTTTTTTTTTTTGTAATCAAGGTCTTTCTGCATACCGCCAGCTGTTCCAGGGTCAGGAGCCCACTCACAGATGACATGAAGGTGACCAGAGGCACGTCCTGCCACTCTGCAGGCCTGACAGGTGTCTCTGCATGTAACTACAGCTCACAGGTTTATTCCGGGACGGGACAACAGATAAAGTATGCCACACATCGAACAGAGTCCTATTAATTTCTCAATGATACAGCCACAGACATGCAAGAGGATAGTCTGCCAGGCCAGGAATGCCCAGCTTTGACGCAGGTCGGGATTTTGTTGCACAGCTCCACCCTCTCCCCTCATCGCCCTTGGCTACAATCGGTCTATATCCCACAGTGCCCGCCCTCATTCTCTCCATGCTATTGATGCCACAGGAAGATTTCACTGACAGATAGCCTTCAGCAGATGGTTCTTCAAGCCCTGTTGGTATTTTAACTACAGGATTCGTTGTTTTATTCTGTACTCAGGCAGTGGCATGTCCACCACAGCCATGCATGCAAATTTTTCTTCCTTTTTAAAAAAACAAAAAAAACAAAAAACAAAACACAGGTGATATGAGGGTTTTGGTAACAAGGAACCTCTGTCAAGTTTTTGACAAGCATTGTTGAGCCTGCATGAGCAGCTTCTCATTTTACAGACATGAATGGCGAGCATGCAGAGAAGTTCCTTTCATGTGTGGCTTCCAGCTTCAGACTCTCCTGACTCCCACTCCTTGCTGGAAGCCAAACAGTTGCCAAATCAGTCTCTCTGCCTTTTTTGCCTGAGGATGTGTTAAGCATAGCTCCCTTTTTTTTTTTCTTTGCAGGCTTGATAATAAAATGTGATTGAATTATTGTTGCCTTGTTTTTTATTTTACAAGGATGATGCAGCATTGTTGCAAGGATGTCCAGGTTTTCTGTAAAGAGCGTAGTTGGCTTGTGATTATTCCTGTAAACTGGTGAGATATTGATATTGTTTTCTTGGATGGACCAAATTCATTATTTTTGATTAAAAAAGTAAAATATTGTCATTACATCAGTATTTATTTACTGTACATTGTCCAACATGACCTTTTTGGGCCATTTCTGTAGCTCAAAGCATAACATAAAGAGGAACAATGCTCATGCACAGACCTATAATGAAGGTTAATGCTGCACCAGGAGACCAGGATCCTCACAGGTATTCTGTTGCTTGGGACCATATAGCGAGTTCTCTCAGGGGGTATTTATAAATAAAAATAAATAAAATAATGTGAGGTAAATGTCAGCAGTTTTATCATATGCTTATAATAACTGTCTGAAATACTTGAACTTTGTGCATGATTTTCTCACATCAGCTGATGATTATCATCAGTGTGAGTTTGCACAGATTATAGTTTTCAATGCAGTACGACACAATATGTGTTAATATGTAATTGACGGTGAATGTTTTTGTAACACGTGCTGTTGATGTTCAATTTCATGTTGTGAATTTCTAACTGTTACAGCCAGAACACCAACAACAGCAGGATGCAAATCAGTGTGTGTGTGATGTAATGTGGTGACACAGCTTTGTTTACACCATTTAGAAAAGAAAAATGAAACAAAAAAAAACTTTTCATTCGCTCTAATAGTAAATGTTTATGTTTTATGAATACATTTTACAGTAATTTGCTCACGGAAGTGGCTTCTTGGATTTTTCCTGTACAGCTTATGTGTGTAAATTATTGTATGGGACATGAATTTTTGAGAAATACTTAAAAAACATAAACATTTACTACAGGTGTTTTTCTGTTTCTTTTCTATATGGGCCGTACCATGTCATAATCTGTTTTGATTGTTTACAATATGCATGGAAATGTAGTCATTTTGGGAACCAGTTAGGCTGTTTGTAGCAAACAACATTGAAATGAATACCTGGAAAACATTAAAACATAATGGTTGTGACTGTAACTACACTGGACTTTGTTTCCTTCAAAATTCAGCCCACGGACCTTTAAAATAATGCATAGAATAAAATATAAATAGTCCAACAATAAAGAAAAATGAACTGTCTGACATTTTTAATTAAAAAAAAAAGTGTTTCCAAGAGTAATAAGAAAAACATTTACAGTTTGTGATCTAGTAAAGTTCACTTAGTGACATACATCATCTCATACAACAGAAAGGCTTCATTTTCAAACAAAACAATCCCTGGAATCACCATCCTGTTGCATTACAGAGGTAAACATAACCATGGAAATACTACTTTGAAATCAAGATTGGTTTCCAGCATGTTGTCTTTTTCCTAAGATCATTTTTATTCAACAGCATTTAATCCTAAACAAACAGTGTAGGGAGCTGTGGCGCGCACAGCGTCAGTTTCCAGCTCGGACTTTTGAATGTGTCCTGTATGGTGTGTTTGCCCTCTTTGACATATGCTGAGTTTAGTCTGCATCCTGAGTCATTTTCTCTTTTTGAATGCGTCCTTGAGAATGGATTGGTCATAGCAAGACAATTATTGTTGTTCCTCGTTCACTGAAAACAGGCTTTGAATACCAATAGTCATAGACATGAGGTACAAAATGCTGGGGAGGGGAAAGAATGAGAAACACTGATGTCAAAAGGTAATTACTGAAGGTCAACAAGAGGTCTGATGGGTTTGAGAGCGCTGTTGGGGAAGTGGTGTCTGACAGGTCTTCTAAGTAAATGCTGCCAATGATTGTTGGAGTAGAGGACTGCGTTTTTTTTTTTTTTAAGAGCTCGGGCAAGGCTGAAACATGGGGAAGAGGTACTCATGGAGGCCAAACTGTACATTGCCCGCTTTAATTCCTCATACCCGCTTTGGAGCAGTGCTGGGCGTCATCAGATCCCATGCCTCGCCTCTCACAGGGGCCCTGAAGACCTTGGAAGTTTAGCTGCACTTGCAGGACTTGACGACCATGTTTGAGAGCTGCTCGACTTTTGGGGAGCGACCCACATAGTAGAGGATCGTTAGGGGCTCCAAGTCCTGAGGAACACAGCAGGGGGAGGCAGAAGCTTCAGGGTTCAAGGTGTTGTACAGGCTCAGCAGCTGTAGAAGGAAGATGACAAAGAAATAAGGTTCAGCAACCGCATTTCCAAACAAACCAGATTCATGGCTTGAATGTGTTGTGGCTCTTTCTCTCACCGAGCTGTGGGTGGTGTCTGCACTGCGTAGGTAAGGACAGGGACCAGAGCAGAAGTTGGCATAGTACCCTTCAGGCTGGTGAATCCACCTCCAGCCCAAATCCTCCCGGAAATTAATATATAGTTGTCGCACACAGCAGTTCTCCTCATAATTGCTGCAGACATGAAAGGGAAGATATGATTACCCACTTGATGTCACAGATAACACACAATTTTAAGTATACATTTTCCACCCTGTGGCCTCAGTCAGCGATGAGACAGAAATTCAGAAATTCCAGTCTTAGGTGTGCCCTTATTTTCCCTCTTGGAGTCAGCCCAGGTGTCTTTGGTACTGCCTGTCAGAGGAAATCCAGAGCTGAGGAGACGGTGTGTAAAAGGAGGTAACGTTTGCTAGTATTGGGACAGATCCTGACTTGTATAAGCTAGTACCTCTGCCAGGCTCATCTGGGTGATTAACAGGTTTATTGCGTGTTATTCTTTGTGTATTCTGTGCCCATTTACATGGCTTCCTTGTCATGTTTTTGAAATGTGACAACTGGTATTTTAATTGGAATCTATGTTTTATTCAAGTGTCCCCCCTGTCTGCAATATTAGCCCCGCAGGCAAATGTCTTAAATTGCCAGTGCAGGTGCAGCCACGGAAACAGTTTTGGAGAATTTATTTTAAGATGATGAGCAATAGTCTAAGTAGTGAATTACATTTTCCAGGGTGAGCAAATGAGGCTTACTTGAAGCAGTAATTGGTGTCAAGTGCCCGCTTGCGCCTGCGGGAAGAAGATTGGGCATCCAGCCTGTGGGGAGGGAGCATCATGAGGATGAGGTGGGGGTACAGCTGCTCCTTTTGGTTTTTCACACGGCTCGGATCATCATAGTCCACTTCCATACCTGCAGGAGGGGTTTGGTGTTTTTTTTTTTAGTTTGAAGAAAAAAACTGCACAAAAATGTTTAAGATCTTTTAACGATTCTTCAACAGCTGACGTCAGTGAAAACACACTTTAGTTGTAATCAGTGTAATCAATTATAACTCTTACATACGGACACTCTCCAGGCCTGGCTTCACTCATTTTTGTCTCACTTTTCATCCCTTCCTGGATTTCACACTGGTCCCTCAAACTTCCTTTTTCCCTCTATTCTCCCCCTGGGCCGGTGTCTGCTCATCCACTCTATCCCTGATAGCTAAAGCAGTGGATATCTCAGGAGAGATGCTGCTGTTGGATATGTACGACCCTCTTTAATTTGGGGCCAAAAGTCTGAGCGCCGTGGCAGCACATTCCTTGTGGCCAAGCCAGTCAAGAGTGTTCCCAGGACCGAGGGCCTGGGGGCCCCAGTGCTAAGTGAGATACCAGATCAATTGTATTCCCATGCTCTGTACCTCTCTCTTCCTCTTAGAAAGGAAACACATTATCTTAACAAAAAGACCTCAGTGAGTGTTGCTGCTAGAGGAACATGCTGATGACTGGACTGAAAAGGACTTTTGTGGACCAGTTGCATAATAATAAGGGTATTGTGAGTGGTATTCTATAACGACATCCTAATTCATCACAAGAAACATTGTAGAGCACACTGTGCACAAGGACTCCTCATCAATGCTTCAGGCAACTTTAATGAGGCAGTAAATGCACTGAAACAAAAGATTTGCTTTTGTAATATTGGAAAATAATCCAAAAAAGTGGCGTTTAAGAAATTTCCAATCTACTGCTATTTGTACAAATTACTCTGGCAATCCAACACAGTGTCAGCAAATAGAGCATACGATAAGAGATTTATAAATGCTTTTTAACATTAACAGAAACAACTGTGTCTCAGCATCCACTGGTAACTAATTAGCAAAAAATAATTATAAAGATTCTTAAGCCTCTTATAAATACACTGTGAAATAAAGTATGGGGGGGGGAAAGAGCCAGTTGGATCGACTAGTCCTGAGACCCTCTAATGCAAATCATCCGAAAAACCACCTGTGCCTCTACAGCGCTAATGAGAATAAACCAAATTTTTCAACAAAAAAAATAGATGCCTATCTTAAACATTTGACAAATCAAACAAAAGTCAAACAAACTGAACCGCTATCTGGCTCGTAATCGTTAATACAACATCTTGGGAGACTGGAAGATCAAAAGCAGAGAAAAATCCTGGCCAAACACACACTCAGAGACCACAGTCTGGCCACGGAGCCTTGACAACACACAAGTCTCGGAACCCTACAGAAAAAAAGATGAGTCTGAGACTCAATTCCTGGTGCTGTTTGTTAGCTTTCTCATTTTACAGTGAATAATAACAATAACAAAAAATGTGTTGCAGTGGAAGATTTTAAATTAGAAACTATTTAAATAGCCAAGGAGAAAGACCATTCGAGGGCTGGTTGAGTACATTTTTGCTTGCTGTTAGGTGAGAAGATGAAACCGTGTTTAATTAAGCTTAGATTGGCATGGAGAATGAAACCAGTTTGTTTCTGCTTATAGTTTAAAACCTTAACAATGTTGTTTTCAGCACCTTCACGGTGACCTTGTTAAAATGAAATTAAACTCAAAAGCAGAGGTGCATAACTCTGTGAAACATAGCAGAGCTAATCCATCATAAGTTAGATATCAAATGCAATCTCACCTTTGAACTTGACTTCTAGTACCTCATTGGTATTCTCAATAATATCACCATTAGGCCTGAAGGTGTGGCAGGGGCAATGCACACTGATCTCCAAGCCAAGATTAGTCTCTGAGGGAGAAATAAGAGCAGAGGGAAGTAAGGAGCTGACTTTTTCCCCGAGGCCATCCTGCTTCATTTCACACAAAGCAGTTCTTATTGGCAGGACATGTAATAAGGTGTGATGCGAGGAAAATGTGGTGTCCCACTCACGTCGGTTGATCAGCCACTCTCTCACTGTCTCTGTAACATCAAAGGAGACCCACTCGGGCGTTCCTTTGGTCAGGACGTTCTTGCCCCCAATGTAGCGCTGTTTGGCTTTGGGGTCATCTTTCTGGAGGATCTGTGAGGAAAGATGAAAATGTGACCCAGCTGCATAAACTCTTTTATTTTTACGCACACATGCACACACAGAATCGAGGCTGTCTGTCTGAGCCAGACTCTCCAGGATGCCTTTGGGCCAAATGTCTACTCTTCATGGAAAAAGTGACTCCCTGTGTTGATAGCCCCATTTTGCAAGTTAATGCCTGTGTCTTACCCGCTTGCCAATGGGAACCTGGCTGTCCTTCACATCAGCCATTTAAACTTTGACTTATCCTTCACACACAGTGTCAGAAAGTTTAGAAAAAGTATCTCTGAGGGCATTAAAGCTCTAACTCTGTTAGAATGTTAAGACTCTGACTGCGCAGCACTGACAGAGGAAAATACAGCTGTGTGTGTCAGACATTTATGCCTCCACCAGCATGTCTCTGAACAAAGCTGTTTATCTGTAGTGAGAAATGTGTTTGCGTGGTGGGTATGAGCACTTAGCCCCACAGCAGAGCTATGGATAACCAGGTTTCTGAACAATGTCAGCATCTAATCTGTCTTCCTGTGGGAATGAGGGGGCCACAGGACTGCCAGCGTCAGCCCTCTGCCAGTCAGTTCCAGCCTGAAAAGTGTGGGGGCGAGTGAGCAGCTCCATTTACTCCCCCAGTGGGTGACCCTGCCTCTATCTCCTCCTAGGCTCCTGGAAACAATCTGAAGGCCTGACAGTCTGTATTCAGCACTGGCCAGAGCCTTGCCTCAGAGGCGGTATGCAGTCCGGAGACGCTTGTCTCCCTGGCAGGAAATGTTGGAACCTGATCATTACTCCTGGTCTCTCACGGGAGATTAATGAGGAAACAGAAAAAAAAAAATCTATTCTTGCCACCCCACACAGAGCTATACCAGATGTATGCTTTAACACACTTCATAAATGCTTAAAATCACACAGATCTCTCTCTCTCTCTCTCTATATATATATATATATATATATATATATATATATATATATATATATATATATATATATACACACACACACACACACACACACACCATACTTAATCCAACATGGATGGACAAATGCTTTGATTGACAGCTGTGAAAGAAGAAACTGCCGAATGGTAATCTAGGGTTTCTTAAAGTCGGCTGCACAAGCTCTTAAATTTGTCCTGATGTAGAATCCATTTGATTTTAACCACATGGAATAATGATCAGCACTTGAAAAGAGAGGGTGAGGGAGCCGGACACCCAAATATAAATGTTTTCATCTTTCTCACTGACCTGCACAGGCCTGCTGAGAGAAATAGAGCACACAACCCTCCCTGTGCTCTGCTAACAGTGGAAATGAACGGTCAGTTCACACACCTGGTAGAGCTCAATCCTCTGCTCGTTTTTCCTGGCGCTGGGGTTGGGGATCCGCAGGGCTCGAAACTCAGCCCGGAACAAGTTGGTGGCGTTCTTCTCCATGATTGACACATTGAAGCGGAATATCTTGGGGGTGATGCCCCTCGGGCAGTTGGGGAGGTCATCTGCAGGTACAATGAAAATGACTTGTCAGTATTTTTAAAAATTATGTTAAAAAAATCAGATTTTTTTTTTTTTTTTTGCCATGATCCCTTTAAGCTGCTACTTCATTGTGAAAAGCATATTTCCTACTGATATCCTCACAGGGGTTGGATGTGTTTATTGAACCGATAATTGATAAACCTTTTGCAGAGGATTCCCCTCTACAAATTTAAATAGTTTAAAGATAAAAACAAAAGTTCTATTAAAAAAAACCAAAAAAACAACAATTTCTACTCTATCAAGGGAGCCATTACCACAAAACCATCTGCTTATGCTTTGTGCGGTCCGAGTTAGCAACAAGTTGAAGTCATGAAATGAAAACCAAATGTCCCATGTGTTAGTGGAGCAGGCTACAGTGGGACAGCAGCATACTCCTCCTCCTCCCAGCAGCACTTGAGCCCAACAGGTGCTCCAAGGGCTCAGCCAAGTATTCCCTGGAACTCAAAGGTTTTGCTGGGAATATGCAGGCTCACGTGCTGGAGGAGAACAGTACCTGAGCAACCACTGAGGAGAGAGACTCCGCCACACCAAGGAGAATGTACCTGGCAAGCAGTAACTCACTATCCACCAAAACACGGCGTATGTGTGTGTGTTTGTGACTGCACACTGACCTTTAGCACAGTGAATGGCCACACTGTGATTCTATCTGAAAAGCTTCCTGCTGCACTGAAGCCTTTCTCCTTTATAATACCATAATACCATAGAACAGTTTATTATTTTAACAGGCCCAGCACATGCAGTGTTGAGCAAAACAAGCGCATAGCAAACTTTTTATGAGCCAAGTGGAAACAGTCACTTACAGCCAAACCATGGCTAATTTATTACTTCAAGCATAAGCTTTATTACCAAGCCTCAGATTTGCTGATGGTTGAAAGGGGCACTGCACCTTTAGCTGATTTGCACCTCGAGCAGATTTGGGACAAGTGGAAACTCAGAAGTTAAGCTGTTTCTGTGTCATGCAAAAGGAACTTGCACATCTCCAAGTATCTGTACTTCATTTGACCCATAATCCTATTTCAGTGTCCTCCAGTCATTATCTGATATTTCCACAAAGTTTTTTTTTTTTTTCTCTCAACTTTCCCTATTTATAGTTGACCTTTCAGCATTTGTCCCCAGCCAGATATCTGTCCAGTGTTTCCACACAATCTATAAGGAGGAAACCTCAGTAGCCCTTTCCTCCCCTCACTCACTCACTGCTTCATCTCCCCCACAGAAGGTGGAAAGCCCCACTTCGAGGGGAGATTTGAAATTCTAATCAAGTCTTTGGTTTCCTTTTGGATGACCTCATTTTTCCCATTGCAATGGTTTTAGGTGGATTTCACATTATGGCTTATTTTTGCCAGGGGTCTGAAAGGTAATTTGTTCCATGTTGGTGAGTGGAAAGGGGTTGCTTGTATAATTAAAATGAGATACATTCACAAACTGATTTGAGCCCATCCATTTTTTTAGATGAGAGCTCCTAAGACACAAGCGAAATGTATTAACACTGACACAGTGCAAATGATGTCAGTAAGCTTGTAATTTCTACCAGTAAAAATTCAAGGTGTCTAGTTTTCAATGTCAAACTTTAGATTAAAGAAAGCCGTAATCTATATGTTAAACACTATGTAGGTAATCAAACGAAATCTAATGTTATTCCTAAAGATTTCACTGTTCTAAGGTCAGGTTTTTATTAGAAAATATGTTTATTTTGAGTTTTACTGGGAGAAGCTGTCATTAACACATCTGCAAAAGTGTATTTATAGTCACATATAAAAACCCGGATAACAAAACAATGCCCACCTGACTCCATTCTCACATTATCACCCAATTAATTTGAACATATCGGTTTTAAATGAGGGATTTAGGAGCAAAGTTCTCCAAAATGCCTGAAGACAGACATCTAAATAGATCTTGCTGCCTCGCCCAGACGCTATCGACCACACCTCAACTCCTGACACGCGTTCAGCCTCCGGTGTCATGACACAGAAGCTCCCAGAACAAAGCTCCAAGGAATCACCTCTCTCTGCACTTTTGCCCAGAGGATACTTGTGATGTCAGTCTCTCCACAGCTTTGTGGACGTAAACAAAGGAAATAGAAAGCATAAGTCAGCAGGTGCTAGCCAGCTGCTGTGGTGTCTAGATCTCATAAAGCATAGCAGAAATTGCATTAGCTGGAGTTCTTTATGATTTGCTTAAATTGCTGTATCTGGAATGTGAATTTGCATCATGCTCCAATGGAAAAAAAGTTTGATTTCCCCTCACCAGTTACCCGAGGCTTAACATTCATGTTTTAATGTACCAAATTCAAATTGCTCTGCATCAGAAACAAGTCTATTCCTCCATCAGACTGCAGACATCAGGTGTTGCAGTGCGGAGGGAATAATGCGAAGAGTGGAAAAACTACTTTTTTTTCCTTTTACCCCCCACTAGATTAAAGATGAGGAAGCAAAAACGGTAAAGGCGTGGGAGTTTGTTGGACAGTTGCTGTTTCTTTGGAGGCAGACCAAAGACCTCTGTCTCTGTTTATTCAGATGACATCATCTTTCTATTATCCCATATATCAGATTCTCTGCTGTCCTCAGCGCTGGTCTTCAATTTTTTTTCTTTTTTTTTTACTGACCCAACACTGAGTCAGTGATTGGCTTGAAATTTCATGCTCCAGCGAGCGAGACAAGGCCATTCAGTAGACTCTTAAACTGTTATTGTGTTACAGGTCATCTCTCAGTTCAAAAACGTTCTTATCTAATTTCCTTAGCAGCACTATCCGCGCCTGCCTTGTGATGCACCAGGAAAAAAAAAAAAAAGGAAGCTCCAGATTCCTGTTCTCTCTCAGTTTTGCTTCATCTACTCATAAATACCAAAAGCTTTGAATTGCATCGCATTAGTAGTCATGTCTAGCAAAGCAGTCTGGAGCAAGCGGTGCATTAAAGAATGAGAGAAAGGTTTCTGTTTAACTTCTTAACTAAGCACGGAAAAAAGCTGAACTTGACTTTATTCCCAAACACTCCCACCTTCCAAAAGCGATGAATGTAAAACTCATTATATTCAGCAGGAATGAAAATGAACTACACTGCAGAAATACCAAGGTGACAGACATTATGTTTCTGCATACTGCAACATGCCCAGCTCTCCTTAAAATTACATAATGGAAAGGAAAAGTGTTAATTAACGCATGTGGCACCTTCTGTTAATTTAAACAATCTGTCCCTTAAATAAGCTGTTGGGCAGAAAGTGTTGCCAGTACGTTCATGTCTTGTATTATCACCTACATTATGGCCCACAGTATGAGACCAGTGATGTGTCCTGGGCACCTGGCCATCACTGATCCCACTCCTTAGACCTCTGTTTGTTTTGGGAGCTTTGGCTACCTCTGACCAGTGGTTAAACCCCGAGCTGTGTATTTTGAATGTCAGAAGCACTTTGTGGGACCTATGAAATGAATTTGATTCAGGGCTTACGCTGGAACCGGCAAAGGTTCTGCTCAATGTCACAGCATTGCACAAACACCTGTTGATTTCAGAATCGCAACACCATGCGCTAACCGGCCTCTGACCGTGAACGGGCGCAAATCCAACTGCTCCACTTAGGCTTTCTCTGGAGAATCTGCAGCTCACTGGGCTTCTGCTTCTGATTTCTGGAACAATCAATGGGCCATAGTTTATACAGGAAATACCAATATGGATGAACGAGGGAATTAGATCATAACACGGAGCTACTTAAAGGAAATAGTGGGGAAATAGAAGTGAGTGACAGTGGAAGAAAAATATTGGGAATCTCGCGGCCAGAAAATGGAAATGAGGTATTGGAGTTGGCAATAAATAGTGGATTTAACAGCCTGAGAATTTTCCTCGCTTAGGAATGTGTCAGACTAAGGCTGGGGTTCCCATGGATTTGGTGTGAGGTATGCATGAGGAATTGTGCTCATTCCAATTAGACTGTTTACTTTGCTCCTCTGCGCGACGCCACGGAGCGTCTGCGCGTAAAAGCTGCACAGACAAGAATGGACTTCACACCGGCTGGAAAAAAAAATAATTTGTCTTTCACATTTTGTGTTTTGTTTTATTTATTTTCCTCGCCTAATAACTTGGCCATAAGTCACGGCAAAGATAAAGGTGTTTGCGCATAAATTCTTTTGCGTAAGTAATTAAAAGGATTTGGGAAAATATATGATCATCTACTTAAAATATAAAACATAATTATTCACCTGCACCCAGAACAGGAAAAGCTTCTAGTTTATTGGGTAAGCGTGGGAGCTTATAAAAGAAAAATGTGAACATTCATGACCAAAACAGTACACTCACTGTTTTCTGGTGGACCATTGATCATGTTGAACTTGTAAATCTCTTTGGCGTAGTACTCTGTCTCCGTGTTATCCTGTCCGCAACTCTGCTGCCGGTCTCTCCCCAGCTCCTCAATGAGCTCCTTGGTGCTGTTATAAAGTGCCAGAACCTGAAACGGTACTTGACTTGGACCTGTTGTTTGAGGCGGACTGGTCATTCGGAGTTTACTGAGAATCTGTCCCCGGACCGCCTCCACTCTCTTTTTCTTTATGTGTTTGATGTCCACAGTGGTGCAAGTGGAAAGCGAGAAAGTCATTGTCACACAATTTGAGAGGAGGAAAAACAGAAGTGCTTTGCCCAGATTCATATTTCACTCTGCGTTCACTCACAGCCGAGGCTTGTCAAGTAACAGAAGAAGAAGAAAAAAATCCCTTTTATCTTTTCATTCAGGTCGCAAGTGAGTTCTGTTCCTGGAGGAATCCCATTTTCTCAAGTGCTATGTCATCTTTGCAAAATGCGCATTTGCGTGGGCGCGAATCCGTGCAATTTTGCAAAAAGGTCTCGACTCTTCCGCAAAACTCTTAATTGCACTCTTCATTCCCCCTTGTCTCATTCAGGCATCGCTCCCCTTTTTTCTTAAGTTTACAGGGGGCCGATCTCTGCACCGTTGTTCAGTTGCTCCATTGCATTAGGGTCTTTCCATCCACTTGTGCTTATATGTGGAGTGCGCCTTTGTGATCTCCCTACAGTCCAACCTCAAACACACTAAAGACGCTCTCCACGCTCGCTCATACTTTATAACGACGACCGGTGACGTTTCTGAGGGAGGGGCCGCAAGTTATTGACCGTGCTCGGTCCCATTCTGTAGTAAGATAAATATGACTATGAAATTTCATGCTGCCAAACAGTTTTTGAATCATGCGCACGTAATATTGGGCAATGCGATTTCGCAAGAGAGAAGGAAAGTCCACGGATTGCATTAGTTTGTCAACAGCTGTCATTTATATTTTATGGATATGACTGAAATGAAGAAATGTTTTGTTGTTTGCTCCACATCCATTCCCATCAGTTAAGGAACCTAAACCGGACAGCGGGTCATTGATTTAAGCCTTATTAGTAGGTTTCTGTTTTGAATATTTTTAATAGCTAACAAAATAACGTGCTAGAAGTAAAACAACTACAGATAGAGGGTCAAAGTTAACATGTAGAATTTTTGAAGGCGCACAAGGGAGCAGCAGAGCCAGCTGATGCGGTCCGCTGCCTGCTGCTACTGCTCAGCGCCTCCCCAATATCGTAATAAAAGGAGACGGCGACATCTCGCGGGCCACAGGGGGAACTGAAGGTCCAATTTTATTTATCTATTTATTATTTATTTTAACCTGATTTCTCAAACACAAGCGCAACCTCAATAATTAGAGCATATGCACGTGCTCTCCGCACTCATTAAAAAACAAAACAAAAAACTCAGGAGACATCGATGTCTACGGGAAAGAAAATCTATTCATAAAACACAAACCAAACAAAACAAAAACATCAACTCATTTTTACTCACATACAAACGAGCAGCAGAGGCATTATACTAGATTTACCATTAATATTTTATTAGTACTCGCAGCTATTTATTTGTTTATTTACTTAAACGATTGGACGCGCTTTGAAAGGCACTTTTCTCCCGATTTGTGTTACCATGGAGAGCGTTGCTGTGTGACGCTTGCTGGTATCCAGGAGGAAGTTGAACTAGCTGCCACAGGAGGAGAGAAATGGACGACAGTCTTCAACTAGGAGAGGCTGGAGCGGTAAGAAATGTAAGTGACTTGTTTATATCGTAAACAATGCACCTAAGGGGGAAATTGGGGGAAGACGTAGCACTAATTTTGATCTCTTTCAGATGAGTTGAAGATAATCTATAACGGTGAAGCGATGCTAGTTAGCTACTTAAGCTTTCTTTTACGCTCGTGCGAGCTTCAGTATTACCCAGTCAGTAAATGATAAACCAGTTTAACCTACCAGTTATCTACTCAGACGCATCATCACTCGCTGTTTTGAGCCCTGGCAGCGGGGAGGTTTATCTGAGCATTCAGCTGACTTTAACTACGCGGTTAGCCACATGTGATGCTAGCCCAATTCCCCCCCACAGGCACAGCTCAGTGTTTTGGTAGCTCCGTGTAACCTCTGACCTGGCTGAATGTCTGGCACTACTCTTTTAGAAAACGTACAGGAAATATGCATACTGTGTTCCCACTGCATTTCACTGCTAACAGTTTTCTCCATAAAAGGCAAGGACGCCTGCTGTCCCGAGAATGTTTCGGGGCTACATTAATCTCTGTTGGTTTTTCCAGCGACGTGGATGGCCACACCGTTGCCAGATGAATAGAGGGAAACACGAATAATGCTGTTATCTTATGTAAAAAGAATATAATTGCACACAGCGTGACTTCATACAGATAAAAGTAGAGTGACTAAGCCTAAGCACACTTTGCAAAACTTTATGCAAGTGGAATTAGCCTAGGTGTCTTTAAACTAAGGTAGCTATTCATAAGTTTTTACTGATAGTAAACCCCATTATTTGTTAGTCATATTCTTTGTCAGTCCTCTTACTGATTTCTCCAAAAAGTAATGGGTCATACCATGGAAAGTTAGGGAGGGCCTCCCACTTGAACCCCTTGGAATCTTTTTTTTTTTTTTTGTGGGTATAATAACTTTAGTATATTTAATGAAGCCATACAAAATTTTGTCTTTATACCAGGAACATTTTCCATCTTAGAGGACCTTGAAGTTGAAATTTGGCGCTTTTTAATTTTTTGAGCCACCATACCCTCCTGCATATAATGAAGCTAGCCACATACAATTTTCTGGGTTAAAAAGCACATATACGTGCTGTTAAAAACTGCAGCCAAATCGCTTACAGTATACCCACTCCAAGTTTCACAGTCTAAAACCATGCAAATCACACCTTTGCCATATCCATTTATAGAGCTCATTCAGTATGACCATGGTTTTAATTCCTTGAGTAAATCAAATGGGCATGAAAGGAATTGATAAGTTTGGATGCAAAAGTTTCCAGGTTGGATGCAGTTTGGAACCACTTCTAAACCGGAACTGATTCTCAATTCCCATCCCAATTTCAGGCAACATTTAATGTCACAGTTAAAGGACACTAAAACCACAAATTATATTGTAAACAACCATTGCATTGCAGCCATTGCAAGTGCCAGTGTCTGTCTCATTCAGTAGTTTTACATGTTAAAATTACACACCTTTCCCAGGTTGCCAAGTCTGGACGAAGAGCTCGTCCTGCAACACACCAGTCATCATTTGAAGATTCTCGTCACATAAGGAAGTCCTCCACCTCTGCTTCAGCAGGAGAGGTATGCGATCGTGTGATAACAAACCTATACATGTTTTAACATCCCTTTACAAGGTCATAAATATGCATTTTGGTCTTTTCTCATACATGAATTACAGGATGATGATGAGGTAGGTAGCGTGAATTAAGCGATGACTTTGCATGGCTTCTGCTCCGAAAGCTCCGCATATCAACTTTATGCCATTTCCTGTTATCTTACATTTCTTTTATCATGAGCTGTTTACATCAGTTCAGTTGATTAGATTTGATAGCACTCAAATTACAGCTCACCCTGAAGAGCCAGCTTCATACGCATGGTATAAAGTTTGATTGGAGTGCATAATGCAGGTGTTTGATGTTTGAGTTGCTGTTTTTCTACTTTAAGCAGGTTTTAAAGTGCTCCAAAACACCCCGAATAGCAGCTCTTTATTCTTTGCCCTTTGTATGTTGGATCTTATGTGTTGCGTTAAGGGTTTGAAGTGTTACGTCATACAAACTCTAAATCCTTTTAACCTTGTGAGTCAAAAACCACTGTAAATGTCTTCAGTTGGCTTATATAGTGTCCACCACCAACTGATAAATTCTCTCTACACGTGCCCGATTTTACATGAGTCACTTCAAGTCATCACAGAGACTTCATTATAAAGTTTGTTTCTCAGTGCCCTTGAATCATGTTGCATGTAATCATAAGAAGTCAAATCACAAGTGACAGTCAAAATACAACAAATAACTTTACTTTACTATCGTTGGCATTTATAGAATCAGTCACATCCTCCTGGACTGGCAAACTGTAAACCAGCCAGCATTCCCAGAGCAAGTATTCCAGCAATGCTCTTGCTTTAGGCTAATCTTCCCAAATTAGGCCAACTTTCCTAATGTATGAACCAGTATTCTCGCGCCCTCTCTGACCTGCTGTGCACATGCAATACATTTTTCCAGGGTGTCGTGCGACTGGGTGGCGTTTTTGCAGTCTTCGTTTATCAAACCCCTTCTCTTCTGCCTAAAATACCCAACTGATTGGTCACATTCCTGACATCCTTTTAAACAAAGACTCATTGCTTTTATGGGCTCATAGAGTTCGGTCACTACAAGTTCCTCGCCCTAGAGACCATCATAGAATCCCAAATTAGAAACCTTAAGGGCTAAGCTAATTGCCATAATAGCCATAACTATTTTACTACAGCTGTGAGCATCATATTTGGTCATGAGGAATTGGATGCACGCAGTTTTTTTGTTTTGTTTCTCAGGACTATTTTGGTCCGTCCCATTTTTGTTGAGTGAAATAACTGTCACAGGATACATTTATTGCGCATGGATGCACTTGACCTTATTATCTCATCCCTTATGAAAATTGTCCATTGTAGAAACGCCAAATATGAAACATCAAAGAGATTTCACGTCATTTGAAAAAATGTTTAAATGCCGCTCTAAAAAAGCCTCAATAATTGTAATCCTTTTTTCTGTTCCTATTAAAGAGACAGTTACTAATTGCACAAAGTTGAGGGAGCTCGTTCAGCCTCGGCTCTCTCGATTAATGGTAATATACAGCGGAGCAGAGTGGGCTCCCCCTCCCTCTGCCCTGCTTAATGGTGACATTCAGATTTATAAATGGCTTCAGTAAAGGAACCAGCCATGAAAGATTATTTCCTCTTTCATCATAAATGAAAGAAATTCTTCACGAACACTTTGTCCTCTGCAGACCCAATTTAGTAATGAGAAATGTTGTCCCTTTTTTTCCCAATTCATTTGTCTAGTGCCCACCCTTGTGCACGCTGAGGAATTTATTCATTCAAAAGCTGGCCTCAGGGTCCCGGTCTCAGGATCAAGATGCATACTCCGCTGACTATTTTCAGAATCAAAGAAGTAGAGAGAGAGGGGGGCCATTTTTTCCCCCTTCTGACTCTATTTTAGGGGCAGACTTAATTCCCACACTCTGCACCATATGTTCTAATGCTTCAGATGGCCAGTACTGAAAACTATAATAAAACTATTTAGTGTATATACAGTAGATGATCCTCAACATATCAGGCATGTTGCTTACTCCACAGGTGGTTTTGTGAGGAGAGCAACCTTTGACAGTGGTTTACATGATCGGGGTACCTCAGCAGGACAATTACACTTTTTTTTTTGGTCAGTCTTTGTATTAATGCTTAGCTTTAGGAGTTGCTTTTTCTTTGGGAGTCTTTATTTTCTCTTGTAGACAAGAGAGCCCTCTACTGGCAAATTTACATTTAAAAAAAAAGTCATAAAAACCTGTCTCTCCTGGGTGATTTGTTTTACTGTTATACGGGACAACATAATGCTTATTTATCAAATGTGTATTTGTGTTACACACAAGGCCACTGATTCTGATCAAATGTAACACTACACCTTATGAAAACATGCTGCTTTTGTGTGAGCTAGTATTTATTTCATATTTATTTATCGTGACTTTGGGTGAGGAGACATTCAGCGAAGCTTGTTATTGAAGTTCGTCTTTCTTCCAGGGCCCGCCTCCTAAACCGGCCCGGCGGCAGGGCGGCTGGGCAGAGGACAGCTCTGGATCTGGTTCTGCCAAGTATGTATCTTCACGTTCACCCCCTCCATCTCTTGTGGCTGCACTGAAACTAAGCTGGGACTGCA
This sequence comes from Archocentrus centrarchus, assembly GCF_007364275.1. Taxonomy (NCBI): domain Eukaryota; kingdom Metazoa; phylum Chordata; class Actinopteri; order Cichliformes; family Cichlidae; genus Archocentrus; species Archocentrus centrarchus. The sequence continues at coordinate 10,504,770 of NC_044367.1, read as the reverse complement.
AGTCGTGGTCTTGTGTTATGTGTTATTAATGAACTCTCATGCTGTTGAATGAGCTTATTTATCAGTGCATATTTGGCACTCAGGCTGTGAATCAACAAGGTTAGAGGGAGCCTGTCTGAGCAGGCAACTCTCCATTCGTCTTCATCTGTGAGCAAGGCGGTAATTGACATGGTTAATGCATCAGCCACAGGAGGGCACTGTTAGTCAGCTAGCCACTTCATCATAGGGGTTCAAGCCACTTAATCACCCCTTACCACTGCAGTCTGCTCTTTACACAGGGATCACAACATGGAGAATTCAGGAAATATGTCGAACAGATGGAAGGTGTTTGCCAAAAGGCTTCGTCTCACACTAACATACCTAAATCTTAATAGTCTCCTGCACTGGTTAAATATGAGATGTTTTAATATACTGTAGAACTGTTTTGTTCTTCCAGCTGCTACTGTGCTTCTTTTGTTCAGTCTCAGTGGAGATGGGAGCATAGCAGATGCATTGAAGTGAACAGGCGGAGTCAATTGTATTTATTTGCGTAGTTTGCTGCACCGTTAGCGCAAGCAGGGAGAACAGCAAACTCGATAGATCTTTCCTTTCTCACAGAAGGTCAGCGTGTCGCTTCTCCGCTTTTGCGTAACCCCGCTTGATTCCCAGTCTCAAAGTGATTGAAATACAGGAGGTGTAAAAGGGGTTTGCACGAGCATTGATCCTCTCTGAAACAAAGTAAGTAATGGTCCCCCCTGGAACCAGCAAGGACTTTTCCCTTCAATGTCACCCCTCATGCTCAATCACCACCGCCCTCCTCCCACTAATCCCAGCGCAGAAATCCCAGGATTTGTCGATCTATCACTTCTAATTGACACTAAATGATCTGTCAGTTTATTGATGAACCTTTGAAACCAGGTTGTCACAATATATTTTATCCCTAACAACTTTTTCCAGACAGTTTTACCATGTCTATCGCTTTGCCTTACATGAGTCTTAATCAAGGGGCCTGTAATGTGTCTTAAGTGTCGCCACCCCCGCCCCGCAGACAGGACACCATCCAAGGGCAGGCAGGTAGGCTCCCTCAGCTCCTCTCTGCCTTGCCTGATTGGACTCTGTTATCTTCAGATTGGCTAGTTTGGCCTCAAATAGTGTGCAGAAGACGGACAATCCCGAGCAGAGAATTGGCAAGTTGACGTGTTTGATATAATTTTCGTATTGACAAAAATAAATGATTGTTAACATGACATGAAATAATTTAAGATCTAACACTTGAAATGGGTTTTTACGGAAGATTTATTTTCTTGTGCTCATAAGTTTTCCTGAACTACCTGAACTTATAGTGAAGTCAGTTTTAATTACATTGTTAAAGATGCTCATCATATTTGCAAGTTTTGTACATCATCCAGTGAACTTAGACCCACAACTTCATTCAGGAAAAATACCTTAAATACCAACATGCCCCAAAAAATTAATAAAAAATAACCTGAGGCAGAGCAACAGGAGATGAAACCCCCAAATGGTGAAATGAGGTGGTACCTCTGACAGATGGGCTTTAATAAATGTTCATACTTGTTGCCAGTGTCATCATTATCCCAACATTGGGACTCAGTTATTTTAATAAGCACCTCTTAATATTTGTGTTCTAGATTTAAAAAAAAAAAAAAAAATTTATTTATTTATTTATGGATTTTAATATGAACATTTAGATCTGCACATACTGGCTTCTTGTGCTCTTGAGTTCTGGATGCTTAAAGAATTAAAACAAAATGAAGTAAAAGGCTGAATGAATTACCTTTCAATCCACTAGGGGTCACTACTCAACCAGGAGAACCAACAAATGTTCTATGAAGGAAGATTAAAAATGATACTGAAATACATTTTTGGGTATGCTTTAAAAAAATACACATAATTTCCAGTGTTCTGTTTTATTTCTGATTAGATGCTTTGCACAGTAATAATCGGACATTTTTTTTTGTCACTCAGCTATATCAGGTGTGAAATCGCCATTGCTCTCAAAACACACAGGTGTAAAAATTCCGTGTTGAGGTAGAAACATGTCAAACACAGCATTTGATTGTCTGCTATGTTCTGTTCAAACTGAGCAGAATGAATGGGGAGAAGTCTGTAAACAGCTGCATAATTCAGCGGGCCGCGGGGCTGAGAAAACCGGGAGAAGAACATAAAACACAACTACTGTCAACTCCACTAAGAGATAAAAAAAAAGATAGGCCTATCAGGAGCTTACTGTTGTTAGGAAGGAAATGCAGTCTAATATGTGTGTGTTATTTAATTTGTCTGAACGTTCTTCTTTCTGGTGATGTACAGATCTTCAAGAAGACCTGCAGCTGAGGACCTGGAAGAGTAAGTCGGATCTGTGTGTCGCTGCACTCCTTCAGCTGTCAGATGAATTAAATGACTGTTAACGTTTTTGTATAAACATAGGCCAGTTTCAGTTTTTGTTCTCTTTGCAGTAAAGTGGAAATGGCACTCTACTTTTCCAGTTGTCCTTGCTCGTAACTAATCCCTGCCTTCCAAGAACAATCACTTAACGTGATTAAAATCCAGCGTGACTGAGTTGCCGTCGCTTTTACTGCTGTTTTCCTGTTATTCTAGTTTTTTTTCCTCACCCTCCCTCATACCATTGTGTGACCAGAATAGACATCCACATGAGGAGAAGCAGGTAGAGGACGTAGTGCTGTATGTTTGACTCATCACCGCAGCTGGAGTTTGGTGCCCGAATGGCTGTAGTGAGACAGAGGCTTTGTGTGAAACTGATGATGTTACTCTGCTGAAAAATCCCTTAGGTTGTGCTTCTGTCACAATTGTCTTGTCTTAGTAATACTTATTCAGACTGTGCCTCCAGCTGGGTTTTTTTATTCTTAGAGGTGATCTTGTCTAGGACTGGCAGGCTGTGTTAACCCAGAGAGCACAACTGTGTCTCATAGCACCTTTGTCAGAGGCTGTTATTCTAAAGTCTGAGTCAGACTAGAAAACTGAACAAGTGCCCTACCTATTATAAGAAAGAACAAAAACAGGCCCATCATCAAAGCACAGTCCAGGAGCCAACTCACTCACTCACTCCCTATGATGACTGTTAGGCTAGGTTTTGAAAGCATTAAATAATTCATGCTCTTACACTTCCTGTTTCTACAGCCGCCGCCTGCGACCACAAACTCCCGAGGGATCAGATGATGAAGGAGGTAAGAGCACCCTTGCAATCCCCACTCTCTGTGTCTCCTCACGGGCAAAGAGGAGCCCTCCAGTGCCTCCCCGGCACATTTATCCTCTGAAAGTAGAGCAGATAAGCAGGCGGTCAGATCATCACTTTTCACTGATGCTCAGACCATATTTCTTCTTGAACATAGCGTGGATTTGTGTGTTAGAATGCTGACTTTGACCACTAAATGCAGTCCTTTTGATCTACATGATGAGTGAATATGTTCATTTGATGGAGAGTACTGTGGCCGGATTGAGGTTGTCCGACCACCACCCTGAGCACAAACGCACACACATACACACAAAGTGTCAGACTGGCGCTGTTGAATACAGATCCAGTGGTAACACTGCTGCATTGACTAAGTGACCTGAGGGCTCAATAGTGCGCAGCACAAACAATGTTTGGGCTGAGGGAGGAATTTTCAGCAAGGTGCTGCTGAAGATAAATGTTGTGTTTTGCAGTGCAAAGCTGTAGTGGAAACTGGGTTAAATAGGCGGAGTTAAGATTAGTTAGCATGCTCTGCTAATTTCCCATGTGGAGTAAAAACCTTTTTTTTGTTAAAGCCACAATATTGTAACTTTATTAGGAAATAAAATGTGAATTTTGCAACTTTGCAGTAATACTACTGCTACTAAGAAGAAGAAGCTGAAATTTAGTGCACACAACAATAAATGAGGGAGCTATGTGCGATGACTTTTTGTATTAGTTTGCATTTAATTCCAAATGGCTGTTTATTAACCTGCTGAGTCTAAAGAGTAGAGGTTTTGCCACTTTGATATAAAGAGATTCAAAACTATATTATTGAATATTAACTGACGTTAATCCCACACAGCTGTATTTTATTTGCTTCTTGAAAATTTGAACATTATTTAAAAAATATAAATGTATTTTAAAACATAAATGATGCTACAAGGGAATGATAAATAATGAATTTCAAGCACGGAATGCAGGATTTAAGGTACAGATTTTTTATTTTATTTATTAATATATGTCTATATTACATTGATACACACACAATCGCAGCACACTGGCTAAAATGGCCAGTTGATTGAAGGGTCCAGAGGTTTGGTTCTCTTGCAGTTAATGCTGCTGGAAAGATTATTACTCTGTGAAGGGAGACCTCTTAATACAGAGCTGGAGGCAGAGGTATTGGAAATTACAGTGCTGAGGGTTAGTGAGATAGCCCCTCTGATCTTGATTATGTCCCCTACCCTTATCCCTTATGTCCACTGGCTACAAGCACAGAGAGAGGGAGGGAAGGTTAGCCTAGTCCCCTGCTCCTTTCTCCCTATCAGCTGCCCCCACAGCCTCCTGCTGGTCACTTAAAATAGCACCAGTGTCGCAAACACACTCATCTGTTTCACGTCTCACTGTCTCCCACTTAAACTGTGATGTGTTGACTGTTGTCCCATAAGCCTTTCAAATGGATTCTCTGCCCAGGTAATCATTTTTGCTGGACCCCTGCGTAGATTATAGGGGTCCAAAGTGGTGTGAAGAGACGGCCTGTTCCCCAAAGTCACTGCCTGGCATGTGCCTGCCGGGAGTCTGTCTACATTCACAGCAAATTATCCCCTTTTGATATTTACATGCTTCAGCGAGGAAGCCGGACGCGGCCGTGTAATACGAATACGCGCGGCCTCTCGCTGCCAGACAAAAACCACCTTGATACATATCCAGCTGAGCGAAGGAAGGCAGTGTGGATAATGTGTGCCACGCTGAGGGGGGACTGCTCGTCCTGATGGAGTTGCCCTTTGCGTTGGACGAAAACACTGGCTTGTTTGCAGCTGCTTTTATGCCCCACTTGACCTCCAGTAATAGGTTGTATTTGAAGCTCATTTAAAAATGTTGTTCCTTTTTTCACTTAATAATAGACTTTGCACATAGACAGCATATGCTCCTGCGCTTCACGTTGAACTCTCATGGAGTGTGTTATTAGTGCGTTATTGCTGAAATGAAAAAGAGACCGTGCGGACAGATAGACAACCGGGGAAAGTGTTTGCAGAGCTGGACGGCAAAGCTTTTTGATGTCATTGCACTAAGACCATTAAATTTGATTGGGGGTCCAGGGGGGACGGATTCTGCTGAACGCTGTGCTTTGTAAATGAGAGGACAAAGTGTCACCGGGGCCTCATGAATATGAAATACCTGCGCCCGCATTTATTTGGATATCAGAAACACAGATGAATCTTGTCAGCGGCTAAACGAGCATGGCATTTTTAATTTGGTTTAATTAAAAAAAGAGAAAGAAATAAGTTATCAGCAGAGTGCGAAGCTTCGGGCTATAACAAAACTTGAGGAGCAATGTTTTGACCGGGCTATTTTTAGGATTTATCCGTCTCAGAAATGTGTTCCGAACCAAAATATTTTTCTCTTTCTTCCATCAAAATTGATGCTTGTTCGACTTGGGCTTTTTCAGCGGTTATTTTGAAGGAATGGTGACACAGATGCCAAGATATTTCCTCACATCAGATGCAGACTTCCATCTCCTCACCTCTATTTAGCTCCTCTATTGACTTTCCCCTCAGGGTGCAGTACTGTGGTTAGAGATTACTGACAACCCTCTTCATGCAGTCCAGCTCGCTCTTTTTCTCTCAGTATCTGTCAGTTCTTCTCTCTCTTGCTTCCACTCCCCGTATTTCTTTCTCTGTCACTGTCAACACTTTACTCTAGAGCTAATAAGGATGTGCACTTTGCTGCCACACCAGAAAATATTTTTCAAGAAAGACACATCACACCCAAAGCTGGGACACCTGCGAAGCCTGTGCTGTACCTTTTTTTTTTTTTTTTTTTTTGGCAACTGTCTAAACTGCACAAATAAGATCTATATTGTTTATCTGTACAGCAACCTGTCAGCAAGCAGCAAGTTATTCACTATAAAATAGCTGCAGAACTTTGAACAAATTTCTGTCTCTTAACTGTTTATCTTATTTCCAACTATCCATCTACTCTACATCCCTTATTATCTCTGTTTTATTTCCCTGCCTTGATATGTCCATCTTAAAAATGCCATGAAAGTTTGCCCTCTCCTTCTTGGGAGTGAAGCCATCCTCTGTCCTGTTGCGTTTTGCCAATTAAAGTGGGTTCCCACTGTTTGAGCAGCGGGCTGGCGGCTCCTGGCACCGCAGCCCCTGCCAGGCCGCACTGTGACTTCCGACCCCACACAGATGGGCCCGCAAGCAAATACTCTTGCACATGGCTGGATGCCGCCCCAGTCGGAGTGGCAGAGTGGACATGGAGGTCGGCCTACCGGCCACCGCAGGTCCTGGGGGTGGGCGGCACTGACAGGGCCCAAATGCTAAGGTAGCAGGGGGTGCTTTCTGGGGAGCCCCTGGCCAGCACCCCTCTCACAGCAGGATGAGCTGCCGCCTTGCCTTCTGAATATTCATGGCCGCATGGCTGTTGTGACAGGGCAGCTCTTATGAGGATGTAGCACACAAGAGGGAGGGGAGGAAGTGCCACATAGATGTGGTCACACGTGCACGTAAACTTCTAGCAGCCATACACGGGGGGATTTACAGTATTTCAAACAATCTTTTTGTATCGGCAAGAATACTGAATAGTCATTTGATATTTGATGTTCTTACATGTGCCATTTCTCCAAATGTTATCAGATGGTCTCTGTTTTTGCTTTTCTTATTTTTTTTAGATATCCCAACAATTCCAGATCTGGACGAAGTGCAAGAGGAAGATCTCACCATGCAAATCGCCGCTCCACCAAGGTAGTTAATTCCTTAAACTCTAATCACTTTCAAGCCACTTAATCTCTTTGGATTCACACATGCACAGTGTGTCTCACAAACCCTCCAACTGTATGATCTTTAACCTTCTGTCCATGCACAACAATGGATCAGTAGCCTACTGCTGATCCACTAACTGTCCTCTGTTGATGCCGTTGCAGAGTGCCTTGGTATATCGGGCCGAAATGGAGAAATAACAGTTGGGTGTGATTTATGCAACTCTCTTACCAGGGTCCTTACTAACCAGGCCCTTTGATTTACAGGGCAGTGAGAGACACGTCGACATGTGTCGAATATGTTGCAAGGCTATGACAGCGGTGGAGGTTATTAGGCTGGGGCTTGCTCTCTGTGCGAGATAATATCCACATTGAACTCATTGCGAGGGCAATGTAGCGTGTAATGTGCAGTAAGTAGGACTGGCATGCACTGCTAGGCCCCGGCCACTTTGAGAGCCCCCCCACTTAATTCCAACCCACAGATAAGCAGCTGGGTTTCAATTTGAAGTGTTTAACACTTGGCAACCATCTCCTGCTCTCTCTGGCCTTTGCTTGAAGTCTTACAGCTTAAGTGTGCAGAAACTTCAAGCTCATCTAAGGCCACTTCTCAGTCTTCTGAGAAGTCCCGTATTCTGAAAGCAGGATTTTCTCTGTGACATGCTGTTTTGATTGAAATACAAGTTTGTTTACAGTTTAAGTGTATCAGAAGCCTGACTTCCTGTCGCTCTGTTAGTGTTCAGGTGAACCGGGTAATAACCTACAGAGATCTGGACAACGATCTGAAGAATTATTCTGCATTCCAAACCTTAGTAAGTCAAGGGCACTTACTTTTATATATGTTCAGTGTTCTCGTGCATCCTCTCTTCAAGGTGGCAACTCTCATCACCTCTGTTTGTACAATTTTACTGCACTATTTCTTCAGGATGGAGAGATCGACTTGAAGCTACTCACCAAGGTTTTAGCACCCGAGCAGGAGGTGAGGGAGGTGAGTGAATTTTTAGTAAATATAGCTTGTGAGCTCCCAACGAAGGCCTGTCCAGCTGTTTCTAGAGCACCAGGGGAGGTTGCTGCTCTGTCTCTCAGGTAATCAAGATTTATGATGTGTACATTAACAGCCTCTGCTCTCCTTCCCCCGTTTCTCCTCTCTATTCCCCGTACTCACTTTCTTGGTATGTCTCACTCTGGCTCTCTAATTCTTCTTTTCTTCTGTCTCTCCTTTGCTCTGCAGGATGATGTGAGCTGGGAATGGGATCATCTGTTTACAGAGGTGTCCTCAGAGCTGCTGATGGAATGGGATCAAGGAGAGAGTGAGGAGCTGGCTGCATAACCTGTGACGTGAGGAGGACGTTTGAACGGAGAAGTTGCTCTGGTGGGAGTGATGGGTGAATGTCAGCTACACAGAAGGCCCGCCAACTTAAGTTATGTTAAACTTAATTACTGTTATATTGTATAATATGTATGTACAGCATTTGTTACATTTTATAAATAAAGTTGTGCAGGGAACAGCGCAGTGTTGCCTTACCTTTTTGCTTTTTTTTTTCAAGTTCACTCGCTCACTTTTTTTGTTTGTTAGTTTTAACTTGAACAGCCAAAAGGCAAAGTGAAAATAGCAGATACAGATAAAAATGCCCTCTCTCTACAACCAGCATTATCAACACCTTCATACAAGTCCAAGGTTGATAATCAGCTAAGCTGAAATCCACTTGATTGTGTTCAAATTAACATTCCTCATTAAAGCCTACAACCTTATTGTTATTGACCGTGCCATCGACTTTATCTTCCAGCTCTTCGATAGGAGCAACCCCTTCTTCACTATTATCTCAAATGTATTGAACAGAGTTCCTATTGACACCTGGGGGATTAGCATACATTATACTTTTTTACTGGATAAAGAGGAATAGATATAAGACAGGAACGAGACAGCTGCCGGTGCCTCTATATTCTTAAAAGAATATAGAGCCGGATTTTAAAATGACATTCGGTTCTAATGCGATCATATTTGGGCTAATGTGTGACTTCAACATGTGGTAATCATGTGTATCAGCATTCAGTTTTGTCTTTGGTTCATGCGTGCGAATATAAATGTAGACCTCCAAAGTCGGGCCAGGTCTATCAGGGAAACGGCTGTAACATTTACAGATTGTGATTAGGTTTATTTCTGAGGCAGAGAGCGGTCTCGTGACATTTGGAGATGCACAGCATTAAAGTCCTCAAGGACACAATCTACGCATCTAACAGCTCAATCACTGCCCATCACAAATAGATCCAGATTTTTTTTCATTTGGTGGGCCTTGAATCAACTTCATCAGGTGTAATACCTCAGGATGAAGCTATCAGGCAGGATATTTGTGCTCAGAATATTTGTGTGTGGCAGAATATTTAAGACTAGCGCTCAAATTCTGAGTGCTCTCCCTCTCTCTCTCTCTTTTTTTGTCCGTCATACAAATGCACACTTTTTGCCGCCTCCACAATTGGCTTATTTAGCCAGACTTAATGAATTCTGCCCATATGCCCCGAGCAGCTGCTATGTTGCCCCTTCCTCCCGCCCCTGCCGAGCTGCGAAGTGCCCATCCATGTAGAGACAACCTCTAGCTGTCTCTCTGGAGAAGGCTAAGCCTGCCACTCCTCTGCTGGCAGCCAGCCGGTGCTGTCTGAGGTGGGCTGTGGACGGGCCGAGGACTCAGATTAGGGCCCAGTGATCACGGGTTGTGGTCGTCCTCAAATGATTGGCCCAAGCGTCGGTGGATCAGAGAGGGGATTAGAGGGAGCGAGAGAGAGAGAGAGATCCAGAGACGCTGTTTGGCATGTGCTTGCATCCAGCTTCTCAAAGTGACCTCTCTCTCTACCGCCTCATCCTGCTGCTCTCCTACTTTATTCTCCCCCATGTCTCTCTGTGTATACTGTATATCCTGATGCTGCAGCGAGGCTAAGAATGACCTCTCACTGTCTGGGTGCAGTGAATTCAATCACATCAAAACAACCACAATGCGCACATCATTTCTAGTGAGGAAGACAATTGTGCTCTTTAACAGCTTTGCGGTAGCTTTCAGATGAACACGGTGTCGCTGGGAGGTGAGCTGAGTCTGAGGCCATGTTCATTATGTGTGTATCAGATCAGATGATTCAGGCCTCACATGGGTTTAGGGTGCAATTTGTTTTCCCGTGACATTTTTCTATTAAAATAATGGAGCCATTACTGCTGTATATAAAAAAAAATCCACATTGCTCCAATGTGTATGCCTCTGTAATTCGATATTTCACTGAAAACACCTTAGTAATGATTTTTGATTTGATGGGAAACACTTTGGAAGAAAGAGTTTCCAGAATTTATGGGGTAAAAGAAGAAGTTTTCTCATGTTAAACTTTATTTATAAAGCAGCTTCTTTTTCTTTTTTTTTTTGCTTGTGAAACCTTGAGGCAAGCACGGACCAGCTGAGCACAGTGAATTATTCTGGGGTTAAATAGGTTTTTTAATCTGTGACTTTATTGGGTCCCTCGGTGGAAAACGAAAATAAATGAGAGGAAATAAAATAGGTTTAACAATAATATTAAAGAAGAAGGGTCCATTTATGCAATGGTTTTTCCTTCCTCCCCTTGTCTTGATGTATTTTGATATTGGGCACTAATTGGAAGGGTAGGATAGAGATAATATCCTTCCAGACCTACCTAATATACTAAGGTGCTGACAGAAGTTTATACATCTTATCTGTTCTCAATATCTCCCTTCCATATGGTTCAAATGCAATATGCTGAGGTGTAATTAAAGAAAATGGGGAGATGTAGAGATAGCTTCAGCCTGATGCCGGGGCCCCTCAGACACAGAGTGAGGGGTGAGGACAGACACGCTAAAGCTCAAGCAATATTAGGTCCAGTTCATTCCACCAGGGGCCGCGTGCCTGTAACAGGTTCCCCGTCAGTGACCTGGCCAGCTCTGCATCAGTCAGGTGCCGCGAAAAGCCACAAAAGGATGATTATTAGTTTAAAAAAAAAAAAAAAAAAAAAAAAAAAAAAAAAGCAAGAACAAAAAGACATGCGCCCCCACTTTTAAGTCAGGACGAGATCATGTTTTACTCATTAATTTATAACAAAAAATATATGCAAGGTCAATTTGAATTCTGACGCCAGAAATAATACATGCAAATGCAACCATATTCAAATGGAAACTCGTGGCCTTTGAATCAAACCTCAAAAAGCAGCTCTCGGTATTGATTCGCAACAAAGACTCCATGATATTTCAAGTTTAAAGGAGAGATCCTCAACGCACAACTAAGGCAGTCAGATCAATATCATTTTTTTGATCAAAAGGGGATTTGCCTTTGAAATAGCTAGATTAAACAGATGTTTTATTTTTCATTAGTTATACTGCACCTTTAAAAGCCCGCAGGGGGGCTGGGGGGGTGTGGATGGAGGAGGAGGGGGGTTACTTCACAAAAGAGACAATGAAAGTGGTCTTTTTAAGACCTAAAGTTTGACCGGCTGAAAAGTACTTTCAGTTATTTTTTACTCTCTCTTCTTTAGTTAATATTCTATCGTTCGAAGTCCCCTTTTTTTGTTTACCCCAGGTGGGCTCGGACATGAAATGGCTGGGATGGTGGCAGCTTGGAATGCCCCTGGGTATCTTACTGCCGTCATGTTGTCAAAGGACCTGGGAGGGGGAGTGAGAAGGCCGGGATTTCTTTTTTTTTTTTTTTAAACCAAGTATAAACCATGAGCTTCTGTTCTCTTTGTAACAATGAGATTGGCTGAATTCATTATTATTATTTCCGCCTTTTCTCCTCATATGTTTTAGAACTGCTGAGGGTTGGAAGGCAGGACAAGGGTTTGAGCATGAAATACAGTCCGGCTCCACATTTGTCATGTATTTTATTATTTCCCTTCCTCACCTCTCAGACCTGTAGGCAAGGTCCTTCATTTTTCACATGACCGGTTTTCTTATCATTGTGGGCCCTCTCCACTGGCCTATGAGTGACTTAAAGGCAATAAAACACAAAACATTCTGTAAAACACAGATGCCTTACAGAGCCTTTCTGGGAAATTATGATAATAACTCAGTGGCGGTTGGAGTGGTCATTGTGTGTGTGTGGTGGTGGGGGGGGTCACCCAGGTTCTTTGAGCAGGGACAGGTCAAGGTGGCCTGTTGGGCCTTGCCCCCCCCCCATCATAAACTCTTTCCGTCATGCTGGATGCCGGCTGCAGCCAGGTACAAAGCAGAACCTCTTTGTCTTGCAGCTGCTGGTGATAAAGCAGTGGCTGATGGGAGAGTGGTTATGTTGGCCCCCTGGCAGTGGTGGGGTCAGCTGAAGAGTTGCTCATGACCAGCAGAGGAAAAACTCCTGAGTCAACAAAACTCTGCAGTCTGCCCTCTGAGGGTCAACTATCCTGTGAACCTGGTGCTTTGTAATTTAGTTCCTTTGGGAGAGAAGACAGAAGGCAACAGGATTTTAAGTCCGCTTATTGCTGAACTGTGTCTGGTTGTGATTTTTGGTGTCTGGATTTGTTGCAGGGTGGAGGGAGGGGCTGGATGTAATCCCACAACACCTTTTGAGTGTGTGAATGAGAAGGAGTGAGGACAGGAAGAGAGTGCGGGCTCCACCACTGAGGTGCTGACAGAGGGGATAGAGGGGCTGAGGCTGCACCTGTTCCGGCCCAGCACCCTCCCAGCAGGGCCTCGTCAGAGTCTCGGCCTTCTCCTGGCATCTGGGATGGGGGCCAGGGCCAGTCCCACCTCCAGCGTTTGCTCCACCTCTTCGTTGCTTGTGGAAGAGAGACGAGAAACGCTGGAGGCTCCATCTGCTGAGGGCTCGCTGCGGTCTCTGCGGCCCGCCTGGGGAAGGGGGTTGCTGAGCCTCCGCGACTCTGCCATGGGGGTCTCACAGTGGTAGACCACAACGCGGCACATCACACGTCACACGCCAGCTGGCCAGGCTTTCTCCCCTGTAAACAGAGACTAATGACCATTCAACACACACACACACATAGAATGCATATCCCTTGGTGGGATGGAGGCGGGTGAGACAATGTAGGCGAACAGGCTTGGTTTGGTTTCACTAAAGGAAAGCAGCATCTTCAGGTTGCTTTCCAAGACCTGCTCCTGCTGCTGAAGCTGTCTGAGCTTTAGCAGCAGAGTTCACAACACAGTGGGAGATTGCTAAAGCTTCTCTCAGATTCTGACACTAAGTCCACTACATCACATTCATGCAGTTTCCGGCTTACATCCAGCATCACAGACCTCCCTGTGCTCTGCAAGCCTCTGGGCTCTAACAGGTCCACCCGCTGAGTCAGTAAAGCTCTCCTGTTGGATTTCTGTCCTGAGGAACTGCGTGGAGCAAAGAATTCAGCCGAGGGATACTGGGATGGTTGTGTTCTTAGTGTCTTTATATTTCCTATCCAGCCTCACCAGAATCTCCTTGTCCATGTCTCCAAAGCTCAGTTTTCTCAAGAATTCCCCACATTCAATTCCATTATAATTATTTTTCCCAACCAGGTAGTTTCACATATGCGCCTCTGTCTAATTTGCCCCAGTGTCCTCAACACACACTTTTATAGGTACATATTTATTTATATTTCGATATATAATTATATCAGTTGCAGGGTAGGAATAATGTGACATTGAGTGTTATTCCCCAGTTAAGCAGGGAGAGGTAGGGAGGTCACGCAGCTACACTGAGCCACTGGCAACCCAGGCCCTGCTGGTCCATTGGAGTGACTTGGCTTCATCTGCAAACTCGCAGTAAATATCTGGCCATCATTTATTTTAATTCACTCCTTTCTTGCTCAGATGGAATGGATTCTTAACCTTGTAGGACAAGGACACCCGCATGCTGCCTGCCTTGCCTTAGCTGCTAAATTATTCTTCATTCTTCAGGGGGAATAAAAAAAAAAAGGGAGTCCGGCGTTGTTCAAACTGTTAGCTCCAATGAAAAGCGTGCCTGAAAACATTGTCACTGAACCCCTGGACAAGGAAAAGAAGGGGAGTGGGCAGTGAAAGACAGAGTGGGAGAAGTGGGGGAGAGAGAAAAGGGGGAGGAGTGGTGGCAGTGGGGTAGTCAGCAGCCTCCAGAGTGATTTATTTGCCAAATCAGGACACAATGAGTCGATTATGAGTCCTCTAATAAGAGAGAGTGTTTGGGGACCCACTAATTGGGCATGATTGAGTTGCAGTCTGGGAGCAGGGCGAAAAGGGAACCTGGTCGGCGGCTGTCATGCAATCATCAGCTAATCAGAGCTTTGAAATTAAAACTGCGTGTTTAGGGTAGAGGACGGGATAATGGCAGGGACCTGCCTGTGCTCTGAGGCAGCCTGAGGAGGCTGTCACAGTGTGTGTGTGTGTTTTCCTGTATGTTTGTTTGTGTGATTGTGTTTGTGTTTATGAGTACAGTGCATGTGTGCGTGAAGTGGATAAGACAGATTGTATTCACTGTGTGTGCGTCCATGTATGTTTGAGGCCTCTCATCTCTGACTGGTCTTGATGAGGACAGTGAAGGAGATGTAATCAGCCCAGCCCTTGTACTAATACTTGTATGTGTGTCTCTGTGCACGTGTGTGTGTCGAGCTTTGTACTTCTAGGTATATGATATGCACGTCTAGGTATATGGTATGCAGGTCATGCATGTCTCATATATATATATATATATATATATATATATATATATATATATATATATATATATATATATATATATATATATATAAAATAAAGGTGCACAAATTCTATTAAAAGCTTTACTGAGTAGATCATTGGCCTGCCTGTTTCTACCTTTAGTTTTGAGCGGTTCTACTGGCATGTTGTCACTAGGGGGCAGTGTTTATCTGCAATGCATCGCCAAGGTACACAGACAAGGCTAATTGATGTCAGGTGCATCTTCTGGTTGTGTTGTTAAGAAAGAGATGGAAAGCAGAATATACCGGAAAAGAATGCAATACGTACGTCTGTCTGTGAGGTAAGATGGAAACAAAGCTTTTATTAAAAAAGGCGTCACAGTTGATGGGGAAAATTTGTTTGATTGGTGCGCAAAAACCTCCAAGGTAAACCGAGGCCACTAGTTAAAGAAAAACAAAGTAATTAATCGACCAAAACACGCCACAGTATTTTTACTCGTTCCCTTCAATACGCTTGCGTCTTCTTCATTTCGTTTAATGTTAGTGAGTCCTTGATGTTTTTAATATTTCGATTTCTCAGATTTTTTTTAAAATTTCTAAACAGACTAAAATATCTCCCTAAACATTAAAGTACTGATTTATAAAATATATCTCAAAATGTTTTTAGTTTTTTTGACAGAGAAAACAAACTCCAGTGGACAGTTTTATGGGTCAGTGCTGTATCCTAAATAGATGAGGGACTATAATATGTGTTTTAATTTTGGGGATGTGCAATCACCTTTTTATTTTAGATTGCATTCTTTGATAATTATATGTAACCTACTGGCTATATATATATATATATATATATATATATATATATATATATATATATATATATATATATATATATATAGCTTCATGTCAAATCTGTAGGTTCTTGTTTACAGTGTAGTAGGTATTTACATTAATAATTCATCTTTTAATTTACATTTATATATCTGGTAGCTGTTTATTATGATGTAAAAATTTAATTAAATTAATGCAGAATTTACACATGGACTCACACATGCCTGATTTTTAATCTATATTGTATGACATTTGTAACTTTCCCCCCAGTTTTGATGTTTAATTTGTGATTCTCTGAGCCACCTTGTATTCAGTCTACACATTACCCGCCAAACAAACCAACACACACACAGTATTTTTCAATCCTCCTAAGGCCTTGTCTAATTGTAAATGCACCTTACATCTAAAGAGGGCCTCACTATAAAAATCTGAAGTGGGTTTAGGCATAAATGGGATTAATTCCCAAAGAATGTCCTTTGCTCTTCCTCCCGTAATTTCATTTGCAGGGTCCACAGGATGAATAGCCAAGCAGGCAGTGATGTGGAACTGGGGGACAGGCCTTGCGGGGCCTGTGCTGCTACACCACAGCCTTCAGGTTATGTTACCTTGATAATGTCACAGCTGCAGGAACCACACCGCCCACCGTACAGGACACAGGAAATCCAATTATCTGTC
The DNA here is from genome assembly GCF_007364275.1 of Archocentrus centrarchus. Classification (NCBI taxonomy): domain Eukaryota; kingdom Metazoa; phylum Chordata; class Actinopteri; order Cichliformes; family Cichlidae; genus Archocentrus; species Archocentrus centrarchus. The sequence continues at coordinate 10,488,736 of NC_044367.1, read as the reverse complement.
TTCTAATGTGTGGGAATTTTACGCTCTCATTTCTTAGGCTTTGGCTTGAGTTGTGCCTGAGGGCAAACCTACCTGAGAAAGATTCCTGGGATTGTTATTTATTTATCTACTAGGAAAAATGTCCACTGGCATTTTCACTGAAATCAATATAAGAAAGTTAGTTTGCAGTGCAATCCAAAATGGAATTGTCCTTCTGACAAAATGCTGAATTATAATTCATTAAGTTGAATATAATTTAAAAAATACTTTATCATTTGTCATTTTTGCTGGACACACACACACACAAAAAGGTAAAGAGAAGCATCCCTAATTTATCCTGGAGTTAGGTCTTTGTGATGTCTGTATATGGGAACAGGTCCCCCACCTACATGGATCCCCCAACTGTTTTTTGATTTAATTAAAAGGAAGAGGGTGCATCAATTTCAACTGCGTGGCGAGGAGATGACAGTACACAAATTGAAAGTAAGCATCTCAGCGGAGCAGGGAGGGAGGCTGGCCTATCATTAACATGGAAGACAATTCTGTGTGCAATGTAACAAGATTAGAAACATTATCATCATTCCACTGCCAGACACAAAGCTCTGCCACAGGGAAGGAAAAAAAAAAAACTTCTCAAGAAGGCTTTTTATTCGGGACAGGGCTAAGTGAGTCTAGCTTTAAAAAAACAAAAGAAATGTAGCTGTCACGATATTGAGCTGATTACACACCTGTAGAGAAAAGTGTGTTTTTACAATGCCTGGGAAAAAAAAATCACTCATCCCTTAGGGAGGTTTAATGTTTCCTGCTACTTTACCCCACACAGCAGTGATTATGTATCTCAGAAGTGATTATATATCTGCCCCCCCCCCCCCCCCCCCCCCCCCCCCCCCCCCCACACACACACACACACACACCCCTCCCCCCCGCTCAATCTCCAGCACACATCTTTTGTTTTAGTGAAAGGGTTTGGTTTCGAGCAGATCTGAAGGAATGTGAATGGGCTCTGAGCTCGAGGAGGAGCCCCATTAATGAACAGTAAAGACAGATGAGCCTCCCTCGTGCCAGGCAGGTTGCCTCAATTGGATTAGTGAAGCTGAGGTTGGGATGGATAGCTGTCTATGTGCCAAGTGGCCATTAGCTCAGCCAGGATGCCAATATAAGTGTACACAAAAACAGGCCCAGGATTCCCCCTCAGCGGTCTCAGACTAGAGTAAGCTGCTGGCAGTATGTGAAGCAATAAACTTTAGTTACATACTAATACGTGATAAACATTTATCAGCTATAATAATAGGAGGGGTAAATGGTTGATTTAGTCTTGCTTTTATTGTCCTGAAATACAAATATCAGAATCTGTTACAGGTTTTTTGTCAGCGGCTGTCACGCTGTACTTTATGAATGGAAAGCTGCCCATTTCTGGCATGTATCAGAGCGCGTTGCTGTATTTCCAAGGCTGATGTCATGTTCTCTGTGGGGCGATGATGGGCACCGCACATGTCAGTGGACACCAGGGGCCCTACTCCAACCAACTATACAAATGGGCAGGAGTGTGAAGAGCTGGGGAAATGTTATCAATCACCATGCGTCTCAGAGGAGCTGCTGGCGTTTGTGTAGAGAGTCCCACTCATACTGATACATATAAAAGGCTGTGTGATGTATTAGAACAGATGAGCAGCGGCCGGCTCTGACACATGACTGACAGCTCATTTGACAGCCCCAGGAAAGTGTGCAGGGAAGTTTCAATCTAATATAATGCTGCTGAAGGAATGAAATTGTGGTGTGAGATTATGTCTTCATGTTATATCCCCTCTAGGAAAACACAGACTGAATGGGATGAATATGATGTGGATGACCCCCCCCTTGGTCCGGAAGGCATGGGTGCCTATGGGTGCCAGACGCCACGATCGACTCTTTAAGTTGAGACCTCCTGAACCACGACTTTCTGCTCAACCCGTTTCAGTCCGGTGAACCGGGTTTCTCAAGGAAAAAAAAAAAACAAACAAGAAACTGAAACCTTGATCAAACTTTTACCTGCAGGTAAACAAAAATATTTTTGTGTCATGCATTAAAAATCAGCTGTCTCATGCGGATTTCCACGTAGGTAATCTATGTCATTCAATCGCTCCATCGTAGGAGCTGGGTACTCCAGAAACAGGATAGCCACAAAACAGACATTAATATTAAGTGCCAAGGAGATCAGCTTCTCTTTGACCTGCTCTCATTTCTCCTTTTTTTCATAGGAGCAGAATATTAGTAGGTCACATGCATCTCGAAATCAATACTCCTAACTCATTGGTATAGGTTTACACTCATAGTTTTCATAGTAAGCTACATTTTTTTTTAAACTACAAAGACCATTTTTTTATTGATATAATATTAATGAACCAAAGCTGACTTCCAAAAATACTACTGCAAACTGAACTCAGAGGTCACCGAGGTCACAGAACTTTTCTTAATTACACCAGAAATGTAAAATTATTTTACCAGAAAACTATTAAAGCCCAGGAGACTCAAACCTCCCAATGCGTGCCGTCGCTAAGATCAATCATAGAGGGCTAATTAGCCATTTTACAGCTATTAAAAAAAAAGAAACTCAGCCCTTTTCATTATGGCCCATCTATTTTTCCAACATTATGGCCTTTTCTATTTTTTTTTTTTCCTCCCCTCAGCTTCTGGAAGTTATTAGAAAGTTCTGCTGCACTGAGAAATAAAGCATCAACTTTCCATATTAGATGTGTCAGGCTTTCTTCCTCTCCGTCCACGTTTTATTCTTAGAATGAGGTCAGCAGTTGGCCTGCGAGCATTGAGTGTCAGCTGCTGTTTTTCCATTGAAACAGACTACACTCGGGTGTTTAGCCCTCTGACAGGCCTGACATCGGCCTCCTAGCAGCCCCAGTGACCACAGAACCTGATCTCACACAGTCAAGCAACTGTGTCAGCCCAGTCTAAACTCGCTGTTCCCAAACTGTCTCACTCACACACACACATACACACACACACACACACTTACTTCAATATTCCTTTTGCTTTGTGTAGTGTCCCTCTGGTCTCCTCCTCTCTCGTTTTTTCTCCTCTTACGTTTCCAGGCTTCAACTTTTGCACCTTCTGATGGCATCCATATTTCCCTGCTAATTCTGTGGAAGCCCTGCGAATGTTCGTATTGTCTAAGTGATCATTAAAATTTATGGCAAGCTGACTTCATCCAGCTTGCTAGGCCTCGTCGGCATAAGTCATAATTATGTGATGACATTGTAAGACAGAACGTCCACACTGGCCCACTCGTCCGGGCTTGTTAAATGATGTAATTAGCCTACCTAAGAGGTGAGCGCTCCAGATTGGATAAGTTATTAAATGTTTGGATGAACCTGAGCTCCATTTCCCTATCGCTGTCTTCCTCTCATTCTCGCTCCCTCCCTTCTTCCTCCATTAGCCCATTAGCAGTTATGTGATACTATATGCTGATGGGGCAGTGGACAGAGAAAGTGGGTAAATTAAGCCTGACCACTGGTTGTGTTATGGGCTGCTCTTATTATAAGGTGCCACTGAAGGACACTGCAAGATTTAAGTGAACGTCGCATCAGTGATGGACACGCGACCCGGTGGTGCAGCATATTTGTGTTGTCAGTTGCATGCCATGCTGATTACGTTCATTAGGATCTTGTGTAAGTCCTGTGACTCGCTGTTTTCACCTCTTGTAACTATTGAAAGTGACTGTACTGTACAACAAACACTGGTCAGACATGTCAAATTTAACCCATCAGACTGCTCAATTTGTCCCCAGTTAAGCTGTAATGGAAGGCAGTGCACCAAGGTTGACAGCATGCCTACCACTGGGCCCTTGAGCCTTTTTGTGTGCGTCACTGTGCGGCTGTATGTGTGTGTGTTGTGCTCCACCAGAGGGTGTCACCAACCGTGACTGTGTGTTATTCACACTGACGAGTTCCACTGTTCACTGTCACCTCTCATTGTGAGGGGAAATAAGCCTGTGGAGAGAGAGCCTGCAACCAGGGGAGGGTGGAGGACAGAGGAGAGCCCCCTTACAGCCGCAGCCCCCAAGACTTGTTTCTCCTTCAAGGATATTCAAGCTGAATATTCCTAAATATCAGCATGCATATTGGGGATAGAAGAGGATATAACATGCCAAACAGTCTGGGGATGGTTTCTAACACATTCTTCCAGGCAGAGGCGGAAGCTGATCTGTGTGTGTGTGTGTGTGTGTGTGTGTGTGTGTGTGTGTGTGTGTGTGTGGGGCCGTGTTTGGGGAGGGGTGGGTGTTATGGTGTTTGATTTGTTGTGAAGACTCGAGCAGCGGGACTCAGCAGAGTCCAGGTTGGCCCAGCAGGCCCGCCGAGAGTGACACTTCCTCTCTCTGTCTCGTCCTGCGGAGAGCCTTGACAGCAGGGACCTGGTGCTGAGCCGCGTCCCCGTTCATCATCACCAGAACACCAACCACCCACAGCGGGCAGGGTGGTGGTGGTGGTGGTGGGGGAGACTCAGTTATCTCTGTCACCCCACTGTCCCTCCCCTCCCCTCCCTGCCTCTGTCCCCCTCCTCTTCCTCCTCTTGTTCTGTCTTTGGCCCATCTCCAGAGAGACCAAAAAGCCGGTCTCTCTCTGCTCCCTTGATTGTTTTTGTTCCTGTGAGCAGACAAATAGAGTTTGGCCTCTTACAAAAGAAAATGCCCGAGCTCATCTGATCTTACTGCCCTAAGGAGTGGCCTGGCCTGAAGGGCTAGTGATTGGAAAATTACAGTGCTGCTCCAGCCATATTGTCAGGGAGTCTAGTCCAGACTCTTCTGTTTGTGTGAAAGGCCATCAGATGAATGGCCAGTTGTGCACTTTAGGACTACATCAATACTGTGAAGCAACTGGCTGTCATTTGTGTAGGAACCATAATCTCAGTAACGTTATCAATTAAAATGTACAGTATTTATATACAGAGCAAACATCACTGATAGGTGATGTGTTTTTTTTTTTTTTTTTTTTTTTTTTTTAAAGGAGCTTTGCTTTTATGTTTTTAAAGAAAAAAAAATAAGCCGAACACATGCTCATTGAGGAGGTCTGAAAATTCAGTGACAGACATCAGAGGTCTTCGGGTGAAAATACCTGTTGCAGCTCCAGAGTGATGTTGAAGCCCCCTGTCCCTGCCTCACAAGTGGCTCTCTGATAAGTGATTACAATTGGGGAGAAAGGAGGAGTAAAACAAGGGCCTTGTCAGCGCAGACCCTCCAGATTTGAGGTCAATTTCTCTCCCTGATTGCGTCTATTTTTGTGGTGTCTGTGCGTGGTTATGTGGGGGAGGGAGCGACCAAGTGGGAGAGTTTACCGTTGCCCCATTGAAGCCATCATCATCACCTGACGAGCAGACGCTGACGCCCGAATTGCCTGCCTGTCAGTTCCATCCTTTTGTTTTTTTCCCCCCATACCTCCTGTTCTTTTACTCTTCACCCCCCCCCCCCCCCCCCCCCCCCCCCCCCCCCCCGCTTTCCATCGTCCCCTATCTGAGCTCCTCTTCTACCCCTTGGCCCTGGCCCTCTGCCTGCTCTTTCGCTCAACCCCCCCCACCCCATGTTCGCAAATCACTTCTTCCCGTGTCAGCAGGTAAATTGTTTTGTCCTCCCATTCCCAGCTTTCATTACCTTGTGTAAATTAAGCGATATGTCGTCCACCGGTGCGCGCCAGAGCACTCACCGCGCCAACGCCAAAATCATGAGATTTGGCATAATAAATGAAGACAAACTGGCAGTAGCAGTGCTCCTCTCTGCGCGGGCTCGCCTTCATTATTCGCTTAACTTGCCGGAGAAAATGACTTAACCCTGACCTGTGTATTACGTCCCATATTCACTCCAGATAAAAGCCTTTTTACAGCACACAACAATTTATATTCCAGCAAAGAGGCTGCTTTTCTCTGTCAGTTTTCCAATCTCAGCTCCTGAACACACGTCATTAAACTTGTCTTGCCTTCCTGTATTTGTCCATCAGTCCTTCTTTTTACATAAAATCTGGCAGCATTATTCTGGGATTTGATGGCACCCACTCATTTTTCCCCTTGGAATGTTTGATTGGAAGAAATATAGCCGAACCGGGGCTATCTCCTCTCTTCTGCGGAATCATGCACTTGATGAAATAGTGTTCCCTCAGCAAGAATAATAAAAACAGACTTGTGCATTACAGGGGGCTCTCAATCTGCCAGCCGGGCTGAGCTGAGCGAAAAACCCACCCTGCCTCCTGACAGATTTTTATAGTTATCCCAGCAGATAAATGGAAACGGGTGACCAGGCTGGGGAAGGCCACTCTGGAGCGGAGCGTGGGCTTGCAAACCTGGACAGAAGCATGATGTGTGGCACGAGTGTTAAAGATTCGGCTGCTGAGAGGAGGGGGCTGTTACCGCCACATTTGTCCTTTTCTAGTGTTTATGAAGACTAATCTCTGAGAAAATGTTGCTTGTGGTACAAGCACCCATACACCCAGTATAGTTTGCATTAGTAAACCTTCACTTCTCTTACAGTAGTGAGAGAGCAGGAAGTAAAGTCACACTAGACTGTGGTCTGGCTCCATTGAGAATGAACTGTAGAAGATGAAAAGGGTGATTGCAACTGTCCTCTGGGTGATAGGTGTTCACTTTCCAATTTGGAAGTGTCAGCATTACTATAATATCAAGCTCACTTGAATGTAAAAGGTCACAGACACTTTGCATAAAGTCGTTCATTGACTGTTACTGAAGCAGAGCCTGCAGTAGCTACTTCAATGATGAAACTTTTGGTGGAAAAACAGTGTGTTTTCACATGGTATAGCAACACCCATATATATATATATATATATATATATATATATATATATATATATATATATATATATATATATATATATATATATATATATATATATATATATATATATATATATATATATATAAAAATCAGTTCATCTTCATTGTTGATTAAATACAGCCCACAAACTCTTGACATTTGTTTTACATTTAACAGAAAAAACATAGAACATAATTAATTACATTGTAATGCAACACTAATACTTTTTCCCCCTACAGTCACCTATTTTCATTCCTTCACACCTCATCTGTCACATTTCCTAAAAACTATTTGTTGTATGTTGAATCCTCATCTGAAATGAATCTCATATGGAAGGTTTAAAATTACCTCAGTTTTAAGACAGTTATGTTAGATATTAGATTAAAAGGGGTTTTAACAACAGGATAAATAGAATAAATGTGGCAAATATAAATAAAATACTTTATTGCTGCCTGTTTTATTGATTTTAAGCTGCAGTCTTGTTCACAATCTTTTGAGTCTTGGTGACTTTGGATTACAAATAGAACAGCTTTGGTTTTTCTGGACTGAAGTGGGGGGGGAAAAAAAAAAACCTAGAGTTCCTCCTCTTGTGTATCCTGTGGAGCTGGGAAAAAAAAAGTTTGACTGGCTGTATTATATTCATACACAAGAAATGTCAAATTAAATGAAACCAGGCATGTAACAAGGATTATGATTAGTGAAATAAAGAGAAATTCTTAAAGGCTTAAATGGAGGTTAAAAAGTTCCACTGTGGATTGCACCTTAAGGTTTTGCCTTCTGGGAAGATAATCAGCCATAAATGGTGCTCGTTTCCACTTAACGGGCCCTGATTAATCAGCCGAACTGCACGGGCTAATCAATCCACCGCTAGTGCTTTCCACGCTGGACCTGGAGAGCTTCATGTAGTCTGAATCCTCCTCCTCTGTTCAGCAGCAGGCAGAGTGGGGAGCAATACCTTTGTGAGGGACAAGCACAAAAGCCCCACAGTTGTGATTTTGTAGATTTGTGAGATTCGTAAGGATTCTCTCCATACCCCTTAAATAGTGCCCATGCGTCCTGGTTAAATTTGGAATCTTATTTGTGTGTGTGCACACACCAGTAGTTTATGGAAAAATACCAGTTATTCATAATCCTGGATCCAGATGTTGCTCATTCTCTTTCGCTTATAGCTTAGCTGTGACACTAAACTTTTCCTGCTATCACAAAGTAATCTCTGCAAAACATTATAGTCTTCAGGGAAGTTTAGATTTATCTTTGAAACTGTTTGTAATTATTTCCACTAATTCCTCTGCAACAGTCACATCAGATATCAATATTAGACCACACTCATTTCCCCCTTCCCCTCCCAGGAGGTGATAAAAGATCAACTTACTGGCTCAGCTTCAACTCACTTGCAACTAAATTGAAATGTCAAACTTGTAAAGCAGATTGGCATGGCTACCCGCGGCAGTGATGCAGCCAAAACAGTGTACAAAAGGGTCTCCAGGTACGCGGCACAACAAACAACTCAGTGTTTGATTTGCTTGTCAACAAAACAGTGCTCCTGAGGTTTTTAGATAATTTTGTTAATGGCATATGTCATTTGAGGATAGAAAACTGGAGCCTTTGAATCCTAATGAGAGACCACAGGGCTGGCTCATTTACATTCAGCCCTCAGCACTGTGGTTTCAATGTGGTAACTAGACTTGCTGTTGAGGAGTTGGTAACCAGTCAAGAAGGAGGGCAAAATTCAAACTGTGTGAATGAAACGACTGTGTAGTCAGTCATCCAGGTCCTGATAGTCTCTGGAGCTTAAAAAAAAAGGCGACTTTTCTTGAAGATGTTGAACTCCCCTCATCCGGAAGGCTTCTTCAGTTCTTTTATAGACTGTATTACCTGGACACAGATGCCTGCTAATTAGTGCTAAGTAAATCAGTGAAATAATTTACTAGACATTAACTCACCAAAGCTGTAGCACAGACAGCTGGTGCAACTAACTGCACATCACACCACGTTATTGGCTTGATAATTGCATTAAAATGCACCAAAAGGCAGCAGCATTGTAAAAATGTTTGACAGGTACAGATCAATGACTCCAGTTACTTGAAGTGAAGCCTAGCAGGCAGCTAATGGCTACAGCCAGCTGAAAGTTAAAGTGGCCACGCCCACAGTAATGTATTTAAGCCTTTACAAAGCTTAAATGAACACCTAATTGCCCCCCAATGCATCCACTAGTTAGAAAGCACTTAAAGGCATAGAATAAAATGATATGTGAATATATGTGAATAGATGAATATGACTTGTGGTATAAAACACTGAATGGAGAAGCATATGCAAATACTAGTCCATTTACCATGAGTTTATTTATGGGTTAGACAGAAACTTTTGATTTATTTATTTTTAACCAGGCTGTAAATATGTTTATTTCTGCATTTTAACTCACTTCTGAAGCCAGCCTCAAGTGGCCATTTGAAGAACTGCAGTCTTTGGCACTTTGTCCTTGGCTTCATTTGTTTTTCAGCACTGGAGGTTGCCATTTATTTTTAATTTACTACATTTGTTAAACAGGTAGCCAACATCTGCCAAAGTGATTAGTCCACTATTTTATATTATATTGATGCAAAATACACAACTTATAAAACATAAGGATGAAAACACTAAAAAGTGATTAATTTCTTCCAGCACAACTAGCTCCAACAATAAAAACGGTAACTTTTAATTCATCAGTAATAACTAGTCACTTATCTTAATATTTGTCTGCTTTTACTTGCACTTAAATGTTTTTCAGCTGTGACAAAATTGCCACCTAAGACTTGTCTTTTAAAGGGAGACCGATCTGATAAAGAACTTTCAAATCTTTACCAGATCCGTCTGAAAGCGCTCTGACAAAGATGATTTAAAATGTAGAGATGGACAGCTTTGCTGCTCAGTGCTGTAACCCCTCCTCTCCAAAAGGACAGGGAAAAGAATGATACAAACAGAGGAGAGGAAAAAAAAAACTCAAATCCAACTCATTTTTTACTGTATGAAAGTTTCACAAGGTCGTTCGGAGAGTCATGTTAACACAATACCTGAATACAGATTTGTTTCCTTGTTCTACAAGTCACGGAGAGCCGAGTCTTTAAGCGATCATTATTACCATACAAATAGACAGATCTATTTAACAACCCCCTTTTTATCGCATAACACTTATTCTTTAGTGTTGCTCCCCGAAAGGCACTGAAATGTGTCTCTCCCCCTTCTTACTCTCCCTCTCTTCTTCCTTTTTTTTTTTTTTTTTGCAGGGAAATCGTCTTCGGGTTGATAAAGGCTCAGAGCAATAGAAGAAGCAAGGCTGACATCTTCTTAAGAGATGATAGGAGAGCCAAATCAAATAGGATGGAGCAGTCACTCTTTTCACAGATAGGTAGCTCATTTCTGGTGGCTGAGAGTTTGCATCCCTAGTGGCGCTCTGCCTGGGAAAGATAGCTCGCTCGGACTCCATTCATTATTTCATTCCCCGTCTCCTCTTTTCACATCTTAGCTACTTCTTCTTCTTCTTCTTCTCTCTCTCTCTCGTTTTTTGATTTAATGAGTTGCCTATTTTTCTCAAGTGTTGATGGGGATCTTGGAATTTAGATTTGGAGACAAAGTGTTTTATCACAAGCGTTTTTCATTTGCGAAGAAGAGGCAAAAATCAATTATTTCTATTAGACAATGCTGATTGAAAATGAATGGAAGTGGTAACATTTTGAAACAAAGGCTCCATGGAGACAAAGATAAGTGTCAGTCTGCTACCCCTGAGGTGTGATATGTGGCTTGGCTCAATAAGCAGTTTGCAAAACATTTTGCTATTAAATCTATGCAGAGGGTTGAGACAAAATCAAGCTATTAATTAACACTAAAAGCTCGGAAACTCTATAATTTTAGTGCTAAATTGTTGCAAGTAGCCAGTGTTAGGCTTCAGATCTGGCAAACTTTTAATTTTCACAAATGCATGTGCTAATGTATTAAGATGTAAGATCCCTTAATGTTAGCAGCAAAACTTCCTTGCAAATTGCAGGGACTTTTCCTGTCCCCTTATTTATTGCAACACTTAATCAGTGAAGCCCAAACTCCATATGATATTCACTTTGGCACTTTGTGAAGAGCACTTTGCTATCATATCCCTCACATTCTTTGCAAATCCCTTAGAAAATTATTTATAAAAATTAACTTCTCTTGCAGAGAGCTCATTCAAAAGAAGAATTACATGACAGATAAAACACTTTATCGCCAGTGAAAGGCTAGACAATGTACGTCGAGAAATTGGGAAGAAGGCAGAAACAATGAATATTAAGTGCCTAAGAATCTAAAGCTGCTGACTAAATTGAAACAGTATATCCTGAGGGGACAAGGTTTCCAAATTGCTAATTACTGCCTCTGAAAGGGGGCTGTTTCTGATATGTTTGCTTGTGAAAGGCTGCCACTTAATGAAGCAGTGGCTGAAGTTTTTTTTTCTTTTTTTTAATATTCCCACACTCCAGCTTTCAGGGCTCTCTCTGGACTTTCCTCCCGGGCCAGAACAATGGCGGGCCCAGGAGCCCAGCTTCCCCACAGGCCCAATGAGAGGAGGCCGGGGGCTGGGTACTGAGGGAGCCGCTCAGCATGCTGAAATATGGAGGCGACAGATAAGGTGGCAGCGGCACAGAGAGGCCCTCTCCCATGGGCCCAAGGGGAAATTTGCAGTTATTAAGAGGAAGATGAGAGCGATTAAATGGCTTTTGTACTCATTTTCACAGACTTTTCTTTTTTATTATTTGGGCTGCCTTCATCTGATAGATGAAAGAAGTAGTAAATTACTTTTTTGGTTCATTCAGCAACAACACTAGCATTGAGAAACATCATTACAGTGAGCTGCAATCATAAAACACTTATTAGTCCACTATTGTTTTAAAAAGTGTGGAGGCAATAGAATTACTGTAATCTGAAATCTGGAACTACAGTAATTACAAATTTGACATGGTTTGGGATTTTGTTGGAAGAAATTAAACAAAATGTTACATAGATACATACACAGTATATGCATGCAATTATGTATGCAATTATTTTCAAAGGGATGGACACAATTACAGGAGCAGCTTTAGAATTTCATGTAATTCAATAAAACTGCTGTGCAGCAAATACAAAGCTTACCCTCTTTGATTTTTAATCAAACTGTGTGAGAGAGACAGTTTTCCACTTAGTAGTTATGTGACACACTGCCCTGCAGTGCACCGTTAGGTGTAACAGTGCAATACAACACAACAGCGTCTTAAAAAGAAGGTCGATGGCATACTCACAACACAGTACAAAGCAATAACTAATAATATTATCAAGCCTTCATATAGTGTTAGATAAAAAGGGCAGACCAGTAGTGCAGTGGCTGGAATTGTCACCTAGCAGCAAGAAGATTCCTGGTTTGAACCTCTTGGTCAGCTGGGGCCTTTGTGCTTGGAGCCCCCTATTTACCCACCCACCACTGAAAGCCCAAGCTTTAAAAATATCCTCCAGGCATTTTTCAGGGGGATTTTTGACATTTAGAGATGGAAAAATATTAAGAAAAACAGTTCTCCTCTCTAAAGGTTTACTATTGGACACAATGTTTCTCCTCATTCACTCAGTCATTTCTCAGTGTCAGCATATTTGCATTGTTGACTTCAGGTTTTGGCAACACATCTAACAAGCTGCCTTTTGGATCAAAGTTGATTAACTGTGATGTTATATAATACTGTGCAAAAGTCTTGAGCCACCCCTCATTTTTTTATATTTTGGGAATTTATTTATTGAAACATGTGCATACATAGTAATGCAAAATATAAGGCAAGTCAATATTTGGTATGACCGTCTTTATTCTTCTACATACCCTGAACTGTCTTCAGCAGCTTTCTTGTCATTTCTTTAAATAGTCTTCAGGAATAGTTCTCCAGGCTTCTTGAAGGACATTCAACGCTCTTCTTTGGATGTTTGCTTCTGTCAGGATGATCCCACACTGCTTCTATAATATTGAGGTTTGTGCTCTGGGGAGGCCAGTCCATGACTGACAGTATTCCATTGTGTGTTTTTCTATTCAGGTGTGCGTTTACTGCATTGGGAGTGTGTCTGGGATCATTGTCATGCTGAAAAATGACACTGCTGCCAATCAGATGCTTTCATACAATTTTATGCCTGTCAGACTGTGTTATCAATATTTTTTTGTAGCTCCAACTAAAGTAATGGGAACAAATTATGTGTTTTTGTGACAGGCTGTTAGTAATTGTCTAAAGATTTCCTCTGATAATGGTCAGGTACAATGACTGAACTGAAAATGAGTGAAAAAGCAGCCAGTGACCAAATAAAAACTTTGAAAGACCTTCAGAACTGGAGAAAAGCCTGGACAACTATTGCAACAAATGTGGCAGGCAATAAAAGAGATTAGTCTTTCCTGCTTGCCATTAGATAAAATCTTTAGAAAAGTGTCCGTCCTGCTTTTAAAAATAGAAGCAAATCAAAAGGTGGTTCATGCTGTATGTACCAGTATGTGAGATCAGGGATACAGTTGAGGAGCAGTCTGACAGGTACATGCAAATGGACTGTACGCCAATCCTACGTGTAGTCTACTGTGACACTAATCAACATTTTACACTACAAGTGATGTTTATACATTTAATTTAAATGGCATGCCCATTTGTAAACCCAAATGGAATAAAACTTTAAAATTTGCAAAGTTATATTTGATTAAAATTATCTTAGATACCAGCACACACTCAATTTCCTGAAGTGATGTCATGGTCATCAGATATTGGCGTTATCTGCCTAGCAGGCTGAATTTTGGGTCTGCATGAGCGCTGTGCAGTGACGCACTGTTACGGTGGAGTCGCACAGAGGCGGAGCCACCTGATTGGCTGGACTGCAGGGCGGAAGTGCGTCTGGTGTCCCAGCTGTGCTGAAAACAAAACAAGACAGGCTGCGACTGGTGAGTGTTCAAACGCAGTGGGTCTTTTCCCAGGTATTAAATAGCATTAGAATAGGTTCGTGCGCACCTTGTGTGTGTGTGTGTGTGTGTGTGAGGTGGTTGTTGCGTTGAACGTATCTAAACGGTTTGTTTTGTTGTCAGCAGTAAAAAGAGAGAGATGTGTTTCTCTGTCCTTGTGCTGAGCTCACGTGTGAGCTGTTGTTATGTAACACAGGCTGAACGGAGCATGCAGATACTACAGCCAGCCTCTGCTGTTGTTGTGCTGCACTGATGTTGCACAGCTTCACAGTTGATTTCTTTACTAGCAATAACATGTGTTGTAAATCGATTTTTTTTTTCTTTTGTGCTGCTGATGAACTCCAAATGCTCGTAAATGCAGTCATTTCTACACCGCTGCAATCAAGCAAGGAGCAATTCCGGTGTTGATGAGCCCCCCCAAAATTTATGCTGCTAGACTTAAAGGAAAAAAAAATCAACCTAGTGATGTTTTATTGCTCCAAATCTATTGTAGATCTACTTTGTGATTGTTGTTGTCGCATGCCTTCAGATGATTGTCTGAACGTTAAAAAATGGGGTTATAACTGCTAGTGGACTAGTGACAGAAGAGGCAGAATGTTTAGAAATTTTGGGAGAAAACAAATAATGCCTGTCTTGATAATATAGTGTATTCACTCACTGATCCAAATGATTGAATTCAGGTGTTCCAGTCACGTTCATGGCCACAGGTGTACAAACCAAGCACCTGGGCATGCAGACTGCTTCTACAAACATTTGTGAAAGAATGGGTCGCTCTCAGGAGCTCAGTGAATTCCAGCGTGGTACCATGATGCCACCTGTGCAACAAGTCCAGTCGTGAAATTTCCTCACTACTAAATATTCCACAGTCAACTTTTAGTGGTATTATAACAAAGTGGAAATGACTGGGAACAACAGTAACAGCACTTCCAAACTTCATGTGGCCTTCAGATTAGCTCAAGAACAGTGTGTGGAGAGCTTCATGGAATGGGTTTCCATGGCAGAGCAGCTGCATCCAAGCCTTACATCACCAAGCTCAATGCAAAGCATCTGATGCAGTGGTGTAAAGCATGCCGCCACTGGACTCTAGAGCAGTGGAGACGTGTTCTCTGGAGTGACGAATCACGCTTCTCCATCTGGACAAGTCTGGGTTTGTTGCCAGGAGAACAGTACTTGTCTGACTGCATTGTGCCAAGTGTAAAGTTTGATTGGGGGGGTTGTTTTTCAGGAGTTGGGCCACTTAGTTCCAGTGAAAGGAGCTCTTAATGCTTGATTAAGAATGGGGTGTCACTCAAGTTCACATAGTGTATGTCTTTCTGCTTGGCATTGGGTCTTTTAAAATGGACCTCAGTCATCATGCCTGAGATAGTTGGAAAGGTATATTTCATAATGATGCCAATATACAAACAGGTGACAAATTACAATAAAAACCTACTTTTATTGCATCAGTAAAGAGCTGGACCACAAAGTCCCTCTGGATCAGTTTCAGTGCACTTTGCTCTTCATTCTCCAAATCTCTGGAACTCTACTAAAATAATGAAACACCATTGTTCCAAGACAGAGCCCCACATTTGGCACTTTAATGATGATCTTGTGACTGTGCAGGCCTTAGCATATGGCTCACATCATTTTCATCCTCATCAAACAATTTAGGGAACCTTCCCATAAAGAGGTTCCAGAAAGATATGAGTATTACATCACAGGAGAAAGGTGAACACTCACAGCAACTTTGTAGGGAGTCAGGTGGACTCCAACTGTGCTAGCAAAATGCCCACTGGAACACAATGTACGAGTCAAATGTTCTGGCATTGTGTATTTTGTGATATGGTGTATTTTCTGGAATTACGCTTATAAGACCAAAAGTATATAAATAAATAAGGAACAAGGGAGTGCCACTTTTTGGCAAATCCAGCAAAGTTATCTTACCTGACAGTAGTTTCACCCACTGCGGTCTTCTGCTGCTTCAAGGTTCGATGTATTGTGCGTTCACAGATGCTCTTCTGCATACCTTGGTTGTGATGAATGGTTATTTGCATTATTGTTTCCTTCCTATCAGCTTGAAGCAGTCTGGCCATTCTCCTCTGATCTCTGATGTCAACAAAGCATTTTCACTAAGATGACTGCCGCTCACTGGATATTCTCTCTTTCAGACCAGTCTCTGTAAACCCTAGAGATGGTTGTGTGGGAAAATCCCAGTAGACCAGTAGTTTCTGAAATACTCGGATCCATCTGGCATCAACAACCCCGCCATGTTTAAATTCACTGAAATCACCTTTCTTCTCCATTCTGATGCTCAGTTTGAACTTCAGCAGGTCATCTTGAGCATGTCCACATGCTTGAGTGCACTGAGCTGTTGTGTGATTGGCTAATTGGATATTTGCATTAGCTGAGCAGGTGTAAACATTTAAATGGCTCGTGAATGTTTAGTACCATGGCAATAATATAATTACAAAAGCTCAGATGATGGATATATTTCTGTTTTCATACAGTGAGAATCATTTCAGGAGGTTCACTATTCATTGTCTGCCTGGCGTTTCTATTGTGTTTCATGTAAACCCCTAGACTAATTCAGCCTGCAAAATTGCAGTTTATTGTGACAAGACATTCAAAGAGTTTAACTCATCACTAACATTTTCTTTCTTCTTTTCCAGCACCATGATGGATGAGCTGGTGCAGGACCTGGTGTCTGCACTGGAGCAGACCTCAGAACAGAATAAGCTGGGGGAGCTGTGGGAGGAAATGGTCCTGAGTCCTCTGCAGCAACGCCGTCAGATCCGCCGTCGCAGAGGCCGTAAGCGTTTTCGTGAGTCCACCCTCTATCCGATAGACCACAGACGATGCTGGATTGAGGCATCTGAGTCCAGTTTGGACGAGGCTAAAGAATACAGGGAGAACATCACTTCTTCCGTGGCCAACTGCAGTGACTCTGATGATATGACTGCATCCACCCGATGGCCGTCCCTCATGAGAGGCTCGGTCAGGGCAAGGCAGTCCTCCTGGCCAGAGTCTGACTCCTTCACTGAGAATAACCCCGGACGGCCACTCAGGAGGCGGAGGAAAGTGAAACGTATGACCTCAAATGTAACTGTCAGACTGCAGCCCACTTTAAAAGGTCCTGGCTTGGATAGGAAACAGAGGAATAGGCCGTCTAAGGTGCGGCACCTGTCAGGATCGAAGAAGCGGTCTGGTGGTTGGATGGGCGCAGACAGAAAGACTGAAGGAGCCAGACTGATGGGAAAGGAGTGCTGGAAAAGAAAGAAAGAGCACAGAGATGCTGCCGACGAGAACATGTCTGATGGGTAATTCTTAGATTTCCTTTCTTTTTTTTTTTTTTTTTTTTTTTAACTGCGATAGACCTAATTCTTGGTCTCCCCTGACCCAACATTAAGGGCCATATTAAGCACTTTGGACTCATTAATTGTGAAAAATAACATTTTCAGTTTTTCAAATCCAACATTTAATTTACAGTTGTGCAGTGAACCAAATGTTAACCCTGCTGTTGTTTAAAGAGTCTCAATTTAAATCACACTGAAAACGAAGCTCCAAACTCTAAAAGCCCTTTTTACCCTTTAAATTGAAAGTTACCAAGGCAGTTAAACCCATAACATAAAAGTCATGGGCATAACTACTATCAGACAGAAGCAATTAAACAAGGCGACATTTAGGATGATCTATGCTGCCTGTCTTCATCGAGCCAGTTGTCAATATTCAGCATGTCCTCAACTAAACCAAAAAAATGTATCACAATCATGCCACTCCACTTTAAAGTATTGAGTTGACATTAAAAATGAATGATAGAGTCTCTTCATCCTCATCTCGTATAGCTGAAATGATCATCAGGGAGGGATCTTTGATAGTTATGCCTCCGGGCATCTGCCAGCTCATTATTTTCTTTCAAGAAATATTGTCACAAATAAATAAGTGACTTGGTGTGGTATTGATTTGTTTTGAAATGAATTCCTGTCTTGGGCTGGGTAATTAAAGCTGTGCCTGTCCCACGGTCCCAGAGTGCACCGTCTCGTGTGCATTTTATTTAGCAAAACTAAATGTGGCAGTAAACTGGCAGCAGAGAGGGTCACTATATTAATACAATAAAGCAGTGCAGCAAATATTACCATTATTACTTTCAGACTAAAAACACTGGCAATAACCTTAATTTAAATTTGTTTGAAATTACTCTTTCATTCAGCTCTCCCTGTTAAATATACACTCAGTAGTGCTCTATGTTCAAAAGAAACAGAAACTATTGGAGGCCTAAGTAGATTCCCTTGTTTTGTAAAATTAAGAGGTAGATGCACAAAGGTAGTTTTTGTATCTGTAAATGCATCTGTGCAGCTGTAAATTTATTTTCATTTTTTATATATATATATATATATATATATATATATATATATATATATATATATATATATATATATATATATATATATATATATATATTTATTTTGTGTAAATTAGTTAAGTAATTTACACATTGCAGACTTGGTCAGTTCAGTGACTCTAAATAGTTTAAGTGAAGTCTACAGGGACTTGCTTTTGGAGTCGGCCTCAAGTGGCCACTCGGGGAACTGCAGGTTTAGGCACTTCCAAGTTGACTTCATTTTCCAGCCCCTGAGGTTGCTTATTTCCTTGCTACTTTAAAGAGCAAAGTTTCACAAGCAGAACAATTTGCCATCTAAAAAACAAATTGCTTGTTATTATACATAAAGCGACAGAGTCTCTTTATATTGTAAACCAAATGGTATAAGGCTATGGAAGTGGCATTAGTTTACTTAATGACTTCTTTTACTTTAATACTTTAGGGTTAGGTTTTCTACAAATGCCTGTAGACATGTAATAAAAGCAGGACATCTTCAGTCTCTGGGAAGTGGTGCATGTGCCATGTGGGTGGTACTTTGTTCACAATGGAAGTTTTTTTTTGTGTGTACACTATGTATTGCTTGGACTTCTGAATTCCAACATTTGAAAACAATAGCAGAGAGTAGATATAGCGTACTGCATAATATACAGGAAGTAGTTTCAGACATGGACCTTGACTCAGGGGGTATTAGCTAATATACACACACCCTATCCAAGGTCTGTCTATTAGGATGAAGAAAAAAAAAACCCATTTGCACCCATTGGGGTTATTGGGAATGTAATATTACAATACAGTTGTAGTTATAATACAGTAGACACAAATGCTGGTCAGTGCTGGTTAGATGCAAAAGAACACAGTCAGATTTTTTTTTTTAAGCTTTATGCATCCTGTTTACCATTTCTAATGCCATCCAGTGCACTTTGATAATATATTTCCTTTGCTGTTATCATTATCTGTTGATCACATAAAACATGTGTGGAGAAGACATTTGAGGCAAGCCATAATGGGACAGAGAGAAGGCTTTACATCTTCTGGTTTAATTTGTGCTGACCTCCCTAGCCCCTAAACGGTACTTGTTTTCTTACTTTATGGAAAAATCAATAGCCGTTCTGACAGAAAACAGCTCCGGAGAAGAAATAAATGGGAGCACCATGGCACGCTGTCAATCATTTCTCACTTACACAACGCCAACACTCTTGATTGCTGCTCAGTAGACTGCCACACTGTACCGAAGGCTGAACAATCTAATGGTTAAGTCCTGGCAGAGGCAAAAGGATATGAACAAATGGCAGTGGTGATGAGGGGTTGACAGTGGTACAACGGCAATATTTATACTCTGAGAGTGTATGGTCCATTTGATGTCAGACACACATGACATTGTTGTAATGTTTTTTGAGTGACTTGGATTTTTTTTTTCTTCAGTTTTGTTTCATTCCTTTAACCTTTGTCATTTGGAGCCTCTGGTCTCTTAAGATCTCCCTGTTCTCAAGGTCACTCGGCTTATGTGCATACCGAGCAGAGCTTTGCCTTCAGCCACCCGTGTGCAAGCAGAGCAGATGTTGGTAGCTCCAGTTGGGCTCCACATCCTTGATTAGACCTGGCTCAGCCTGCTGGCAGTGAGGCCACCTGGCACCCAGGCTGTCCCAGCAAGCAGGCCTCACCTGTGGGTAGTTGCTGTCCCGGACTCAGCCTTCGTCTCCAGCTGTGTGCTGCTTCTGGTGATGTTGATTTCGTCCCTGGCATCAAGAAAAAAAAACAAAAAACGCCATTGTGTACACTTTTCTCTCACTGATGCCATTTATATTTTGGAAAAACTCGGTAAGGAGTTTTTGGGAAAGCAGCGCAGCATCTGCAGAAGTTAATTTTCATAAATCTCTGAGACTAATCCAATTACTGCAGCTCAGGGAGGGTGGGATAACCTTATAATCAGACACCCATGGAAGAGGGCATGGATTTGGGTTGGGGCGGCTTGTTTGAAGAGCCCACAGATCCATTGTTATCAGCACTTTGCCCCCCTCAGACTCTGCCTCTTCTTTATTCCTCTGCAGAATGAGCCCAGGCTCAATAAATGGCGGCTTGCCTGTAATCTCTGTGCAAACTGGTCTGGCTCTCCCAGGAGCTGAGGATTATAGCCTAATGATTAGTGCTCATCTGGATACTGTTTTGCTTCAACTCTTTGGATTGTAATAAGACAATATGGCTATGAGGGAAGTTCATTTCTAAGTGCTGGAATGCAGATTTTTTCCCTTCATTTTGCCCTTGCCTTTGTTTTTTCTGGACACATTTATTCTAATTATGGTATCTATTATACAATCGTATTCTTATATTTGATCAGATGAAGTGCTGTTTTAAGCAAAGATTTGCTTGCTGCGTGCAGCGACACAAAACCAAGTTTGCCCAAAATGTTTGTCAACTTTTCTTGATAAAGGTCACTGCTGAAGAAAGAGGAGGTGTTTCTTTTGGTCCCAAGAAAAATGGGGATCTTAATTATTTATAACATTAATTAGGGAGTACTTAATGGAAACGGTCTCACATCGGCCCTATGCTGCTCCAAGCGACATCACATTACACCTTTAATACGGATAAATACTTAATGGGAGTCTCTAATTAATTGTTTATACCTGTGATTCTTTTTCAAACTTTGCACAAAATCCCTGCAATAAGAAGCAAATTTTTTACTTCGATGTGAGAAATTCCTACTAAATTCCTTCAACTAAAATTGTAGGTATTGGCTATTGTAGAGCTCGTGGCAGTGTCCTCCTCTGATGTTGGAGTGTTGTGTGCTCCAGATGCCAGCTGATATGTCCAGAGGTGGGGTACAGCTGAGGAGACGCCTGGGGAATCAGTCTGGAGAGAGGGTTAAAGGGGAGGGATGGGGGTGGAGGGATGGTTTAGGACTATTGGGTTAGGACAGACATCTTCCAGATTCTCCGGAGAGGCCTGCTCCCTCTCACATCTGCTTCCTGTGGATGCTAGGGAAGATGCTGCAGGACCATCTGGCCAGGGAGACAGGCAGGAAGGCAGGCTGGATGGATATTTTCCTGATCCTGTCATCACTGACAGGCCTCTGCAATATGGCAAAACACCATATCAGCGCATATCTGACCCTCCAGCTTTCTCCTGCAAGCAAGGTCAGCGATGATAAACAGGAAGCAAGATGCAAGCTGGTCAAGAGAATTAAGCTCCTTTTCTTTCAAAAAAGTTGCATGTATGCTACTTCGACTCGATTAAAAGCATAAGGCGATCAAGCTGAAGATGAAAGTCAAAACATTTCCTTTAAAAATGGGACAGTTGATGTTAAATGTTCAACACAAGTAAGTAAAGCATTTGTCGGGGACAATTTTCAATAATTTAAATGAAAACAATAAAAAAAATAACTGGAAGAAGAAGAAACTGGTTTGTTTTAATGTTAACAAAGAACCATGCCATCCAGTGCAATGATGGGACTTGTCCTTTAAGCTTACTGGTATTCAGAAAAGTACATACAGTGTGTAGTTATTCAATAAAAGCACTTGTTATATGTATTTAAAGTAAGCAGTGGCAGTCTGACCACTTGGTACAAGAAAAAGTCATTTTTTAAAAAAAAAAATCTTTTATTTTTCCATCTTCATCCTCGCTCTTGACCTTGAATTGTCTAGAGGTCTCCCGTCCAAGGCGGCTGAAGTGTGAAAAAGAAAGAAAAGCCACAGTTATTTGGGTGAGGGGCAGGGGCACAGAGGGTGTGGAGGGAGCGTAACAGGGGTTGCCTGAGGGTGCGGTGAGGACCGGCGACGGAGCGGGCTGAGCAGAGACAGCCCACACAGCAGATGTCGGCCAGTTGTTGAAGCGGCACGTCTGTGGGTCGCTCCGTGTGTGGGGCACACCCAGAGGGAGGGGCGGCCGGGGGAATGTGTTTCGCTCTCCTGTCATCCTCCACAACGCAGGCCAGATTAGATTGGAGCTGACAGCGGAGGATATTCAATTAGATTGTTCATGTCACTCAGTGGCTTCGATCAGAGTCCCTCCTGATGCCTTTGTGTTTGCTATCACAACAAGGGAGAACATAGCATGCTCTGTCTTTTTGTGTCATTTCCATTTATGTCGACCTCTAGATCTAGACCTCTTCATTATTTTTTTTATTGTTGAATGTTGCATGTTATATGCTGACATTACAGGGGATAGCAATTTTTGGATTTTCATTGTTCACTTTTCAGGTGCTATAGCACTGTCTGACCCAAAGAATCCATGAGGCTTGAGGTGACAAATCAGAGTGGAGTTCTTGATCCTCAAATTTCTTTTTTTTTTCTTTACAGGGAAACCAGCAGCACATGCAGCAGTGACCCTGGTCTGTTTACCAATGATGAAGGAAGACAAGGTATTAAAAGACAAATATTTAATAACACGCCTTCAGGCTAGCAAGTAAACAGCTGATTGCATTTGTGATTTTGCAGACCACACAAAGAAAGATGATGAGTTGTCAGATCTGGACAATACCCTGCTCGACTCAGAGGGAATGCTGGGGCCAGACAGGGAGGTTTAGATACAATGGACTGGTTGCTGGGCACCCAGGCGACTCTAATAAGACGTTGTCATGTCGTGTTAATGAGCGCTGAAGCCTTTGCTAATCTCATTAGCCGTGGTGGGGCCAGGCGGCCTCTGATTTAACAGTTGTCACTACACCTTGACTGTGAGAGGCATGGTTCCTGTGTGCGCTTTGCTGAGTGACAGGTCTGAGGAGAGCTCACTGTCTGGGGACAAGCCTGGCGTTGTCTGGTACTGCGTAGTTAAAGGAGTAGTTTACCCTGAGGCTTGTAGGATGACAAAATGTGCAGTGACTTAGCTTCTCTGTGACAACCTTAAATGTAAGGTACTGTAGCTTCTAACTTCCAAAGGGAGTTTAAATGACCTCCTGTTGTTAATAAATTGCTCGAAAATCTTTATAGTCTTCGGTGTGATTTGCTAACTGATGGAACATTTTCCCTGCTCCTCTGTGAAGGTGATGACGAGCAGAGTGACTGGTTCTTCGAGGGGGAGTGCGGAGTTGGGACGGGTGTGGCTGGCCTGCTGCCCAGCTGGGACTCTGACAGCCAGCTTCCTCTTGAGGACAACCATACCTCAGCCACTTTCCTGCAACCTGCACGACGCTCTGACCGAGGTTGCAGAGATATAATACTTTGAAAACACTCGTCTGCATTTTTATCACTGTGCAATAAAGTGCTGTTGAATATTTGACTGGTACAAAGTTCCTCAAAACACTACCTACAGATTCTTTTTCTTGTTTAAAAAAACCCCAGTGCTCTAAAGTTAGAATTTCTGATTATATTGTGCAAACAATGCTGAGTTTTTCCTTTATTCATGTTTTTGCTAGACTACTGCAGACAAAGTTTGCTTTGTTTTTTGTGCTGTTGCAGGGTATCATTCACGTCTTAAACGACTGGCTGGCTCTGCTTCATGCTGCGTCAGGAGGGATAGGAGACGGCCTCCCACCAAGGTTAAAGAAACCTTGAATTTCCCTCTTCACTAATTATTGGAGGCCGTTGTACAGTTTTTGTGTTTTCTTACTGTGTGTCTTTGATTTGTTTTGAGCAGGGCAGCAGCATGCCAGTGTTTGTAGAGCGACTCAGACACTTTTCCCAGGATCCCTACCAGAGAGAGTAAGATAAAGTAGTTAAAACTATTTTAGAAACATAACTGTATTGAATTCTTAGACATTAAGTGCATTTGTTTACATTGTCATTTTTCTTCAAATAATTTTGGTATCTCCTTGTAGCTTTTGGTTGCCTTCTGTTGGAAAACGAGACCGAAGCCAGGTGTGCGATAATGGCATTTCTTTTTTCAAGCTTTATTATGTTTTGTTTTTTTTACCCCATTTTTTAAACTGCATATTCTAAATGTTATTGATTCTTTTAATTTTACAGATGAACCCTTTGTGCCCATTACCAGTGCGTCCTATTGACATGGTGTCAGAGAGCCCCCATCTCAGATGTTCCTCCTCGGTCTTCAGAAACAGGTAGTTGATGTCATTCAGACGCCTACACCATTCAGTCCTTTTAATCAGAGCTCAATGTATTGACGGGGAAGTCAATGGCCAGCTCACTTAAGTGAATCTGTGACAGAGCGTAGTCCTTGGTTAACTGGAGTGATTGTTGTTGCAGTGAGACTGTGAGTGTAAACCTTCTTCTTCCTCATTAAAATTCTGTCTGTGTGCGTGTGTGTGTGCGTGTGTGTGTGCGTGTGTGTGTGCGTGTGTGTGTGTGCGTGTGTGTGTGCGTGTGTGTGTAAATAGTTTTGTTTGCTGAAAAAGAAAAAAGGTATCTGTGCTAAACTGTAAAAGGGAAAAAAAGGACACCCAAATGGTAACCATA
The DNA here is from genome assembly GCF_007364275.1 of Archocentrus centrarchus. Classification (NCBI taxonomy): domain Eukaryota; kingdom Metazoa; phylum Chordata; class Actinopteri; order Cichliformes; family Cichlidae; genus Archocentrus; species Archocentrus centrarchus. Next base: position 10,464,302 of record NC_044367.1, on the reverse strand, counting down.
TATATATACACACACACACACACACACATACTCCATGTAAATAAGAGAAGTGTATTTGGAGGTGCTGTACTGAGTAAATCCCAAACAGATGGGGTGTGCGTTTTCTGCTACGAACTTCTGAAATGCAGCATCTGTTCAAAAATAAGCAATTTTCATAAAATTAGGAAAAAGTAATGAACTATTAAGGTGAGAAAATAATATTAAAGTTTAAGCCCAAACAACACATTGCCTGTAATGGCAATTTTGGCCTAAAGTCTGAGCTAAACTTATTATAACAAGCAGGTGGTGCTCTGTATCACTTTAAATCGCTAGTTTTCAAGGTCAGCGTCTGGAAATAGAGAAATACTACGTGTTGACATAGTTGTAATGCAGATTAAAATCCTGGCATTTCAGGGACTGCACGCAAACATTTAAAAAGGTTTATCCGGGAGATGTTTGTCAAAGCGTCACATTGCTCCCAGTCATCCCTGGAACCGTTGGATCTGCATGGGGGACTACTGAGAAGCCGAGCAGCCCTCTTGGCTTCGAGACTGTGGGACTCCTCATTGTATTGTTTTCACTCTGCCTATTTATGGTGCATTCTTAATTTTGTTTCACACGCACTCCTTTCCTCCCACTCTCTTGGGTTATTTCACAGAGCGCTCCGTGGCTCCTTGATGAGGGGCAAAAACACGACTGCTATGAAAAGCCCCCGACTTCTTAAGGCTTTCTTTTCTAAACTGGCCCTTTCTTCTCCACCTGAAAGGTTCCTTCAGATTCTAGTTTAAGGCATTGTGAATACTAATTTCTCTCTATTAAAAAGCCCTCATATCCCTGCCATGCTCTCATTTGAATGACAGACTCAGGGGAGACCTCTTAATTCCTTTATAGTGGGATTCAAGACCCTTCACTTCAAAAAGTATAAATCATACTCCCAAATGAATGAGGGAGAGAGGGGGATTGACGAGAGGGGCTTCTGATGTGTCCCATTGGACGGCACGAGCTGAGTCTATCTCCCCAAGCTGCTCAATTCCACTCTCCGGCGAGATGGCTGCTTTGTCCCGATGACCCAGCTTTGCACACATTGCACCCATTTGGTTCCTTTGACTTTCTCCACAACACACTCACATACAAACAGCTAGAAATGTTGTTCGGCATGACAATGAGAGCAGTCGCTCGTGGCCGTTCCTGACAAACTTCAGAATGTTCGATTGTGATTCTCATAATTTGTTTTTAAAAAAAAAAAATCTCACCTGTGTTATAAGTTTCTAGCACTCAGCCTCACACGTAACACGTGACTTTTCTTTGCTTTCAAACACCCTTGAGAGAAAAGTGAATCCTCCGTGGCCCAGAGTACGAGCATTAATCTTGTACTGTTGAAATGATATTGTGATTTTTGTTGGATGCGAGCCGACAGCAGCAATCATATATTTGATATTATGTGATAAAGGCTGTGTAAGGTTGCATGCTGTTTATCCTCGTATCTGCGCGTGAATAGGCGCAATGCTTTGTGGGATTTGGCTGTAATGCTCTGAGCTGGTGGCCGCGTTAAAATGCATAACTGTCTCCCACCTGAGCCGGGCAGCAGCAGCTTTTATCTATTGACTTATTTATTTCTAAATGACACTTGTGCTGTGAGATAAATCATAGTCTTATGCCATCCCCTTCCCAGTTTTCATTTTAATTGTGAGATCACAGTGTCAGCAGTTAGTATATTGGTGTGAGTGGCCTATTGATTATTGATTTGGAGCTATTGATTATGTTCCCTGGAGACCCTAATCCTTTCTGATTCATTTGAATACCTCTATTAATCTTGAGATCCTGCTCACACCTGAAGCGCCATGTACCCTAATGAAAATAGATGGCCATTTTTTAACTGCAGCTTTTCACTCCACTTTTGATTTATTATTTTTAATTGATATATTTGCTTTTGGATGTGGGCGCCAAAATTACAATTGACCCTGTGTCAGTGCTGTTTTACTCCGCACCCTTAGAGACTGCACTGCATTTAAAAGTGTCTCATATGACCTGAAAAAAAATCTATCTTGGATACTTTTTTTTTTCAGTGTCCTCGTGTCTTTGGTAGAATTTAGTAGTTGTCGACCATATCCGATACTTTGTACTTGTTTTCTCTTTGCTCATTATCTCGAAGTCAATCTTTGCCTTCTCATTACAGTTTCAGCAAATGTAGGCCGTCATCTGTCAAGCTGTTAAAACTGATGAAGAAACAGATGTTAAATAATAACAGTATTGTGCTTTTTTTTTTTTTTTTTTTTTACCATTTCTTTCAGTTTTGCACTGAGCCATGTAAAATGCTTTTACAAAGCCTTTGGTTTCTGCCCTGAGATGAATGGTAGTGTTTTTCCTTGGTTAATGAGGCAGCTGATGGTATTCTCATGTTTGATTAGTATTGTGCTGAGTGCCTCACTGGGCCCCTGGCGGACCCGGAGTGGCTCTGCTTCTTAGCTCTTGGTAGCGGGGTGGGGGGTGGAGGCGGCCCTACACCTCCCCTCAGACCGCAACATGTCTCGGTCTCGGCGCAAGGAGAAAAGAGATGGAGGGATGGACCACCACACATTAAGACCAAATGCATCAGGGTATTACTTTTAATACCGCGGGCGTGCCTTGTGAAATAATGCGACGTTTAAATGTGGATCGATTTTAGAATTAAAAAGTTAGTTTGCAAAGATTTACTGTGAGGAGTTCAATGCCTGAGCTCTTTATCAGGGGCGCAAATGGCTGGTTATGTGCTGTCCGACAGAGGTACGATTGAGGGATCGATAGGCGCGTGATTTACTAACTGGAGTACAGGTAATCAATAAGTATAAAAGTAAATGAAATATGCATTACTGGGATTTTATTAGAGAGGGGTAGCAGGGAGAGAATAACGGTCAGGCCATTTATTTTTATATCTATTGATTATACAACATAGAGACTTCGCTCAAAGCATGCCCTGCACAGCTCTCAACACCCAGCGCCTGCACACCCGTCATGTGATTTATGGGTGCTGAGGTCATGGAACACGCTGCAGTTAAAAGGCTGGTGTGATGGGGCCTCATTGTAGCATGTGTCTGTTAGGGCTGTGAGCTTTATGTAACCTGCAGTCTTGGCTTGCACCAGCTTAAAAAGGAGCTCTTTCCTGTGTTGTTCTTTGTTGTTGAGCTGTCTGTCATAAATTCGTTTTTTTACATTTTTATTGACATTTTCAAAAAGGATGCCATGTCATTCTTTAATCTCCAGGGTGCAGTTCAGTTGGAGGAAGCGGCACAGTTGCTGCAGTTTAGCTGAAATCGTTTTTAGTCCGTCACTGTTTCTTATCATAGTTTCACTCATCCTCTCCAAAACCCTACTCTCCTTTTAATCCCTTTCCTTCCGTTCACAAACATCCACACTGCACTGATCACATCAGCTACTGCCAACCCCCTTGTGATGGAACAGACCTTGACCTTAACTTTACATCTCAGAAGTCAGGACTATTAAGCTCATGGGGGAGCTTTTCCTATTTCAGGGCTCCTGACATGTGACACACATGAGGAATAGAGCAGGTGTAATTTGTTTATGTGAACTTTGCGATGACTCAGGCACATGCACACCAGTGTCTTTCATTATTCTTGTGAAAATATACATTAATGAAGAAAAATTAATAAATGGCAAAGCTGTGTTGAGGTGAAACGTAAGCTGCAGTGTTTGCAAATGTTCTGCCGATGCATTCATCGACTTTCATGAGACTATTAAATTTCTTCGTGTTTATATGTTTATTCTGGGTTGGAGCTCCGTCATAATATTATGAGTAATGTTATTTTTTTTTTCCCTCTCTCTGTGTCCTACTCAGGCAGACTAATTTCACTCCAGGACTGTTGTGCACAGGAGAAATGAGGAAGCGGAGGGAAACAGAAGCTGTATCCATCACAACATCAGGTAACACTCTCCACCTCAGTTTATCTCAGAGACTGAGCTAAAAGTGTCATCTGTGAATTGCAAAAACTGTAGTTTTGCTGCTAGTATGGCTACTTAGATCTTACTTTCTTCTCTAAATTACCATGAAAACTGTACCTCAGCAGTGAAACCTAATTACTTAATCGACTGCCTCACTTTTCCTCCAGTTCCATTTTTGCTTTTAGTTTCTTGTAAAATGTCATAAATTTAGCACTGGCATTGCTACAGTTTTTTGAGCTTTCAACCTTTATATTCCATTACACTTTTAATGAATAAAAGATCTGGAGTTGACTCCCAAGTGTTCAAGTTGTCTTTGGTTTACTGAAACAAAAGAGATGTGAATGCAAGTGAAGAGGCCATCATTAGGCTGAAAAACCAAATAAACCTGTCAGAAATGTGAGGAGGCAGGTATAGCTCTATCAAGGCCTACAATAAAGAGACGCCTTCATGAATGTAAATACAGAGTTTACAACATAAAGTGCAAACCACTGGTTACGCTCAAGAACAAGAAGGCCAAATTAGATGTTGTCAGGAAACATCTGAAAGAGCCTACACAGTTCAGAAACAAACTCTTTGGACAGATGAAACCAAGATTAACTTGTACCAGAGTGATGGGAAGACAAATGTATGGAGAATTACTGAAACAGGTCATGACGAATGCCACATCATCTGTCGAATATGGTGGAGGCAGTGTTACGGCATGGCTGCCACTGGAACTGGGCCACTGGTGTTTATTAAGTGACTGCTGATAGAAGCAGCAGGATGAGTTGTGAAGTGTACAGGGCTGTACTCTCTGCTCAGATTCAGCCAAATGCTACAAAACTGATCTGACGGTGTTTCGCGGTGCAAATGGATAATGACCCAAAACAAACTGCAAAAGCAACCCGAGAGTTTCTCAAAGCAAAGAAATGACTATTCTTCAGTGGCAGAGTCAGTCATCTGGTCTCAACCCAACATAGCATGCTTTTCAGCTATTAAATACAAAACGGAAGGCAGAGAGACCCACAAACAGGAAATAAAGCAGAGCATCTAAAAGGGAGAAACACAACATTTGGTGATGTCCATGAGTTCTAGACTGACCTTATATTTAAAATTGTTAGTTTGTCCATCTACCTCAGAGGCACTGAAAATGGGGGACCGTGACAGGAACATGACAGGAACTCCTACACAATTAATGCAAAATTTTTGTAAAACCCCTTGACTTAAAGCTGAAAGTCAGCACTTCAATTACTCATTAAAAATCCACTGGTACAGTGTACAGATGCAAAATTTAAAAAAAGGAAAACAGTATCACTGTCCACATACTCATGATGTAACTGTATGTTTTGTGTGACAAAAAGCCAACCAAAGCATTAAAGCTAGGCTAACATATCCTGCTTGTTTTGTGCTCCTTTAGTGTTGCCGTGGCTTTCTCTGCTGATATATAATGCTTCTTTTTTTTTTTCCTATATTTGCTTCTTAACTCCTGAGCTATGTTTTCCACTGCCACAGTTGCCTTAGACTCAGTTTCTTTCAGTTCCACTTCATTGTTGGCAGAAACATAGAAATCTGTTGACTTACTTTTTTCGTTGTTTTTTCTTATCAAGTGTTTCCTATAAAAAAACAAAAAAAAACAACAATCTGTTGCTGTTCTTCCTGTTTGCAGCAGCAAAAATGTGCCCAGAGTACTTGAACGATCACGTGATATGAGTTTACTGGCATGCTAATATGGGCAGTGATTATATCTGACACTGGGCTAAAATCTCCCACTGGAGATGGTTTAATGAGGCTGTTTTAAAATAAAAGCATGTAACCCGTTAGGCTCCTTCTTAAACTTCCTTTGTGTTCTCTGACAGCACTGTCTTTTTCTTGGTGGTGTCCAGCGACCCAGAGAACGGTACTGATGCTGGGGACAACAAAAACACCACCCTCTTCCTGTTTTGGTTGCCCATTCGACTATCAGTATGCTATATCCGCATTCTTTCATTTTCATTTCAATCAACATTTACTTTAAATTATATGTTAAAAAAAAACAAAAAAACTTGTCTATTGTCACTTTAAAATAGAAGAAGTGTGATGTGGACTTTCTCCTATTGAGAGAGGCACCAAACAGCCAGCGTTGTGTGCGCTTGGACCAGCGGAGCTGCCTTTTTTCATTAGACTGATGGCTCGGGGCCTTTTGTCTTTGCCGGATTGAAATCTGAATTGGTTTGTCCACCTTTTCTTCTGCGTCCCCTCTGTGTGCTCCACTCCTGCAGCTGCTGTTTGTCATTTAAATAACAAATGCTGGTGGTTCTCTGATTTAGTGAGGGGTGCAGGCCTGTGATGTATATTAATATTGCTGCACAGTGCACTGTACCAGGGTCCATCATTCATTTGGATAAAAGAGGTGGAATTTAAAAACAGCCAGTGCTTTACATGGATACAGATTGCATCCATTTATTGCAACGAGTGATGGAGGGGCCGGCAACTCTGTCCTTCACCTCCCAAGTGCCGAACTGCTTCCCATAAAAGCACAAAAAGGATGCACCCCTGGCCCCTAAGGACCTCTGATACTCGCCATGCGGAACGAGGGGCATCCCTCGTTTGTCGACAGTTAACGGGCCCACAGCCTGCTGTGGTGTTTGAGAGTGGGAAAGACAATTCATTTGTCTTCCATATATTTTTTTTTTGTAATCTTTGTATAAAATTGATCACTGAACATTTTAAAATAAATATATACATGTTTTATTAGAAGTAGCTCTACTATTATGTGATATCTTTTTGGTAAATGACACAGAAGCAGAGTCCCTGATCGGCACATCCCCCTCAGCCCTGTTCAGTGTTTTCCTGCTTCTTGAGTCTAGTGCCCCCTGTCCACCATGATTTATCATGCATCCCATGTCGTCCAATGTCAGTTTCTGCAGCTGCAACTGCTCTGTATAAATCTTTACTTTGGCAGCTTTCTGCACCATGTCTCTCCTCAGTAATCTCACCTCCACCAGGAGATGCACATTCACTCTGACAAGCTTTCACACGCTCTGTGTAAAAATTTTGGTTTGCTGCCATTCTGACATAAGTGTATAGATTCAGTGATTTATCGAGCAGAAACGCTTTCTGGTAAACATCTTGTTTGCATGGAAAGATTGTTTACTGCGTTCAGTTAAAAAAAAAAAAAAAGAACAGCATGGCTCTCCGTGTTGCATTTAGTGAACACGACAGCTGAGTCTTTGAGTTAGCCAGAGGAAGTGGATTGCTGTATGTGTTAGTGGTTGATTTGAAACTCTGTAATCAGGAGTGAAAATAGTCTGCGACTGAAGGTATCCTCCAGGACTCTATAGGGAATCACTGAGGTGGTACCCAGCTGTTGCTTTGTCTTCTTTCTTTAACCTTTTAGCACCTCCACGGCAGTGCTTGAAGCTTGTTGTGGGGAAAAAAAGAGAAAAAAACAACAACTTATCAAGTCAGGTATCTGTTTGGATTAGATGACCGCTCGATTTCTCAGCCTTAAATTGACCATTTTCTACTTTTCTCACCACCACCGGCCAGCTAGAAATCCAACTCAGTCCAACAAGTCCCTACTAGATTTGGAATAAAGAAAGAAATCTTTCTGCTTTATACAATTTAATTTAAATTTTTTTAAGATTGCTTTCTTTTGATAGCTTGCTAAAGTAGTCTAAAGTTTGCACAGTTAGAAATGCATTTATATTTGTATCGTCTTTTGTTGGTGAATTATGCATTATATTACGCGGTGCTCACTGATGGAGAATTAGTATGGATACCATGTACGTGATACACAATTGGGGGATTATTTGTGAGTCAAGAGATGAATCAAGAAGTGTAAAGGTCTTGATGGAATTTAATATCCTTGGCTGGTGTAACACACAGACTAATTAATTATTGCAATTTTACTCCTCCCCTGCTGTCTCCCACAATGCCCTTCATCGTTATCTCTATAAAGTGGATAGTGGTTTAAAAAAAAGCCTTAATTTCTTGAGTGTGTTATAGATGTCAGGAAGATTTTGCCTAAATAAGTGCGGCTGAAGTGAGTTTGCACTTAACCTTGTCAGACTGCGTGTTATCTTTATATGTTGGTAAGTACCACATGCGGGTGCCCATGTGGAGGCCTGCCCCACGGTCAGCTTTGCTGCCTCTCCTCTCCCCTCTGTCTTCATGTGTCTCCTTGCCTGAGCGAGACGGCCGCGTGACAGATCACCTGCATCGGAGGCCCGCCGTGTTCCTGCCCGGCGGTCCGGCCCCCCTCTCATTAATGCCCAGGCTGGTGCGAGGGCCGTATGGCAGCACAAGACAAATAACGCTACCACTCAGCCATCACTTCTGCTGACAGAAATGCAGCCCACCGCACTATTTCGCCCTCTCCGGCTCCACTCCACACCCTGCTCTTGTCCTTCAAACCCCCCCCATCCCCCCTGTCTCCACCTGCACCTGCCTGCACAGCTCTACCAAACTTTCATGCTGTTTTTTTTTTTTTACTGTTGCTGGAGGCTGAGCTTAACACTGAAACCCACATGAGTTGATGTACTGTAACCACAAACCTGCTGCGTTTGTAACCACTCTAATTGGTTGTATTGTATTCTTCCCCTCTTTTTGGAGGTAGATTTACTTGGCTAACCTGTCAGGTGCTTCTTGACTGACTTGTGTGCAAACCTCACCAGGAGGTCTGATTTGAATGTCCTTTTTTTTGTTGTGAAAAGAGCAGTGTGTGTGTGTGTGTGTGTGTGTGTGTGTGTGTTACTACGTGAGAGAGGGAGAGAAACACAAAGGCTAATCATTAAAGAGCTATTCAGCCCTGTTCATTTAAGTGTGGGAATCAGCAGGCCCATTACTGTCAATGTGTAATTAGCTGATTAATAAACAGGGGGAAGGGGAGTGCTCCAGGAAGGTCTGTAATGATTGTTTTTAGAGAGCATCACATGAGAGCTTATTAAGATGGTAAGATGGTTCCATTCAACTTCCCATTATTGCCCACAATAAATGTGTGTACTGTAATTCTCCCATTGACAGAAAACCTTTGCATTGTAATGTCTTTATTGACCTTGATGTTAAACCAGTTGAGTGCAGGTGGTAATCTTTTAGTCATCATTTTTTTAGATTACCTTTTAATCACATTAATACACTAAAATGCTAAACCTATATATCTTTACACGCTCTGCTTTGGGGGCTATTTTTATTGGTTGTTGTGTGTGAAAATATTTATTACAAAGACAACATGCCAAGTGATTACATTTTTGTAGTTTTTGAAAAATATATGCTAATTTTGACTTGATGCCTCCTAAAAGGTTTGATTAAAAGTGGGTTGAGGGCATGTTTCCCATTGTGTTGCATTCCCTGTTTTTTCTGTAATTTTGAAACAAAATTATTTCTCCCACTTTTGCTCAATATTGGATTTCAGTACCTTGAAAGTTTTGGACCTCTTTTGTCAGATTTTTTTCATTTAAAAATGAACTAAATGTTGTCAGTGGACTACAAGGATGCCAATTCAGTAATAAGACTCTGTACTACTGAATTAATGCCAAATCACTTTCTAAATGTTTTATCTTCATAGAAATAAGCAAGGCCTGCCCTGGAAAACATGTTGACTAGATGTTGTGATGTTGTTCCCAAACTTGTGTACACTCACTGGATACTTTATTAGATATACCTGTTAAAATGCTTGTTAATGCAAATATGTAATTAGCCAATCACGTGGCAGCAACTCAGTGCATTTAAACATGTAGACATGATCGCGATGACCTGCTGAACATCAGAATGGGAAAGAAAGGTGATTGACAGGGTGCTCTGAGTATTTCAGAACCTGCTGATGTGCCAGGATTTTCCTGCACAATCATCTCTAGGGTTTGCATGGTCTGAAAAAGAGACCATATCCAGTGAGCAGCAGTTCTCTGGGTGAAAACACCTTGTTGATGCCAGAGGTCAGAGGAGAATGGCCAGACTGCTTTGAGCTCATAGGAGGACAACAGTAACTCAAATAACCCCTGATTACAACCAGAAGCAGAAGAGCATCTCTTAACACAAAACGCTGAATCTTGAAGCAGCAGAAGAAATACCGGGTATCACTCCTGTCAGCTAAGAACAGGACACTGAGACTACAGTCTGCACAGGGTCACCAAAATTGGACAATAGAAGACTGGAAAAATGTTACTTGGTCTGGTGACTCTCGATTTCTGCTGTGGCATTCAGATACTATGGTCAGAATTTGGTGTTAACAGCATTAAAGCATGGATTCATCCTGTCTTCTATCAACCGTTCAGTCTGCTGCTGGTGTAATGATATTTTTGGCACACTTTGGGCCCCTTAGAACTAACTGAGCATCATTTAAACACCACAGCCTACCTGAATGTTTTTGCTTACCATGTCAGTCTCTTCTGATGGCCGCTTCCAGGAAGATAATGCAGTGTGTCAAAAAGCTCACATCATCTCAAACTGTTTTTTTTTTTTTTTTTGAGCATGACAGTGAGTTCACTGCACTCAAATGGCCTCCACAGTACCCAGATCTCAATCCAGCAGAACTCCTTTGGGATGTGGCGGAACTGGAGATTTGCTTCATTGATGTGCAGTCGACAAATATGCATCAACTGTATGATGCCCTCATGTCAGTATCAATACACAAGCATCATTGATGCTGGAGGTTGAACTGTGTATTGATAACAAGCAACACAGTCAGGATGGAAAAGACAGCTTCCATTATTTCCTTATGTTGTCATTGTTTTTTTACGTTTTGCACTATTTTTGTTTATTTTGGAAAACGCGGTTATGCCTTTAACCTACTTAAAATTAGCAGTGATTTACGAAATGAAGTATTTTCCTACTTTAAACCTCTTCTGAATTAAAGCAATGTAGAAAATGTAGTTTTTATTCCATCTAATGGACGAGCTCATTTACTTTTGGTACTTCAGGACATTTAATTTATAAAATTGCAGTTTTATGAATCAAACCCTTGAATTGAACTTGAACTCAAATTTGAGGAATTCCATGTAAAAATTGACATCAGTTAAAGATCTGAGGACTTCCTCCACCACTGCATACAGTGTAATTAAATAAATCTGAGAAACACAAAGACTGATTATTCCATCAGCAGGAATAAGCTAACCTTAAGTGTTTTTAAAAGTAGTAGTATTAAAGTATTAAACAGTAGTTTTTAAAGTATTTGTTTATTTAAATGTTTCCTCATTTGGTCGGAAGTACAAATATGCACACATCTCAGCAGCGATCAGTCATTATTCCCTCAGGAAATTTTAATCAGTTACCTCATCCTAAATATGTCCTTGACTTTCAGTTAGTATCTGCTATGCCATGCATTTTAACACACTCAGGCTGTTTCCTGCTGTTTATTCCTATTTGTCCAATATGAAATCCCCTGAATTTTGATCAAGTCCTCTGACTATGTTTAACCCGAATGTTTGTGTGGAACCTCAGCAACAGTTAGTCATCATTCCCTCAAGAAATATTAATCAATTATCTTGCCTGCTGGATCAGTTTGGGAAAGAAGTCATCTGGAAAGAGCCACAAGTAGATATAAAGAGAACGAGCAAAAGCACATACCAGTGAATGCTGTAATGCCTAATCCTTTGAGACAGCCCCGAGCCACAATGTCACTTCTAGTTCCCTTGTCCTATGTTATGGGACTGCCTGGCAAATGTCTTGTGTGACCGCCGCTAACTTTTTCGGGGGGAGATCAGCAGAGATTTATTTATCAAAGGGAAGTAAGAAAAAGCAGGAAGGCATGTTAGCAATTGTTTTAGAGTTCCTCTGTTTTCCACGGAAATTGGTCCGGGCTCTCTTTCAGATATTTCTCTTTACTTGCAGAGAGAAAAAAGCTTTTAAGGTGCACAAGATCAAGAGAAAATTGGATCTTTAAAAAGGAAGGTCATCAGTGAGATGTGAAATGTGATGAATTAAGAGTTGAAACCACAGTCTCTTACACAACATAACCGGGGTGGAGGCCATAAGAGAAGCACAGATAGGTCTTTTACTAACCATGTCCATGAGTCATATGGGGGCAAATTGGATTTGGCTCACATGACCCAAACTTCATTAATATTTAACCTATTAGAAGAGGATTGCTTCAAAGTTTTATTTCAGTATACCTAAACCAGGGCGCAATCCATGAGTCGTGTACTAAATTTAATTATTTTTGAGAGGCTTGAAACAGTGAAGGGCAATGTGATTTATTTATCTTTTTGTTTGCTGTGTTTTGTTACATGTCCAGAATATGATATTTGCTTTCTTTTTCTCTGCAGCTTGCAACCCTTTCTACATGGATCACCAGAGAGAAGCGGCACAAGGGGCCGGTAACACGCCAACCCTCGAAGCTGTGGGACCAAGTGCACCTGGGTCACAGTCCTCCACTTCTGTTCAGCCTGAGAGTTTATCTTTACTCCAGTAGAATTACAAGGACACCTGAACGGGACTTGAGAAGCACATCTTAAGTCTGGAGGAAAGTGACAAAAAGAAGCTATTGTGCCAGAGAATAAAAAGGCTTGAACTCCTATTGCTGCACAAACTTTATAACAAAGAAAAAAAAAAATACAAAGCACATCATTAGTCTTCAAATCAGCATGTTACTGCTAGATCCAGTCCTTCCAGGTAGTATATTAAGCATGACAAATGTTAATGCAATCAAGCCTTGTTAAGCCCTCTGCCATCTCTTCAAGGAAGAAGGCAGCTTCAAGAGGCTCCTCGTTTCACTCCAGACTCTGCAGCTCCTCCTGTTTCCAAACAGAGTTTCCAGGCCACCTGCTACCACACAATCCAACAATTATGTCCACTCTAGTAGCGCAGCATTTGTCAGCAGGAACCTTGGGAAGGATGGTCGGGTGAGGATGGGTGGCTAGGGGGTGTCCGCTCTGTTCTAGTGCAGCCAGCAGTGGCTGTGCAGCAACACAGGCTCTGAGACACAAGAGCATCGCAATGTTTAGCTACCACATGCTGCTACAGGGTTCAGAGAGGCGACCACCGGTAGCGAGCCGCACAAAGTACAGGCCTCCTATTAGCATGGATTTGAAAAGCTACAGTCGGTACAAAGGTGCTCATTAGCACAACACAGAGGGAGTGTAGTAGCGGTCCTCGGAGGGCTGCCTCTGTTCTCTCCAGGTTACCTTCTATATTCAAATTTCCCCAAATGTATTTAAAGTTCAAGGCCAGCTGCAAATCTGTTTGAACAGCCTGTTTTTCAGCTGTGCTGGATGAGTTGCTTTTGGAACTGTGTAGAAAGAGCAGAGAGCCAAACAGAGAGGAGTGGAGAAGCTCTAGGAGATGGGAGTGGACAGCCATGCACAGTATTTTCACCTACCCTTGGGGTATACATTTCCCCACCTCCCTCAGCATCAGATGCATTAAAAGATCAATGGCAGCACACAGTGAGATCAAAAACATTCGTACTGGCCAAGATGGTAAACAACCATATTTTTTTTTTTTTTATAAAAAGAAAAAATGCTATACATGTAGTGATATACATTCTGCTCAACAAACCGTGTAGATGATAAAAATAAAAACAAATATGCCTGCGTACAGCCTAACTCGCTCCATTTAAATGTCTTAAAAATGTATTTTACAAGGAAATGTTGACCTGAAGTAAAACATCATTTTTGATGTTTTCAAAAAAGTTTAATGAATCTAAAAAAAAGTAACATGTATGCACTTTCTATACTGATTACGAGATATCGTCTTAGTAAAATGAAGTGCATAATCATCAGCTAAAGTCTTTTCAGACACTTGAAAGCCTTATTTAAGAGAAGAATCGCATTTAATAGAATGAGATTTGCCAATTAACATGAGTTATATGTCTGCAATAATCCGTCTGAGAAGGCTTTATGTGATCATGTTGGAGGGGGGGATGACATTTATAAATGCTGTGTGTGCACACTAGTCTAAATGGATGCCTCACACAAGACATCCTGCCACAGAAATCAGTCAAAGTGCAGAGAGCACCCCACCCCTCTCCCTGGCTACTGCTGCTTTTCCTTCTGCAGATTATCCAGGGAGTCCAGCAGTTGTTCGCTCTTCCCAAGCCAGGGTAAGAGCTTACGGGACACACCTGATTAATAGGAATAACTGGACAAAAGAGAAAAGCTTCTGATAAATACATTGATGGGTTCTTCAAGATACATGCTCCTGAACTTGTTGACAGGTATTGAGCGTGCAGTGTTTTAAGGAGAGCTTTGTGCTGTTGCTTCATCCGACAGTATGTGTTTTGGTGCCAGGGCACTGACAGGGGAGGAAGATGTATCAGGTCCAATACAGTTCCATTAGTAGGAGAGAGGCACACCTTACCTGCCACCATGGTAATTAACAGTCACTGTAATGTCATCTCAGCCAGACCTTATGCCCCAAAAGGAATTTCCAATGGCTAGGAAATGGTGGAATGGCATCCGTGCAGCCAGTCAATTGTCCTGTTACAGTTAAGGAATCCAGCAGGCTAGTACCACTCATATTTCATCCCAGGTAAAGATTACCTGTCAGACCCATGGGAGATGTATTGATCTGTTTTCCTTTTTCCGCCAGCAATCATCTGACAAAGGCACCTGGGAGGTGAATGAATGAGTGATGCCTGGTCTGTCTGCTTCACCGTGGTGGCTTCTAGTGTCCACCGATGGGTGGAGAGGTGATGAGGAAGAGGAGAGATAATGCAGTCATAAACTCTGTTTGAACCTCCTCTGTATGCATGCATGGCAGCCCCTTTGAGTCAAGGGTCACAGGTCAGTGAGGAATTTGCCCCCCCCCCACGCGTCTTTCTTGTCAGTGGCATTTGTTCTTGCTGTGTGGACTGATGATAGAAAGACATGCAAAAGAGGCTCTCTGGTTCCTGCTGACAAATGCATGTTGCGAGCTTTGGATTTCAAAAATGATCCTTTCAGATCTGGACGCCCTTTTAGTGACATAATCTGGCCTTGTGGTCTCATGCTCTCCTGCAACGATCACAGTGGCACTGATCAACATATTTTACATAATAGTATATTTTCTTGGCAGCTAAAAGTATTAAGATATTTACCTTGTTCAGTAGAATGTCACAGTTGATACTATCCATGAAGCCATGCATTTAAAGGAATTGCTCTGCATAAAATGTGTAGTATTTATGATGTGATGATTATAGTTCCATTAATTAAGGATTTAGGCGTGAGGACATTTAATTCATGAATGCAATTTCATGATAGATAGTAGAGTAGATATGTCTCTCTAATTTTTTACTATCATATTTTTAATTTCATTTACAGGGATTTAAATATATCTAGCTGATATCAGGGGCCCAAGGCAGCTATCCACATTTGATACGTAGTACAAATAGCATCTTATCTCACAGGCTGTTATCTTTATGTTTAATAGCAGTGGGGGCATGCCTAATTGCTTTGCAAATGATCTGAAGAGGATTACGCCACCCTTAGAAAGCCTGCACCATGTCACTAGATCTTAGAGAGACATTACAATGGTAAAATTCAATCAAATCAGCAGTGCAGTGTTGCAGCTCTGTTTCCAGGATCATCGCCTCATGTCTGTGTCAAAAATAAATTCTGGGAACAGTTGGGAACACTGTGCAATGGAGGAAACTTGGGTAACATCATTATGGACTAATCTGGATGACAAGCTGTTTTTAGGAAAGTGTTATTCCACTTGTGTAAATTGTGTATTTTTAAAAGTGATAATGGGATTATTAAGGATGTCTTGCCTTTATGCCATAAGTGATATATGTGATGTATTTATTCTTCCATGTCAGTATCAATTCATTTTGAATACTGAATTTGTGTGCAATAAATGAGTTTTGGTGATCATGATTTTTGTGGGATATTTGATACAGATTATTTTATTTTATCATTTAATGTGTTGAGAAGAAACCATTCAACTAGCTGACTGAAATTCATGATTAGGTATGCTGATAATAGAGGTGTAACACAAGCTGTGCATTATTGACAGCAAAATCTAATTTTAAAGAATTTTTGCACACTTTTGGTTTCAGACTCTCACCACCACCATCCACTTTTAATGTAATTTTGATTCATTTTCCTAAAAAAAATAACCCCAAAACAAAATCTCAGGGTAAACAGTTTTATTAGGTACACATGTTCAGCTGGTTGCATCTAATCAGCTAATCCCATGGCAGCAACACACTGCCGCCATTAAGCAGACACGGCCAAGATGACCCGATGAAGTTCATTGCAAGCATCAGAAAGAAGGAAGAAAGGTGATTTAAGTGAATGTGGCATGGTTCGTGGTGCCAGACGGGCTGCTCTGAGTATTTCAGAAACTGCTGATCTACTGAGATTTTCCCACACAGTCATCTCTAGGGTTTACAGAGAGTTGTCCGAAAAAGAGAAAACATCCAGTGAGCGGCAGTACCTCTGCTTGAAAATGCTTTGTTGATGCCAGAGGTCAGAGGAGAATGGTCAGACTGTTTCAAGGTCATAGCAAGGCAGCTGTAACTCAGATAGCCACACCTTACAACCAAGATATACCGAAGAGCAAAATAAAGCAGTAGAAGATTGGAAAAACATGGTCTGACAAGTCAGATTTCTACTGCAACATTCAGATGTTGGTGTGAAAAAAACATGAAAGCAGGTGGTGGTAGTGTAATGGTGTGGGGGATATTTTCTTGGCACACTTTGGACTGCTTAGTACCAACTAAGCATTGTGTAAGCTTCACAGCCTACCTGAGTATTGTTGCTCACCATGTCAATCCCTTTAGGGCCACAGTGTGTCTTCTGATGGCTGCTTCCAGCAAGATAACCCACAAATCTCAGATCATCTGAAAACAGTTTCTCAAATGGCCTCCACAGTCACCAGATCTCAATAATGAACCACTTAATTGATAATGAAGGTAACCTTTAGTGGCTGCCCTGGAATACTCTTCACATTAGAGCGACAGTTCCCCCCATGATTTGTCAATGGAATACAAATGCTAGTGTGGCTGACAGCGAGAACACTCCCTCGGCCACCGGGGATTATCGGTAGATCCCCCCCCACCGTTAATCTTCCATCTGAATGCTGAAGACTGTGGTAGTCACTTTGCCACATGTTGAGAGTCGGAGCAATTCTCTCTGCTCACTAGTGCTCCATAGTTACAAATCACATCATCAAGTGTCTACACACCCACAGCCACCTCTTCTCCAGCAGATTGATGGTGAAATGGAGGAAAAATCAATGGCTTCCTCCCGTCAGAAGGAGCCAGCTCTGTCATGTTTTGGAGTTTGATGTTACCCTCTCTTACTTTCTCTCGACTATGGGAAATTGAAAGCTCAGTTTGAACAAACTGACACACCTGGAGTCTCTCAAGTTGATATAATGAATGATTTCAATCTGCCGCCTCGCTCGTGAGGTATCGGTTACGCCTTTTAAAAACACTTCTAAACCAGTAGAGAAGATTACAGTGATCAGGTTGAGTTGGTTGAGTTTTTAGTAAATGATTGTTAGTCTTCAAACTGAAGGCTTCTGTGTAGGTGACCCTTTGAGTAACAGCAGTCAGTTTTCCTGCTAGCCCCCACAGGAGTCCCCCCCTCCATCACTTCATCCTTATCATCACTATGACACGCTGCAACTGCGAAGCAAGGTTTCATTCACTGCCTTCTGTGAAATGAGCAAGCACCACTGAGCTTTTTCACTCCGACACATATTCCCCCTCTAATGGGAAATTCAAATATCACATATCAGCTGAATGCAATATTCACTTAGCGAGAGATAACACTCTGCCTGATGTGTCTCATGTATCCGCTTCAGAATAGGCACGGCTCAGTCTCTGACACCAGATCTGACTGTGAGACTGGGTGTATAAATTCTGTCTGAAGCTCGTGTGCTGCCTGTTCACTCTGCTGCTTTATTGGTGCATGTGTTGGTCCTCTTGTATTCCCTCGTGTATTTGAGGGAGAGCAGATTCCAAGGCATCTGTGCTTGTCCTGCTGCTCCTCTAGCGCTTTTACACCCGCGCCATCCCTTTTCATTTCGGCTGGCATTCTAATCAGAGCGTTATGAGCTTCAGCGGGTGAAGTACGCAGAAAGTTGTGTTTCCTGACAGCCAATAAAAACCTTATAATCTCCTTGATTCAAGTGGCCCATCTAAAAAAAAAAATACTAACTAGTGCTATCACTCAGACCACCTCCTTCCCTTTTTCTTTAATGCCCTTTTTTATTTAATATATAGCCCATGAAAAATGAGAGACTCCCGCTTTGCCGTGTAGATATTTTGTTGCTGATGATGCGAGACGAATTTCCATCACAGCTTTGTTTCCAGCGGGTGAGCGGATAATCTTTTACAGTGCAGGGAGGGAGGGCGCTGCTCCCATCAATCTCCAGGGGTTATAGCTGCGGCGTGTTCGCCTTACCTGACCAGAACACCTCCACATCACAGCAATAGAGGCCCATTAAGGGTCAGGAGCCACGAGGCGAGGTGGTCACACCGGAAGCTTACTGACAAAGCAGCTACCTTCCAAAACCTTTTTAACCTCCGGACCAATGCTTCACTGCTCTTCCATTATTCCTGTCATTGTTTTTGTCATTTTTCTAACAAGGCAGTCATATCTGAGAGAAAAGCATTGCTTTTTCCACTGACAGCCCTGTGAAACTATGTTTTCAGCCAGAGCCTCAGCTGCTCCTTTTGTCGACACTAAACTGCTCCAGAGGTTTCACCCCTCTGTGGTTCTCAACCGTGTGCACTGTGTGTTGTAGAGCAAAAGGTCTCAGTTTTAGTTGTGGCATCCTGCCCAGGCAGCCCCTTGAGAAGGGCCCCCAGTGGCTCTGCACTGGTGTAGTGGCTTGCAGGCGTGCTGCGTGCTGCTCTTCTCACCCCACTGCCCTGGCAATCGCCTACTGCGCCACTCCCCCCAGATGCTGCTCTGATTGACAATAATGGGAAGTGGCAGAATCAATGGGAGACAAGAGAAGGGTGTGTGTAAAATTCTCCTGGAGTTTCTAGTCACAGACCAGGGGCTCTGGCACCAGTCACCTGTCATCCCTGCAGCCCCAGGATTAGGGCCTGTGACAGCAGAAGCATCCTGAGAGAAAAATGCTGTGGTCATCATCGCCGCTGACAGCTGGAAAATGGTGCCTTTCCGGCACACTTAGACTCCATATATGTCTCATTAAGTGGCTGGACTCAAGCAACACAGTGCTCCAAGGGAAAGAAATGTGCTGGACCTTCTAAAGTCTGCATCTGTAGATGGGAAAACTCTTAGGTCAAGATAAAATTACTGAACACATGATACTGTATGTAGAAAATCCTGGAAGAAGTGTGTGACCTATCCCCTAATGAGCCATTTAACAGAGTGCTTTCAAAAGGTATCCTATTTCAAGGATTAAAATAGCCGTTCACCTTGTGCCTTGTGGCCATGTGACACGTGTGGTGTGTGGTGTGTGTGTGTGTGTGTGTGTGTGTTGCAGCACTGAATGGAGGGCAGGTGGCAGGTGTCGTGACAGAAGGGGCACTCCATTCTCTAATTGATCAGCAAAAGATGCACATGAAATAGACGTTAAAGCAAAATGAAGTCATAACAGTGGATTGAGACATTTATTAAGTCAGACGAAAGGCCCTCAGAAACGTTGAGATTGTTTATTGATTTTTGTGTTTTGGCTGGCTGCGCAGGGGTAATCGCTCGTGCTTCTGCCACCGAGGCTACGGGGCTCGAGCGCAGCCAAATGTTCAGGTGGAAGCGCTGACTTCCTCTAAAAGAGGCAACTTTAACCAGCAGAACACAGTCGTCATTATGGCTGCCATTGTTCTAGCGTTTATATAAGGGCCCTGACCTGATATGCCGCCATTAGTCCATTAGCTGGAAATGCCAGTCGCCTTCACACCACGGATGTGTTGGTTGGTGCTAGAAGCAGTGAATTCAGGGTGAATTAAGTTTTTCCACATTGGCTGAGCATATAACTTCATTCTATTTGAATTTTTCTAAAATCTTCTATAATATTCATGCAATATTAGTTGGAATTAATATTAAAAACAGATTACAGAGCATGTTTGACATTTAAGTCATTAATCAAGAAAAAAACTCCAAAAAGCCTGTTGCTCCTGTTTTATATAACTGTAAATGAAGTAATCTATGAGAAAAATTTAATGATTTTTGGTGCCACTTTTATGAGATTTTATAGATTAAACCACATACAGGCTAACTGTCAGATAGCTGACATATTAATTCATAATGACAACAACCATTAGATGCAGCTCTGCGTTACATATTTAAATATATATCAACTCAAATCACAGTTTATATAATTTCACTGCCAGGAAAGGAAATAAAGATTATTTCCCTACCATGCTGCAGTAGTGCCTCGTGTGTGTGTGTGTGTGTGTGTGTGTGTGTGTGTGTGTGTGGTGCTGGTGAGTGTTAGGTAGAGTTCAACCATACTGGTGACATCAATCTGCCTGTTCTTTATTAGACGAAGCAGCGAGGTGTAACTGACTGCATTGTCCACAGATGGACTGGGCCCCATAGCACACGGGACCCTGGTCAGCCACCCTGACAATACAATCAATAACCACACACTCATTATGGGAGCCTTGCCTGCCTTCTCCTCCTGCCTGCTCCATGGAGCCTCCCTCTGTGTTTCACATGGTCTTTAAGTCTGTCCTCCCCTTCTTGCACTCTTTTTTAATTTTTCTACCTTGTCAGTTATTTTTGTTTCTTCCTAAATTAGAGTAAAAGCCAAACCTGGAAATGATGAAAGGACACCTAGACATCTCGGCTCCCGCTACCCATGCTTGTTCGATATTCAGTTGTCTGGCTGGACACTGGTGGATGACAGTGATCCAGCATAGAGCCTGGGGCCTATAAATGGTAATGCCCTCCACTTGCCTTCCTCATAAAGCATAATAAAAGGAGGTTATAAATCCTAGCAATTAGCTGCGTCCATCAGTTGCCTTAATTGGAGTGTCATGACTGGCTAGGGGATGACCTTGTGTGCCGGAGAGCCAAGACAGACGAGGAGGCCAGAGGGGACATCTATGTGAACGTGGCGGACTTGGGCTTCTTTGAATCAGCTGTATCTAGCAGGCCGTACTGTACTTCATATGGTGGCAAAATGCTTATACTGACTGGTGATGCCATTGATTTCAAAACTAATTTGTTTTGCTCAACCTAGAGACTCTCAGTGTAACTGTGATTACTGAAACAACATGGCCAGTACAGCGAAGCCCCAAGAAACAAATAATCCCTTTGATCAGTGAACACAGGTGTTCTGGGTTCAATAGCCTCCACTCATCCTGCTGTGCAGTGCTTGTTCTTTCTCCCCCTCTGTCTTCCCGCAGGCCCGGCTGCCACACCTCACCTCTCAACACCTCAGTCATGTGCTCTCTGCGGCCACTCAAACCTGAGACCTCAGCTTCCGCCCTTGCTACGAAGATCCACTATCTCATGACACCGCTCTCGCCGAAAGGAAACACTGAAGCCATTTGTCTGTGCGCAGACTGTGATGTGTCCTTACACTGTGCTTTCTCTCTCTGCTCCCATGCTTCCACCACAGGATTAGGCAGTAAAGAGCAGTTAACCAACCGGCTGTCTGGAACAAGTTTCTCTCTGCCCGACTGAGAGCTGACGACAGTTGTTTCCTTTCTCTCTTACCGTCCGGAGATAATTCAGTCAGCGGACTTTGAACTGCAGATAAGAAAAGGAAGAGGATGATCCCAGGGACAGGCCTGCTGTATATGGGGCAGGGGCAAAAGAGTAGAAGAGTAGAAAGCAGAGGGAAGCATGGGGCAGGTGTATGGGAAATGGAGAGGGCCAAGTAAGATAAGACCTAAGACAGATGCATCAGTGCAGTTTACACTGCACTTTTAGCATTATTTGGTTTAAAAAGAACAACTTATGTGAGCTCCTGAGTCCATCACTGCAAGTTTGCATGGTCTCCTGTGCACAGCACAGTTTACTAAACCTTTTAAAACATCTATCAAAAAAAAATAAAAAATACAGCAGGGTATCATTTTTCAGGATTGGGATCTGAAGCTAGTTGTATCAGATTTTAATATAACATTCACAGTTTCTTATAATCATCTTGATGAAGTGCTTACACAGTTGTACGTCTCGTGTCTGCCCAAATCTGAGTGCTGCTCCAACATCATCCTGTTCTTTTCCGTTCTTCAATTTATGAGCACAAAAAAAAAAAAAAAATTGGGGAGAGGAAATTAATTTCCAATAAACGTTTGACAGAGTGGCTTTTGTTTTGCCTCGGCCACGTGGTTTTGCATACCTGCCAGGTGTTGTGCGGCACAACCCCCCGTGCTCTGTGGCGAGGTGCACGATGAAAGGCCTCGGGTGGCCCATCAAAGGACCCATTGAGCTGCAGCCATGAGGAGGACAGAGGGTCACAGTGTGGACCGTGGAAATGTGACACTCTCTGACAGAAGCTCCACACAGCCCACTCAGGACCACGCTGACAAGCCTCGCTCGGAGGAGATCAGGCGCTCTCTCTCGTTCACTTCTACCGCCTCACTACCTGCTGACCCTAGGGAGAGAGGCTGAGCTGTGAAAAACATGGTTATGCAGGTTATTTTAAGCCATGAATGATGTTCCTTTTAACTGAGATGCAGGCATATTTAAGTTTTAGATGTCGTAACGTAGCTTCCTCGCCAAAATCTGCAACTTATTATTGTCATTATTTTCACACTTTGAAAAATGCATAATGCAAAAAGTAGTGCTGATAATGTATTAAGTAGCATTTTATTACTGAAGTAGTTGAGGTGGAGCTTTTTGGCTCACCATTTCTTTTGTAATGGAGGAGTACAAACATCAAGTAGCATGACATAAAAATGCTCAAATAAAAGTATCTTAATTCTTCACTGCATAGATTCAGCAAAGTGCTGGAGACATTCCTCTGAGATTTTCATCCACATTGACATGATGACATCACACAGTTACTGCAGATTTGTTGGCTACACGTCCGTGACATTAGTGTCCCATCCATTTAAATGATACTCACTTAGTACAAAGGGGCCAAAACAGGTGACAAGAAAATATCCCCAAACCATTACACCATTAACACCATAAGCAGCCTGAACCGTTCATACAAGGCAGGATGTTTACACCAAACTCTGAACCTACCATCCAAATGTTGCAGCAGAAATCAAGACTCATCAGACCAGGCAACATTTTTCTAATCTTCTGTTCTCCAATTTTGGTGAACTCATGTGAATTGCAGCTTATTTTTAGCTGACAGGGTTCGCTGTGGTCTTCTGCTGCAGTAGCCTATCTGCTCCAGGGTTCAAAGTGCTGTGTATTCAGAGATGTTCTTCCGCATACTTTGGTTGTAACGTGTGGTTATTTGAGTTATTGTTGCCTTTTTTTAACTGCTCAAAGCAGTTTGGCCATTCTCCTCTGAGCTCTGCCATCAACAAGGCATTTTCACCCAAAAAAGTGCTGCTCACTGGATATGTTCTCATTTTCGGACCATTTTGTGTAAACCCTAAAGATGGTTGTGTGGGACAATATTAATAGATCAAATATTCAGACAAGCCTGTCTGGCACCAGCAACCATGCCATGTTCAAAGTCACTTAACTCACCTGTTTTCCTATTCTGATGCTCAGTTAGAGCTTCAGTGGGTCATCTTGGCCATGCCTACTTGCCTACTGTAAATGCACTAAACTGTTGCCATATGATTGATCAACTAGATATTTACATTAATGAGAAAATGAACAGCTATACCTAATGAAATGGCCCCATGAAGGGTTCCTTAGAGTTTGTATTTCTAAAATTGTAGGACCAGTAGCTGAAAGAGCATTTATCCCCCAGTCTATAACTATCATGGAGGTGCACACACACACACACACACACACACACACACAAGTAGCAGTTTTTGATTTTCTCAGTATTAATTCAAATTTTAAACCCAGTGACTCTTCTCAAATATGAATTCACACAGTAAAGTAGAAGGATACATTTAGGCAAATTCCTGTTGTATTCATAAAGTCTTTGCTCTACAGCAATTTTGCCACAAATTAAACACCCACTTCAAAGATGAGGATCAGAATGATCTTATTACCGGAGCACTTCCTGAATGTCATTCCTACACAGATAAAAAAGCAGTGTGTTTTAATGAAGTGTAATATAATTTTAACTGTGGGTCTCTCAAATTAGCAGTGGATGGGTCATGACTGGACTGCTGCTGCCCTCAAATAAGCCTCACCTGTCAGGCAGTAAAAGAGTACAGAAAGCCTTCAATCACCAGCAAGCCACCGGTGGACAGGTCGCTGTCCACCAGCCCACAACTACAGGTATTAATAGACACAAAGCATGACAAACAGAGAGCTGTACTGATCGCCTAATGCAGGCACCTGTATGTGATTCGGCTTTCCAGAGCCATTAAGTTCCTTTTTTACAGTATGTTTATGGATAAAGTGTAACGATGTTAATCTTGCTCAATATGAGGAGAATGAAACAAATCCATTCAGCTCATCAGCTGCTCAGTTCTCGTAAATAACCTGAACAACATTCACACCCCCCAACCTGACTGCACCACCCTAGCCATTCAAGCTCATCACCTTTAAAAGACACAGCCCTAAATAATATGAGTTGTTTGTGTTGACACCCCGGCTGATGTTTGTTGCTCAGTAATATATTGCATCAGCAGAGCAGAGCAGTTGTCTCTGCTCTGCACCTGCACCAGCCATTCAGCCTCAAGTCTATAAATCCCAGTGCAGGGAGGAGTGAGGGAGCTCACTGGACTCCAGAAAAAGGGCTGCCTTTTCTGTCACCCGACACCATGTGAACCTTCAGATATGTGTTTTTGTTATTGCATTTCGGTTGTCTGTGGAAACTAGAACCTTTACCGTGGTGGTGCTTTGATTCACCGCCCTTGCCACATGAGCGGATTCCACCCGTGATCTCCCCCTACAATCTTCCAAGCCACCCCAGCCCCCAATTCCACGTGCCACCAAGCTGTGCATATACAAATCACTACAGCCTTGTTAGCATAGTTTAGTGAAGATGTCAGCTTTATGAGGGCCAGGTTGCCTGCTAGGCATGTCAGGGACACCAGGGGAGGGGCTGACCCACAAGAGGAAGCACAGCAGGATACGCAAAACCTGCACTGTAAATTTAGGTCCGAGGAATGGAAGCTGTGATGTGACTATCCCGAACCACTGTGAAACAGTGTGGACCCATGCAACATTGTGTGATTTAACAGGGACACAAGAGAATGGGTTTCCTGCATCATAAAAAAAACTCCTGTTTTGTGATTTGTCATAAATAATTTGATCACAAATCAATGAAAAGCCATTTCCTGTACTCATAATCAAACTGCAATGAATGTACATTTTCTTATGTGTGTGTGTGTGTGTGTGTGTGTGTGTGTGTGTGTGTGTGTGTGTGTGTGTGTGTGTGTGTGTGTGTGTGTGTGTCTGCGTGTGGAGTGCCGGCATCATTAGATTGTTAATCTCATTTCCTTTCTGATGATTGAAAATGGAGAGAGGCTCTGAGTTTATCAGGCAGATAAATGGACGGCCCATCCTCTGAGAAGATCTAATCTGTCATGCGTCAAGGCTGGGGTTCACCTGCCGCCAGATAATAACCATGTCGAAGGGCACTGATGATTTAGGAGAGCTTGGCTCTTTGTTTGCCTTTGCAAACACCTGATGGTTTCATTAATTAACTGGCCACAATTAGCGGCCCACGTCACGCCAGGTAGACTCCTTCAAGAGAGATGTGAGATATTAAAAAGCAGGGAGGAACTCCATTAGAGCTGACCTTTTCTGTGAAATTACTGATATTTGAGATTTAATTCGGAATTCAATGAAAACTTCATTTTTATTCTTACGGCTGAGGTCCTTTCTGACTCCAGTGTGAAATGGGGTCTCCTGCAGCCTGCAGGTCATTAATTATGATCTTTATAAATTTAATTAAGAGGATGTCGCTGCTTGATTTTTTTTTATCTTCCTGTCCTACAGGTTAAAGAGTAGATAAGATATTTATCACCTCTTGAATGATGGGAAAAATATGGTCTCTTATAGATTAATTATACACTATATACCAAATTCCCAGTTGGCTTCCTCTTTCACATATTTAGCTTTTAAATACCAAATAAATATGTATCGTGCTGTATCCTTGCACGTTTGCTTGCACAATTCTTTGTATCTATCCTCTACAGCTTTTCATATATGCTTGGGTAAAATATTCAGCTACTGGATTTGTTTTTGACAAATGACAGATTTAGACCCCTGGACAGAAAAGACAGTATAATTCTGAGGGTATACGTCCTGATGAAAATGCCTTTGGCAAGATTAAGCACAGTGTATTGTTACACAGTAAAGCTTTAAGATGTGTAATCCTCCAGATGATTTTATACTTGCTGAAGGGAGGTAGAACTAGAAGAGTACTGTCCTTCCTCCACTCTCTCAGTACTCAGACTCACCGTCTTTCACTCACTTTTAAAAGCACACACGCTAAAAGCACATCAATATCACCGCACTCGTCTCTCCCTCTCTCTCCTCTTCCACACATATCTCCTCCTTTGACTCGGGACCTCTGCAGCTGCCTGCTCTCATCTCTCTTTCCCTCACTCGTACACACACAAACACACACATAAAACACACATTTCTACTGCCACCCGCATGCATTTATTTATTCGTTATATTTCCTAATTCAGTTTGACGAATGAGTGACAGCTTGACACTTCATTCGGCAAGATTAATAGAACGACACAATATTTACGTGGCAGAGACAGCCAATTATCCCACCATCTATCATCCAGATTATCTTTCTGATTGAAAACTACTCGTCCATGTAATCGGAATTATTTGGAATTAGAAGGGAATTTATGGCTTCTTGTGTCACTTTTCCTGGACGGTGGTAAATTTGAAATATTAGATACATAAAGAGATCATAGGAAAAGGGATAAATAGAGGTCTGGAATTAATGCCACACATTTGCCAGTCTCCGTGCCCCAGGATGAACCCTTTCTCAGTAACCGTTGTACATGTTCTCGTCACATATTATTAACACTTATATATTGTGTTGGTGAGATCGTGTAATTCACACTAGTAGAGAAGATGATTTTTCCATTGCTGCAGCATTTTTAAGGATATACTCGGCTGTGCGATGAGTTATTGTAATCACAATGCAAGCAGAATTAAATGTGTTCAACTTAGAAGACAGTAATGAATAGATCTTATCAACAGAGATAGCCTTGCGTGTATTGATCTCTGGCTATGTTTTTTAAATGTCCATCTCACTCAAGGCAGAACTGACATCACTTTACTCCTTCAACCTCTGTCCTTCAGCTTCTGTTGATTAATTCACCCGAGTCGTTCCTATCTCACCCCACAATGCTCTGCATGCTGTTTTCATACATCACCTTTTCTGTACCGTTCTCTTCTCAAACTTTCATGCCTTTATTAATTTACCTAATCTTTCGGCTCTCTGTAATGTCTTTGAGTATCTACTTTTGGTAGCAAAAATCACACTTTTAAATGAATATCAAAAGAGGAGAACAGATGAATTAGACCAGCAGACAGTGCAGGTATATGATATGGTTGTCAGACTGTGTCAAATCAGCTAAGGCGCAATGGATGGATACAGCTGACAGTAAAGCTCCCGCCTGCCTCCACCTCACTGCAGGAATCAATATGCTCCACTTCTGCAGAATTTGAAACTTGTTTCTAAACAGCTATATAGTAAATTAAAATAGACTTATAATGTAATCTGCTGCAAAAGTGGTCAATAACCGAACCAAAAATAAACGTACCTAATTTTTGTTATGGTACATGAATTGACTAGGCATTTTTTTCGCTGTAGGTCTTTAGTAATGAAATTTGAAAAGTGACGTTTCATCCATTTAGTAAATCTTGGCAGTCTGAAAGCCTGGCTCTCAGTCATTTCTTGTTTTAGAAATGGTGAAAATTGCCACATATAACAATGTTGCTGGAGTTTGCTTTTATTGGCCAGAGTGCGTTCAGACTTGTAAATGGGATTATGCCATCCCAATATAGTACTCCAGCAACTAGCTTGTTTATTTTTATCCTCTTATTAGGAGAGTTGAATCCTTAAAGGGTGCCAAAATTATCCTGCAAATTGCTGACAGGGAAAAATGAAAGGTCTCTAACGGTTATTATAAGCAATCTGTCTGCACTGAAGCACAATGTGACTGCTGCGCTTGCGATACCAACGGGGTGACCTCAGTGAGAGGCGTGTTGAAAGTCAGACACACCGTCTGGTTGGGACCACCAGGAATGTACGCACACCTTGCATGCCACATTCACACCACATCCAAGCCCAAAAGGGCACTCGCCATGGACTTGAGAAGCATTCATTTGACTTCGTGTTATTTTGTCTTGATATTTTCTGTATTTTGCATTTGTCTGAAGTTTAATAAAAGGGTGCAGTGAAAAAACTGTAGCATAGCAAAGTACAGAATATATATATATATACATATATATATATATATATATTTTTAGGTAATTTGATTTTCCTCCACAGCCTCAGTATCCATGTCATGAAGCTCTTGGTCAAAGTTCTTTATGATAGACGACTGCAGACTGCCGCAGGAGTTGGTATTTTGGATATATCTCCTGAGTTACGCGTCCACTCCTTGAACCCCAGGGAGCAAATTAGCAGTGTTGAGCTCTTGCCTTTCTTGTAACCTTTGCCCATCCTGACTGACATTTGTGTTTCTCTTAGCCTTGGGCCTGGGCGTATGGCGGCCTGAGAGAGGATGCACAGAGATGCTGCATATGTTAAACAACTGCCAGTGTGTGTTGATGCGGGGTTATGTCTGTGTGTGATTTGAGAATGTGTGAATATCTACATGTGTGTTTGAGTGCAAGCCAGTCCAGCTGTTATATAAAGGCTTCTTCTGTGTGCAACCAAAACTTTGTCTGACTCTGTGCAGCACAGGGGTTGTGACCTCAGAAAATGGCACCGATTCACAGCTCAGATCTAAAGACGCACTGATGGAAAAAAGAACTTAAAAAAGTGAATTTATTGTTCTCAAATGAACAAATATTGTTACCGTCTCGTCACATTATGATTGTACAACTGTAGTGCAGTACAAAGCATACTGTGCGTCAGAGCTGTATGTAAAATGTGATTGCCCTTGATACTGACAAAGCTGTTTGATTGGGAGGGATGCACTTGGTGACTTAGCTTTACTTAACATATTGCCTTCAGCAAACCTGTGATACAAAAAGGAATTGTTTTGATGTAAGTAATCAACCCTAAAATTTGCATTATCTTGCATAAATACTATTTTCCAATAAAAATGTCGGAAATTTTAGTTATCGTTGAAGGGGGCAGCAAGGTGGTTACCGCTGTTGTCTGGTTCTGGGTTTGAATCTCCTGGTTAGCTGGGACATTTCTGTGTGGAGTTTGCAGGTTAGGTTAAGCAGACATTCCAAATTAGTAAAACGTGTGGGTGTGAGAGGTTATCTCTCTCCCTTTGTTTATCTGTGATGGACTAGTCAGGTCTGGATAGTCAGCTGAGACAGGCCCCACCTTTAGAGCAACAATTCTGGCTGGAAGTCACGACTCATTTCAGAAATCTCAGTCATGGCGGCCTGTTGCTGGCTAAACCCTTAAAATGCGTTTCGGTCACAAAAACCAAACATAACTGAAATAAAACTCTTAAACATTAGCAGTCCATCTGTTAATCTTTGTGTTCACCAGGGCAGTTATTATTAAGTTATTAAGCTTGAGTTAAATGGATTATCGATTATGGAAAAATATCCACGTCATCAATAAACACTGTGTTTGATCTGAGTATTGTTCATATATCTTAATTAAACTATATACATTTAGTCAGACACGGTTTGTTTGCATCGTTTTCTGGTTTTTGGTCTGTGTGCCACACTAAATTCCTTGTATTTATGCGACTGCTAGATTTTAAAACCGTGACTGCAGTGTGAGCCTGCACTATTTAAAAACACTCTTCTGAATATGAATTTCAGAATCACCACTGCTGTGACTGGATGATAAAACTCCACTTAAACAAGTGTAATTGAACTCTCAAGGAGGGAAGGGGACACGGTCGGTTTTGGTTCCCCAGACCAGTTGAAGCAGTGTGAGAGAAGAGGGATGAAAATATGGTTGGGTATGTGAACCTTACAGTGGAGCTGTCATGGTGCTAATGGAGGAAGTGGAGCAGAGGGTCAGGAGTCCTTAGCACCTGTGTGGAAGATTAATGACCACAGAGCCATGGGAGGGAAAGACAGACAGAAAAAGAGTAACTCTGAAACAGGCGCTGGCCTATCTGACTAACTCAAAGGTCAGCGCTACTTGACCTTTGCTGGGGAGTTACAACGTTAACTATACTGTCTGAGCGCTAGCACTGTGTCACCAGTGTGAGTCTTTGAAAATTATATAAATATTGTTGTAATTTCTTTGTGTAATCCACTTCAACAGATATAAAAACTACACCTGGGATCATCGCACTACATGTAAAGTCTATAATAAAGCAGTGAGATTCGTATTCAGCACAAGCTGTTGTCCCTTTAGACCATAAAAGGTGCTCTCAGGCAGTGATGCCAGCAGAGACCTTTATGATTACCTCAGTAGCATGTAGCGCCACAGAAAAGAGATATCATCATTATCTCGACACAAAGGCGGCCCTCACATTGTTAAAACAATTTGCTGCTTGCTAATGTAGGCTGTCAGAGCACCGCACAGGTCTAGTTCCGAGAGTTAAGTTGTAGGGTTTTTTTTCTTTTCCACCTCCCTCCCTGCCTCTGCCTGGGGAATCACGGCGGGTACAGGGCTCATTTCCTCATCAAACACAGGACGAGTGATTTGGAATATTTATGAGGCTCCCAATTTAAGTTAAACATTTAACAAAAAAAGCATCCGATTAAAATGAGATAGCAGAAAGGGTTAAAGTCCCTGTGGGCAGCCAAGGCTAAAAATTAAACATGGAATGCTAGGAATGAATTAAAGTAGCAGATCTAAGAAAGATTTCAGCTCTGTAGCATTACTGTATGGAAGCAGTGGTGATACGGTATATGTTGAAATAAGGCTTTCAGTGACTGTGATTAGAATTTTAATTAGGTGTGACGAGATAATGCTGTGATAAAGTGAATGCAAGATCATTTTTGAATAGTCTGCATACTAATATGAGAATTTCATCTAAATGAGACAGGACACAAAATGTGTTATAAAATTGATCTGTGTGTATTTTTCAATTTATAACCCAAAAAGTATGCACAAATGTTTCCAATAGTCCAGTTAGATCTTCGAATGCCGATAACACAATAAGGATATCAGAGCTAGTAGCCCTGCTTAGGTCAGAGGGCAGATGTAACACAATGCCATATTGACTTTATTGATAATCTATGGCTCCCTTTCATTCTTTCCCTCCTCTCTTCTTGTCTTTGTAGCAGCAGCAGATCAGTCAGTGGCCGAGAAGGAAGGGTCAGCCAGCTTCTGATCTGCTCAGTGACTCTCCATACTTCCTGTTTAATCACCAGTCCCTCAGGAATACTCTGCCACCCATTTATCAAGCCCTGAAAAAGTTCAGGTGCTCTATATATCACTGAGAGATGAAGGACTTGGGTCAGGTGTGTATATGTGTCTGTATCTACAGCAGATACCCCTACACATGTGCACTGGTTTCTCTGAATTGCATATAAGATTATAAAAAACATTTTATACATTTTATATCTATACTTTATATACTGTACACTCACTGACCACTTCATTAGGTACACTTGTTCAACTGCTTGTTAATGCAAATATCTTGTCAGTCACTCAATGCATTTACACATGTATGAATAGGAACAGAAAGTCAAATAACCACTTGTTAAAACCAAGGTATGCAGAAGAGCATCTCTGAATGCACAGCTCATTGAACCTTGAAGCAGATGGGCTACAGCAGCAGAAGACCACACAGGGTTCCACTCCTGTCAGCTGGAAATAAGAAACTGAGCCTACAGTTTGAACAGGCTCACCACAACTGGTCAGTGTTTCCAGCACCTTGTTGAACCTCTGCCACAAAGAATTAAAGCATTTCTGAAGACAAAAGGGGTCCAACCAGGTACCAGCAAGGTGTACCTAATAAAGTGAAAGTATGAGTATATGTGCATAGTCCTCTTTGTGGGCTGATAGAGATAAACAGTCTGTGTGGGGAGACAGAAGTGTAATGACATGTGCAGAAATGGACTGGATAGGTATCAGCAGCTATCTTTGATTTTGGATCAAAGGGAACGTGTTTCCAGAATACTGAACTGTCCCTTTAATTTGCAGCATCGTTCCCTTGTCAGAGTAGTATATTCCGATGGGATACGTGGAGTCTACGGTTTCAAACCCGAGCCTTTAATGTAGACTGGAAACAGAAGTTGGGAATCAACAAGACAAGGTGAATGTAATCACACACAGGTGAAGACAATCAGGACAATCATGGGAAGACTGTGTCAGACAGGAAGTAAAACAAGCAGACGCTATAAAGGAAAACACATTTTCAAATTAAAACAAGCAATTCCCAAAGAAGACTGATACAGACATGCTAACAACTGTTTCCCTGTTTATTGTTCTTTCATTACTTACATTATTTTAACTTTCCTGTCAGTTTCAGGGGTAATTCTTTCCACCCACTGTACAGTCTGATTACTACTGCAAACACTTTGGACTGAAAAAAGTTTTCTTGAATGCCCACCTGCACAGCAGGAACGCTGTTTATTTATGTTTTCGCTGGCAGCCCTGAGGGAAGTGACTGATGTCTGAACCACAGAGACACTGCCTCAGGCCATCATATGCTGCCCTCCAAGGTTCCTCAATACAATCTGCATCTATCTGCGTGTGTGTGTCTGCTTATGTGTGTGTCACTTTTTTCCCTCATTTTTTTTTTTTTTAAACAGTGCACTATAGGGCATTGGGCAGGCAGGATGAGTGCCCTTGTAGCTACTGATGCGTTGGTCACAAAGATGGAAATACCACAAGAAATAATATTCAAAAATGTACCTCAAACAACAACACTGGCTAGAAATCTCTACAATCTGCAGTATTTGAGTTGGATTAACTAATGCTAACTAATGCTGTTTTTCTAATTATTTCACTACCTTGTATGTTTTGAGTATTCATCTGCAAATTAAAGTGTATATATGTATATCTGGAGTCTGAGTCATGGCTAGCGTACATTTATAAAACAGAGAAGTCTTCTTTATCTGCTGGTAAATGACAATAATTGTGTGCCAGTTGATACCTTAGTGCCAGGCATTAAAAGAATTTATCACAGTGATTGATTTATTATAATGTTCCCTTGGCTGATGCAAATCTTGTAGCCCAGTATGAAGGTCTTCCAAAGGCAGCCCCCCTATTGTGATGGTGTGATCTCATTTTCTCAGCAGAGAGGCAAACTGCTAGCCTCCCTCTGATCCACCTGGCAGGAGGGGAGTTTGGACTGAGACAAGCTGGCCAGCCCACTGACCTCTGGGCAGAGTCTCTAGCTGTGCTGGGCAGGCAGCCGGCGTGGGCCAACGGTGGGGCACGAATGACTGAAGCAATAGGGATGTGATTAGCTGACATGGCGGCTGGATTTTGCAAGCTGTCCTATTCGCAGGCATGGGTGAGCAAAGGGGCAGAGCCGCTAAAATGGGAATGAATGTATTGATCCTGCTGCTGTTATGAGAACGACATACACAAGCTATTTTTACAGGAGGGAGAACACTCTGCTGGCGAAGGCAATCTGTCTGTGACGTAGATAAGCTCCTAAAGAGTGGATGGACACAGTGGGTGGGAAATGAAAGTGTGATTTAAAGGAATAGATTGTTTTTTTTGAGAAATAAAGAATGAAGTTGTTGCAAGTTTTTGCATGTCTCTAATTAGTGAGCTTGAGGTGTGTTGATTGATAAATTTCAATACCTTCGGACAGTGCCAAGCTGGCTGTTTGTACTCAGTTTTTGCATTAAGCTAAGCTATCTGGCTGCTGGCAATAGTTTCATTTCTTGCACACAGCTATGAGAGTGGTATGAGTCTAGGGAGGTAACTGAAACGGTATACATCCTAAAATATCCAGCCTTTCCTTTATGTGAAAACACAGTACACAAAAATCAGATGAATTATGGAAAAACTTTATGGCAGAATTGTATGTACAGCATCTAGATGGCAATATTACAACAACATGCCTGTCACAGAGTGCCGTAAAGCTGTCCTCTGGCAGGTAGCATCCCTTCTTGCTGTCCTCTAGAGTCCAGGGGAAGTGAACTGCTTCTATTGGAATGCTGCAGCAGGCCAATAGGCAGAGTTCAGATGAGGCTTATTTTTACTCACGCCATTCACTAAACTTCTCCACTCTTTTTGCATAAAGTAATTGCTGTTAGGGAGTGAGCACTGCAGAGTCACTTGGGCTCCACAAGCACAGAGGCTGAGATTAGGGAATAAAACAGCCAAGTCAGTGCTGCTTAGGCACTCCTCTGTCATTGCACTGCTATGGATGAGGGCTGACAGTGATGAATATTGGCCAAAAGTTGGTATTCCACATGATGATTTTCCCTAATGAGAATTGATGAATGCGGGAGAGATGGACTCAGGATTGGGTGATGAGAGGAGGGACCCCTCATTAGAAGCCAGTCATGCTAAGCTGAGCGGCTTTAAGGTGGGCAGGCCTGCTGGGCTGAGCTATGCCACTCCAGCAGTTCTTCAATAAACATCAGCTGATATCATTGATCAATACTGCCTCACACAGTAGACTGTCAAATGAGATTTATCCATAAGAGTAAAAATCAATAAGAAAACAGCTATCATGTAGCATTCCTATCCATATAGAAATGCATTTATTATTTGTGTGTTAACTCCCACATATGTTAACCGAGATCTATAGCAATCTCTGTATCTATATGCATGAAAGTGTGGTAACACCTGTGTGTGGGACAGTCACAGGCCTTTGCTGTCGCAGCTGTAGCCACGTCAGCCCGAGAAGGAGAGCAGGGACGCTGGTCTAGCAGATGGTAGTGTGGGCTTTGAAAAGCCACGGCCCTGAACGAGCCGCAGGCAGCCCCAGAGGCCAGTGCTCAGCCAAAGCTCCACATGCGGCAGGCTAGGAAGGACATTAAGTGGATAATAGTTAATAGTGAACCAGGCCATTTACTATCATGTGCATACTTTATGGAGCACAACACCACTCCTGTGTGCAGAAGGGGCCAGGTCTAAGAACAAGTTTAACTTTTAGATGGAGATAAAAGTGCTAAATGATCACATGAGCCATTTGGAGACTGTCACACTCTTGGATAAACATTGTGCAATACTTCAGGTGATTTAATAGCTTGTTGTTGGGTTGATGGGAAAGCATATTAGTGGAAAATTTTATTCTTTCGGTCATATGACTGACCGCAGAATGTGGCCTTGCTCATTTCAACATTTTCCATCCAAGATGTTATTGTCCTTCTCCTTTACAAGGCCCAGGGCCATTGAATGTGTCAGTCTCCTATGGTTAAGTATAGATGAAGAGATAGACTCTTTAATATCCAGGAGCTCATTTCACAGTCGCTGGCAGGTCGCAGCATGATGACAGCTAAACAAGCCAATCTACAGGATAAGCCACATCGAGCATGTGGACTGAGGCCTGCACTGTCCTGTAGTGCACAGAGGATACCAAATACATGATGGATTGTTACAAAGATACAATTAGCGGAGAAAGCGTGCATTTGCGATGTGTTCTGGTATGCCTGTCAAAATAAATGTACATTAGACCAATAAACACAATGACACGAAAGTCTCAAAGTGCAAGTGGCCTTATGCAAGCGAAAGCTTTCGAGCTTCCTCGGGAAGGATAGTTTGTTGGTTGTGTTTTGTCTTCTTCAGCTGCAGTGATAGAATTTGTCATTGGAAAATGCAAAGCAGGGATGTCTAGGGACACATAATAGGATTGCCTTGTCTACATTGTATTTTCTTTCAAAAGTGAATTAGGATATCTCTTTTCGTCACAAAGTGAAATAATGTATATAATAGGTACATTCAAAACCCCTTAACTTCTTTGCTCTGTGCTCATAATGGGATTTTAACAGCGGGCTCCTTCAAAAATCTAGCCGTCACCATCTCCAATATTGGATTTTTCAAATACTTTTATGAAACCCTCTCTTTATTTCCTTCCTGTTGAAATGACTGGTTTTTAATCAGCCGATGCACAAAATGTCTGAATACTCTGGAGCCATTAAACCTGCCTGCCTGCCTCCACATAGACACATCCTACCGACTGCATAGCCTATTAGAGAGATGGAAGATTATGGGCTAAATGAAGCCATTAGTTACGCAAACCTAATGATCATCTTATTTGTATGTATAAATCTGATCCATTTCCCTTGCTCAAGGCTAATATTTCTTCCCTCAAATGATTTTGGGGGAATTGAGTAAAAACAACAGCAGCATCAACAACAAAAACAACATCAGGACCCATAATGAAAGGAGCGGAGGCAAAGGCACTCAGGCGATTGCATCCATTACCCCTCTCCACTATATGGACCCCTTCATAGGGATTACCCCTGGTTCCAGGGAGGTTGATTATTAGACGCTTGCAAAGGTTTCGTTTGAATCGCCCCAGTTAAACGAGAAATTGCAGGCTGAGGAGAGAGGCTAATAACAGTTATTAACCCCGTGCGGGCGGCGGTGTAAAAGAGCGCCACAATAACGAGGTGCACCACCAAGGTTTGAGGCGCAGCGCAGCTAGCACACCCCCGAGGAGAAGCTAACTTATTAAAATAATGAATTAGCCGACCAGATTACTGCAGCCTGCGGCAAAGGCAATTATCCCCCTCCAAATCCCTGGACACGGCTCCCTAGCGCCACCATAAAACAAGTGCTCAGAAAGCAGGAGCCCTCCGCTCCACACAAATGAATAGCCTGTTAATTAGGATCTCTCCCGCTGCGGGTAGCCTTCCCACTGCCATAACAGAAACCACTTCCACGACGGGGAAGAGGAGGAGGAGGGGATAAAGGAATGGGAAGATACCAAATATGCATGATCGGAAAAGATAGTGAAATATGTAAAAAAGAGAGTGAGAGAGAATGAGATTGCAAATAGTTCCAGTGTAAAGAAATGCCTAAACTGATAATGTAAGAGCCGGGCGATTAGCACGTAGGCTACAAAGAAGCAGCGGGAATCACTGGCGGCCTAGGTTTAGAGCACTGTGTGAGGTCTCTATGGAGGCAAAGCATTCAATCCAAGCCCAGTTTGTGCTAAACATTTAACACGTTTACTGCACAGGTGGTAAGGTGCAGTAAGGTCCAGAAAACCAGTGTGGTCTGAGGATCAGTGGCCAAACCACTTAGTTAGGTTTCACACTTTAAATGTTACATCTGGGGCTTGATTGTGCACTCATAAACTACCTTTAAATCCCAAATATCGTTGTATCCCAAATATATGTTAAATTTAATTTGAAAGAGCTCAGGTTTCCTTAAAGCCAAAGAGTCTAACCCTTCTCTCATGAAGCAGGGTTTATCAAGGATGTCAAGGAGGGAAGTGAAGTAGGCCAATGGCCAGCCAGAAAAAGAACCCACGGTTACTTTATGACATATATACCGCCTCTAATGGTTATAAATACTGAAGTATCACATGGTTGACATTGTGAACCAAATCTGGCCACCTTCTGCGATCACCTTCCAACTTCACATCAGTAGAAATCACAAAGTTTTGAAGGCTGGACTCACCTTGTCCTGCATAGCTATACTTACACAGAGCAGGGACATAACAGTGAAAGTGGAAACTGTGCCAAAGGGATAACTGACACACACTGGGCAGTTCAGCTACCCATTATTATTTAGTCTATTATACATTTCAGTTCCAAATTGTGAGCGGGTTATTTATATACTTAGCCGTTACCTTTTTTCCAGTATGGGTAAATACTAAGGGATAAATACACCTGCTCCACAATAGAAAACATCAGGTTATCTTTCTTTGCACTTGTAATAATAATT
This sequence comes from Archocentrus centrarchus, assembly GCF_007364275.1. Classification (NCBI taxonomy): domain Eukaryota; kingdom Metazoa; phylum Chordata; class Actinopteri; order Cichliformes; family Cichlidae; genus Archocentrus; species Archocentrus centrarchus. The sequence goes on along the minus strand of NC_044367.1, from coordinate 10,426,610 downwards.
ATTCCCTTTGCTCATTTATGTTTTAATGAAGGACATTATATTCTTATATTACTATTTTTTAACTTATTTATAATGGAAATGTTTTTCTGCATTAGTATCAGTTGCTTGTAGGCTTAATATGCAACAAATTTAAATGGAAAAAATTGCTGTAGTTTACGTTACAGCCACATGAGTTGTACTTCCTTGATTCCACACTGCTGCTTTTACATATGTATGCTGCCATTTGAAAAGTTAAACATTATAGTTAGTAAACCATAGTCTTTATTGTGTGATTTGTTCCCAAGAGAATGATTATATAGTCACACAGATATGCAGGGCACGAAACAAGACATTATGCCAGTGTACTGTATGAATATGCCTGCAAGGCTTGACATGAATGCAATTTCATGTAATTTGAATGCCTTTCAAGAGGCAAGGACTCTTTTGAACTGTCTTAAAAAGCTCATCCACCATGGTAGCTGCCAGTGGCCCTCGGTACAGAGGAGTCATGTCGACAGGCCCAATTAATGATAGGGCGTCTGAGAGTGAATGAATGAGGAGCTTTGAGAGGATTCCTCCACCTTAAATCCCCCTGTGCTGCTGCTCCCAGACTGCCTGTGAAGAACAATCAAACGGCAGCAACCCCCTCCTATTTATCACTTTAAGACATTAGCCAGACATGGGCCTGAATATTAACCAGCTCCTTTTCCAGGAGAGTTCCACACCAAAGGCTGCATGTGGCAACATACATTTTTAATCATAGGGGAAAACGAGGCCTCTCAATCGCTCTCATCTATTACTGTGTGCTTAACTCTCAGCATTTTTTTTTCTCCAGGCCTCTCAAAAAAAGACAATGCGCTATGATCATTGTTGAAATTTCCATGTTGAGTTCAGTTTTGGTTTTGTATCATCTAACTACAGTTTATAAGAGTGGCATTCTCTTTCATTCTGCATTTAGTGGACGAATCCCAGTGAGTCCTTATTCTCTGAAATTTATTTGAAGAGCAGAATCTGCCTATCTCAGTGACTATCTTGACTGTGCTGACAGAGTTCATTTCCTTGGGTTGACTGTGTCTCCATGCCTAGGACAATCGGGCTGCAGAGGCAGTGGAGCATGAGTGAGGCTTCCACAGCTTAATTGGAGTCCTGTTCTCTAGAGCTTGGAGCTGCTCTTTTTCTCTACACTGGCCTCTCTGGTACTGGGCCTGTGGTGGGAGCAGTAAGGGTAGGGCACTGGTACCAGGCATGCAGGGAGATGATCTGTTCACCCCATCCTCTCCCTCTAGGGTTCCTCTACTGTGACACATGGCACCCTGATAACAAGGTCACTCTGTTGTGGCACCACGGGGAGAGTTGGACTTATTATCAGGAGAGAGGACAATCTTAAGAAGAATCAAAAGGAGAATCTGATCTCCAATCACATATTATTCACACACGATGACGATGAAGGTGTTTTATATCCAGGAGCTTTCCATCTAACTTTGTCAAGGGTAAGAGTTTAGTTAAAACACTAAAGACATTTTGATAAAGATATCATCATGGATCACATGCACTTTTTAAAATATACACCTATGTTTATGCTTCAATGGAATAACAGAAAAAGACCTTCAGCTTTACAGGTATGACACCTCTGATTCACTTACCAAATAACAAAAAGTTCTTCAAGGCCCATTTCTCACAGTTTGGGGACCACAGCAAATGAAAATTGAACTAACCTCGCTGTTGTTTATATGCTGTTATTAGGTTACAGTTACTGTATAAAATAATTATACTACATCTTAAAAATGTCTAACAAGTCATGGCCAAAGTGACTAATATGCAGCATAATCCTGTAATATCATTTTTATTGTCTGAACACGAAATCTTTGATGCACTCACTTCCAGAGTACGAGCCTAATTCAGTGCTGTTTTGAGTGGTACGTTTTGTAAGACGAGCAGTTCTTCTGAACTGTTGTTAAGAACTTCATTAAAATGTGCTCGGCGATATTTAGTCTGTGGTCTATTTTTCTTTTGTTAAGGTAACCAATTATTAATCACTGTTTAGTGAGGAAATTGCACAAATCAGTTAAATGAGGTTACACCACGCATGGGCTGGCACTGCACTGCCAGCATTTATCAATCTCAATCCCTCTCACAGTCTAAGAAAGTGAAAACTGACGAAGGTCATTTTGTGCCCAATGAAAGTTTTCCTTTGGAAATTTTACTTTCCATTAAGAATCAAATTAAGCACTGGACCGTGCCCACCGCCTCAAAATACAGACTCGCACACTTCTAAATTATATGTTCTTAATGCAGAAGGAGCGCCGGCGTGTTGTCAAGGCAAAGGAAGTGGTTTATTCTCTCCATGGTGGATGTAGTATGTATGAGTGCAAGTGTGTGGATTTGCCAGTGTGTTACGGCATCACAGAGGGGGGGGTGAAGCAGAGTATGCAGCTATCATTCACTGCTGTGGGTCAGCCCTCACACGTATCAGCAGATGACCAGTGTCAGACAGGGAAGGTCACAGGCCTGCAATGTGTGTTCTCTCACAGTTTATAGAGCTTAAAAAAATCCTGCAGACAAGCAGGTAAAATCTGACTCTGTGAGGCAGATTAGCTTCCTCTCATGCTGTCGTGGTACCATTCTAAGGTTTGGGTCAGGAAGAGATATTTACTAGCTGGTGCAGGCAAACATGCCAGCTTTTGTAGCTGGATGCCTCTCTGGCTGATGTGCTTCCTCTGTCCTGTTCTCCTCTCTCACTGTTTTACTTACCTCACGGTCCCCTTTCCTCTAGAATTTAGACAGCACGTAGCCTTTCTTCCTAGCTCGCCTGTCTGCGTGGACCCCGATGACAGTGAAATCTGGAGGCAGTGTTTTTGAACATCTTTCACCCTGGCTTCACTGTGGGAGTCCTCTGACTTGAAGGTACCTTATTTGTCTAATGCACAATGTACATCTGACATTCACCTATGTGCATGCCTGTCTGTTTGTCTGGACCTTATTCTGTTCACAGTCCAATTTGCTAAATAGATAAAATGCACTGTTCCTTTTTCATCTCTTTACTGCCTAAGGGGTGTTTTTCCTTGATTGCATTACAGTCACAGGAAGCTTTGCCTGATTTCCCTGATTAATTTCTCATTTTTATGTGTGAGTGTGGGTACAAATGCATGATCACAAGTGCACAAATTTTAAGCAAATTTGATGGTTGTTTTTGTTTTCATTTTTTAGTGATGATAGCATCTGCTGAATGAAGCTTAGCTATTAAGTTTTACGTGGGAAAACCTTTGTACTAGCCCCTCCATTGTGTGAAAAGGGCATTGATAGGAAGGCAGATAGAGCTGATCAATATGAAGTGCAGTTTTCTCCGCAGGCCTTTTTTCATATCTCTCTCTTGTTTGTGTTTTGAAGGGGTCGGGGGTAGGGTCTGGTAAAGTGGTGGCGTGGGCGGGCTTCTGCCCCTTTATCAATCAGGATTTTAATTACACACGTCTAGGGCGACAGCTAGATTAGAAACCAATCGACGCTATCGGCCACAAAATCTAATTACTGTTTATTGACAGATAAGGGCAGGCCCCCTTCACTTTTCCAAATAAGATAAACCTCCCCCCTCGTACACAATGAAGAGCAGCTCATACTGTCCATGAAAGACTCTATGATAAGTAAAGCCCCCCCCCCCCCCCAGAAAATTCCTCTCTTACCCATATGCAGTCCTCTCTGACACAGGATCCCTGTGAGGAAGCCAAATTATATCTCTCCTTTAAAACATTTTACTTGTGGATTTTTCTAGCACAGCAGAGTGCGCGTGCTTTTCAACGGTCTTATTCATGGAAATTTCTGTAACCCTTCACCTCATGTTTCATAAACTGTAGTTACTCCCTTTTCTGTAACTTACTCATAAATCAATGGAGTCTTAATGATGAGTAATGGGTGACCTTTAACCCTGCAGAGTGCACACAGGTGAGCCACTGCGTCTCCTGTATACATACATCTCCCCAGAGGACAGTCCATCCTCGCCTACCTCAGTGTCCTTCTCTGTGAGCTAGAAATGCTCTCTTCACAACATCACCCATATCAGTCGTTTTACAGCCTCCGTTACCGCGTGATGCACTTTGCCTTTAAAGCCGAGAATCTGCCTCAGGTAAATATGGAGTAAATGATTGGATTATTGTTCTTTCATTCGGCTGTGTAGTAATGGCTGGATTATAAACATTGCAGAATATAGATTTCCTGTCAGATCCTATGAATCAGACATCCTTATCTCATTTCCAGACTGCCGCTCCACCCAACGCTACCATCTCCCAGCCTGGGAGTCAGTGGGTGCTCGGGGAAGCCATATACATGCATGCACACACAAACGTAAACACAAACGCACAGGCGGATAAACAAGCACACACTCTCACACACATATGGATGAGACAGTGAGCGAGATAGAGACAGAGAGAGACTGTTGCCACCCAACACAGCGCAGGCACTCCAAAGTCCATTCGAAGATTTCTAAAACCACTTAGGTCCCCTGTCCATATTTGTTAAGCAAGTAGGTCTAAGGGCTACAGCACACTGAATTCAAAGAGAGAGGAGAGACAGAAATGTGGAGAGCATGAGGGTGAGGGGGGGGGAAAGGGAGAAAGATGTCTTCTAAATGAAATTTAGGGAAGGGTGGGATGGAGGGTGGCTGACAGCAGTTTGAGGGAGAACGGCTTAGGACCCTCTGATTTGGTTTGAATCGTGCAAAGAAAAATGTTTGGACTTGAATTATGCAGCATTTTTGACCGGGACTGGAGATTGATGCGCGATTCCTCTGATGTCTGGACATCACATGAGTAGTTGCGTCTGATGTGGTTCATGTTTTTCTCCCTCTGCCTGCCTTTCTGTCTTTTCACTGGATTACCAACAGTGTAATTGAGTTAGTGAGCTGTGCGGACCAGCAACTGCTGCAAAAAAGCGCTTTTGTTGGAATTCATCAAAACTCCCTCCACAACGAAAATACACGCGGTCAACAAAACAACACATGCAAAACTGGTATTATAAAAATGATACACTGAAAGCCTGTACAACTCTGCTTCCAAAAAAACACCCCCAAAAAGCTGTGATACTGCATGAAATGTAAATAAAAACAGAATGCTGTGATCTGCAATTTCAATTTCCCAGAGGATCCTTTATGGGAATTGTTCACCTCTGTGAAATACTGTGTGGTCAAATTGTTCAGCAATTTAAGATTAACATTTCTGGGGATTCATTATCTTCCGCACATGATATCATAAAAGATTCGAAGAATTTAGAGAAATCCCGAGAAAAAAAAATGCACAGCGGCTCCATTCAGTGGAAATCACTGAATGGAACACTTCCAAAAAAACAGTTCACTGCATACACAAATGCAAGTTAAAATGCTACCAGGCTGGACTGAGGTGTAGCCTAGAACTCCGCCACGGTCTGATGAACAGCAAAATAAAAAAAAAAAAAAGTCTAACACTGCATGAGTAAGTTGCACATCTGTGAGGGCACCATTAAATCTGAACAATATCTGCAATCTGCTGCCATCCAGACAGCAACTTTTTCTTGCTGATTTCAGCAAAATAATGTCAAGACATGCCCCTGTCTCAGGTTTTTATTTATTTGAAATGCATTGCTGATATCAATTAGAAAAACATATTTGATTGAAAAGAATACTAGTGTAGTACTTATACTGCTTTCAATTACATGCAAGGTCTGTAAATTATTCAATTATTCTGTTTTTTTTTTATTCATAATTTAGTGTTCAAACTTTTCTGGAAATGAGGTTGTAAGTGGTGACATTGATTCCAAACCCACAGCATCAAAAACAGGAATGAGTAACGGTGTGCGAGCTTTCATTCTTTCAAATATAAAAGTGTTTGAGCTTGACTCGCGCTGCGGATCAATTCCAGTGCTCTGGTCATTTAGCCATCAAAGAAACAGGCAAGCGAGGGTACAAGAGGCAGCACTGCACAGTCCACCAGCACTGGTTTCAGGCTCCGTTTGAACTATGGCTGCAGCTGACGGTATTTTCATTCCTGATTAATCCTCCAATTATTTTTCATTGTTTGATATTTAAAATAGCAAAAACAGTGAAAATTTTCATTATATTTTATATTATATATCTTTACTGCACTGTGTGGATAATCTGTGTGTGGGCTGTTGAGAGCCGTTCACCTCTGGTTAACACACTGGGAACTGAACAGGACCACTGTTGTCATTCCTTAGTGCTGAAGCACTGTGCCATTACATTTATAGATTTTCTCTTTGATGGGATAATTTGGTCTTTATATCTCTCACAAATGAAGTGATCCTCAGTGCTCCTTGCACAGCTCAATGTGCAGGTCCCATTTTCAAATACAGTTAATTGCATTCTAAAAGAATCAATGATACTTTCACGGTGACAATATCATTCTTTTAATGTCACTTAATTTCCTCAGTGAAATGATTACATCAATAGCCTGGAACCCATTTCTATCTTTCAGCATGAATTAATCTATTAGGGACAATAATTACACGTTTGTAATGGATAGGTTTTTGTACTCAGAAGCAAATGCACTCCAGTCTCCATTGTGCTCCTGGTTGTTGGCACTGTCCTGACTGTCATTCATTCAGTTTATGAATTACACTATCAACCTGGGGAAATAAATAAATAAGGGCACCTCAGATGCAGCTCCTTGGTGGCCTTGTTGTGAGATAGCCCTCCCTCTAGTGGAGATGATAGAGTTGGTTGCTGCCGTCAGCTGGCTTTCTGCTCTGGTCCACAGCTGAGGCAGGCAGTCAGTGATGGAGAATGCAAAATGAGTGGAGGAAAACATCTCACATAAAACATAGGAGCAAATGGAAATCTCTTTATCACATTTGGCACATGCATTAGTCTAGAAAGAGTAAAAAGTCCGGTGTAATGTTAGAAAAAAAAAGCATTATTAAAATTCTTATTACACGTTTATGGGATATGAGGGTGCCACAGTGAATGTCAAAATAAAGCCAAGTAAGTCCACAAGGGTTCATTCATTCAGTTCTGTGGGGTGCAACTCATTTCACAAGGTGGCCTTTAATGTCTCACCTACAGAAAGGTGCATAACATTAAACACGCACGTGTCCATGTCTGCTGAAAACCCAAATCAGTTTGTGAAATTTGCGAACGCCTGGGTTACCTGATCCAGCAGCTGTCATATGCGCGGCAGACGCGACGCTGCTTTTGTCCTGTTATTTATTCATCACCAGTGGAAACCAACCGACTGCCACGGTGTTCAGCCTTTTCACCTGCCGTTTCTGTAGTAGGCTGCCCCCCCCCCCCCCCCCCCCCCCCCCAACATTCCGGGCGTGATCAGATAGGCAAAAGAAACTAAATTAGAGCCTCTAACAACCTCACTTGAAACAGCTGTATAAAGACACACAGGCGCAGACAAAGGGTACGTTACCAAAATAATAATGACCGGCTCTGAGTTTTATTACCTTTTTTTTTTTTTTTTGAGGAGGAGGGGGGTGGGGGGTCTATAGGAAGTAACAGTAAATAAAAATTTCATTGATTAATAAAATGTTATGCGCTCAGCAGTGAGTCCTACTTTTCTAAATTCAACACGGCAACAGAAAAAGTGAGTGAGTCAATTCTAACTTGTGTTTCTCTTCGTAACATCGCCCCCCCCCACACACACACACACCCCCAATCACATTTGACCCCGCTCGCCGGGTCCCGCTGCCTGCCCGTGGAGGTGTTTGGTTTAGCCACAGGGCGCGCGCCGGAGGAGGAGTGGATAGTGTGGCTGCGGTGCGTGACAGTTAAACGCGGCGCTCAGACGCACAGAGCCACACCACCACCACCGCTACAACCTGGAGACACCATTTCCACAGGGCGCAGTGCTCAGCCGGGGATGTGACATGACTTGTCTGAGTAAGGTACACTGCACGTTCATCAACCGTATTTATCTTCCAATTACACATTCAACACACGTGATTAGGAGTTTATTTTAACACGAAGACTTATAACATTTTACGCCAGTTTACTCATCTATAGCTAGAGTAACGTCAGTGTGCAGGCGGTTGAGCTCTTATTAAAGAATGTGCACTGCTAATGCAACACTACTTATTCCACTGGGAAAGGTGACTAAATTATGATATTTATGCGACCACCTCTGTGTGCATGAAAAGGTTAAAAATATTAGGCCTGTTGTTAAGTTTAGTTTGAAAGGAAAAATACACGAAAGACAAAATCTTTACAACAGTCTTGTTTTAAGGATATTAAGTTGTTTTTGCAGCTTTTCTGGTCATTATCCCAAAATACTTGAATACATTTTTTTTTTAATTAAAATGAACTTGACAATTAGAGAGTTAATGCCATACTTGTTAAAGCAAACAGATTCTTCACTTTTGTCAAAACTTTGTCATTTGAAGCACATCAACTGGTCTTCAGTGCTGTTATTTCTTCATGTGTGGGTAGAAAAAGTCATTTCATGACACAAATAGGTGGAATTGTGTCAGTGTCAAGACTTGCAACCAGTACCCATGGTTGCATTTTGTCACCTGAAGTGATTCTATTTTCTCTAGACAACTTAATTACTCTTTTACAAGCATTTATGTTGTGCATGTAAACAACAACAACAACAGGCACATGTGAGGCGTATAGACTTAACAAATGCAAAAAAAACAAAACAAAAACAAAGCAAAAGAAAAATTGTAGTCACTCAACTCAGTCCCGTTCAAGTGTGATTGAGTGTTTGCCTACAACAGGTCTATTATTTATTTGAATCAGATCACTTTCTGTCAAACAGCTGCCACACGCTGTGATTTTTTTTTTGTTTCATAACAGAGCTGATAAGAAGCAGCGATAACAGCAGCAGGGCTTTCATAGCTCACACTGCATGACAAAAGTATGTAAGGTGTCAATCGTCGGGAGGCCCAAGGAAACATGCAGAACTGTGATTTGTCAAATGAAGGCGGTTATCAACATTAAAGCGCCACAAAAGTTAGATACCAGTCTGTCATGAGACTGCTTGGTCAAAATGCAATCTAAAACAAAAAAAAATATTTTTTGTTGTTGTTGTTGTAGTATTTAGAAATATTTTTACATCTCTTACCAGACAGGGAGCAACAAACTGAATTTGGCTGAGGATATAAACATGACATGCTTTTCTTTTTTATTCAGTATTTAACTCTTTTATTTAATATTTAACAATATTTAACTAATATTGAAGCCCGAGAACTGTATTTGATAGTAATTTTATTCCCAAATTAAGTAAATTAAACTGACAGGTGTTTGATTTGGCATCAACCTTGATTGGATTTTCATTTATTTAGTCATTTTTGTTTTGTCACAAAAAGGGAGCAGATGCTGTGTGATGTGTGCCACTGTGGAGGCACTATTGCTGCACATCAATAGGCCTGTGATGATCAATAGGGATTGCGTGATGGTTTTTTTGCATTGATTATAGAAACGTGAGCCGATGAATGGAACCGGATTCCTCTCCAGGGGTTATGCTGTTTCCTGTTCAGAAGAGAACACTGAAGAGCAGCAAAAGCGACACCACTCACCCTTTTGCATGAATTTGCTGGTAGATCACGACTCCTCCTCGCTCACTCTTATTTTTGCTGAAGAGTCTGGGGGGCTGTTGTTAGGCACCTTGTGAGTTTTTGCGAAACGGGCAAGCTGCTGTTTCTTCTTGCTTGATTCAGCCAAGTGTCGAGATGCCATGATTAAGCTCTGTTCTTATAATGTGGGGATACAGTAACATGGAGACCCTCACTGACTGTGAAATGGTATCTGCATTCTCTGCATTCTTACTGAGCTCGATCAACAGCGAAACACAGGCGGTTCTAAAGCCGGGGTTAGAAGAGACAGAGCTGGATTTTCTGCTGCTTTAGAAGATGATGGGCTTCTAGAATATGAGTTATGGCTTGAGATCATCTCTCACAGGTGGTGAAAGGTTCACAATGGTCCCTCACATGTAACACCCGCAAATGGAGCTAATGACACCGCTCAATAAATACATTTACTGTCCTTAGTGGTTTGAAAGCTATTGCTTTTTGAAAGTGAAGTGCTGCGGATGCACTCGACCGCCTGCTGGAACTTCTATAGTGTGGCTCTCGGCTGGTGTCAGATTTGACTCCATCGTGTGTTGTATAACAGCACAGGTATCATTTTGATCTTAAAAATACTCGGAGTGTATGACAGTAAGTTTATTATTATCATACGGTCATAGCTCTGAGATGTGTGTTTCTTGGCTAAAGAGACTGCCTTGACTTTTCTGTGGTTATTTGATAGGAGTGCAGACCCAACAGAGCTGACATAAAGTAGAAACCTAAAGAATTAAATAGATATAAAAAGTGCATTTCTTTGTAAAATTACAAGTATTTAAAGATACTTTGCCTTCATCATTAAACAAACTAAATTTTTTTTATTTTCTACAAGTCAGAGCAGCAAGTGATGTAACAGATTTCTTTTTACTTCACAAACACCAGGTGCTTCCCCTGATACTCAATACCCTCTACTTCTCTTTATCACCTTCATTATTGCCTGAAATGTACTTTTAGCACTCAGAATTGCACTTATCTGTTTATATGATTAGATGGAAACTTTATGTGTTGACTGTTGGATCTCTGTTGTTCATGTGATATCTTGTTTTGTCTGTGTGCGTGTGAGCCATGCGTGTTGTGCATAGCGGAGAGTGCGAGTGAGCGTTTGGATCCCTCCTCCCCGGTGCTCCGCCGGCCCCTCTGTCGCTTTAAGTCCTGCCCCTCAGAGCCAGCCAACAGCAGCTGTTCCATATTCATCAAGCCCTTGAGTCTTAAAGAGCCCTATCCCGACCATGGAAAGAGTCATTCCTCTTGCTCGCACTCTCATGCTCTCTCCATCTTAGCGCTCATCCCGCTGCTGCCTGCGCCTCTCTTTCTCTCTCTCTTGCTTTCTCTCACCCCCCTTTACCTCTCCTGTCTATCTATCCCTCCCCCCTTCACTCTCCCTCTCTCTCTCTCTCTCTGTCATATACACACATTCACTTACATACACTCAGACACACTCTTTCTCTCTCTCTCTCTCTCTCTCTCTCTCTCTCCCACTCACATATACATAAACACACACACATACACAACACACATGCTCGGGCACACACACACGCCCACTCAATCCATCAGAGTCCAGCATACCTGTGCAGGCTGGGGGGGAGCGGTGCTGGAGGGGGTTTTCGGCAGCGTTGTCTCTGAGGGTGCTTTGCTATCATTTGGGGAAGAAGCGGGTCTCAATTGTTTTCTCTTTCCTCTTCCTCTCATTCCTGGAATGCTAAAACTGGACTGATGGACATTTCAGAACTTTGTCTTCCAGACCCTCTCAGCTATCATAACCAGTAGGTGCACTTGTTTCTCTGTCTTTCCCTTTTCTTTTTAACCTGTCTGCTGTAATGCACTTGATTCCTTTGCTTCATCTTTTTTTTCCCCTTTCATTCCTTTTCTTTTCACTTTCATCTGCTCTTCAGCTGCTCTTGTTTTATGTTTCTTGAACCCTGTTAGTCTGAACTAACTGAACTTTTCCCTGTTAACATTGATGTTCTTTCTATTTCCTGGCTTTTCTATTCACACACCCTCTACACCCACTCAGACTCCTTACCTGCACTTTTTCCTGTTCATTGTTTTGAGGGATTTTAAATACCGTTGGACTTGACAGGGTTGAGCAACAGAGCAGGTGCAGCCGTGTAAATGCGTGTATGAGTGTAGCACATCATGATGTATGCTTTATAAATATCTTTCAGAGCATGGCTGATTGATTTAACTCGGCCCTTTGAAAAAGTGTGTTGTTTTTTTTCTTTACTCTATAGAATTTGGGGTGCCTGTCCAGTTGAGTTAGGAGCTTGTTTGCTGATGGCTTTGTGCCTAGATCCGGCCGCCCAGGCAGAATGAGAATGATATTATAAAGAGGAGAGATTAACGTGAATCCGTAGAATTGGAGAGGATAAATTACACTCTGTAATATATATTTGTAGCCAGGGTAGACGAATGAGAGGACCCTGTAACCTCAGTCAGGCGGCAGGTCTGTCCCAGTCAGCGGCATGCCAGGCAGGCTGCTGTCTCGACAGCTCCTGGCTGCTGGGACAGTCTGGGCTTACAGTGCCTGCACTAAACTTTTTAAATCTACTAAAATCTTACATTCAGAATCAAACAAATTACCTTTAGTTAAGGTAAATATCTTTTTTTTTTTTTTTTTTTTTTTTTACCACAGAAACAGTTTTATCAGCATAGTACAATATAATTGTATTAAACAACAACCAATAACAGATTATGTATGAAACAGTAGGGTTTGTGCAAAGTTTTCTTTTAATAATTTAAACAGGTTGTATATCAATCTTTAATATTTTGTAAATGATGATGGTGATTAGGAGCGTTTCAGGACCTCAGTGTATTTACACTGTTTTAATTTACTTTAATGGAATGTGCAGATTTTCTTTTTCCTAAATTACAAAATGCTTTATAATATTTTAATATTTTTGGCAAACTGTTTTTTCTTGTTATTGTTATTTTCATATAATTCAGTTTTACCATAATTAAGCTATGTAGTGTTTTATTTAATTAATTAGATTTTAAAGCAGCATGATCACCTAACTTTACTTTAAATGTTTGTGTACAGCTATTTTTTTTCCTTTTAGCTTTACTTACTGCGAGTTATTAAAGGATACTTATGAATGCTAAAAAATATATGAAATTATCTCTGTTGTTGTACCTTCAACATGTATTATGCATTTTCACTTTTCTTTATGACACACCTTAAAATTTAAGTAGATATTTGTACTGCACGTCAGGTATTATAAGTGTGCATCTTTTTTTGTGTTCTTCTGTCTATATTTCCTAATTTGAAGAGCAAAACCACTGCAATATTATTTATTTTAGAAGATGTTTACATATTTACACCATCATACATGTGATCATTTTGCATATTTTTCAAGGTTTCTTTTCATTTTTCAAATGGTTTCCCCTAAAATCCAGGCTTCAGCAGAAACTGTATTATATTCACTGCACAGGGTGAAACATTAATCATTTAAAATTTTTCCTATTATGTCAGAAAATATTTGCTTAAAAAGTGTTTTAGTTTTAATCAGTTTGATTTTTCAGGTTTAAAAAATTTCATATTTTTTCCATTATAACTCTTCTTACACTTAAATAAATTAGTCATAATCTAGAATTTGCTGCTCCATTTATCAGCTGGGAATGAAGAAATTCATACAGCTGTGCTGTGAGGGTATTTTGAAATAATACATAGAGAGTGGGGTCATGTATATTTATGTTTGTTTATTACAGATATAGTTGTGCACTGATTTTAAATCTGTGTAAAACAATAGAAAATACTAAATATAATTTAGTAATTATGCAATTAAATAATTTTATCTATACTTTAAAATATCGGTGAGCAGAGACTTTACCCCTTCAAAGCTCAGCTGTGAACAGGTGTTCTCAACACATTAATAACTTCAGCTTTTACTTTACATTTCCTACAAAACTGTAATCAGTAAAATGCATCTGATATTTTTATTGAACTCATAAACTATAAACGTCTGTATGAAGGAATTCTTACCATTATTCTAAATGCACACCTATCTGAAAACAGTTTATTTGTGGGCTCTTTTCAACGCAGGCTTGTGTGCTGTTAATTTTGGTTCAGCAGTAGCTCCCTGCTAATTATGCACTGGTATTTGCAGCCTCTTACTGAGTGCTGGATGTGGCCACGATGCTTAAGTGAGAGGATTAGCCGAACGTATGTGCTCTGTGTTATTAGCACAGCATTGTAGTGCTGTGTCACTGTAGTGCCTGTATTGAACACTGCCTAGGAATTAGTTGGAAGGAGAGTTTTATCTTTAAAATAGAAGCATGTCTCTATTTTTTTTTCTTTACATATTAGAAATAGAGCTGGGAAGACAGAAGTTATTGCCACTTATTCTAATAACATTATGCTCCCATTACATTTTGCTCCACTTGTTTAACTCTAAATGTCTTTTTGTATAGAGAGATTAGGTTCACTGCATGTGTTGAACTTATTGCACTGGCTGCTCGCACTGTTTAGAAGTCAGCTGTGGCTGATGATTGCAAGTGTGAGTTTTTAGTGCTTGTTAGAAAACACAATATTTGAGCGGCAGCGAATTGAGATGTGACTTCTTTCTGCTTCTAAATGTTCCATCAACACCCAGGCTTCCCTTAAGCCCTGGCAGAGGCACTGCAATAAACTAACTAGGCTATCCAATTTCCTTTCATGAAATAAGAGCTTTTTAATGTATTTTCAGAGAAGCAGAAAGAAGTTAACACACGGTGATGAATTAGATTTCAATTTATTTGACTTCATTCCCAGCTTGCTGCATTAAAGCCTGCAAACAGCCATCTCTAGCAGTCCATCCGCTTGATTCTTATTAGGTTTCAGAAAACAAGGCGAGGGAATTGCATTAGTGTATCTTAAGTTAAAAGCTCCTTGCTCTTTGACCAAGTGTTTCATTGTTATAGGGTTAATCAGATTTTTGCTGTCTTCATGGAGATGCTATCACAGGCTAGAGGCAGTGGTGGGTAACCAAAGCAGCCATGCACAGACGCTATCCAGATGGGATCAGCTTACGGTAATTTGGTTTCAGAATACATTACCAGAAGAAGCTCCTGGCCGAGAATGGCCACCCCGCTATGAGCCAGGAGCTGGTGGCCTCTGTAGCTGCAGCGTGCAGCCCAGGCAACCCACCTGTCCCGCTCCTACGTTCCTCATCTCCCAGAGCTTTTAGGAGGTTTTGGGATGTGTGCCTTTTAAAGAAAACCTAATTGTGCTTAAGCTCAGATTGTTGCCAAATTCTAAATACTTCTTCCTTGTACCAACAGGGCTTTGTTGTCCAATTCATTAGAGAGATTCCTGAGTCCACTGGCCACGCTGGAGCCCTCTCATTTCTGGTATCTAGTATCATTACTTTCACTGTAAATATGTCACTCAGCTCAAGCTGAGCGGCGGGAGCATGTTTGTCTCTCTCGAGGGAAATTGGTGATGCAGAGTGTGTTGGCAATGCCTGGATATTCTCTATCCTGTAGCTCAAGAGGTATTCGGGTTCATAGTTGTTAGTGCTGAGGCTGGCTTTCAAGGAGCTGCCAAATCACGCACACTTCTTGTGTTGCTTTGTTTCCCAGGTCATTAACTGATAAAATAATAGAATAAGAGAAGCATGCAGTATCCAGGCTGGTTCTTTTTAAAAGCAGGCTCTTTCTTTTTGCATTTCTTCATCATGAATCTGCAGTTAAAACGTAACGTCTAAATGTTTTTTTGTTGTTTAGTATTGGTCTGTTTTGGGCGATCATGCTGTTATGATAACATGCTGTCTCTTGAGAGCCCATCTGATGTTTGGCCTTTCCATCTTTTGGTGATTACTTGCCATGCCTCTTTGGCCTCTTTCATAACATCCACCTGCACAGAAATCACCAAATGTCACTGCATGCATCCCTCCTGATTTCTCATCCATGGTAACCTTGGACACCTCCACCGCAGTGTGAGAATCTGTTTAAAAATAACCAGGGCCATTAGTCTAGAAGGATAATGCTAGCCTATGTGGGCTCTCATGCCCTTGTGGCAGCAGAGTGCTATCACTGACACGGTGCGTCAGCACTTCTTCCTGTTGCTCCAACATTGAAGGGCTCCTCTTCATTTACACACATCCATGCATGCATGCATCTTCACACGCACGCACGCACGCACGCACACACACACACACACACACTACAAGAAAACACCAAACGGTGAACATTAAAATGAGAATTAGCTGTACTCGCTAAGTTTAACATTTGACTGAGGTCGCAATCGTGCGACTGCAGGTCCAGTAATTCACACTTGGTTAGAAAATGCCGTGGAGTAAGGTGGGTAACGATATGGGTGTTTATCATTGAAGGCTATTGGCATTGAGCGGTCAGTTGTTTGAAGGTTATGTTTCGGAGCAGTAATTGAAATGCAAAATAACATTAGGATCGATGCTTAGCTTTGTTTATTTATGAAATCAATATTGAAACCGTCCGTCACAGTAGCAGCTCTGATTCCTACTGACAGCTTCACCAAGTCTTCTGTGCAGGGCCTGGGTGAGCCCTCCACCCGTTACAGCTTTTAGAGCAAACATGCTTTTTTTTTTTTTTTTTTTGTCATCACTCTTTAGAAAGCTGTGCTCAAATGTTTCAGGCTCATATGTTAAAACATGCAGAGCACAGCCTCAAAGAAAGCTCTAGGGCTCAGCGTCATGAACTGCTGAAACTGTTAAATTGAAAACATGCTTGTGTGTACTGTGGCTGTCTTACGGGTGTGTCTGCGAGAGAGTGAGAGAGAGAGAGAGAGACAGAGAGACCACCACTATCGCTTTTCCCAGATTTGCTCTGGGCAATTAGAAGTAACCAATAATCACCCACTAACAGGACAGTGTGCAAAACGCCGGTCAATATGGGCGTAAATTCTCTGTGCTTACATATTTGGACCCTGGAGTTACAAAAATAAAAGAAACTTTTGTTTGAAATTTGAAGTGATTCAAGAATATATCTGTGAGGAATTACTGATTTGAATTTGCTTATTTTTTTCAGAAAACAGACTGCGGGTGGCCTAATACATTTACATAATACATTTTTAGATCTGTGAAAAGGATTAATTATAGTTGCAAAAATATTTTCATTTCTTTGTTAACTAAAAGTGAAAAGTGAAAGTCTTAATTAGTAATAATCAAGTAATAATAATCACCATTATTACACATTTATCTGACTCTTTGGCATCTTTTATACCTTTTAGAAATGGATTTATTATTTCTTTGGTCGACATTTTTATTATTTGTTTATGCAGTAACCAAACTGCTGTCCGCACTACAAACTTTTCAGTGAGTCAAATATGGAATTGAAGGGAAAATTAAATTGTAATTCAATCTGATAATGAGGCCAGGTTCTCACTTTCTATCATTAAAGGCAGTATTTATTTGAGGTTAACATTTTTACAACTTTTCTTGTCATAAAATAATTGTTAGTGTAAATGAGTGTGTGTGTGTGTGTGTGTTTGTGTGTGTATTCCTCTCCACCTGCCTTCAGATTATATGACCGTGTGCTTATATGAGTATTTGCCCATTGGTCACAAAACATGTTCACATTAAAATGTCACCCTAAGAGACCACCCTTGCAGCCTTGAGTGCAATCAAATGTTCCCACTGAGTGGCTGCTTGTTGAACGCGCCACTTTGAGAGTTCCCCTCTCCCACTACATCCTGTGACACGAGACGTGGTGAAAGGAGAAGGAGCTGCATTATTTCAGGAAATATCCCCAAACTTTAATTATTCCTGAATGGTGTGGTGGTGGTGGTGGTGGGCACTACCATATAAATCAGTTAGGCCCACCCGCCTTTTTATTACCGGCACTATTTATGGAGAATGTGTGGCAGCTGGTAGAGATGAGCCTGTAAAAAGCTAGAGGCTATTGCTGTGACTGTGTCTACCGCTGTGGCGTGTGACAGTCATAACAATGGTGTCTCTGAGTAACAGCAATTCGTTTTGGAGACATCTGAATTGTGTGCTTCAAACAACATTTTAAACGAGAGAAATCAAGTTACATCTTTAACTCGCAGATGTCGTGTCGTGCGCTGGGCCGTGATTGCTTGCTGACTGTGAGGCTATGCAAACGCTGTCACATCTGAACGCCTGATAAACCTGCTGATTTTGACCTGTTAATTTTGCCCTAGCGTTTGTGTATGTGCGTCTATCTGCATGTGAGTTTGTCTGTTTATATTTGTGTCCTCTTCTGATAAAGGGGATAATTTGTGGTGGAGGCAGGATTGGCTCTTTGTTTTAGGCAGGTAGAGTTTCCTCCTAAACAAGGACGGCCTATCAGAAGAAGATTAATGAAGTAATTTCATGCATGGCTTTATGCCTCCGTCCCCCTCTACGCACAGTGACTGTGTCTAAACCTGTGATTTACATTGCACTGTGTTAAATAGCCTTAACCCTTTATAAAAATATTTCTCTCTGTTTGTGACACACACACACACACACACACACACTAACAATAAAAAAAGATCATGCAGCACAGCTTCCACCTTCCTGCAATAATTAGCCTTTTGGATCTGTTTTCTCTCATGGTTTGCTCCACAAATATCTGAATGCTCTCTGAACTGCAATGCATGACTTTCACTTATACTCAAACTTTTTTTTTTTTTTTTTCATTATTCAAATTTTATAATCCCACCTCCCTCCTCGTGAAACGTGCTGTGGTTGATATCTGTTGGCTTTTTTTTTTTTTTTTTTTTACAGCATTTATAGCAGTTAAGCAAAACTTTACCAGGCTTTTATAGTGTGAAACTGTATTTTTTTATAATCCTGTGGTAGTACATTATTAGTCTGAACATGTCAGTTATTTGAAAGCGTTTTTTTTTTAAGGAAGCAAGTGTTGAAATTTAGATTTTATTGAATCACACAGTTCACAAGGATTCACATAATATATTGCTGTAATGCATTCCTGACGTTATTATGACATTATCTGTACAATCTGAAAAAACAAAAAAACTGCTTGATGTGGTAGTGCATTTGTTTTTATGTTGTAGAGTTTTACAGCCAAATTAAATTAAGCACTGCATAAAAGATTATTTTAATAAATGTTCAGTGAGATGTTACTGTCATACTGGTACCAGTGTATCAGTTACACATCACACAAGAAGCTTCCTTTAAGGCAGATTTTTGCCAGTGCAGTATAATTGCTTTTTTGTAGTTATCAAGAGCCATTGTAAATTCATGTTGTTAAATTATACCATGACTGTGCCACATAATGGATGTAATGAAAAGTAATCTTTGGTAATGAAAAGGCAGAATTAGAAATTTGATCCCAAATGTACTGCGCGGCAGACTCGAATTATCCCTGAATTTTTTTTTTTCACATACAGTCTGATGAGCTGTCCAACTCTGCAGAGAGCTTTTCCACTGGGTCTGCGTAAAAGATTGTTAACTCCTTGCTCTCCGTAAGAAGAAGTTTAGACAGCGGACAC
Source organism: Archocentrus centrarchus (assembly GCF_007364275.1). Classification (NCBI taxonomy): domain Eukaryota; kingdom Metazoa; phylum Chordata; class Actinopteri; order Cichliformes; family Cichlidae; genus Archocentrus; species Archocentrus centrarchus. The sequence continues at coordinate 10,407,673 of NC_044367.1, read as the reverse complement.
TTCTGACATCCCCCCACACTGACGGAAGCGCTGTCATTAGCCAGTTGCTTCCCTCAACATCCTGAACTCAGCCCCTTATAAGAACTAGATCTGCCCAGTGCGACCCAGACAGTTTACGTCAGACAAACAGCAGCGCCTGTATCACGAGAGGCCCTCTCTCTTCTGCCAGCAGTGTCTCTAGAACAGGAAGGAGTGGGAGGGGGCGATCAATAGATGTGATCTGCTTCTTGGTTGACTCTATCTTGTGGTGCTGCTGGAGCGTGGGGCTCATGTTGTCGTAGTGGAGTGAGCTCATGGCTTTATAAAGACTACAGTAACATTGCTGTGAAGCAGCTAAATATAATCCTCTGCTAGAGCACCACAGAGCAGCACAGTCCCCCCCCGCCCAAGTGGTAACCCTTCCGTTGCCCCTATAGCCTAACCCACTATTGATCCGCGACCCTCACTCCCCATCGCAACAGTAAACACTCTCTTCTCTGTATCTTCTAATGTATCTCCTCACTTACTCTCTCGTTCCCTTTTTTCCTTTTTCTTTGCCTCCTCCGTTTCCCTTTTGTTTGCCTCCATAGATCTGCAAATCATAAATCTCTGTCAGCTTCTTCTGAGTGTCTGGCATATCCGTTAATAAAGAGGCCCCTCCCCTCCTCTCAGTCCTCCCTCTCTCTGCTAGAGCAGGACTAATGAATGAGAAACTCCAAAATCAGGGGCCTCTCCCTCATAGATTAGAATGGGTCCCTATGGAGTGCCGGGCTTGCCTCCAACCAAACCACAGCCGTCAACCACACAACACCCCCCACCCCCCAGATTTCCATCTTTCATATTCTGTCTGCAGTGCAAATACACACTCAGACATATGAGCACATAAACCAATCCAACACACGCATACACACACTTATGCACATTGCCCCAAGAGTCTTTTGCCCCTTATTCCCCTGGTGGTCATTAACCTGGAGCCAGTTAGACAGAGAGAGGCATACTCCATATTTCAGCTAAGTGTGTTTTGGAATCTTCATTCCCTTCCCTTTCTCCCAAGGGCCAATCCAACCCCTCCTTGAGCCTCAGTCCTTTTTCATTTACATTTTCCCCCCGCGACAAGCACCCTTGGTGGCATTCGAGCTTCTGTACATATTTCTGTAACTTTTGTGGGGCTGTGTAGATTTTGACCATGATTTTCGCTCTGCAAAAAATGAGTCCCTGGCTGTGTGTATTGGAGCGGTAAAAGGTGGCAGTGGCCCCTGGAGGAGAGGTCAGCGTGGCAGCTGCCAGCGGGTTCTGGCTGTGGCGAGGAGGCTGCGCTGGGCTGCGAGGGGGTCTGTCAGGAGCTAATTGAGTTCGTCCTACCACCGCTGACTCTGGGACCAGTGGCTTATCAGGCCACATCGCCTGAGGCCCACGAGACAGATCTGCCCCTACTGGGGCATCTGATATCACCATCGCTCTGCCTTGAGATGTCAACCCCCACCACCGACCCTTCTTCCCCTTTACTTGTGCAGTCTGATCAGGTAGCAGGGATGTGACACTCTGGGATGAGGTGAGCAAATGTTATAAAAATTGTGTTTTTGGCATCTGGCGGCCTTGAGAGTGAAAAGGACATTAGGAATTTACTCGCTGTTTGAGTTGAGTCTCTCGCACAGGTTTGTGCTCTATGCTTGGGATTTATACATGAAACAGGGAGAGTGTGGTAGTCACACAGAGAAAAATGAAAGATGTCAGGATCCTCCTGAAGAGAGCTGCTAGCTCTCAGCAGGAATACATACAAATTGGCTCAATTAGATCCTGAATGTTCTCCGTTCTCATAGCAGTGTCATCCAATGTTCAGAATTTTGCTTCCAGGCAAGGGAAGAGTCGAGATGTTAGGAACGAGAGCTCCGCGGCTTTCCTCTCGGAAATCGAGGAACAGCGAGCGTGATGCGAGCTGCCACATCATTAGGCCGGCTAATCCTGGTCGCAGCAGCACTAGTGGAATGATATTAAGGATCTGAAATGCCGTTAGGAGGGCCAGGTGGAATCAGATTAAAACCAAACTGCGCAGTGTGCGTTTGCGGGCCCGTAACCTACTACTCAGCATGAATTTTGATCGGTACAAAGGGAACAAAAGGAGGAGGAACAGAGAGAGAAAATGGGAGAGGGGGAGATACTGTGTCTTAGATGAGTGCTACTCCTTTAGGCAGCCAGGCAGCAGATTTTGAAAAAAAAAAAAAGAAAAGCTCTTACCTTGAGGAAGGAAGAAAGAACTATAGATTTTACAGCATCAAGTCTCAGTTCAGCACACCCTTTCCTGTCTGCTCTGTCTGTGGCACACAAGCTAATTAGCACCTGCCCCACATATTGAATTATTTATTGGGACTATTGCTGCTGTCAAACAATTTAATGTTCATAATTCATTTTACCATACAGTTGTATTTATAGATTTAAATTGGCCCTGTCCCACTAGAGATTACGAATATTTATAGAAATATTTTAGACTGTTTGATTAATACGCCGGGTTCACGTGGTTTATATTGCCTTAGTATCATTAATCAATATATGCAGGCTTGTTAAAAACATAAGCATAGCAGTGGTATAATGTGTCATAGCAGCATGAGTTAAGGGGATTCTAGCCAGCACATTCATTATAAATGACCACATTGAGCTGGAGGGGAAACAGTTAAGACACTTATGCAATTATGCTAAGTGTCACCCTCAAGGTGGCCTTTGAACTTGGGTTAAGCTTACTCTGAATTTGTGAAATAAAAGCTAAATGGAGCCATCTCGTGCTCCCATGTTTTAATATATAGCCTTTAATAAGCCAAGTGCAGGTGCCCCATCGCACAGGTGCACATATCCATCCTGAAACAGAGAACATAAAGCAGATGAACACAGAGCGTGCATTAATTTATGAGTATGTAATCTGCATTCATTATTAAGAGCAGCAAGATCTATTTTAGAAAGGATTCACTTTTTTTCTTCTGCAAACCATTTAAGACTAGAGGAAGATCATTTTTAAAAACAGTGAGTCTGAACAACCACCCGTCATGCAGTCACTTTTACATTTATTGTATGACTTGGTCTATGTATTGGATAGCGTTTTGGTGGCTGTGTGTCAGTTTTATATTGCGAGGGGTTTTATATCACAAAAAGAATTCCAGGAGAGCTCAGGCAAAGAGCTTATTCCACAAGGTCAACGGTTTTAACAGGGGGCGTTTTTTTTTTATTATTTATTTTAGCAGTTAACCTTTTTGTGAATTTCCAGAAGTGGTAGGCACCTGGAGCTCCAATGAATATACATGACAGCGGGGAGGGAAACCCGGGAATGAGATTTAATTTGACACGCTGACCCCCATCTCCACGGGCCCTGGAATCCAGGGTGAGAAAATAAGGTTGACCCACTGACCCCTGGGCCTGAACCCCTCCGTCACCCATCTCCACAATTAAATCAGCCCCAGAGAGCAGGAAGCAGTGTGGCCAACCAACAGCGGACACTGCGGAGGAGGCCTCTCGATTCCTGTTTCCTCTGAAGTACTCTGAGACAGGTAGAAGATAGAGCCCAATTGGAAAATATCCTTTTCTCCCCATGCTGATGGTCAACGTGACATGTCAGATATGTAAACATTAACATTAGCTGGCAATATGCTAATGGAACTAATGTGCTAAAGCACAACTTGGGCTGTCTAGCTGCCACTCACAAGAAACCCTTGAATCTGAATTTGCATAAGCCATGCAAGGCTCAATTTTGTTAATGCAAGCAAGTGCAGGTGACCTTTCACCCCTTCAGTGGTACCTCATGCATAGGGGTGTGTGTGTATGTTAGTGTGTGACCTCGCCTTGACCCTAAGAGGTTACTATGTCTACATGGTATCCCCAATAGATTGAGTTATTCATCTCCTCCAACACTTCACCTCTTCAATTCACTCTGTTTGCAGATGGAAAAACGAGTTGAGTATGTCCAGGCTAAGTTTTTTTTTTCTTTCTCCACCGTTGTTCTCTTAGTGCAATTTCAAGTTAAAGGTTATAGAGCAGCACTGAAGTAGATTTATATGGGCGAGGGAGGCTTCAGAGAGGATTTTGTGGCCGCAGTCAAAAGACTGCACTTTAGTCTGCGCACGTTACAGCATCAGATTGCATGTACTCCAAAATACAGTTATTAGGCAGACAGTGAAAAAGTCAATATCTTCCCATCATGTTTCCTTTTGGTTGACTGCTGACTCAAGGAGACAAGCCAAGGTCCACCGTGCTCACTAAACTATGGAGATGCCCCCCATCTTCGATGTGCTCTGTGTGTGCGTGCTCTGTGTGTGCACGCTCCGTATGTGTGTGTGTTAAGTCTTCTGAGAGCTCTTTTCCTCCCTCTTTCACTCCCTCTCTTATTCTCTTTCACTGGGTTTGTGTACAGAGGTGTGCAACTGCATTTGGATGCCGTCGCTGTGTGTATTTGTGCTCTGAAGCACTTTTGCAGCTGCTGTAATGTGTGGCTAATGAAGCACTTCCCCTCCCCTGGTTCACTAGTTTAAAGGGATTGTTAGGACACAGTGGGGTAGACAGACAGTTGGAAAGATGAAAAAACAGACCTGACTGTATATTTAATTTAAAATTTAAATCTAAGGATACAACTGCATGAAACCTTTCATCTCACTTTTTTTCAGTCTCCTCTCTTTTGTGTAAAAAAAATCAGACACGTTTTTTTTTTCCCACTGTAAAGCCTTTGAAAGTGAGTTGTTTTCCTCTGTAGTTGTAAATAAGCAGTATGTTAGTGCTCATCTTTTCGCAGTCCATTCACTCATAATGACTTGTTAAAGGAAAGGAGGAACTATGTTACAGTTGTTATGAATTGCCATATAATCTTATATTTTGCTGTCTTCTGCACTTCTGTCACTTCACTGGTTGATGAGATTCATTACTACTCTCCAAAGACCTCTGCTAATCATCTCCATCTTCTCCACCTCCCTCTCCTATCAACCCTCCCCCCCACCAAATTTCCCCCAGGCTGCTGAATAGAATGGCCGCTGATGACCGGCATCTACCCTCTAGCTGTGGGTCCTACATCAAGACGGAGCCATCCAGTCCCTCCTCGGTCATTGACACGGTCAGCCACCACAGCCCCAGTGGCAACTCAGATGCCAGCGGTGGCTATGTCAGCGCCATGAACAGCCACTCAAACGGCCTGGACTCTCCTCCTATGTTCACCCCCAGCGGGCTTGGGGCTGGCACCTGCCGCAAGCGCTATGACGACTGCTCCAGCACCATCATGGAGGACTCGTCCATAAAGTGCGAATACATGTTGAACTCCCTCCCCAAGAGGCTGTGCCTGGTCTGTGGAGATATAGCCTCGGGGTATCACTATGGCGTAGCCTCTTGTGAGGCCTGCAAAGCCTTTTTTAAAAGGACAATACAAGGTATTTTCACCCCCCCAATACAACTCAATACAAGATATTTCATGTCGCTGCATCACAGAACACAAAAACACCCTCCTTACAAGACACCTTTGGCCTCTGAACAACACTGAAACATACTCAGTCCAAACAGTTCACTATGTAAAAAAAAATCACTGGAGTGTGGAAGATGTTTTCATACCTCCAGAGACCAGCAGCCTCCAGAAAAATAAGAACCTTTGTTTTAAATTTATTCACAGCTAAAAACCAAAATGAAAAAAAAATATCAGTAATGATTATCAAATAATTATACATTTAACAGATATTCTTTACAAACCTAAATAAAACAAAAACCAGAAGAATATTTTAGCATGGAGCAGGCAACTGGTGAGATTATGACATCATCTGTCACGGTGGGTGGAGTATGATGGAGACGATATCATCGCTCAGAGGTCAGATTTGGTGGAGGGTGGGGGCTGTTTGTCCAGATGCCTTGGGGGTGCAGAGTACATGCTTTATTATTCTTGTCCTGATTTGTATGTGTGGGTGTGGGTGTGTGTTTGTATGTGTGTGTGGGGAGGGACTAGGGTGAAACTGGCTATCTGCAAGGCATGATCTATCACAGCTTCTCATTGGAGAGGCAATGAAATGCCCCCCACTGTGAAACTGTGCGCTCTGCTCCAGATTAATCAGGACGACGAAGATATTGTTGAGCCCGGGAAAAAAAAAAATCTGCACAACAGCCACAGCTGCCCAGAACTAAGCTCTGCTGGCTTAGTAGTGAAACAAATTCAGTAAAAAAAAAAAAAAACTACATAAAACAGATAAAATGAACCTAAGGGTTTGGTTAAGGTGAAACAAAATGACAGGGGCTTTTCATCAGCAAATGATTGCAGGCGGTATGTAGAGAGCAAGCTTTCTGTCTTGATGCTAGGTGTTGATTTTGGACCTTACAGCCCTATCAGCTTTAGACAGTCTATGTACCTTTTGCAGGCAAACAAAAGCATTAGGCCAAATCCTCTTGTTTACCCATGCTGCCATCAGCAATCCTGTCTATTGACAAAAGATGAACATTTTCTCTCAAGTAACATAACTGGGCTTTTGTCCCTTTACTAAAAGTACACTAACGGCGACACAATGGAACAGAAAAGAGGCATCGGGAAAGAAAGAGACGTCTTAAGTGGAGCAATGGCCCAAACAATTAAGAGCAAGGTACATGGAAAGACAAAATTGAATGCTCCTCTTTTTTCCCCCCTCACTTTGCATTGTCAATTTGAAATCCCTCTCTTTCTCTTCTTGGAGGGCTGCCTGTAATGGAGCTAATCTGCCGTCGTTTGTCCGAGCCACAGGAGTTTTGTCAATAACAATCAGCGTTTGGAAAGTGTAATTAAGGCCGAGGCTTTTCATTAGGAAGAAGGGAGGGGGCCGTCTCCAGGGACGGGCATGCCAATTAGAAACTCAGGCACGCGTCGCCGGGTAATTTCAGGGAAAGGAGGGGAAAAAAACCCAGGACTTCTTTAGATTGGAGAGGGAGCCTGCTGCTCTTTCAGAGGAGCGGAGGAGAGGCTTAATGGCATAATAATCAGACAGGGGTCCCAGGCAGAGAAGGCAGGAGGATGCAGGGAGTTTTTGGGGGAGGTGAAAGCCTTCCGAAATGATGAAAGAAACGCATGCAGGATTGCTAGAGGAAAATGGAAGCAGTAAAGAGCGGGATGTAGAGCCCTTGAAAGAATGAGAGGGTGCCGTTGATGAGAACTGATTAATTAAAGGAATAACGAGGCAGTCAAGGGTGGAGTGTGAGACGGCCCCCTCTAATGAGAAGAAAACAAAGGAGCTGTCTTTCCCAGCCCTTTATCACATTGTTCTATAACACTTAGGGCAAACATGTGAAGTTAATGTTAACCATGTACATGACAATTTCTTTATCACCTTGTGCTCACCTTGTGTAACTCTGTGTATTTTCTTGTGATTTAGCCACTTATTCTTGATAATGCTATTAAAACGCAGTCTTTAATTATTATTATTTTTAAATATGTTTTTCAATGAGTGCACAAATGCGTGCACTTGTCCTTTCAGTCTGCCTCAGTTCTCTTACGGCCTGTACTTTTTAAGCTGACGCCCCTACCTTTTCAGCAAACATGGATGGCGCATCCATCTTCTGTCACCTATTCATCCCGTTTAAAAGCCCCTTGAACTCACATGCGGAGATAGTTGCTTTAGTCAAGGCCAGACCCAAATTAATGTCAACCTAGATCTCCATCCATCCCAGAAATGCCCCTGTTCTCAATGCACCCTAATCATACCTCCAACCCTGCACCTCGCGTGCCCCACCAATCAAAAACATAAATGTCTTATTGAACCGTGTTTTCTTCCCATTTTGAACCCAAGTGCAAAATTGCTTGAAAACCGACTGAACTCAGTGGCCCTCTTTTATATGAAGTAACAGACCTTGACAGTAAGCCTGTAAAAGTCAGTTTAGATTTTGATGAGAAATACCTGCCATTTTACTGTAATTTACTTACAAGACCTGACTTTCCCCTCTGTGCCCTGGCATGGGTCCTGAAAAGCCATAAAATAGATTGAGACAGATACTTATCAAGAGAAGAAGGAGGCAAATCTTTTTCTTCTCCCTTCACTCTGTAATGTTATTGGTAACCATACCATAACCTCTCTGAAGACAGATAAACCCCGAGCATGGCCCTCGGGTTAGAGGGGTTCCCGCCAGTGTGCTTCATTTTAGAAAAATGAAAGTTGCCATGCAGTTGCTCGAGCAGCCAGTATTTCTGTGCGGCATTTCTGAATGGCAGATCTATTTGTGTGACCTTTATTACAAGCACACCTTTAAATCTACTGTCACCGTTTATGTGTTTAACTCCTGTTCAATATAGTGCAATGCTGTATCAAATAAAGACGAAATAAAATAAAATCGGTTATATCCCTTCATCCGTTTTCCTTTATACCCTTACAAGAAAAGACAATAATAATGCACAGCAATGATGTCTGAACAAGGAAATTAAATATTTAAATCTGACTAACTTTAATTGTCTTCATTTCACTTTGATTATTTAAGAGTCACTATCTAATTAGTCATAAATTACAACTTTGACATATTGATTGAATATGACTATGAAGCTGTATGCTTTTTACAAAAACCGCTGATGGGAGCAAACCTTTTAACAGGATCCGTTAATATCATGAGTTACATTTACACTTTTCTCTCGTCTTAGCACATGTAATAAAAGCTCTGCCATAAATTCGGGAGCTGTAACACGCTCCAGTCTTGTGCTTCAAACATGATTGCAAGGCTACATTTTTGTCTGCATTTGGATTATTGATTGCGTCCATTAGCACAATCAAAGTCAGAGGCAACAGTAATGCCACAAAGTGATACTTCAGTAGGGCTGCATGTATAGTGACACTGAAACAATCCCTGTTCTAAATATAAACCAAATGTAGAGATGAAAAATGAGTTAATCCACCTCTCACTCTGCCTTGAGCTATGAGAAGCTCCCTCTGACAGAACATCAGACGAACGGGGGGGTTTGGCAGGGTAGGTGAACACGGTAGCGCAGGAGTGTGGGCGCGTATGTTTGGTTTTGTTTCTGGAGTGTGCGATATCAAAGGGCTAACTTAGTTAGCACCAGGTGTGGTTTGTGCACGTGTCCTTGGCACCCCCTGCGGAAGGGAACGGAGAGGAGGAAGAGAAAGAAAATAAGTCCATAAGCATCACCACACAGGGTCAGCTGTGCTGCATAAACCATGCAAGCAAACCTGCAACATATGCATGTGTGGTCTCCAAGTTCCTAATTATATAATTAAACGAATGAAGTGCAAATGAAAGGTTTTTTTTAATTTAGTACTTTGCATCAAAATTGTAGATTGGTTAGTGTATAATGGAAACACAAACACCCCCCCTCAGAAGATTAACTCCTGAGCAGGGCGGCACTGATTGCCTCCTGACAGATTATGAGAAAAGGATAGGATTATTATGGTCTGGTTCTGCTATGACAACAGAGAAAACAGTCAGAGGAAAGACAATCAGAGCTCATCAGCCGCTTCCCTCACACCTTTATTTACCCCAATCCCAAAGAGAAGAGGAGAATTAGCATAATGATTTCTAACCCAGATATAAAGAGGAATTTCTAATTATTTATAACATCTTGGGACCCTCTACTTGATCTGTCCAATAATGTTAACATAATTGCATAAGCTGTCAAAGGGTGTTAGAAGGCTAGCAGAGGAATGCCACTGGAATATTACACAGTTTTCTGTGCAGAAATGTGGAATCAGGGTCAGAGCCGTGGTGCAGCTTCAGGATGTTGGGGTGCAATCCTAATGTGCTTGCGTGTGAATGTTTGTCTGACGGTGTGCGCACACACAAGAAAATGCTTCCCCTGTTGAAGGGGATGCTGGGCGGAGAGCACATTTGCTACCGTATTGTTTACTTAGATGCACTTTAATGGATGAGGATATTTATGTTGTGGGAATTATGATGATTAAGTTAGATTCTGACATGACTCGGCAATCTATTTCAGCACTATACCGAAAAAGACAAACAATAGGCTAAAAGAAAAGTTTAGAAAAATATCAATGTCAAAATCCTTAAAGCTAAAAGCCCATTCAAGATGAGAATAATTCAAATTCCTATGCTGAAGCAACCATTACACTGAAACCCTTTATTGAAAACCCCTGAATGCAGTAAAATGTAGGGAATCAGGCAGCAGCGGAGGAATTGCCTCACATACCCTACCCTTCCTATTGCTAATGCTAGAGTAGTGCAGAACCGGCGCTTTTATTGTGTAGCAATGAAACTCTTTTTCATTGCTCCGTCCTGGAATCAGACGCTGCACTTGAATAATGCATAAGGCCTCTTGCCTGTACACTATGTAAATAGTCAACAATGGCAACAGTGGTAACAACAGGTTTGGGTCTGCAGGAGTATTATGTAAAGTGGTCAGGGGCAGTGTGTCTGGCTCTCCAGCCTGCTATTGAAGCAGTGGCGGGCCCCTCTGAGCGCAGAGGGACATGGCCTGCGCCCGGGGCCTGGAGGGGACACGCACAGAATTAATGAGGCCAATTTAGTGTTGCACTAGAGTGGCATCTGCTGAACGGTCCTAAAGGACTATTTTAGATTTCACTCCACCCCTAACCCCTGCCCTTTATTCCTTGCCCCCACCTCTCCTCAGACTCTGGACCTCAGTGCTAGAAAGTACTCCACACACTGGAGGGCATCTGAACCACCTGCACACCACAGAAACTGGTTCTGTAAGACTCTATGTGATTAACAGGCACCCATACCTGAGTGGCAAAATTTGATTTATATAGGCCATCTGAGCACAGTGATGGTGTTTTCTACGTCAGCAGCAGCATGCAGTTTTACATCAAAACGTCCAAAATGCTTGTACTTCATACCGCACCCATTATTTGTTATTATGTCATTTGTGCTAAACTGTGCTTGTTGTTCTTCTTCATAGGTAACATAGAATACAGCTGTCCTGCCACAAATGAATGTGAGATCACAAAACGGAGACGCAAATCATGTCAGGCTTGTCGCTTCATGAAATGCCTCAAAGTGGGGATGCTCAAAGAAGGTAAGAAGAGTAAGAACATTTTTATTATTCTTACACACTCATGTAGCATGTAGTGACAGTCGAATACATCAGCATCACACACTTGATGTCTTTGGCAGTTGTTTTGTTATGACCCAGATTGCTTCACCAATGAGTCCGATATTATTTTTCCTGCACCAGCACAACAGTTTCCAGCCTCCTGTCCTCCCCCTATCTACACAGCAGTAAATAATGTGCAGTTGAGTTGAGGACAGAAATATGCTGAATAGGTTGATGCCTGCATCTGAGTAATAGAAATGTAACAGTATTCCACTTGGAAAGGCTCAGGCCAGGTCCCTGAGCACACACACCCGCAACAGTCTCAGCTCTCCCCGGCATATTGATCCACTAAATGTTTTCCGAACATCTCAGCTCTCTTCCTGTGGATGGTTTTTTAAAGTCACGCCAGCAGGGAATTCAGTGACAATTAAACATGCTTCCGATGGATTTGTCTGGCTGGGTTTCGCTCCCCCTCCCTTTCCCCACTGACTGACTCCCCTGAGATCCGAACCTTGGCTGCTCTTCTAGTGGAGGCACCTGTCCACTTTCCCTTACCCCACTGCACTAGTGGGTGAGTTCTCACCTCCCTTACTCTTTCTATTTCTGTCAGTTTTTCATTTGCTGTGTTGCTCCAAAAAAAAAAAAAAAATCTGGGGTGAAATGGTGGTGTTTCTGTTTTTTGCTCCTTTTTTTTTTGGCTTCTCTTAAGTGCAGATAAAAGCAGGTCAGGTAGGATTTGTTCGTCCCTCATGGTTGTGCAGTGGTATAAATGCTCTGCCAGATAAGAGCTCTGAAATCGAAGATAAGCGAAATCCAGTTAAGATGTCCACTTTTAAATTCTTTGCCAAACTTATTTATATACTCTGCTTTTATTCATCTCGTTATTCTCTCCCATTGGAGAGTGGGATTTATGGATGCATGCATACCCAGTTGCCACCTGAAGCCAGAGTCATAGCCCGTATGGATCCCAACACAGTAACAGAATCCCCTGGATGGTGTGCAGCCAGATAAAGCCTCAATGCCAGAAAGACAGAGTAATCACATTACTATCTGATGAAAAATTTATGCCAATATATCATCTTGGAGAATAAGAGACTACAAAAATATGTAGCCGCGGCTATAAATGAATGACCAGTGTCAGGTCAGAGTAAAAAGAGCGTAAAACTTAAATATGCAGAGTACGGCTAAGCCTAAGGTTCTAATGCACTCTTCTGTGTATTCAGCACATTACCAGAATAAGAATGATTCTCCTCCTTTACATAGTGGCTGTCATCACCACACACCAGCTATTATCACAGTGCGATTAAAGTCCTGTGCTGGTGTTCACAGATCCCTCTCAAATGACTGATTTTTGTCACAATCAAACTTACGAAACACACTCGCTGTGACTAAGAAACAGATGTGAAGTGTGTCTTTGCTTATGCTCTGTCTTGGGGCTGGGATACCAAGACTAAATGGAAAGAGAGGCACATGGTCTGTGTCCACTGTAAGCTCCATGAAGCCGTCGGCTCAACGCTATGCTCAGGCTCGGGATGTGGAGATGGCCACCACTCATGTGACTCTGGTTGCCACTTACTTTCATTACGGCATAAAGGTCACATTGTGTGTCAATGGAAAATCGCCTAAGTATAACTTAACAGCTCCAACAAAGTGCATTGCTGCCCCCCCCCCCCCCCCCCCCCAAAAAAAAAAGAAACATAAGTTTAAATCCATCTCTGTCTATGAAAAAAAGGAGGATACATTTGGCACTTTTATATTGAAAAATGTGGGCATAAGGAAAATGGTCTATGAAGATCAGCAGTCTGATTACAGGAGTCCTGCCTAAACCTTGTGTTGAATCGCTGTACTTTCCCTTGACTGTGTAAAGGAGGAAGTGATCAATAGACTAATCAAATGTCAGAGGCAACAGGTTTTTCTTCTGATCAATGGAAACAGATCAGAGCTCAGAGCGAGAGAGAAGACAAGATAGTATTGAGAGATTACACTGACATCGTTCAGTGGCAGTCGCTCTCTGCCCCGACTTCCTTTCTCTCGCACGCTCACGCTACTGTAAATGCCTCCACGTACACGGACGTCCGCGCTTAACTGAGCGCAGGAATGGACAGGTATATTTTATACAGTGCTTTTTCTAGTCTTACTGGCTGCTCAAAGCTCAAGAAAATAGATCATTTCTGTAAAGTAGTATATATATTTTATCTGCACAGCTAAAGCATTGACCAAAGACAATAGCTTTTTGTTCCATTGCCCTCACTTTGGAATAATACTGTGTGTAAAGGAATCTTGTCTTCGCAAGAGAGCAGTGTGACAGTCGTGAGCATTTGCTGAACAAAGGAGTGTGTCTGTACTGATATACAATACATTTCCACGCATGGAACAACCCCAACAGTCTGCTCATAGTAACAGGCACAGCATACAGATGAAAATTAAACGTATAGTTCCTAAAGATCATGTGTTCAGAGCTGTGTGCGCCAGTAAGATGACTGCAGTCTGTTTCCAAGATGTATAATGGAAACGAGGAAAGTAATAGGAGGCTGTGGCAAACATCACTTCATATGTTTTTACAACACTTTAATTTAGAATCTGAAGTGTGGTTTAAGTGCCGTTTAGTCTTTTCAATTAGCAGTACGAGCAAGGATATCAGCTCACAAGGGATATCGTAGCTAACCTGTAAATGGAGTATGTGACAAGGGTGTCAGTATGGCAGCCTCCGGGGTCAGCAGATGAGGACGGGGGCAATGCATGACAATTTTTCCGCTAGCCCTGCTCATCACCACTCATGATTAAAAATGCTGCGACACACTTAGAAGCATGCAAAGCTGGCAGCAGGGGCCCTTTGAAATAGTGCTGACGGCAGTTTAGTGGGCGGCTTCCTTGAAAGGCAAGGTTCACCATGCCTTGCCATGTGGCCTTCTGATTTTCCCAGCTAAAATAGGGTCTGCCTAAGCCCCCCTTGGCATTGCCAACCATCCCAGACATCCTGACACTTTCCCCAGGCAGAGACACCCAGAACAGGTGAGGGACTCAAAATAAGGGCCCCTACCACACAAAGTGAGTGAAGACAGGCCCTTTTGTAGGAGTGTGCTTGAAAGGGGATTATTATTGTTTTTGGAGAGAAAGAAGAGCTGTAGGTCAGCTGGCCCCAGCCCCCACCTCGAGCCCTGTGCTAATCCGTGCACAAATGCCAGCCGCCTTGGCCAAAAGCCCCCTCCCCGAGCCCCCTCCTTTGAAGAGATGATACCCGAGCTCACCCGCTGCTACCCTTGCTGCACTGTGTAGTGGGCCATAAAACAGTGAGATGACTTTGGATGAGGTGGCACTCAACTCGCTTTGCACATTTATAACACACCTACTGTTTACTCTGGAGGGAGCACAACAGACTGGCTAGAGTCAGAACACTTAAAGCGTCACCAAAGGGGCATATGAACCTCACAAAGGCCCCTATAAAAGTCCTGGCTATAGTGCCTGACAGCATGAGTGAATGAATCTGTCTGGCTGCTCTTAATCACTCTCTCTTCCTCTCTGCCTGTGTCTGGCCCTGTTGGACAGTAAAATGAGACAGGTTAGTGCGGAGCTTTAATTCCTGTCAGCATCTGTTAATTATGGCCAGGACTGTTCTAATTAAAAGAGGCACCCATCTACCTCCATCGTTGGCTTTATGCTGGCTGACACAACCACATGACTCAACCGGCAGAGAGGAACATGGAGAGCAGAAGCGTAGCCACCTGGCAGCAGCCAAGCTCATCAGGAGAGCCGGAAGAAACTGTAGAAAGCGGTGACATCGCATTTGACAGTGACAAGCGTGCAATAATAAAGGTATTTGAGCTAACGTGGAAAGTTTTTAAGCACTTAAACCCAAGAAGTCACAACGCCGCCAGAATCAGTTTCTTGATATGATGCACATAAATGCAAAATTGTCACTGAGTATCCATGTGTGTGTGTGAAATACAGGTAGTTGATATCAGATGATTCCCTGGTTCTTGCTGGGAAGGATAAGGCTCTGTTGGGAATTGGGGGTAATTAGGTTAGTAGGTTGTCAGTGTCAGGAAATTGAAAGACAATCCTAATCAGATTTGTGTTTCTAGGGAATCAAATAATTTATATGAGTAGAAAAAAATCTCTATTTTATAGTTACATGATAATACAGCTTACTGGACCCCCCCCCCCCCAAAAAAAGGGGGGGGGGAGCATTCACTGAGGGAGAGTAGGGCTGTGTCCATGTTAGATCAAAATCAAGAAGATATTTTGCATAATTCTGCTGCTGAATTCCTCTTTGTTAAATGAAGGCCAACACTTCCACCCTACATCATCTGATTTTCCCTTTCTCCCCGTTCACCAAGCGACCTCCGCTCACCGTGCATGGGACGCATCCAAACTCATCCTCTCCAAGAGCACTTGCTGATGGGCAAATTGTATTAGGCTCATTTGCAGTGGCCACACAATGCCCAGGTTTGACACCGTCCTCCCTGTTATAAAGTGATGAAATCATCAAGGAAGTGCTCTGGCTGCGGGTGTCGTTCACTCAAAGGACACAGGAGGCTGACAAATTAACTCCTCCTCCACCACAAGCATTTCACCGTGCCGCTTCCTCATCCAACCTTTAGGATTAAATTTGCTTTTTTTTTTTTTTTTTTTGGGGGGGGGTGTTTACATTATGCATACAAGGTAAATTGAAGGGATTCTCCTTCTCAACAGGATTAAGATATCTGGTATATTTAGACTGTACTGTGGCACTGACACTATTCCAAATATGGGGATGCAGGATATAAATGTTTGCATACAATTTCATTAAATAACCAAATACCTGCCGAGTGGTATCAAATGAATAGAACAGCGCAGATGAAATACGTTTACAATGTTGAAAATTAATAGAATAGAAAAGACATCTTAATGGAAACATTCTTATCAAATAATGAGATAATAAATAACTTATGTTATGATGAGGCCAGCTTGACATTTACAGTATCAGTGTGGAACCTGGCCCCCTAGGTGTGGCTGCGGATGATAAGGCCTCGGTGCTACTCCTGTGAAAGAGGGGTGAAATAAGGGTCTTTTATTGGAAAGCAATACCTAGTTATCTATCTGCAGTATGACAGCGGATGCTTTGTACACTGTATGTGTGACTATGCCTTTGCTTGTTGGCTGGTTACGTTTCTGTTTGTGGATGTTGAAAAGGACACACCTGAGCGCACACACACACATGCACACGCAAGCAAAGAGGCAAGTGGCTGGCAGCTAATTAGTATGCAGTCTGCCTCACCCCAAAAGCTAAATAATTAGAGGGCCAGTCTGTGAGATCATTGACCCTGCGTTAAATATTCATATGTTTAGACCTGCTCTGGGCTCAGCTGTGTCACAGTAGACCAGCCAGGCATGGACCACATATGGGAAGGCAGCAGCGACTCTGACACATCCCTACACACACACACACACACGCACACACGCGCACACACACACACACACTGGAATGTATGCTCAAACACACTGACACATATTTATACCTCTATGCAGTTCTTTTATATTGCTGACATACAAGCCAAAGGCCAGCACAGTAGCTCCTAACATAACACTACTTTCACATATAATGATAAATAATATGTAATTTTGGACCATAATCCTACATTTTTTTTGAAGATTTCTTTTGCACATATTTATTTCTTTAATACTGTATCACAATTTACATGACTGTCTTATCTTTTCTTTCTTAGGGGTTCGTCTGGACCGTGTGCGAGGGGGCAGACAGAAGTACAAGCGGAGGTTGGACACAGAAAACAACCCGTACCTGGGCCTGACACTTCCTCCTCCCACCAAAAAGCCTCGTGAGTACCTCGCCGTCAATAGCCTATTGTCTCTTTCTTCCACTGCCCTTCCTCTGCCGGGCAAGCAAGCAGGTAAAACTGAGATAAAATCCTAGGACAGACTCATGTTCCTCTGTCTGTGACGTGTTTGGACAGTTGAGAGTTCATTCGGCATAAATATAGGCCACATATTGTTCCGGACAGAGCTGAGTTACGATAAGTCTCTGAACAGATGAATTGATATTAAAGAGTGAGTGTGCTTGAGGACACTGGTGTCTCACGTTTTTACACACCACTAATGTTTCAGCTAAGTTTGACTTGCATAATGTCAAGTTTCCTTAACACACACACACACACACACACACACACACACACACACACACACACACACACACACAAAAAAAAACAGTGAAATGGAGACCAGCACCACTGTTTTCTCATGTTATCATGCATATCAATGTCGTGCATCTTTGTGCCTCTCTAAACAGTACTGTGAAGTAACCTTTGACCTCCCCTCCTTCCTCTTCTATCCACAGTCACAAAGATAGTGTCTCACCTGTTGGTGGCAGAGCCAGAGAAGATCTATGCCATGCCTGACCCCACCATGCCGGAGAGTGACATCAAGGCTCTGACCACACTCTGCGACCTGGCTGACCGCGAGTTAGTGGTCATAATCGGCTGGGCTAAACACATCCCAGGTAAAAATACATATATAAGAGATATTCTCTCCCACCCTGTTTTATTTCAAGGCATGCTTTTCATCTCTCTTTGTCCCCAGTTTCACACATATTCTGTGAAAATAAACATGCACTCACACGTAGATAATTAATGACAGCAGCTCATACAGCCTCCGGGCGTGTGGAGGATTGAGGGGTGTGCAAAATGGACATTGCTGTGCAAGAAACAAATCAATAGAGTGCATTTTAAATCCCTCCATTCAATGGAGGGGGGGGGGGGGGGGGGGGGGGCACAGACCTGGTGCCATTGTATGTTGTAATCACCAGGGAGATTAAGAGCAAAGTTGGGGACCTGCCCAGTCAAACAAGCCATCATATCACATACAGACACACATATGCACACATGAATGTGCGCGAGGGCAAGCACACACGCACTGACACACACATATTGAATTATTGATGGGCATAATCATGTTTCTTCCTTGCCCCATAGACATTCTGATAGAGGAGATGTTAGGTTATAAGGGCCTGTTGAATTAAGGATACACCGCCTCACGTCAGCAGAGATTTTGCTTCCTTCGAGAGTTTTCCTCTGATTTTGATAGAGAACCTCTTGTTTAGCTCTTCGTTTTTTTGGGGGGGTTTTTTTGCAACCAAAGCAGGTTCTGCTTGATCTTTCGCTTGACCCCTATAACTCTGTAACACTGCAGTGCTGTAGAGATAGAGCGGTAACAAACTAAATGGACGTGTCCCTCGGCGGCAACGCCATAACCTTTTCTTCTCATCAGCATAATATGGACAGGCACGCAGCTGTCAGCATGCATGAAATGTGCAACATCATTACAACACTGCCTGGCACACATATATACACTCTACACATGGCGCACACATAGATTTGAAAACTTTATTTATTTTCACTGATGTGACGTACACTCTTGCTGACCTCGGGGCGGTGCATTTTGTACCAATAGGTATTAGAGTACTTCTCAGAAGGAGAGGTATTAATCAGGTACAGATCTGATAGTAAGGAGATTAGAGATGGATATGCTCCCAGCCCCTGGCCTCAGCCCCAGTCCCTTACGCGTCTAAACCATTTGGATCGCTCCCCACAGGCCATGCATGGTCAGCAGACTGAGAGTTTAACCAAGGAGCTTACTCAGGACTGGATCACAGCTGACCCGATAACACACTCTCATCATTGTGACCCAAAAATTACACCACTGCCACAGACATGCACAAAACTGACAGCATTTCCATGCTGACTGTGGAGTCTAGACGGCACGTGTATGGAAGTATTTTTCATTAGCACGCATCTACATTCAGAGAGAGATAAGAGAGCGTGCTGCAGCATTTGTGTGTATTGTTCAGTCAAAAATATTTTTAGTTTTTTTCTTCATAAATGGCACCTTTAGCAAATGATTTAAAATACACTAATATGCAAGTATTAAAAGATTCATCCCACATCCTGAAGTGCTTCATCATTTTAATATGTGTGCGTGCTTACTTGGATTTCGTGTGTCATGGTGTTGAAGCAGTGTTAATCAGATTATACTAACACGTATTGTACAGTGGATAGATTCATAACGTTAATGGGATTTGCCCCAGCTGACGACTCGTCATTCCAAATGTGGCGATAATGATCATTTAACCCAAAACCTGAAGCAGTAAGCCTGAGTGTCTGCTCCACCTGTGAGCCGGTGCGTGGAGCTATAGCTGTACTAAATAATCTGCACTGGCGGCACAATGACAGACTTTAAGTAGATTTTTCTCATCTGCTTCGGAAGAAGACTTCGCACTCATTTAATGTGTCCCCACATTTTAGTTTTTATTGTAAAACCGCACTCCTTCTTGTTAAATAACAATTTAAGAGAAAAAAAGACTTCCACTTCAGCTAAGTGCTCGGTCTGTGTCTGCATTAGGGCAGTGGATGTCCTCTGGCCATGAAATGGCTGCATAATTGAGTTGTACATGGCTGAACCTGATCAGAGACGGTTCACTGGTTGAGCGAGACTCCATGCGCTAACACTGCATGCACCAGCGGTACCTCAGGGCAGCCTACCATGCTCGGCTCCTGCTATATTTCTCTTCCCCAGCCACGACAAGAAAAGGAAGGAGGAAAAAAAACCCTGCTGATTGTATTCTGATAGATTTTTGTGGCCTTGGGCAATGGAATTAAAAAGATTAACTGTTCATTATGAAGAAGACCACATTGATTAGGCCACTGACAGATGGGCCAGCAACTAAAGTCTGAATGTAACAATTTAAATGTCATGAAAAGTGGCACTTACCTTCTCCCAAATGATTTTTAATTTCTCCTATTTTCAGCTAACATTTGAAACGAGTTTCAAAAGTGGCGTAATGTTGAGAAGAGTGGCCCTATTGAGTTTTAATGGGAGGACAATTGGAGGATAAAAAAGCTGTAGCATTAGCGGAGCCGATACCTGCTTTACAGGGTCCGATGTCGCCTTTGTTATTTCGGCTGGGAAAGGTCAGTTTACATACATGAAGTGCTTTTCGAGTGTTACAGAATTCTGCAATTTTAGGTGAAATAAGAACACGTTCAGTTATTCAGGTCAGCCTGGTGTCACATATCAGTCCTTTTTACAGGTTTGCCATTGCAAAACTGCAGCCTTGCCCTCATCTGAAGAGCATCTTTGATTAACTGATAATCACTGCCGAGCTTTTAGACACTTGTGTCACTGCTCCAAATGGCACCGTGAAGCAGAGTGTAACACGGCTGTTGCCTTTGGGGCACAGGGTCATTAGGAACAGTGTTAGGGGGATGCTGACAGATGGTTTGTTGCTCCTAAGGTGCTAACAACCTTCGACACACATAGCAATCCGCCATCCACCCCTTCTGGTCCCCTTCCATCAATTTAAAGCTGCATTTTATTCTATCCAAGAGGTTTAGGGAGGAACTAAGTACCCTGACCACTTCAGTACACTAAAACCTGTTTACCACCTCGTCACTGCCGCGTTCTTCAGGAGCGGCGGGTTTCAAGTGTAACCCCCATAACCCCATGCTTTCCCACATGCCTTCACACCTGCAGTGGGAATGTCATGGCTTCATATGTATAAAGTGCCATGAATGCTGTTTATACAAAAACTGCTCATTGTTTGGCGTGTGCCAGCTCGCCTCCCAGCTTCCCGGCCGTGAGTGTTTTCAGCTGGGAATTCTAGGGCTAAAGGGCAAAGCAAACAGTGACACTCTCCTGCTTCTACTTTGCTACATAAAAAAACACATGTTTCAATCAGGACCAGTATAGTTAAAGGAATTTGCAGTAATTTATATTTGGCTGTATGACTCTGTTCTGCAACCTTTCACATACGTGGAAAGCGTAGCAGAAAGAGCCCAATAAAGACCTGAGCAGGCATCATTGCCAGTAGATATGACAGGCGCAGCACGAATGGGGGGAGTTAGGGTGGGCGTAGGTTGCAAAGCAGCTTGCAGATGCGCAGCAACTGTAGATAGGCTAAAACAACTTTAATGGTGCATGCTGCGTAAAAGGACATCATCTGAACCATCAGGTGATGTTGTTTGGCACAGAGATCAGCTCATCTGCTGGAACTGTGGTTGAACTTGACTTCGTAGCCTACCTGAACTGAATGTACCTAGAATGTAAAGTTTTACAAAAAAAGGGGAACTTGTTTATTTTGTATGGCTGTAATATTAAGAAGCTCATTTCTCACACAGCTTTAATTATAATTAATTATTATAAAATATCATACATGTTAATGAGTTGCTCATATTAGATTCAGGCCAGAGGAACCTAATGAATCAGGCTTGTTTGCATGCTTCTTTTCATCACTGTTGTTTTGGGAATATTCATCATCTGTGCTTTATTGGATTTCACTTCATCAGCTCTGCATCTGACAGACAACTGCCTGGCGTGTTAGTTGTTAGCATGGAGGCGCCGATGTCAAAAGGAGATTGCGCCTCTTGTATGTTGTCGTGTTTGTGTCAGCTCAACCCTCCACCATAGTCGCCTACCCTCCTCCAGCCCCCTCCGGGCTCCTGTTTTCTCTTTGCCATTAAATTGTAAAATCTACTTACTGTGTTGCCAGCCTGATCCCACTCAAGCTGCGTAATCTCCTTGTAATAGAGTGTGAATACTGCCTGGCAATAAATCAGCACCTCATCAGTGCACTTTATTAAATATAGACACCAACAGACAGCTCTTAGTATATTCAATTTACCCTCTGACGTAGGCTTCAACACAGGAGATAAAGATAGATTGAGCAATCAGGTGGATGCTGAGGCCTGAACCCAGTCAGAGAGAGTGGAGGGAAGGCAGAAAAGCTGCGGGGAGATTGAGATGAGGCTATACTGGAGGCAGACAGGAAGCCAGAAGTATGCAGGACCGGGAAGGGGTTTGTCTGCCAGGCTGGCAAGGAGAGGACTTTGTTTATTGTGACACATGCACAGTTAGGTTTATCTAGCGTTACAATTATATGTGTGCATTTTTGCGACAAAGTGCATAAAAACTGAATAAATTCGGAAACTTTAACATGTGTGCAGAATGTGGGTGTATCACTTTGTGTAAAATCTTTTGTATGAAATCTTTTGTGCTGATGTGCCTTTAAGTGATCATCAGCAGAGAGCCATACCTCATTAAGCAATGTTACTTGATGGCAGCGAAGATAAATTATGTGTAATTATAGCAATGATTAAAGCCTGATTCGTCCTGGTCTTTCGAGGTAAAAGATATGTAAAGTCAGTAGTGGCCAGTGGGACCCTGGGGAGGGCTAAAGACTTTGCTGCTTGGGTCAGGAGGTTATAGGGTGCAGATTAAAACAAGGGGATTACTGTATTTAACGTTTTTCAACCTCATAACATTCACAGGCTGCTGGTCAAATCACCCATTCTCTAGCTACTTATAATGGGATAATGGGCTGGTTATCACTTCAAAAGAAGGCTGATAGCTACTTCCTGAAAGTGCACACTGAAGCGATTAATTTTCAGTCATCAACCTCCTTTTCACCTAGTCAATTTAGCTTGCACTGACTTGATTTTGTTCAATATAAAAACAGCGTTTGTGTCATCAAATCAGTGTCCAGGGAAAGCTTGCAGCAAACTGAGCTGTTTGTGTGGATTTCAGGCCAAATTATTTACGTCAGGCGGCGCAATTTATGACCAAGCTGCTATTGATTGGATCCCCCCTGACGCTGTCATGTAAATTCAAGAAGAGTCATGGTCGGCAGCTGCTAGTTATGCACACAAAGGTCCACAAGCTTGCACATAAACACCATAGCAAAACTGCTCAAAATCGCCCTGTCTTCCTGTATTGGCTGTGCATCGAGTGCGTCACACTTAGAAATGACAAGAATCTATTCAAATCAGAGGTGCACAGAGGTGGTCCTTTCCCCTTTCAAACTGTCATTTGAAATAAAACAAATAAAAAGCTTTGATTTAGAATAAGCTTATGGTGTGATCATTCAGCCCAGTTTGAGGTTAGAAAAAAAAAAAGATGTGCTGAACCTCTGGGGTCCTGTTAGGGGCAGTTTTACTCTAACTGGAGCCCGGAGAGCACTTGACTTGGCTGAGGTGAGATTGCCGCTGGGCAGAAGTCTTCAGGGCCTGCTTGTCCTTCTGATATCTGGCCATGATAGATCAACCCCTGTCCAGCCAGAATTACTCTCTTTCCACTTTCTATCTCCCTTTTTCTTTTCCCTTATGCTCTGGTCCCCTTTCGCTCTCTCTTCCTTATCTCCCTCCTCCCTGGCCCATATCTTCTTCTCTCTTTTATCCCCCATTTCTCTAGCACGCTCTCTCTCTCTCTCTCTCTCTTGCTTGCCATCTTTTTTCTTTTTCTCTCCCTCGCTCTGTCTGCTCTGTTGTCTGATTGAGGGTGAGTTACGAGGGGGCTGCAGCTGGAGGGGGCCACCGTGCCTCGTAATTACATCTCTTTTTATTACCCACGCTAATGGCCCTCGGGGAGAGGGAAACAATAATAAATTAATAGAATATGAACTCCAGCTCAACAGAAATCTCCAGCATTTCATTTTGGACCGTCCTGTGCTCTGGCAGATGAAACAGTGCTCTGATTAATCTCTGCGAGGGGTTTGAAGCAGCCGTCTGTAGGTTTGGGCTGCCCCCTCCTGCTCACAGCCAAGGGCTTTTGGGGAGATAAAGGAAGAGATGATGGTTTTGGCTTCTGTTGTTGTACTTTAGTGGTCTGGTTTTTGCTCTTTGAGCTATTAATGATGATGCAGTTAATGACTAGGTGGGCCATCATGCAGTGTCGTTTCTTTATTACCGGCGTTTATCTGTGCTTCTTTGTCTAGCTCGAGGAAATTTCTGTCATTTGCATGTTGTGTAAAGTAAGTCACACCAGAGAATTTTGAAAGTGGAAATTTCCTTTGAGACATAAATGCTCCCCATTTGAGTGAGTTGCTTAAGTCAAAGTGAACAAAGAGAAACTCGAGAGCTGCATTGTTATTATCTCCTCTGCTGCAAAGACTTTCAGACAGAAAGCTGCCGGTGCACTCAGCAGTGGAGTGGAAAAGGCCCTTCAAGCGCACCGACAGGCCTCTGTGATTTGGTCAATATTGTGTCATGTTTGGTCAAACCCCGCCAAGGCAGTGGGCTGGAAATGAAGATGTAAATATTGATATTTCATTAGAGGAAATCACCCACTCCGACGGCACTTAACCGGGCCACCTTCAGAGTGCTGCGGCCGGAGCGGCGTGTGACCTGCGGAGTCGGGAAGTCACTTCATTACTCGATTAAATTGAGTGGAAAAAGGCGAGGCAACGACATGAGATCCCATTTGGAGCGATAATTTAGGCCTTGAAGAGAGGGGATGGAGCAAGGGAAAAACACTACCTCTCCATCTCACAACACTGGATTAAATTCAAGGACTTTTAGCGTCAAAGGTAATTGTAGGCTGCTGGGCTGCATGTGTGCATATGGCTGAGAGGTGTCTGTTGTATCAGAACAACTCCAAAGCCACTTCAACAAGCCCCGAACAAGGCCTTCACACGAGCTGTCATATTGGGAACAGCGCTTTAGTTCCGCTTCAGTCCTCCTTGGCATTAAAAGGCTACACAAAGCCTTTCCTGTGATTGTGATGCCAACCTGATGCAGCAATCAAGACCACGTCCACGCTTGCATGACAATTTTGCTCCGGCCAGTCCACATTCTGTCCAACATAATGGCCACGTATGCAGACAAGGAAATAACACAACAAAGGATTTTAAGACGCTGTCTGGATATGTGTAATGGCACAGGCCTTTTTAAAATATGGCTTATTGCCTTCACTGATAATAGTCAAGTGTTGTGAGTGCTTTTGGCAGTTTGAATTGTTGGGTCTAATTTGGGCTCTTCAGACCAACCTCTGACCAGTCCAGCAGGGCACTGGCACCTTTCAGTCAGCACTCTATTCTACTGACTATTGATTCCCCTTCAAAATGTGAAGGCCCTCACATTCTGATCACAATCTGTTAATTAATGTATCCTCCAGCTCTTCCCCTGCAGTGGTCATCACCACGATAAGGGAAATTGAACACTCGGGTACTTCTCTCCCAGGCTCTTCTTTTCTGTCTGTCTCTCTCTCTTCATCTTGTTTCTTTTTCACATTCTCTCACGCTTCCTCATTATATCCCTTATTCTTCTTAAGCTGCATGTGTGTGTGTGTGTGTGTGTGTGTGTGTGATCATGTTGTCCTGGCAGGAAGAGATAAACATCAGGCTGGTGGCTGCACCCTAGTAAGATCATTTATATTTAAGAGAAAATGTGGAATGTGGCCTGGTCAATACTGTAATCTATCGCCTTTAAAACACACAATGGCACATAAGTGTGGCAACAGCAAACTTGCAAAAGCAATCTTATTAATCAGGGGTGGGGCTGAAGAGCCTAATATGCTGTCAGAACGAGGTGCCTGCAGGAACGCTGTGCAGGAGGAGGGGAAGTGGGAGATTGAGGGGAAAGAGTATGGGGAGTGCTGGGGGGGGGGTTTCATTGACAGCTAAAGGGAGGTACGAAGGGAAAAAGGGACGAGACGATGGTTATCAGGTTCTCTGCTCCTCAATCTGTCTCTTCCTTTCTTTCTTGTCTTTTTTTGCTTTTGCTCTTGTTGATTTGTTTGAATTTCTCTCAGCTCATCTTGGGGGATCTCACAGTTTGTTTTATTTAATGTTCCATTCTGAGCATATGTCTCAGTGTTGGGGTAGAAATAGAGGGAGGTCTAATGCACCCATCCCAATTTCAGCTCATTCCACTGCTGCTAAAGAATCTGGCCCTGGGTTAAGCAGGCCTTGCACCATGTGACCCCAGTGTTGTGTGTCTCTGCTGATGTGTGTCACTTTATGTTCATGGATTTATGTGCGTACATATAGATGCCATGATCTGAATATGCACGTGTGTCTGTCTTCCTACATCGCTTGCACTTCAGTGTGTATATGTGTGCAGCACATCCCCTCGTCACCTCCTCCTGTTACACAGTGCGTGTCATGTCCTCAACCCCTCCAATGAGAATGTGTCCTGGTGCTAATCCCCCTCACACCAATAGAAGAGTGACAGGATACAAGGGGTAACCACATGGCTTTGTGTATCCCGGACCTTTGCACCGATTTACTGTCTTCACTTACACTAAAGCCCACTCAAGTGCTCTGACACCAGCTTCAAAGAGGACCTTCCACTGTGCATTTGAAATTAAAGGCCGCTCGCTAGCATGCGCCTCGGCATGTGCTCCTGGCTACAAGTGATGTTTCTTTTACTGATCAACTCCTGTATTATATGCTTTTGGCTTTCTTTCTCTCTAATAAAGCAGACCGTTGTTAAATCATGGAAGAAATACAATTATGAACATCGCATAATTTGCTTTTCTTTTTTTTAACATTTGTATAGAAATATAAACTTGCAGACTGTGCTCAAGTTGTGTTCCTGTCTTCATGGATTCTCCTTTTCTTACCGTCCAGGCTTTTCCACTCTCTCTCTGGGAGACCAGATGAGTCTACTGCAGAGCGCCTGGATGGAGATCCTCATCCTCAGCATTGTGTTCCGCTCATTGCCATATGAAGATGAGCTGGTGTATGCCGAAGACTACATCATGGACGAGGAGCACTCGCGGCTGACAGGCCTGCTCGACCTCTACGTGTCCATCCTGCAGCTTGTCCGCAAATACAAGAAGCTCAAAGTGGAGAAGGAGGAGTTTGTAACCCTCAAAGCCATTGCTCTCGCTAACTCAGGTGGGTTATCTTCAGAAAAGTGAGATATTATAAATGAAGTGCAAACCCTTGATTTTTCATTGAAATACATTTTACGTTATGCCGATGCAGACCTAAAGAGTTGAGTGTTAGAAAAAAGCCCCCCCCCCCCCAAAAAAAATCAAATATTTGAATCTAACATTTCCTGCGTATTTTTCTACCTCTTTAGATTAATCAGTTATTTAAAAACTAATGTATAATATAAAATACTTCTATTAATTAAAATATTTTGTTGCATTTTTTTAAAAAATATAAGTATACACTAGAACGCCTAATAAACTAAACAAATGAACACACACAATTTATCTAAAAAAGTATACAATCTTTAGCTTTAAAAAAAAAAGCAAAGGCTTGAAAATGTTCCTGACAAAATCCTCATCGGCATTTCTCACTCAGGACATTTTACTTTTTCCCCAACTGGACCTCTGAGGAATGCACACTAGTCAGTGTAATGTGGGTTTTGTCCAACACAGTTTCAGAAATGACATTTCTTAGTTTTTCATGAGTTTTTCAGTGTAACCTTTAGTTTGGAGCGTGAGATGGAGAGATGGAGAGAAGATAAGGCCAGTGTACGAGAAAGAGGGATGGAGGAGTGAGCTTTTTTAATTGAACACCTTCCGTGTTGTGGTATTTCTCCAGCGCCCCCTCTCCCTCCTCTTTCTCCATCTCCATAACAGTAGCTGCAGGGCACAGCAGCCACGGGAGATAAATTTAGCATTTCATTAGGAGCACAGGGGGCTGTCAATAAAATGTGTTAAGTCGAATGGAATGAGTATCAGGGTGTGATAGGCCTCGTTTGTTCCAATGCGAAGACGGCAGGCCGCTATTGACAGGCACCTTTTGAGGAGGCGAGACCTGGCCTCCTCTGATCAATCCACGCCTGGGTCACTGGACCACTTTCCCTTGTTTTGTCCGGGACTGAAAAATGAAAATGCTGATGCTGGGACTTTGCTTTCAGATAGCAGAGCTTTGGTAGGGAGGTGGGGGTGGGGTCGAGGAGAGGAGAGGAGAGGAGGAGGGTGTCCGGAACGTTGGAACAAGGTCTCTGGGAGATCACTCTCCCGGGAGCCCCTCTGTCTGACAGCTGTGAAAATTCATAGCAATTGATTTTGTAATTAGCAGTTTATCAATCGGATCGACGTGGGCTCACTGATGGATTGCGAGGAAATTGTTTCTTCAAAGTTGTTTTTTTTTTTAGTCAACCCCTCCTCCAGTGTCTGTAAGCTGAGTGCTTTCTGTCTCTTGCCCTATTTTCTTTCCCATTTGTCGAGATGTCTCCATCTCCCTCTTTATTTTCTCCTCTTTTTCCCTCTCCCTGCAAACCATTTCTTTAAAGTACAGTTCAAGTTAGGTTTATTGTTAAAATGTGTGCTTTACTGCTGAAAAACTTGACACCCCCCCCCCCCCCCCCCCCCCCAAAAAAAAAACTATTGGCTTGATTTGTAAAAATGCAGCATGTGTGAAAAGAACAAGAGATAATTATGTCACACCACATCCTCATCTGAGCCTTTTGTTCTTCCAGCCTCCCTCCTTCACCCCCCACCCCCCCCCACCCACATTCACTTTACAAAACGACCTACTTCATTTTACCACTGTGGATTTGAAAACCGTCAGGGTGAGAAATGTCTCAAGGTCTTGGGAATACAGTTGTTCCAGTCAATGAATTTGGGGCGAAGCCTGAAATCTGTTTTGCCTTTTATTGTCCCGTGTGGTAAAATATGCACCGCCAAGGTGAGTCGAGTCAGGCAGCCAATGACATGCTGCCTCCTGAGTGCCAGATGCCAGTTAACCAGTGAAAGAAAGTGCGACCCCAGACTGTCCCTGAGAGAGGCCGGGAGACGGGGGCAGAAAAAGCCGAAAGTGAGAGGGGAGTACGGTGACACGATGTACAATAGGTTCGGCTGAAAAACAGCGGCACTGTAGCGAAACATTATAGGAGTGAAGAACACCGGAGGGAAGCCAGACTAAAACTGCAGACGGCTTTAAAAATTTGCCAGCAGGTAGGAGAGATTTAGACTAACTGAAGCTGAGAGAGAGAGAGAGAGAGTCATATTTTAGCTATTCACAGTGGAATATGATAAATTTGACATTCTCCAATAATAAAAACAACGTAAACTTACAGAGAAATGTACTTAAGCAGTCTTTTTTTCCTGTCCACATTCATGGTGAGCAGCCTTTTTGTGGGAGGAGGGAGGAAATTATTTGAAAGGTGGTGTTGCATTCATCTCACGTTTGTTTATGGTGTCCAATTCTCTAATGGAGCCCCCTTTTTTCTTTGTTTTTCTGGGGGTTTTTTTGGAAAACGCTCTGTCCTTTGGAACAGTCAGGTGTTTAATGTGTACTCACTCAGCAAAGATTGGATGCTATTCATGCCATTGTTACTGGAGGATAACATTGATTTTCAGTCCCACTGGTCAAGGGCCATATCAATACCCTACCCAGTCCACCAAAGGATAAATATATAAATAAAACAAAGCAGATGTTGTTGTTGTTTTTTCTTTTTTTTATGATCTATTCTTTATCTTGTCAGGGTGTGAGTTATACTGATAATGTGTTTCTAACCTTGCTGCGACTGACAGAGCAGTTAAGATCACTCATGAGATTTAATTTTGTTTTAGAAGACTCCATTTCCCATGACCGCTGTTACATTACCACTGTATAAAAGAGCAAACTATATTTCTTGCAAGTTCTTTTTTCCCCCCTTCTTCTCAAATTTGAAAATCCATCAATCTTCATGTTCATTTTTTTTTTTTTTCAATCCTGTCAGACTCCATGCACATAGAGGACATGGAGGCAGTCCAGAAGCTTCAGGACGCCCTCCACGAGGCCCTGCAGGACTACGAGAGCAGCCAGCATCAGGAGGACCCGCGACGGGCTGGCAAACTGCTCATGACCCTGCCCCTGCTGAGGCAGACGGCCACTAAGGCTGTGCAGCACTTTTACAGCATCAAAGTGCAGGGCAAGGTGCCCATGCACAAACTCTTCCTGGAGATGCTGGAAGCCAAGGTCTGATCGGAGGGTGGCTGATTAGCCGCAGCAACAGAGTGACTTGAACCAAGGCTGAGGGTTCTCAGGAGAGGGCGACACCCGCTGAGTCTGCTAGGCAGGACGGAGACCGACCTCTCTCACTCCTCCTCTTCCTGGAACCCTGGGACACAAAATTAAAAAAAAGAGCAAATGCAAAACTTGGTTATTAGTATAAATATAAAATGATGCAGATTA
Source organism: Archocentrus centrarchus (assembly GCF_007364275.1). Lineage (NCBI taxonomy): Eukaryota > Metazoa > Chordata > Actinopteri > Cichliformes > Cichlidae > Archocentrus > Archocentrus centrarchus. The sequence continues at coordinate 10,377,815 of NC_044367.1, read as the reverse complement.
ATTTAAAATATATAAGAAATACTATGTACAGTAATAATTTTTTTTGTTTTTTGTTAATTAATTGTCAGTCGTCATGCTGTATATGAAGAAGGACCCTTTTGCCCCTCAGCATCTTCAGAATAAGTAGTTGCCAGATCTTGATTAATTAAAGAAAATTCTTTTTTTCAGAAAATTAAAAGTTAAAAAAAAAAAAATGTTCTGAAGACAGCAGAGGTGTCAACCACCAGAAACAGACTTACTTGTCTCACAGCTGTTTTTTTTTTTTTTTTTTTTTTTGTCTGGACTTAACCAAGACATGTAAATATTTATTATTTGAAAGACTGAGTGTACAGTTCAAAGTCTGGTGAACTTGGTGGCCATTTTCTCTTGTTCTTCTCATGGAAAAAAAAAAAAGAACTGTTACCTATATGTGAACTCTTATCAGTTTAAATGTCCTTGGATATACCTCTCCACAGCAGTATGCCGTGTGGATCTTGCTCAGACTGGAAGACTTGCTGGTCCCATGTTTAACCAAACTAGCATAGGCAGGTACAATAGTCAGTCGTCCTATTCTGTAGTAACTCAGCAATAAAGGGAGCCGTTGGGGAGCCAAGCTTCAGATCCTATCTTTCATGTGCTTTTCAGCGCTGCTGTTACTGAAAGACCATGTTTGTGTATCCCTGTCCCACCAGTGGGACACACCACTGTCCCTCGGTTTCACACCGTCTCTCCTGCTCCAAAGCAGCTTTGCGTTGCTGCTGCTTATGCCACCCGTTGAACCCCAGACTGAACCTCAGATTTGGTCATTGTTTAAGCCTTTGGAAATTGCCTCTTTACATGCAAATGGATGACCTGATTCAGGGTAGGTGAAAGTTAATCAGCGGGTTTGGTGTGGCAATATCAAAGGATTTATGCCGAGTGGCAGAGGTCCAGGAGATTCCATGTTCAAACAATCAGAGGCCCATATGTCAACTGATCTATTTTGGTCTCCTTTAAGCCTGTGGCAGAGTCATCCCACACACTGGGAGCAAGGTGCCCAGCATCTGCTCTCACCATTTTAGACACCTCCTGTCTTTTAATAGCTGTGGCTGCATTTATAGGACTTCAACGAAACAGAGGTAAATGGCAGGTGCAGAGTCGCAGTTGTGGCACTTCACACTGGGTTTATTTTTAAGCCAGCAGGAGGTCGTTGTCTGCGCAGCCTCACACCATGATAGACACGTGGAGCACTTCTTCTTGACCTCATGTTGACACAACGGCCAGTGCAGAGCAACACCCCTCCCACTGGCCGGAAGGCAGGTAGGCGTCTGTGAGAACAGCTCGGGATGCTCAAGCGTGTACATGTGAATAGCTATGCAAGAAATAAAGTGTCAGTATGCTACGAGTAACAGCAACCCATCAGTGTCAGTACAAGGTGTGAACTCTGGTGGGAGAAAGAGCTCCCTCCCCCCCCTGTGTTTACCTATAGATCCATTGTGCTGGGTGGGAGTAGCCTGTAGTCCAGTCCATCATGCCACCGGTCTTCATGTGAGAGGGAACGTCTTCAAGGGGAATGCGTAGACTGCTGAAGGATTTTATGTGATGTGATGAATTGTGGCACTGTCACAACAATATGATACTGCTATCAAAGGAATCCCTGACATCGCAGAAGGGTAGAGTTGCCACCGTGCTTGTGATATCAATGCCCAACACCGATCCAGCAGCCGCCATGCCTTTTTAAGCAGCATTCTGATTGGCCGTGTGTCGGAGGTTGACCACCCACTCCCGCTCCGAATTTTCCCGCCCATCCCAAACCCGAACTAGTCGCTGTCGAGTAAACAATCTCCGCTGTAAAGGGTGACATTACAACTTGATTTGTTTTTACTGTTGTGCAATACAACAGGGACCAATTCTGACTGAAACCATGCTAAAAGCATGTTTTTACTTAGATTTTGGAGAATTTGTATGCGATTAAGTGACATATTCTAAATCCCGCTAATCAGTAACATGTATCCTGTATATCAGAACTATGTTTGATTTGCTCCACTGATGACTTTTGTGCTTGTTTCAGCAAAAGTGCAGCAGAAGGTAAAACATCTGCAAAAAAATCTTTACAAATAGTAATTTGTAGTGGCCTAAGATGATCAGCCATAAAAAACTCAATTTGATTCGATTTTTTTTTTTTTTTTTTTACCTTGCAATATGACACTATGTTAAGGAAAAGACGACATGTCTTACATTAGAAGCTGTGTCTAAGTGTGTAAATATATCAGCATCATTACAGTAGGTTGCCGAAATACCACTGAAAAAAAAAAAAGTATGCAGCGCCCTGCTGACTACTACCTCATTATCATTTTGTCAATATTTCTCTGATTCAGCACTTTCTGGTCTTTATCATCCTCACGTCTGTGACACACCTGAGCCATCCATGTTTTTATCAAAGTCTTTCCCTCCTCTGCAGTGCTCCTGCCAAAATATTTGTAGCTGTACATCTTCTCCTCCCCGTCATTCTTCATAGATCTGTTTGTGAAGGTAACGCATGCATCACATTGACCACACGACTTGGCCGTCAGTGGGCTTGACCCCCATTTTGGTTACTAAGCAGGTGTGTGTTTATATGAACATCAGTTTGTCAGAATTGGTCCCTCGATGATAAATTGCAGACAGGGGCAGGTAACTGATTTCCTGCGTCTGTGCTGTGACTATTTATGGTGTGAAATATATCATTTGGCAATGGTGTACATTGATATCTCTGATCGTTGAATCACCAATATCTGTGTAACTTTTATGTTTTGATTTTCAAAAAGGTAAAGGATCAATGAATTAAATACTCACTGAACTCTGTGATTATTTTGTGTTATGACTTAAAACTTTAGAGGAAAGTTCACATGCCGGTTTAAGGTTTAAGGTGTTTAAGGTGACAGTTTTTCACAGTTTCCTCTTTACTGTGTTCACAGTACAGTCGCTATTGTGTAGCTGCTTAATTCAGTGGGGCAACTTAGCCCAACTTACACACACACACACACACATTGCGAGTGAGTTCAGCAATGGGACAAAACAAAGAGCAGATTGGAGCTCCCAGAAGAGCAGAGATTGGTGGCGGTAAGTGAGGGAAGCCAGATTCATGCAGGCCACCCAACCATCCAGTAATCAACCGCAGCCTCTGCAAGGCCAGGAACTGTTGAAAATGGATCCGTCACAGGAAACAGGCAGACAGACATGTTAACGCTGATGGTGGTGGTGGTGGGGTGGTGGGGAGTGAGGGGCTGTAGCTCCATTATTTCAGGAAGCTGATATTACAGGGAGTTAAAGTATTCCCTTCACTATATAATTATAAGAGCCAATTTCCCTTTTTGAAATAATGTCTTGCTAACCAATTAATCGTGATAATCCTCTATGTGGAAACAATGGCATCACAAGACAAGAAACAAGATGAATTGAGGATGAAAGGGAAAGAAAAAGGAGATCTGGAGGCCAAACACAATGTAGAGCACTGTTGCCAGCTGCTGTATTTTTAAAAGTAATGTGCTCCTCATTTCTCATGCAAATCATCCAGTTGGACTAGCCATTGCCATCAATACGTTTCTCACAGATACAGTAGCAGGGCAATCATTTACCTCCATTGACAGGTCAAAACACCTTTCATTAGAGTTACGAGGCATCTCATCAAGATGCGGCCCCGCTCGCAGCTGTATGACTGCTGCGTATTGCTTAAGTGTGTTTCATTATTCCCAAAGCAGCGTTGATGATGGTGAGGGAAAGGATTACACGTCAGGGTGAGTGATTGGGTTTGAACAGAGCTGCTGCATACACTTTGTATCAACCCAGGGCTCAAATTACACTTAGGTTGAAAACGGAGCACGTAAATGCCCAGGAGAGCTTGTGGCACAGAAATGAAGAGTGGGCCACCATCTTTCTCGCTCTCCCTCTCTCTGTTTCACTCTCACACGCAAAAGCACACACTTTTCATCTCTTTCTTTTGTCAAATTTTCTTTTGACCCCCCCCTTCTTCCCTCCTCCTCCTCCTCCCCGTGCTCCCCTCCTTGTTTTTGAGGCCCAACAATTCTTTATGGGCATTCTTATTGTTCCACTGATTCTGTTATGTGTATTTATTGCTCCATTTGTGAAATTGGAGGCACCGGCCGACAAGCCTATTACTATTCAATAACAGGAGCTGGGCATTTTCACTACCGCGGGCTATCAGTGTGCCAGACAGAAACGTTACGTCACATCAATTTGAAAAGGCAGACAGTTTGCTATATTGTTGTTGTGTATTATATCAGAGGAGAAAATTCGCCCGTCTCGGCAGAGAGAACTGTGAATGGCAGAAGTCAACAACAGGTTTGATCTTCAGCAAAAGAACAATGCCATTTGCTCAACAGTAGATCTAGTTCCTAATAGATCCTAATGCTGTCCCACTAACAGTATCTGAGCCATGCATCCCCACACCTCTGACCCCACACAATGCTCTCTTTGGCTGATCAATAAGCTGTCAAAGTGCCTAGCAGGCACACAGGCCACACCATCTGAGATTTCGCCCTCTCATTGTCCATCTTCACTGTTTTAAGTGCGTTTATCAGGTTACACTCCTGAGCTCCTCACCACTTAATGCATGGCTGAGCTGCTGTCCTAAAAACCTAATGGCCATCAGCAGACCTTTGTCCCAGTTTGTCAAATTACTCTGGTTACATTTTTCATCAGACCATTATGCAATGATGCAGTGAAAGGAGAACATTTAAAATCACAGGTTTTAATCTGACATCAGACTGTAAGTGTCAGAGTGAAATGTGGAACAAAAGGGGAAATATTATATCATGTGTTTCTAAATGATGTCGGCCTGTTTCTGGGCCAAACTGCGGTTCGGATCTTTAACCATTTTAGCTGATAAGCACTGTAGAAATTAAGCAAACCCACAAAAATCCACTGAGAACAAGTCCCAGAGGAGACAAGACACCACACAAGAAGAGTTAGGATGAGACTGCACTCACCCACCTGTACTGCAGAGAAAATGCCACGTTTAGCTAAAATCAGTGCACTTGTGTTCTCCAGCGCTTGAACATTGCAGGAACACAAGTGCTATGAGAGAACAGGTACTAAGCTGTACACACACACACACACACACACACACACACACACACACACACACACACACACACACACACACACACACACACACACACACACACACACACACACACACACACACAGATAACTGGCTGTGAAGGGTTTTGTTCCTTCATTTTGAGATTTATTTACCCAGCTATATCTTTATCTGTGCTTCTCACTGATATGAAGCTGTGGAGGGAGTAGAAATATTTCCAACTATCTGCCCAATGTATCTCCCTCCACCCAAGAAAAACACTGTTGTGGGATGTGGGGTAGGGGTGCGGGGCTCTTCTCCCTACTGTTTTATTGCCTCTGCCATGTATTCACACGTTCTTATGGGCTTTTCCAATTTACCCACTGGTTAGGAAGTAATGAAGGAAGATAAGAAACATTGATAAGCATGGATACGTCCATCAAATGGAGAAAAACTCGCACCGGGTGCCGTGTGTGCTCACTTCACAGCCGTTTAAAACAATTACAGTGTTATTAGAGTGTCTACTGCCTGTGTTCTGAATTATATTAAGACATTTGTTTCATCCGAGTGTGCAGGTGGGATTGTTTTATATTTTTAGAACTGAAGTTGTGCTTTAATTTATTTTATTTATTAGTGCTTTTGGACAGAAATATAAAAATTGTTATGTGTGCGGACTGCTAATCTGCAATGTGCTTGCTAGTAGTGTGGACCCTGGGACTGATGGTACCAAGGATTTCCTGCTGTCCTAGGAGCAGGGAGAAAATGGTCAGGCTTCACTTCAGAAGGAAGGAAGCCCCGGATAGGCCTGACCTTTTCGGTGTGTCAAGCAAAGGTTAGAACTCTCCATTGGCCTTAAAACAAATGCACTTGTTTGCCATAATGGAGGAGGCCCTTACCTTTTTTGAGCCAAGGACCAGGTCTGGTCCTCAGAGACTTCCCTCTGATGAAATTCTTTTCACACACACACACACACACACACACACACACACACACACACACACACACACACACACACTGAGTCTACTGTCCACAGCTGCCTGCTGTTCAAGTGCCGAGCTTTCCTGTATCGAGCAAACAAAACTCAACGTGTTTTATAAAGGATGAATTACACTGCACGCTGTAAAATGTGCTACATCATATTTTACGTTATGACCATCCTTATTATCATTTTCATGTCATCTCAGGAGGAGATGAACAGGGAGTCAAACAGTCAACACCGTGATAAGCATGCATGTGAAGTGAGAAATAGATACGCGATCAACCACGTAAGACCCCAGCAAGGAAATCACCCGTTCCTTATCCTCTTATGAGATGTTCTATAGAAATCTCATAAATATTGGTAAGACACTCTGTCTGGGGCCTATAGACATATTGTAAATCATACAACACATATGACCGCTTGTAATTCACACATTTATATTCATAAATGTGATTTTGTATTTAAAATATGACTCATAAAGCTTGATTTATGGAAATTGACAGATCATATGTGATTCCTGAATTAAATATCATCCAGATCACATGTTTTATGTCCTTTTCTCTCCTCTCTCCTTGCCTGAGAAAGAAGCCTTGACCATGCAGGTAATTTACAGTGTTATGGGATGAGTGCAAAACATGCTGTAAATAAATAAGGCTCGACCCATTTCATTTTAGGACAGTGGGGAGGTTAGCCACCCCGCCCCTCCAACCCACCCCCTCAAAAAAAAAAAAAAAAAAAAAACATCCTCCTGCCCAACTGAAACAGTGATGTCCCATCACTGGGTGCATCTGTATATCACCCTTAGACGAAGGAACCACAAATGGGGCAGCGAGCGACACTGTGCAGTCCATTTGCTAATTTCAATATGGTGTCCGTCTGCATGGGTATGGCCTTGGGCACAGTAGCAATCCCCCTCTTAGTTCACTGTCGCTCCCCCGTCTCTCCACTGTGTCCCTTTGACCTTGCACTCAATCACAAACAGACTTCCTACACACATATTGACAGTATGAGAAACTACACACAATTCACAGCACACAAAGGAACTCTCAGATACATTTTCTTCTTGTTTTTTTAAAAAAAAATGTATGTATTCATTTTAGTTTAGTGACAATTTTGAAAAAAATTGCAGCAATTTAAAGTGCCTCTTACTGTCAGACTGATATCAAACAGAAATGCTGCTCGAGCCTGACAAATATCCAGTGTTTTTACTGTACATCTGAGGGGCCGCTCCTTTTGTCTTTGTGCAGTAACAGCTCATATATCTGCAAGGCATTTTAGGACACGTTCAATGTAATTAAAACAATGAGTGAGCATAATCAGAGGATAATTTATTTTAGAAATCCCTGTAACCACATCAGTGAGTATGTGTGTGTTCTATAGCTTGTCTCTTGGCCCCAGCAGTGCTGATGTACACTGCATACAGCTGCATGTGAATTACTGTGACTTGCTCTAAAACTCTCTACAGTGATGTGGTTATGATCATTGCCCAGCTGTATCCTGTAATATAAAATAGGCAAATTAAGTGCACTCCCATGTCACCTGTCCACGCCTGTCCACCTTCAGCTAGATCATTTTCTCTTATTGCTTCTCACAAACTTTGAAAGACCAAAAAAAAAAAAAAAAAGTATTTGAAATATTAAATGGGAACCTTTTTCCATTCCTATATCTGTGAGGATATCAAATTGTTTTGTCTTCACTGCCCAGCAGATCTGACTGACTGCTGCTTAAAGCTTTACTGGCCCACGAACTGTGATTAAAACATCTCCCGCGAAGTATTTCACGGTTGTTGCAGTTTGTGCCGATCCACAAACTTATAAGACACTTATAAGTGTCTGTACATCTTCTCTCACCCTCCCACTCATTTCATCTGTGTGTCTGAGAGAGAGCGTGAGTGAGAGTTCATGTGCACGAGGAATAGGTGTTAGAGCAGAAGCAGAGGGAATATTACACGATCCTCTGTGCATTATTGTAATTAGATTTCCCAGGATAGCTCAATTAAGTCATACCGCTCCAGGGACCTGGTGGTTTGTGGTTTGACACTCACTCACAAGGGGTCCAGTGTGTTAAGTAAGGCAGAGAAACACAACTAAATGGTCACTAGATCCAATTTTTTTTTTTTTTTAATGTAACAGTTCTTCCTAATAGATAAATAAATAACGCAGCATTTTGGGTTTTTTTTTTCTTAACAGAGAACAGGTAAAGGTTGAGCCCAGAGAAGAGCTCAGCTCTTGTGATGCTGTTTAAGAATGAAGGACAGCGCACAGTTACCCGAGGACAGCCTTGTAATGTAATGTAATGTATATTCTAATGAGAAGAGCTCCATCTATGGACCACCTGTTGAACTGCATTTCTGATAAAATCCTGTAAACCCAGCTGAGAAGAAGCTCGGTACTCCCAGTGTGTTGAGGAAGAGGCTTGCATGAGGCAGATCATTTCAAAGCTCTATTTTTAGCAGCCGCAGGATAAATCTGACGGACATTCAGTATTACTGTAGAGGTCAGTTTTAAAGGGCCCCCCTGGCTTCCTGTGATTATTTATTTGTATGAATGGCAACAAACATGAATATGTTTGGAGGAATTGCATGTCATGTGTGGTGACAAAGGGAGATTCAGCACTTTTGATGATATGTGGTTACATTACTGGTCTCAAGGCTGGCGCCGAGTTTAAATGCTCCAGTAACATTTCCTTTTATTTATATCCGCAGACCTTGGCTGAAATAAATGAGTTGAGACAAGTGTGAGGGGCCGGTGTTACGAACAATTTCTTCCTGACATCGGGAAACGAGTATGCGCAAGACATTCAACTCTTTCACTGCCAGTGGCTGACAGGCCGTCCCGGCTCGGCAGCAGGAGGCCTCTTAAAAAGATTCAATGTCGGCATCAACGTGAAAGTCGTTGTGTCATTATCTTAAATCTTAACTATCCAGCAGGATGAAAGTGTGAGAGACAACCATATCTGTCAGGGGTCGGCAGGAGATGTTTTATTCTCTGTGTACAGTGAGTGCCCCTCTCACACGCTGAGATTAGCAGTCCCAACCAAGGAAGTCACTCTATAAGGGTCATTCTGCACCCTGCCTTCAATTTACTGCCACTTTTAATATTCTGTCATAGTTAAATTTTTTATTGCTCTCTTTTATGACCATATCCTTATGTCCCGTGCTTATGAACTTTTCTATGCAAATCACTCACTTGAATCAAAAATGAAGTCCCGTGCTCTTTGTTTTCAGGCAGCTGAGACATCAAGAAAATCAGAAGCTTCTTGTCATCGACGCATGTCTGTGCACCATTGTTGCAAATCCGTTTCTGAGAGAGCGTGTGTGGTCTGCTGGATGGAAGGGGACAGCTGTCCAGACAAAACAACAGAGGAAACAGTCTCAGATATTAGGAATTCAAAATTACGTCAACTCAACACTGTGTTTAATAGCAATTATTCATAAGGGTGTTTTTTTTTTTTTCCTTTAGTAAAAAGTAGATAAGTCTATTGTGGGAACAAACAACACAACCTGAGCTGAATGCAAAACTCCTATCTCATTTTTTTTTCTCCGTAACACTGCACATGGACTCACGGGGGACTGGTTTCTCTGAGCTCAACATTTGTACTTGCTTCACCTCGTTGTATTTTCACACTCTTCTTGCTCCCTGACAACTGCCCCGTTCTTGTTTTCTCTTCCTTTGAGGCTCGACAGGCCAGCGGGCATCTCTCCTGCTCAGAAAAGAAGCGGCGAAGAGGATGAGCCAGAGATTTACGACTGCATTGATCTGCCACCCGGATGAAGTTTATGAAGTTTATGATTTTTGTCCTCTTTATAGGTTACAACGTTAAATGCAGAGAGCATGCCTTTTGATATGCCAAAGTATGGTTCATACAGTCAGCCATGTGGAGGAGGAGACTGGTGTGAGACTGAGTGGTCAGCAAGGCTGGACTATTGTCCTGGTGCCATGGTGACTGGGACCAATCAATACTGTATTAATTTGATATGGATACGAGTATATTGGTGGCTGGCTCGCTTTCTTTTAGCTTGTCTCGTTTTCAGACTTACACACCAACCCACACACCAACCCACACACACACACACACACACACACACACACATGGACTTTTAATGATAGTTATTTGATTGGGAAAGGTGCATTGAGGAGAGGGCAGACCCGACCAGGGTGATGTGTGGATGTGCAGGGGGCCTCTAAGTGCTCATGAATGGCCCTAATGAGGGTGGCAAATGGAGACATAAAGAGGGAATGGGTACACTTTTCACTTTAGTCTGACATACCGTTGCTGCCCCCTAAAGCCCTTGAGGGGGCATTTGTAGAAGGTGCAACCATGCTTCAAATCCACCTCCTCCTCGGACTAATTGTTGAGGATATTGACCTTGGGAAGGAGGAGAGAACGAGGGAGGGGAAATTGGGTGAAGGGTTGAGGTGGCTCACAGTTCATGCCGGTTGCTTGACCTACAGATAATTTATTTCCTCCTCAATGTGGCCCACACATATAGTTTACAGTCTGTACACTGTTTGCAACCTTTTTTTGGAAGCAAAGGGATCCAAAGAAGTGCAGTGCAAATCAACCCACATCTAAGAACATGGCACCAAAACTGCTGGAATACATCACTCCATTTTCTGGCCTCATTTTCACCACACGTTATTGATTTGGAGCACACACGCAGCACTATTGAATCCATGAGGCAGAATGTGGGGGTCTCTCACAAACATTCCCTTGCCCTGACCCTGATCTGTGTTAGACAAGTTCACCATCCTGTTCTTCCTCAAGTTCCAGTCAATGAGTGTCAATAAGCTGGATTGTCCGAGCGACAGGGGCTCGAAAGGGAGTCGATGAGGGGCTGAAAAGCAGGCTGCTTTGTTTTAGTAATGATGGCTTAAAAGAACGCCCACCGGCCCCTTCAGTTAAACCAGAGCATCACCTCAAACAACAAGCTTACATCAATAAAGGGACAGACACAAACTATGGACAATCAGCAGCATCCCTACACATCCCACATCTCTAGGATGGCTCCATCCTTAAAATATTTATGACACATAGTTTTGCACAACCTCTTCAGATATTATTTTGATGCAATTCAAAGTGTCACGACCAAAGTTCACAATGTCCTCATCCAGGTCAAGGGTTGCAGGGTTTTACTTCTCAGTGCTAAGTATTGCTAAGAAATTAGAGATCTAGCACTAAAACCCTTCCCTTTTATTTTTCATGCTGATTAATTGCCAGCTTAATGGCATTTTATAATGTTACATTAACACTTTAACGATTTAATACTCTTGGTTCTGCATTGTAATATCCAAAGTTCATTAGAAGTAAATCATATCTCATTACTGATCATGCTGGGGTTATTGAAATTGTAATTCTGATTTATATTACATCAAGATATATGGTATAGTGGAAAATCATGGATGCAGATGCAAATGTTTTACCAGAGGTGACTACCCATGAGCGTGCACATGCAATGCAGCATGCATTCACATTAGAAGCGCTTAATGCACGCACACACTGACCGCACATGGAAAAAGCAAAGTCATTGTTGCTGGTTGTGCTGGTTGTGCTGGTTGTGTCAGTAGACATTATATTTTTACTTCTGATTGAAAATACCCGTCCTTATTTTTAACCAATCACTCATTGCAACATCGCTACTTTAATGCAGATGTTTAGATTGCACACATGCCTGCTGTGAAATCCTCTTTCTGTGCTGTAATTTTTCCACAACTGTTAATTGTCATTTGACTCATTTAACTGACTCATATACTCCCGCTCACAGTGTTAATTTTACTATGTGTAGACATGGTTTAAAGACATAACAAAACACTGAGATGAGGTTAATCGTGACAGCAGTATAAAAGAGAACTCCTGTGATATATTTATTACATTAATATGTGAGGTGTTACAGAATAAAAGGATAATGTTTTCAATGGATCATTTCCCCTGTTAACATTTAGCCTAAAGACTGTTCCCCTATTGCTTTGACCACTTGCTGTGCTGTGCTGTATGACTGCAAACAATAGCCTTTTACAAGAAAGCACTCCTCCTCTCCTATGACAGGCTTTTATGGTGTGACAGTTGCACTATACCTCCGCAATTACTTTTCAATTAGCACGATGAACATTTCCAACACTGCGGCACAATTATTTTATAGCCCAGTGTCTTAGCCCATTAATGGTGCTACCAACAGCATGGGAAGTGATAAACCATCTGGCCAGGCTCCCAAAGAGATAGAGCACACTTAATGGAGTGAAAAAGTAAAAGCAATTAATGTCACATTAATATAATGATAATAATGCCTTCCCTTACAGCTCTGGCAGGCAGAGCAGGATACTGGGACAGGGCTTTCATGAGTGCTGCAAAGCTGAGGACAGAAACTCTGCTGGGACTTTGCACAGCTCCAAACAACCTAGAGGATAGGGAAACAACCTCGCTGCTCTTCCAGCTGGAACATGAACAGAAACAAAGTTCTGACAAGGGAGGAAACATGTGAATGGAGAATGAATTGGATATAACAACAAGAAATAAATCCTGTCAGATACTTAATTCCTGTACAATTAATAGGAATTCAAAAGTGGGCGGTTGGTTAGAAAAATGATTCTCAAATGCTTTTAACAGTACAAATAAATCGTGTGTCTATTGAAATATTCCTCAATCAATTTGAATATTACATCTATCAAAGGTGACATTCCCTCACACTCAACAAATTCTGACGCATAGCTTGGTGTGTATTAGTGCGTGCACCTCCAAACGTATGTGTGTGTATATGGATTGTGCATAAATAAGTGTGTATAAGTATCCCAACCTGTGCACACGCTCAGAAACATTATGTGGTGATTTTCTTAAAACCTGCGTGTGTGTGTGTGTGTGTGTGTGTGTGAGTCTGTGTGTGGGGCAGTGCCTGTCTCACGAGCAGCTTTCCTGTCCTATCTCCTGACCCCTCTGTGTTCCCGCCGCCCTGCTCTGTTTGTGTTAATTCCTCTACATCTCCAGGGTGGCTTACATTAGAATATCTTAACCACTGGGCTGCATTAGCATAGTGTGATGGATGCCGCTGAATCTCCATGCCAGATAATGTCCACATTTTGCATTTTAAACTAAGCTACGCTATGGACGTGCTATCCATTTTCACAGGGGGAAATTAGGTCCTGGTGGGAGAGCGCCTGGCACTCTGTCATCCCAAGCAAAGCTCCCTGCCCAGGTTTTATGACACCTCTGGGGCACCATACAGAGACAGGTTGAGGGTCATTGTCTAGCACTGGTCAGCTGTGATGTCACATAAACACTTCGTAAACTTGGGTGTCAGTTTACTCCACTTGTTTTTTAAAAGCTCGCCAAAGTTGGCGATGGAATTCTTGTGTAGTTTGCTCCTGCAATATTCATGTTTCTGTATGTCTGTCTGTCTGCCAGTCTTTCTGCAGTGCACGCTGTATTTCTTTCCATGGAGTTACTTCCAAGCAAAGCGTGATAAATCATGCATAATTTCCATTTTAATCATTGCAGTCCAGCAGACAACTTATGTGCATATGTGTCTGTGCAGTCAGACTGCCTTGGCTTTGAGGGAGTGTTGATTTCCGTTACAAGGCTGTCTTGGCCCCTGGCAGTTGATCAATAGGAATAAATCAGTGGGCTCCTTTATATGACATGAGATAGTTGTACATTTATAAGCCTCTTTATGAGATAAGATCTCAACACTTGAGATTGCATCATGCACAGTGACACGCACTCGCATGCGGGGCCAGGTTCCAGGTGCTTATTAGGCAACAGATTAATAGCGTATCTGTATACTTTGCCTGAGGTGGGATATTCCTCAATAAACATCCACACACAGGTTTTATTACATTTATCCTTATTGACAATGCTAACAAATATTCAGATGAGGTTTCATAAAGCACCAACCTTTAAATCAGATTGCATACTCAAGAAATTAATAAAAAATTACAACACTATTGTGATTAGGAAGCACAAAATTGTGTTACAGTAAAAGAAGTGGATGGTTTGCATCAGTATATAAACACTACTTATATACATTAGCCAGTGCAATGACTAGCTCATTGATTAGTCGTCTCCTTGCTTTTTCTTCACACAAGCATGAAAGGCATTGCTCTGCAGCCTAATAATTCTGTAATGTTCTGCTAATTACGTTTGACTAATTATGAATCTTTTATGTGGCAATATAAGCTGGGTGTTTCCCCTCTTATTACAATATAGGTCCTGGCTGTGCTTCATTGATCATGATTGCATACCAAGGCCTCCGTTTTCTGTTTGTTTTGTAATTAAATATTAGCTTTAAACACATTGAGGGTAGGGAGAAAGGGGGGTAATTAAACTATTACACCCCCACCCACCCATTGACCGCTGCAGAATGTGATCAAGTGAGACTCAAGCTTTAATTAGATGCTTGGACATCACTGTTTTCTTTTTCTTTTTTTCCAGGTTAGGAAAAGCAGGCAGGATGCTTTCAACACCAAGCACATTGACTGAGCTCAAATTACATCCGCCTTTAAATAGTGGATTGATTGGGGAAGTGTAGGCTGTCTTTACAAGCTAAGTATTTCTGAATAGAGCTGCAGCATATACCTCCTCCACTGCCCTTTCATATTCCCCATAAAAAGAGCTCAACTGGAATGGAGTGTGGAGTATGTGAAAACAGGAGAGCTTCAGATGTTTACAATTTAATTAAAAAAAATAAAAGAAAGAAAGAAAGAAAGAAAGAAAGAAAGAAAGAAAGAAAGAAAGAAAGAAAGAAAGAAAGAAAGAAAGAAAGAAAGAAAGAAAGAAAGAAAGGAAAAAGCACCCATGACCCCGACAGCGAGGGTATCCTCCAGCTCTGTTATGCTGTAGGGGGCATATTACAAGCATAGTCTGGGTCTACTGCAAATCAATCCAAAACCTTTCTAATGATTAAAATCTCTTAGCGACAGTGGACACGAGGTGTCACTGGAAATCATGTGACTCAAATGGTGTGGTCATTAGATCTCAACCCAAAGTGCCACCTAACGCCATCTTTAAAAAAAAAAGAAAAGAGCTGCAGAGATGTGGAGAATCTGGGCTAAGGTACACTGAAGCTGTTCCTTTGTTGAGTCTTGGCCTTAACACCTTACTAGAACACTTTATGTTGTTTTTTTTCTTCTTTAATTTGTCACCCGCCTGTAATTGAACAACACTTGTGCAGATGAAAAGGGGGGGGGGGGGGGGGGGGGCAGCGCTGTGGCAAAGACAGGATGTCTCAACAGAGAGGAAGAGAGAGGAATGTGCAGGGAAAGGTGTGCGTCTGTGTGTGTGTAGGTGCACACATTGGGGTGGGGGCTGGAGGTGGAAAGCAAAGTGCCACTGTGTTCTCTCTCTCTCTCTCCCTCTCTCTCTCCACAGATGATGGATAGCAACAGTGGGGAGAACAAAACCATGCATTCCTCATGCTGTCACCACAATGAAACAGGGACATAACAGGATTTGGTCACAATGCGAACGGAGCACTTCAGAGAGATGCCAGGCCATCATGCCACTTCTACTGGAAGTCAAAGACTCCATCCATCACATATAACGTCCTCTTAGCATTTGACTGGGGCTGGCGCTGCTGTCTTCCATGGGACTTCCCAGTCTAACTTGCGAGCATGTGTGATGAATTAATTTCACTGTCCTTTGTTTTGCTGTTGTTGTTATTCTATTGAGCGAGTTTTGAACTGGTGTGCAGAGCATCTCCTGTAATGTATGCAATCATAGAAAACTAAAATAAAAACCCATTTGGATCTCTGCTTGAGGGGGTTTATAATAATAATAATTCAGAGATAGATGAGCGGGTCAGGGTCAGTGAGTTTTAAATGTGCTGGTAAAGTTGTATTCTTTTAGCCAGGCTACATTTTTTCCTCCATTTCTTATTTTTATGCTAAACTTAGTCAACCAGCTGCTTAGGGTAGCTTAATATTTAGTGACTGTATATAAAAGATGGACGTAGTTAATGGTCTGAAAATGGAAAGCAGTGCAGAAATGCTTTTAACCTGCATTATTTTTAGCTGCAGGGTGTGACAACTTGCTGCAAAAAGAATTGAAATTGTAAAATGACAATTCACACTTTCCTAATGACTTCATGATCTCTAGTTTCAGGGGATTTTCACCATAGTAAGATATTCATTTTTGATATACAACAGGACAAAAATTTAGCGTGTTGCTATCTTGTCTAGCATATGGCCATGCAGTGTGCTCAGGTTCTCCATCAGCCCCACTTCCCTCCAGTCTAATGACAGCCAGTCTAAGGAGCTGGCTGTTTAGGATTGTTTTTCCTCATGTTCATTTTTTAAGCCTGTTTTTTTTTTACTAGTCAAAACTAAAATTTCACTGTCTGCCTGTCTTTTATTTACAGTCTATAAAGGGACAGCTATGATAGTAGCATCTACCTCATCGTGTAATATTCAGAAAGCAAATAAATATATTTCCCCAATAGCAAAATATTCTTTTAAAGCAGACTTCAAGAAGAGCAAAGCTTAAGCTGCATAAGAATTATATTATTATCCTTCCCTTATTGCCATATACTGATTTTAAAAAAATACAAATAAAAACATAATGAGGCTTTTAAATCCACTGTCATTTGTCAGTCCTTACTATTGATGGGTGCAGTCCAGGCTGTGCAGTGCTAGCAGGTGTTTCCCCCTGTTTCCCGACCTAAGAAATCAGCTCTATCTACAGTCACGGGCTGTGCTCCTGTCTGTAACGTGAAGCCCCCCAATCACACTACACAGAACGAGGACCCTGGGGGAGGACAGGCACTTACGGCCAAGCTCCGGAATGGGCGGCATCGAGTGATAAACCTGATTGTGTAACACTCCTGTATGCGATAATGTGAATATTGTGCTGTGAGGAGCAGCGGGGAGGTGGGTGGGGGGCTGGGAGTGAGGGATTGGAGGAGGGGAGTTGCATTCTCAAAATTAAAAGTTGTAGCCTATTAGTCTGTGTTTGGTAGCTGAGCACGCGTCCATGCCTAGCACGCCTGCTAATAGGAAAAGATGTGTGGAAGTGTATGATTTATGGTTGCACGCAAGCAGGGGTGGAATAATTTGGTGCAGAACGGGTACTTACTGAACGGCAACAACTCGGCTACTTATCCGTACTTTCTGGTGATAAATTAGCTCTTGTTTAAAGTAGCTGGAGACCCATTTTTCATTTTGATTACTACACTTGATATCTCTTTCTTTCTTACTCTCTCTTTGTCAGCAGTGGTTCTTAGCATTTTTTTGTGTATGGTTTGGTGTATGGTGTATGTGTTTGTGCGTGTCCAGCCAAGCCACCAGTCCTCAAGCCCTCAGCGAGTAGGCGCTGCAGCACACTCCCATGTAAAAACAAGGCAGCGTTCTTAATTATGAAGAGACCCAACATGGACAGAGTGACATGGCTTTTCTCATTGACCGTGAGCTGTCCTGCTGCCAGCTGGATGCAGGGCTCCTGTCAATCAGTGGCTGACCCCTGCCGGGACCTTCCCCTGCTCAGACAAGGTTCCCATTGATCCCTCCGTCGCCCCTCTGACAGGAAGCAGCTTCAGTGGGGGAAATAAGAAGATAAAATATTAAGTTATAAGTCAGCTTCCAATCAATAAACAGAGACAGGCCCCAGTCTACACAGCAGGAGCCCCACTAGCCAGGGGGTAATGCGATTGAGGTCTGTGGATCACCCCAAAGACCTGCGGCACAGCTGAAACTACTTCTCTGCTCCCTGACTGAGGCCATCACACTGAGTACACTGCCAAGTCCTGCAGCGCTAGCTGGCACCCGCTCTTATAGTCCTCCGCTTGGCACCGCCACCCATGTTAGTGCCCAGGCAGAGCTGGACACTCTACAAACGGCATAAATAAAACATATGAGAGCTGTAATGAGAAAAGAGCTGCAGGGCCAACAGAGTCAGGGTACATTGTCCATTGATACACACAGAGAGACAGCTAAAAAGGAGTCCGATACAATTACAGTTGTAACAGAAGGCTGCACCTTTGGTTTTCACTGTGATCTGCAGAGAAACAGAGATCACACAACTGCATGTGTCTTAAGCCATCGTCCTGAGCAGCTTGCTTAAACTGGTGAATCTCTAGCCTCAGGGTTGGATGGCTTGGCAGGTGTCAGCGGTTATCTTGGATTGTGTTCTGTGGACAGGACAACTGAGGAGGTAGTGCTGAGCCCCTGTCAGCCCCCCTCCCTGTTAGGCCTTAAGGGGCAGGGGCATGGGGGCAGTAGGGCAGCTCAGAGAGAAGGCTTTTTTCCAGCAGGGCTGCATCTCCAGGGTCTGCTCCTCCAGCCCCCCTCTCCACTCCCCTCTATGCTTGTGCTTCTGACTGACAGCTATCTTCCAGCTGCGGGACATGCACCCCAGCAACCCACTGCTGATAAAATGTTAATGTAATTAACAGATAATGGCTGTTGTTTTTAGCTGTCAATACTCGGACTGGGAAGGGATAAAGGATTGAAGCTGCACAAAGTCACATTCAGATATCTGCCAACCATTGTAGAATTCAATTATTTCTGCAACGCTACCCCCACCTGTCCCTAGCTGCTAACCTCCACACCTCCATCTCAAACCCCCTTTACTTGCCTTTATTAGGCAGAAACACACATCTGATCATCTCTATGTGATATTGACAGCATTTCCTCTGGCCAGTTGTTCGAAGTTTACGTGACTGGAAGACAGGCCTGCTCTCTGACCAGCTACTGGGAACTTTTTCATATTCAACTGCTGCTTTTGGATCATAAATCATGTGACCGAGGCAGGCAGCCACAGGGCTCCTCTCAGCTCGGACAGCACGTCGGACACAAACAAACCCGGCCGGCCAGCCTCCCACAAGACAAATGTATTTTTATTTGTAACCAAAAACACAACGGCTATCAGGACATGGTCAGCGCTGCTTTGGACATCGTCTGCCTGACTATTCTGGTATTTTAATAAGTATCAGGCCCAAACAAGATTAGGCTCTTCCAGTTTACGAAATGTCAGTGGAGGCAGTGCTATCACTCATAATAAATGGGCTTATGCAAACAGTGAGGTTTTTGCCATGCATAAGAGCTTGTTTGGTGTGCTCCACAGTGATGCCGTATGCTGATATGCAATTATTCTAAAGAGTATCAAAGTTCAGGTGTGAGTCTACCGTCTTGCTGTAGCAGCGGGGGGATGCTCTGAGCAGCTACAGATTACCACTGGAATATTCCATGAATAAAGAGGGGGAAAAAAAATTGTAACGATAAGGGGGAGCCTGAGAGTATGATAAAATACATTCCATAATGGATGGTTCTCTGTGTAATCATATTTTGTTTTTGGTCCAGCTCTCTAGCTGATGTGAGTGATAACTCTGTAGCCTTACCTTTAGCTGAATTTACTCCTAACAATGTCAGACTGGAACTTTGATCAGTCCATCTCAAGTGTTTGTGCTCCCGTTCCCTAATTAACCCAGTTTGTATGTGCTAATGACACCTAATTATCATTTGTGTAACAAGATTGCTCTCATTGCCATAATGAGAAAAACTCCTTCAAATGTTGCACCGCTTACAAGCGGCTTTCTGCTGTTATTAGCAGAGTGTTTATGCAATCACATCTAATTGAAGTGTTAATTAAATCAGGAATACCAGTTTGCTAAACAAAGACGCTAAGTAGTGGGAGCTTAAAGCTAAGGTTAAAAGCCTAAAGACCGCCTTCCCCGTCAAACATATTTGTAGGAGCCTCCCCACCAACACCTCCTCAATCTGCACACACAAGCTCCACAGGCACATCTCACCCTTTTACCAGCTGCATCCACAGACGAGGAAGGAGAACCAATCAGAGATGATTGGCACTTTGACTGGCTAGTGAAATCAGGCCCCTCCCTCCCACTGATTCACTCCATGCACAAGAAGCTGGAAGGCCTGATGACTCTTGACCTTGTCTACCTATCAATAATCATGTATCTCCAGATGAGGGCAAATATCAGTAGGCAGTATGTAGCTAGGCCAGACACACCTTAGGAATGTTGTTGTGTATGCGGTCAACAGAATATAGAGTATAGGTCAGAATATAAATATGGCTATTACGCCAAGCATTCCTCATTGTTGTTAAACAGTGGCCCCCTTCAAAACAAATGTGAACATTTAGTGTGTTACTGTAATAGTGCTTAAAGCAAACTTTGTAGTCCAGACAAATGAAGAGGAATCATGAATTTGCTTTTCCCAAAGTAAAAGGCTGTAGCATGGCTGCCAGTGCTTCTTTCAAACAGTATGGATGTCTCCTGAGAAAGATAATAAAGTTCACATAAAGAGTGAGGCTAATAAAAAGTTTTTCTGTGCATGTTTTATTATCATTGAGAGATAAACTACTCACTTTTACACCATATTTCACATTCTGCATGGATTATGCTGTTCTTATATCACTTACAAATCCTTTATTTTAAATTTTCTTTTATTATTGTTTTGTGTATGCCAGATCAAAAATTACCTCAAGCTTGGCTAAATACATGAAATTATTAAAAATGGAAATATGAAAATTAAGCTTTTTTTAGCTTGTTTAAATTTTAGGGCTGGTGTGAGATTTCTGAGATCGTGAATAAATTGTTGCCTTTCTGCATGCTGATCCGTTAGCTCTATCTGCTTATCCACGAGGTGAGAGGTAGGGTGTATCCTGGAAGAATAAATAATAAATGTCCCTTTTATCAGTAAGTGTCTACACTATTTGCAATTTTGTTTTTTGTTTGTTGAACAAAGTGTCTCGTGGAGAAATGAATACATTTCAGGACGTAATCTGTTTACTGCAATGCCCAGACAATCACTTAAAACAGAGAGAATGAAGTATTTCAGTAAGTGTTGAATCTACATATTTTGCAGCATGCGTACTTTGCTCTCACCTTTCTCTGCCTCAGAAAGATAATCCATTTCCCTCCTCTGCCTTTGCGTTCCTTTCCTCCTTTTTTTTCAATCTCATTTCATACCCCAGTCATTATGTATCTCTCCCTTCTACCATCCTGCTCCCAAGCAGGACCCATTGGCCCTGATTAATCTGCTGCTTTTGACTTAATGAGAGGTCATTCACATATCTGATCACAGTGGCAGGAATCAATGACAGATAGCCACTTGGTGGAAAAAAAAGCCCCAAACAATTGAATCTGTTAAGACGTTAGATATCCCCCCTCTGTACTGTGCAGTTCAGTGTGCTGTATTACAGTGTTTAAAATATCTCTGTGGCACCTTTAAAAGCACCTAAGATCACTTCTTTCCACCTCTGTGGTATTATATTCAATACCTGTAAGACAAGTAACTCAAGCATGCTATTTAAATTCTTAGTGCAACACCCAGGAGTTGGATGAGGCAAGAGTTGTGACTGAAATGCGTGTTTGTGTGTCTTAAGACCACATACACAATAGGTCATTCAATATTATAGCAGTGATACACACATCTACAAAGAGACAGATATTGCCGGTATTGGCACACACACAGAAAAACCTTCAGTTAGGAGATTATGAATTGATTTCTTCCGCCCTATAAAGCCGATGTCTTCCTCGGTGAATGCAGTAATGTGTCCACTTGACCTTTCTTGGTGGACTCCTTTCTGGTGAATTGACTCCTAAGTGTTTGGCCCTGGCCTTTTCAGCACCGTGGGTGTCCTCCATCTGCAGTGTGGCCTGGCTGGCAGACATCAGCAGCCTGTCAGCACATCACGCTCGCCCTTACAAATGCAAGCACGCCCACTCTCACACACATAGGTGCATTTAACTGCTGAGACATAACACAGAAGGCCTTACTGTATAGTAATACAGTATGTCTGTGTAAGGCTGATACAATGAATTCAGCTGCAGTTGCATTGCAGGGAGACAGAAAACAAGATATTGCATGAGAGTACCATATGACAATTTATTTCGTTGATCTACACCATTTATGTAGCCTATTAGACTGGACTGTAGCTTATAGTTCCACCCAGCATAGTTAATACATTATGCAGTGTAAGACATGCGTATAGAGTATTTACTGCCACTTAATTTCCTGGTCTTTGTCCAAGTGCCATCTCAGGTCTGTGGAGTGTGGTGGCAATGAGAATGGTCAGTGACACCGAGGTCTCGGGCATCTGAACTAGCATCTGTTGCGGACAGGAGCAGCACAGCGGCCGCCCTGTCCTCGCTGCTGGTCAGACACCATCCCACACTAGCCACTGTCTGTCACACCCAGCGCCATGCAAAGTTAATTGTGAACTAGAGTGGCGCGTTGGGGCCCTCTCGCTAAGCAGCCCCTAATGACAGGCAGAGAGACAGCTACACATGTTCACTGGCTCTCCCTCTGGAGGAGGCTACAGATAGTGCTCCGGCACAGACACTGACCTGTCACGGTGCTGTCAACAGCCAGCCTGTCAGCCATGCAGCCCAGCACGCGGCCTAGCTATCCCAGGTGCTCAGCTGACAATCTCTGCATCCTGTTCTGTCGGCTTCTCTGCCAAGTCTGCTGCCACTAAGATTCATTAAGGCTTTATTCAATGCAGCCTTGGCCACTTCATTATGAACACACTGAAGTGCGTGGGACACACTTTGCAAGCTTTGAATTGCTATTCAGAGGCTTCTAGAGTCAATGTTGTTAAGTAATCTTGTATGGATGTTGAATTTCTAGAAAATTCTCGCTTCTCTGTTCCACTTGGTCTCCCTCGTTACGATGGCTCCTGAGATGCGCGTTTTGTGTTTGTGAAGGATTTTCCTGGTGGTTCAATGGAGCTCAGCACAGACGTATGGAACACATGTGCTAATATCTCCTCATAGGAGCCCAAATGAGCCATTACAGAAGCTAATCTGACAGGCACACAGTATTCGGTTCCCCATCTGCCATCCATGGTGTTGAGAGCCACATTGTGTTCCTTCTGAGTGCAGAGCTGGAATAGATCAGCCAGATGGAAAACACTCTACTTTGGAAACAAACTACTGACCATGGATACAGAGAGATGCAGGGAGGAAGAGGAAAATTGATAGCCTTGTGGAATTACCTGGACATTTGTTTGACTTAACATACAATTCAGCACTTTTGTGACTGAGGTGGAAAGAAATCCTTATTCAAAATGATATGGCACGTTATGAACCTGGGTATGTGGACCCCCTGCATCCTCTCCTTCCATGCAGTTTCTCAGTTTCTTCCACACTCTTAACCCATGGATATCAGGAGAAGAAAATGTGGAAAGAACAAAGGGTCAATACAGGCTGCTGTCTACCTCTTGGGGAAGAAGACATATAACATTAATGGTATCTGTTAACATCTCCTTAACCTCAATCCTCTTGCTTTTGGAGCACCTCCTATCCCCCTTTTTCCCCCCTGCAGCCAACCGCAACCCACTCACAACCCCAACACGGTCCCTTCTACCTCCACCCCCCTCAGGCTTTGCTCCCTGGGGGCCTGTTTGTTTCCCTGCCAGGGGCACAGGCGGTGGAACACTGATGAGGTGCTCAGGCCACCGTGAAATGCACCATAACCTGCCAGTGCAGGGGCCTGGTGAGATTGCCGTATTTACTTTTTAATCTGGCCGCCTTAATACATGCGATAAAAACTTTGTCACATTAGATGGTGACAGATGGGCCCGGAGATGTTATTACTGGTTGGGGGGAAGCAGGGGGAGAGGGTGTTGGGAGGAGCGGGTGTGGGCTGGGGAGCACAGGGCGGGAAAAGGGGGGGTAAGAGGGAGAGAGGCAATGCCCCCAATCACGATAATTTTTCATCACCCCAATTACATTGTTGAGTGCGTCTCGCGGTGGCATGTGCACACCCAGTCCTGCTGCTGGGAAAAGAGCGAGGCAGAGAGACATAAATAAAGATAAAACGAGGTGCCCTAGGTCTTCTATCCCGCTGACTATTCCTCTGCCATCTCTCCAAACTGATGGAGGCCCTGTTTAAATGAAGGCTAAATCTTATTTAGATAAGAGAACTGAACTGCTGCCCGGGACGAGAGCATCATTGTTTGTTACTGATGGCTGGAGAGGTGGAGAGTAGGAGGGGGAGCTCGGGGGGAGGTGGTGGGCCTTTGCATGTTCTTATGCTATAAGAGAGATTGAATGTTGTTTTCGTGTTTTGCAGGAGAACAGTCAAAGAATATCTGTCACTATAGAGATAGACAGGTATGGTTTTTGTTTTCTAAGTGTGCATTTGTGAAGTCAGTCCCCTGGTAATAAAATTTCATCGTAGTATATCTATCCTAATGTCATTTCCTACCTGGGAGCTCTTTGGCTCTGTATTGCACGGAATACAATATCACAATATAGTTGTTGTTTATAGTTTCCCGTTATAGATGGACCTCAAAATGTTTGTTTGCATCTGTGTGTATTTGTTGCACAAACATTTTTGCTTGAGCCGCTGAGCACGCAGCACTGAGAGGCCTCGAGCAGGACAAGTTTAGCGACTGTTTTCCTTTTTTAATTGTTGCGGAAATTAAATAAGAGTGTTTGTGACATGAATGTTGTAGGTAATGAGAGCCTGAGAGCAGCTGGGAGGCTACGGGCCTGCGTGTGCATCATTAGGAGCTCAGAGGCTCCCAGGCTCCACGCTAGCGTAAGCCGCTAATGAAAAGAATGTAGTCACAGATCTCATTTTTCAGGCAATTCTTGTGTAAACTGGAGATTTTCCAGTGTATGCACAGTGGAACAGGGGCCCCACATAAATCACACAGGCTGGCTGCCCTCAGTAAGAAAAAGAGGGGGTTTCGAGCGCATGCTAACCACACAGACATATGCTGCAGAAAAGTGGAAATCTGCAATGGCATAGCTAGAGGGAGAGCAACTCACAACACCTACACCTGTCTGCCCCCCCCACCCCCACCCAACACATTTCTCCCCATTTCTTCAAGCTCTCTATCCATCTCCACTGCCCTGCCCAACAGCCCCTCCCCCCACTAACACCCCCTCCTACCCGCAGGCAAACCAACCCGCAATGCCTGCATGCAAGCCACTGAAATGGGTCATTTTTTAATTAAATACAATATTAATTACTGCGAGCATCATTACCGATATGTGAGATTTGACTAATTAGTGTAATAGTTTTGGAGTCACGCTCATTAAATATGAAAATTACAGCAGTAGAAAGGATTGGTTCCGTGATCAATCTTGTATGGACAAAGAGGAAATGATTTAGAGAATAGCTTTTATTGTACAATTAACTCCATTACAACCTGCCAGACAAGAATAAAGAGAGCAGGGAATTTGGTCGATGTTAAGAGTTTCACACAAGCGCTGCCTTCGGGTGCCGGCTCCCTCACTTTCAAACGCAATCTTTTTCCTCTAACTAAAAGAGACACTTGCCAAAGCATACAATACGCTCCCAAGGAACCTTAGCCTCATCACCCACTCAATTAGGACAGCTGCTAAATGGAAGACTTGTTGATCTCTTCTATTTGACACCCTCAGAGTTCATTGTACTTTAGTTTGGCAGCTTTGCACGCAAAGAAAAAAGTAGGTCATCATCAGCTGACAGGCCTAAATTGTTCTGGGAAACTGTGATTTATTTTGAGGTACATCTAAGCTCAAAAGCTGTCCCTGGAAATTGCAAATTGACCCGCAAGCGAAAGCTCATCAACATGAGGAGGAAGATTTAGTTATTACACTGTGATTTGCAAAAGAAAAAGTCAGGGAAAAAATGTAGCAAACAGACAATATTGTGCAAAATGAACAGTCCACATGCCAGAAATAGATTATGGATGGTCTCCAAGGTGGCCAGTGGGCACTGAGCTCCATGTTATTTGTGTGCATCAGGGTCTCTCTCCACTGCCCTGGTAAACACATTGCATAGGACCACAGCCAGTGCATAAGAGCTGAACAGAGCTCCTCTATGTCCTCACCATTTGTATTGCTAAACACTGAGAAATTGGCCCTTTTTCTGCTGTGGGTTTTTGTGTGTTTAGCATATCAAAGCTGTGAAAATAACCATGTTTGCTTTGCCTCTTCCCTTTCCAGGTGGTCTATCATATCTGGGCCTTCAGACCGGATGGCACGAGCTGTGTGTGTTGATCAATATAGCATCTGGGTAAGGGGAACACCCCTGGCTGGCACTGCAAGTGTGGTAGTTTCAATAGAAGTGATGGCAGCCATGACAAAACAAACATGTCAAAAACCTCATTCAAATTAGGCTTCTTTTTACATAAATGTGACAATTTTGATTTTCAAATATCACCATCCTTCGATAAATAATTCACTGTAATTCACCTTATAAATTATCACTTCTTAATAATCATTAAAATCATTTATGTAATGCATCAATTTTTGTTCACTGGTCTCACTCAGTAGTAAAAAAAAAAAATGAGATTGTCATTTCTAATCACATTAAAAGGGATCCAAATATTATTCTTGTCAGTTGTTTTGTATTAACTTTGTACTTCATTGGCATCAGTTTGAATACAATTATATCCTCCTTGCAGTAAAACTCCCTATTGTTCATGACCTTGTACCTTGAATGTCTTTGTGACCCTCTGCTTGTATTCGTATGTACCATAAACATTTCCCCCTCTTTGAATATATGCAATAATCCTATCTCTAACCACATGAATACTGGCCCTCCATATTATTGTAATGCTAACCTCCAGACTGCATGCCTGATAGCCACTACTTTATCACAGCTTTGCCTTTTTTATGGGTCTGGTGTCTCTTTAAAATGATTGCCCCTGTTTTGATCTGATTAATTTTGTGTGAGCACAAACAATTACTTTTCATCTTTATCTGCTCAAGGAATCACCCTTTTTTTATGGGTATCATTTATTACAGGTGGACAGCTACTTGTTTATTAGAATTTCAAGCAGCCTATCGCTGCTGAGATCTCCCGCGGTCTATATTTACATTTCAACTTCAGCTAAACAGGTATGACAAACACACACAGCAAAGGGCCAGCCATGGCCACACTTCATTTTCATATTGCCTTCTCACAAGCCAGGCAGGCTGGACTTAATGCAAAAGTTCCTGACATGGTGGCAGAAGGCGCTGAGCAGGAGGGAGAGAAAAAGAGAGAGGGAAACTGAATGAAAGAGGAAGCATGAGGAAGTGAGGAGAGAGAGAGAGAGAGAGATGGGGAGAAAGGAGGTGGGATGGTGAGAGCAGGTTGACTGAGTATGTATTTGAGCTTTCAGGTGAGTGTCCATCATTCAGGGAAAGAGGATGGGTTCATGGCCTCTGAAATCCATCCATGGCAAGGGGGTCTTCACAGTGAATATAAATATATGTGTGTGTGCCATGGCCAGGGCCACTCTTGACAAGCCAACAGCTGTTAATTATGAATTGGCCTGCAGAGAGGGAGACAGGCTAGTGAATATGCAGAGCTGAAGGAGCGCAGAGAGCCCATGCAACACAAGTGTCAGACCCCCACTGCACCTAGAGTGGCAGGGGTTGACCTGGGTGTCAATCACAAGCTCTGGCCAAGCAACAGGACAGAGTTTGCTTGGAAGGGACCCAAAAAAAAACTGCAGTTTGACTCACACAGAAATTAACTTTTCTATTTGACAGTAGTAAGCAAAGTGAAGTATAACCCTTACCTGGTAATTGTTGAAATATTAAAAATTAAGACTCAAGGGTCAAAGGAGGCACAACTCAATCTATGTACAGTGCTGATGCAGCAATAAGCCAGTCACATTTATTTCTGCCATTGTCTGTGCACCTAAAGCAACTCAGAGCCACAGTTTCAGCTCCCATAATGTTTAAGTGCAATTTGTCTTCTCAGAATATAAGACAGCAGGTACATTTTAATAAAATAGAATAATGCACTTAAAATATATGTTACAAAGTCACATTTAAAAAGACACAAACAAGGCTAAGTTTAGCTAGCTGCTCTCGTAAGGGCTTTGTGCTAATTGCTAACATCAGATTAGCATCAGCCTTTGCTATTTTTCCTACTGTTTATCTTATTGGTTTAACCTGTTAGCAAAGATAAAAATAGCTAATGAGAAATCCAGTGAGGGTAATTAGCTGAGGGTTATGCAGGTATTTGGACTTAGACACAAAGTCAAATTTTGATTTATGTCTTGTGGATGAATGTCACTATATAGCTTCCATGCAAATTCATTTTTTTCATATTTTTAAGGTACTGAGTTTAGACCAGAGCAGTAAATCAAGTAAGTGATAAAATGCACATCTAAGCAGAGACTAATTTAGATGGGAAGCTGCAATTTAAATAAGTCCTAATTTCCCATTGATTTTGGTAGTAGATGATTACAGCTGATGTTACTTTATTTTAAGTATGGCCAGAAAAATACCTGAAATGTAGTGATATTATTCTATACTTGGGATGTAATGGCTCTCTCATGCAGACCGGTGCCTAACTATGCAAATATTTTAAACTATATATATATATATATATATATCCTTCCAGTCACTGCGGAGAGCCCCCGTGTGTATACACTAGCTATTCACAGTAGGACCAGGGTTAACAGGGCCTGTGCCTTTAATGACAGGAATATCTCCAGGAATTTTAATTAATTTTCCACTCTTAGCAGCTGAATCTGCGTTAATTTCCCCCTCAAGGACTTTTATAAATTTCATCATTAATAAAATCAGACATTCAATTAGTCCCAAAATCCAGATTGCCAACTGTTTCATAACAGTCGTGGTCTGATTTTCCCTTTTTTTATTAGGTTGGGTGAAAAAAGTTAAAACTAATTTCATTAATCTAATTGTCATAACTTCGAACCATCTCTTAATTAGTTCAAATTAATATGATTAATCACAATAATGACAAAAACTCATTCAATTACAGGTTTTCAATGGCAAGTGGATGTGTTCGGGGTGATAGGGGCATAAAGGATGAGGGCGGGAAGCTGAGCTGGCTGTGAGAGTCGGGATTGGTCGTGATTATTTCAGTGACTGACAGGTTATCAATCATGCTGCACTTTTAATAAAGGCTGCCTGAACTTCAGTGGAAGGCCTGGCTCAGTTGTCTCCTTTCTTGTTTTATTTCTTCAAAATCCTTTGGAACTCTCCTCATTCCTCTATGAAATATGATCCCTCTTTGAATGACTTGAGCTGCACATTTTAATGAAGAGAGTAGTGTGCATGAAAACAAAAATGGACTCATCCATATGTAAATAAAAAGATGGTAGTGCATATGCTCATCTCCACTACCCCATTATTGCAGAAAATTGCATACGTTTATGCACTGGAATGATATCACTTTATTTTCATTTGTCTGAGCGTTCACTAAAGCTGCAGATGAGTCTGCCCCCTCTTGTGTTCCTTTCTCTCCAATTCTCTGCAGACACATGGCTGTGAGAGGTGCCTGCTGCTTTGCTTTCAATCAGGGCCACTGATCTAACAAAGCAAGGAGCAGAAGCATGTCACCATTTGTCATATGCCACTGGGGCACAAGTCGAGCAGCAGGTACACCCTCGGGTGTGTTAGGCCAGGAGGGAGTGCTGCAGCTGCCAGTCTCAGGCAGGTTCCCTCTTGTCCCATGCTGTCCCCCTGGGACCAGCCACCCAAATGTCCCCAGTCAGTTGTCTGGGACGATTTGACCTGTGATCCACCCATCTGGAGAGAAGGCTTCATTCTAACGGCTGCTTAGTTTCCATCACCCTGAGGAAGGACTCAGATGATCAGTAAGTCCATCTGCGGTTTGAGATCCCCCCTGGAGACCTCGGAGTCCTAGAGATGTACCTCTTTTAGCTATTCATGCCCCCTTATTCCCTGCATCACTTCAGACATCCTGCTTTGATCCCTTCACTTCTGGGAATTGGTACTCAACAGGGGAATTCACCTGCCACCCCAGGTGAAGCCAGCCAAAGCTTGCTGGAGCGTTAAGCAAAGCATAGCATAGATACATATGTTATGTCGCTGTGACAGTGCTTATCATGGTGCTCAAGGGCTCCAATCCTTTACCCAATGGTTATATCTCACACAGCTTTGGATCCATGTCTGATGCATATCTTTGGTGACAACATAGTTGAAAGCCTGGAACATGATAGACATGTAAAAGTATATATTGTATATTGAACTGCAAAAAGCAGTGTGCACTGCAGCTTTTAAGTTGCTGTGCTCTGCTGTGGCATTTGTTTACCACTGGCATTGTTTATGGAACCTAGTGATTACAGGCTGTTGGATGTAATGCAGAACCACACAGTGAGCGGTGCCATACTTTCTGGATGTTGTGACCACATGGGACAACAAATGGAGCTAGTTCCTCTTCTCTCTCCAAGACTTTTTAGACAGGTCACTTGGGCCTTAATCATGCATTTTTCTGTATGAGGGGCAAGCTGGAGTATCTGTGCCAAGCTGGCTTTTGTGCACATGCAGTTTTTCCACCAACAAAGTCAATCAATAGTACCCAGTATCAATATGTACACACACACACACACACACACACACACACACACACACACACACACACACACACACACACACACACACTCAGACAAGAGCAGTAATACAAATACACACATACAGTTTACCTAAGTCTCATTTAGGAGTCTGTGCTTATTCTGTCTGCTATTCAGGCCGGCATCCTTTACCATTTCCTTATTGTCATCATGCTTTTTAATTAGAAGACAGTGGGAACTGGCGGATGGGGGACCATACCTCAGTAGTTTAGCCTTCCAGAGACTCAGGGACAAAAAGGGCATTTTTCAAGGTCTAAACCCACCCTCCCCTCATATGCACAGCCATCTCTAAGTCCCCACACTCTTAACCCAAATTAGTTGAGTTTACTAGAAAATCGCGTGGAAACTCGTTGCCTTAAACCATTCTAGTTTTTACACAAAGATGAAACTAAACATGTTTAGTAGTCTTTACTAAAATTGATTAGCTCATATAAATTTCTTCCTATTTATGAGAGCTAATCCATTTTAGTAAATACTACTAAACATGTTTGATACATTGTACTAAGGTTCTAAGTTAACACAACTAAACATGTTTAGTTTCATCTTTGTGTAAAAACTAGAATGGTTTAAGGCAACGAGTTTCCACGCGATTTTCTAGTAAACTCAACTAATTTGGATTAAGAGTGAAAATTACTTTTAAGCTAAACTGTAAAGCAAATAAGCAATTTAACATTTAAAGCTATTTATATTTTGTTAATATGATTAATAACATTTCCTCTTACCCTCTTCCTATTACCCTTTTTATGTTCAAGTTGTATTGAATGTAACACTAAATTGTAAAGAGAATAAATCAAATACATTTCAATATTCCAATATTTTATTTTTGCAGAATACTTACGCAAAAAGACAATTTTAACTATAGTTTGTCATCATGCTTTTCACAAGTATAAAAAAGTATCAAAACAGTAGCCATTCAAAAAAAAGTTTGCCATCCAAAAGGCAAGTAAAAATAGGCATATGTGCTTGAACTCAATTCTAACATGTTTAGAGGAGGAATACAAATGCAGCAGCATTCAACAAAAATATTTGCATCCTTTTGGAAAAACTGGACACCTTAAAATAGGACACAATCTCCAACTTGGAAAATGCACAGATCAACTATGTTTAAGGGAAAATTTTGCATGTTTTATGTAAATGTACAGTCTGTGTTGTTAGTAAATGTAATCAACTGAAGCAATAAATTCCTGTGCTGCTATTGACTGAAAAAACCTGTAAAATAAGCGGTAATGTTGCTGTTGAGGAGGAATTACATTATTTTGAATTTACTGCTTCAAATGACTACATTTACCATCAACACAAACTGGACATTTATATGAAAAGTGCTGAATTTTCCTTTAACTGTATCAACTAAATATTACTATGGAGCCCTGAGCATACACGTCTAAATCCTGTTTTGTAGAGTACAAGTGGCCTGACATTGATGTGTCTTATAACACTGTAAACTGAACATTACAAACTTTCTTAAGAAATAAAAGTTGAGGCAGTACTGCTGCACTGAACTGCATTAGATAATGCAGATGGAGTTGATAAAGTTGCTCAAGTATATTTTCAACCCCCTGACTGTTCACTGACAACAACACACAAGACATTTCTTTACATCGCAAGCTGGTTTTTCAATGTTTGTAACTTTGGTTTTAGTTCAACGTGGCCCAGCTCAAGAAATATCTGTTGGATGAACTGGAACGTGAACTTCATAGAAATGGGGTAACTGAGATGCATTGCATATGCAAGTCCAAAGAGAAGACACATAGCTTTTGGCAGGTCTTGAATGTTGTCCATCACCACTTCTCCCTCAATGACAATTTTTAGTGAGGCTGGACTGAGATGCAGGGAGGATGAGGGCACAGCACCTTCAGGTTGAACGAGGAGGATCCCAATGTCAATGTTGCAGAAAGAGTCATCGTCATCTGAGTCCTTTATAAATGACAAGAGCACAACAATGATATTTCAGTGACATCAATAATTGATAAAAAGAAATAACTTCCACAATCAAATTGAAATTTCTGTCATATCATCTGTTTTATCATACTATGCAGCCCTAGTTTCCTAGTGTAAATGTTGAATGAGTTGGAGCTCCACAAAAGAACATCTATCTAGCATCTTCATGTGCTAGTGCTAAGTGGAACAATACCTTATCCTTTGAATTATTTAAAACTATGCTCACAAGTTTTCTTTAATCACTGGAACTGCCATCTGTTTTCCCACGTCTGTCTGTCTATGCCCAAATCCTGACATGAACCCAACACAGCATAGCATAAGATATAAATTAAGATAAAAAAAAAAACTATCCCTTTAAAGTGGGTTGCATGAGGTGCTTACAGATGCATCAGCATATTTACCTACAGTAGATGGTGGTCAGCCTTTCCCCACTTTGGAGAAGCAGCAGGTGGATCAATGTAGGTAGATAAGCAATTACTGCTGCAGCTTGTATTTTTAGATAAGTCAAAAAATTTATATCAGTTTTAGTGGACGCATACTATTTTCAGCATCTCAAACTGCTGTCCAACGGACCTATCTGACTAGAAAATTAAGTTACAGCACTCTCTTCATGCCAACCAAATGCCATAGGAAAAATTAGTAATTTTACCTCATAGAACACAAGAGTTGTTAGTCTAGCATGTCCTTGATCCTTAAATGTGTACTACTGTGTGAGTTTAGTGAACTCAAACCAACCAAATAATAACACAATCGAACAGACTGAGGCAGCAGTAGAAGAGCCGTTCCTCTGTTCAGCAAAGTAAACAGATTTTGTCTATGAAGTTTGGCAGGAGAAATCTTTATACAACTTATATAAAAGTAATTTTATGTCAGAGGTCTGACTGACAGTAATGCAGTGAAAATATTCTATGTATAGTGTACATTTCACTGATCTAGATTTTTTAGGTGGCTAAAATAATGTTGTTAGAAACACTGATCACAGCAGTATATTGCTTAGTTTCCTACACCAGTACCTCTGCTGCTTTTCCAAACAGGGGCCATGTCAAATGGCACTTAATGCAAGTAATACACTGACTTTGGATAAATAGGTCATACAACACAGCTGCAAAACATTATTGCAAAGTAAATATTAAAGAATTTAAAGTATTTCAAAGACCCATGAGAACCATGTATAAGAGTGAAAATTCAAGATTGAGTTGTTATTGTTCCTTTAGGTAGTCTTTAAGTAAAATTACTTACAAAGGCTGGTTTGTAGAAGTCTGTGGGGTTGTCACCAAGGATAACAGGAAGTCCTCTGAGCACCAGTGTTCGAATATCAGTTGGCTCTGCAGTCTTTTGGGCAGTAAAATGACAAAAATAAGCAAGTAACTAAGCACAATTGATTGTATTAAACAATATAAAGTCCCCACACCTTCTTAAGCATCGTTATTACGAATGTACAATATATCGGCATTAACATCGGTATCAGCCAATATTAGTCATTTGTTAACATGTGAGTATTGGTCCGATAAATAAAACTGGGTCAATATTAACAACCCATATCTATTTCCATCTTCTTGACGGGCAGGGGAGGAGGTTGGTCATGTGGTATTTGTTTGGTCATGTGACAGCGATGCAGCGCAAGATTGTGAGGAGTTCATCTGAAGCAGAGAATCAATGTCAGCGGTGGGATTGTTTTGTTTTTTCCAAGGTGTCGAAAGGGTAGTGAAATATATATATTGTATACATTATCAGTTATCTGCCATAACAGCAATATTAATATCGGGTATCGATATCATCCCACATTTTAATATCAGTGCATCCCTAATGGTAATCAAGGACTTTTGAAGGCACATTCCCTAAAATTTAAGAAATACATGGCTCATGGTTAATTAACCCACTGTTACAACACTGAGAAGAACTAGCAGGTTTTACTGAAGTTCTCTGAAGGTTTTAGTGAAGTTCAGAAACTCAGCCTTGTTTTTCCATCCCTAAATTCAAAATCTTTTAATCATTTCAACAATCTATGGGAAGCATGAAAATGAACACAGTTGGACTTAAAGCCAAGTCATTACATGAGCTGTTGCACACAATGCAAGTGCATAATAGGACCAACCTTTGTTTGTTGGGAAAGCTGTGTCAACATTTGGCCAATGTTCCCTCTCTTGGATCGAAAAATCTCGATAAGACGAGGACTGTGCCGATCAATGCTCTCATAGAATTCCTGTTTGAGATTCTTGCCAACAATCCTGTTGAACTCCATGCATACCTGCAAAATACAGAAAATGCTCCAATATTACATCTTTACAGCTAATAACTGAAGGTGGAAGCACCAGAGTGAGGCCAGCAATAAAAATTGCACAGGTGTGGACATGGTCAGCTGTAAAACACAAAGCCCCCTTCAACTCACTCACTTTACACTTTAAATTTGGGGATATTTCAGTTATTCTAGTCAAACGTCTTTGACAAAAACTTTGTACCGCGCACAACACAGGAGTTGCTTTTCTACTGCCCTGATTGTTTGTGGTATTGTGTTACTTTTGTGTAGCAGACCATTGCTACATATAAACAGACTATTAATATTTTGCGTCAAATTATATATTTTTGTTGGCAAGTAACCTTTTAATAAGCAGGATAGCGTACTGTGAACAGGGAATTAATAGATGATAAACCTCTTCAGAATAATCTGAAATCAGAGTTCTGCATCAGGGTGTTGGGATTGATTTCACAATAATGACTAACTCAATATACAATATTCCTTACCAAAAAAGATAAAGGCAGCTGTAGATAGCAACTCCCATGTCCTGCATGGTAAAATTACTTTTTTTTGCTGACAGTGGGAATGGCTAACAGATAAATATTTTTAGGTTTTATAAAGGCAGTTTCCTAAGAGAAACACAGACACATATTTAAAAAAAAGTTCTCATTATCTTAATCATGAATGAACTAACCTGATCTTCTGTGAAAAAAGCAGGCCAACATTCCACCATCTCACATACAGCAGGTTCTGACTTCACCACCTCTTTTCTTCTCAATGCAAATGTCAGATCCATCTTCTCTTTCACAAGCTGTCCATTTGGTGTTCTCTTCTGCATTTCATTAACCAAGTCTTTGTGGGCACCCTCAAGGGCTACCTGATTAAATCCCTCTGGAAAGTTGGGTAAGAAGTTGATCTCGCCTTTCTTGATGTTCTTGTTGGCTGGTTCTCCTTCAGTTGAATGCCCTCCTCATTTCCCTGCATTTACTGCTACATCAAGGCACCCTGATCTTCTGCGCTTTGTTCTGTAATTAGCCATTTTAAATTTTAGACTATTTTTCCAGCCACTACAGCGACTAGTTGAGCCTCGCTCCTGGAGAGAGGGGTGCTTGCTTATGAGGGCTTGTGCAACACTTTCAAACTGAGCATTATTTGGGTATGCTGTGCAACTATACATGCTCTCTGCCAATCTTTCAAGAATCTCATGTTTCAGCTCTTTTGTTACTTTCAGGTGCGTACCATCACGAAGAAACTGATGATCTGCTTGCCTAAGTCTATATGCTACATCAACAGAAAAATCTGGGATATCAAAACAATCTGGCCACTGTTTCTGTCGCTCCTGCGAGGATGTAGAGAGGATCTCTGTATCTGCTACACTGGGTGTGCCACTCAAGATTTCTTCAGATGTTGAGACAGATACCAACTCAAGTAGAGGGATGACCTTGACTGTTGGTTTTTCAGGAAGATCTTCGATATCTGTCAGATTGCACACTTCATAATTGAATTCAGGATCTTGGTACTGGAGACTGAAGTTAAAATTAAGTCCCAGTGATCTTTAAGCTTGCCTATCAAATCCTCCACTGTAGTGGGTCTCGTATTCAGAACAACCTTTCTTATATCCGTCTCTGTGAAAATTACTCTCAAGGTCATCTTCTGGTGTGCTGCCATCTTGGAAATAAAAAAAATAGCTTATTAGAAATATATACACAAAGACATAGATATTCAGTTTAACATAAGGCTTATCAAAAAAGATACAAAATTACCAATTAGGCTTACATTTAGACTCTATCTAGAGCAATGCTAGGACTGACAACACTTGTGGTTTCTCAACACAGAATATAACGAGTGAGTGTCACTACTGAATTTTCTCCAAATCTGTATGCTGACAGAGGGAAAACATCATTCAGCTCTTTTAGTTCCACCACACATAAAGAGGGATTTGTGCTGCCACAGAGTTCAAATGATCTGAAATGTTCATGGTACCATGCCGTCATTGTATTGCACACAAACAAGATCTCTGTGTTTATTGCCACAATCTGCTTGATCTGTTTGAAATTTGGGGAGGCCTGAACATGAACCAACAGAGTATCATATCAGCATAATATCTAATTCCATCTACAGAGACTGATGATGCAACCATAACCTTTGTAAGTTGGGGTACTCTATTGCAGAAAACTTGTTGGACATTCTCGGGGAAAGATGTGATCAGTGCTGTGGTAACCTTGTCCAGCTCAACTGAGGGCTTGAAAAACGAACTTGTGTCCAAACAGTAAGCCATCATTTTCTGATGCTTTACAGCCAGTGTAAGTGCCACATGTCTGAAGTTGTGTGCATTACGAATGACCCGCTTGAAGAATTTATGTTTTCCCTCGAAACGCATTGTCCAGACATCTGACAGTGGGCCAAATGCCTTAATCATCTCAGGATAATGCTCAATGAAGTGGTGTTTTGGACGCAATTTGAAATTTGGGAATGTAGTTTGCAACAGTTCTCTGTGTTCTGACACTTTGCATTCAAAGAAATGTATAGACTCTTCAGTGTGCCTTGTTGCTACAGCCAATTCAACAATATCTTTAAGGAGCATCAGAACGTTCCAGGCATCGTCCCCCTTCAGGCACTTTATGGCCAATGAGAAGTGGGAGCAACCTGATTAGAGCCCAGTTCTCATGGCCATTTCCACCTATGGTCCCTTTGGTAGAGAAGCCTTGGGCAATAGGCTGAGGCTGGTCAGTTTTGTCATGAAAAGCATATGCAAAAGATGTGATAGCATGGTTCAGTGTTTCTAATGTGAAATATTTCTTAGAAATCAGTTCTGAAATGCAGAGTGATAACTCAACAGGAACAACCCCTTCAAAAAAGTCGTGTAGGATGTCAGGGGGATAGCCATGAACAACATGAAAGTGCTCCAGACTGTCAGTTAGTACACATCGTCCCTTTACACCATACTGTTTTGCCAAAGTGGGATCCTGCTGTACCTCCTGTACCTGTTTGTTGTGAATGTCTGCAGTTCGGGGTTCAAAAGAGCCTGAGCTTACCTCCTTGTCTTGGATCTCACTCATCGTTGCCATGCAGAACCTGCAGAACTTGTCCACTCCAAAGCTCTCAAAGAATCCTGCAAAAGAATGAGCAGCCAAGTTATCAGCAGCCACATACAACACTGTGCCTTTGACACATGCTCCCAACTTCTCAACATTTAGGCCATCTTGCTCCAAAGAAACCAGATCCTGATCAGAGGATGAAGAGTTTTAGCATAGCCATATTCTTTTACATCAGAGGCTTTACATAAAAGAGCCAAGTTGAATGGACTGGAGTGTGGACCTATATTTTGATGGCACATTGGCAAGCACCCAATACACTGCACTCATTTTATGTTTTTTCTTAGATGTCCCGAATGGATTAGACACTTCAAAATCATCTGTGTAAAGTCCAACAGCGATTCTGAATTCCTCGCTGTTAAGGGGCCATTTTCTTTACAGTACAAACCATCTCTGTATGTACTGTACTCATGTGGCACATGTTTTTGTACTGGAAGAGCTTTATCTAAAATGTCTGCCCTGTTCAACATTTTCTGTAACATGGCATTTATAGGAACATATACAGCACTGGATTTATTTTCCCTGGCAATAAAGTACTCAACTGGCATAACCACATCAAAGTTTTTGTTTACATATGCTGCTCTCCTTTTAGAGGTTGATAAGGAGCCACCCTTGCCACAATACTTTAGTATGATATTGCTCTCTGAGGCAGCCCTGACTACTTGTTTCACAGTTGAATCATCTACATCTGTGTGTAGCTTCAAAATGTCCTTGACTGAATTGTGCAGCAGTGGTTGGGACAGTTCACGTAAATGTAGGAGCTGTTGTATAACTTCATCGATAGAACTTTGTGGAATGTGGAGGATGGTTTGCATCTTTAAAAAAAGAGCAGCTAGGTTGTGCTCCAACTGTTTCCCAAGATCATGATGCTCTTCATCGCTGGACTCTTCGCTGCCTTCTAAATCAACAGTGTTGTTTGGGGGCCCAGGTTCCTCTTCTGCCACTTCATTGGTTTCACTACCAGACACTATTTCTGGTTTGAACATCTTCCAATTGCCTGTTCTGTGCTGTTTACTTCTGTGTGCATTGAATGTGGAGTACACAGTAGTATTAAAGTTACACCCATTATATGGACAGTGGACTCTGTGATTAACTTTTAAATGTGTACTCCGCAAGTGAGTGATAAAAACTGCCTCTGTGCAAGCAGCAGAAAAATCACAGGACTGACAGTGAAAGGTCAGTGTTTCACACAGTTGTGCATCTTGGTCTTTCTGGTGAATTTTGGATAAGTGGACCCTAAGTGCACTGATGGACTTAAATGTGCATAAACACTCTTGGTGTAAGCAAGGAAATGAATGGTACAGTTCTGGTGTAGCTTCCATGTTTTAGCCTGTAATGTTTTAAGAGGTAACCCCTTTTCTCTGATGTAAACTCACAGTATTTGCACTTCCACTGCATCTTCACACGGACCTGTAAGAACAAAAAATAATAAAGATTTTAGCACACTTGTCCACAACCATGTCATCAGCGATCAAGGAAATATGGTACTTTTAAATACTGTCTCCCTTTGAAATTTCTGTTCTCAGCCTGAAAATTTTGTTTTCCCGTTTCACATTAGAGTTAAAATATTGCCGAATGAGTTAGGCTTACCCTTCTGTCTGCAGACAACTGACAGGTTTAATAACGTTTCTAACTTGTTGTCAGTTCTGTATTTTAAGAGTCTGCAGAGGTGAAGAAGAACAACTGGCGATAACCTTAGCCTCAGCTCTTTAGTCATACAAGATTTCAACCTTTGTGTCCGACCATTACATTTCAGTACATACGAAACCGTATAGAAAAAAACGTGTACTATGTTAACACAAGCACATGCTGTTACGAACGATGTGAAACACTAAGCTAACGATAGCATTTAGCTGTCTTGACACTACTGGAGCGGCTTTTTCAATTAAAAAAATTACTCTCAGAGACAGGATACACTCGGCTTAAACTTGGTGTAGTAAAGGTTTATTTCAGCAAACTACATCTCTCCTAAAGTAACTGTCCGTTATAAACTGAGACTCGTCAGTACGCTAACACTAAGCCAATGCTAACATTCGCGCTCGCCACTCCACTCGCGATATTTAACTTCGATTCCAAAACCCCTCACTTTACCTTTACAAAGTGTTGATAATGGTGGCAGTAGGCTGTAACTATAATTTTCAGTTATAGCTGCACATGGAACTCAGCTATCTTTTAAGCAAAGAAATAGCTAGTATTATTTAAAATAGTTATTCTTCACACTTACCAGTCAGGAGCCGTTGAACTTGCCACGGTGCATGTTGCAGCAGTTTGAATATGCCCCGCCCCTTCACTTCAAAAACATAATATCTTTAGTAATCTCTGCTTAACAAGTTCATTACACTCTATATTTGTGTAGAAACGTACAGTTAACTAATTTGATTTAGTAATGGGACAACATTTTTACCAAAGACGAAAGAATAAGTAATGATTACTAAAACGTTTAATTACAATTAATATCTGGGTTAAGAGTGCAGCCACCCTTGAGAGGGAAGCACAGCTTTCCATGTGCATAAAGTTGAAATAAACTGCAGTCTGTATTTTCATTGGGGAAAGTGAACCCAATTTACACGCTGCTCCATTGGAGATGAGCACTCTAGCATACCCTAGCTGGTAATCTCGCCCAGATTCCCCCTTTGTGTCCTGCATTATTGTTGAAATAAATAACCTTTCACTGCAATCAGTGTGGGGATCTTCACTTAAATTATCGCCCCACAGATAGCTCACTCATGATCTGCTTCTATATCCATTAACTATCCGAGAAAGTGATTTATTGGTGAAGGGTAAGAAAAAGGGAATGAGGAAAAGAAGAGGATTCAGTTTGATTAGACAAGAGTGCCCTCTACTGTGTGCAAAGTGGACCACCTTGACGGAGGGAAGCCTGGCATCTTGCACTGATAACATCTTTGAGCAGTGATGCTGTGATGGAGTTTTAGGGAAGGCTTCTGTATCTTTTCTAAACAACAACAAAAAAAAACTAGTTACATCTAAGTCTAAAAATTCAGTTAAAATGATCAGACATGGCAAGATCAGTAGAGTAGAAAAACACTAATGAAACACCACAAAGGCCAGTCTATCCAATACTCTATTCAAAGAGACACCCAAAAACACAGAACTTTCATTTCAGATGGCACTATGGGCATCATTATGCCCTCTCTCAGCAGCAATTCAAGCCAGGGCTCCAGTACCTACCCCCCTCTTCATGCCTCCATCCTCTCCTCTGCAGTCCCTCCATCCCCACACTCCTGTGATGTGTCGTTACACGCTCGACTGGCTCCTCTTCCATGACAGACTGTTACTTCCTGGAGCGGAAACACATTTGATTGTTAACATCTGGGCCATTACAATTGCAAACTAGGGCTCTGTACATCAATCAGGAAGTGATTTCAAAACAAAGAGACCATCCTCCAATCAATCTATTGGGAAGCGGGGGCATTACATGCTCCTGTAATCCCGGCTAATTAGCGGGATAATGGGAATGAGATTTATGAATCTGCTGAGGAGAGTGGAG
The DNA here is from genome assembly GCF_007364275.1 of Archocentrus centrarchus. Lineage (NCBI taxonomy): Eukaryota > Metazoa > Chordata > Actinopteri > Cichliformes > Cichlidae > Archocentrus > Archocentrus centrarchus. The sequence goes on along the minus strand of NC_044367.1, from coordinate 10,336,736 downwards.
GTGCGAGGGAACACTCAAATTAGCAGGGATGCACAGCAGCCATTGCTGCAATAAGGAAGATGTGCTGTTGATTTTTTATAAACCTCTTGCTGCCTGGCCACCTTTGGCTTGGTGTCATTGTGAAGGAGGCATTACGGGGTAATGTACAGGAACTATGTAAGGCAGGGGTACAGTAATCAAAAAGAGAACCAGGACTATAAAAGCATGATCAGTTTCTTAATACTCCTGTTGAACATCTGGCCCTTTGCAAAGGAATATGGTGTACATGTTATTAAACAACAGCACTAAAATGATCGCGGTACTTTAAAGACTTGCTATATTGGATGTGTGGTGTTTTTGTAAGTATAGTTATTTATCTTGGTTTGTTTCCTATAGACCAGTTGTTCCAAAGTATTTTCATGTTTTTCACCTACCTAACACATTCTTGTAAGTCCTTCTCAGCTAAAAAGTACCAACTTTGTGAGCTATATTGCTGTACACATCAGTCAGCTTTGGACTGGAGATAAATGATTTGAATAGGAAGAGGCAGCCTGGTGACTTGGTCATCTGCAGGGCAATATATTAGAAATTCAATATTTTGGGAGTCTTGACTTCTTTTGGGATTTTCTAGTTTTATCATCATCATCTCATCCCTGTCTCTCTTCATAACAGACTACTTAAAACCTGTGATGGTAGCAAGAAAATTACACTCTAACAGCCATAGTCTCCTCTTTTCCACAACTGTCTGTATGAGTCAGTGAGGGAGAGTGTATGCACAGCACTTGCTGTGCGGCAGGAAGTGCATGTGAGGCAGTGGATCCCTGGAGGTGGCTTTCTTGGTGGGACCCCAAAGCCTCTTTCGCCCCAGCGGGCCCCGGGCCTGACCTTGCCCACTGGCGGGGGGACATCTCCCATTAAAGCAGTGCATTGTGATAAGGCCATTTCTTTTCCTTCAGCATCCCTTTAATGTCATCCCTGAAATATGAAGTCATTAAGCGATATTAAAACAGTGCTGACAAACTAATTAACAGAAGACATTATACGGGATGGGCTCGATTAATCCGCTTTAATTGCTCTTTTAAATGGGGGCTCCAATTAAAATTAATAAAGATTTACTGGTGATCACACCAAACTACACCAAGAAGTGGTTGTCTGAAGGGCAGCCTAAAGTCAGCGGCTTCCATTCTCAAGTTACACTCCCTTTTGCTCCGAGGGCCCTCCCAGAGTGAGCCTGCCAAAAAGCCCCTATCCATGAGCAGGAGATTAAACAGAGGGACTCTCCCAGTGCCCCCAGTCCCACAGCTCCTATTGTTTCTAGCTCAGGGGTCTTTGATCCTGCCTTTGTCTTTCCAGGACCCTGCTACGGAGACCAGATCTTCTTTTTTCTAAAATTTTACACCACACATACCGAGTGTGCAAATCATTCATGCTCCCCCAGCATCCATACGTGCATTTTGCAGAAGAAAAACCTGTTATGGCAAAAGATTTCCTTCAATATTTCACAGGGTCAGTTTCCTGGGGGAGTTTGCTGTCCTGATTCTCTCGGCATCCTCTCAGATTCTTTACAGTGACGAGTGCACCCCTGTGTGGAGGATTGTGTGCACGACACAATCCGATGCTACATATTTAATGCACTTAAACAGTATTTGTAGAGAAAATTCAATTTCTAAAGAATTCTAGCAGTTGGCTGGAATGTAAAAATGCATTTATATACATTGTACACATCAAAAATATCATATCAGAGTTGAATCAGTCAAGTTTGAGTCGTGTGTGTGTTACAGCAGACAATCACTAGATGATGCTGTTACCCTTCTGTGAATAGATGAATCTATCTCCAGGAACTAGGCGACTGGCTCTGATTTTCTTTATATTGAATAAACAACATCATGTTACCAAGAGTTTCCAAGAGTTTTAATCCAAACACTCAAACAGTGTTTTTCTTTTAATTTGATCGCACCCCCTGCCTTTTACTTTCCATTTCATCTTCATTACAAAGCGCGTCGTTTTATCTGAGATTCTCTAATACAGAACATAATTTCATATCGTGCCTGTTTAAGTTGAAGCCTCGCCAGCCGGAGGCAGTCAAACAACTGAAGGTATTTTCTTTGTTTTCTTTCATTATTTCAGAGGTGACCAAGTCTTGTTCAGAAAATGTCACACAACAAATTAATTTGAGCAAAGCACTTTGGTCCAATCAGAGGCATTTTAATTGAGTTGAGAATGTAAATCAATTTACTGAAGAAGACTGATCTAATTGAAAAGAAATGTCTATTAAAAGATTAGTGAGGTTTATTGTCTCCAGTCTTTGTCATCAACCAATCCAACTAATGTTTTAATTTCCTTAATGTTATCATTTCTGATGTAATTGGTGCTTGGGTGCCTAACAGGTTTTCCAATTAAATGTTTGGTTTTGGGCACTGACATTTGAATCTCACACACTGAAGAGAAACACTCAGCCTCTACTTTCAGGCTCTTGTGCATGGTGCAGCCCACCTTGTTTTTTTTTTTATTTGTTTTTTTTAATGCATTTCGCAACATTTTGCTATAAGTTTTAAGTGATAAATTTACCTGCAAATATTGAATAATAGTATTGACAATGTCCATTTACAGTGACACAAAAAGCCGGTTGTTGAATTTGACATTTAATTCGCTGCTGTGTGTTTATATTAAGCCCTAGGCATCAAGATGAGCCCATCTGTGATTTCTGTGACATCACCAAACTTGCGCGTGTGCACGTGTGTTTGTGATCAGCTTGCTCGGAGTGGATGCCTGGAAGAAAGAGTCAACGGGTTTGTGGAATTTTGCTTTGGTGGCACAACTGTGATATGAGGTCACCTCGGGCATTAGTCATTAGGAGGGAATGCATTGTGGCTGTTTTTAAGACATGGCAGTTGTCCGCATCCGCACGGGCCACACAATGAATGCAGGCCTTAGAAAGTTGACTTGAATTGGCTCTGGTGAACAATGTGAACAGCATAGTTTGGGGCACATTTAACAGCTGGCTGTTGGACATGGATTAGAGGCACCTTAGGGGCTCAGTACTGGGCAACAGTGTTTTCACAGGAGAGTTAAACATTTACAACCCAAAATAAAGCATGTACCTGCTGCTTCTTGTGTCTTATAATCATTAAAATATGCTCATGTAATGATAATTGTAAAATTAAAAAAAAATTAAAAACACACAACACAATAGCTTATATTATAATTTAGTGCATCTTTAATTTCCATCATCATCCAATACAATGTCTGTGACTGAAACATCTGAAAATGATTGTTCTTTACATGATGAGTCACACCTTTACACATGATAATAAAAAAAACACAACACTTGCTTTATTTTCACATGCATTCTGTCAAGCTAGTAGTTTACAGCATAATTATAATACAATATGCAAGGTACAGCAGGTGAATGTACAGTTAGACGACACGCAGAGCGATGAAAGAAATAGATTTAAAACCAAACTAATACTGACATATTGAATGAGTCCCAAACTCTGGCTACACTATGAATGAATACACATTTTTAAACCTTTTTCTTTTTACACACCTACAAACTCAAAAACTCTCAGATTATATGAGTGAACACTACAAAACTCCACGAGTGCATTGCTATGTGTTGTTTTCAGATGATAGATTTATAACTCTTAAAATTGTGTGGGGAATGGGTTTGTACAAATTGAATCTACAGTTCACCTCACTAAAACACACTACAATAAATTATGATATGAGCACTGCCAGATGACTAATTTCAAAAATCACCTATTCCTTCACCTGCACGGTTTCTCCACTTCAGCCTATAAGTAGGAAGATGTCTTGAACTCCTCCGGGACGTCGCTGTCCAGTTTGCAGATTACCTTGTATATGGCTTTTTTCCAAGAGGGATCTGAATCTTTAGCTGCGGAAATAGCGTTGTAAAACTCGTGCAAGGTAATTTCGGCAACCTCAAGAAACCTATCGGGCACCTGGAAAAGCAAAAGAAAGTGAATTAGTGAATCTAGTCAAAATCATATTTCAAATGCTTCAGTTTGAAATGTGCCAAACCATCTGTCTTCAGTTTTCTCAAAGTCAAAAATATAAAATTAAGAACTGCAGTGCAATTTTTCAAACACTCAAACTGATGAAAGGGAGCTCCCCTCTTTGTTCTCTGCACAAACACAATAAGTGCAATGCTGCAATAATTAACTTTCAATTAGGGGCCTCCATGATTAGCTTTTCGTGTTTTCTTGAACCTTAACTAATTACAGGTAAGCCTTCTTCCCAGGGACTCTGTCAAGGTTCCTATAACAAAGCCTTAGTTAAGAATTTCAATCGGAATATGGCAAGAAGCTCTTTTGCTCTTGTATAAGCCTTTAGATCAATAAAGATAATTGTGGTTGAGTAAAGATTTGTAGCGGCTAAGAGGGAATATGGGAGTGACAGGATCCATAAAAAGACATCAACAAGTAAAGGTTGGGTGCAAGGGATGCTGGGAGGAAAACTATCCTGCCGTGCAGCACTTGTTTCCCATCCACTGTCCAGTTAGCACAACAGTTGTTGGCATAAGTTATTTTTCTTTCCCCTCATCTCCTGACACAAAAGCATCCCTGGGAAAGGAATGTCTTGGTCCCAAGGTAAAGAAAACGGTCTCATCCCTTTCCCACCAAACGGCCTTCTCCCTCGGAATCCACAGCGTCTTTCTCAGCATTCCGCATCAGTAGCAATCTCTGTCTCACTCAGGCGTACTGGTCCTCTAATCCCGAGTTGTTTTAGTGGGATTTTGCGGCTTCCTCTTCCCACAGTTTGATAAAGCATCACTCTGGAGTTTAGATAATGGCTGTAAAGGCTGTCCAGCCACAGGTGCGGCATGACACACAGGTCAGCACACAGACATACATGACCACCGCCACATGGTGGAGGTCTGACATGGTTACTATTGTAGGCGGTAAATAATGTGTCAGCACTGGCCCTTTTGATTGTTTGACATGCTGGGAAAAACACATTTTGGTGGAGAGTACGGTGAGAAGATTTACACTCCTCTCTTATCTGTCTGCTAAATATAAGGCTGCAATCAACAGCTGGGTAGCTTAGCTTAGCATATCTGTAAACAAGTGGGAACATCCATCTCAACCAAAAGTTAAAAAAACCCCTCTAAATATATATATTAAATATATTCTTTATGCTTAATGAGTCGTGGAAATCAAAGTGCAAAATAAACAGTTTCAAGTGTTTCTTGTCTTTTCTCGCCATCCTCTTGAAGTCTATGCAAACAACTCCACAGCATCAAGGAAATGCCTATTCCAGCACATTATGACCCCAATAAATGACAAACTGAACAATGTGTTATTTAGATTCATACTTTTTTGCTTCATGCCTAGCACCCGCACTCCTTCAATGTTTTAGAACCCCTTAAACTGAGAAGTTTAGGAAATACTGCTGACACACCTTTACTTTGAAAACTCTGATTGTGTTTTAGTTTGAATGAGCAGGAACTGGGACTGCTGATGACACAGACTTCCATATTCACAGCATGAGAGCAGCAACTCCTGACTATAATACCTGCTAAGCAAACACATCAGCTGGAAAATAAAAGGTGGGTGACTAACAGGTGACACTTACATGAAAGTCATTGGCTTTATTGTAGTGCATGTTGAGTGCCCGGAAAAGCTCTGAGTCCCTGCTAACCGTGATGTCTTTGACATCAGCGACGCCGTCAACGATGGCCTGGCGGGCAAACTTCTCCATCTGGATGTAGTAGAACTCCCTAAAGTTACTGAACCACTTGATCAGCTGGGAGGTGATGCAGCGATTGAACTGGAAGGGGAGAGAAAATACTATTTGACTTCATGCGCTTTAGAGCAAGAGACTGCCCTGCAACTGATGGCCCTCGACTGAGAAGAAATTGTGCCGTGAATTGACAGTGAATCCCTAGCAGTTTAAGAAATGGTGTTTTGTTGCGTGGTGTTGCTGACCTTTGTCCTCCTTGCTGAGCAGACAAATAAATGCAGATTTCTTGAAATGGAATATATTATTTCAGAATTCAATTACAGAATTCAATAACAAATCTTGATGCTTTTTAATTAAAAAGGTCTGATCTTTTGGCATTAGCAACCATTTCCATTATTGACTAAAAAAATGAATTTAGTACCTGTAGGGCAAAATGCCACCTAATGGTCTGTCACTCTACGGAACATTAATTGCTCTAATCTTTTCCCACCAATGTCCGGGATGAAAAAACATCTGTCAGGGCTTTGTATTTCTAAACTCAGTCTTGACATTAGTCCTGTTTTTCTATCTTGTCATCCAGAAAGACAGAAAAAAAATGCCTAAGGGCTGGGCAGGCATCAAAGACGCTTCTTCTCTCTGGTGTGGTGGGTGAGAAAGCGGCAGCATAAGGACAGAAGGAAGCTTCCCTCTCATTGACTCGGGCTGATAGGATGGAATCAGACACTGGGATTAGGTGCTCTTTTGTTCAGTGCCACTTCCCACCACCGGATTGTAAGCAAGGAGGAGACGTTTGCAGGGCTGCAGCAACAGCATCCTCCCCCCTGACCCCAGGGGTCAGAGCAGATAGAGAGGCATGGGGCCCGCACTAGCTCAGAGAGACAAGATAGGAGAGGAGATGGAAGAGAAAGTTGAGAGGAAGCGAGAGAGGAGGTACGAGTGCGTGAGGCAAAAAGAAGGAAGCAGAGATGCATATGGGCTAAAAGAATAATGCTAACAGAGAGAAGGAGATAACAGAAAAGGCCAAAAGATGACATGAGACCAAAGCCAAAGCACACAGGATGTTGTGTTTAGGACGAGCTCACCGCAGCCTAGTTGCCACCGCGTAAGTCTCTAATACCAACTCTCTGTTGACACTCAATAGCAATGCCTTGCCTACAGAGTCCTTTGTCAGTCCATTTGCTGACTGGAGTGGCTTTTTTTAAAAGAGAGAATGCCCCTGTATCTCCCTCTGCCCCCCAGGACATACTAGCAGCTCAGTGCCTTTGTTATTTAAGCCCTCTGCGTTTTTGTTGCTCTCCTCCAACACACTGCTGATTGTTTCTGTCCCAAACACACACTGACAAGTAGATACCAGGAAGTTAAACAAAGGGCAGCCCTTCTATAAATTGTTTGACATGTTAAGATAAGAAGCGTTATGTATGTTTATAACAAAAATTACCTTGACATCAGGGAAGAAGGTCTTCAGCACATTGGAGCTGGGGTAGCGGGTGTAGAAGAACATGAGCTTCGCCTTCTTCAGATGACTCGGGGTGAGACCCTCCTGGATGTTCACGTTAATGTTAAGAAAAAAAACTGAGAAACAGCACGCAGCACACACTCCTGCGCAAAGTGATAGGACAGCAGAGTATTGTGTTGCCTCGATCTTCAGCTAAATTGAATTTCACTAAAGAACAGCTCGGCATTAACGAGCGAGTCAATAATGACCCTAACATGTGCTTATTGGCAAAACAGAATCGCAAATTAGATTAGGGATTTTTAATTAGAGAGTGAAGCACTTCAGGCCTGGCAGTTAAGACAGCTTGTTGTGAAATGTTTTGAAAAAAGGAGCCGATTTTCAGATATAATTGAGCTGATTTAAAGATGGCATATGCTGCTGTATGTTTGTTCATTCTATATAAACCTGGCAAAAATGGGAAAATGGATTCTCACAGCTTCTCAGGTTGCATGTTATATTTAAAATTATCTTTTAAAATAATTTAATTCTGTCAAACTTTAAACAATTTAACAGTAAAAATATTACAACATTTCCTTTAATTAATACATTTATAATTAATAAATGAAATTCTTCTCTAAGTTCCCCCCCCCATGGCAATAAAGGTGCTCTGGATCATTTCCTCTGTAGTCCACCATCTCGCCTTTGGTCATAATATTTCCTTATCAGGTCACCACACTAAACATTTATTAGGGAATCCTACCTTTGAAATATGGAAGTTTGATAAAAGATTGATGTGGTATTGTTCAAAGAGAAGCAGAGCTCTTTACACTGTAAAGATAAAGCAGCTCCTGACAGGATCCACATAGTATTCATCTCTAACGCCTTACAACTACACTTTGTTAATGAGCGGTATTAAATAAATTATTCTCTGTTGTCTTAGGAAAAGAATGGTGTTACTATTACTATTTCAATAGTATCAATTGAAGATATTGATGAGCAAAAATGTTTAAAAATTTCAAACAAAGCCCTTTTTTTTTCCTAAGGAAAAAAAAACAACTTGATTTTCTTTGAGTTCCTATGAGGTACAAATACTGTTATCTTACACTCAATTTCAATCATGTACATTCTGACAAAGGTATCCAACAACAAATGCTCAAGACAAGAGCTCAAGTGTTATGGTTTGGAAGCACTTGTGGTTTCCACCAGCACTCAGATGTGACCTTTTAGATGCACCCCTATCACTCTGATGATGGAGAAATAGATCCTGCACCTTTTCAAGTCTGAAAAAACCACGCTTCCTGAAACAGAAACCGATGCTTTCTCTGCCTTTGAAAAATTGGCTTTTGTTCCTGGCAATTCTTATCAAAGCCTTGTATTCCTTTTTATTTGTCTTTTTCTAGACTTAAAGTCATTACTCTGCTCAGATTAAAGAAGATGCTATAATTTTCTATGGGGTTAGTGAGATCAAAGAAAAAATTCTCCTTGAAGTTTGTTACTGGAACTGCTCATGCTGCAATGAGCCTCAGCCGACCATTGTTCAGATGGGAGAGCTGAAATATGTGGAGTTTGTATAAAAGAAAAGGTAAATGTGGTCTTTATAGGAAATTATCAAACACAATCTGCTCTGTAAGATTCAAGTTTTCACAGAAATATATTTTATATGACTATACTTTAAACCTACATTTGTTAAAAATGAACTGCTAACATACTATTATATTATTAATAGTGATTATGATTATAGCTACAGATGACATTCTGAGTTATTTATCCCGAATGAAGAAAACACAAAAAGCACTCTGACTCAGCTGTTATCAAGTGAAAGGATATGTTTAGAGACATATACGGGTTTCTTTCAGCCATGCTCTGCAGTTCACCGCACTCGATCTTGACGTGAGGGAGACACAGATTGTCGACTGTCACCCCCCCCAGGGAGGAAGGACGAGGGTGATGGCCGAGGTGGCTGGATGTGACCTTGGATCTCATTGCAATGGTGTCCCAGGGCAGGTCGACCGAGTCTGGGGAGGTTCTGTCCATTGATGGGGGCAGGCAAGGGAGACCCCCAAAGTTGGAATGGGGCCCGTACTTGAGAAGGTGCTCGAGGATGTGGCTGTCATGCAGAGGGGTGCTGTAACTGAACTGAAAGGGTGGCTGGTGCACAGGGTAGGGCCTCTTCACTGTGGGAGTGGCTGAACTCATAGGTGGCACCGCAGGCTTCCGCACTACCAGTGACAGCGCCTCGGTCTGGTCCTGTGGGCTATGAGCCTCAGCACTTTCATAGTACTCTAATGACCGAGATTTTATTCCAGCTCCCTCAGCCTGGGATTGGTCAAGGGCAGAGCTGGCTTGCTGGCTCTTCCTCTCTGCACCTGTGCTAATTTGCATCTCTGGTGATGAGCAAATATGCTGCTGAGGGGACAGGTCCAGGCCTTTGGAGGACACATTCTTGAATACCCTGTCCACACAATCATTAACAGCCCTGGTGAGCTCCTGCTTCAGAGTTTCCTGTATATTCTGACTTTCTCTTTGTTGTATCAGGTAATCAGCAACTTTCATTCGGTCCTTACACTCTGCAGCCACCCTGTTATTTTTCCTCTCAAAATCATCTTCAGCGCTCATGTAATGCGACTCTGCTCTTTCTCCCAGGATGTCACGCTCAACACCAGCTTCTGCTTCATCTCTGTCATATTCAGGTTCTTCCTGGTTGTAAACCTGAAGGAACTTTTCCTGGAGCTGACGCAGGAGCCGCTGCATGCTGTGGAGCTGTTCTTTCAACTTGTGGCACTCCTCATCCTTGGTGTTGCAGTTATCACTATTGCTGCTTCCAGGTTTTCTGCTCACCTGCCCCGCAGCACTGTGTTCCTGATGCTGAGGCAACCTCTGCTTACGTTTGTTCTCCCTGTATGCTTCTCTGGCCTCTCTGGTGTCTCTTCCATCCGATTCAGACCTCTCACTGTCTCCATGCTGCCTGCTGTTGGGAGACCCAACCATGACTCTGATAATGTTCTCCACTCTGGCTCTCTTGGCCTGCAGATGATCAGACATAGAATGCTCTCCATCTGGGCTGCCTCCCGTAGGGGCGTGACCACTGGGGGATGCAGCTTCGACTGTGCTGTCCTTTGAGGAGACACTGCTCTGGTCCTCCTGGCCGCAGTCAGCAGCAGTGGAGCTGGAGAGGTAGAAAGGGCATTCATCTAGTGCCCTCTTGTTGTGGATTGTCTTGCGGAGGAGTTGAGAAATGATGGATCCGTTTGAGTATGAGGCCAGAGGCTCATCATACATGCTTCTGTGGAAGCACGGCAGCATGACATCAGGTTTGTCATCGTCTAGGCAGCCTTCACTGGAGCTGTGCATGCTTTGCTCAGGAAGACTGAGGTTCATGGTCATTGCAGGGCTTTACACTACACACTGCTGAACAAGATACGTGATATACAAGAATCTGAAAAGACAGAAATTCAGAGCATAGTTCAGATAAGAAATAATAAAAATCTGTTATTTTCAAATCATAAAAACATTTATATCTCTTTATTATTCAAATTTAATTAATTAAATTAAATCCCATATGTGCCTGTTTATACTATCTTACATGTTTCTAAAAAATGCTTACGAAACACCTATTTGCTAGACAGTGGGAAAATAAACATTCCTAGTAATGTTGTGGAGTTATGACAGTTATTTTCCTATTCAGGTTTTCAATAGCAGATAAAAGAGTATATTAATTTGTGAAGAAAGTATATAAATGCAAAGTGTGCAACATGCAATGCTGTAATTTTGTCTAAAACTTGAAATTAAAAATGTTCCTTTTACTCTAACAGAAAAACAAGAAAAACAAATTCATAAATGCTGAGCGTACATAAGGGCGCATATTCTTTTATACCCTTTCCGTTTTTGGTTCTGATAATGGTTGGCATAAAGGTTAAAAAGAACTGTGATATAACAATGAAGGGTTATATTCAGGTCACGAGCAAAGGACTATGCAAAACAAAGAGCCTCATCTATACGTTACTCACAGGAGAAACTATGAAAATTTCATCACAATTTCATCCTACGAACTAACAAAGATCATCGATGCGCATGAAAACAGGCGCACTGATGATCACTGCCTTTATTCACATGCAGTTAATGTTATAAAATGCTTTGTGCTAAAGCACAAATTACTCAAAATAATAAAAAAAAAATACTAACATGCATAGAAGCCGCATTGATGGTTTTGAAAGAGAGCGGGTTGAACTTTATATGTACAACTTGTGTGTGTTTCTTGCTTTTCATATGAAGAAAGTGTTCAGCACAATGTGGCAAAAAGAAAGAAAAGACTTCATTTACACACAAAACAAAGTCTGGGAGTAATTTCAGCATTTACTCATTACAGTTTTTACACTTTCTGCAATATATGTGGCCGCAGACCAAATGCTTTGTGGGCAAATGCTGATTTCGCTGATGCGTACTGCGTGAAAATAGAACGTGCGTTTTGCAGTTGAAATTAATTTTCAAATGTTAAATTTAATCTAGATAAATCTATAATAGGTTAGGGTACAGACGGCTTTATCTGTAACACCCACAAGAGAACATTTATGAAACAGGAAAGATTCTCTAAACAATAAATAAATACTTAATTAGTCGATCAAGACCTTCAGTTAAGCCAAACATACATTTATTAGCTGTACTATGAGTGTGTGATTATTATTAAGATCTATTTCACGGGAAAAAAAAATGAACTATTGACTTTTGAAACAAAGTGAGCTGCAGGCAGACATTTTCACACTTCTACGGGTCTGCAGCTAAAGCCCGGTTCGCAGACAGAGTGAGCGGCAGTGATGGGACCTTACCTGTTGCGCTGCGTCGCTGCTGTCGAGCTGATGGCCTGCGCAGACTGTGAGTTGGGTAGCGAGAGTGGAGGAGAGTCGAAGCGATGAGAGTCAAACTGAGCTGGGGCGTGGCCACATGAAAGCAAAGACAGGCCAGTCAATCTCACTCAAAAAAAAAAAAAAAAAAAATTTAAAAAGGGTCCTATCAAAGAAGAACTACAGCGGTGATGTTTTGTAGTTTTTATTTTTCCTAATGCCTTGTGCTTTATATATTAAAAGTACTGGATGGTGGATTTGACAAAACATATTTTTTGAAGTTCAAAAGCAGTGAGGCCCTCTGGGTAGAACTTAATTTTGCATGATCTCTGTACACTGTCCAACATATTTAATTTGTTTACATTTTTGGGAACAGCCTTTTACTTTTTTTAGAGGATATTTTAATATTTGTGGGTGATGTTATGTTATTGTGATAATGCCACACTTACAGTTTGCTAAAGTGATGCTATGGTTGATTCATACATGCAATAAAGCTCGATGATATAAGGGGCCATTATTGGCCAATCACAGGTCAGTATACTTTAAATGTTGTCCCCATTTGCACTGATATAAACCTTTTTTTTTTTTCATTACAGAACATAATGCAGAAAAAGAACCTTTAGATCATTTAGAAATGCTGTCATTGCTGATATTGTTTGTCCAGCAGAATTCATTGTTTACAGTACTCATGCATTACCCATAGCAGAGCAGGTCTAAGCATCACAGCTAATCAGATGATGATGATGATACACAGCCCAATGTTAATTTAAGTTCATTAATATTTACACCTTAACAATTACTAAAAAAAAACACTGTTTGGTACTGGCAACTAAAATTCTGTTTATTAATACTATGTAATGAAAGCACTTAAGCTGGTTTATCAAGTTTCAGAAGATTTCAACACCCCCATCCTTTTCTTTAAAATTGTTTAATTCATCATAATGTTTAAATGGGGTGCAGGTTGTGGCAAGTTTAATATCAAGAATTAATCAGGAGTTTCTCTTTTTCAAAGTCTACATTTACCTGATGAGCTCTAAAACAGTGAAACTGAAGAAAGGACAGGGAGATGACTCTGCAGGGAAATTCTTTTAGCAGAGTAAGGGGGCCTTTGATGTGGCTCAAGTTAGGTTTGAAGAATCAGTGCTGCTTAAATGGGGAGATGTTTTTCATTTTCTCATATATGTATCCACTTTAAGCTTCTATGTATTGTATTGACAGGATCAGGCAAGACATGGTATATAAACTGTGTGTGACCATAGAACATGCAGTCATGGTAAAGGTACAGCCTCTTACAATTCTAAAATATCAGGACATGATGAAAATAATATCTGGTCCTTAGCAGGTGTTAAAAATGCTGTGCTTGGAATCATTGTCCTGTTCCATGATCCAGTGTCAGCCAAGCTTTAGCTGTCAGACAGACGGCCTCACATTTGGCTCTAGATAACTTTGATATACAGAGGAGTTCATGGTCAACTCAATGACTGCAAGGTGTCGAGGTCCTCATCACCCTTCCACCACCGTGCTGACAGGATAAGGTGTTTGTGCTGATATGCACAAACAGATATTTGGTTTTTGCCAAGCATGGTGCTGTGCATTATGGCCAAACATCTCCATTTTGGTCTTGTCTGTCCAAAGGACATTGTTCCAGAAATCCTGTGCTCTGTTCAGATGCAACTTTGCAAACCAAAGTCAAACTGCCATGTTCTTTTTAAAGAGAAGACCTTTTCTACTGCCAACTCTTACAAACAGTCTGACCTTGGGGTGAATTTGCTGGGACATCCACTTCCGGAAAGTTTGTTTTGAATATTTTGCACTTGTGAATAATCATTCTCACTGTAGAATGATGAACTGTAAATTGCTTGGAAATGGCCTTAAAACTCTTCCCAGATTGATGGGCAGCAACACTTGCTCTAAGATAATGCCTGATGTCTTTCTCCCTTGGCATTGTGTTAACACACCAGAACGCTTAAGACCTGCAACCTGCCCAAACTGCTGCTTTTATAGAGATGCTCACACTTGCTGATGATCAGTTAATCAAGTGCATTTGATTAGCAGCACCTGGCTGCTACTTACCCTCATAATTCCTATAGAAGCTGTAAGGGTGTGCTTAGCCTTTCACACACTGCTTCTGCATTTTGGTTTAACTTCCTGTAAAATAAATAATGACACAGTCTAATAAGACATGTTTTCTTGTTCATCCGAGGTTGTATTTACCTCATTTTAAGACCTGCTCAGGACTAGATGATTTTTCATCATGTGTAGGTGTGTAAAATTCTAGGTTGTCTCATTTTAGAAGAAATCTCTGGGCAGGAAGTGGTGTAGTAGGGCACTAGACAGCAGGTGAAGAATGGAAAAAAAATTTCTAAGAATAAGACAAGTTGTATGTGCAGAAAGTGTAATGTTACCGAATAGTTGTAATCTAATTTAATCAACTTTGTTTGGAATAAAAAAGATAATTTGAATGACATTTTTCCCCTAAATGACACAATTGCATCAATTATTATACATATCTGATGGCTGCATATGAAGCAACATAGCAGAAAACCTATATACAGCCATAAATTATATGAAATCCTGTTCAGATAGAGATACAAACGTTCTTGATGTGACACTGACATCAGGGCCCTAAATGTCAACCCCAGTAGTTACTATGATCCAATAATTACATAACTTTATACTCTTAATGTGTTAATTTCAGACACCCAGTAGGGGTGTAGTGCTATACTGCAGTTCAGTGATAAACATGGCAGTTAAAAAATTCAATATTGATCTCATGACAATTTTGTACATGTCATTATTTTTGTACAGTTACATACTGTCTCACTGCAACTACCTACTCTCACATTTTAGGAGTATTTTATATGCCAGAGGTGACACACACAATAACTAGAAATTCATTTGACTGATGGGCATCAAATTCTTACTCTTATTTCAACTTTTAAACATATTGTAGTAATACTGTTATTATAAATTATTTTGGTCATTATTAGCTAATTAAAACTAAACTGTGTGAAATGCATGTCACACATGATGCAGGCCTTTATAAATCAACATAAGCCTCGACATCTTAATTCTTTATTTTTTTATTTACTAAATAAATTACTACATTTGTACTTGTACTGAGCAATAAGAATAAAGTTGAATCTATCTATCTAATCTATCTAAATCCAAAAGTTCAATATGATAATATGTTAACTAGAAACTAAAAAATGTAATTAAACAATCCCCATCTATCTTCTCGTGTTTAAAAAAAAAAAAAAGCCTAAAAAGATATGCTTTGTCAATTGGAAATGCAGCCTAAGTTGTCTGTACCTTACCTTATTCTATTTAGATCTATACTATTATTTCCGCGTTTACGCTGTTACTTGTTGGCTGTCTGCGGGTTTGGCTGACGGTGTATTCACAGTGAGCTGTGCGTACACAGTCTGGGGAGCAGAGGCTCCGAGAGGATAGCAGTGTGGACTCTCCTGTTCCCCCCTTCAGCAGTATGGACTCCTCTACCCTCTCCCCCCCTCCAGCGGGAGCAGTTGGTTTATCCCACAGTACTTCCTCAATTGTTGCGCGTGCCTAGCTTAGCGGGTCTGTGTGACCGGAGTTTCCCTTCCGCTGACGGGTTGCTGTCACACAGATACCATGTTTTCCCATTCCCGGTGTCTCACCAGGAATTTTGGCCGCTCCCTCTCTGCCATCCGCCAGGTAGGCAGCAACCTAATAAAATGTCGTTGCCGTTCGCAAGAAAACTGCAGCCTCTTTCCGTTCAGCTCTATCAGAGCTAACATTAGCATTAGCCGGCTAGTTGCTGTAGGCCACGGAGAGGCCGTAACATTGTAAGCCAAGGACAGTATGACACTTCGTCTACAAGTACCTGCTGCAGCGTAAAGTTTAAAACCGTGCCTCCTGGATATGCTTGATTTCGCCTTTTGACATGCGTGTTGGAAGCCTGTGGTTTAAGCAGAGTGTAGTTGATCCGTATTCAAGTAAAATCATGTTATAATAATATTTAGCTGGCTTCCTAGAACATGCTAGCCATTCAAAGCTAAGTGTACGGATAAGTTGGCTAGCTGTCATTTTGACGAGGTCATGTAGTGGTATATTACAATGTAGTGGTATATTACAGAAATCGAAAAGTCTTTGGCTCTGTTAGAAACTGAGTCAAGACAGTTGCAGTTAGTCTAGATTGTCGGGTTCTTAATGCAATTACAAACGGGTAGTCAAGCGTTAATATAGCCAAGAGTCCTCATGCTGAACACTCGGTCCAGCTGTCTGCCAGATCATGTTATTGATCATGTCAAAGGTCATGTTACGTCTGGGGTGTGGACGTGACTTTTGACCATCAGCATTCTTCAAAAATAATTTATGTGGAGTCACAACTGTGGCTACTATTTAACTTGATATCAGAGTTAATATTTTTATGAGTGCATGTTTGTGATTGTGATTAAATAGTTAAAGCATTGCAAAGGTTGCAGCTGTTTTGTAATCCTTGACTGCGTCTTTTCACAGGGGAATAATGTGTTGGCTCGTCGAGCTGCGGCAGGTATACATTATTACTGTTCAGACCTGTTCTTCTCATTCTCTAGAGAAGTTATTTACATGGTTGTCTTGTCATTCGTCTGACAGCTCTATCAGCTACCAACTCTGTCATCATCAGCCACAACAATGTGTAAGTGCATAAACTCCCTAAACTAGAGCCTGGGTCCTCAATATCAGATATGTAATGAATGAGTTATGTGTTATTGGAGAGTATAAAGCTGTATTAGCTGGCAAAGTTTGATATAAACATGTTTTCCAATTATCAGTGTCTCTTCCCTATATAAATGATTCAATAAAAAAGTGTACACTTCAGAATGCATAGGTTTCTTGTCTCATTTTTTTCTCCCCTCTTTTAAATTTAGAAAACACAATCCCCGATCCAGTGTCTTCCAAATCCAGTACTTCAGAACATCTGTAGCCTACAGTAAGTATTAACGTGTTGGGGCTTTTTTTGGGAGGGGGGGGCTTTATTGTGTCAGGACAGTGGACAGAAGAGCTGGGGAGAGAGAACAGGGGAAGACGTGCAGTAAATAGCCTCAGGGCAGATTTGAACCTGGGGCTCTGCATTAGCTTTACAGTATATGGGTTGCCTGCTCAACCCAGTGAGCTGAGCCGGTGCCTCAGTATTAGCGTTTTGTAATGGTTTTTTTTTTTTTTCCCCACTAATTCACTTTCACGCATTAAAGAAATGAATTTCCTTTTACTTGTCTTTATCCCACAGGAGATGAAGTTGTCACAGTTAACACCCCTGCATTTGCGGAATCTGTCACAGAGGGGGATGTGAGGTGGGAGAAAGGTAACGGTTTTAATTGCTAAACATAAACTAGTTGTTTCTGCTATAGACACCACATGGATGCTAAAACTTGTTCTCCTTACAGCTGTTGGAGACACTGTCTCTGAGGATGAGGTGGTGTGTGAAATTGAGACAGATAAGGTAAAACTAAGTAAATATTAAAATGATTCAATGTGTTTATTTCTGGTGATTGTTGGGCTTTGGGAAAATATCCTATCCCAAAATCTGTTTTGTTCTTCCCGCTACAATACGAAATTATAAAATCATATCAAAAGGTGAAATTGTGTTTTTCAGTATTTTTGCTCTTCATTACATATGTTTGGCACATGCCAGGTCACATTCTGTTAAATATCCTGGAACTTTGTATATTTTTGTTTTAAACTTATGAGCTTTATTTTTTAATTGTTACTGCTTTCCCATGCTTATTAGACATCAGTGCAGGTTCCCTCTCCAGCTTCTGGGGTGATTGAAGAGCTTTTAGTCCCAGATGGAGGGAAGGTTGAAGGAGGAACTCCACTTTTTAAGCTTAGAAAAGGAGGTCTGTAGAACTAAATTTTTTATGAAAACACAGGATTAAACACACTCTTAAGACTTGGCTGTCACAACTGTTCATATCTCGATCTTTTAGCTGGTGCTTCTAAAGCCGCAGAGACTCCAAAAACCGAAGCTCCAGCTGCTGCAGCTCCTCCGCCACCTTCTGCTGTCCCTCCACCCCCTCCCCCTTCAGCTGTGGGCCCCATTCCCACAGCCATGCCCCCTGTGCCACCTGTGCCAGCACATGCTATGGACAGCAAACCAGGTTAGTTGTCATCAGACAGACGGCCTGTGTCATGTGAGAACTGTTCTGCTTGACAGCTGCGTTCTTGACCTCCAGTTTAGGCCAAAACGTTCAGCAGTTGTAAAGATACTGACGTCCTTTTGCCTCATCAATTCTCACAGTTTCAGCCATCAAGCCCACTGCTGCTCCAACTGCACCAGTTGCACAAGCAGAGGGAGGGGCCAAAGCAGCCAGGACGGAAAGCAGGGTGAAGTGCATAGCATGACATTTAGGTGTATATGATAACTTTCAGATTTGTTTAATTTGAGTAATAATTCTGTGTGTGCGTGTTTTTTTAGGTTAAGATGAACCGCATGAGGCTGAGAATTGCCCAGAGACTGAAGGAAGCCCAAAACACCTGCGCTATGTTGACTACATTTAATGAGGTCGACATGAGGTAGGAAATTCTAAATTAACTGACCTTATTAAACCCTCTGTACTATTTTAGATAGTCAGTATGAAATGTTCCTTGTTATGTGAACACACGTAAATTGAACATCTTAAGGAAAAAGGATAGACTTTATAGAGTTTATGAGCCCAACTCTGTCTAAATATTTATATATGTGTAAGCATGCATTTGTTTGTGGTATTTTGTATGTCGTATACATACTGTATCAGTGTTAAAAGCCAAAGCAACACTTTCACAAATGGTTATAGATTGGAATCTGCCCAATAGGAAAAGCTTTTTGAAACCCAATATCCTTTTAAACACTGGAATGTAAATATTTGGTCATAATTCCATCTAAAACAAAGATAAGAATTGTTAAAACAGGTTTTATTAATTTACAAGGAAATGTTATTGTCTGCACTTGCCCCCTGTGCTGAAGAGGACACTTTGAGGATTTCTTTTCCCCACAAATGTGTGGTGTCAGCTTTCAGCTATTCAGGGTTTTCTATGTATCCTAATTAGATTGACATCGACGGTCTGGAGGAAGACTTCCCAGGCTAGGGCTCATCTGGAGCCGAAGGAGCTAGTCAGAACAGGAGGCTGGAGCATCTGCAGGGGCCCACAGAGACCTGCGCTCTGAGTGGAAGAGCTGCCTCAACCGATATGGGCTTTTATGACAGCCCAATAAGATTTACAGGCCCTAGAAAGTGAAGATTTTTATCGCTTCTTCTCTCCTTTCTCGGAGAGTCTGTGTCTTGGGAGGGGCTAATTATGTTAGCGGAGAAACCCTAGAGCTTCAACAGGGTTAGATACAGGAAAACAAACAATTAAAAGAGAGATACAAGAGGAAAAATGACCAGTAGTGAAACAATTAGCAGGCCAAAAGCTTTTTTTTTCACTACTATCTCCACCAACATTCTTTTATAGCCATCAAAAAGCGATATGTTAATCTTCAAAAAACACTGTGGTTACAGTATTTAAAAACTGTCTTAAAAAAGTAGCACAAGAGCTAATTGTTGGTTTATCCAACAAGTGTATTTCGTATTTTATTAAAGCTCAAAGATGGTTAGCTGTTGCTTCGAAAATGTTATGTAGCTACCTGCCACAGCCCTGTCTCTCTCTGTGACAGGAAATTGTAGACAGACCAGTAACGGCCTTCTAACTGGAGTGGTTCTGCAGTATTTTGATCTAGTAAAGGAACGCTCTGTAAGAGTTAAATGGGATGTAAACACTCAACAGGAGGAACCCTTAAACGTGTTCTGCACAGACACGCGGACGTTATCCTGCAGAGACATAAGGCTCTTGGTGCTATCACTGCTAACGTGAGCCAAACTAAATATTAAAATGAATTAAAATGATATTCTTTATAAAATAATTATAGTTTTAAGTGGCTTCTAAGTTCTTTCGCAAAAATTGTAAATTCAGTGTTGAACCTCGTCCCTTTAAATGTGCTCGATTTTGATAATTTTCTGAATGTTTACTTACCTTTAGACAAGTCAGCAAGTCTTTTTTTTCTTCTTCTGTTTAATCACCTGGTAAATTACTCACCAAGACCATCTGTAGCTTTAGTATGCCTTACTAGCACGAGCCATGGTGTCTCTGCTCTGAAGCACCATTTAAATCTTCAGAAAACCATTAAATAACTTAAAAAAAAAAAAAACAGTCAAGTATATTGAAGGATTTAGCTGCCATAGAAATGATCTCTAAGTAGAACATATAAATGGCCATGTGAACATCTTTCTTTGAGCGCATCTTTTCTTTAGTTTTGTGTGAATGTGTATTCAAATGTCCAGATCTTGTTAGACTGATCTACTAAGAATTTCCTGCTCTATTGACTTCCTTCAAATCCAGTGTCTCCAGGCTCGATCTCCACTTCATCCCAAATTTTTAGTTAATTATACATCTTTTTGTTTTCCTGCAGCAACATCACAGAGATGAGGAAGACTCACAAAGATGCTTTCCTGAAAAAGCATAACATCAAGTTGGGCTTCATGTCTGCATTTGTGAAGGCTGCTGCCTACGCTCTGGGTGACCAACCTGCTGTTAATGCCGGTATATATCAACCTCAAAAGAATGAGAAGCCTTACTTGGTGGTGTCAGTTTCACACCACTGCTTTTGCATGTTTGGTATCAAGTCATGGCAAGTGTATGTGGTGAAGAAAAAGATTTAAGTTTCAGTATCTTTCATTGCCTGACCACAAAACCAACCCTAACTTATTTACTGCTCTTAGACCACCCTGACCTATTTAGATGGACCGCAGTGAAGCACGGGTGGTCTGTATTTCTGCCCTATATATAATTGTCTGTGGGTTTCTCTTGCCATGTTTTTTTTTTGCTTGCATGTAAACGAAAATGGTACATAAGAAGAGGAACTTTTGGTTGTATGCGTTAGTGGTAATTCATAATTTAAACCTGCCTACAGATTTTTATTGATACAATCTTTTTGTTCTGTTTCCAGTAATTGATGACACAACCAAAGAGATCGTGTACAGGGACTATGTTGATATCAGTGTGGCTGTGGCTACACCAAAGGTAGGACAAGTGAATTTTATGGTTGGGCTCGGTGTAAATGCTTGATGGCTCTTTTCCGAAATCTGACACATGTGACTTTTTTTCTCAGGGTTTGGTGGTTCCTGTAATAAGAAATGTAGAGGGAATGAACTTTGCTGATATCGAGAAGGCCATCAATTTACTGGGAGAAAAGGTAAGATTATGAGACATTTGAAATTTGTCATAGTTCTGTTTTTCTTTTTGTTGTTGTTTTGCCCTGGTTGTTAAAGGGTTCTTATCTTTGGATTTCTTCATTATTTAAATTTCGTAGGCCCGTAAGAATGAGCTGGCTGTCGAGGACATGGATGGAGGGACCTTCACCATCAGCAATGGTGGTGTGTTTGGGTCCCTGTTTGGCACACCTATAATCAACCCACCACAATCTGCTATATTAGGCATGCATGGCATCTTTGACAGACCTGTTGCAGTGGGTGGAAAGGTTTGTGTTCTCATTATTATTCTTATTATTCTAAAGGATTGTGCATGACAGAATCACTATTTGATGAAAATGTGCTTGGTTTGATGAATCTCCTTTTGCAAACTGCAGCTTGGTTTATCATTTATGAATCAGGTGCAGGTATCGCACTAGAATGCACTTGCATGACATTTAAACTATTAAGCACAAATCCCACATTAATATGCTATATGGAGAACAGAGTCACTATAGCTTCTTTTTTAAATTGTATAGTTTTCTTCTGAATATATGCTTGATGATGTGAAGATTGGTTAACTGTGCATCAAATCTGAAACAGTTGTTGGTACTTGACTCCCAACAATACAGGTGTAGCATCATAACAATGTCTTTTTATAATTTTCTTTATTAAAATAAACTTTGAGGATAAATACTATCAGGTAAATTAAGCCTCGACTCTCTTTATTGTCTGGTCTAGGTGGAAATCCGTCCCATGATGTATGTTGCCCTGACATACGATCATCGTCTGATTGATGGAAGAGAGGCCGTCACTTTCCTGCGCAAGATCAAGTCAGTGGTGGAGGACCCCAGGGTGCTGCTCCTTGACATGTAAACCTTTGTGAACTCCAGGTCCACGCAAACAGCAGCTGTACTCACCTGGTGAACATTACCGTAACTACAGTTAATGTGTTGTTGTATTGGTTAACTACAAGAAAAAGATAACACTTGGGTTGTGCAAAAGACATTTGCAAGGTTAGCAGTGATAAAGGGTTTGGTGCTGCTGTGGAAACTTGTTGGGGTCTGGGGTTTCTGGTGCTGGTCTACAGATCAAAAGAAAAGAAATTCTCATACTCACGTGCGCCATATGTCATTTTCTACATAGGACTGAAAAATTTTCCACTTATTGTGAGATGAATGGCAAACACAGGTAAAACTCCATAGAATAATTTTATTGTTTTAGTTGAGAGAACAAAGAGCACATATTGGGCTAGAAACCAAGAGAACACTGTTCTAAAATCTCCAAAGTGATGAAGTCCTCAGAGAACTTATGCCACCTGTTCTCAGAATAAAAGGAAGCTTTTTGCTGTGTAAGAAAAACTATTTAAGAAGAAAAAAAGAACATTTTAAACAATAAAAGCTGAATTACTCAACTATAATCCTTGTCTGGGTGTTTTTTATGCTTTCAGGATTAACCCAAAGACGTAGATGGCTTAGAAAACGGCTTATTGACGTGTTTCAAATGAGTGATGGATATGTTGGTTTGCAACATGAGTGTCATATACAGTACCAGTCAAAATTTTACACACACTCAGCTGTGTGTGTGAACTGTTGACTGGTGCTGTATGGCATGCTATAGGAAATAATCCAACTCACTGGATGGTTTTGTTTAAAAAATTGCAGCGAGAGAGAGCAACATTTTTGGACTGTCCACTGTGATTTACACCAGAAAACAGTGTTGGAAGTGCTTAACAGACGGTTTCATGTGAGTTTTGGTCAGAAATATAAATTTCATCAGAGCCAGATGTCTGAAGGATTATTAGCTTTGCAGTTGTCTTACTTTCAAATTACCCATGACCTACCATAGCACACAGAGCTCTGTGAGGCAAAGCGCCATGCTGGCACGCTGCTTTGATTTATGACAGTAATGTTCTTTTGTAATGACAGCAGGCTGCGTGAATGTGGGGGGAAAAAGGGACATTGTGTAATTGCTGTTATTTTTCTTAAGACATCTCAGGCTATTAATCTGTTTTGTAAGTTGATGGTTCATTAAATGTGACTGTTTTCAGAGTACACTTGTAATTATACCGAAAAAGTGGGAACTCTAGAGGGTGTTTTTCTAATTGGATGATTACAAAGTAGTTCTTATTTTTGTGATTTTTGTTAGGAGGAAACAGGATTAGAAATGAGTATATCATAGGGACAGCTCAGGTTGAGCATTTTGGAGAAGTGAGGTTGAGATGGTTTGGACATGTCCAGAGGAGGGATGTTGAAGATGGAGCTGCCAGGCAGGAGGAAAAAAGACCACAGCGAAGACTAACTGATGTAGTGAAGGACATGCAGAGGGTTGGTGTGACAGAGGAGAATGCTGGGAACAGGCTGAGGTGATGGCAGATGATCTGCTGTGGTGACTCCTAAAGGCACCGGCTGAAAGAAGAAGATGAGGAGGAAAATGTTTAGAGTAGTTTTACCTTTCCAAGCCACTTGAGATCAAATTGGACTTTATGTGGCTCATCTATTTAAAGTTAAAAATCCCTGGTTTATAACATAACATCGCAAAGTTAGATCAGCCTACGTGCTCAACAAGTTTAAAAAAAAAAAAAAAACTACAAGATTCATGTAAAGCAAATAAAGTGGATAACTGAAACCAAATGATGTGACCACCCTTCTGAGTTTGTGACACAGAAGCAGTCATAAGAAGATGGTACCCTGTGGTCATAAAGGGACATGCTCTGTAACAACACTCAGGCAGGCTGTGGTGTTTAAATGATCCTCGGGGCCCGAAGTGTGCCACGAAATTATCACAGCACCACCACCTTGTGTCTGCCTTGTGTCAATGGTTCAGGTTGACACAAGGCAGAATGTGGCAGCAGAAATCAATACCCATCAAACCTGGATATATTTTTCCAATCTTCTGTTGTCCAATTTTGATGAGCCTGTGTGAATTCCAGCCTCGGGTTCTTGTTCTTCACTGACAGGAGTGGCACCCAGTGTGGTCTTCTGCTGCTGTTGCCCACCTGCTTCAAGGTTCAACATGTTGTCCATTCAGAGATGCTCTTCTGCATAGCTTAATTATATTCTTATGTGTCACTATCTAGATGTATTGGATTAGTTTTACTATACTTAGGATTTTAGAGATCTAGGTTAGTATATGGGAATTTGTCTTTGAAATTATTCAAATTATATGTATTTCATGTATTATGTTTTGGGCCCCTATTAAATTGATTTGAATAAGCTGAAACTTAAAATTATGTCAGTCTTTGAAAGCACAAATAGCCTTTCTATCAATGACACCCCAAAATGACAAAGGCTTTATAACAGGAAGGGATATCCAACAGTTTATTGCCTATTTATTCATTGTTCATCATTGTTTTTCTACATTAAGTAGTCCAATTTTTTTTGTCACAAGTTAGGTTTAGTTGGCATCAGGTTTCATGTGTGGTGATAGTGAAGTTGATATGTAAAACTATCAAAATCACATCAAATATATTTTACGTTCCATCTCAAGCGTTTAAAATAATCCATCTGTTTCACTGTGTATGGGACAGTTCACCATTTTGTCTTTCAGTTTTTATTACGTCATATTTCTTTGGGAACCACAACATTCTGCTGAAACCAGCGTATGCTGCTGCAACCATTAGGGCCACATCAGGATGCTTGGATTCAGCCCAGTGTTCTTTTTCAAATCCGGTGTAACACGCAGGGATCGTGTCCTGCTAGCAGCTCAGAGCCTTCCAGGAGACTCCGTTGAAGAAGGGATGACATTTGATGTCACTTACACCCCCACCTCCAGAGCCCAGGCGATAACCAGCATCAAACTGGAGCAGCTGCAGGGCGATATGAGTGCAATTACAGTTAAAATATTTGCTCACATGTCAGTTTTGTTGAACATGCTCTTTATAACAAAAGCCCTGCAGGTGTTGCAACTCTTAACTCTAACCTCAGTGAGCAGAGAAGCGGCTGCAGCGCTCAGGTGGTCGGGGACGAGCAGCTGAGTGTGGGAGTGGATTCCTGCTGGATGGAGCTGCCACAAAGGCTGCAGAAGAATGAGAACCAATACTTTTTAGGGATGATTGCATAATACAAAAAATAAGTCAGACTCTGTTATATTATGAATATGCTTGTAGAGCTTTTAGCTTACCATTCCTGTAAGAAGTTCAAACAGCAAAGCCCCAAGACTCCACCAATCACAGGCCTCTGTAATCCTGGACACTCCACCGATTTCTGTCAATAATGAGTTTGAATTATGTCTGACATTTCTCCAAAGTGTGTTTCTTGTTATGTCTTTATATTCATTTGTAATGTGAAGTGCCCGACAGCCGACCAAATACACATTGCCACTAGGTGGCAGTTTGTGCTAAGGCGTAAGCTCGGGTGTCAGCTCAGAGTAAAGTTTTACCTGGAGCACAGTACATCTGTTCCATGGCTTTGGAGCTAATCTCTGACTGAACCTCGCTCCACTGGCTGAAGAATGTCAGACACACCTTTCCTGTGAAAACATTATAGCAAGTTAATCTCAAATGGAGAGCGGTTTTCTTCATGCGGTCTTTCACTGGTGCTGTATTTGATAGACTCACCGTTGCCAGTGAGCAGAACATTTCTAGGATTAAGATCCCGACACAGGATACCTTGCTGATGCAGGCTCTCCAGGGCCAACAAGATCTGTGCCCCCCAGACACGCACTTCATTCTCGGGAAGGCCCCAGCAGGTCTGCATGGATTTATCTGCAGGTCCAGGGGACTTGACAGGGAATCGAGGCAGGTGGCACCAGCCATCCACCTCTATGATCTGGTCTTCTCTTTGATCATCTGGTCTTTCTGGTTTTAGGAAACCATCCACATCCTCTCTCTTCCTGTTAGGTGGGGCTCCATGCGAGCCAGAGGAGAACCAGCCTACAAATGATCTGTCTGTTGGAGGTACACACTTTTCTCCAGGGCTTAGCAGCTCACAGGCCTCCTCTACACCATCTACACCTTTTGCCTCACTTGAGCAGGCGTCTCCTTTATAATCAACTCCTGAAAGAGCCAAGGGAACCCGTGAAAATACATGTTTTTTTTCTGGAATATTGTGGCAGAGGGAAGCTGAGGAAGTCCAAGAACTGTCTGAGGTGAGTTGTGTATCTGTATAGTCAGAAAATACTGCTCTGTCTGTGCTTCTGATGACTACCATCCCATTTCTTTCTTCTACAGTGGGACTGCTGCTTTCTTGCTTTGTGTTTATTTCAGCAGAGTTTCCACTTAAAACAGATCCCTGGGGAGAGCCATTCATATCCCACGATGCCCTGCCATGGATCTGGGTTTGGCAATGAAGAGGAAGATGCAAAATGGCAGGAGAAGAACTCAAAATATTTTCACTGTTTGGTGATCCTGCTTTAATAAATAAGTCCTGATTTGTTTGAGGTGCAGTTCGTTCTAGGGGTAACTCATCATCAGTCACTGCATAGGGGTTTATTTTCTCACAGTTGTGCACTGGATCCGCAGCTTTCCAAGCCACTTCAAAATCGGAGCTGCACTCTAACAGCCCCATTCCAGCTGTCTTTTTATGGAGCTCCGACATGACATCGAGAGCTTGACTGACACGAGTGCAGGAGAGAGGAAGAGCTGGCTTTTCCTGAGTTTCACTAGAGTGCAAACACAAACTAGGAGCTGGTGGGTGGATATGAGTTTTGACCTGTGTCCCCGTTGGGCCAGACAGCAGAGTGAGTCGATCAAGCTTGGTGTAAAAAGATGCTGCAGAGCGCGTGTTCTGCAGACAACCCGTTTCCTCGATGTAGGAGTGAGTCCCGCAGCTCTCCAGCCGCTGCTGAGTCTCATCCCATGAGATTGGGAAGTCTGCATCTGGGCTTTCATCGCTTAGCTTCTCAGGAATCACCGCTGTTCTTTTGTTCTGCTGGTAGTCTGTGTTGATTGAGGGCGAGGTGCGGCTGGCCTTCAGCTTGATGTTGTGCTGCCGAGATGTGAAGCATTCCGGGTGTTCCTTACCCTTCTCGTTTCTCAGCTTATGCAGCTTGGAGAAGAGCCTCCCACCTACAGAGAACGAACAATGCAAGAAAAACCAAAACCACATATTACACTCTATTGTTGTTATTGATACTGTGCAAAAGTGCGAATTATAATTAAGCACAGTTTTAAGCTCCAAAATTCATCCAACATTGTTTCAGCAGCAGTGAGAGCAGCGATCAAAAGCTCACCTTTGACATGCTCCAAATGCAGATATACGGCATCCTCGCTGACGTAGTATCTAAGCAGCTTAACCATGTATGGCACCCCTTGAGGAATGATGGTTGGCTGGTCTCTGCTCTCCCAGCTAGACTTAACCAGGCTCTGGAACATAGGCATAATGACTCATATAGTTATAAAAGTAAATGAGCATTTTCTAGAGGGTGGAAAATGTATGCATTATTGCTCATTCAGACATAGATTAACCACTGCTTGGATTGCCCCTTTAGGTACAAGTGTCTGTCTGTTGCAGTGTCTATCTGTGCACTGAAATATGAGATGCAGTAGCACTGGCTAAAAAGGTGAGAGCTCTTAGGCTAATTAATGCGGGGTGATACCCTGGAAGACGAGCATCCCTGACGAGCATCCCGCAGAATACAACAATTAACGTGTTACTCTAGAGCGCATACTCACCTTTACAACAAACATCTCCTTGTTGACCATGCTTTGGACAATCAGGACCTTAAGAATGACAAATGAGACCCTCAGGCTACCACAGAAAAGCAGGTAAATTATTACAGTATATTTCAAGGCAACATCCTTCAAGGTTGGAGTGCAGTTGATCATTTACATTTTCATTGTGTACTGCAAGGAGAGCAAATAGGCACATGATGGACACTCCAAAGGAGCTTAGGGTATAAATGCTGTGGTGTGTGGCATCGCTTTGAAATACATACATGCCTCTATACAAAGAAACAATAAAAATCAAAATTAAAAGAGAAGTCTTTCATACCTTATCAGCCACTCCCACAACCTTGCACATCTCCAGATCCTCTACAGGTGAACTCAGGTGTCTGATTGGGCGGAATCTCAGACTGCTGTAGCCCTGATGACGCAGTATAATGAACCAAATCTCAAGCAAGAATTTGAAACTTAGTTTGTGACAGTAGGCACTAAATGTTTTTTGTCCTTTGACAAGAGTGCAAGCAAATGAATGCTGACATTTTGATGCAACTTAAATGTGCTACCACCCTGCACACGGACTAATGAACATGATGCCTTTTATCCAAATAACAGCAAACGATGATCGCCTTACCCCTAAATGAGAGCTCCCCTTTCCCAGGTTATCCTGCAGATGTGTTATAAAGATTTCTTCCGCTCGCTTCAAATACTGGGTTGTTTTTCTTTTCACAGCCTCCCGCCGATCCTTGTTTGGGTCCACTGTAAAACAATTCAACTCAATCTCGCACCAATAAAAGTGAGTAAAACCGTTGCTTTTATAATTAAATTAACCTTTGATCTAAGAAACAGCACCTAAAATATCTGGCCAGCAAGCAAATCTGTGCTTAACCTTTGGTTTGTGACTTCCTGTTTTTATACTTATTCACATCATCCCATCACATGTCTTGTGCAAACATGCATTTCCATGTTCCCCATTCACTCTGTCACGCAGAAAAAGAGCCAAATATTTTCCACTTACACTGAACCCCATTCAGCAGTAGGTCCACGCCATTCTTATAGTAACTGAAAGCTGCCTCATAGTCCTCATTCACCTCACTGTCCAGTGCCATGCGGATCTGCTTGGCCGCCTCCACCAAGTAATCTCTTTTTGCCATTGCTGTCTTGTCTTGGTCCGGATGGGCCTGCACATAACAGAGAAATGACTGTTAAATCAGTGGAACTAAATTCAAACCCAGCTGAGATACAAGCCAGCTGCCTAATCATAATAGAAACAGAAACTGAATCTTAAACTTGGGTAAGTTATTCATACTGCTAGTTAGTTTACCTTTGCTCTTATCAACAGCAAGATGCATCTCTGTCGGCAATCACTGGAATCAGAGTGCGTCTGTTCCCAGTGACTCCAAAGCATGGGTCTTTACAGCAAGGCATGTTCCTCTGAGCGAGTGCAAACAAAGAGTTAACCTTCAGAGCAGAACAGGAAGTGAGTACAAGCTTGTCCCTACTAGTGCTGATGAATGGAAAGAAGCAGAGCAGAAAATGTCCAAGATGACAGAGAGATGACTGAGAGCACTGAGGCGTATAGCCATATATCTCATAAATAATTTTTTTTTCTTACAACATGATAAAAAAAAAATTAAAGGTAGACACAAGTATTCCCAATAGAATATGCTATAAAAAAAATTTGTAAAAAACCCTGAACGTCCACTCCCACACTTATACAAATCACATGAAATTGATCATTTCCGAAGAGCAGAAAAGTATTTGCTAACAAGAATCTTGATTGCATTTCTATTATGCCATAAATCCATGTTACAATACACAAATTAATTACCAGTGTGCCACTGGAAACTATGGCACCTCGGAAAACCTCCCATATATGAAGATCCTGCATTATTTTCCTCCCCAATACATCCTATAGTGAAACATCAACACATACACTGCCCGTCCAGCCGTGGAGGCGTCAGCATCTAAGGAGTGTGAGCCACACAGACCCATCTCCAGTCTCCTCCATTATAATCCATCATCTTCCCAACATTCACTTCCATACTCAGTAAGCTAGCAGTTTATCATGATACATAAATGCACTAACACCGTAGAAAACACGTGCACCCGCACAAAATCACACTGTGTACCTGATGCAAGGCGAGCATGGCCTGGATCCTGCGCCCCAGCAGCATCAGCAGCATCAGCAGCAGCCCGTGCCTTTAGCAACCAGAACACATCATCCCACGAGCAGGACAAGACGAAAGAGCTCAGGCGAGGCTGCTGATTGGTTGAGCATGATGTCACTCTAAGGTACCGATTCACACAGAGACCACCGCCTCCCCCTCTCATCCTGACAGATGCTGGAAGATTTAAAGAGACAGCGCTGTTTTTGTGTGGACTGGCTCAAGGCTGTTCTCAGCCCAGATTTTATTTTATTTTTTTAAATAATAGATTTTTTTCCACATTAGTACTAAAAATCACATTTAGAATTATTCACTTTATATAACAATCGCTTTACTTATTTGATGTCTACCATGTACTGTTAATGGAAGGATCTTCCTGTTCAGGATGCAGAAGCTGCTGGGTCTTGGTGGGTCCTTAGTACCAGATGGAGCCAGGCTCCAACCAGAGCACAAAGGCAAGTCCTCCCCCACCCGCTCACCCCACCCACCCAAGGGAGGGATTGGGTTACGGAAGTGGGAGGAAACGCCAGCATGTCCCTGAAAGAAGGGGGGGAAAGAGGGGCATGAGATCAGATGCTGCAACCTTATCCAAAAAGGGAGGGGTATTAGTCATCACAGAGGGTTTTTTTTCACCCATCTGCAAAACGCTAATAAATTAAAATGTATTTTATTTATTTTAATTCAGACTGAAACAAAAATACTTTGATTTTGATCCATAAACACTATCTAAGAGATTATTTGTGTCAATCACAACAGGAGGCCAAGAAGATGCACCAGTGTTAAATATTTCATGATGGAAACATGATGTCACTGTATTTGTAGATCCCCTGATTAGTGGGATTGTGTGCAGGCTTATAAATTTCTCCTGAAATTTCTGAAAGGGGATACCAACCTCAGCAGACCTCCTCCTCTGTCTTCAGACCTTCTGACCTGGTGGCATACATGACCCCACATCGTTCCCTACTGTTACAGGCACGTTGGGGTATTTTCTATTTCTATTCCTAATTTAGGAACGTTGGCCTCCACTTTGGTGTATATTAGCTACAATCCAGGCAGTGCTTTGTTGAGTGAACATTTCATTTGATTTTGTGATTTGGTGTAACTCAGTTCGAACTTTCTGAATGGATTAGGAGCCTGGTAATATGTGGTATTACCATGAATGCTATAGTTATTGTCAATATCTTCATACCCTTGTGGTAGACCATGGCATGTGAATGACAGCTTCTGAATGAGTTTCTATTAATCAGAATAGATAGAATTCAAACACAGAGGGAGTACTGCATGCAGTACCAGTGCAATTTAGTCTGAAAGCTGTTGGATTGCTGACCAAAGATTTCTCCCAGGTTGTAGTTATTTGAGGAAAAAAAAAAGAAATACAAATACGCTCAGCAAATTCAAAGTGTATGACCTCCGTGCTGTTCTCATCTAGTCTCCATTTGATTTACTTTGAAGGTTATGGTGTGAATCAGACACATGGTTTGTGCAGAATTAATAAAATGACAGCAGTTGTTAATCTGAGCCTCAAGCTCTTTTCATGTCTGGAAGCAGACGGTCCACAGTGGGCTAAGAGAGGCTGAGGCACCAGATCCTCAAACTCCTCCCCTCGGTTGCTAGTTCAGCTCCCCAGCTTGGCCACTCTGTCAGGTCCCCCAGTTCTCCAAAGACGAAATCTAGTTTTTTGATCATGTACAAGCTTAAGAACGCCTCATCTGTTTGAACACTGCACATCATATAGTGGTCATTGTAGAATAGAATAGAATAGAATAGAATAGAATAGAATAGAATGCCTTTATTGTCATTATACAGGATGTACAATGAGATTGGAGGGCCACTCCTGTTCAGTGCCATGTAACAGAAAATCAAACTCTCTAAAATGAAAATAAAAATATTATAAAAATATTATAATCTAGTATAATCAATATGATCAAGAGATATATAGAAAATAAACAATGTGTAAAATATACAAAAAATAGAATGTATAAAAATATATACATACATACCTACATTGGTGCATCTGTACATTGTAAGAAAGTAAATGTGTGTATACATATAATAATGAAGATGATGAATATTGCACTTGGTGAATGAATATTGCACTAGTGAATGAATACTGGATATTACACAATATAGGAGTGATAGATATTGTTCAGTATGAATAATATAATATTGCACAGAGATGTGGGTGTTGCACAGTTACGGTGGGTGAGTGTGTGAGTTCAGGGTGGTGATTGCTCTGGCGAAGAAACTGTTCTTGAGTCTGTTTGTTCTGGCTTTGATGCACCTGTAGCACCTGCCAGAGGGCAGCAGGTCAAACAGGTCAAAGCCAGGGTGTGAGCTGTCCTTGATGATGTTCCTGGATCTGCTGATGCAATGGGAGGTGTAGATGTCCATCAGGGAGGGGAGAGGGCAGCCAATGATTCTTTGTGCTGTCTTGACTACCCTCTGAAGCCTGACCCTGTCTGCCTCAGTGCAGCTGCCGTACCATACTGTGATACAGTACGTCAGCAGGCTCTCAATGGATGAGCGGTAGAAGGTCAGCAGCAGGTTTGAGTCCAAGTTGTTCTTCCTGAGTACCCTCAGGAAGTGAAGTCGCTGCTGAGCCTTCTTGATAACAGCTGTGATGTTATCTGACCAAGAGACATCAGCAGAGATGAGGACACCGAGAAACCTGAAGGTGTGGACCCTCTCCACACGCTCGCCGTTGATGTAGAGGGGAGCTGGGTCAGTCCTGTGCTTCCTGAAGTCGATGATGATCTCTTTGGTTTTCATGGTGTTCAGTACCAGGTTGTTCTCTGAACACCAGGCTGTCAACTTCAGGACCTCCTCTCTGTAAGCTGCCTCATCTCCCTTTGAGATGAGTCCGACCACTGTGGTGTCGTCAGCAAATTTGACGATGAGGTTGTTATTATGGGCCGGACTGCAGTCATGGGTGTAGAGGCAGTACAGGAGGGGGCTCAGCACACAGCCCTGTGGGGAGCCAGTGCTCAGTGTGCGGGTGGAGGAGAGATGGGGGCCAAGTCTCACAGTCTGGGGCCGGTTGGTTAAGAAGTCCTTGATCCAGGAACATGTGAGAGGGGGGAGGCCCAGGGTGTGCAGTTTGGTGGTGAGAATGTCCGGGATGATTGTGTTGAACGCTGAGCTGTAATCCACAAAGAGCATGCAAGCGTAGCTCTAATGCTGCTCCAAGTGGCTCAACACAGAGTGGAGCGCTACAGCGATGGCGTCCTCTGTGGATCTGTTTGCACGATATGCAAACTGATGGGTGTCGAAAGTGGGGGGCAGATGGTCTTTGATGTGCTGGAGAACCAGCCTCTCAAAGCACTTCATGATTACCGGTGTGAGGGCCACAGGGCGGTAATCATTTAGGCTGGTGACAGATGACCTTTTGGGCACGGGGATGATTGTGGCTGTTTTTAGGCAGGGGGGGATGACTGCTTGGGCCAGGGAGAGGTTGAAAATCCTCGTGAGAATCAGGGTGAGCTGGTGGGCACAGGCTCTGATCAGGTTGCCAGGTACTCCGTCTGGTCCTGCAGCCTTCTTGGGGTTCACTGCCAGGAGCACGCACCGTACCTCATGCTCCTGGACAGTGAGTGGGGTGCAGCCTGGTGGAGGGGGCAGGACTGGAGCAGATGGGTGGTCCTGAGGCATCTCAAAGCGAGCAAAGAAACAGTTAAGTTCCTCTGCTAGTGACACACTCAGGTCTCCTGCAGTCACATCACAGCCTCTGAAGTTTGTGATGTTCTGAATGCCCTGCCACACCTCCCGTGTGGTATTGCTGGACAGATGGACAGATGTTTTGTCATTTATCTTATCAGCAGTATAATAATAAAACAAGGTATTTAAACAAGTTAATTCTGTTATCTATCCTATAATATCCCTCTTATTATATTAGCTAAACCATGTGACATCATTTCACAGTCATAAAAATGTAATTAGGACACCAGCACTGACCTTTAAGATTAGTGCATGTGTGTCCATTATGTATACTGTCCTGGAACTACTACAGATTTATCATCCATGACAGTGTTTTTGTTTGTTTGTTTTGTTTATATTGATCTAATAAATGAAACAAACATGATCATGGCAAATTTTAATCTTAGTACTTACAGGGTGAGAAAATTAACCGTTTAGTTTAAGAAACTAAATCCTGTGTAATGCTGTGGTTTGATGTGAAGTACAGATGCGTATGTTTTTTCACATTGCATTATAATAATTTACCTCCAGCTGCAGTTTATGCTCTGCCTTTATGATATTTTCTGCTATCAAGATCCCTGATATACTATGAGCACAACAGGAATTTATATCTCTAGTTAAAGTTAATAATCTCAGAGCAAAAATGCCAGTCACTCTCAGCAGTCATGTGACATGTGACTGTTCTTTTCCTCAGTCAGTTTGTATATTGATTAGCTAAGGTGATAAGCTAAGTGGTTAAATATTATGTTCATGTTTTTATTAAGGCCTGGAGGAAGATTTAATGAGAAAACAATAAACCAACCAAATCTTGAATTTCAGTGCAGGAAAAAGCAAATTTCCTCTAAACTCTGCAGTAAGTGTCAGAACTCCTAATTTAGTCAATGTTTATCAGTGAAAGCTGAAGTGATTAATCTATAGTAATGGTACATTTTATAACTAATTTTATGCATGTGTTGAATTTTGATTGGGACTCTTAAAATGCACAGACACATATATTCACAGATATTATGTAATCATTTAAAATCTTGTTTAATATGTGAATTGTGGACAAATGTGGACCTCCTATAGGAACATTTACTATATTTTGGTCCATGTTGTCGCAGTGAGATACACAATTTTAATCTTTACCTAAGAATGGATTTTGTCAAATTCTGTATTGATTTATCTGTTTGTTTATTAGGAAGCAACTTCAGTAACATCAAAATGAATTGATCCCATACGGCATTCAACTTTTTACTGTTTTGATTATCTAGAAACATTTAAAATCAAATATTAAATTTGTGTATCAGAATTTTATGAGGACATAACTTATATGCATAAAAAATTGAGGCACTTCACTTTATTTGAATGCTTCAGTTTGATTTTATTCCTGAAAAGACAGCCAAAACCCTGTGCATTACAGAGCACAGCTTTGGTGGCATACAGAACTCCACAGGCTGTGAAAGTATTACCGGCCAACTCCTTAAACACACCTCAAAGAGGTTTGGAGTCTTTTCCCCAACCCCCATAAACATAACTTGCGCTTGAGCATCCAGCTGAACCACCATTGGCTTGCCGACAACCTGGATTTTTGTGTGATTGCAGTTGCCTGGAAAGAAAAATAAAAAGGTTTTCAATGATTAGTAATGTCAAGACTGCACAATAGCATCAATCCTGCTAAGGCAGTTGCCTTTCCAATATTTGGATTGATGAGCTCTTGGTCCTGCTGGCACTCCTCCAGCTTCTTCTGCAGCTTAGCCAGCTCAATGTGGAACACTGCCAGGTCGTTCTCGTCATAAGTCTCCAGTTGGTTCTCAGTGAGGGTCATGTTGTGGATCTAGTAAAAAAAAACAAAACAAAAAAAAAACCCTATGATGTCTTTTAAAAAAAAGTGTGATTCTGTAATATTTGCACATAAGATGAAAATAGTTTTCACCTCAGCTTACAGACTGTCAAATATGGGTGAGGAGGCGCTGAGGGAGTGTTTGAGCTGAGATACCAGAGTCTCAAATTCTCTGAGCTCAGTGCTAAGCAGCTCAACAACTAGTCAGTCCTACTGCACCTTGTTCATTTGGATTTCCACCTCCAGCATCAGATTTTTAGTGACTTCTTGTATGTACTCAACCTGGTCATCAGGGAAGGCAGAAAAACATGGCAAACACACTGACCTGACTCACCCAGTGATATGGTCACCTTTCCAGAGTCCCAGTCCTCCACTGGAAAAAAGGAAAAACAAACATATTTAAAAATAAATAAATAATAACAAAAATGATAATCATTGTGCCTGCATGCTTTAATTGAAAATTACAGTCACTTACAGTCCAGACCACCACAGGGCTGAGAGATGGTAGGAGCAGCAGCAGAAGAACTGGCAACATTGTGTCTCTCCTCATCTCCCAAGTGTTACTTTGGTGGTTTTGTCAGAGAGTTTTTAAAGAAAACTCTCATCAGATCATCTCAGACACCTTCTCTCTTCACAAATGTATTATCTTAGTTCAACATACACACAGGTGTTCATTCACAAGCAGTCTGTCACAGGCATCGTCCATGTTTGCTTACAACACGCGCAGACGACTCCACCACGTCACGTTTAATATGAATGAGGGGTGTGGATGAGAAACACGGCATGTGTAACTGTTTCTGGCATACACCTTGTGTTATGTTTATGATTTTACAGTTTGGTCAAGTATGAGGTACAGAATAAGAAGTAGTAATTGTATCTGGAGAGTGCACAACATATTTCATTCAGACTGATTTACTTTACATC
Source organism: Archocentrus centrarchus (assembly GCF_007364275.1). Taxonomy (NCBI): domain Eukaryota; kingdom Metazoa; phylum Chordata; class Actinopteri; order Cichliformes; family Cichlidae; genus Archocentrus; species Archocentrus centrarchus. The sequence goes on along the minus strand of NC_044367.1, from coordinate 10,300,346 downwards.
AGTTCTGTTCATAACTTATACCTTTTAGACGTTGTCCTGAAAGTCTAAAGTCAGAAGTTAATGAAGATTAAGTAACTCATATTGCTTCACCATCTATGTACATGTGACTTGGGTGGTGTTCCTGAGCATTATATTTCATGGAAAGGAAGTATTGTGTCACAAGGAACGTTGAACAAACTGCTGACAACTGGACTGTTGATCTGATAATACAGAGTATTATCACAGAGGATAAAATTGTTTCCTGTAAGAAAAACAACAACTATCCAAATTTTTGGCAACAGAGACTTCCGACCAGGCAGAGCAGACCCAGGTTTTAAGCTCTGGTCTACCAAGGGTATAGCTAAGGTGTCTGATCGTTTTACAAACATCTTCAGGTTTGGAGTTTTATCTTGTCCAAGCAGCAAAATAATCTTGATCTACCCTCTTTATCTTCATTAGAAGACATTACTATGAAGCACCTATATGGTAAAGGACAGGTGTCCCTATTTTACTCTTTGTTTGTTGACAAATGTAAGGAATCTTCAATCAGTATTTTACAAGCATGGAGAACAGATTTGGGAGAAACTGTATCAGATGAGATGTGGTCAGAGGCTTGCACTTTGGCTCATACTCAATCTGCCAACTCAAACTCCAAATTATTACAGTACAAATGGCTAACTAGGCAATATATCACTCCGTCTAGATTACACCACTTTAACCCTAATATTCCTGACACATGCATTAAATGCACTCACCAGAAAGGGTCTTTATTTCACTGTATATGGGCATGCCCTCGGGTGTTACCCTTTTGGAAGGCTGTGTTGACTGTAATTGGCCAGATGATTGGTAGGGAGGTTCCTTTAAAAATGTGCATCTTGAATATCTATCCGGAAGAATTTGCTGTTTCAAATAATCTAAAATCCCTACTTAATGTTTGCTTTTTGGAAGCTAAACGCTGTATTGAGACCTCATGGAAGAAAGAGACATTATATGGAATTGCGCAATGGATTAAAGGAATGTCTTTGTACTTTGCTCTTGAGAAGATCAGCTACTTTACTAAGAACAAGCTTGATAAATTTTGGGCAATCTGGGCTGTTCCAAAATGATATCCAACTCGACATGTGAAAGAGATCTTGTATTATGGTCATTTGGTAAGAAAATCTGATCGTTATGTTGATTGGTCTGTTGGTAGGTCTGCTTTTTTTTTTTTTTTTTTGTTCTGTCTGGGGGTATATTTATGTTCATGTATACATGTATGAATGGGCATGTTCTCTTGCTCTTGTTAAAATCAATACAGAGATGATTAAAAAAAATAATAATAATTGTTTCCTGTACCACGCCAGCTGTTGGTTAAGGTGTGATGCTGAAAGTTTTTTCTTAAAATTAGGTTCTTGTAGTTAGTGTAGAACCTAATGTCAACAATCGAGCCACTAATATACCCAGAGTACCAGTACACACACTCTCTGTATGGAATAGGTTTTAAATCTTTCCCCCATCCACCAAATTTGTAGCCTGAGTATAGATGGGCATTCAGTTGGCTTACTATGGGCTTACTGACCTTGATGATAACTGATCTCAGTTTACAGAATTGTTACCAAGGAACGTGTCAGGATATAGCACTTACTCTTTAGCAAACAGATTATGAACCTCCGACGTTTGTTTAAAATGATCCCCAAATGTGTGGGCATCCACGAGTACGACGTTCCCAGGTACTGTGAAATATTGTGTTTCTGATAATGGCCCATCCCACTCAGGGTAGTGAATTACAAGTTGGCTAAGAGGTGACCACTTACATGAACGTGTAAACAGCTTGTAATTTTTTTTTTAAACCAATAAGATTAATAATCAAATTCTTTATTTAATTAAAAATAGTTTATGACAAAGAAACTAAGGTGAAAATGCATAATATAGCATTATACAGCTTTCACATCACTTGACAGTCACTGCAGGGTTCTTCGAGGCTTTATCTGCATTCTTCTTAGGTTTCTTTTTCTTCACTTTCTTGGTTTTGACTTTCCCCTGTGACTGCTTTCCATTAAGCGCAGGCCTGGACCTCGTCAGGCTGTTAGAAGTGGGGCTTAGCTTGCTGTGGCTCATCTCTGGATCAGAGCGAACACCCTGAGCAGAGATGGACTTGTTTGGAGCAGAGTGAGGGGAGTCAGCCGAGAGGTTGGGTTGGGAGTAAGAGCGCATTCCAGGGGAAGTGGTGGCACGGTAAGGTGTGCTGGCTCTTAGCATGGGCAGGTGGACATGCTCATTGCTCATGTTAACAGAGTAGCGGCTGCTGTTGGACATGACAATGTGGTGCCACGAGCTGAGAGGGGTGGCAGAAAAGTGTTGAGGCCCACTTGAGTCTTCTTTGGCACCTCCCGGAGAGATGACCATGGAGCTGCGAGGCGTTACCGCCTCCACGGCACTTTGGAAGGTTTTGAGAATGCGGTCGCTCTTTTGCTTCTCTTTCTTCTGACGGGATTCAACTTTCCTAAGCTGGCGGCGGTGATCCCTCATCATTTGTTTCCTTGTATCTGCCAGTCCCCTGCACAGAACGGTCAGATTATATTATAAACTTCCATGATTGTTTTGCAGCGTTGTACTTGGAACACCATCCAGTGAGAGATGCACATCTGTTCTTTTCTGTTAAGCCTAACAACCTCAGGAACCTCTCCTACGTCAGTGATTGTGCAAGTTTTTCATTTTCAAGACCTTCTCTAGCTGCTGTCAAAAAATGAAAAACATCCACATACTTATTTTCTCTGGAACATTTTGTTCTACTCTGATAAGACTCTCTGACACTTTTGTTTTTGTGGTACAACTTGTGATATTTCTTCAATCAAGCAAGAAAGTTGAATGAAAATAACATTTTCTTCATTTCTGTGAATTTCATGTTTAAAAGTATATCTACATTTTCGCATTACTGTGAAATATAACAATATATTATTCAGAAATTGTCACTAGTTATCTTTTGCAATGTGATGTTTTTAATTAGTGTATGCTCAAATATTGGACTTTATAGGACGGCTTGATTTTATTTCATATTTTGATGATAACAAAGGAAAATTTCAGACTTTTATCTTGAATAATTTTTTGAGATATTCGTTGCACTGCAGCAGATTTCAATGAGTGAAAAAAATAGCTTGAAAGTGGGTCAGCAGACCATTTTTCAAAAAATTATATCTTGAAAAGTATTTGATATATGAAACTAAAATTTCAGAGCAATCACTGTATATGTTCAAACTTAGAACCATAAATTTTATATGCCATGCAGAGATGGATGAGCAGAAAATGTTCTGAAATTTGCTGATTTGAGATGGAATAATCCGTGTGAAGCCCTACACTCCCAGGCTCCTGCATATATCACGAACCTTTTTTAATCTTATTCCAGCAGTCGGGCTCCCCACATATGATCAGGGTCTTTTAACGGTGCAACGCTCTTATTTTAAATCTAGAGGCGATCACACTTTTGTGACTGTAGCCCATCAGTGTGGCTGATCTTGTCAAGAAAATATCACAAACTAACTGGAATTTCAGGTCTTCTGAATCAAGGGAGTGATCTAATGCATGAAGCCTTGAAGAGGTACAGTATGAAGCTTTGAAGGGGACAGTCGGGGTTAAGATCTGGGCAAATTCCCAGGCCATAGAGAAAAAAACTCTTGTCTCAGCTATACTATCAGTCAAAGAGTGATAAAACCAATCAAAATGTCAAAATGATAAACCTTAACCATAACAGCCCCACCTGGAAAAGCAAGTACAGAAGCATGATCTGTGAGTACATTTTGATAGTATAGGAAATGCTCACCTGTAGTCTACAATTCCTGTCCTGTCCCGATCAAGTCTCTGAATCAGCTCCTCAATCTGGTATCGGTCCAGGGGAATGCTTGATTGCTTGGAGTTTCACGCAAAAAGGAAAAAAGAATCAGTTTTGAAGTTGCTCTCTTTATCACAACGGACTCTGAATGAAACTCTGACTCTACACAACTACACAACATGTATCAGTTTGTTTGGAAAACCTGAACTGCTTTCCTGAAGTCAGAAACAGAGACTCTCATGATGCCATCTTTGTCGATGTTTCGAAAGAAATCCCACAGCCGCAGTTTACGCTGGTCCAGATAATCCTTCAGAAGCATTGGTAGAAGGGTTTTTTTTTTTTGACAATAATTAAATGCTGTACATACGGAGCAAACTAAGTAAACATATAAACAGTAAATATACTCAAATTAAAACAGATATAATAGCGTAAAACAATAAAATTACGAAATTTGTGTCAGATCCTCATTAAATGATCTGAGACTGACCTGAATGATTTTCATTGGATCGACACGTTTTGGTGGCTTCTTAGCGATGAAGCCTCCCACGCCTCCGTACTGCACATCCAGACCAGGATGCTCCTGACGTGTCACCTCCAACAGATGCACAAAGTTCTCATTTACGAGCACATTCTGTACAGATACAAAAAAAAGTGCACCTTTGACTTAATATGAACACAAAAGGGAACTGCAGAAACAGCTAAAGTGACTGGCTTAAAAGCAAAGTTCACCTCAAAGTTAAATGTGTTTCCATCTGGCCTGTGGTGCAGTTTATCTGTCTAGACTGTTTGGATGTGAGTGTCTCAGTTTCAGTGGCATTGACTCTTTCCAGAAATGGCCTGATTGCTCAGAATATTAAAAAAATTAAATTTACAAACCTTGTTGTGGGCAGTTTCATTACTATTTTCTCTCCACTAAACAACACCTGCTAACTGTATAGCTGTGCAGAAGGAAGCGTGCATTTACCCATAATGAGAGCCCGGTGTTTGTGACAGCTTGGAAGAAGGTAAACGCTGATGATGCCCCTCTCTGATACGCTGTAATATCAGCTAGCTGCATATCTACTTTGGTAGAAAGAAAAACACTTCCAACAAGAAACTACTCATAAGGTGGGTTTATTGGGTAACCGGGTCTTGATTTGTGGAAGGAAACACTGTGAAGTCAAGTTCAATTTATTTTCAGTATTTTCAAGAGACATCTCTACAGCCAATATCTCCAAAACTGGGACCCTTGCACCAGAACAATCTACATTGATAAATAGCACTACAGGCCAGCAGAGCAACATGTAAATTTGATTTGTGGGCGAACTGCGCCTTTAGGCCTGTGGTAATTTGTCATGACATGAAGCAGAGCAGGATGCACTATCACTCACACATATGTTGATCTCCTCTAAGGCAGTTTTAGGCGTGTTCTTCACCACATTGATAAGGGCCAGTGCTCCCTCTACTGTCAAAGAGTTATAAGCCAGCTGCAGAAGAAAACGACATTGTCCTGTATTTCACTTGAAGCCACGAGTGTGATAGATGCTACCCCAATGCAACCCTGTCCACCCACCATCAGGACTCTGAGCGTGTCATTGAATTCAAGACCCCTGCACAGCATGCTGACACCTTCATTGGTGAGGCGGTTGTTGCTGAGGTTGAGATGCACCAGAGTGTTGTTGAATTTGAGGGCCTCACCCATTGCCAAGGCGCCCTCATTCCCGAAACCATTCCATGATAAGTCAAGGTGCTTTAACATCATGTTCACCTAAATGGGAAGGCTGTGTTTAAGTACTGTACACAGAGTCACTGACTGATTTTGTTAAGCAGCCCTACCTTTAATCCAGCACAAAACGCCACAGCCCCTTTCATTCTTAGATGATTCCAGCTGAGGTCCAGCACCTCCAGCCCCTCATTGTTCGCTTTAGAAATTAAAAGGCAAAGTAAATAAGAAACAAACAAACAAAAAAAACATCCAAGATGCTTTTAAGACCCAGTGAATGTTACCATACCAAGCAGCTGCCCCAAATACTCCCCTCCTTTTCCACAAAACTCATTATGGCTCAGGTCCAGTTGCTTTATCCTGGCATTGAGCTAAAGGTAAACAACACAGCAATATGACAGTTGCCGGCAGCAAACGAGCAGCCTTTATAGGAATAAATAAATAAGTTGTCAAACAGCAGGAGAGAACTAATAACTTACTGACAGGGCATCTGCAAAATGTTTAGCATCATCATCAATAAATCCATTCCCTGCAGGGAAGAAAATACTTTCTGTTAAATATACAAAACAATCATGACAATAAATAACAATAATTATTGCTTTTAAAGCCACCAATCTGGGAGGACATTGCATTGTCATCTTTTACCTCTTGTTAGGAAAAAGGGCAACCCTTAGTTAAATGTGTCAATGTGCACATTACCTGAAAGCTTCACAGATTTTAATGAAATGCTGTCCAGCAACATTTTAGCGACATGCTCGGCTCCAGTGGATTTCAGATGGTTGTTGGATAAATCCTGAAAAAAAAAAAAAAAATTTCAAAATATTAAATTTGGTGTAGCGCTCTCAAATTGTGGCTCGCAATACACTTGTGCCCTCCAGTGGTCAGCCTGCAATCTTACACACCAGGTGCTGAATGGTGAAATTAGCCCTCAACGTCTCCATGATGTATTTGGCTCCCTCGGCTTGAATGGAATTGTCTGCCAGTTCCAGGGTGTTGATGTGAGTATCAGTCTAAAATACACAAAGCTCATCAACAGTTTTCTACCTGAAAGTATTAACAACACTTGAATTTTAAACCTACCACTAAAGCAATAGCAAGTGCCTTGCATCCCAAAGGTCCTAACCCATGGTAGGTGAGCGTCATGGTTGGAGAGTCGAGGTTTCGAATAAAATAGGAAACTGGCACCACACCCACCAGCTTGCAGGCCTGCATGTACACTTCAGCAGTGTGCAGCTCATTGTTGTCCATCTCATTTGCTGCAAATTAAGGAAGCCATGACTATAAACTCACAATAAGCATCTATTTCATATTATCACATGAATTTAATATGTCTTACTAAAATTAATAGTAAACTTTATAGTATCCTCTAGTAACGTACTTAGTATTTAAACAAAAACTCCAAGGATTATTCTATGACTGAATTTAATATGCTCACCATCTGACTCCAAGTCTTTGTCAAACTCATCCTCCGAGTCTTTGAGCTCAGCTGGGGATGGACAGTCGTCATCGTTTAAGCGGAGGGACTCAAGAGACAGTGTCGACATTGCAACCAGCTCGTCCTGTTTGAAAGTTTCCGCACGCAAACGTGAGCTGCGATGTGCCTGGTGAGAGCAGGGACTGTGAAATGAAAGGGGCCTGTACTATGCAGCACGTAATTCTACCCCTCAGGTTATGTGTCTTGTGATATTAACAATTTATGCCTCAGTGCAGTTTCAGTCCTATGGTTAACTCCAAGCAGAACTTACAGTTACAGCACAGCAAGACAGACTTAGGGTGACATTTTTATCCCTTATTGAGAGAATATCCCGCATTTTCAAAATTCAACACATGCAAAGCATGTACTGACGTCCACTGAAACCCTGAGATGATCCACACAGAGCAGCAGCTGAAAAAAACAAAAACAAAACAAAAAAACAAAAAACAAGAATTTTAACAAAGGAAAGGAGGAATACAGTTTTTGGAAGTTAGAGATTTTAAAATCTGAGATACCTCAGTAGTACTAATGCCTACTCTTTTCCCCACATTTAGCTTGTTGGGATCAATGACTATATAAAAGATGGAGGGCATGGCTCCACTTCCTCCCATTTAGCACACGCTGTGGTACAGGCTTGTAGCTAGCTAGTTAGGAATCCTTCACACCTGCGTTGCTGTCACAGTCAACATTTCTGAATAATTAATCATTCTTTAGTTTTTGTTATCCTCATTTAAGACAAAGAGAAAGCCCAGAGTTACTGTAAATATCAAAGTTATCTGGAAATGAGAATGAAGCACTCAGAGCACTCTGCAGCCTGGCAACAGAAAACTTTAAATACAATTTTAGATTTAAAGACACACCACTTTCTTAGAAATGTAATTTGTTCTTCTCATTTAACCACTAACAGGACACAAACTCCACTTGATCATCAACAGCTACATTCACCCTGGAGCACAATGAATGAGGGGAGACTATCAGGGCCAAGCTGGGTCTGGATTCCTGGGTTTAGAGGTTTGGAGAAACTTCCTTTTTCTTATCACAGGTGGCCTGTGCCAGATGTTCTGTTGACCTCCTGAGGCAGACATCATGTCCGAATCATCGGGAGCATTGAAGCTCATCACAGGGATCGAGCAGGACTCACAGTCTTCACCTGCAGTTCCCTCAGAGGGAAATCTTCTTCATACCTCAACCTGCCCCAGAAGATAGAGAAAAACTGTGTGAACAGAGTCATAGCATCGTTTGTTTTGTGCAACATTAGAAGCACTGCACTTCATCCTCAAATAAAGCACCGAGGTTCTGGACTTTTACATAGTGATGCTATATTGAGTCCTGTAGAAAAGTATGCTCTTAAAATATATATTATATATTATTCTCTCTGGTGACGCTGGTATGAATTCCACCTAATTACTTACTTAATTACAGTAACACACACACTACACAGTGTATGTGAAAGAATTCCAGTTTTAGCTCAACATTCAAGTGAAGACCTTTTACCTTACAGCAGGTTTGATTAATGCTGTCAGAGAAAATATCATGTCCCGTTCATGGAGCTGACCAAATTCAGCCCTGTCCACAGGGGGCGAGGTTTGTGACCTATATTACAACCAGACACCAGGGGGCGATAGAAACGTTTTGGCTTCACTTTTGGGGAGCTGTCAGGCGCTCCGTGTTTTCTACAGTCATTGTCTCTTAGGCTGGCTAATAAATGGATAGTAAGATTTGTATATACCTAAACATGAATGACTTTATCTTATAATATAACATTATACTACAGTATAAATCTAACTAACTAGGCTGCTCATTCTTTTTTTCTTGGCAATACTTTCTTTAAAGTTACAACACATTCTGGGGTCAACCTAAAAGAAAGGCAGATGCTAATTATAAAAGTGAGGTCAGAGGTCAAATGTGACATGATTTTTGGATTCAAACTACAATGTGATATTTAGAATCCCCATGTACCAGCATCATTTCCTAAATGCTGCCAGTACAAACAAAGGCAATGATATATCACTTTGACCTTCTGATCAAGAGGTCAGAGGTCAAATGGGACATATTTGAAATCTTTATGGGGTACTTCCTATATGTTGACAGTACATGCCACATGCTTAAGAATCATAGTTTCTAAATTATAAGGCTTTTTGTCAATTTTCACTAGTAAATCATTAAGTTGACCTTGAAGACTTCGATGGATGTAAGGCTAATTTTAATTGATTGTTAACATGACACCGCTCTACACCCCCATAAACCTTAGAGATGGCTACTGTGAACAGTTGGCTAATCACTGATCATCTGTTACAGTGTTCCTTTTGTTTGATTTTAAGAATGAGGACATCTGGGGTCTGTTGGGGGTGCTGACTGTCGTCCACTTCTCCGCTCCACCTTGATTGAGGGTCTACTGATGTAATTTTTGGGGGGAGGTAGTTTAATGGATGGTCCAAAGAACATACATTTGTTCAGCCTGATGATCAGCTTGGGACAGAAAATATGAGACTGCAGCCAAATCTGCAAACTTACAGAAATAGAAGGTTTTATAACTGTACTTTGAACTGTGTTTTTACCTTTATTATATGTACCGCATATCTGTGACTGTTCTAGATTTCAGATTTTTCCTGCGTGGCATGTAACAAATGTTTTCATGCTTTTTCCATCAGGATTTCAACATAGCATAGCACTGCAACATCTCTAGGTAAAGTCTTGAGAGACATTTACATACACCAATTAAGCATGACATTCTGACCACTGACTGAAATGAAAACACTAATTATCTCTTCATCATGGCACCTGTTAGTGGGTGGAATATATTAGGGAGCAAGTCAAGTTTTTGTCCTCAAAGTTGATGTGTTTAGAAGCAAGGAAAATGGGCAAGCGTAAGGCTTTGAGCGAACTGTGATGGCTAGACGACTGGATCAGCGCATCTCCAAAACTGCAGCTTTTGTTCGGTGTTCCCGGTCTGCAGTGATCTAACTAAAGTGGTCCAAGGAAGGAAGGAACAGTGGTGAATCAGCAACAGGGTCACGGGCAGCCAGGGCTTACTGACGCATGTGTGGAGCGACAGCAGTCCAAGAGATGAGCTACTGTAGCTCAAATTGCTGAAAAGGTTAAAGCTGGTTCTGACAGAAAGGTGTCAGAATACAGATTGCATCTCAGTTTGTTGCATATGGGGCTGCATAGCTGCAGACCAGTCAGGGTGCCCATGCTGACCCCTGTCACCTGCCAAAAGTGCCAATGATGAGCATGTGAGCACGTAAGTCACGTGGATGTTACTTTGACACCTACCACCTACCTGAGCATTGTTGATATCACAGATGATCCCTGTCATTCTTTTTTATATTTTCAAGATGAAAACATTGTGACAGTATTTGTAACCTGTGAAGCAGGTATTAAACCATTCAGATCATTACATGTTTGTACTGTTACTAACACAAGGGCTGCAACTAATAGTTACTTCCATTAATCATTGACCTGGCAGTTATGCTGCTTCAGATTTCATCTTTTCAGTTTCTAAAGTGCCAGAAAAAGGTTCTCAGAGTCCAACGTGGCCTATTATATTTGCACTTCTTGCCCAACCAACAGCCAAATCCAAACGGATTTTACTGCATTGATGTAAAACAGAAAATTCTCACATTTAAAAGATGCCAGTGACTGTGAGGCATTTTTTTGTTTGATACTTTGTTTAAATGCATTGCTTAGAGAAATATACAAAAAGATGTTTTGGTTCATTTAACATTCAAATAAAACTTTCAAACTGTTAAATTAATCTAATGATCTCAGTCTCTAATATGAGACAGCTTCTTTTAAATTCAAACTAAGAAATGAATACAGTACAGTATTGTGCTGCTAACACAGCAGCTGGTGTGCAGATGATCAGTAGTGCATAAGGGACTTAAATAAAATATTTTATGATACAATTTTTAGTTTCTTTGTGGGATTTTCTATTTTAAACCATTAGTGTTCAGTGATGTTGGTCTCACATTTTTCATTCTTGATACTTTTATGATCAGCCTGTTACTTTTGTTCTTGAACGGTGAAGCCACGGTGAAGCAGCTGGTTAAAAACAAGAAATTGACTGCATTTGCCCTGAAATGATTACTGACTGACTGTGGTGTTGTATAATCTCATTAATTATGTAGGCCTTTCTTCTTCAAGAAAACGTGCAGGGCTTACAATCATTATAAGGCTTGTCTTTATGTCAAGACTTCAGAGGGAAAATTCATTTTTGAAACAGGTTTCAGTTCAAGTAGACATGTTTTTGAAACTCTGCCTATCTTACACTGCCCTCTGCCAGGACTGAGTGAAGGCCCTGTTACTGACAGTTGGAGCAATAACTGCTACATCCTGAGTTTGGTGCCAAATGCACAACTCTAAAGAAGAAGAAGAAGATGACTAAGCGTCTACAGCTAAAAAATCTATAAAGTCATCATTGCTTAAGAAAATATTAACATTTTATTGGGCAGAATGAAGCAGGAGGTGCAGAAAAATCGAAATGTAGGCTCTGCCTCCCATTCTACTTTTATATACCCTAGGAACCACAAGTAATCCAGCAGTTTGAGCACAGTGCTCTGTTAGGATAGTATGGTACTATGAGGTCTTTAGGATATGAAAGGACCCAATTATTTAAGACTTTGTATGTGAAGAGAAGGATTTAATATTCAATTATAGATTTTGTAGGGAGAAGCCAATGAAGAGAATCTGATACAGGGGAAATATGATTAATTTTTCTGGGTCCTGGTAGCACTCTCACTGCAGCATTTTGAATAAACTGGAGGCAGTTCAGGGAAGTTTTAGAATAGCCAAATGACTGTACTGCTGTACAAAACCATCAGCTTTCCATCAGGTTCACACATGGAATTGTTTTTGTTGCTTACAATAAGAATTCGCCAAGATTTTAGAGGAAAATTATCTGTCCTTCATCCATTTTGAGACCAACTGAACCCACAACGTTGAAGCTCCAGACCTCAAACTAAGCAAACTTCTTTTGATTAACACAATATTTTTAAGATCTGGTAATGTAATTGCAGCTACCCAGGGCCGAGATACTTTTACCCGTACTGGCAACAGGGGTCCTTCTACCTATCTATTCATTTTCAGATGTACAGAGCCATGTGTTCTATTCACTGAGCCTGGCCTCCAAGCCATGAACAGGCTGCATTTATTAAAAGTACAATTAGCACAAAAAGAAGCCAACAGTTACTAAACATTTGACACACTGAGCAGGAAAGAAGAAAGAATAAAACCCTTTTCCAATTTAGCCTATTTAGCCAAATAAAGAAACATTACATTTTGCCATATTAGTGTCTTTATCGTCCCATTTTGTCTTTCTCAGCTGATTAGAACAAGTTCGCACTTGTCTGTGCAGGGAGCGGCACCCCCAGCTCATTGTTTACAGTAAGAATTATTTTAGGGTGCTTTTACCGCCATCTCATCCTAAACACTTTACTATTATGTATAAGCAGAATAAAAAGACAACTAACAGTTATAAAAACATGTTTACACCCACAAGATTTTAACAGGCCCTTTAAATATCTTGAATGACAGAGCTTACATAACATGGGTGTTTTCTTCATTTCTTTCCTGTTTTGTGGCTCGTTTAAAGTGTCACTTGTATGTTTGAACCGTATAAACATTTTCTGTTTGCTTTAAGTAAAACAGATGAAAAATATCTAAAATATTTTTTATCTGTTTTTTTTTTGACCATATTATCGCAAATGAAAAACTGAAGAAAAGAAAAAATAGTCGAAAAACAAAACAAAACAAAAAAAAAAGAACAAAAAAAACCTGATGTTTTCCTCTTGGCCTCTCTACCCTCTCACAACCGTCAGGAACTTCGGGGCGCGCATGCGTTGATTTATATACGGAAACATGATTGGCAGCCTGATGTTCTACGCGCTCTACTATTTGTCGCGTTACCTGCATGTTCGACCCTCAGGTAAATCTAACAGCCCATTTGTAAAGAACTTTGAACTTACGATCGTCGGCTCAGCAAATCTGGACTGAACAAACCTACGCGTGCTTTTCGGGCGACGAGCTATGGGGAGCTAACAGTGCTAACGTTAACTTTAGTCTGTTGCTGAGTGAGTGACGTTCGTGCCATTTCTGCGTCGCTGACGTGAGATTTTTTGACTCCTTTCGCCCCTCATAACCTCAGTGTGACACTAAGTGTTGCGGTTTTCACCATTTGGCACGCATTTAACACTAAACGTGTCCTCTGTGAAAACGGGAGAGCATGTGCTGTTGTTGTTTAGCTAAATTTATGCAGTGCCAACGTGGGTTAGCTTGCACCTGTTCTTGAGGTCTTGACCCCTCCTTATGACGCTAAAACATCATCACGTGTTTTTCTGTGTTGTTTATGTCTTGTAAGCCCATCTTTCTTTACATTGGTTGCCTTTTAAGTATCGTGGCAAACCTCTCAAAGTAAAAGGTTTAGTAACTTTTCGTATATTGTGGATGCACACCTGCTCTCTTACTGTATTCTTGTCTTACAGAGGCCTCAAAAAAGGATCTTCCTCCTGCAGTGGTTAATGGTAAGGCTGAGTGGGATGCCAAAACCAGGAGGTTCACCAACTCACAGACAGCACAGCTGGACCAGTGGCTCAGCCCAACTGGTGGTTCGAAGGGAGAAACGAAAGAAAGGGTAAGCGATCTAAGCCTGGAAGAGGGAAAAAACACAAGGCTCGACATGAACGAAGAACCGCTGCTGGCTGTGCCAGATAAGGACATGGCGAGTGACGGAACCTCAAAAATGACTGAGGTGCAATCTGAAGTGAAGCAGAAAGAAACTGGGAAGCGACATGGAGGAAGTCAGGAGAACCTGGAAGATTCAAAACAGGAGGATGGAGAAATGATTACCCACCATAAGATGGAGGGAAATGGAGAAATCTCACCAACGGAGGAGATAACACCACAGGAAGCACTTGAGACACAGGCAGAGGACAGCATACAAGAAACTACCTGCCATCTACAGAAAACTAAAACTGCTGTTGAAGAAACGGAGCGCTGCGATGAAACTGCTGTTGAAGAAACAGAGTGCTGGGATGAATACTTAGTCCCTGCTGTAGCTGAACCACATGATGAAGGCATAAATTCTAAATTAGTGTTTTTCTCAAGCGAGCAGCACAATGCACAAACCAACTGGCACTTCCCTGTAGGGCCTGGTCTGACAGAAGAAGTGGAGTGCCCACTGTTGCCTTTTCCTTCTATGAGCTATTACCCTCCTGCAGAGCCAGTGCACCCCTTTGAAGGTAAGGATAAGGGCTATGTTTTTTTTTTTTTTTTATTGAATATTTTTACTCCAGTGAGCTTTGTTACACTCTTTCACAGTTCAATAACCAGCTCCATGTATATGTTTTTCTCCCAGTGATGTGGAGATTATGGGTTAAGATGGATGAGAGCGCTACTTCAGCAGAGTCTGCCATGATACCTTTCACAAAGGCCTCAATGGATTTCACTGTAATGTCCTACAACATCCTTGCTCAGGACCTACTGGAAGCTAACCAGGAACTGTACACACACTGCCCCCTGGAGGTGCTGGATTGGAATTACCGATGTAATCTGCTTTTAAAGGAAATAGAAAAATGGCTACCAGATGTGAGTCATGTCAAATGCATGTTTCTGAAATTTAAAACAGCAAAACTTTATATCCAATGTTAGGTGTTCACTAATACTGTGTGTGTAGATTTTGTGTCTTCAAGAGGTTCAGGAGAACCACTACCATGAACAGCTGCATCCTGCCCTGTCTCAGATGGGTAGGTCAGCTGAGACAAAACAATGAAACAGTCAATTTGGGGGATGTTTTGACATTCCACATATTCTCTTCATGTTGTTGGTCCAGGTTACAACTGTGTGTTCAAGAGGCGCACAGGAACCAAGACAGATGGATGTGCTACTTGCTTTCGTAGTAGCTGCTTCTCGGAAGTTGCTGCCACTCATCTGGAATTCTTCAGGCCCGAGACAAGGTTGTTAGACCGGCACAATGTGGGCATTGTTTTGCTTCTTCGGCCACTGGTCAAACAGGGGTCAAAAGTGAAGGAGATGGGCCCGCCCCTCTGCATAGCCAACACCCACCTGCTTTTCAACCCCAGGAGGGGGGACGTGAAGCTGGCTCAGTTAGCTATAATGTTGGCTGAAATTGACAGCATGATCAAGTCCTGTAAGGCTAAAGGTGAACACTGTAACGTAATAATGTGTGGAGACTTTAACTCTGTCCCATACATGCCTCTGTATCAGTTCATCACTACCAGTGAGCTCTACTACCAAGGCCTGCCAACATGGCTGGTAAGAAAGCATTAGGAGCAACAGCTATCACCATGTGAACTACTTTGTAGTTATTCTAAGCCCTTCTTGATTTTTGCTGTGATGCTTGCAGCAGATGCCTCTGTAACAGTGTCTGTGTTCACCATGTTTGACAGGTATCAGGCCAAGAGGATCTGTCATACAAGGCCAATTGTTACAGACTGTCTGCCCCACTGTGGCCCAGCTCTCTGGGAATCACTGACAACTGCCAGTACACTACTGTCAATGAGATATTTGACAGACAGAAATCAGGTTAGGTGATGTCACTTCTTTGTACTGTTCCTTTTTTAATTTTGATTAATGGAATGAGTCTCATTCTTCAGTGATATATTTTCCTATTGATGTAGTCCTTATTCTTGTGTAGGGAAATGTCAGTACAGCCACAACTTCTTGCTACAGCTGCGCTATTGTCCGGCTGCGTGTGTCCGTCCTCAGGGCCTGCAACTGATTCCAGGGGTGACTGACCACACACCAGGTAGTACACACATAATACAGAAACTACACATGCATTTTATCATTTACAGTTCCTGATTTTTATGTTGATATGTCTATTCTCTGGGTTTTCTTTGTGCACAGATGCTTCAAGGGCAAATCATCCTGATGAGAAAAGGTCAGTTTACCTGTCACAGAAGCAACTATAGACAGTAATAACATAATGTTAAAACTACTTTAATTGATAAGAATTCTCACCTTTAGCAAGTTACCCATCACACATAGTTAATATATTATGCACAAAATAAGAACACATTATTATACCAATTTCTAACCTCATATTTTACTCTTCAACTCTATTAAAGTAGCTTTGCATGATTTAAATAACCCTTATTTATGATGTAGTGACCGTCGTTGCAGAGCTTCAGTTCATCCAGTGTCTGAAACAAGCAGTTTTAGCTCCTCTCCCTTTAAGGCCGCCCTACAGTTCCTCTGATTGGCTACTCATAAACAAAATATTTGAATAGCAGACGTAGGGTGTGCTGTGCCCACAAACAGAGCTGTGTACCTGGGATGACAATAGTAAGGATGGCCACAATATTAAGGGATTTTCTCATAACATTAATTTGCGCCACCTCATCTTTGGCAGTTTGGGAAATGAGAGCCATACAGATCCAAGAGTATGAGGGGAAAAACTTCATAAAACAGATGTCTGAACAGTACTGTGCAAGCCACTTTTCATTTCTTCATATTTTGCTAGGAAAACGGGAGCAGAGATTTATTGATGGATACTGAAAATACTTTTCTGGGTTCATAATTCCAAAAATTTTAACAAGATCCTCAACATTACTGGCTGAAATGCAACTATGACAGAGCCTCCACTGTGTTTTACAGGTGGCTGTAGACACAGATACTGTCCATTTGCTGTAGATTGTTTTGGCTGCTTGGAAGCAAAATATAGAGAAATGAGGGGTGGCTCGAGACTTTTGCACAGAACTGTATATATGTTGATCTCATTATTTGAACCTTTGGTTAAAAAAAAAACAAACTGATGATTATCCATGACTGCAGCAGTATGGACACATGAAAGCAAATGAGTAAAGGAATAAAACATCCACTGTAAGCATAAATGAGAATTATTAATCATTAGTTGTGTGGTTCACAGGGTCAAACCTGCAGTCAGTCATCGGTTAAACCTGGAGTCGGTGTATAAGCACATTCTCCCAGGTTCTGGAAATCCAGAAGTGACAACCCTGCATTCAGAATTTGCACATACAGTCGACTACATCTTCTACTCTCCAAAACCTGTTTTTACCTCTGATCACAAAGGTATGAGGACAGCACATGAAGCAGCAGAATATTTGAGCTGTTACAACCCTAAATAAATTATTTGTGACATTAAATATATAATGTTTATTTCTTTTCCCTAGCTGGTGACAACTTTGCAAGTGATGGACTGAAACTCCTTGGTTGTCTTTCTCTTCTATCTGAGGATGTCTTGTGGTCAATGAATGGACTTCCCAATCACACATTCGCCTCTGACCATCTCAGTCTTATGGCCAAATTCCAGCTGGACATCAGTAGTGTGTGACTGGAAAGAACTGCGATTGAATCTCAGAACATATTTCCTTTCAAATTGTTAATTTATACAAGTTTTTTTTGTTTTGACTACCATTACTTGTGGTTCACTTCTATCAACAGGATCATAGTTTTTTAATTGAATAGAAATTAATATTCAACAAAAAAATAACACCGTTATTCAATCTTCTTTTATGCGGTTTTCATGAGATAAATATTGAAATATGACCAGGATATGACAATTCTTATTTCTTTGTGCGTTAACAGTTTATTTTTAGAATGTTTGCTTTGTTATTGGTGTGAAAATACACTGACCGGTTCATTTTGCTGTTGCTGAGTGTTGTTTTTCATTTAAAACCAATTTTGAAATTGTGGATAATTTTTCAGATGGTTAATAATGCTGAATAAATATTTTCCATAAATGTGTGACTCTCCCTGTGTTTCCTGTGTGGCCTAGTCGTGACTCGTGAGACTGTGACCCGGATGTAGGCTCTTATCCAGTCACTGTGCGTGTGTGTCTGGATGGTGCCTGAATTAATATTTTGTGTGTCGTTGAGTGTTAGTGCACGATAAAGCTTAGTATGGAAGGCTTAAAAGTTGAACTCTCCCATCTTAGTCTGACAGTGTTTTAATTCACTGAAGCTCATGATTCCCCTTTATAGAGTTGTTTGCATTGAGTTTACTTTGTCCAGTCCTAACAGAGATACTGTTTAGAGAGCTCAATGTGCTCTTGTTCTCATACGCCTTTGTTCTGAAAGCTGCTTTTAAGCTGGGGACATGCCGGGCTCATGATGAACTGCTGGTCGATAGAAAACTGGAAAACTGGCACAATTCCCTGCCTGGCACCCAGACTGTGGACTAGAGTAAGACAATGCTTACCTTTTTTTTTTCCCTCACTTCAATTTGATATATATTTATAAAGCTACAGTATTGTGCAAAAGTCTTGAGCCACGCCTCATTTCTTTTTATTTTGCTTCCAAGGAGCCAGACTTGTAATTTTATCAAGTGGACTTTCAAAGTTTTTCTTCAGACATTGGCTGCTTTTTCACTCATTTTCAGTCCAGTCCTCATACATAGCCAGTTTGTAAAGCCACCTAACACTAACCTATGGATCACTCAAGCAAAAAAAGACATCTATAACTAGGGATTATCCAGTGTTTTGTCTACATATAACAGACAAGCTATCAAAGCACCAATTTTAAATTTTAGCTTTAGACACTTTGCTACTAAAATCTGAGAAAAAGGGACAAGTGGAGGATAAAAGAAGAAGTGGCAGACCTAATAACTACAGCAGATGAGCAGTACCTGAAAGTCATATTCTTATGTACTTACAGAGGAGGTCAGGAGGGAAGTTCAACAGTGAGTGTCTACAGCCATCTGTAAAACACGGTGGAGGCTCTGTCAAGGCTTGGGGCTGTATTTCAGCCAGTGGTGTTGGAGAGCTTGTCAAAGTTGATGGAATTATGGAATTATCAGATTTTGATCCACCACGCAATACCATCTGGGTAGCATCCCAAACACTTGTACAAACTTTATTTTAATTTATATACTGTATTTCCATTCATGTTTGCAGATGGGAAAGGAATGAAGGGTGGCTCAAGACTTTTGCACAAACTATGATTTGAGAAAGATTTTTTTATATGAGTGGGGGGAAAAAATGACAAAGAATCCCTCCAAAACAAAATTTCCGGATCCAGATATAGATCAACTCCAGAAGTTAATCACTTCTAAGTTGGGCTAAGCTCCACCTCTGATGCAAATGTGTCCATAACTTGCAGTTATCACTAACAGACAGCGGAGGTAATAAAAGAAACAAAAATGTGTTGTCACTATCAGTGTGACCCTTTATTGTGATTCTGCAGATCAACAGTTTTTGATACAAAACAACTGTGTTATGGAACATGAAAATGGACAACACCTACTGTATAGATAAAAATGCTGACTGCAGCAACATTCGAAACAGTGTGATATACATGAAGCATTTACTGGTGATCGTCAACACGGAGGGTAGTATAAAATGACGGAAATTTCAATTAAAAAAAATTACAAAATGCAGGTAAAAGTGCTGTAAACAAACTGCTTTACACCTTTCGTTTAAATGGAAGTCAGTTACTCGGATACCACTTAAGGCAAGTGAAACATTTTGATAAAGTTGCTACAAATAAAAGTTTAGAAACATGTGCATAAAGCAGCTGTACAGTACACACAAACTCTTTTTGTTACTTTACAATAAATGCAGCTGCGTTACTCAACAGTTTGTGTGAAAGACTTCGTATTTATCAGTTGGAGTAACCGATGATGAGTGTGTTTAATTCATAGTTATGCAGAAAAGCAGAGCTGCTTTTGTGTTTAGTTGGACAATAAGAATAATGGGTTGGATATAAAAAAGTATTTTTCCTCCTCTTTGAATTATACAAGGCACGAGGGAAGTGGTTTGCAAACTAGTCACTACACAAGTAATCCTTGCCCAGCAGAGTCTAAGTGGATACATACTACATGACATGTATTTGCACACTTACAGTACAAGTAGACAGATTGCAGACGAGCCTCAAGAGCTTTTGTAGACAGCACAGAGACCTGTGATATGTCCAGCAGCGGGCTTACACTGAGTGGTACTTTTGTCCAGCTTCATCACTTTGTTTTAACAAAACTTTGCAGTTATTTAAAATGTTTACATATTACTGCACTTGTACTCCCTCTTTGATTTAAGTTGGGAGTATTACCAGCACCGATTACTCTGCACAGTAACTGCTACAGAAAAATACTGTAACGACACGGGAAAGCAGATCGAGGCATTTGTTTGCGAGGAGCTGCTGGTAACCTATTCGACACTGAAGCCTGTGAACAGGCCCGTGTGTACAAAAACTGAACCTTGGGTTAAATCACTGGCCCCTTGAAACAAGCGCGCGGTCAGATTCACGTGACACGTAAAGCATTTACCGCCACTTGCGTGATCTAAATCGAAATCTGTGGGAGCAAATTCAATGAGTGGCACAGCCAGCTGTGAGTGAGAAACAAAACATAGGGGTGGGGATGGGGGCAGAGAGTGTATCAAGTACTTACACAAGCTCCAGCCATGAGACAATTTACAAACTCTCACAAAAAAAAAATTTCTACTTGTATGAAATGACCTGATTTTGAGGGTTAGAAATTATTTGCCCCTATTGTGATAGGTTACTTTAAACACTCACATGGATTCCTGTACCTTGACTGATGGCTATTGTTACAGGAAGTCCAGAGGTGGGGAAGAAGGAGAAGAGTTAATGGAGAATTAATAATGCTCATAAAACTCCAAATTAACTGCTGCACAAACTGGAGCTCAACATAACAAATTCAAGTATATATTTGTAAAAAAAAAAAAAAAACATTTATCATTACATACACTATATTGACAAAAGTATTCACTCGTCTCCCTTCACATGCGTATGAACTTGAGTGACGTCCCCATTCTTAATCCATACGGTTTAATATGATGTCGACCCACCATTTTCAGCTATAACAGCTTCAACTCTTCTGGGAAGGTTTTCCACAAGGTTTAGACAAGTTTATGGGAATTTTTTGACCATTCTTCCAGAAGCACATTTGTGAGGTCAGTCACTGATATTGGATGAGAAGGCCTGGCTCATAGTCTCCGCTCTAATTCATCCCAAAGGTGTTCTATCGGGTTGAGGTCAGGACCAGTCAAGTTCTTCCACACCAAACTCACTCATCCATGTCTTTATGGACCTGCTTTGTGCACTGGTGTGCAGTCATGTTAGAACAGGAAGGGGCCATCCCCAAACTGTTCCCACAAAGTTGGGAGCATGAAATTGTCCAAAATGTCTTGGTATACTCGCCTCCACTTTGTTATAATACCACTAACAGCTGACTGTGGAATATTTAGTATTGAGGAAATTTCAGGACTGGACTTGTTGCACAGGTGGCATCCTATCACGGTACCACGATGGAAGTCACTGAGCTCCTAAGAGCGACCCATTCTTTCACTAATGTTTGCAGAAGCGGTCTGCATGCCTAGGTGCTTGGTTTATACAAGTGTGGCCATGGAAGTGATTGGAACACCTGAATTCAATGGTTTGGATGGGTGAGTGAATACTTTGCCAATATAGTGTTTTTCAGAAACAAGATGCTAAGATTGTAGACATTAACATACTGTTAAAAGTATGGTCTAACCAGTACATTTAGAAGACACCATCACCATCATTAAGCACTTTTTTTTGTAAAATAAAATAAAATAAACAGTAAGGTGAAATAAATAAAAAAATACCACAGTGGATTTGGAGCCTTTTTTACCCAAACAAATATCTCCTTACCTATTTTTGAGTCAGAATAGGTACAGTTGTTTTGCAGCAAATGGGATCAGTACCAAACTTGTGGGTCTGCCCTTCTTTCCTGATTGGATCATGAAATTTCAAATTTAGTAACAGCGAAAACATCAGGGAAGACATCCTTGTTTTTACGCTGAGCACCTTGTAAACTGATAAAAAAAACAAAAAAAACAATTGGATATTGCCTTTTTATGCTGCTTTAACATTATGCAACATACAGACTGCTTTACAGTTTTTTAAAAAATATGTTTAAAAAGTGACGCATTTGTCAGCTCAGTCTTGCCACAGCATTAACCCGTGAGAGCACGTGAATGTCATCCAGCACCATGTGCCATTCTTTGCCTCTCCATATGTTTTGTTTCCCAATGGCAGCTGCGTGCACAACTCCTGGTCATTGAATCTGTACTTCAGGACTTGTGAGTGAGTGGCAGTTAATATGTGCACATGTGAAATAATATTAATTTCCTAAAGAACATGTTCTGTCATGCTCATATTCTATGGCAAAATCTGACACCCTGTGTGGTGCTTTAAAATCCACTAGTTATTAAAAAAATCCTTCAGACTCGAATCTGATATCCGTTCATATCTGTTGAGGATTTTTGTTCCAAAACCTTCTTGTCTCCAGAGGGGCTGCAAGAAAAATAAATAAAAATATTAGAAACAATGAGGTTTATTCATATAAGAAGAAAACTGTGACTAATTCATGAGCTCCTTCTTTTCCCTTCGATCACAAGACATCTGCAGCCCAAGTATAGAGAACTATCTAGAGCATGTGATTAATCATACCGCCTCTCAACACGGCTGATCCTCCGCATGGGGCTGCCTGGTCCTCTGAGGGGTGAACCCATGCTGTTTCTCCTATCTTTGGTGGGAGAGGGCGGTGCAGGCTTTCCTATCTGCAAAAACACAAAAAAATAAGAGCTTCATTCATCTGAAAGCATCACATGGGCGAGCTACAAATACTCTCGCCCTAACTGTGCGTGTCAGTGGCTGAAGTACGTGTGTCTTTAATGTGATTGTGCGGAGTGCTGAGTGCACAAGATCAGCTAGTGATGGATTGAGCCAGCCTTGCGTAAAGTACATCAGAACAGAGTCAAGTCATCGCATTAGTTTTGTTATAGAGCTCAGCATCCAGGCTGCCTTCATTATCTTAGCATGAGAGGTGATGAGAGAGCACCGTTTGAGAGAGATTGCTCTTCAAACAGCAGGTCAACTCAGTGTCACTTTGCATGAAGATAGAGCATGTCAAAGGAAATTTGATAAGCAGGAAGGGCAGTCCATCTGCTGATGATAAATGACATCCCTCATCATTGACTTTAGTCCTCTAAGAGCTCCAGTAGAATTTTCAGTCTTCACTCTTCCAGTCCAAAGGAGACAAGCAATCAATAACAACAAGTATGGTATTTAATAGCAAAGCTATCAATATGCAGCACTCTATATTTATCCAGCCTACCACGGCACTGTACCTTTAGCCTCATGTCTCGAGTATGTCTCTCCAGCTCCTTCCGTAGCTCCTCCTTGGTGAGCTTGTCAACATCAAGTATCGAATGTTTCCACTCTATCTGCTCCACGCTGTGAGGGTCGTGGGACACGTACTGGCCGATCTTGACTTTTCGTAGGGTGTGCCAGTAGCCCCTGTAGGCTCCTTCAAATTCCTGAACCAAGTCCATCAGTGTTCGGAATTCCAGGGGCTTAAACATGAGGTCCTCTCTTCGGCTCATGCCCAGCGCACCAAAGCGCCCCCCACTGTGAACTCCCAGCACAATGTGGTGGAAGTGGTTCCCTGAGAACTGAGATTTAAAGCTGAGGGGGAAGCGCTCCACACCGGGCATGCTGTTGGTGAGGTAACTGCATCAAGCTGAGTCAAGGAGATATACAACTAACCTTTAAATGCTAAGTATAGATGTCATGCAACGGCAAAAAAGAAATAAATAAAAATCAATTTAGGGCCGGGCATTTCTGGTGAAGCCTGCTGCTTCTTGTTATGTGGAAAATCCATCTGAAGCCAAATTTGGTGAGTCTGCCAAAAAACACATGTATAAATCCACTTGCCAACCTCTAAAGTCACTGCAGTGAAACATAAAACAAAGCAATGAATGAAATGCCATGCCATGCCCTCTGTGGCCATAAAGATACATTCCCAAGATCACCGCCTCTAGACATTTGATTGGCAGAGCCTCCCGTGTCATCTCCTTAGCAATGTCCATTAACCTGTGCAAAACAAAAGAAAAACAGAGCACCACTTTTAATGTCATTCTGTGTTGTGAGACAGCACTGTACTGCATTGCCAGTGCCAGGAACACACTCTTATTGATTTCATGAAAACAAAAACGCTGTCCACGAGCCAGGGAAATAATATCGGCGCTACTAAATCTAATAAAGTGAGGTCAGGGAAAGTGTTTTCCAGGCCTCTGCTGATTGACATACACACAAAGCCCTGGAGTAAACCAGTAAAACATGCTGTTCTCCATGCATTAGCTCTCAGCAACACTGGCTAAATATTGAGAAATCAACAACCATCATCCCAGACATGCTGTGACTGCTGCCATAAACATCTATGAGTGAAGAATTCCTTACGCAGTAAGAGGTCGGCTTTTCTTTATCTCAAAAAACTGCGTTCCTGTGTGATTGTACCTGTAAAGTACAGTTAAGTTCATAGCACAAGAAAGCAACGTGGCAGTGTTTTAGGAGGGAATTGTGCCTCATACAGTGAAAGGAAGAGACAACTCCTAAAGTGCTTTGTGGGAGTCACAGGCTGTTGGTTTAATAATGGATGAATTCCTTCTCTGGCTGGAATCAAGCTTTTACTTAATATGGGCTCTGTGGTGGCCTACATTTCATTTCTGAAGTCTGGCCCATATTTTAAACTGTGATAAAACAGTGGGTCAGTGGCATTCTGTTGACTATAGACATTTACATCCATATATCTTACGATCAGTGTGTAAAATACACATCTTTAAATCTACAGATACATATTCTCAAAAGCATTTAAATAGACTCAGTTATCACTGTTTTGGTTCTAACTGGCTTGGTCAAAGGATACTGCAATTCCCTGATGTACTTCTGTATGGCTTCCAGGCGCTGCGGGATAGTGGTGGTAGGCTGGTATGTAGGCACACTTGGTATTGGAATCTGTGGGACAGAGCATCCAAACATCTGCATTACCATAATACAATCCCAATATTCATTGCTGCTGGAGAATGTAGTATTATTTGACCTCTATGCTCTTCTCTAATTGGTTTAACTAATGGCAAAAGTATCTTAAATGCTCTCATGAGAAATGAATAAAATATAAATTTGCTGTGCAGGGAAGTTTGAACAAAACATGCATTATATTCCGTGCTGTGTGACCAGTTGCATTTCCTTCCACTTTACCTTGGGCAGGTCAGTGGCACCCCTTATCTCCTTCATCAGTGCTTCACTGCTGGGATGGATTCGAGCTACATGGCGCCACATCCTTTCCCAAGTCTCCTCATCCACCGGGAAGCCACTTCTGTTCACGTAGAAAGGCACCCCTCCATCCCTCAACTCTTCTTCACCTTCGTCCTCCTGCTCCTCGTCTCTCTCCTCCAATGAGCCGACTGTGGCCAAGAGCATCCTCCTTCAGCAGGAAGCGCAGCAGAGTTCTGGCACAGAAACGTCCTGACTGGTGCCTTTAAATCCTTTCACCTCGATTAATCTGCTTGCAGGTTTAAGCAGGTTTCCACGACAGATGGCCAACTCATGACACCAAGTAGATCATGGCATTAGTATTTCACTAAAGGACGATGCAAAAAGGCTGATCTGCTATAATTAAAAATCACCTCTGTGATCTCAGCACGTCAATTTGAGGCAGTCGTTTAATAACGTGCATTAAGAAGAAAATCTGTATTAAAATCGTGCTGCAAGTATTCGACAATTTGAAAAAAAATAAATAAATAGAGGCCATTCAATGGCCAGCTAATTAAATAAATAAATGGAGACAATAAGGCTACTTAAGGTATAAAATGCTCGGCCTGCTGTTAATGTTCAACAACCAAACACAGGCCAGCCAGCACATCACTCTACGGGAGGATTGACTTTGCAGACAACAAAGTAGAAATTCCTAATTCCCTGTGCCGTTAGAGGTCATTCCCGCCACTGATATCCAGCAAATCACGGCTCTTGTGAATTCCCATCTCCCCCGCACGCCTCATACGTCCACTTAATGTCCGTTTCACCAAACGATTCCCTCCCAGGTCCGCCGGTTCATTGTTCATGCAGATGCTGTTCTTGGCTTCAGTGTCTGCGGTTATTCACATCCGACGAGCTGCTCAGACACTCCCCAAATCCCTTCTCCTGCGCATGCTCTGCACTTAGCGGATGATCTCAGCAGCTATAAATGCTGCATTTAGGTGCTCCTAGTAAGATATCAACGTGAGGTCTCTAGGTGTTAAAAACCTGTGGGTTACTGACAGCAACAGAAACGCAGTTTTGATTTTGTTTTTTTAATTTCAATTTCCCAATTTAACCCTATAAAAGAATTTGAACAAGAAAATACCACTGAAAGACAAAATTTATTTCAGTAACACATTTATTTAATAAAAAAAAAATTGACAATGTTTCCATAACAAATTATTAAACTTTTTTGCACCTTGAAATGTGATCAACCACCCCACCCGCACAAAATTAAACTTCCATCCACCAATTTTTTATTTTTATTTTTTTTTAAGTTTATCCAATCCAGCTGACACTGGGTGACAAGGAGAATACACCCCAGCTTATCTCAAGCCTCATCATCACAATCATTCATGCTCACACTCACACCCACTGTCAAATCAGAAACAGCCAGTTAAAGTGAATCAGAATTCGAATTAAACTAACACGCATGTCTCTGGACTGTGCGAGGAAGCAGGAGCACCCAGAGAAAACTTCAAACCTCAATATATATATATTTTTAATACAAATGAAAGAAATAATCAAAAAGGAAAAAAATCTATTTACACAAAAAGACGATGCAAAAAGGCTGGTCCGGGTCAGCTGGAGATATATTAAAATCTTGGAGCACCATAGTCATCAGGCATCCGCTCAATATTATACCTGTTTTTAGAATTAAAACAAATTAATTTAAAAATTAATAATAATATATTTAAGTATAAACAAAAAATAAAACAGCATGCAAACAAAGCTGCCATATACTTTAAAATAAAACCCAGAACCCTGTTACCTGTGGTTTGAGATGTACATGATGGGAACTCCAGGGATCTTCCTCACCCTTCTCTTCAGATCTCGGTCGACAGTCGCCAGGATGTAACACTTATGCTGCAGAAGTATTTTTATATAATTTACACACTATAACAGTGTCTATTTGGCAACAGTATTTTCCATCACAGTACCTGCTTTTTGTCACAGGTCTGTTTCAGAAAGCAGGTTTAGTGAACTTCCCTACTTTTCTTACTGGCAGGTTTTCTTTAATAAACCTCGACTTTTTTCTCGATCTCCACTTCTGAGCCTGAAGCAGCTGTCTGACATCTGTCTTTCACTTCCCTATTCACACCACTAAAATAACTGTATAACATATCAGAACACATTCATTTGCAGAGATTAGATGTATTTAGACAAATGTGAATGGCATAGATTAGTTTAGATATCAGTGTAAGGTCAGTAAAAGAGTCTTCTGGACATTAATTCATCTTCAGCTCAGAAGAAAACCTATAAAATTTCCTTTATAAAGCTGCAACTGTGCAAGCATCGAGAGAGCCATCAGGCTGTCAACAAGTCCCCCACACTGATCCCTGTCAGGCTGCAGCTGAAAAAATACATTTAAAGCTACTTTTGGCTGCTTGCTTATTCACGAGGGATCTCCACAGCAGTCAGCTCCGCATATTAGGAAACTTTTATGCCCAGTGCTCACAACTAGCTGCAGCTGACGATTATTTTAGTGATCGAGTATACTATTTTTTATTCTATTGATTAATCAGATAAGAAATAATTTTTGCCTTATTAATGACCAACAATAAACATTAAAAAGAGAAAAAAAATAAAATAAGGCATAAAAGAAAATAACCTTTACTGTCTTCTTGGAAGGCTTTCTTACAAATGTAGGAGGCAAAAAAAAATAATTCTGACAGTGTTGTATCTCCTAGTAGATTTGGTGTGTGTTAATGTGTATGTATTGTGTATGTGTGTGTGTTTGTCTGCACAATTAAGAATGCTAGTGAATGAATGTGTGTCTGTAAGCCTTACAGAAGAAAAGCGAGCATTTCAGCATTCTCAGATCTGGGGTTTTACACTGATATATAAAATAATCTGTGCTTTGATGCAACATTTCCTGCTGCAGAAAACAAATGTTCTGATAGTGTACATGTTCAGAATTAATGGTAATAATTAAAGTTATTAATAATTCAGTGTCCAATCTTACTGGCCCCATTTTTACTGGCCTACAAAAAGAAAGCCTTTATTTTTCTATTTCTAAATAGTAATACAATTTAGTTTAATTACTAGAATGTCTTATTTATCCATGCATCCATCCATCCATCCTGGGCTCACCGCCTCAGTAACAGCTCCGCCTATTTGCTCTTTGCCACGTGCATATACACAGACTCCAAATTAATCTATAACGGCATCATCGTCACTGCCGCTGTTCTGTTATCCATCTTTTTGTTGAAGAAAAAAAAAGGGGGGGGGGGGGGGCTACATGAGCTTAATGTTCTAATACTTTTTATTCTCACACATGCTCCGCAGGTCTATTTTTAGTTGCAAATGTGGATGAAGCTCCTGCGCTTACATGGTGACACCTGAGCGCTACAGAGTCGTGCATTAAACAAAGCCTTGAAGCAAAAAAATATTTTTATAATCAAGTTACTCAATGAATCGTTGCAACCCTACTTGCAACATATCACAAATTTAACTCAGAGCAACCACAGAATTAAGTGAACTAACCCTGACCAGCTGTTCTCTAAATGAAAACTCTGAGGTCTTATTCACAGATGAACCCTGGACAATGTTGGGAGAATCAGGTTTTTACATTGTCTGAAAGTGTCCTTTCTCACATATGACACACAGAAGGACACAGATCATGTCAGCTGGGTTTTTGCTATTAGATGTTTGGTTCAAGCCTGGGTACGGGGTGCAGGAGGTGGGATACTAGGGAGCTGTCAGACTTAGAGACAATTTAATATCCAACTGTATCAGACATTTGTGTTCCCACATGCACCAGTAATGTCTGAAAAGTTCAATGATGCAGTGCATTTGTGATAATGGCTTGGTTTTCCCATTTCAGGGTTAACCAAACTTTGTTATTTTGTTAAACCTCCTTTTTGGAACCTATCCCTACACTTGTGATGAGGCAAATACTAACAATAACATTTTATACATCTTTTATCTAATTCCTTTGTTTGGGCAATATTGTAAAGACTCTGTTTGGTTATTTAATTAATACAGCTTCTGTGTTCAGTTTTTAAGGATCCATGATTGTAAGAGTTTACTAGCTTACCATTCAACTGCTGTGTCTGTCGATAAGCAAGCATTTACCCAGAAAACAGTGGACGCAAGTTAATTAACAGACATTTAATTGCATATATTTATAGCTGTAACTTTACACTTAAGTATATTACCTGTGTCACTCGTTGGACTAAACAGTCATCAGCGTAAGTTCCCTTGTGTGTGCAAGGCAGACGCTCAAATCTTGGATCTTTTGCTATCCTGCAAACAATAAAACAAGCAAAGACCATTTCAGTAAAAATAACATTAAATACATTCAAGTTTGCGGTGCTTATTCACATCAAGCAGCTTCTACCTGAGCGCGACTCTGTATTTCATTCCAAGCTTTTCAATCTCAGCCATCACACAGTCTGTAATATATGGTATACCTGGATCAAACAGAATTTATGAAAGAAATTAATATAAACTTTCTCTATTATTGAATGCTTATGTATAACAAGTGACATGCATCACTTTTATTATCCTCATGAATAATTGCCACTGAGCACTAATACTTACATTTGGCGTAAAGGCAATCCATCATGGACTGAACAATGTCCAGTTTGGCCTTGATGGAGAAGTTTATAAAGTTTGTGTCAACTAGAATGTGGTACGGTGGGCCAAGCTGAGTGTTGTATTGGAAAAAAAGGCATGATGGATACTTAGTCCTGCACAGAAATAAAAAAATAAATAAATAAATAAACAAAAGGCGGGAAATTAAAGAGCCATCAACCACTTTTTAAGGATCCGATTAACGACGTTTTGTGGGTAACTTACACTTCTCTCTCCTTGAGTTGCGAAGGGTCTTTCTTCTTTTTCTCCTTTGCTTTCGCTCTGTCTTTCTCTTTTCTACAAAACAAACAATGAGCTGCAGTAACTTTTAAGTGGGAATTAGTCAAGTATTGAACCACAGGGGTCTAAATGAATTATGAAACTCACATTCTTTGGTCCTTGAGATTGATCATTCGTTTCATCGCTGCGTACCTCTTCGTTTTCTGCTTCCCCTGTGAGTGATCGAGATAAAAACACAGAGAGGAATCACAATCAACACACATAGCAGAAGCACCAACTGTAGGAAAACAGGAGTGCAACCGTATTATTGTATACTGTTTCCTAATGGACTGACAAAAGAGAACAAAAACATTAACTCTCCAAACACTGCGGCTGCAAGCCCTGATGTATTAACAACGCATGTAGCACATTGGCTAATGTTAGCTTAAATGGCATATCTGCCCAAACTCTCCAACCTTTAAGTATTTAAAAAAAAAACAGCAACTTTACCGAGCAACAGTTGTCAAGACAGTGGTGTAACTGTAACACAATAAGAACCTACATACCATTTTAAACTTCAGTGCCTCAAACCGCAGACTGTCTACACTACAAGTACAGCTCGCTACCCTCGTGCTAGCAATGTGCAGACGTAATCAAAAATCGACGTAGGTTCTGCGCGTTTTCCGGTGGCTACGCTAGCGCCTCGCAGACGAAGGTACATTCCGTGTTTAATAATAGCTTGTCTGTGTTACAGTATTGCATTCGCAGAATTTTGCTTCGTCTTGTCGTGCTTTTGCAAAAAAGGCACCTCACGAAGCTGTTGCGGCGTGCATCTTGATAGCCGCCCCGGGCTGGCGACGCGTTTTGTGAAAGGACGCTGACACTCTGGGCTAACGCGGCTAGCTGTTAGCGCCGTGTTGTCTGAATGTAGCAGTTGTTAATGTTAGCCCCCCCCCTCTGTGTCAACACACCAGTGAGAATTCATCATGTTGCAGTTAACCTTCATTTTCCGAGTCTTTAAAGCGGCTCTCCAATGAACTTTACTAAAGCTTTTCATTTGAATAGGCTATTTCTTTAATTTGCCAGCTGTTTGTAGCAGATGCTTGTGATACGTGTTGACACCTGAGCTAGCGAGTCAAGAAAGGTTATCAGTATCATAGGCAGCAGCTGGACTGCTGGTTGCTAAATGGATTTAAAATGTGTGGGACCTGCGTTTTCTTGACTCTAACGGTTTGCCCGTGGATGGTGAGAGCGTTGGGGAGAGCCTTGTTTCATACATATTTCAATGCTATGGATGTCATGTGTTATTCTGGACTGTCCTCCAAGTGAGACTTAAATATTCATGCTTTGTTGACAGAGCAGTCTACAGTCGGGCTCCTCGGTCCTTTCCATCTGCTGCTTACTTGAACAACCAGTTTGTGGATTGGTCTAAATTTTTCTTAAATATCCTGTCTGGCTAAACTAGTTTTTCTTCTGTTGTAGGAGGTTTGACAAGCTCACTGGTGTGTGGTCTTTTGTTTGAGCACGGAGAGGTCTGAGTGAAGGCTGAAAGATGGTCTGATGGACCGCCGTTTCTTCCTGACCTTCCTCTTCTGCTCACTGTTGTGGATCTTCTTCTGGGAAGTGCGCTGGAAGAAAGGAAAGGAAAGTCAGATCGAGGAATGGCTCCAAGGACATAGCCTCTCTCAATACAGAAACTTATTTGAAGGTCAGTGGATTACATTTAGCTGATAGCTCTTTCTAAAAGTAAGCAGATGTCAGTGATATGTGTAAGAAGACCTTTTGAGTTTTTGAAGAAATGCCAGAGACTCAAAAGTATGAAGTTTAACTGGATTTATACTATGTTTATTTCAGGGAGATTGGATTACCTATTGCTTTAACCCTGTTGATATTTTTGTTTTAAACAGTGACTATTCACACTAAATGGATGCCAGTGGCATGAACAGATAATCAGCACAGGCTTAAGCTTTCATTATAGTAGATTTTAATAAGTATTTAGACCTTATGGGGCATTACTGATGTTGATTTGCTGGCAAGTATGAGTATGGGGATTTTTGTGTGCTGTTCATGTGCCATCCAGATGTACAGACGCTTGAGGAACTGAGTCTGAGTGTGCTTAGTCGTTTGGAAGAGGTGGTGAAGGAACAGCAGCGCTGGAGGGAGATTGCAGAGGCTCACATCCAGCTGCTCCGAGACTTTGCCTTCCAGGAGTGGCTTTGCTCCCAGAACCTGGAGCACTATTACCATACGTAAGCAATGACAGGTCTTAACTTGAACATTTCTACTAATCTGGTATGAGCAGCAACCCTTTGATGTAGTCAAGTACTTTTTGGCATGTCATAAATGTAGGTTATTCTAGGCAGAGTCTTAAATTAAAAAAAAATAAAATAAAATGTTTGGGTAAATTGTTATGGTCATGTTTTATTTTGGTTAACACAGGCTCTGTTTATTTATGTCCACTTGAGGGCACCCTCTTCATTCACAGTTAGCTGAGTCTGCTGACACTGAGCTGTGTAGGCTGCAGTGTTTCAGAGGGTCACTGCAGTAAAAAGCATTCTTTAGAGACTGCATTTGTGAGACCCTGCAGTAATGCAGATGTTTCTGTATATGTGTTGGGTGCTTTATACTGATCTAAACAGAACCGGCTATAATTCATACCCTGCCGCTTTTTGAGTAAATTGTTATGTTTCTAAAGGTCAGATTTGTTTCAGAAACACGGAAAATTATGTTTGTATGCAAAACTGACTGACATCTTTAAAGGGCTACACTGTCACAGTTCTGAAGGTCATGGCTGTAACTCAATCGCTGCCTCTATTGCTGTTGACTTTTATGTAAGCCTTCATTGCTCACATCATTTTGGCTGTACTTTTGAGTCAGTGAACAACTGTAAAAGCCAAAGTTAATTATTACTCTCATTTGCTGGAAGTTAAAGTTGCTTTCAGTTTTAGTTGTACTATTATTAACTCTATATACATATTGAACTTGGGTCAACAACATGCTGGTTATTTGACAAAGGATAGGGAAGGCAGTCTTACAGTTCATTTTATTTCAGTTATTGAGATATTTTATATTACAATCTTTTGAGCCATAAGATCATACTATGAAAGCATAACAGATGCATGAGCTCGGTGTCAACTGACGTAGGGACAGTGTGAATGTTGGCAGCTTTACAACTGGTAACAGTTTCTGTTTATTTTAGAGATTACTGACAACAATCTGCTTAGTATTTTCCTCTGCTGTGCCTACCTGTGCTCATCCAGTATCATCCATCTTTATGTACACCACAGTAATATAATTAGTTTTTGGTTTTAGAGGCTAGATGCAGTATGCCATGCCATCTAACTTTTCCTGTTGGCATGTAATAATGCAGCAGTTTAACTGATAGGATTGAGACTCTTGTCCTGAATTTTACTTTAACCAGATTTTACTAAGCATGCATGACAGCTTGTTGTGTACAGTTGGAGCAGCATTATTGTTTAATACACCTTGAGTAAGATCAGTCATTGCATGGTTTCATTTCTAAAGGCTATAGAAAAAAGGCTGTTATTTAATGCTGCCATTCATTTCCATTAACTGCTTGACACGCTTTCACTTTTGTTTTACACTGCAGATTGAAGACCTTGGGTTGTATGAATTTGGATGATCTCTCTCAGTTTGACAGTCAACTGCAGCTTTCTTTAGCTGCTTGGGGCTACTATTACGAAGACTACATAAAGTTGTCCACGGGCATCAAGATCCTCCAGACCTCCAGGGGGAGTCGCGACCAGGACTACGAGATCAGGCTGGTGCACAGCCTTGCTGAGAGACGTCTGAATGAGAAGTGGTCATTTGGTGAGACGGGTTTTTTTGTTCTGTTTTTTTTTTGCCTTTAAAGGACAATAGTTGTGGTTGCTTTCCACAGCTGCAGAGCATCAACAGGCATTCAGAGATACAAAATATAAACATAAGTACTGTTTTCAAGTGTTTTCACAAATGTTACTCAAAGAAGCACAGGTCATTTGAATGTAGCTCAAATTCTCTAATGGAGAAGTTATGTGTTACTTCATCTCTATGCACAACACAGCAACTCTTTGTTTTTATGACTCTTCTATCTTGTAAAAACAGTACCTTCACAATCACCGTGGATAAATGGCAATCACATAAAACACATAAATGTTGTGGCTAACTTATTAGCATTCTTATTGTTTCCCATGGGGTGGTTCCCACACTAAAGGGTAAAGCTGGACATTTTTGTCACACCCTTTCTTTGCCTTTGTTTTCATTGTGGTGCAGAAGACCTGCCCAAATTTATATAATAAGAAAACTATGTGTTAAAGGAAAGTAGAAACATTAACATTGAATTTGCAGATAAGGAACAGGGAGCGAGTTATGTCTGCATTTTAATTAATCAGTAGTACATTGTGGGTTTTTTTTGTTTTGTTTTTCTTCAGCGGGAGCTCTCATATTTGGCTGTACTGTGGCACTGTGCTTCTTGATAAGGGACCTCATGTTTTACGTGATTGGTGAGTACATTAACTGATTACAAAAGAGGTTGGGCTGATATGACTGGTGCTTACTAATGTGTTACTTATTTTTATTCCTCCTCACACTTTGGCTTCAAGGCGATTCCACTAGTTTTAAATTGTCAAAATATGGGTTATGAAATGTTAATTCAATTTTAGTTATTGCTCTATTTTATTATTGAAACAAATTTTTTTTTTTTTTCCCCAAGACCAGAAAAACATTTTCATTGCAAACATGAGTTCCAACTACATTTCCTGTGCTTCTTTACTTCTTGTGGCAGGTGGAATTACTGTTTCCATCATAGCGTTTGTCTTTACCATCAAGTTCCTCTGTGAGCTTGCAGCAAGGGTGGTCAGCTTCCTCCAGAATGAGGATCCAGGGCGACGCGGTGATCGCAGCATCTACGACTATGTCCGGGGCAACTACCTGGACCCACGTTCCTGCAAGGTGTCGTGGGACTGGAAGGAACCACAGGAAGTGGGACAAACTATGAGCTTCAGAGTTCAGGTAACACCAGAGTCCAAATGTCTTGGTATTACAAAGAAAAAAGAAAGAAAACCTGCTTTCTGTATTGAAGTACAGTATACATATTTGAACTTCTGTCTTCCCAGCTGTTCTATAAGAATGGTCAGCCTTTCCCAGCTCATCGGCCTGTGGGGCTGAGGGTCAACATCACCCACATTGAACTGGCCCTGGACATCCCTGTTACACAGGAGGTCCTGCAAGAACCAGAGTCCAATGTAGTCAAAGTGGCATTCACAGTGCGCAAGGCTGGACGTTATGAGGTTGCTGTCAAGCTGGGTGGCCTCAATGTGGCCTATAGCCCTTATTACAAGATATTCCAGCCAGGTATGACTATGATTGATATATATATATAAATAAATGAGAAAGTTTTCATCCAATTTACATGTCAAAATAAATCTTTATTTTGGCTGATTTCTTCAGGTACAGTTGTTCCATCCAAAACCAAGATAGCCTATCATTTCTCCACTTTGGTGCTAACAAATGGCCAGCAGCACACTTTACAAATTGAGCCCCGGGACGAGTATGGAAACCCTACCAGTAACTCCACATCTCTGACAGATGAAGCAAACTACAGTGTCCATGTGCACGCAGTAAGCGAGTGAACCCATTTTTCTTTTACCCATTATACTGAAGTTATTTTCTTGATGATGACCATAAAGCCTAGGATTAGTTTTTATTCTGAATGTGTAGGTTCTCAGTCATCCAGGTCATTGTAGTCTCTGGAGCTTGAAAGAAGTGTGACTGGACCTCTTTTTGTTTCTTGAAGACGTTTCACCTCTCATCTGAAAGGCTTCTTCAATGAAGAAATAATCAAAGTCATTGAAGAAGCCTTTCGGATGAGAGGTGTCCCAAGCTTCAGAGACTTTTTATTCTGAAGATGCAGAATCCATTAGCTTTAGAACTAGGCTTGGATTCATTTTAGTCTCTCTTCTTTCAGCTAGGCACAGCGGATGATGACAGTCTGGAGGGCTTCTACAGCAAATCAGTTTCACTCAACAAGCAGCAGTGCCAGGTTCTGTTGAGACTGATCCTGAGGAAGACGGGCTGTTTCAGGGCTCGCATCACTTACAAGGATCAGCCACTCAGCAACGGGGAATTTGACATAATTGTTCTCAGTGGTGAGCAGTGTTTACATGCTAAAGAAAAATGAATGTGCTACTATATAATAAAATGTATAGAAATGCAGTGGTGTTAGCTACTGTTTTCAAAGCCTAATGCTACTTCTCATTGCAGAGAATGAAAAGGCCTGTGTGGAGAAGAATGTATCCACTCCAGGCATAAGTATCTACTTTGAGGCATACCTTTACAGTAGTGGGAACTACAGCAGTTCATCATGGCAGTTACCAGCCTCCTCTTTGTTGGCTCCCCAGAGGAGGCCCTCCATGGGAGAAGAGGAGGATGAACATGACTCTCCTGTGGAGGGACAACCGGAGAAGGTCAAGAAACCAAAAAAGGTCTATTGTTACATATCGCCAAAGGTAAGTGACCAGTGACCCTGTAATGGTTAGGTGCAGTTGGTGTAAGTTTTCTTGTCCCCTTCAAGTTCAGAGATCTTAAATCTCAGTGCAACATAATATGAAAATAAGATGTCACTGAACTGGAGTCTTTTCAAACAGCAATTATCCGTGAAGGAATTCTACCTGAAAATTATTCCATGGCGCCTTTTCACCTTTCGAGTTTGTCCAGGAACAAAGGTAAGCAGAACTGATAGAAGATGATCCTGGAGATTTTTGTTTTTATCCCTTTGTTTTACAGGTCATTATTATGTTTTGTTTTTTTTGTTTTGTTTTGTTTTTTTTAGTTTACCTATTATGGTCCCGACCCAGTTCACAAATACCTAACTCTAGTAGTGGATGATGGGATACAGCCTCCTGTGGAGCTAAGCTGCAAAGATAGGAACATCATGGCTGCCACCTTCATTCGCTTCCTGCACAAGAATATTGGTTTGTTTCAGTCTAATGCAGTTACTTTTGCCCTGAGCTGCACTTAGCAAGTGCTCTCTTTTTAAAAAACTGTATTAGTAATTTAATGTTTTCTTTAGGTGGCTCTGAAACGTTCCAAGACAAGGTGAACTTCTTTCAACGGGAACTCAGGCACATCCACTCCAAGAGACCTCGCACCAAGACCTGCCTAAAAGTCAGCCGACACACCATTCTAGATTCAGTAAGTGCTCTTCTTTTATTATAAACCTGTTTTTTGTTTTTGTAACATTATGCAGTACTGTGTGAAAAGTTTGAGGTGACCTGTCATTTATTTATATTTTGCTTCCAAGGAGCCAGACTTTCTTGTAATTTTTTTTAAAGTGGTCTTGAGCAATAGTTTTCCAGGCTTACTGAATGGCTTTGTTTGTTAAACCACTTAACTTTGGCCTGTGAATCATTCAATAACAAAGGCATCTGTTTCAAAGGATGGACCAGAGTTGTGTCTACACAACACAAAACATAACTTAAAGAACCAATTTTAAATAGTATCTTCAGGCAACTTTTTGCAAAAACACATAATTTGCTCCCATTTCTTTAGTTTAATTGATGAAAAATGCCAAAGAGAGCACAGTTTGACAAGCATAAATTGTATTTTTGCCAAAGAGTTATTGGCTGAAAACTTGATGTATCTCTGCATGGTGTGGAGCAGGGGTATTCAACTCCAGGCCTCGAGGGCCGGTGTCCTGCAGGTTTTAGATGTGTCCCTGATTCAACACACCTGAGTCAAATGGCTGGATTACCTCCTCACTATGCAGTCAAGTTCTCCAGAGTCCTGCTAATGACTTCTATATTTGACTCAGGTGTGTTGAAGCAGAGACACATCTAAAACCTGCAGGACACCGGCCCTCGAGGCCTGGAGTTGAATACCCCTGGTGTGGAGTGTGTTCTTAAAAAAATGTGAGGAGACTGGATAAGTGGAGGACAAAATAAGTGTCAGGCCTAGAAACTATCTACAGTGGATAAACAGTGTCTGAAAGTCATCTTATTAAGAAATAAGAAGAGAAAAAAAATCCAGCCAAGACCTGACACAGGACCTGAGAGATGTTATCTGACCCTTTAGCTGATCCATCTGCCGTTCACAATCAGTGACAACGGGTGTGATGGAGTGATGAAGTTGACATTTGAAGTTTTTGGTTCAAATCTGTGTCGATATGTACGGAGGAGGTAACAGGAAGTGTCTACGTGTAAAACACGTTGGAGCCTCTGTCATGGTTTGAGTCTGCATTCCAGCCAGAGGTGTTGGAGAGCTTGTCAAAATTGTTAGACTTATGAACGCAGGAAAGTATCATCCGACAAATGCAGCTTCATTTTTCTCCATGACAATGATCCCATGTACATTGTCAATGTAGTGACAGTACCTGGATAGAAAAATGCCCAGGGGGAACACGTGGATTGGCCTCCCCAGACTGTCGGAGAGTGTAGGATCGCATTCAAGGAGCCTGGAGAACTATTCCTGAAGAATACTTAAAGAAAGAACACTTGCAATTGGTGCTGCATCCCAGCCAGTGGTGTTGGGGATCTTTTCAAAATTGATGGAACTATGAATCCAGAAAAGTACCGTGAAATGTTGATCCACCATGCAGTTTCATCTGGAGAGTGTCAGATTGGCAGCAGCTTTATTTTTTAACATGACAGTGATCCCAAACACACTGCCAATGCAGTAAAAATATACCTGGTTAGAGAAAAACCTACAATGGAATACTATTGCTGCTTTTCCACTAGTCAGCTTGGTTTTCTGTTAGGTGGTATTATCGAGTCAGGCTAAAAATGTGACCTCAACAGAATGCGTTCCACTTATTGGCCAGGCAGTGATGTCAGTAGATGAGTCATGAGAGCACAATTACAATAATCAACCCCGCTGTGTTTGAAACCTGGCTACACACTAACAACATAAATGTGTTTGTGCTTGGTGGCTGACGACAGAATTCAGAGCAAGCTAGGCAGATCCACTGGTTTGTGTTTGTGTTGCATACAAATTACATCACTGGACTTCCAAGTCATCTTGCTGAGGTGGTACTCAATCGCAGGGGAAACCGAGTAGAGTCGAGCAGAGTAGGTACGAGTGTGAAAGAGGCATATCAGTCATGGACTGGCCTCCCCAGAGCCCAGACCTCAACATTACTGAAGCGGTGCGTTGAAGAATAAAGGTGGTCACACCAAATATTGACTTTCAGGCTTGTTAGATTTGAACACATTTTTTGTTTTTGCCTTATATACTGTATTTCCATGTATGTTTGCAAATGTTTCAATAAATCTCTGCACCTATTTCCCACTTTCCTAGAAAAATCTAGACTTTTGTCCAGTGCTGTAATTATAGAATTTTTAATATAATTAAACAAATGAATGGAAACCAACAAATGTGGTCCAGAGCAAACAGCTGTTCTGGTGAACAAACCTTTTCAAATATTTTCTTTTTTTTGAGTCCTTCATTAAATATTATTCTTTCTAGTGGAATAAATTGTCTAATCCAGTGTGTAACATGTGGTATGTGATTTTTATTTCCCCAAGACTGTTCCAAAATGATCGGTTTAATATTAAAAGGTTTAACATTTTTTTATACTTTCTTTTTTTTGTAATTGTGTTCTGATCATAATCCTAGAGAAAATAGCTTTGGGTGTAGAGGAATTCCTTTTTTTTTTTTTAAAATTATCGTCTCACATGTCAGTCTGACCTTTTTCCAGAATGTTTTTCCGCACTGCCAAACACGGTGAAGCAGTGTTCCCTTTTGTCTCTGTGCATTTAGTACATAAATCTGATATATTCCTGTTACAACAATTCACCTTGGCAGGAGTTTGCATTAACCAACTGGAGTGTGTTAAGGCATGATTTCACAATTTGAGTATGAGCTCTACACACACAGATTTCTTTGTCTTTGTTCCTTACATTTAGCTTATGTCAGCTCTAATCATAATTTTTATTTATTTTTAAATAAGTGATCCATTAGAACAGGTGTAATGAGTGACATGAATACTGTGATCATATAGACCGTTTCATTTGTCTTCTTTTGTTCAGTCATTGAAGGCCACAAGGAACTTCTCAGTGTCTGACTGGAGTAAGAACTTTGAGGTCGTGTTTCAGGATGAGGAAGGTAAATGCAGGATTAATATGAGTTCTAATGGAGTACTGACATTTTATTTAAAATCTAAAATTTCTTAAGGTGACAAGAGTGTTAAAATCTTTCCTGTGCAGCGCTGGACTGGGGAGGTCCTCGTAGGGAGTGGTTTGAACTGATTTGCAAGACCCTCTTTGACACATCGAACCAATTGTTCACCCGCTTCAGTGACAACAACCAGGGCCTTGTGAGTTACTCTTCTGAACTCTCTCTGCATTCTGTGTTCACTTGTGTTCACGAAGAGCATTCATCTTCATTTTCCAGGTACACCCAAATCCCGAGAGGCCGCCCCACTTGCGCCTAAAGATGTATGAGTTTGCGGGTCGCATTGTAGGGAAGTGTCTGTATGAGTCTGCCCTGGGTGGAGCCTACAAACAGCTGGTTCGAGCTCGCTTTACACGTTCCTTCTTGGCCCAAATCATTGGCCTGAGAATGAACTACAAGGTATGCAACACAGCGCATTCCAGCTAAAGAGACATTTCGCTCGGAAGTTGGAAGGTCACGTCTCCACTGTTTATCCTCTGGTGTCAGCTGTTTTATGTCATCATTTAAACATTCTTCACAATGCCAAGAAAGCTCATTTTCTTTCTTGGCATTATTTAACAGAACTACCCAATGTGTTTCGCTGTTTATCCTAATTACTTAGATTTCAGAGTTGAGAACTGAAGTCCACCCAATCATCTTTTTAATCCTTCCCTGCTAGAAGATGAAATACCATGTTTATTTAAAAACGTCATTTTCCCCGTGTTTTCGTTTTATTTTCCACGTGCAGTACTTTGAGACGGATGACCAGGAGTTCTACAAAACTAAAGTCTGCTTCATCCTAAACAATGACGTGAGTGAAATGGACCTGGTGTTTGCCGAGGAGAAGTATAGCAAGTCGGGACAGCTGGAGAAGGTGAGGCAACACTTTGGAAAGGAACCTCCCCTTTTATCCCTGATGTAGGCGATCCCAGGAGATCGAAGTAATAAACCAAACAAAAGAAGCCATATTGCTTGTTTGGCAAGAGCTTTAATTTTTCTGATAAGAGGAGGAGTGGTGAGTTCATTTAAAAAGATGGACGGGTAGAGTTTGGCATCCACGACGCCTTTTTAACCTTTGTTGTTCACGTGTAAAATATCACACAATAGATGGCTGTGTAAATCTGTGGTGCTGCAGAGCTCGAACTTGCATTTTTTAAAAATTTAAATAATGACATTACTTCATCTAATTGTTCTTTTGTTTTTTTTTTAAACATTAAAATTAATTACCCAAATATTTATAAATTGGCTGATAAGTGTGTGACATTTTTAAGAAGGTTTCTGGTCTTACATGTGCTAATTCTTTCCTCTGTTACTCACTAGTTTTCAAAACACTGTCGTTTTTAGATCATTTTCATCCCATCATCCTCTCTTGCAGGTGGTGGAGTTGATATCTGGTGGAGCTCAAATCGCTGTAACCAATGAAAACAAGATGCATTATCTTAACCTGTTGGCCCAGTACAGACTGGCCAGCCAGGTGAGAGACGAGGTGGAACATTTCCTCAAAGGTAAGGAAAGGAAACTAGCACAACTGCTTTCCGATATATTTTCTTGCCAAATCCTTTCGTTTGAGATCTCTGGTAATGTCGACATAATTGGTGTATTTTCCTGATCAATTGCAGGTTTGAATGAACTGGTTCCAGAAAACCTGCTAGCCATATTTGATGAGAATGAGTTGGAGGTATGTGTGATGGTTGTAATTAAATCCTGCTGACATGTTAAATCCACACCGGATGTTTAGTTATTTTGTTTTAAACCCTCTAGCTGCTGATGTGTGGCACTGGCGACATAAACGTGCAGGACTTCAAGGCCCACGCTGTGATTGTTGGCGGATCGTGGCACTTCAGAGAGAAAGTAAGTCACGGAGGTTTCCTCATCTTACCTTCTTCTCTAACAGCTGACGTAAATGTCTGATCTCGTTTGCTTTTTTTCTCGCCTCAGGTGATGAAGTGGTTCTGGGCGGTGGTGTCTAGCTTCACGCAGGAAGAGCTGGCACGTCTGCTGCAGTTCACTACCGGCTCCTCCCAGCTACCCCCCGGGGGGTTCAACACTCTTTGTCCCTCGTTCCAGATCATTGCTGCCCCCACACACAGCACTTTGCCCACTGCACACACCTGGTGAGTAGAAGCCTGAACAGTGCTACTCTGTTTTTCTGACTGTTGACAAATCCCACATCATGTCCAAAACCAACAGTGTGTTCACCTGTTTCAATCTTTTTTGACCTCTTAACCTTGTCTGTGGCACCCAAGTCGGCTCACTGAAGATATAAATCTTTAAAACCAGATCACACATACAGTAAATAGTTTTAATTGCACAAAAAATGTTATTCAAACAGGAGAAAGTTTCAGTGTGGAATAGTTTCAGTGGCTTATTTATACATTTCTGCTGCTCTAATTAGTTTTTTATGGCAGCAGCAGCAGAATGGCCTGTGTGGGACTGAGTCAAAATAAACTGTGTGTTTTATAAAAAAAAAAAAAATCCCTCACTGCAACACTATGGCTCACTGATATGTGCTTAATAGTTTCTGGAAAACAATGGAGCTCTGTGATGCAGTGGGTTCTGCTATATCATGTCTGGAAATGCTTAAAATCATTTCCATTTTTGGTCTTTATTTGGATTTGTTTTCCCATTTATTTAAAAAGAAATGTAATATCAGCACATTTTTATTTTCAGATCAGCAAATCATTTAACCACATGCTGACTCTCTGTGGTGCTCTCTCTAGTTTTAACCAGCTGTGCCTCCCTACCTACGACTCCTACGAGGAGCTGCACAAGATGCTGAAGCTGGCCATCAGTGAGGGCAGTGAGGGTTTTGGCATGCTCTGACTCGTCCATCACTGGCACTGTGGTTTCTCTCTCTCTCACTCACTCACTCACTCACACACACACACACACACACACACACACACACACACGACCAGCACTGCTTCTCTGCCCTGGTTTTCCTGCATTCATTCACATTTAACACATGGACTTCTTGCCCCACCCCTCCCACCTCCCCCAAAATATAAATATTCTCTCAAGATGAGCGAGTATTTCAGGAAGTCCCAGAATGCTGTGCTGAATCTGGGACTCAATTGTATGAACTCTAGTGCTACTGTATATTTAAAAAAGAAAAAAAAAAATTTAAA
The DNA here is from genome assembly GCF_007364275.1 of Archocentrus centrarchus. Taxonomy (NCBI): domain Eukaryota; kingdom Metazoa; phylum Chordata; class Actinopteri; order Cichliformes; family Cichlidae; genus Archocentrus; species Archocentrus centrarchus. The sequence goes on along the minus strand of NC_044367.1, from coordinate 10,257,277 downwards.
TCCACTTTTGTAAAAAGAAAAGGAAAAAAATACAAAAATTTCTGCTGAAGAAGGTGAGGTTTGGACAGTTTTTATTTCCTAATGCTAAAGTTTGCTTAGTTTTATATGTTTGAGAGACAAATGATGCTAGAGCAAAGGCCTTGAGTATAACTGTATAACTGCTTCTTTTGCATTTTGCAAACTGAGGAACACTTAAGTGCAACAGCAGCCTCCACATGACGTGGGTGACACATGCATCTACAGCACTTTGGCCTTAATCGATCAGGGACTGATGTGTGTATGTAAATATATAATATCACTCTTTAATTTGTACATACTAGTGTGTATACAAAGGTTTTCATCTCGTTACTTTTTGATTTAATGTTTCAGGAGAAGGGATTTCTTTCTTGTTGCACGTTTGATGGTTGAGGTAAAATAATTTCTACAAGCTATTTTTTTTTTTTTCCTGAGTGGAAGTGGGTTTTAAAAGGAGCCAAGTGATATTGTTTCTATATGTTTTAACTTATTGTGTCTTGAGGTAAAGTTTTTGTTGACCCAAACTTTTGAAAATGAGTATATTTTTTATGTTTTTTAACCTGCCTTATTCATACCCTTTGCCTCTGATTGTATCCAGAGAGGTGCGTAGGTGAGAGAAACATACTCAACAATAATAGGTAGTAGTTATATTCTCACATTTCTATTATTACATGCAGAGGTTAGTGTGGGTGTGAGTGCCGGTCGAGGGGGGATGAGCCCTTATATAACAAACATTTTGTTATATATCCTTTTGACCGACTCATTCACAGCCTTTTATGGGTTTACCTCAGAATCTCCTTTGCCACCTATGCATCCTCTGACACTGGTGTGTATGTTTTCATGCACATGCATGGCAAACATGTGCATACAATCTGTTCATAGATGCCTCCTTCCAGCCCTGACTGTACAACCTTTAGCCATATACCCCCTCATCCTCCTGTAAGCTAAGCAAAGCATTGTAGCTTTGGAGAATAAGCCCGGTTTCTTTGTTATATTGTTGTAAAGCTATTTATTTTTATTGCTGTTAGTGTCATCAATATCCTCAGCCAACAGAATTGTGTCCTTGTTTGTTTGTTTTTTTTAAATTTGTTCATATTTATTAGCACTTCCCTTTCTGTTGCAGAGTTTACATGGTCATTGGCCAACTTGGAACAGTCTGCTGACAGCTTGTAGAACATATAGGAACGGTGGTGTTTACTCATAGCAAGAGGAAAATGTTAATAGATGATGATTTGTCTCAGTAGTATTTTGATTTGACTGTGTTCATGCTTCCCAAAGGTGGCTTTGAATGCTTTTTTTTTTTTTTCTCCCTCCTATGATAATTTCCACCATGAGCGGTCGACTTTGACTCGGAAACTTAGAGACTGAACTTCCTAAATGGCAAAGGCCTCACATTTTGACAGTAGGTGTTGCAGGTTGGATGAAGTCAAGTTTTGAGCTTTAGCTGTTCTTACAGTGTTAGAGGTTTGGAGTTTAGGGGTTTGTGATTGTTTGGGTTGTGCAATGTTGACCTGATTCATAAAGGGTGCTGTTTTCAGCACCAGTACCAATGGCTTAGATCATATTTATCCAGCACAAGTTACATGTATGACATGATCACTGTAAACAAATATTACTGAGGTCTGTCCTGTCATTTTATGTTTGAGGTTTCCCTTTTCCCGATCATTTACTACTCTGTTTAATGTTTAGATGCTTTTTGGATTTGATGACCTGAGTGTTTTTTTTTTTTTTGTTTTTTTTTTTGTTTTTTAAGCAATGTAGTTATTGTGAAATACTTGCCCATGACATTGAAGATTCTTGCATCATTTTTTTTTTTTCTTGTTGTTTTATAAAAGTTGAGCCTCTGCTGATGAATGTTTGAGATTCTTTGGATGGAGAATCTTTGTTTATGGGAATAAAAATTGATGGAATAAATTCTTGTCCTCTTATTTCCACCTCTGTGCGTCATATTTATCTGATGTGAAGCTGTTATTACACACCCTTTTTGATGTAGGGTTGGAAATGGCACTTGCACAAAATGTTTTTAAGCAATAAACTGCACAAAAATGCCTGATGTAGCAAAAACAATACAAAATAAGACTTTTAAATTTATATATATTTCTTTTAACTTGTCAGAAGGTTCAAGAAACACTCCAGTTTAAAAAAATTTAGAATTTTCTGGCAATTATTTCATGGTTCAGACTTTAGAGGGTTAAAGCAAAGTTTTGACATTGAATGATGGTTCACTGTAAACCAACGTTTGGTTCATTTAGGATGCTGGGATAGGTGTAAGAAGACTTTCTTGGCTAGATGAATGCATGTTTTAGACACAAGAGGGCACTGCCTCTGCATGTGACACAAGCTCACCATGAGTGAAGGATGCATGGCTGCTTCTTCTGTCATCCCTTGAGACAGATTAGCTGCAGTAAATGATGAGGGGGCTTTCCTGTCTTCAGCTGACCCTCTATACTTAAAGTCTTCGACACAGAGGACAGGCCAGACTGCTCCGTTACGAGCATTTCTCATTTCCCCACAAACTCTCATACCTCATGAACATTTGAAAATGAAGTTCATTTAAACTTGAAATGAAAATGCACATGGAGTGTGATGATTCCTAACTGCTGAAAGTAAAATGGAAAACAAAGGCTTCCATCATGTGGAGATAATCATCGGCCGAGATGTGCTCAACTGCTTGCTTCCTCAGTCAATGTCTGATAAGCACTAAAAAAATAATTTATGGCTGTGGCTGTGCAGGTCCTGTGGCCATCAACGCTATACCCACATATTCCTGGCATTACTCCTCATACTGTGGTCTGAGCACTATCAGGAGCCAGCAGCAAGGCATCTTGAAGTACTTGGAGGCAGAAGTCCAGTTATTTGGTCTTGGCATGCACCTGTGAATTTGCATAATGGTCTCTCTCAAATTTCCCCCAGGAATGCTCGCTATAGAGGGACCACAAATCAGAAAGTCATCCTCTGGCACTAAGAATAATGCACCACATTCGAAAGGTCCTCTTTCCTCACAGAACCTGTGGGAGGTGGCTCAGCTACAATACAGTATATTTTTTTGTACATTCATCTGATGATACAAATTCCTTAGAAAAATGTGTTTCTCAGGCAAACTTTCCATGTACTAGTCCATAAACAGCTCCAGACCCAACTGTAGCTTGGTTGCGAGGTTTAGGGTTGCCAAGTTCCCAAGGGAGTCAGTTTATGGGTGGTTCTCCTCAACCAAAGAATTTACATGGTCAAAAATGCAGCGCCTCATTTCCCACTTCAGACACCCCCTGCCTCTGAGGAGATGTCCATCGGTTTCTCTGATCAAAGATAATTGTCCGCAGACAGTGATCTACACAAGGCAGAAAACACAAATGTGGCACGCCTTATGCATCTTTAGAACATGACCGCGCTCTCTTTCCTGCTAAACAGCCGTGGGGTTGTCTGCTTCCCATTCCAGCATGCAGGTCCTCATTACCTGATTGGACAGTGCTGATTAACTGCCAACTGGATTGGCTGCAGATATTTATCATCTGCAATGATTGGGCCAATTTAGACTCCAGTCTTAATCAGGGTTGTTGAAGGACAGCAGCAGGCCGAGACTTACATTTGCTCCAGGAAGTTTACTCGATACTGTACAGCGTATAGTGATTTTGTGATACATGCAAATGGGGTCCTCGGCTCGCCGTCCAAACACCCTCAAACATCAGGTCTCTCCATATGCTCACATGCTGGTCCTCTAGAAAAAGCAGAGTATGAAAGAAGAGCTCTCTTCCCTCCGTCCACAATGACTTACCACAAAAGTGACTTTGACTGTTTGGCTTTTGGAGGGAAATTCTGCCTCAGCTGTGTCTTCTCAGTTGGCCTATCAGAGGCTGAGGAGTGCGGTTCTGCTATTGACGTTGTTGAGGATTATGGAGAAAACAGCTGTAAGAAATGCATATCACAGTGATGACAATGGTCTGGCAACTGAGTGCGGCACAGGAATGTATGGATGGGATGTTAGTGCTGATTAAAGAGATTTTTTCCCAGTGATCTCTTGATATTTCACAGATTGTCTGTTGCTCCTATCAGTTCTCTGTTATTTAACTGATGAGATCTGGCTCTCAACACCTGGGCTGAGATGCCGCAAGTCTACCTGGAACAGCATGTAAAAGCGGCCTGACAGAAGAAATGGCCTCATCTGAATGCATTCCTTTATCGGGAGCAGGACCGCCAACGTGTGCTTTGTTTTGAAAATGATATAAACGCCCGTGCGTACAGCTGAGGTCAGAGACAAGCAGAAGCAAGCGTTTTGAAAAACTGCTAGCGATGAGATTAAGTGTCCCTCAGCTGATGGCTGTCTATATTATATATAATGCTGGAAAGAGACTATTGATTCATGGGGTTAGCTGTCCTCCTGGGATGTGCAGCTGTATTCTGCTTGAATGTTGGGAAACATTTCAGTAGTTATATTTCTTTTGTAATAACAGGGCCTCTAATGTAGATTGTCAGTCTGAAAAATACCTCGTGCTGCTCCGCCCTTATTGTCAGTACAGTTGTTACCGTAGTGTGTGGTGAACAGGCTGTGAATTTGGGTTAATTCTCAGCACACGCGCTGATTTTTCTTCAACTGTTGGATTTGACAAAAAAAATGATACAGTTCATTTAATGCTATCACTAGGTCAAAAAAAAAAAAAATCTAACATAAAATTATGATAATTCCTTTCCTAGTCTCTGCTGCTCTTAGAGTTTAATACTACAGTGCTGTGCAAAAGTCTTGAGTCACCCATTTCTTTATATTTTGCTTAGAAAATGGAAAACAGGTGCAGCGATTTATTGAAATGTGCAAACATACATGGAAATACAGCATATAAGGCAAAAACTGAATGGCCACAATTCTAACAAGCTTAAAAAGTCAATATTTGGAATGACCCTTTATTCTTCAGCACAGCCTGATGTCTCTTTGGCAAGTTTTCATATAATTTCTTTAAGCAGTCTTCAGGAATAGTTCTCCAAGCTTCTTGAAGGACAAAACTTTTCTCTGGATTTTGCCTGCCTTTTGTTCCATTCTTTGCAAAATCTGACAATATTTTCATAATTCCATCAATTATGACAAGATCCCCAAACCTGCTGGGACAGAGCCTCCACCGTGTTTTACAGATGGCTGTAGACACTCGTTGTTGGGCATCTCTCTTGACCTCCTGTGTACATGTTGAAAATGATTTGAGCTAAAAATTTCAAAATTGGCCTGAGATCACTGATTTTCAGTCTAGTTCTTGCATTATTTGGCATATGAAATGAATGAAAAAGCAACCGATGTCCAAAGAGAAACTTGGAAAGACCTTCAGCAGAAAGCCTGGAAAACGATTCCTCAAGAACACTTTAAAAAAATCTAAGAAAGTCTGGCTCCTTGGAGCAAATTATGAATAAATTAGAGGTGTTTGTATATTGCAAACATTGATGCACTAACCAGCTCAAATAAGCAAAAGCTAAATGTAAAAATGCTGTGCGTGTTGGACATTTAATTCAAATACAGCCTTACAGAGCCACTACTCTGGCTCTCAACTCTTTCAGTGCTTCTGCCTTTATCCTCATAAAGTTCCCCATATCAAATTGTCCCTTTTACTGCATGCATGTAAAATGCCTCATACAGTTCCTGAACCATGAAGAAGAACAGGACTGTTTACAACACATTCTTCCAGGGTCATAAAAAGCTGCATAACTCTGTTGTAGTGTCACAAGGTCAGGATCAAAGTAGCTGTCATTAATCCTAACTCCCACAGTTATGCAAATAGTAATATTAAAGTCTAGTTGAAAATGACCAATAATAAGCCTGGCAAAAGTCTTCTTTCCAACCACATCCACGCCAAGTCAATAAAGTGCTCCAGGCCACTGGGTTGATCCCAAGTACTGTAACTCATCACCTGGGAAGCATACTGAGTTCAGCACAGTGGTCATATTTTCTACTGTACTTTCTACTCTGTGTATTACTACAAGCTTCTTTGGTAATTCACTCCTATTTTGAAGAGAAGATGACAACACAGGAGCATTAAATGTATTTTTGATTTATACACTGTAACAGTACAGTAGATTCAAATGCTTAATTTCTTTAAAAAGTTTAAATAGGAAGAGCTCTATGGTACGCTCTTGCATAAGGTTTATAGACGTCAAGCATCCCACAGTTCCCCCCACATTGCCTAAGACTCAGTATTTGTGAAAGGACTACACTGCTGGTCTGTGGTTTGGGCCAAATCACTACAATGTGGAAATTTGACAGCTTTTAGTCATCTTTGGAGGTACGGTTTTCTTACTCAGGGGGGAATTAATTCATTCATACTTTCTCCAGTTAGAGGAAAAGAGGCTTTAAAATGATTTCACTGACCACAGCAGGGCAAGCACAACAATAGTAACCACATCTGGTCAACACATGTACCATCCAGCTCACAGTGTGTTTACAGTGCAGAGCCAGATAGCACCTTCCCTTCTGTGCTGTGAAGGAGAAACTGGAGAGAAAAAATAGAGTTTGACAGAAGCATCAAAAAGAAGATGTCAAAAAAAAACAAGCCAAATAAGTCGTCGTCTTCTTTTTTTGTAATTTGCAGACATCTAGCTTGGCTTAGGGAGGGTCTAGGCTGGCACTGAATGTGACTCTACATACTGCCGCAGATCAAGGAAAGTAGAGGTACTGCACACCTGCTGGAAACTGCTGAATGAGGGGAAGTGTGTTCCTGTCTGCTCTGCCAAGTTATACCGACAAGAGATGGGTGACAGTGTTGGGACCACCCTGAAAAGAGAGAGCAACAGGGTGAGGCTCCGTTCGAACTGACAGAAAGATTGACGGCATCCTATCAGCTGCTACTTCCCCAATGTGTTCAGCCATTTAGATGATGGCAGTCTGCTTCCTGAACCCTGTGAAAAAGAGGCTTCATGTTCTCGCCCTGATTGCGTTTCAGCTATGTTCTCATGAACAGCAGATTCATATAGCACTTCTTGACTGTCGCTCTTGCATATAGAAGCTTGATGATTGTAATCATGGTGAAGAAGCTATACTTTTCCATGCATGCATGCATCCATTTTCTTAATTGCTTATCCAGTTCAGGGTAGCAGCAGGATTGCAGCTTCTCCCAGCTGTCATAGGGCGAGAGGTGCCATACACCCTGGAGAGATCGCTAGTCCATGGCAGGGCACTACACTCGTCATGTGCAAGACAGCATTATCAGGATGTGATGTATTGTATCCAGGCTCCTTTCTATGATAGCACTGTAGGCGGTCATAGTGGGACTAGCTCACCTTTTAAAATTGTCCTCATCCAATAGGATGACAAGAATACCATCGAGGACACTCGGGGGCATCCAGAAATAAGTGTGGCCACAGACATGGCACCAAGTGTTTGCTCTGCGCTGGGTGTGAACTATGCAAGACGTTACCTGTGTGTTTTTTTCAAGGTTACATAGAGGAATTGCTGCTAAGGCTCATCACATTTCTATACAAATTATATTAAACCAAAAAAAAGAAAAAGTACATAAAATCAGGGTTTTCAACAATACCTTTAAAATGTGAGTTAAAATATTGTTTTTCTTCATTTTCTGATTTTTTTTTTTTTTTTAGAGCAAGTTTAAAGTTTAGTTTTAATGCCATACACATTGGCATAAATCACCCTGTTGGTGCAAAAATACTATTTTATGTCTGTCAAACTTGTTATTGTTGGCACTTTTTGTAGATTCAACTAAAGAAATGGGAACAAATTATGTGATTTTGTAACAAGTTGCTAACAAATAAGATACCATTCAAACACGCTTCTTTGGTAAGTTGTCTGTTGTGTGTTATGCTTAAACAATTACAACACAGTCTGGCTCCTTGGAAGCAAAATATAAAGAAACGAGTGGTGACTCAAGATTTTTGCAGCGTATTGAGCATACATACTAATCCTCTTCTGGCATGACTGACAGAGCAGAGAGAGACGCTTGTAATTTGTTTGCTGTATTTGGACAATGGGAAAAACAGGGATAAAGGCCCACTGTTGACATTGTCCAAGCTGTGAAACCCAGTAAATACACAGAACGCTGGGTATTCATTATATCTCCTGCCATTAAACTGTCATCAGTCAGACTGGCTGTTAAAATGTTACATTTCTTGCCAGTTAGTTCACATATGATGGAATCCCCCAATTTTAAAAGGCTTCCATCCAAAGTGCCATCATCATTTCAAAAGCTTCCACAACATGGGCCAGCGTCTCCACAAGGACATACAAAACTCTTTAGATGTCCAACACTGTACATGGACTGTGGCTCAGACATTTTCCATCCACTGAATTCATCTGTGATGTTGTTATGGTCGTTAGAGAACGCAACAGCAACATTTTTGTGGCAAAGTAAACATTACCTCAACAAAGAATTTGCCCAAAGACTTCTCCGAGGAGGTTTTGCATGGAAATAAACTTCCACGTAAATACAGTGTGTAACACTTTTCAGTCAAAGTCCATAGACTGTGCTGTATTTATTATGGCATAAATATGAAAACCTTCCATTTTTGTCTTTTCCTAAGAATGAAAATGACAAAATAAAGGCTCTTATGCAACCAAAGATGTTTCTGGGTGTTTCAAACAAGGAGATTGAGCTATTTTCTGTTTAGGTTTGTGATTAACAGCCCCCAGGTTGTCTCCAGATGTGGTTTAGCCTCAGACACACACACACACACACACACACACACACACACACACACACACACACCCACACACACACACACACACACACACAATATCGACCAGTTCACCAATAATAAAGCGACCCTTCATGACACTATCCATCATCATAAGGGATGACGCAGTGATCTAATAAGAAGATCAGACTCCTTGCTGCAAACATGAAATCATTCTTTAAGCTGGATGGTGGACAGCTGGTTGGGCCTCTGGAAGCACAGCCAACAATTACCAAACTTCTCATCATATATTATTAAACTGGTGACATAAAAACAATAAGGTGTCGGGAACCAATAGGAGAGCTAATATGAATTCGACCATCATAGCCACCTAGAGCTTTTGTGCATCATTTATATTACGAGGGCAACTTAACATAGTCACAATCAACCTATAAATCAACAATTACAGACTGAGTTGTTTGTAAATAACAACTGCACCCTTTCATTCCCATCTCCGTTTTGCCCATTCCAAAATCCTCTGGAGCCTTAAATAGTTTCCAAACATAAAAGCCGGGTACACAAACAAGACGTGCAAGATTTTAAACCACTTTTTTTTTTTTTTTCCTCTGAAATGCATCTAAACATCCCACACAAGTCATATCATGCAAGTCTTAATATGCACGCCCTGTGGTTGATTCCTCTGGGTTATCTTATCTTCAGTTAAGTAGAAACAGTTGAAGGACAGTTTCATGAATTTATCATTTTGTTAACAGCTTTTCATAATTGCCACGTCAGCATGTATTTTTCCACTCAGCCGTCATACAGTTTTTATTCATTTAGTAATTTAGCTCTTCCTTAGATAAACGCTGATCGGGACTGTGCCAAAATAATCCATGGAGAAAGGAGGCTGGGTGCTACAGGAAGAGCACTCTGGGAGAGCAGAAACAACACTGCATTAGTTATCCTAAAGTCAACGTGCTCCATAATGACAGAGTCATAAAGTGCAACCTTGATATACTCTTGTGTGTTCTCATTTCATTGTGCTATATATTACTGGGGTCTTGCATCTTAACATTTGTCATAGAAAACAAACCAAAGCTCCCTCTGCAGAGATCCTGGTTTTATATTTAGATTTAATGGTCTAATGCTTTGATAAACCACGATCAAACACGCTGTTGGTTGATAGATATGATTGTTGCAGATTCGTATGAATATATGCTGCATTAGGGTCATTTACCCTTCTGCAGCATTTTCCTTGAGTAGAGAGGTGCTATTTCTATTTCAGAAACTCCATCTGATAGCCTTTGCTACCAGTCAACCTGCAGATTAGCAAAAGTGAACAGGCCAGCACCTATGATATCTCTAAATATGAATAAAGATGCTACATCCAGCAGAGAGTTAGCTTGGCTTAGCCTTACTGTAAGGCAGAAACAAGCAGCTAGCCAGGCTCTGTCCAATGCCTCTTAAACTGCTAGTTTTTACACTTTCACTGGGTTTTTTATAAGGATTAAATAGATAATAAATCTGGATGAATGATCTTAAGGTAGGTGAATTTACAGATTTGTGTTTATTTATTTATTTTTTACTAGATATTAATGACACAGGTGTGGCTTTTCTCTTTGTACTCTTGACAGAATTCATTCCACTCATCAAATCCACACAGTTTTTCCACAGACCCGTCGTGCTATTCATCCATCCAATCAGCACTGAAAAATCCCAAAACTCAGTAGCGTCTCACTGAGTCACCCTGACCTGGTGACTCAAAAACACCCACATCTTGTTTTGAGCAGCTTCTTGTAGGAAATAGATTCTTTGCACCTAACGTGTACAGAGGGAGGCCTGCAGCCAGTTAACATTGCAACTGATCCAAGAGGGATGCAATCCTGTCTGTCGCTAGTGAAAGCTGGAGACAGATGCACACGTCCTTCTGCACCATGATACTGTTGGCAGGTGTTGAACACTGCAAACCTAGGTCTAGATTTACCTTACAGCAGTTATTTAAACCATGCATATTTCACAGAAGCCATTCTGTTGCAAGATTAGTATTGTATAAATGTGCGTGCATGCACATTTACATTGTGAAAGTTTTAACAGGAGGACTTTAACTTGTAAAGCAGTACTTTTAAATAGTTCTACTGCTACTTCTAGCTAAAAAAAGGGGATCTGAAAAGTTCCTCCAAAAACCTTTTTCTTCCTGATGAGAGAAGCATTAGCCTGATGGCAGAAAGTTTCATCTAATTGCTGGTTTACACTGCATGACCTGCTGGAGACTAATTTAGGGTAAGCAAATAAACACATTTGACTCTCTTGGATGACCTTGAGGTGCTGTGACTGTGAAGCAAGTATGACACATGCTCAGTCAATTTTCCTCTTATAAATAAAAGTCGGAGTAAACATTGCTTAACTCTTTCATCTCAATTCCTCCACTTATACTAAGTATGTATTTACATCCCGATGGTAAATTATGTACAGTATTTGACCGCTATGTCCTGTAGATATTTAGATGCATTGCTCACGATGCCATGAAGTCATGAGGATCAGCACGATAAGTAAACTCACCTCTTCTGGCACTTGAGGCTGTTTAGCAGCATGTCTGTCTGCGGGCTTATTAAAACTTGGCTCCCTAATGAACATTCGCCCTTGAAGCCTGCTGAGTGCTTAGTGCTGCTCAGGAGACGGGGCTCTGGACGCACGGGGCCTCTCTTCCTGCTCCCTACTGAGCGCTCGGTATAAAACTCAGCTGTACCGGCAGGCTGGGTTAGAGTCATATGAATACTTTTACATTACAGTGAACTGGAATGTTAACAAAAGACAGTCCGCGGAATAAATTCTGTGCTTGTTCCTCCATGTTTTATTTTATGAGGAAATTCATTTGCGTGAGCTGGTGTGGAGAGCTGTATTGGCTTAGTGACTGTCTCTGCATGTCATTCTGTCAGTGTCATCTTGTCAGGCTTTGCCTTGGGTGATTTAAAACATTTAAAGCCCACTGCTGCAGCATCAGAGAGTCCAAGCAAAAAAAAACAGTTCCACATGGGCTGAGTGAGACCCTGCAGCCATGCCATGAATCCATACTACAACATGCTAAATGTGTGTGTGTGTGTGTGTGGGCGTGAGAACTGTAGCTGAAGCTGAGTGTTGCTAAATAACATATCCATATTTCTCAGGGGTGTGATCCAGAAACTGGGCAGTGACAGGAGGCATCCAAGAATTAAGTCTGTCTATCTATCTATCTATCTATCTATCTATCTATCTATCTATCTATCTATCTATCTATCTATCTATCTTATCTATCTATCTATCTATCTATCTATCTATCTATCTATCTATCTATCTATCTATCTATCTATCTATCTATCTATCTATCTATCTATCTATCTATCTATCTATCTATCTATAAGTCTGTCTAAAATAAGAAGAAGACCACTGCTATCTATCTATTTGTCAAAGATGAATGTGAGGCTAATTTAAAAAACAGTTCAAAGAGATTCCTGAAAAGTGCCATGATGAATGGGGCAGTTTCCCCAAACATCTGTTAGAGGCCTCGGTTTCTGTCTGCCCGGAGGGCTCTCGCAGACAGGTCAGGGTAGTCAGAGAGACTTCCTCCCTGAACCTCACATGCCTACTCTTCCCTTCAGTCCAGCCCTGTGGATCCCATGGTCGTAACAAGGTTTCATTGATAGCCGTTCCACAGGCTGGACTAAAGTTTAGCCTTTGTTAGATGCTGCTGTTGATGTTACCCTAACTGACCTTCATGCTGGAGGGATTCCCACTCAACACTGGTGACTGATCATTAACAAAAGCCTGTGGCAGAAAACACTTTGAAGTCATCTCAGCTAATCGTCGCGTCATCTCCTTTTTACTTGAACTTTGCTTGTGGTAAAGAGAAACTAGGTTGTGGCAGGCCTGCGGTTTGTTCCGACTAAATGGACTATGGGGAAAAGGTTTAATGGATTGAAAAATAACAAATTTATCATGCTTAATAGGAAGCTATTCAGGTCAAATTGACCTCATGCGGGGGGTTAAATCGCATCATAACTTTCTGGCGCTCGACCTTCACTGTTAATTGGGGGCAGTGAAGAAGATTTTTCATTCTCCTAACTGTTGCTGAAGAGAGCACATGATTCTTTGCTCACGGCTACCCAAGCATGAGGCCCGTGCAGCAGGACTAGTAGTCCTTAAAACATGAGCATTGCACGAGTGCTGCATATGGAAAGAAGATTATTCCTTCAAAACACAGCTAGCAATTAGTTTCCCTCAAACTACAGCACCATACCAAGTTTATGCGCTATCATGTTGAAGGCTGGAAGGCACGTGTCATCAGTGAGTCAGCCACCAAATAGGGTTTATGTCTCATCCATTCCCAGCAGTAAAGATAAACAGAACTTAACCTGCATTACTCAACAGGCTGCTGTCTAATATCAAAACAACTGACAATTTGTTAAATCCTTGCTTTATGGTGCATGCAGTCAGACTAACACGTGGGTGGCTTAGGGGTGAAATAAAATAACACAATCAATGTCTGTGCTTAAAAAAAAAAAGAGGTTCTACAAAAAGTGAGTTCCAGCTGACACCGCTGTAAATAAAGATAACATTTAAAGGCAGATGTACAGTTTATTTGTCACACATGCCTGTACTTTCCACATTCTAAGCATTACAGGCTGTTTGTTGATACTTGGCTTAAATCACAGTGACCCTCTGGAGGCAATTAAAGGGCTATAATGTGAACAGTATTTTTACAGGAAGTTCTTTAAAGCTAGAGTCTATTTTATAAGATGCTACCTGTGACTAATAAAGTGTAAAATAAAGAAGAAATCCAACCAGTGTAGCCTCTTAACTTGTCCCACTTGATGAAAAAGAAATGTTCATTTTGTCTTACAATAAGAAACCGCAGATGCAAATGTACAGTATGGCTGAAGCTTGCACAGACTGAATTCAGATGGTTATCTACTTAAAAGTCAGGTGGTACTTTGAGGTGACTGTCTCCTCTTTGCCCCGATTTCTAAAATAGCTGCATCATTTTTGTTGCCTGTTATGAAAGTGTGCTGAAGGGAACCATCAGTTGCTACTTTTGTGAGGTACACGTGTGGAGCAGTTTGCTTTTCTGTGGTGGGTGGAGGGTGGGTGGGTGAAGGGTAAATGCAGCAGATATCCATTTCTATCCTGCTGGTAAAGCTGCTAATGTGGAAAATGCTCGACCTTGATTTTCCATGGTCGGTTGGTAGAGAGACACCGTAAAGCAACAAGAACAGGGACTGAAGCTTTGAGGCACGGCCATCTATCACCCCCTTCAAGACAAATAGAAGTAGAGTCGGCACAGAGCGCCTTGCGGCCAGGTCGCAACCAGGAGGACCAGAAGGAAGAGCGCCCCTGGGGCCTGGGCCAGCGGCTCGAGATGCACGCTAAATCGAGGGTGAGGGGCCAGGAAAATTGAAAGGGAGGAGAGAGAAAAACAGGGAGGAGGAAGAAAGCTCTGGTTGAAACGCCAGAATGATCTATCACACACATTAACTCCTCCCTCTGCTTTTTCTTGTGTGAACTGAATACTCAGAATTTACAAGAATGCATGTCACCAAGGGCACTCCATCCCACTCCTATTTAGACATTACTGCCAGTGCTGATTTATGCTGTGACTGATTTCTGAACGTTTTAGGCTACATCTGGCTAATGACTAGAAGGCCCCGCATCTTTAGAAAATGTATGTTTTCTGGAAAGTTATTGCATGTTCTTATTTGACCTAATTGGCTGCCAGCATGATTCACCCTTTGAGTCTGCTCCAGCAGCATTTATCATGCAGTAGTGTGACATCATTGTGCATATTGTTCATTGGAGACGTTTTTAAATCAAACTTCAAGAGACAGAATTTAAGGCGAAAGTGGAGCAGCAGAATCTCCACTCAACCAAAGTCAAAACACATCAGCCAGTATGTATTTTCACAGCCTACCGAAGTCGTTCAAGATTAAAACAATACAACAGTTTTAATGTGATAACTTAGAACTTTAAATTTGAATGAATCCACACGAATCTTCCACTTTTCCTTGCGCGATGTAGGATTGTTGGTGCAACACGGCTCTCTGGACTCAAGAAATCTTACATGTTTGATTAGATTTCTGAATTAAATTTCAAATAGCGTGAATTATTTAGCAAATCTACACTAATAAGGATCTAGAAGATTAAACCAATTAATTAAACAAGTGTTTTACTAGTTGCATTTCTAGCCCCAAGACTGAATCACTCTTTCTATCTTTTTAAAAAATTGACCTCAGGAACCAGAGTCTACCAATTTATTCAGGGCAAGAGCTTCATGGGGGTTCATATGCTAGTGGATAGGTGGGTGGATGCCTTGCTTTTATCCATTATATTGTTTATTATACACAGTTCTGCTGCTAGGAGTTTCTCTGTTTTACAGACTGTGCTGCAATATGGGTTATAATAATACATAATGATTTCTGTATGAAAGCCAGTCTTTTGAAAGGGGGCAAAAGGATAATTTGTAAAAGGGAAGTACTTAATCTAATCTTTGTTACAGTTTTCATCATTCCAGTCAGCTAAAGGTCTTTGTTAACTTAACAACTCACACCCATAAATGAAAGAGCCGATCATTCAGCTGTGAAGCAATGCAGGGTGGACGTGCTGCCAGTGCTATGACATGCATCAGAAACATCGCCAGTGGTGCTACAATCTGTCTGACTTTTGTGTGTTTCTGGACCGCTCCACCATTTGAAATTGTAGATGGAGCTGAAAGACTTTCCTCCTGTTTCCAGCACTATACAGCATGGCTCGAAGGCAAACACACATGCATTTCTCAGTTATTTCAGGGCTGCACTTGTAACACCCACAAAAAGTATGACTATCATGAAAGGCAAAGTGAAGGTGGCCTTCTTAAGTAACACCCATGTGACCTACTTCTATTACCCAGCTGACAGCACTTCACTCACACAAGCTGGGAAAGACCCCTGTAGCCCATGTCCTAAGTGCATTACACTGATCCTGCTCTATCTTTAACTGTTTCCTCTTGTTGTGTGAATGCCTGTTTTATGTACACTGCTCGGTCTATTATGAAGTTTGATGGAGAACTTCTGTAATGATCCTTCTAAGGAAAAGCTGTCATGTTCAATGAAAAATAACACATCAATAAAGCACGTAATTTAAGTTTTTACAAAGTGATTTTGTGCCAAACGAACCTCCTTTTTCCACATATTCCCCCAGGTCCTCACCGCTGCCCAGTCTGAACAATGTCAGCATTATGTTAGCTCCTGGGCAAAAAGAAAAGAGAGTTGAGGTCTTTGATACAAACAGCAAAAGGTAGCTAATGAAGAGATTGGCGTTCCTTGTTGTTGGTGCTCTCTATTGAAAGTCAATAGAGAGCACCAACAGAGACTGATTCACATAGATCGCTTAAAATTCTGGAGGCGAGGCTAAGAATACACAGTTGATACTTAGTTAAAATGAGAACCCTACATTCTGGTAAGGATACTGTTTAGACATCTAATGGGTACATGTGACCTCCGACCCCTCACTCGTGCAGCAGTGATGAGGGGGTCAGCTACGCAGATGCAAATGTGACCTTGGAGCTGACAGCACTGGTTCTACTTGATGCAGTTAATCAGCTTCAACACATTTGCCCAAGATTACACCATCGAACGTGAGACAATCAAAAGCACTTAATAATGTGGAGGCGATTCAAATCCACTTCAGGCTCACTGTATCAAACACAGGCACGCACACATAAGCGGATCGTCAGTTCAGTCATGAGACTTGGATATCATTGCAGCTCTGACCCTGTGCTTTGTGTGAAACCTCGCAGTGTAATGCAGTTATATTTCTGCTCTGCATTTGAAAGATGATAGGAGTGGCTTGGTTGTCATGCCAGAGCTTTCAAAGGACTCTTTGTGTAGAAACGTCGGTCATAGCCAGAGACATCCTCCTGGTATTTATTCTAGAGTTCCTCCAGATGCTGCAAATTGAAGCCTATCAAATTGGGCCACATTAAAGTCCACTTTCATAACATGGATAGGTGCTCCACAGATCTGTAATGATTTCCAAACAAGGCTCATGTTAAAGACTCCATGTAGGGTAGTCTGAAGCATCTATCTATCTATCTATCTATCTATCTATCTATCTATCTATCTATCTATCTATCTATCTATCTATCTATCTATCTATCTATCTATCTATCTATCTATCTATCTATCTATCTATCTATCTATCTATCTATCTATCTATCTATTTATTTATCACTTAATCAGGTCTTCCAACAATACACCTGCCAAGATTCCTTAGATAGCTGAAGAGCAAACAGAGAGAAAGACATAAATTTCTTCATTTATTATTAAATGATACATTCTGAATGGTTGACAGGCTGCTAAAAGTGTTGGACAGATAAAGAATTGAACATTTTTGGTGTAGCTGATAAACAGCTACTGAATGTAACTACCTAAAATGCCCACCCCTAACTGAGAAAGAACGTAGAAGTCCAATTAATATCGTTAAAAGAAAAAACATCCAGTAAAAGCATCAATTCACATGAATGTAACCGGAACATAAGGAGGTATTTAATTGTGACAGTGGTATACACCTGCCAGAAAAGGTTGGCAACTTCTGCCCTACACAGATACAAGAGCACGTAACACGACACAGAAACAGATTAAGACATTGATTTAAACTCAGCGAGGAACACTTGAGCAGCAGCCAGCTGCTCATTCACGCAGGTCACTGAGGACATCTGTCTGTCCAAGTAGGGGTCGCCCCCATAGATGCTGGGGTCAGCAGGCCATCATCTTTTTGGTGCCATCCACACCAGGAAGCCATGCACGATTTAACCATTATCAGCCAAAAATAAGGTAGCAGGCAACAAGCCTGGGGTGGGATTGCTGGACATGTGGCATCCTTCTGTAATTAGATTACCATGGGTTGGAAAATGAGGTGTAATCAATTTTAGTCATTTGCATGGATGGCCATCAGAAAAGAGGAACAAAGATGTCACTTTTCAGGGGTTTGGTATATCTTCATGGCTGGGAAAAAGAATAAATGTGTAGAAAACAGTACTGTGTGTGTGTTTTGGATGGCAGTTCTGTGAGTGGCAATGGTGCTTAGGGAGTAGGGAGACCGCTCATGAAAGAGACAGGCGTGCATCTTTGTGGGTTGAATGAGAGAAGTGAGCCAACTCTCTTTGGGTAGTATTAAAATCTTATGGGAGAAGAGAAATGTGTTATTTCCAGACAGTGAGAAGGAAAGTGATGATGCAGCGGATGAAAAGAGGAGATGAATGGGATCTGTTACATAACTTGACCAGTTTTCCAAGGTTTCAGTTTGAGTGAGTTTGAACTGTGAGCTTTTCACTGCCAGATCAAAATATGTGCTTATGGTCAGGAAACACGTTTTACATATAACCTATAATCCATAAAAAGCATAGCGGTTCCACTGTAAATTACCTTTAAAATACCCTTCGCTGTTTATAGTGTGTCCTTGGACAGAAATTGGTTAATAAGATAATTAGCCTAATTAATTGAAACAATTATAAAACAGTGACTTTGGAATAATCAAGCAATCAGCTCTGTGGGATCCTGCAGAAAAACGTCTGGGAGTTGAGTAATATTTTCTACCCTGTCAACTTAAATTTAAATTGAAGTTAATGATTAATGCAGCTGCGTCCCTAAATCAGTCCTGTTCGCAAGAATGTCGGAGCAACAACATGTAACTTGGCAGGAAAAGTGTGTGCGGGCACACGGACCGAGCGATGCTGTGTGTAGAAGCAAGAATACATCCGACAAGGGGGAGTTTCTCCACGCAAAGCGCATGCAATCCCTACAAAAATTCCCAGTGACTTCAGATCCAAGGAGGTGGTGATATTCATGCGAGCACGATTCAAACTCTCAGAGTAAGAATTCAGCCTCAGCCGCCCTGAGCCAGCGCGCTGCTCTCTCTGCCCCTCTTTTCTTGTTTAACACAAACTAAAGCAGATAGAATGATGTTTGCTTAAAAAAAAAACATCTTTTTCAGCGCTGGAATAAGAAAAGCTGGTAGTTTCTCCGTTTTGGACTGTAGTTAAGTAAAGATTTGATAACCTGAAGACATTGTTTACGTCTCACCTGGGCATTATGAAGAGGTATCCAGGCTTTTTTCATTCTTGGGAGAGGATGCCGTTTTGCTGAGCTCGTGTAAGACTCTCTTCTCCCCCCCCCCCCCCTTTTTTTTTTTTTTTTTTTTTTTTTTTTTTTTTTTGTGATTTGCTCATATTTTAGTGGCTCTTGATAAAACAGTAACGCGATCTGCCCTTTTACGCGGTAGTTTCAAAACTTTGCATGCCCAAGATGGACCGTGCAGGATTTGCTGTTTTAATGGTTCTGACTGTGGTGCTCATGCGAGTTGGTGACAGTCACAAAGACACGACAGGTGGGAGTATAGAGGGTGCAGGGGCAGGCCGCGCGGTCTTTGACCAGCCGCAGTCCCGGGGGATCAGCCGAGGTCACTCGCCAAGGGGACCACGGGACGGTGCGTCCTCGAGAACATCCGGTGACTCTTCACCTGGGATCAGTCAGTCTAGGACTGTGGTCCGCCTACCCAGGGGAACATCATCTCAGGAAAATCGCAAGCACATATCCAAAGCCAGAGATGCTGCTGGCACCTCCGGGGAAGATCTTGTCTCTGCGCCGCTGGATGGTGCGCGGCGCACCGCTAGACAGCCTGTCAGCCAGCAGCAAAGAAACAGAGTGAACCGCAGGCAGAGCAGCAGGCGCAGCTCTGCCAGCACTAAGCGACTTATCGGGTAAGAGTGACAGCCAAGTTCCCCACTGTCAGCAATATAAACGTTTTCTTTGCTTTACCAAACTCTGCAAGTCAGTCAAGTTTACTTCATGAGCAGAAGGCTACTTCAGGAGGAATGTGTGACCTATTTAACTGCCGCTATTAGTCCATGTGATTTACTGTAAAGTTGTGGTGGCCCCTTTAGCCGACTACTCCTTCCTGTAAGGCAAATCAATTGATTCCTGCAAAGTGCTCTGTGTGCTGCGTTAATTTGTCATCCGGGAGGCGACTTCTTTAGGCCAACTAAATATGAATTATAATAATGTATGAGTTTCGTTATCAAGGTCATGGCAGAACATGAAATAATAGCTGAGGTCAAACACCGCTGATTACTGGGCTGATAGCGGGGGCGCTGTAATGAACAGCAAATGTGATGCATATGGGTGAACTGTGTTTGAACTATTTAACATTACATTATCACCATTTCCTCCCATTACCGCACATTACAGAATATTCAAATTGTAGTAGGAGAGCGGCTGCAGACTAGTTCAGTGTGCGTGCCCCGGTTTCATGCTGTTGCCTGTGGCCATGCATTGTAGTGGCTCAACCAAAGCGCTGGCTGGTGAGCATTTAAAAAATTTGCTTGGTGATCAGAAACACCTGTTTCACCAATGGCACTCACTCTAGCCTGCAAATCTCCTTTTGGGTCTCTGTTAAACTCTAAACAGGATGATGGGTTGTTTCCATATTAGACCTCTTTTCTTTTTGTTAAATGAAGCCTCCTGTATCCACTCCTGTTTGTTCCATTGGGACAAGGTTTGATACACACTGAAGGGGTGAATGTTTACATAATAATCAGAGGGAGATTTGAATGGCTCACCTTGGACTGCTGACACCGAAATATAAATAAAGCATCTTTTTTTGTGTGTGTGGCATAACAGGGCTTTGTGTCTTTAGAAAATGTATTATTTATTCAGGAGAGTGTTGGAGGATAATTTAGAAGAAATAGATGGATTTAACGAACTGGTTTGAATAGGCTTAGATATAATATGTGTATATGTATATTATGTACAATATAATAGCATGCTCTGAGTATGCCACAGCTGCCTGCTTGCTACTGGCCTTTGGTGAGCAGGACCTTGAGTAGTAGCATGTCCCACTAAACTCTATGAGAAGTCATAGACAGTGGTGATGTCAGCACTCATATATACCTTTTACTGATTCTCTCCATGCAGCAGATGTGTTATGTCGTTGTGGTCCGATCCATTACACGTTAAAAACAACACTCACAGTCGTACGGTTATATTGAGGTGCTGTCTTTTTAAAGCCGTGTGCAAAGAAAATAGCTCGGTACAGGATTAGATCCAACATGCTTTATTGCAGGATAGGGCGAATGCCTTGCTTGACGTTGCCAAAAACACATATTCCAGCGTTGAATGAATGGGGTTCTTTGAGTTTTCGAGCAACATAAAGGTGGGCGTTACATAAATCTGCAGGAACATTACCTTTTAGTAGTCTGCGCAGTGATTTTAACACTTATTAGTTCAGATGAATCATCTGCTGCTTGTTAGAGAAAGTGTTCGCATGACACATTTCCTCTGGGAATTCCCACTCACCTCAATCATTTACTGTATCCCGCAGCACTGGCAGAGCTGGGTTCACTTACTGTAAATCTCCTTTACATTGAGGTTGACTCAGTGTGTCTGGTTTTGATGCACCTGTCAGATAGGTGACTGATCCAGATTGCCCAGCAGTGAAATAATAGTCCACCTCCTAATGTCCAAGTTTAAATAAAAATATAACAAGTTGTGAACAAGGTGTTATCTACATATATTTTGGCCTTGGGCATGCTACTAATTATGTTGTGTAAAGGTCTCCATTACATGCATAAATCCCTTGATGGAATTTGAATGTGATGACTGATGCCTTTGGCACGGGCCTGACCTGATGTGTTTGATTTATGACAAAGCTAAGCTTGCCAGAGGGCCCTAATAACTGCATTTTATCCCTGTGACGCCTCAGTAACACTCGGAGCATCCACCGAGTGCAATCCAACTGAGGTCAATGAGTCAATCCCCGTTATCTTCTCAAATCACCATGACTCAGACATCCACTTACTGTAATATCTTGTGAAGAGATGATGGGGCACAGAGCCATGCCAGCGTGTTGACTGTTGCCCCAGAGTTGCTCTTGCGGTCTGGTGCCTTTTCATCTATCTCACCACAAAAATTGGCCCGGACTACCAGTAAGGATTAAAGAGTAAAAGAATCCAGTTATAACTGTTTAAATCTTGTCATCTCTCATTTGCTCCATGATTTATAGAAGACACAGGGTGTTTTTCATGTCCCATGTGTCTCGCATAATCCTTTCAGGGCTCAGATAACTCTGTATTTGTCTTTACTCTGCACTCTCACGTAACAGGACGAGGGACTTGCGGGTCCGCGTTCAGATAAAGTTTCATGACTTGCCCTTAAATTCTTTTTTATCAAATAAAATGAAATTATAGCGTAATCTCAAAGGTTTTCCTATCAATAGTCTAGCCACATCAGAAGGATTTGAAACTCTTAACAGCCATTGCAATCAGATCTGTTTGTCATGCAAAGAGGCCCTCTGCACTCACAGTTATCGTCTTATGGATTAATACCTGAAAACAATTAATTTTTATTTCACCCTGTTTTTCTTTGCATGCGGTCTTTTGTTCAGGCCTAATGTCTGCGGAGGTCACCAGTGCTGCTCTGGTTGGGCTTTGGCACCAGGAACCAACCGCTGCATAAAACGTAAGTATTATTAACTCAGTATCCTATGTAAACTTTAAATAAATGCACCTTGCTTGAATAGTCTTTGATTCAGCTACTCAGTTTGGCAACCAAGGACACACACGGTGGTGAAGTGGCATACAGTCTCACTGACATGCATTATATATAAGAGAACTTTCTCCACTAGTAAACTTTGCAGACAGAGAGGCTTTGCAATCTAAGGCACACAGACTGAAAAATAACATAGTAAATGGCTACTAATGACTATCCTGTCAAGTGGAATTGCCCTATGAAAGTTTTCCCTGAGTGTTATTGCCCCCATGGTCATGTTCATCATGCAGTGTTTGCCTTATTCTTTTCATGTAAGACTCTCACTTGGAAATTACTGACACTTAGCTCTTGGCTCTCTTTGTGACACCAGTCCTTAATTATGGGTGGAACTGCTGCTTCTTTTATTCAACCACAGCAGTATTGAGTATCCCAACTGCCAGAAAATTAAAAGTGGAATTGAAGGCACAGGCTGTGAATGAATAAAGAGCCACTTCTTTAAAATGTAACACTGACCGGGGCTTTTCACCAAAACAGTGTTGCTATTTCTTTCTTTAACTTGCATATGGACTATCACTGCAAAAATCCATCTTTTAGACATGCTATTTAGGATTATCTTAAAGTAAAAATTGCAACAACTCATGCCACAATTGCTCTTTGCATGTCATGTTTCAATTTCACTTTTACGACCACCACTGTGTGCTGCAGGCAGAAATAAGAGGTTGGAATGAGAGCTTTTTTTTTTTTTTTAAGTAAAAGTTATCTTTAAATTTTACAAGCACAGTTAAACCCACACTGTTAAGTGACATCTATCTAGCAGTAAAACTAGCCATGCTTTTTGTGGGGGTTTTTTGGACTCGTTTATTGTTTTCTCTGTTTTGTTTCTGCTTAATTATCCCCCCCGTGTGCGCTCACACATGCAAACTCAGTTCACACACGTTTCAGCCTATCGAGTACGCAGAAAGCTGATTGGCCCCAGCGGTCTTCTTATGCTCGTCTCTGCTCACCACAGAGCCTCCTTCCATTATTTTCCCCTTAATGCAGAGTTAAAGGCGCACTTACCAAGGCGTAAATTACATTTAACATGGAGCCACAGTTACCCAAATTAAAAGAGTAAATACTTTTAATCTGCCAGAAAATAACAGGTTCAGCCTAACGCGCCTATGTTAAACAAGGCGGTGGATTTGAGCAGGCCAGGGGACTGTCTGACCATCTGGACCCTCTTACGACTTGGCCCTCACCCAAGTCTGACTGGAGGCTATGCTATCATCAGCTGAGAGAAGCCCCACAGCCGGCAAGGTGCCAACATAAAGGCCCCAGACTGGAGCACGGACTGGAAGCCGTGCAGGAAAACAAGCTCGGGCTATCTTTATTTCGTCTTTGCCCGTGATCCAGCCTGCTTTATTATGAGAGGGCAACCTGAGAAAACATGTTCACAGTGGGGGAAAGAAAAGGAGCAAACCTACTGGGTGGGAGCAGAAGTAAAAACATAAGGTGGCTGAGTTGTGTCTAGGAAACTTTCGCTGAAGGGATTGAAGTAATGTCGAATATGAAGTATCAGCTGCAGGCGTCACCCGCGAGGCTGAATTGGGTGTCTAGAATCATGCTTTCCTAACAATACCTCCTTGTTCTACTGCATTGAGGTCAGAACAAACATATGACAGGAACTGGATCACTAGTTGTGTTGGGAGCGCACCTATTTTTATGCTTTAGAGCTGTGCCTATTAAAAGGTTTACGTCTCAGTCTTGGTCTTGCGTCTGATTAGAGGTCGTCATCTGTTCACTTAAGACTCGGTCCTGCCCACATCCTGGAAGGTCTGGTGGTGACTATCTCTGTTTTCAGCTTCAGGATTGATGGTTAACAGACTTGTTTATGTATTAAAGCAAATTCCATGCACCGAAAATAGCCAGTGTGTTCTGGTAGAAGGCTTTGAACCATCAGGAAGAACATTGCATTTCCTCTGCTGTGTCATGATTGTTTGCCTTCTGGTGACATTAAATGCCTTTATTACAGATGAAAGCTCATAGGCTTTTAGTGCCACGGTCTTACCTAAAGAATATTAATTTTATTCATGGTGGCTGAGAACCAGAAGTGTGTGTGTGTGTGTGTGTGTGTGTGTGTGTGTTATTTGGCTGGTAAAGTGAGGCCAGGTGTGAGCTTGGCTATATTTCCATCTGTTTACTCGTAAGAAGAGTTGAAGCTCCTGGTGAGATAAATGGGGAATCTTGTTTCTGGGTCAACACTTAAACTTGTTCCTCACTCTGATGATTCACATCTGTTCATCAAAAGTACTGTTGCACAGAACAAGAGCAGAGAGAGTCCATATTTTAGCTTCACTACTAATAGCCAAGCAGCAGTCTTGCCTTAGTTATAAGACAGTGTGCTGCATTATCGTTGCCGTCAACACCTCCTTGACTATCGGCAGCGCTCAGATGGAAAACTGCGGATAGTTCATGGTCAGATCTCTAGATAAAACTTAAGATTTTCCATCAGTTTAAAAGGCTTTTTAACCAACAGCTCAGCAAGACATTCACTAAATACATCAGTAGTGGTAAGCCATGAGGATGTTGAACAGCTGCCTAAACAATAGTTGGCAACAAAAAGAGAAAGCAGCATGTTGGTTTAGCACCAACAAATCTGCTGCATTGGCTTCTCCTGGAAATGATCACTATTTACAAAACAATGAGATACTTAGATATGGAATTAGAGGGGAAGTTTGAATTGCTGGCATGTTTTAGAATAAATACAGTAACCATCAATTAGATGTCTTGTACACCAGCGTAAAATTACAGTTTTAACGTTTTGGTTTAAAACACTTTGTGAATAAAGAACCCAAACTTTTAAAGCCCCTGTAACCGGAACATAGATTTAAATCACATCACTTCTTCATTCCATCTGTTTTATGCTTTTCTTTTTTTTTTTACACTCATATCTTTGCACTCCTGAATGTGGTTGGCTGTAAATCATTTTGTGGATAGGGTACTACACATTGCTCACACGAGTCTTTTTTTTTTGCCAAAATGGAAGCAGTTTGTTTTAGAAGAGTATGCAGCGACAACAGCGGTCCCGCTAACATGCAGAGAGTTATTTTAGCATGAGCACTGCAGCCCTGACCTTTCTAGACATAACGTAACCAAGGCGTTTGCTAGACTCAGTGGGATAAAACATTTAATGCTTTTTAGTGCAAAATAATAGTACAGTCAGTGTGATGTCTGTTTGAGAATAGCCATTGACCTTTGAATTCACAGCTAGCAAGTGGTCATCATATGTTATGTCCTGCACGCTCTGTCTGTTCTCCATCCTGTTCCTGAACAAAATTGAGTCTTTCCAGCAGCGAGAACGCGTCTGAAGCGGACCACCTTCTTTTGTGCGCTACAGAAGAGAAAGGAGACCTTTGGACACGGTCCCAACCTGATTCCTGACCTGAACTCTCTCAGCTCATGTGTGGCTGAATATCAGCTCATATGCTGATATTCAGCAGGTATTACGAGCATTTTTTAAATTTAGAGCAATGCATAAAACACAGCCGAGGCTTAAAGAATGTCACAAGAAGGTGAGTTTTTTTCTCATAAACTGCAGCATTTGGCAAACTGAAATTTTAAATAAAGCCTAAGGGATCACCAGAGTCAAAGCAATTCATCTCGAGGAGACATGAACATCGTTACAAAATTTTATCAAATACTTTTGTCACTAAAAATTAGCAGCGTACACCTCGTGATGACAGCAGAGAAGACGGAAGACCGTAGCTGTTTGTTATTTTAAAAAAAAAAAATCATAACGATTTATTCAAGAGCTCTTGAAATATTTCAGTCTGCGTGCTGAAAAGGATAGCTTTAACGTGGCTTAAAAAGAGTGGAGTAAAGTTGCTCTGTGTTATTCTGGCTTCTAAGGTTGATGGCTGTTTTACTAATCAGATTAACGGCATGGTTTGCCACACACAGAGTGAATGCACGGGACAATATAGAATACTTAAAGGCAGGAAACACTGGGGAAAGGGTAACTGCAGCACACACTGGAACCACCGTTCTTTTTTTTTCTACCTCAGCTCGTGGTGCTCCCTGAAGCACAAGCTTTTGGGTTCTGCTGCAGAATTAATTTCACCACACTATTCATCACAGTGTTTTGACAAAAGCACGTGATACATATGGCAGCATGCTGCAAGTACAGCAAACAGTAAGAGCGTGACCCCACAGATGGCTGTTGATTCAAACCTGTTGTCTCTTAGAGAGTGGAGATGAAAGGTGCATCATTCTCGTGGAGGGATAAAGTTGTTTTCAGTCTTGTAGGCTGTTGTTGATTGACAGAGTGTAAGGTGGAAGAGAGGAGTTTCTTTTTGATTCCCTTCCAGCTTTCTTTGGCCTGCTGTGCTCCTCAGAGCACCGTCCTGGCTCTAAAATAACTCCTCATGCAGAAAAATCTCCCTGTTTCTTACCTTTGCCATCACAAGGTAACTTTCCTCTCAAAGCAAAAAAAAAAAAATAAATAAAATAAAGCATGCAACATTTTTCTCTGATTCCATCATGTCCCCCAGGGTAGTATTCAGCAGGATTACAACTTTCCTGTCTGGAACACTAAGAGTATAGTAAAGGCTCGACCTTGCTGCTTAAAATTTCATGGTTATCCCTTCCTACCAAACCATTTAGTTAATTAAATACATTCATGGCAAAATAAAAAAAAAAAACACAACTCCTTCTTTGTTGAATTATTCATCACAGTGCTTCATGTTTGAACCTGATATTGTGTTTAAAATGCTGCACATGCTATACAGACAACACCTTATAATCTTCAAATTCAGGTGTTTTCAGTCCCATTGGCACAGGTGTAGAAAATAAAGCACCTATCCATGCAACCTGCCTTTACAAACACTTGTGAAAGAATGGGTCATTCTAAAGAGCTCAGCGAATTCAAGCCTGGTGCTGTAATAGGAGGCCGCAGTTGCAGTAAGTCAGTTCATGAAACTTCTTCCCTCCTACACAGTCCACGATCAACTGTAAGTGGCATTACTGCAAAGTGGATGCATTTAGGAACCATGGGAACTCTGTCGCTCTTACAGATCGGGATCACCAAGTGCTGAGGGGCATGCTGCGCAAAAGTAACCAACACTCTGCTGAATCAGTAATGGCAGAGTTCCAAACCTCCTCTGGCATTAACATCGGCA
This sequence comes from Archocentrus centrarchus, assembly GCF_007364275.1. Classification (NCBI taxonomy): domain Eukaryota; kingdom Metazoa; phylum Chordata; class Actinopteri; order Cichliformes; family Cichlidae; genus Archocentrus; species Archocentrus centrarchus. The sequence continues at coordinate 10,229,961 of NC_044367.1, read as the reverse complement.
CAAAAACTGTGCGCTGGGAGGTTCATGGCATGACTTTCCATGGCCGAGCAGCTCCTGCAGCGGTGTAGGTGGCCTGGTGCTTTTGTCCATGTAGTGTATTTTACTTGGCACATTTTTGGCATATTTCTTTTTTTGCATATCAAATGTTTGAACTAGTATAACTGGTTTGTCATGGCATCTGCACTTCACAGAATAGTATATGACATGCAAAAAGAGGTCATGAGCCAGGGGTCCAGCACATTGCTGTAGTGTGCAAAATGGCCTGCTGAGTGACCGCATCATACAGCTGCATGCAGTAGTCTTTCAGTGGAGTTGCTGATGATAGGAAAATGTGTAACTGTGTAGCTTTTAGATCTATGGCATTCCCAGGATCCCCTTGATGCAGAGCATTAAGAATTTAGTTCCCAGCATATATGATGAAGGGGAGTTTTATGAGGAACAAGACTAATATCACACTAAAGAAAAGATCATTAGAAGAATATTAAACAAAAAGAATCAAGAATATTCCAAAAGCTGTAAATTAAACTGACAGCAGACCAGTGAGATCCAGGCCACCATAGCAGCATTCTCTGTTTTACAAAAACAGGAAGAGGTTTTCAGGGTGCTTGTATTTCTGGTGACGTCATGTGTCACACGTGTGGATTTGTGGAGGTTGCACAGTTTACACTTCAGGGGCATGACACTCCTTTTGCAGTCCTGTAGAGAGTTATGGCCTGTTAGACAGATCCTGTAATCAATACACACCCCATCTTCCCAGACCCCATCATTAACATAGACACTGGACAGCTTGCTCTCAGTTTGTCTTCCCAAACCAGGAGTGCTGCTTTCTTCACTCCAGCTGGTGCATCTCTTTGTAGGTTGCAGTTGGGCCCTGTTTTGGCCTCCTGCACCACATGTTTTTCTAATTGCTACCACAGACAAAAGTGTGGTGGAAATTATGTACTACTCAGTGTCTGGACACAAACATCTACATGTAAAATGCCTTTTTTTATTTATCATCTTTCATAACCTGTTAAGAATCAAACAGTTCAGTGAGAGGCAGAGCATAATTAGTCACACAAAGCTTCTTCATTAACATGCAATAACACTTTATTCATGACATCATTTTGCAAGAAGTCCATCTGCTAAAGTAGATCTATCAGCAGTGACCCTAAGAAGCAAGCCTGAGCTTGAGTGACACTTACAGATGAACATTAACAACAAGCGCGGCTCTCAGTCTCTCACACACACACACACACACACACACACACACACACACACACACACTGAGGCCACAGCCTGTAGCCAACCATATATCACAGCACCCTCCTGCTTAAAGACCATATGGAAGTTGTTGGGATGTGATCCCTCAGGAGGATGGGGTTTGTGGGTTTTTGGTGAACACCACGTCTCACAGAGTCAGCTTTACTAGATGCATGCGCACTCCCCAGATACAGATATCCCCCACAGACTGCCCCAGCATGTGGCCCATTAGAGGCTGAATGTGGGAGTTTGAGGGGCGTGGTGGAGGCACACTGCAGCACGGCTAAACGTAATGTACACATTGTTATGGTTCAGATGTAGGTTAACAAATCCCCCCCCCACAGATTTGAGATGGGTTTGGAAAATAAAAAGCTTTTAACTACTGTATTGGACCAAAAAACCCACATTGTGACTGAAACTGTGCATCTATGACAGAGGCACCTTAATTTAGTGAAATATTACCCTTGTAAGCTCCACCACAGAGAGCAAATATGGGCTCAGTCAAACAGTGTCAGCCACACTCCCCTATGGTTTTGATTATAAAAATAGAGACGTTTGTTTTTGATCTTTTAATGAAGGCTTGCAAAGTTACAGTAACAGCAGTTTGGTTATAGACAGCAAAGTTAGCATTTGGGAAAGCATGAAATGATCGCACTCGCTCCAGCAGCCATGTGGAAATCACATGTTGTGGAGAGATTAACACTCACTTGAAATGGTTAGCATTGAGGGTCAATTGTATTAACTGCTCAATAGACCAATTCTTACTTCTTCAGTGGACAGTGAGTCCAGATGAGGGGAATTTTGTTTTTTTAAGCTTGCCTCTTCACTGTGGCCCCCGAAATCCTGAACACTTGACCTATTTCATGAGACCTGTCAGGTTCTGTGGTGACTCCTAAAAAGAGCCTCCTGCTGTCATCACATGAGGTTTACCCCACTACATATTGAGTCACAAGATTTTTACTCTTCCCTGGGATGTTCTGAATGGTTCTCGGAATCTCGAGCCTCTTCACAAATATTGCATCCACACGCAGATTTGACCTGCAGCAAGTTCCTTAAATTCCACAGATGTTTTTTTTTTTAATCTTTCATTCTTATTTTCCAACTTCCTGTCTCTCAGTTTCAGGGTTTTTGAAAGAGCCTTTAGTCGAACCCTTTATCATATTGTGCTAAATTCTAATCTCCAGAGCAGCTTTCAGACTCTAAATCTCATAATGGTGCATAATACTCTCAGCCTGTAGTGAGTCCTTCCCGAGATTACTGTGATTATGCTTTCAATATCAATATTATTTTCAGAAATGTCAGGTTACCTCTTGCAGACTTGTTGACCCGTGTAGAGCGAGGAGGTTTTTCTACATGCTTGTATTGTGTCAGATATGGTTTCAGATTGCCCTTTGCGGAATGAAAGGACTGTAAAGATTTAATGGGTTTTGTGACTTTGAGTCAGGGAGAAGGGAAGGCAAATCTCTGATGGATTGTAACGTGCTGGAAACGAGCACTAAGTTGGAAATGAGAGTCCAGAGGAAGAGGCACAAGAATCTGTCGTACTTACGTGCACATGCAAACCTAAAGTTATGAGGTAGCTGTAACCCAATAGAGAAACTATAAACAATAAAAAACCCCTGGCATTGCTTTTATAGTGGTAGAGAGTTACTATGCTAACAAGAACTTCCCCAAATGAAGTAATTTGAAAAAAATGTTTGTTTATTGCATAAGTGAATTTTGGATGGAGATTTGCATTAACAGTAGCTATCAAGCATTCCCTTGAAGATGCCACTCAAGCATTAAAGACTAAAGACAACATTGTTTCTGCGGTGCATTAATCATGTGTTTATCTTCTATTTGTGTGGATCAGCATGATTGCGTTCATCGATCAAAGCTTTCAATAACCGTCCAACAGTCCTCCTCTTTTCAGATGACTGAATGCGGACACAATCTCCCAAAACTTGGCCAGTCTGTCTCAGTTATAATTAATGCTGAAGTGGCAATGCCAGGAATGTTTGCCATTTCTTCTCTTTTATTTCCAATGGATTCTCATTTTATTATTACTCTCACAAAGTAATAACTGCTGCACATATTTGTGAAATGGATGGAATGTGAGGCAATTAGTTTTAATGATGTGCAAGACAAATCTGCACGACAGCAATTACTGTGACAATGTGTTCAACAGCCCAGAGGCAGGGCCCAGAGACAACACGGATCGGCGGTGACACTGCATATCATGGGTTATGCGAGATTCATATGGGGCATATGTCAAGCCCAGAGTCACTGACCTGTCCACGCTGTTGTCAGCACAGGCAGCATTTGTTTGTTTGTCTGGTGTTGATTTTGCACCTCGCAGCTGAAAACGGCTCCCGCGATTGAACATATCTCATCCTAACCCGGCCGTGAATGCGTTACTTTTGACTGCATCTAGTGTGTCCCTCCAGCAGAATGTCCCGGGAATCTGTGGCCTGCTTGATCAACTGCTTCATCCACAAACTTGAGGTTAAACAGACTCCGGACAAAACGGTGGCATCCAGCCAGCCCATGCTTTAGTTAGATGATGTATTTTGATTCTTGCCAAATAGAGCTCAGACAATCCCTGTTTTATCCCATGATGGAAAACTCGGATCACATACCAAGTTATATAAATCTACAACCACATTTCTTCCCATGTGTATACTTCATCAAATAGGGTGTACATTTTCCTCAGAGTAATTAAAAAGAAATGAATTAGGTGGTCTAAATAAAATTTGCTTCACCGTGAAGCTGAAGAAAGTGGTGAATGTCTGATATTTAATCTGCAATTTGTTAGGATTTCTCATCATACCACAGCCTGACGATGCGTAATGCAGTGGGTTTCAATTAACCATGCACATGCTCTAAGGAACACCAAAATACAGAGCTCCGAATACAAATTTGGCACTGTTTGTAGAAATATATCTTTGAAAATCGACGTATGACACCACAGTTGTTACACAGCACTGTCATGTTTCCTCCTGTCAGTTTGAACTCGTGACATCAGAAACAATATCCTCGGGGTCTGGTGTGCATTCGCTCAAGACTAAAGGAAACATAAAATGTCCAAAAGTCAGACCAGTAATGCAATAACAGGAAGTGTGCAGCAGGTAGAGCGGTGTTTGCACCCGATGGGGTCCGTCTGACTGCCAGCACGCCTCGCTGCCAAGAGCTGTGGCTCCGTTCCTGCCTGTGATTTGTCAGTGTCCACTCCAGCATCTGTGTCAATAGCATTCCATAGCCATGTTGACAGAGCGCCGCCGTTTGCTTTAGCCACTGCAGACCAGTGGCTTGATTTAGTGTTTGAGGATAATGTCATAAATCCTTAAAGGCCGACAGCTACATGCGTTTGTGTTGCAAGATCGAGAGCTTATTTCCTTTCAATTAGAGCCCGATCAATATATTGGTTGATGTTGGCGTACCATGGATACACTGATATCGACACAAATATTGTCTGGTAAAGCCGATATGAAAACTTTGTGATTCGAAAACCAATTTAGAGTTTGTCAAACGGAGCAGCGCTGACTCTGCTGTTAAATCACAGCGCTGTCTGTAGCACATGTAGCAGAGTCTGCAAGTCATTCCTTGCATCTTCACAATAAGTTGCTAAGGAGTCCATGAAATACTGAAAGTTAATAAACAGTCATTGCATAGTTATTTATTTTCAGTATGTCTTTAACATACCATATTATCTGTACAGTATAGAGTACTGTGCACAAGTCTTGAGCCACTCCTCATTTCTTTATATTTTGCTTCCAGTCTTTATACCTGACTATTTTCAGAATAATGTTTTTTGTTGTTTATTAAGTCACTTAACACTGACCTACAATATGACTCATTCAAACATAAAAAAGGCACTTAAGGGATAAGTTAGATGACAGACATGTCAAACTGTATTTTTCAAATAAGCTATCAGAACTGAAAGTGTCTACACATAACAGAAACTTTAGCAAAGAACCAAATTAAATTGTATCTTTAGGCTCTTTGTTACTAGCAGCCTGTCACAAAAACACATAATTTGTTCCCATTTTAGTTGAAAAATGCCAAAGATAACAGTTTGGCAGGCACATATTGGCATGGTGTGCAGTGTGTTCTTAAAAAAAAATCTGAGGAAACTTGACAAGTGGGGAAAAAAACAAGAAGTGGCAGCCCTAAAAGAACCATCTACCTACAGCAGGTCAACAGTATCTGAAAGTCAAGTCCTTAAGAAATAAGGGGAAAAAAATCCACCAAAGACCGGACACAGGAGCTGAGAGATGCATCTGGCCCTTCAGTTGATTCATCTCCTGTTCACTGAAGCCTCATCAGAAGTGATCTTAGTGGAAGGGTGGCTGTCAAGAAGCTGTTCTTAAGGAAGGGAGTGTCTCCGGCCATCTATAAAACACGATGGAGGCTCTATCATGATTTGGGGCTGCGTTTCAGTTAGTGGTGTTGGTGATCTTGTCAAAATTGATGGAATTATGAACCCAGAAAAGTACGATCAGATTTTGATCGACCATGGAGTACCATCTGGAAAGTTTTCAGCCTTACAATGAACCCAAATACACTGCCAATGCAGTAAAAGCATACCTGGATAGAAAAACAGTCAGTCATGGCCTGGCCTTCCCAGAGCCCGGACACTACTGAAGCAGTGTGGGATCATCTTAGCAAAGAACAGAATAAAAAGGAGCCAACATCTAATGAAGAGCTTTGGAAAGTCCTTCAAGGAGCTTGGAAAACTATTCGTGAAGACTACTTAAAGGAATTACAAGAAAGCTTGCTCAGGCTGTGTCGAAGGATAAAGATGGTCATACCAAATATTGATTTTCAAGATTGTTAGAACTGTACTATTTTTGCTTTATATATGGTATTTCCATTTATGCTTGCCCATGTGTCAATCAGTCTCTGCAACTATTTCCCATTTTTATTGGAAAATATAAAGAAATTAGGGGTGGTTGAGACTTTTGCACAGTAATGGATGTATGTAGGTCAAGAATATTGCCTGATAAATCATTATCAGAATTTTTTACTTGCTGAAAATTGATATCAACATCAGCCCCAGTATCAGTCAGACTCTCCTTTAAATTGCGTGCCAGTGTTTTCCAGTATTTGAAGTGTCTGGACTGTGATGAGAGGACATGGGTGGGCTTTTAGAGTGACATAGCTTATTTTTCCATGACCATGAAATAACCTCAGTACTGTGTATTTGCAGACTATTGATAAATATTATGCACACATTCATCTTTTAAGTACGGTAAGTCCCATCAGATTTAGTTTGTTTTTCAAATAAAGGATACAGCTTTGCAAGACATTTCTTTGATGAAGTGTCAGATATTTGCAGTTGGCCTCCTGTATAGTTTTTCCCATTTGCTCATTTTTTAAAATTTTTTATGGCTGCTTACTTTTTTTATCTTTTTGCACCAGCTGTAGCGAAAGCACACTCTGGACTCTAGACCAGAGACAAAAGGTCTTTTTAGGAAACCTTTGTATAGAGAAATACCAGCATCGCTTGAGTGAGCCATGAACATGTCTTAAAGGCTTTACCTCAGAGAGAAATTGGATGAGGGTCTAATGTAAGTGATTATATACATTTAGACTAAACAGAGCAGCTAAAGACATAAGAGAAATTGAACCTGACAGCCCCTGCAGGCTCTCTGTTGAATGAAAAGGAGCAACATGGTTAAAAAGTGAAACTAATGGCCCCTTGATTGAATCAATTTAAAGTGGACCCTTGTGTTCAGGGAAAGCCTTTTCTGCTTCTGCCCTTTCATGCACGGGGGGCACATGCTTTAACTTGACCTGCTGATAACTTGATCTCCATCTGTGGTTTCTCTTCAGCTGACTGTCAGCCCCCCTGCCAAAACCGTGGCTCCTGCAGCCGACCACATACCTGCGTATGCCGCTCAGGCTTCCAGGGCCCCCGTTGTGAAGAGGTGGCTCCAGAACAGGTGTACATCCGTGATGGAGGCGCCCTGAGGCGCATTCAACCTGGCACCAACCCCTTCCAGAAAGACCAACCACAGAGAAGGCCCTCAGAAAAGCATGCCGCTGAGACCACCAAGACCAAGACCACACAACCTACGGCTACCAAACAGCCCATCCACACTGCGTAAGTGATCACCTAACTCTTCTTATTTTAGGCAGAAGTAGCCTCATAGCTTTGCCAATAGCTTTGAGGTCTGTCACACCAGAAAAGTGGTGACATACGGTAGGTACTACTCAGAGATAGCAAGCGAACAGCTAACACACAAGAATTAGCCTACATTTACTCAAGCCAAGGTTAGCATTCCATTTCATATCACAGTGAATTACAGTTGCAGGTTATTAACCAAGACTGCAAGTCAGCACTTTTATTCAGAAATGGCGAAATTGTGCTATCAAGTCATGCCTGCAAGCACAGTTGTGGCTGTTTTAATGTCAATTTTGAGCCCATCAGATATTTCTGTTCAATTTGTTGAATGTATGTTAGTATGCGGCACTTGTGGTTTTGCACAAAGAGATATTTATTTTAGCTACAATTACTATCATGCAGGCAGGCTAACAGAAAACAAATCAACACGTTGCGCTATTAGAATTGATCTAAAGGCTTGTGAACAAACAGTAGCTCATTCCCATCACTTCAGTGCTGGATATGTATACCATTGCAATAAATCAAGCCAGATGACTGGGCTCATATGTTAAATCCTTAATACACTCTAAGTAGAATAAATATCAATTAAAGCAAGTAAGAATTTGCTGCCTTGCATTGAAAAGTATTAAGTTAAATCTGTAAAATGTAGGAAAATCTAACATGGCCTACCAGACAGAAGTATTAACCCATGATGTTTACTCTGAAAATAGTGCAGGAAGATTCTTTCCTTTCTTTAGGCTTTCACCATTTGAGTTTGTTCTTGGATTTATTGGAATAACTTAGTGACTATAAAGTATCCAACTAATAATTGCTCAGATGAAGGCCTCTTTCACAGTGCATTCAGCAAATTCTCCAAAGACTGCTAATCAGACAGGCTTAATAGTTTCTTGGCTTGGACGACTGACTGTTTTAGTTCCAATCTTGTTGGAAAAGACATTTTGGTTTGATTAATCACTTTACCATGACTAGAGCCATATTTTTGATCAGTGATGTTGAAATGGAGTAATTGTTTCCGGGAATAATTTTGATGGATTTTTATTGCTTACAGCTTCAGACTTATCTTTTCAAATTGTGCTCCACTTTGGGCTCAGGCCCAATGCCTTTCTAATCCGCTCAGAGTCGGCGTTAGTGCCATAATTTGTTTGGGCACTGAGGTCATCATTTACATTTTTTGGCCAGTTTCTCTCCACCAAACCACTGAATTAATTCAATTACGTCTGACATTTATGGTGTTCTTCCTGCTAATTGTGAGGGTCTTGTGTCATTTTGGGCTTTTTTTTCTGGTATCGTGGAATTATGCTCGATGAACTATCCATGTGTTTGTGGTAGCACAATAAAACTCAACTAAATGTTTTGGCAGATGGCTCATAAAAGAGATTTTTTTTTCACATCCTCCTTCCTAAAACAATTATCTTGAACTCATAGTAAATCTTTTAATCAATACAAGACTTCTGAAGATTGCACAGTTGCTATGCATATGTTTTCTTTGTTCTTGACTCACAGGACATATTTTCGCCCTGAGTCACTGATCTGGGATAAATAGTGAGACTCGGCTGCAGGTTCAACATTGTAAGAAGCAGACAGTGTTTCTGAATCACAAAATACCCCAGCTATGACTTCTTCACTGTCATGTTTCTGCTGAAGCTGACTAACTGCTTGTAAGAAGTGCTATTAAGTTTAAAGGGGGTGGGGGGGGGGGGGGGGGGGGCATTTTTCCAAGTATTAGTTGTTGTGACCGACATGTTTCTCTGTCGTTTTCTGAGCAGAATAAACGCTTCTGCCAACACTGTAAAATGTCTTCATTTAAACATTAATCAAATAGTTATTAGAATACTTGACTCTGAACACTTCCAGGAAGCTATTTGAGTGCTTGTATAATTCACGTTTAAAGCTCGGCCCTTGTGAACTGCTGCAAATTTTCTGCATTCTCAGCCTAGACTGATCTTTTAGAGGTGGAACAGTGTTCCCCCTGGAGAAGTGGTCGATGCAAGTCTTGGTTTCATATATCAGGCTGAGGTTCCACTGTTTTCAAAGCCAGGAAAGCGCGAGCAATGTGAGGTCACAGAGAGTGAGAGTAAGCTAGAAGGACCGGTGCCAAGGCTCAATGAAAGAGTAAGAAGAGTGGAGTAGGGAGGACAGATGTTCAGGCTGAGATGGATCATGCTGGCCTTGCCCCCACTTATATACTCAGATAGCAGCTTCCCAGTACATGCAGCATCAAGCTAGTCTCCTTTAGTTTTTCTGCTAGAGAAGGTGTGAGGTACTATATATATATATATCTTTCCTGGAGCAGGCTTGGCTTGTTATGTCAGCAGCACCCTGTTACTAACCCTGCCTGTCAAGTGGCGCCAAGAGCAAGACATAGTGTAGAGAAGGAATGAGTCAAACGAGGAGGGAAAGAACAAAAACAATGATAATAAGAAAAAAGCTAACAAGGTAACATAAAATTCCAGGATGGACTGCAGTTTAATCTGTTGTAATTCTTCTGTCCAGACATGCTGCTTGGCCTTTTAACTGTCCAGTCAATATTCAGCTTTGAAACCCAACTACATGCACACGTCAAGAGGCGGCAGACAGGGAAAGTGTAGTGTCTGCGGCTGAGGTTTGTCAACATCTCTAAGAATCTGATACTTTCCTCAGTTTTCAGCAGGCCAGCATCTAAAACTTGTGTGTCTGGACTCGAGCGTCCTTTTTGTTTTTTTTGACTAGGCATTGAGTAACCAAAATTCATATTGTGGTTTGGTAAGTTTGTTACAGAGTGCTTTTCCTCAACTATGTACTCAATAACCAAATAGAGGAGATTGCAACATCATCTTGCAAGCTGCTATTGTATGAAACAAATTACTGTGTCAGCACTTAACTAAAATATTTATTTGCTTTGGTTTTCCACTGGTACTAGATATTTTTAAATGTGTTATATAATAAACAAGAGAATATGGAATTACTTAGGCCTTAGTCACACTGGCCTAGAGACCAGTTGGCAAACTCCTGCCAACTTCCTGTTGCTGGGGAAAAATGTGTATTCCCCACCCAGTTGGTGAGCGGTTGCTGGCTGTAAAGAGGGTGCTGCACCAAAACCCTTTGTGATTGCTATGGTTCCTAGCACATTGCCCATAGTTTGTATGGAAGACGCCGACTTGTCTGCAAACCACTCGCCAACCGGCTGCAGAATACTCACTTTGCCCTAGTGATGGGTTGTTGCCAGGGGATCACTGACTGGTCTCTAGGCCTGTATGAATGGGCCTTTAGCATTCAGTTTCACAGTGATTGCCAGCAACCACTTGCAACCGCTCAGGGAATACACATTTTTCCCTAGCGAATGGAGGTTGCCAGATGTTTACCAACAGATCTCTAGGCCTGTGTGACTGAGGCCTTATTTGAGCAATGTTATGCATATCATCATCATAGAAACAAGTCTTGCAGTTAGCACCGTCTAAAATAATTTGTGTTAGGATTCAAAATACCTTAGCATAATGTTATAATGTAATATTACTCAAGGTTGAAAGAGTCAAACGTTGCTCTGGAGGTATTCTCACCTTTGAGGCAGCTAGATTCTTGCAAGATTCAGGAGATTATTGAGCTCATCTTACAAGACTTCAGTCAACCTTTTGTTAAGAACTGGCCAAAAATGTCACACAAGAATCGTCTAACAACATGCTGACCATATAGAGAGCTGCAGTGACTGCTTGCTAGCTTTCAAAGCTCCTCACACCGAGGCTTGTTTTTCCTCTTCGGCACTCTTTAGGTCCTGTGGTTTTTAGATTTTTGAAACTGCTCGCCCTTTTTCCAAACAGTTTTCTTCCCAGGTGGTTCAGAGTAACAATCTATGCATTCCTACTACACAAGCCATATTAATTTGTTACCTCTATAGTCCGCTCCCAGGCTCATGCATGGGTCACATGTATATCGTTTCATCTGATTTCTTGCTGCCTGTCACAGCCCTTTTTTTGGTAATTTCTAAGCTTGCATCAAGGTTTTTTTTTTTTTTTTTTTTTTTTTTCCCTGTTTAGAAGAAAACACAATTAATTCCTCATTATTAGCTCACTTTGTGAAAATTGTTTATTTTCAATTACCTGTACAGATGTTAGGCCTAGCTAAGCCAAATAATGTGCTTATCAGTGCTTGTGTGTCAGTCTGTGTGGCAGGTGTCATTTTTGCTTGCTTAGTTAGATCCAACATCTGTACAGCCAGCCATGCTAGCCAGCATTATACATGCTAAGTGTCTTTATGTTGAATCTGCATCCATTTTTTTAATCTAAAAAGTCCAGCACATTCAGTAACTCCTTCTTTATCCACATTGGTCTCATCCATGGTGGAAAATACTTCTATTGAGAAAAGTGTCCATCGCCATCCTTTTTCTTTTTTTTCTTTTTTTTTTTTGCAGGGAGGGGGGTATCTGAGAATAAGCTTCTCCATGAATACCCCCACTGAATGAATTTATGTTTGACAGCATAAAATAAAAGTCTTGGTGGGATGGACAAAACATATGAGGAGCCCCCTTTGCTGTGGGATTGTGGGACATGGAAGCACAACTCCTTGTCATACTCCCTCCTCCTGTATTCCTGTCTTCAGTCTTCTGCCTCCCCTCTGACCCTTTCGGCTGTGTCCCAAATGTCCCAACTGCCTGTTTTGTGGGATTAACTATAAAACTTAAAATTCGGCACGTCCTATATGCAACTGGCAAACCAATAACTGTTTCCTCCCTCTGACCTGTAGAAAAAAATCCATCTCACTACCTTGCAGTGTTTCCTATAATGTCTGTGCTGAGCTGTAATGAAAAAGTTTGTCCCTGTCAGCATGAGATCCTGTAGATCACAGGCCTCCAAATTGGCTCCAAGTGTGAAGGTCAGTGCCAATGGTGAATATGCCTAGCTAAGCTCAAACTGTGCTAACGCATAGAGGGCGTGTTCACCACCGCCACCGCCTATGAGTCTTTCATATAATCTCCACTGCCTTGCTGTTCTCTGACATCAGTATTCTGCAGGAAACAGAGCTGGGTAGAGCAGGATGTGTGCTGTATGCAGGTTACCCCTCTAAAGGTCATCTGTCTCTGGTCTGTTACATGATCTGACTCAGGGCTTGTGTCAGCAGCTACATAGATAACAAAGCTGCAATTCATAGCCCATATAATTCAAGTTATCCTTAGACTAGGCTTCAAGTCAGTGTGATGACTAAACTGATGTCTTTCACACTAATATGCTGGTGGCCCACTTTCAGAAAAAGTGCAGCATTGTACCTTTAGTGGTACAACAGCTTGTCACTGGGGTGGTGCCCTCTAAGTTACTGTCAGTGTACCCTTCACAGATTTGTAACATGAGGTTTTGTACCTCAGTGACATGTACAATAGCAAACCTTTTACAAAGGTGCAAACCAATTAACCTCGCATGTATTTAAACTGTGGAAGAGAAGCCCACCAGACACAGGTAGAAAGAAGGCCCCTGAAGGGCTTGAATGCAGAACCATTTTGCTGTTGCATCAGTGGTAAACTCTGTACATGAGATGATATTAAATGCTTTTCTTTTAATCCAGATAAAAAAAAATAATTTAAAACCTCAAAATCTAGAAGTAAAGGTATTGCACACTGATACTGGAGAAGAGGCAGTTTTCCAGACTTAAGGTAGAGTTTCCCTCTTTTTGGTTTACTGTTACTGTTTAATGCAAGAAAAAATAAATCAACCCCCTAAATTACAGTTAAAAGTCAACATTTCAGTTGCTTTTTGATTGTTTCATTTCAAATTGTGGTGGCACACAGAACCAAAATTATGAAAGCTGTGTCCCTGTCCAGACACTTTTGAATGGTTTAGCATCCATCCATCCATCCATCCATCCATCCTCTTCCATTTGTCCTTTTCAGGGTCATGTGTGCCAAATTAGTGAAGATCTTGGATAATGTGACTGTTACAATGAACTTTAAACCTTGCTGTTCAAAGACAGACAATGTGGTCATACCACTTTATTGAAAAACAAATTGAACACTGATTAGATTTAATGATTGCAGCAGCAATACAATGTAATGTGGTAAAACTGTCCATTAAAATAAATATACAATGTAAAATACAGTAAGTCTGATATTCATTTTGATGTGCATAAACTATACAACATGAATATAAATATATGTAAAATATATATTTGGGTTTAAATACCACTCTGATTGCAGGTACCTCACTTGCTGTACTAGATGAAGTGAAGTTGGATCATTGTGTCTTCGACACCGTTTTTGTGTTTAAAGTTTTTCACATGCAGTTCATTCATATTTGAAATAATAAAAACACCCAGTATTCAGGACAGGCTCTCTGCTTATATCGGCCCCACCATTTTCCTGGTGACTAATAAGGCTGGCGGTTATGTGGCTTGTTGACTCAAGGCTTTGTACATAGCCACACGGCCATTTCTCAGAGGAAATTGTGGTTATAGTGGGAGTTTTCCATGTTAATCATGGATCACTGGTTGCTTTCACTCCCACTCCAGACAAACCACACCACCAGCGCTGCCGGGACCTGTCAAAATCCCCTAGGTGTGCTCTGCACCTGCACTGAAATATTGTTTTACTATTATCGCCAATGTTTGAAGGAACAATGATCATAATGCTCGCTGAGGAATTTCAGGTATCAAGAGCAAGAGAAACAAAGAGCTTAAACACAGAAAGGCGGGAGTGGATATTCGCTCAGCGAGTCTCTGTTACTTTAACTGAGTTGAGAGGATAATAAATTAAGAGCAGCCCAAATCCCACATTAGCTTTACATCACATATTCCTCTTGAAACGTATAACTTTGATCAGATAAGTGTTTTCTTATGACTGAAATGTATATCTGAAGGTTCAGCCTGGGAAACTTTTCTGACTGTACCACCTGGCAGTCTGCTTTGCAACTCAAAGAGAAACTGTATAGAATCATCCTCTTTTTTTTTTTTTTTTTGGATGCCCACAAAAACAAGAGGAGTTGCACAGGAAGTTGGGTTAAAGTAGAGGGAAGAGGCAAAAGTTAATTCCCACAGGTTGTGTGTGCTGCGCCCCTCTGAATGGGGCTCTTTTCTAAACCAGGCGTATGACCGCATGTCTAGAGGCCTAATTTATGTCCCAGCGTGCAGTGAAATTGTGTGGGGTCAGGTTCACTGGCTTTCTGCTTGTTTATACAGTATTTTGTGCTGGTGTTGCAAACATGACATGTGCCCTGACCTCAGTCCCTGGTGAGCTTTTTTAATTTATGAATGGCACAGGGCTTCCTTGAGTATGGCTGAACATCATCTGTCGTAGTTTTATAGTATTTGATGTGGTAATGGAGGATGCAGGGGGTCCCTGTGTACCTCTGCAACTGTGGCTTTAACATTAATGTGGCAGAGTGGAGCAATGGGGGCTGCCCTGTCCTTAGGTGAACCCTTCACATGACAGAAAAGGAAATGATAAATTCTTCTTAACATGAACTAGTAAAGACTGATTAACCATGTGTTATTACACTTTCTAATATATGTGTTTAAATGTACTCTAGATCACTGGATGTGAGCAATTTTAACACACAACAATACTAACAGAGCCCGGCCAGGAAGAGTTGGTGTTTTTTTTTTTTTCCTACTAACACAGAGCCAAACGAGTCCCATGAGTGTTTGGCTTCCTGCTAGGCCAGAGGGAACAAAGGACCATAGAGAACTCAGCGCTCAGCATGGGACAGATATGTCTTTCTCCCCCCATCCCACCTCTCCTAAAACCCCATCTGAAACACACTCTCTGAGTCGCTGTGCCAGCGGGCTCTGTGTCCGTGGCCAAATCCACCTCATCAAGCTGGACTGTGCAGATGCAGCTGTCGGACGAACAAATACTGAACAGCATTTATAGAAAGAAAGAAGCACGCCTGTCCTGGAATGCTCTCCGGCCTCCAGCTCCGCCACCGAGGCAGATGGAGATAGCATCAATCAGCCTCAGTCTCCCAGATATGGGGCATGGTGCTGAAAGCATGAATTAGCGGTATGGCTATGCATGGGACCAGTTAATCCATTCAGATGTCAGGATGTTGGGTTCCTGTGGGTTCCCCGGAGGATGAAGTAGACCTCCAAAAGTTTGAAGCTATACAAGTCGACCTCTAAAAGCAGGTCTTCTTCACGTCTGCGGTGCTGTTCCGTGTACTCTGTAAGCCTGTGCTAGATCTCTTTTCACACTAGCATTACATACCTATTCAAAAATTTGCTTAATCACTTTGCTAAATGGAAAACCTTTTTGGCTTATTGTGAAAGCAGTTTGACATATGACTCTGACCAACACATATAGCCTCAGTCAGCACTTGGTAATGGCTCTTCCTGCTGACCTGTCTTGCGGCATTTTACTAAGCTAATGATCAGAGCAACTACAATAAACGGGAGAATATTGAATGGCTTCTCAGCTCCCCAGGCCTGCAGGCGGTTTGGTTCTGGCCCCTGAACCACAGCAACCACACTGATTTTCTTTTATCCAGATTCAGGGCTTCCTGGATTTCTTTTAGCTTGAAAACCCTGCTGTCTAAATGCTGAGGTGAAAACTTGGCTGATTGACTCTGCTACCGTCAAAAAAAGTTTAAAAAGGAAGGTGATTATTTCACAGGTGTTAGCTTGCGCTGCGTTTGAGCAGACAGCAGGAGTCATATGTTTTGATCGTGTAATGTCGGCAAACCTCAGTGAGGTCAGATTTACAGAAAATCTATTTTCATGCAGACGGTGGGGGAAGTTATACCTATAAAATTAAGTGGAACTTCATCTCTTCATTTGTCTGCATAGCACTCAGGCTGATCCAAATAACAGTCTTTGCTCAGTCGATTTCTCAAGACTTTTTTTTTTTTTTTTTTGCTTTCCATAGTGCACTAGGCCCAGTTGCTGGACTAATATAAGACTCTTCCCCTTGGGGAGAATAAAAAGCTTTCTGAATCAATCCAGCTCCATTGTAACTCATTTCACCCAGGCTCTGGCTGCTACTAGTGGGATTCCTGGAAGGCTGTCCAGACAGAGAGAACATGATTTAATCCAGCCTCCATAGCTGGTGCGATAAGCCCTTAGACACACCCATATTTTCACAAGGGGAAATATTCTGCCAGGACCCACAATTATCCAAGTCATAATGACTAGAGATGTTATCAAAGAAAGACTGGGCCTTAATTGCTCACTGATGTTTGGCCTTATGTGGCCACGTATACTAGAAAAACTTGTTTTAGTAGAGAGGAGCTTATCGTTAAAGCAGTGCACATGTTTCAGTTACTAGGTGTTTTCCTTTTGACCACTGGCACTACTGGCACATTTAAATTAAATCTCAAAGGAGCACTCAGTAAGAATTTGATCGTTTTCGTATAAGAGGTTGCTCTTCGGAGAAAGAGTGCAGAAATTTGGAAAAATTCTTAATTTTCTTTCTTGCCACAAGTTAAATGAGAAGACTGGTACCACTCTCTTGCCTGTGCAGCACAATTGTAGCTTAGTCGAGGCGCAGGTAGAGCATGCATTCTGAAATGTTGAGATATTTGTTTAATCTAAGACTCAGAAATTGTAAAAATGTGTGCAAGCTTCATGATTATCCTGCAAAACAAGCTGCGACAAAAGCCAAGACTCTGGAGGTTAAAACATTTACTACCCGACATTAAACATTCACAAAAAAGCTGTAATTTAGGGTAAGATTTTAATGTGACAGAGGCTGGTGTTGAGTTATTTCTGAAGTTTCACTGAACACAAACTTTACCACTATGTCACTGCATGACCTTGTTGCTATGAGGAGCACACAACAACAATAAAATGAAAGTGTCCTTGGGGTTGGATATTATATTTATTGGTGCATGCTTAGGATCAGACCTCAGGGTTTTATTGAAAGAAACACACAGGGAGCTCAGTGGTGAGTGATGAATGGATGAGAGCGTTCTCCATAAAGTCTGAGGAATGAGATGTGTGACCACAGTGAGGTTTTGACCACTGGTGGTACAGATGGCTTGGTGCATTGAGTGGGTTGGTAAGAAAGAATAAATTCTGTTTCAAGATTTCTTTCACCTCCTAAAATACACCAAGGCTGTTAAGAGAGACCAAAATCTCAGTCCCCCCCATTTTCCTTGGGGGGGTGGGTGGGGGGGTGGTGGACAGACTGAGAGGTAGATCAAATGTGGGAAATAAAAGGCTATCATTTCAAAGCAAAAACAAAATAGACTTAAAATATCCAATGAGTAATTAATTTCTTATCAAATATCAGATACAAAAGCTCAGATTTTACTAAATCAAATTCTGAAGTGAACAAGTCATAGTTGGCAACAGGAATCCTAGCCATCCTTCCAGGATCGTTCCTGCTAATCTGGAATATTTTCTATTTTCCTTGCTACATTGTAGTTAAAGTCTTTGACCATCACATGGATTCACAATGCTGTTGGGATTTGAATAGCAAAACACGAACAAGAGTCAAGTGTGTATGTCTTTGCTAATGTTCTTGAATAACACCTCCTGGGACTAGTTTCAACAGTCTACACTCTCCCTCCTTGTCCGCAGGCTTTAGTCTGTGTAATGCGGAACACCATCTGTTGTAGAGATTTTGCTGAAAAATATCTTTGCTGACATTCTCAGTTCTAAAATATTGTGCTTGAAGATAGATGATTTCTGTCTGTTTCGAAGATTTGGTTTAATAGTGCTTCTTACGAAAAGTAGAGGGTTTTTGGCTTTTGCTTTTTTGTTAGTTGCATGGTTAATTCTTTCTGGGTTCAGATCTCTTAAGCATTACTTTGCCACCTACCAGGAAACTCTGGAAAGCTTTGGAATATGGCCAGCATACTTCGTTATATCCAAAACTTTTCGTACCCCTTTGCAAAGTGCTCTGTACAGTTCACAGTGCTCCCTCTTTGACTGCGAAAGTGCATGTCCCAAATACACTCATAAATCTTCTCTTTTCTTTGTTGCCAACAGCAGTGTTTGCAGTGCTTGAGCAGTACAAGGTTTTCATTGTTTCAGCTGCTGTTTGCACATTTTTTTTTTCCAGATTTGTGCTTTTCCCTCTAGTTTGAGTGATGATATGCATATCCAAACACAACTTTTGAACTGAACAACAGTGTTTAACGCTTCCTCTGAACGAGATGGATGTGAGTAAACTCTGATTTACACTTGGTCTTTGAAGACCATCATTTATTTCCCCCATTTAACAAGTAGGCTTCAAATTGCCCTAATTATGTTCCGTTCTTATGTAATAAGGGTTTTGGCTGACGTTCCATGTTGGAAAGCGGTAAATGGAGCTATTTAACGTTTTGTTTAAATAAAAAGAATAATGATTTGATTTTCCTTAGCGTTATTGAGTGACTCCTGTTGATTGGTTTTCAACCTGCTGATGGATTCAGAGATTTGCCAATCATCACTCTAGAGGTTATGTCCCATTCCAGAGAAAGAAAACTCAAACTGGACAAAATGACAAGGCTGAGAGCCACTGACCCAGACTGGGATGCTTATGCCAGACACTTCTGCCTACTGTCAGACTGTCTTGTTTTGACAGTCTGGTCAAAGCCAAATGGTTCCATCTAACAACCAGACAAGCTCCTCATATCAACCTATTTTCTGCATTAGCTACTATAAGTCAACAACTCAAGCCATTACATATGCCTTCACACTTTGGTATTCTCAAACAAATCAAAATGAAAAATGTGCTTTACCAAAAGTTGGACATGTGCTGAGCTTCAAGTGCTGAAAGAGCTGGTGAAAAACCATTTAATATCACACAATGCTGACCTTTCCAATGTATTCAGCATCCCGAGCCCAGAAAAAAAGTGTTTCTGCCTGAAATACATTAAACTGACAAGTGTGCTTTATTTAGCTTTGAGATTTGGAGACAGTAGGTGAAATGAAAGCACCACAGAGACAGAGCTGTTAGTGAAGGAATCAGCTGTGGCCCATATTTTACTGTGCAGTGCTTCACATAAACACTGATCTGGCCTCGTCATGCAGCGTAGGCTACAGAGATAGTTTAAGGTGTAAACAGTTCTTGAAGATCTAGGTCACTGTGTGTGTGTGTGTGTGTGTGTGTGTGTGTGTGTGTGTGTGTGTGTGTGTGTGTGTGTGTGTGTGTGTGTGTGTGTGTGTGTGTGTGTGAATGTTAGGGGTGAACAAGATGATTGGAAGTGGTGCTTTTCCAGCCACCACTGTTGGAGTTTCCTGGCGCTTAAACAAAGCCACGTGACTGAATTTATCCACATTTGTCCCCACCCATCCACAGATCACAGTGTTAACATGAAAACTTCAAAGTACACCTGGCATTATGTTTGGAAATGTCATTGATTTAGAGGATCTCCAGCCTTTTTGACTGTCCTCCAGTTCTTGATATTGGCTTGTTTTCACAGTGCTTGACTATGTATTGTTTGTGCTCCAAAAATGCCTCCTCTCCAACTCATTTGGACCTGACAAGGCTGGAACAAGCATTCACGCTGCCTGTCATGCCTTTGTGAGAGCTAATATTCACATATTGAATGAGTTCAAAGATACAGTATGTTGCAAGCTGAGTGCCAAGGAATACTTTTTGCAATGTATTGGAAGCTTTGCGGTGTTGATTCATGCACAGCTTAGATTCTTGGCCATCAGTCTGATTTGTAATTTCTTCACATGTGATGAGGTTTAGCTCTAATTGCTTTCCATATATGTGAAATGAATGATAATGAGTGATGGTGGACACTGACAGTTACTTTATGTCTTAATTGGAGGCTTCCTTTGGTGTCAGATATGAACTGATGCTTTGATCAAGTGTTTGGAGCAAGATTTATCAGAATGCATTCTCTCTCTTTGAATATAATTATTGAGCACATGTTCTGAACATGAATTAATTCATGTTGTGTGCTTACCTCAGACAAGCTTTGCACCGTATGGTCGTGAACCAGCATAAAGAGTCTAAACTATAAAATGGATATAACCTGATTTCATTTCATGATTTCAACTGCTTGCACTATTTTGGCTCTTGCTAGTGAAATCATAAATTACATTATGTGTGCTTATTTTGGAGAGGAATATCTGATGACTACCAATTTCATGTCTGCGTGTTACGTTCTTGAATTGTGCTTTAGGGAGATGGTGGGGTCCTTCCCATGCTATAAAAACATCTCACCAGAAAATCTGATTGAATCTCTGGCACATTTTCATATTACTGATGCTTTAGCATAAGCCCACCCACTGCCCGCTTCTATAGCTTGCATTGGATTTGCGTTGGAGCTGCCACCCAATATGAAAAGCAAAGACATTTCCAGTCTTTGTGTCAGTACAGGTTTACTGCATCTTGTGGAAACGTACTGATTTTTGGGAAAGGGAATTAGCTGTTCCTGTAAACCTTCACTATTTAAATAACATGAAGCAGAACTAGGATTCAACTGAAGTCACATTTCTGGAGGCCTGGGTGAGGTAAGTACACTCTTTTTTAGCTGGTCTCAACTCTTGGGAAATCAAATGTTTGACTCCTCGATGGCTAGTTTCTACACTTCATTTCTACACTGGTTGGGCCTGTTTTGCCTTCAAAACTGCATTAATTCCTTGTGGCAAAGATTCAACAAGGTGCTGGAAACGTTGCTCAAGAGACTTTGGTCCATATTGACATGATAGCATCACACAGTTGCAGATTTCTTGGCTGCACATCCCCTACGCAAAGCGCCCGTTCCACCACATCCCAAAGGTGCTCTATTGGATTGAGATCCGGTGACTGTGGAGGCTGTTTGAGTACAGTGAACTCATTGCCACAATCAAGAAACCAGTTTGAGATGATTTGATATTTGTGATATGGCAGTTATCCTGCTCGAACCAGCCATCAGAGGATGGGCACACTGTGGTCATAAAGAGATGGACATACCAACAATACTCATGTAGCCTGTGGCATTTAAATGATGCTCAGTGGTACTAAGAGGCTCAAAATGTGTCAAGAAAATACACCACCAGCAGCCTGATCCTCTGATACAAGGCAGGAGGGATCCATGCTTTCATGTTGTTTAAAGCAAATTCTGATCCTACAGTACCATCCGAATCTCACAGCAGAAATCGAGACTCATGACCAAGTGGTCTTTTGTGGTCCAATTTTTGTCAGCTTGTGTGGATTGTAGCCTCAGTTTCCTGTTCTTAGCTGACAGGAGTGGTATCCGGTGTGGTCTTCTGCTGCTATAGCCCATCTGCTTCAAGGTTCAACATGTGCGTTACTTTTGTTGTTTGTGTTACTGTTGCCTTCCTATCAGCTCGAAGCAACTCTGGCAGGTCTGCTTTGACTTCTGTCTGGCATTTTCTCCCAGAGACCTGCCACTCTGGATATTTTCCTCTTTTTCAGACCATTCTCTGTAAACCCTGGGGATGGCTGTGCAGAGAAATCCCAGTGGATCAGCAGTTTCTGAAATACTCAGACCAACCTGTCTGGCACCAACAGCCATGTCACGTTTAAGTAACAAAAGTCACTTTCTGATGCTCGCTTTGAACTTCAGCAGTTTGTCTTGATAATGTCTACATGGTTAAATGCATTGAGTCACTGCCACGTGATTGGTTGATTAGATATTTGCCTTGACAAGCAGTTGAAAGTGTGTCCCTAGTAAATTGAATAAGCCAGTGAGTATCTGCTCTCTTCACCAATTAATATCACGTTGTCTGTCCTGTTTGGTGCTTGGTCAGTGGTTATTTCCTGGCAGCGCCACTGATCGGCGTGAAAGTAAACTAAAACTGTGGGTTGTATTAAAAAACAACAACAAAAAATGAAATAAAAACAAAGAGCTAATAGATGCTAACTTTGTAGAATTGAAAAGAACTGCAGCGTCAGATGATAACAGCTGCTGAAAGACAGAGGACTACTCGACTATTATTATTATTTTCACTTTTTTCCAGTCATTTTTATTGGTCTTATTTCTTTGTACCACGTGCTCAGCAGTTCTGTTATTGCTAACATAAGTGATTTAATTAAAACTGTATGGCCATCACTTGATACCCAAAGCATTATTTCCATCTGTCTGTACAGACCATGTCCCATGTAATCTTCAAAATTGCTTTCAAGTCACCCAGAACAAGGGAGGGGACTGATTCCGCTTTAAGCTGCAGGGACCTTGACGTTCCTAATGACGACACCAGAGTAAGTTGTGCTTGCCCCGTGTGCCCCCTGATCTGTGGGCAAAGAGGATAACCGTGAGCACGCCCTGGGAGGAAGCCCCTTTGCCACTGAACGTGAGAGAGGTAGAAAGAGCAACATCTGGCTATGCCTAGGAAGTGAGACAGGATGCTTGCAGGTCAGGTGTCACTGTTAGCGATGGAAAAACCCAATCATAACTGAGCATGGAAAGTGCAGCTCTCTTTGCCACCTCCCGTCCATCCTTACCACCTTGGCAGTAGCACCACTTGTTTCCCTGTGTCACATCCTTTCTCCAGAACACACCTAGGCCCTGCAGCACCTTGTCAGCTTTAGGTGCTGCCTAGATGATGTGAGAGAACATTATTACATGTTCGTCTCCCTTTTTCCCTTCTCATTTAGTGTCCAATTCCTCTTGGTAGCAGGAATGCGGTTTGTACTCAGTGAATAAAGAGACAGGCAGAGACTTGTGTTGCATCTAGTACAGCTGGGGCAGGGTGTGTGTGCGCTTTTGTGTGGACAAATATGCATTTTTGTGCGCATGTACATATGTTTATTTGCTTGATTATTGTGGTGCGTGTGTGTGGGTCAACAGAGCTGACTCAGAGCTTAAATACGTAATGTGTGGTTCAAAACCACATGTAATGAATGTTAATATGTGGTTTATGAACACAGGTGTGTTTTGTAGAGCTCTTCGTTTGATCTATCCGGCACGGCTCATCTTTGTCCTTCACTGCCTGTCTGTCAGGGCAGATCAGTGGGATCCAGATGTTTTTGTTTTTTGGGGGTTTTTTTTTGCAGGACTGAATCCCAGCACTCCAAAATCAATCCTAGACCCAGGTAGGCCTGTCTGCCTGTCTGTCTGAGAGGCACGCGCCTCCCCCAGGTCACTCACATGAGCTCAACTTCCAGGTCGTGCAACACTGGCTCAGTAATTGACCCAAATGAAATGCTCACCGGGGAAAAAAACGTGCCCCTTGCAGCCCTGGTCGAGCTTTGTTCGTCGACCCTAGCTTTAATACTTCCTCCAATTCAGTGCAACACTCAGGATGTTGCTCCCTGGTTGGCCACAGTCATACAAAACAAGGAGTTCATAATCTAGTCAAGCAGACACAATGGGTGATGGAAAGGTTTTGTAGATATGATGGAAAGATCTAATGTGTTTAATCACACACTTTTCCAAAACGAGCCACACACAGACTCACAGGCTGCCTAATATTTTGTTGGTTATCAATCTCTTCTTGTGAAATGGCTTTAAAATATCTGCAATATTCTATCATATATGCAGTGATACAATGTTTCAAGTAAGTTTCAAATAAGGAGTTATTCCTTTGAGCCGAAAGCTCGGCCTCAGACGGCTGTTGCTCCTCAGTTTCCAGTGTTTTTTTTAATTCTTGGATTTGTATGGGAGAGGTCGGAAGAGAGATCTCTGCGTAGGAATACGCTACAAGTTTTTTGTGGGTGGCAGGAATATTACTAGGTACACATGTAGACAGTTTTTTTTTTTATACAGCTTTTGATTGAAGGACAAAATCAGGTAATGAGCATAATCATTCGGGAGCAGACACATTGACAGAGACGACTGTAATTTTTGTAGCTGCGGATGTTCGTGGTATCCGCTGTCACGTTTCAGATTGGGCTCGAACGTGTATGGATGGATTTGAGAAGTTGACAAAACAAGAAATTGAGTTTTGTTTCATAAGATTAGAGTTTGTTTTTGGGGACCTCAACACCAGAAGTTGAAGAGGTGGTGCTCACAAGCACCAGATTCTGTTTGCAGATACCAGGGAAGTGATAGCCTCAGGAATGACCTCAGGGATCACACACAGATAAATGCTTTTCTAGTGGAAATCTAGAATAACAGCGTGGAGCTGAGCATACGGGATTGGGCCACTTTTATGTCAAAAGTATTATTTCATTCATTAGTGTGGGTTGTGGTCCTTAAACAATGATACAGTATTATCAATTCAATTAAACCTAAATTATTTCCAAATCATGGTTTCTATAAAATCAATTAAATAAAGCTGTGACCTAGACAGCCTGTTTGTCTCTTAGGAATCTTATTCTCTGGTGCACACACTGACCACACTAAAATGGATTTCATGGTGACATATATAACGCTTATGGGTGTATCTTTGTGACTGTATATATATGTGGGACATTAGCTTTTGTCTGAGCTCATAGGTTTGTGGTCTTCTGATAATTTACAGGACCCAAGTGAGACGGGGACCCCCTGACTCCTCCCCTCAGCAGACTGGGACCTCCCGTACTGTGAAACGTTATCCATCATCCTCTGGGCCTATAACCTCCAATGCTCTGCCCAGTGGCAATGGCCACTCTAATGGCCATGGCAATGAGCACGGGAACTGGCATGGACACAGGAATGGGCATACCAACTCACATTCCCATAATACTCACAGGCCTACCAGCAACAGCCAGCTGCACAGACAGTTCAACAATGCATTATTACCAGCAGGTAAGAACAATGAGACTAAATATGTACATATATATTCCATAAATATTGTAAATCTTGGCTCTTGTTATCATTTCATATCCACTTTCCATAACGGCTTCAAAACAAATCCATTCACTCTGAATGTCTGACAAAATTCAGAGCGACCACAATACAATGCATACACATCCTGTGGTGTCATTGTTCAACATTAGCCACAAGGAAAAATTGGCAGCATCCCAGGATGCACTTCCTTTCTGCCTCTGTCCACCCATCTCACACTGTCTGTGGTCTTCATCACACAGACAGACGTTTCATGTCCAAGCTGCATTCTCAGTGTGAGCATGTGTGAGACTGCACGGTTACATGCTTGGGAATCTTTGGGAATTCATTCTGACACCTCTCTGGCATGATAGACACTGCCTTTGGAAATGTGAACTTTACCAATTTTTTTTTTCTTCCTTTTACTTCATCATTTTTCTTTGATCCAACATACACAGCTGTCTGCTGTACTAGATCCCCCTGTTTTTTAGCCCTGTACCACGGCAACGGCTGTTGAACAGCTTCCCACCATTACACAGTGTTCACCTACACTCTCTTTGTTTCCTTCACACGTACACATATCCAAAACACCTTCTCTCAAAGATAAAGGGCTTGGAGGCTAGCCCAAAAACTAACAGTATTCTCTACCCCTTTTGCTGGTCTGTGGCACATCGCTTGTTCAGCTGCAGCGTGCCACTGGCCAACCATCAGCACACACCCTCACACTTATAAACCTCCCTTTTGCCCAGACGGGGAGTGTGTCACAGTGAAGCTGAAGGTGGAAGGATGCAGCTCGTCTCTAGCCTGTCTCTGCTGCTGGCCCTTCTCAACCAGGTGTGTGTGTGTTTTCCAGGGGCCAACCTCACCTCTAACCTGGATCGCATTAAGATCGTCTTCACACCTATGATGTGCCGCAGGGTGTGCAGCGGCGGGCGTTGCTATAATAGCTGCAAGAAGGGAGACATGACTGAGGTCTACAGCGAGACCTCGCCTCAACAGCCGCCGAAGAACCAGGGCTTCCGACTCTGTGAGTGTCGACCCCGGCCCTTTGTCTATCAGTATTGCTGGCCTTTCTTGTCTGCCTATTTATCTTCATAACACTGCTCTGTGTTGTCCCTAAGTTTCTATCTTTCTGTCTTTCAATTCGCACACACATTCTGTGTCTAGTATCTCATTCCTTTTTTATTGGGTGAGCTTGACAAAATGGGTTCCCAGTGGCATGCTGTCTGTTCTGAATACCAAGCTTAGAAAGGAGGCAGAGTGGTGTAGATTAAGCCTGAGAGCTATGCTAAAAACTTTCACTGTCAGAGAACAAGAAAGACAGGGTAGAGGGTAGAGCAGATTAAAAGCAAGCTCTGTAAAAAGGGACTAATCTCCCCTTGTATACAGACACGTGGACCTAGTGGTCCCACGCTCCCCAACACTTAGCCCCATCTCTTTGCGGTTTACACCTCGCGGTTGGCCTCGCCGTTAACCATTTAACATGCTCTCTGGGAGGGCAGGAATGGATGAAAAAGGAGAGGCAGAGGCAGAAAGAGAGAAAGAGTAGCAGCATGAACAGGATTTTACAGGGATTACATTAAACCTGTCATTTATCCAGCGGGCTTTGCTCCAAATTCACACAGGAGTGTCCATGGGAAGGCAGGGGGTGGCCAATGCCAAGGCGAGGGTCGTACCCCCTGCGTGTTTCTGGGTTTTCTCATCAGGTTTAATGGTCCAGCTTAGACTCAGACTGATTATGGATTAGACATGAAGGGTGCACATACCACACACATACATATATAGGTCGGCTCCAGTTACAACTCTCGTAAATATAAACTCAAACAGAGATACAAACATGCAAGCAACCTTCACTTAAATGTACTAGGCTATTCAGGGAGGACATCACTGGCTTATGAATATATAAACAGGCTGATGTTGCAGATTTATGTGCACATTAACAGGGTTTTGGAACATGCTGTAGATATTCTAAACACTTCAGCATCCTGGCAGAGACCCTTCGCAAGATTACATTCCTGGCATCTCCACTTCTTCCTCACTGGTTCATTTTTATGCCCCACTTTTATTCTCCAAAAAAATCTCCCTTCATTATGTAAAAGCATGTGTTAAAGAGCACGTTAAAAAGTGATTGCTTTCCATTTAGGCTCGCATCCTGTTTTTGCTTGGGTCTGCGTGTTCGTCCAGGAATGTCAAGTGGACAGCAAACAGTTATCTCATGCTGTTGTTACGTTGCCTAAACGGCGCAGTAAAAATCGGCCTGGTAATTGCAACAGTCCCTCTTGATGCACACCCTGTGTACAACACTTACTTTAAAGCTGATATTAGATTGGTAAAAGTCTGTTTATTGGGTGAGAAGTGTATGTGCTTGTGTAACGCATTGTTAGAGGTTGATAAATGGACAGAAAGATAGGCAGACGGGGAACCTGGTGTGGAAAGTCGACAGTAGGATGTTGTCTAAGAATAGTTCCTGCCCCATGCCAGGGTGGGACTGGCCTGACACAGACCAGTGCAGACATGCATCCCACATCGAAAGGTTTTAATAGCCACCTTGAGTTGATAATTTAGCCCGCATGTCAAATCACAGGAGGCCTTCCTGGGTGTCTGGACGCTAACACTGGACCTATTTAGTCTTTCTGTCATCTTTGTTCCAGCATTGTTTCACTCTCTTTCTATTTCTGTCTCTTTTCTGTTTTTAATCTATTCTGTTAGCATTCTCCTGTTAATCCTTTTAACGTCCTACCTGATACACGATTCTATTCTTGTTCTATCGCTCCCTCTTTTAGTCCTCCAGTCTTACTCTTGTTAATGCTGTGTGACAGGGAGCTCATTCCCTACATGCCATCGAGACTGTCCAGCGCCTCTCTGTTCCCTGTTTGCACCCTGTTAGTCTCAGTGGGACAGAGAGGATGCAGTTCCCTGCATGTTTCCATGACCAGTGTTCTCTTTAATCTCATAGTATGTGGGCCATTCGTATCTCTTACTCTCTTGTAAAACAGTCTGTTGTTTTTGTGGTATGTGTTATTGCTGAGCCAAAAAAAAAGTGCATTGCTTCACTTTCTCATCCTTTGTGCTCCAGAATAGTTCTATATTCGTCATGGTTGGATAGATTTTTTTCTTTTTTTTCCCCATTTGATTGCCTTTGATGTTTTCAGTTAGGAGAGGTCAGGTCAGAGTGAAACTGTAGATGGGAATAGGCCCAGGTATGTAGGGCGCTGGGCTGGCACCCCTCCCTTATGCCAAAAGATAAGGCAATGAAAGGGCTGTTAAAGCACGACTGTCAAACACCATCTGGCCACTGCTAGTCTGTCCTGTTTTTCTTTCCACGGTAAATTACAAAATATAAATCAAATTGCAGACAGAACAGATTTTGGACTTCGATTTACTTGGGTGGCTATGAGCCAGTTGCGTGCCTTTCAAATTTTGTACAATATTTAATATTTAGGGGAACTTTTTGCTTATTTGTCATCCAAAACACGTGTCCCAAATGGTATCTTGTTATTTGCTCCAAATTATTATAGCATGAATCATGCATCATCACTCAGCATCGTGCACAGGAGTATGTAATTACTGATGAGAGGCAAAACATGCCATTGAAGGAGGCACAGCATGAGGGGCAGGGCTCTGCCGCGAGGACAAAGTTGAGATTTGATAAACGTCATGTGGAATGAGGTGTCTGGTAGTGCCAAAGTAGAGAGCAGCATGACCGTTGCTAACCGTTTGCAAACAAAGCCTGTCCACAGGAAGCCATAGCACATGCCCTTCCTATTAGGACTACGCCTTCTGTTTCTTATTACCGGATACTTGTGTGTAAGGGTACATGATGCTGTGCAATTAAATGTGGCATGCTGTGTATGCTAAGGATTCTCTCACTTGTAACCCTTATTTCTCTGTTTCCTGCCCTTCATCCTCGCAGTCTTCTGTCAGATCCCCTGTCTTAATGGAGGCCGGTGCATTGGCAGGGACCTGTGCTGGTGTCCCTCAAACTCAACAGGAAGGTTTTGCCACCTGCCAGCCCCTCCTCCTGCCCGACCCACCCCTCACAGCCACAGGAACACCAACCACCAGAGACCAAAATCTCCATCCCACTCCATGTACACCCTCCCACTGTCCAATCAGCCAGGTAATCACCCTCCAGGATACCGCCCACTCACTTCTTTTTGGTGCAAAATTCTTCAAATTATGTGGGCTATAAGCTTGACAATTAATAGCTTTAATTGGGGAATTCCCATCATCGTAAGACAACAGTTTACATGCAAACTGTAGTTCTGTGTTGCTTTGTACAGGTTATTGGCCTTCAGATGTCATTCTGGAAATCGAGAGCTCTTAAATATGCAGAGTGACTGGAAGTTAGCTAGCTAGTTCATTTCTTAATGACTCTAGCTGTATCCATACCTCATAATTGCAGGTTGAGAAGCTTGTACTCCAACAGAGGTGTGTCAAAAAAAGAAGCAAAACACAGTTATTAAACAGTAATAAACAGTATTGTGTTCCATTGTAGATTTTCTGGCTGTTCCTTCCTCCAAAAGCAAAGAATCTCCAAAATGCTTCCAATTAATCAATTGAACTTAACATAAAATATTCACTTGACTTGAATTTTGCAACAAAATGTGCCTTTTTTTTTTCTTTTTTTTTAAGGCACAGCACTTCATTTTTAACATTGTTTACAGTGTAGTGTTCTAGCTTTCTGGGCCAGCAGCGGAGGTCACTTTCTATTTTAAGCAGAACAGCTAAGAGATGACTCAATATAAATCATTTTATTGTTCACACAATGCCGCTTTTGTCAGGGAGGACATATTAGAAACAGAGCAGGGCAACAATATGAATTCGTAAAAGACATAAATTCACTCACATCTCCTGGTATAAATTTTCATATCCTCCTTTCTTTGTGTCTCATTCTATTGAACAGTTAAGTAGAAACAGAAGGCCACTCTAAATTTATTCAAATTACCTTCAGACACATTTAATCCTCTTTTTTAAAAATACATTTCTTGAATAATTGTATTAAATGGCAAGTCCAGTGTCTGTGTTGTCATGTTACAGCAAGAAAATGACATATCCCGTCTGTATGCTTTATATATGAAATGGAGCAGTTGTTGTCCTGACTCCTGATAAGTTTTGCATTTTCTCCTTGGATTCTGCTGTCTGTCTGTGAGGTTATGATTCATGAGAGTGGGTTGGGATTCTGGGAAAAAAAACCTGGCACTCCCTGAAGATAGATGCTTACCCTCTGTCAGAAGGACAACAGAGCTTCACATTGCAACATCTTCTGAACTGTTCAGCAAAACTGTTTTGAGTCTTTAAAATTATTTGATTTAAACCAGAGAATCCGAAAACTCTTTGTGTTGTTGTTTTGTTGTATCTTAAGAACCTCTTCACTGCCGGGAATTCCCAATGTACACCAAATCTCATAACTTTGTGATGAAGCAAGTGTTTGTTGAACAAGTTTATCTAAGACTTTAGCCTAGATCTCACTGCACTGTGGTGTGTATATACAGATTTTATCCCTTGGCTGAGGATGCTTCCACTTAAACTATTAAAAATCTGACACTGTAAACTGTCTACTACACTGTGTAAGCTGAGGATCTCTTCTTCTCCAGCATCTCTCCACCCATCCTTAGTGAACGTCCACATTCAGCACCCTCCAGAGGCTGATGTCCAGATCCACCAAGTAGCTCGAGTCCAACCTGGGCAGAGACCAGCCACCACAGAGGGGGCTCACTCTGTCCAGCAGCGCTCCCAGCCTGGGAATGGACACGAACACTCCAGTGAGCACAGCAGCAAACACCCACATGGGAATGGCCACGCCACAACGCACATCCGTCAGAGTGGACACGTTGGAAGATGCTTTCAGGAGACAGTCGATGGACAGGTACTGTGCTATGTCATAAAAGCGCCCTGTGTAGACTGTTATCACTAGCTGATTTAAAACACCTGAAGTATTATTATGGTCGAGGTGTTGAAAAAATCTTTTAGCCACAGCTGCCATTACATATTCACATCCCCTCACCTTCTCTGCTAGCTGTCGTCTCGAGCACGGAGTTTGTTGGAGTGATTTATATGTAAAGTCCAGGATTTATGGGACTTGGCCAAGCTGGTCATCTCATGTTCCACTACTTCCTCAACAAAAGCATGTTATGAGTTAGGATGCATTCGGAGGAGGTGAAAGTGAGTCTTGAAACCTCGCCACGTGGCTCAAACAGGGAGACTTCTCATTGCCTGTGTGCTAAGAGTGTGGCACATTCTATAGCTTTACTTGGGAAATGGGGAAGGACTTAAGTGGCAGTGCGTGAGTTTGGCTAATCTGAGACCTCGTACAGCATCTGTTAGCTTGGCTGTTGTTGAGTCTTATTAGTATTACAGTTGCAACAACACAATGAGTTGTTTTTGCCAGAATTAGCTCTTTGAGTTTCTTTGTAGTCGAGTGCTGTTCCCATCCCCCCCCCCTTCCTCTGGTTAAGTAAGGAGTTTGAAATTAAATCACTTAGTCACAATGTCAGAGAAGAACCAAACTTCACCAGAAGAGCAGCGTGAGTGAGCTTCACCCTGTAATTTTCCATCCTATTCTGCCAGAATGCCAATGATCTCTTAGGGTTCATTTTTTTACTAGCCAAAATCGGACAAGTAGGCTTTGATAGGAATCTCGCTGCACAGTTAACCAAGAGCCTTAATGCAGCCCGCCAGGAGGCTCATAGTTGTTCTTAGGACTCGATGTGTTTATGCCCTTCTCAAACTAAACAGTCTCCGATGTGTCTGGTTCACTCTGCCCTTGCAGAAAGGTAGACACGCACACCCTCACACAAAAACATTTACACCCTTGCCAGCACACACACACACACACGCACGCACGCACGCACACTTGCACACAAACAAGCACGACTACCCAAACATGTAACACTCATTCTCAAAACTTGTTTCATAGATTTAACACAGATGTGTCCTGTTGTAGTGTGGCAAGCCTCTTCCAGGGCTAACCAAACAGGATGATTGCTGTGGAAGTATTGGTGCCTCATGGGGTCTAAACAAGTGCCAAAAGTGTCCAAGCAAACCAGGTAAGCCGTTCTGACTAAAGCCACCAGAGTTATGTAACTTTCTTTTTGTTCCATTGCATACTTTAACTAATCTGGTTTAATTCTGTTAGTGTAATAGTCTGTTTTGCTGTTGATGTTATTCATTTGGTATTCTTGTTCTGTTCCACACATTGACTCAAAAGGTAGAGTTTCCCCACTCTGATTGCTGTGTATTAAGGTGTCTAAAACTTAATGCCTTTTATATTTGTTATCAGCCATTGTTTATGCTTGGCGGAGTTTTATCACAGCATGTTTTATAGGCCCAAACAATACTAATGAGCGATGATGATTAGAACATAGCAGCCTTTGTTAGATTTCTAAAATCCTTTAAGAGCAACTGCGTGACTCGCCCGTGCAACCAGTTGTTAAAATGAAGCTGTTTTCACTTCCATAAAACCAAAACTGGGAAGCAAATGAAAACACATTTAGCATGAAGATGAGAGCCTGGCAGTCGTGCCACCCACCCTGCGGGCAGAGCAAGCCAATGTGGCCTTGAATGAATGAGGAAATGAGCAGCCGCGGCTCAACTGGTTCCCAACCAGAGCTGCGGTAGGTAAGAGAAAGAGCAACAGGGTGGTTGTATGTTGGCAGGAAGGCTTGGTGGGGACACTGTCCACTATAGATTGGGGGGGGGGGACAGCTCTTTTTTACTATTTGGAGAGCACGATTTAGTCTCTGCACTGATTTAGGCCTCCTGCAGCGTGCAGCTACACTGCCACATGGGAGATTCAGTTATTTCCCAGCTCTCTTAATCATATTATGGTCATACCCACAGATGCCTGTTTTGCTATTAGATTGACTGTACCCTCTTTAATATCTGACCAGACCTTGATCAGAAGCAGACATCATCTCCCTCTGTCTCCTGCTTTGATAATAGATGTCGATCTATTCTCTTCCCTCCCACACACTGTCTCCCCAGGCATGCCAGATTCCCATTCTTTCTAAATCCGCGGCATGATCTCTTTTGGCTCCCAGATGTTTTCCCCTGCTCCGTCCTTTGAAGTTTGGGGGAGAAATAGAGTGAATACCCAATTTGCTCTTTTTTGTGGCTCTCTTTTTTTGGGGGGGGGGGGTATATCATAGGCCAGGGTCGCACAATGGTGCAAAACTTAACTTAAAAATGAAGTCATGTGCTCTGTCCCAGAAGTCTTTGAGAAAACTTTAATAAGAGAAATACTTTGAATTCCTCCAGAGTGTTACGGTTCTCAGTTTAGAGACTGGGCTTTATCTCTAAGCTACATTCCTTGCTTACTCGTCTAGGTGTGTGCTTTCTCATGCGTTTGACAGGAATGATATGGAGCCTGGATTCAGCAGCTCCTGAAGGATGATGTGGATCTATTTCTTTTATAGTGACTGAGTCAGCTGTCGACTTGCAGTGAGGAGAAAGGTCATGTAGCTTTATAGGAGTCTCCTGTGTGTCTTGTTGAATATGTGATAATGATGTCATGAAAGCCCAGTCTGTTTCTAGGCGTGTGTTGCTACCATTGGTCAGCTTATTGCTAAACATGCTGTTGACTAAGAGCAAGGCTTGCTACTTCATTTTTTTATTATATCAGTAGAGGATGCCAGAATGACCGCAGTTTAATAGGGTGCTTTTGCAGAGTGGACTGTACTGCTACTGTTACAGCCTGGCTATGTCTCAAGTCCATAAATGTACAGTTGATCATATTAGATAGCTGGATATTATTTATTATTATGGAACAAGAATATTGTATCATTCAGGGATATTATGTGGGCTTGTTTTACTGTTTATGTATGTGTTTGTGCGTACATTATGTTAAGGGGCTCTGACATTGCAGAGGCATGAATGCCAGTGTGTCCCATCTCAGTGGGAGATGAAGTCTTAGCAGTTAGAGCCTTTAAAAGTCACATGCTGAGGATTCCTGGCCCGTAATGAGTTCCAGAACAACCACAATAGGCTGAAGTCAGCTCCATTTCTTTAGTTCAGATGATGAGGTGGAGTAACAAAGCAATCTTGTGCTTTTCTTGGATATAACTTGGACATTCCATCATTGCAATTTCTTTCAGTAATGTAGAGGTGGTCAAACTGGTCCTCAACTTTGAGAACTAACCAGTGACTTGTTAAGTCAAGTGTGGAAGAGAATAGGTAAGTTGGACAGGAGGTGATTTGGTTACACGAGCCCCATTAGGGAAACTGGATCCATTGTGTAGTGAGAGGAATTTTATCCTTGAAAAGAAGGCGATAGGGCTGCTTGTGTAAATCTTGGGTTCAGGATACATTTCAGTCAGAAAAGTTATCTGAAGGCAAATTGCTGTGGCCCAAGTTTGACCTATACTGCCATGTTGGCATTACTCTCTATAGCTGGCAGCCTCCCCTCACTGGGTTTCACTGCTCACAGAATTTCACAAGCCAGTTTTCTACCCATCTGTCACTGATGGGCAGCTTTCCTCTCAGTGACTCTCCCCATCAGTCATGCTGAAGCCTTGGGAGGCTTCCCAAGTAGTCAGATGAGAGGTCCCCAGGGACTTTAAGTAATCACCACGCCTTGGTTTCCTCTCTCTAACTCTACCTTTCTGGGTCATTAAGGTCATTGTGCTGTTACTGCCCTCACATGGTCTTTGCCCCACCCTCCACTTCGACCCCTGTCTGTGAAAGTTGTCTTCCTCTTTTGCACCCCAATCCTCTCTGTTTTCTGTCTGTAATGAGGAGGCTATTCTTCATGAGGTTTAGATCAGTAAAGTCAGATGGTGGTGGTGGTGTGTGTGTGTGTGTGTGTGTGTGTGTGGGGGGGGGGGGGGGGCACTGACAGAGCTCCACAGCTTCCAGATATTCCCACATGAACTCATCCCTCCCAAATCTTCCATCTATTCCCAAGACATTTAAACTGACCAGCCAGAATCTGTGCTTCTTGTTTTTTATTAGCACTGATCAAACATGAACACTTGTTAATGACCAACAAAAACCAGAAATGCAATTACTTTGCCTTAGAAACAGGCAGCCACAGAACAGATGCACTGGAACAGCTTCACAGCAGCTTCCTCATGGTGATCAGATAGAGATGTCGCATCTCTTTGACAGCATGTGATTCATTGATGTTGACTTAGTGTTATCCCTTAACAACTAGAATTATGGAATCTATTAGCTGGGCAGCAGTGTGGCTAATCAGCGTTGTGCTGACCTAACCACTACAAGAAATAAGTCCCAGTTGGAGGCACATGAATTTGAAATTTGCGATGCTTTACTTGATTGGATACAAGCTAAGTTAAGCATATTTTTTATTGGGAATGTACTGTGGCATGCCTTATTTTGGAAGAAGCCCAGGTGGTAAATATTCCACAGAGATCATAGAGGAATGTGGGTCTGTTTTAAATGTGTTTGATGCGGGGTACACTGTCATCAGGAGAAGGGCATTAAGCAAAATTGTCAAACTACAAACAATGACATAGCATGCATACTTTCGTGAATAGAGACAATGAAGAATATGTTTTGAGTAAAGATTTAATGTAGCAGAAAAATGAAATAAACTCCTCATCAAAGCTTTTTTTTTTCTTCTTAGCATCACATGTCCCATGGGATGGTTGTGTTAAAGCAATAAGATACAGATACATAGATGAGAGTGCTAATGATTGAGCAAATACAGTATGTTTTAGTTTATGTGTGTGCAGAGTGAGGTTGATGCTAACCACACATATCTTTACTGATTAGCGTTAGCTTCACTTGCAGGGACATATTTACAGGCCGTGCGATATGAGCCGTGCCAGATTGGCAAGTATGGCTTTTGCCAAGGAAACATTCTGTTTTGAGGGGAAAATGACTTCCCTTTTAAGTTGTTTGTTCCAATCAAGTATTGGCTCAAAGGCCAAGAAGAAATGTCTCTGCCATCGTGGAGATTCAAAAGACCTGAAACTCCGTGATGATTAAAGAGCTCCGTTTGCTCCTTCTTTCAGTTTGTCCTGTGGCGGAATGTCAGAAAGTAATTTGCTGGAAAGGATCATGAGGTCTTGGCTTTGCTCTTGGATCTTTTCTTAGAGTATACCCCAATGGAAGAGAAAAGAAGACTGTCTGCCGTTTGCATCCTGTGGATGGCATCCATCCCTCCTCCCTCTTGTCTCCCACACGTTCTCAGGTTTTCCAGTTGGTTAAGAGAAGAAGCCCAACACTGAGGCAAGTCCCTGGAGAAGCTGGTGAAGGGCTCTGAGCCCTGTGATTGATGGACCAGACCACTCAATCGTCTTAGAAGAACTGCCTGCAGGCCGGGTGGTCTACATTGTGATTGCACCAAAATTTGCAATTAAAGATTTCTGTATGGCTGAGAAACCCATCTGACTCTAAGCTTTCACCCTTCTCAGCTTCCTGTCTCTTTTTTTCTTAGCCCACTCTCTTATTTTGCATAAGCTGTCCTTTCATTCGAATACCCAGCAGTGCCTTTCACTAAACAAATTTTACTTAAGGGATTTATTCAGACTTAAGTTAGGATAGCACCAGCTATCAAGAAGCTTCAAGGAATCTGAATTACACTTTCAGGTCAGGGAATTTGAGCAAATATTATTGAACAGCCTTCAGTGGAATGCACAACACAACTGAATGGAGACGGACAATAAATTAGTGAGGCGTGACAAAGTCTTTTGTTGAACAGGGCTAAATGGATAGACAACAATTGAAAGGTTTTGTCTGTTCCCTCTGTGGATACAGACAAGTCTGAGTTTACAGTCTTTGTAACCAGGGGTGACACTAATGATGCGCAGCTTGAGCTCACTCTTGCAAGCCACTGGCTGTGGAGCTCTATATTTTCTACACAAATGATTGTAGAAACAAGCATGGGAACTGGCACACCATTAAATCAGGACACAATCATTCTTTGCTTTTTGGATATTAATGAAAATTACATGGCCAAGCTGTCGCTGATTTTTAGCTCTGGGGCTGATTATCCTTTCTTGAGGTGAATGGTTCAGGAGACAAGGGTCTGATTTGCAGATACAGTCTCAGTCTTAGGAAAGTCGTTGTGAATCTGGCAGGCAGAGGTTTTTATGCAACTTTTTTTTTTTTTTGCCCCAAACAATTTGGCCCTATGGAACAATAAACTTCAACTGAACTGAACTCCAAGCGCAACCATTTTTAGGTCCATAACACCCATAAGGAAAATTTAAGTGCCATCTTCCTGTCAGATTGTAATGAGGACTCGATCCAAATGCAGGATGCAGAATCTGAGACACAAAAAGCTTTATTGACTAACAATAAAGCTGACACTTTTGTCAAGTGTCATTTGTTCTTGTCAAGTGTCAAGAACAAATGACACTTGACAAAAGTAGGAGAACCCAGAAGCCCTACAGAGGAGAAAACCGATCGATACTAAGCAAACTAAACTGAGGCATAAAGAAACAAACGGGGAGGGAGGAACCGAGTCAAGCCACAAACTTAGAAATCTGGTAGGCACATGAGCATGAATAACAGATAATCTAACAAAGACAAAGAGGAAGAAGGACTCTAAATACACAGAGCAGTGATTACATGATGAGACACAGCTGGGAGCAGACAGGTGAGCAAAATCAATGGCAGGCAAAGTCAGTCACAAAGGAGAAAGTAAAGCTAATGGGAGACAGCAAAGAAAACCAACCTTCAAAGTAAAACCTGAAATAAACAAAAGACCTCTAAACCTATACACAAGCCTTGCAATTAACATGATAAGAGATGGTATGAGCATGTAGGCTAGATAGAGGAAACACACACAGGAAAATACTGAAGGAACTAAAGACACACAGTAATAATAAACTCAAAATATGAGCCAAAGCTCATAAACAATAAAGTTATTCAAAGATGCACCAAAACTACATAAACATAAAAAGTAAACAGGAAGCAGAACTCAAATAATAAGCTCACAATTACTAGAATCATAATGACATCAATAGGGGAATCCAAAACTCAGACACAAGGCAGAACCCTAAAACCAAAGCAAACTGGAGCCTATGTGCAAAAGTTTTACTGTTTGCATGTCTAGAATATGTGGAAAAAAATCCAGTGTTGCACCCCTCTTACTCACATCATTAGGTTTTAAAGATACAAAAGCATAACATATGACCTGTCATATTCATCTTAAAGCTGTTAGTCACTATAGGGAGTCTTCTTCTCCCTGCTAATAAGCTTTATTGAGACTCCTGGACCTTCCCCACTGTGCTTCCCTTGGCATGTGCGCCCCGCTGTCACTCAGACCAGACTTTCCTTGATCCCATCACTGCAGGAGGACGTGCCCGTCACCCTACCACAACATCTCATTACTCAGAAACTTTGGAGGGGGATTAGGAGGGTCTGGAGGAAGATGAGGAAGTGGGCAGACAGGAACAGGGGCGTTGCTTTGACACGGTTTCCCCCTTTTCTTGTTGCTTGCTTCATGCTGACCCACTTCTGCTCTGTCAACCCTCAGGTACATTGACCCTGCCTGGTCGACTGGGTCACAGCAGGACCAAAACATAACTCAGCTTCCAGGACTCCATTCCCAGAAAACCTCCATGTGCCGCACATTCCAGTCACTCCTGGGAAAATGACACAAACTCATGACTGATTGCTGGGTTTTGGTTTGATGGTGCATATTTACCAGACTGCCGTCTTGGCATTTTGATTCTTGTATACTGTACGGTACAATTTTTTTTTTTACAATGTACTGTTGAAAGTAAATAGTGGCTTCATGGTGTAGTGGTTTACACATTTGACAAACAAGAGAATGATCCCCAGTTATGTGTTTGTATAATATTTAATCTCTGGTGGCATAGGCAGAGAAAACTCATGGATTATAGAGGTGGGTTCTTGTCTGGTTCTGCTTGACCAGTTAGACATCATTTACATCTTACATCAGCAACACAAATACCTCTGCTGGCAAAGCGGTAGTGTTGTACGTTCTTGCATGCGTCACGTCTCTTCTCAACCCTTCATCACTGTGGCAGCAGATCCAAAGCAATGCATTTCTGTGGTATAATGTTATTTTTTACGCCCATAGTGTGAATCCAAAGATTGTCATCGCTGTCATTCTTTTCTTTAAGCAGAAAACCTTAATGTTCTTTCTTTCTCAGTGCATGATGACATGAAGAGGATGAGTCTCGGCCAAATCTGTTGTGTAGCGTGGGTGCTGAGTGGCAGTTGTGTTGGTGTGGTTAAAACTCCTGACTTTTAATGTGCTGTATGCTGGCGCAAGATCATTTACACTTAATATCCTCCCTCAGATGCTTAAGGCCATTACAAGAATTCTGCCTTAATACTCTGAGGGAGTAATGAGCATCCCAGTAGTCGTGCTCCTCACCTGATGCCCCACTTGAACAG
The DNA here is from genome assembly GCF_007364275.1 of Archocentrus centrarchus. Classification (NCBI taxonomy): domain Eukaryota; kingdom Metazoa; phylum Chordata; class Actinopteri; order Cichliformes; family Cichlidae; genus Archocentrus; species Archocentrus centrarchus. Next base: position 10,190,748 of record NC_044367.1, on the reverse strand, counting down.
GCTTGGACACTGCAGACTCTTATATAAGAAGACTGCTGTTTGGTTTCCAACACCCAGCTCTCATTACCTCCAGAGACATTTGCTCTCTGTATGCACAAATTGCGAATTAGCTTCTGCAAATTACCATAATGGGACTTCCAGAGAGCATTCCAAAAGTACCAGGAACAATGGAAGCACTCCAGATGTGCACAAAGAGATGACCTTGAATGGGATAGACCAGATTTAGTGCATTTAGACTTTTTATGGGCAGAGATGCAGAACTTTTGATTGCACTTCATATACTGTATAAAGCACAGGTGAGCAAAGTTTCATAATCATTCCTCTGAGCAGTCTGGTATGTGGTTATTTGATCTAGAATAACTAGAGACAGTTCTGTCTTAATAACAACCTTATCATTATTCTTTACAACCCTCTGGACCGAAACATACATTTTTTTTTCTTCCAGAATCAGAAGTTGGATATTCTCCTTTCAACATTTGTAGAGAATCTTGTCATCTGAGTCATGGAAAGATCTGTTACCAATAATCACCGTTTATGTTGAGATTGCCCTTCGTACAATTTCTCCCTCTCTCTGTTAAAAACAGATACGCATATATTTAAGCACAAACAGACTTTCTCTTGGCCACGTGATAGCCACATTCACCCCCTGTACATTTAATGGAGCGTGCCGGGTTTTGACTGGGTGCCGAATGAGTTTCAGGCTTCTCACACTGACAGTCTTGCTGCACTGGGGCAATAACCTACAAACCTGTTATTTACTGCAACACCTCCCGAGCGCACACCTGGAACATACACACATTATGGGATTTTTATTGCTGTGGCAAAAACAAGCATTTAGACATTCTGGCCAATCACTTTCCTGTGAGCAGTACATTAATCGCCATTCCTTGTGCGCACAGTTAAAGATTTAGTCTCTTGCTTAACTAGATTTGCACTGTGGTTGATGAAAACAGTCAGGGCTGTCATGTAGGCTTAGTCAACATATTTATGATGATGTGCCGGGGGACTGAGAGTTATATAATTTCAAACGGCATTGACTGGTATTACATTCTGCTGGATGACAGAGCTGTCTCATAAATGTACTTGATGAGGATCCTGTTCCACTCTTGCTGGAGTCCCTCAAGGCTCAGTTGTGGGTCCCCTTATTTTTCCTCTTGTTGAGACTATCAAATCTATATGTTACATGGTTTTCTCCTTTACTTGAGCTCCTTCTTTTCTCCATCTGCAATTAATACAATCCTCTGTAACAGCATGGCACTGTAACATAATTTAGCATCTCTAAACTGTTGTTTCTCTTTCTGTTTGCAGCATTTGCAGTGATTGCAAATGGACAAGTGGAATGTTCCAAAGGTTTTAAAAGGATGAATCTCACACACTGTCAAGGTAAGCTTGATCATAAAATATACTGAAGAAGGTTTAAAACTTTTAATAATTTACATCACTGCATTTTTATTTTAGCCATAACAAAGATATATTAAAAAATAATTCCCTAGCTGTGATAAAATCTTACTATCCATTTTTCCATGTGTACGTGGATCCCTGAGGACCTCTATAAAAGTACTACTTCTCACTATTTCCCACTGATTTAGATGGATTTTTTATTTTTTTGGCAATAACAGGGTGTGTGTGTGTGTGTGTGTGTGTGTGTGTGTGTGTGTGTGTGTGTGTGTGTGTGTGTGTGTGTGTGTGTGTGTGTGTGTGTGTGTGCATGCGTGCATGCGTGCATGCGTGCGTGCGTTCCACCACATCCCAAAGGTGCTCTATTGGATTGAGGTCTGGCCACTGTGTGGAGGCCGTTTAAGTACAGTGAACTCATTGTCATGATTAAGAAACCAGTTTGAGATGATTCAAGCTTTGTGGCATGGTGTGTTCTGATGGCATTCTGATGACAGTGGCATGGTTTCCTTCTTTAAGCGGCCATCAGAAGAGGGGTACACTCGTACCATCTTGAATGGTACTTGTCAAAGCTACATATGAACCAGTTCTCCACCTGCTGGAGGTTCTGCTTATAGTGATCCTGGAGTTCATCCGACAAGAGACTTTCTTGAGAGCAGCTGAATGACACAGAAGCTCTCCGACAGTAACCTGGTTAGCCTGCCAGTGGGGAAACACTAGATGGCAAATGAGTGAACTTTTAAAATCTTCAAAACATATTGTGGCAGCCACACATATACCTGGACAGCTCGCCTAATTAAAGTCTTTGTTTGGGAAACACTGACTTCTTGCTCCTCGCATGTCTAGCCTATATGGCAATCAAGTCAAGACCACAGTTAGGCTTTGTCAGGGGTCAGAGTTCAACAGCCAATAAGCATCTGGGGCTCCTGTTTTAATTGGTCTTGGGGTTCTGAGTTGGTATGGCAGGCTGTGATTATGGCATGGCTGGCTCTCTAAGTACTCGTGAGGGAGTCTTTTTTGCAAACAGCTGCTTTGCCTTTCGAAATGTGCCAGCAGCAAAATAGCTGTATGACTGCCAGCGTACCCATCCATCTGTATGCAAAAACAAACTTAGATTATTCCTGAACATATACACTGCGCTCTGCTGTTTGTCAGCTGGTGTTTGATTCAGGACTCAGTAATCACCCACAGTATCAACTGTCCCTCTAAAGAGTTCCAACCATTTGTATTTGTTGTTGGTGTTAGTAAATAGTTTTGGAATCGACATGAACAAATAAACCCTGGCTAAAAGTCACACACTTGATCTGGGAACAGGACCTAACACTGACAACTGATGTTGACAGTTTTGACTTAACAAAATGCGGCTTTTCTGACAGTTCACATAAGAGCCGTGCCGCTGACTTGATTAGTGCCATAATCCAAAGTGCAATGCTTACTGAAGGCTATGGAGTTTGAAACATAATGGTCCTGTAGACAGTTTTGACTGCCTCTATAACAGACCTCATCCTCTAGTTCAGCAAGTTCAACACGTTTTCTGCTCTGCAAAGAACAGTCACAATATTGATGATTTCAAGTAATTATTGAGCAGGGAAACATATTTTAATAAAAGAAAGACCTGTGGACAAGGATACTCCTGTTTTCCAATAATGTGTCAAGCAGCCAATGAATGTAGAAATTTATCTTTCTATTATTCATGCCTTTTCTTCTCTGATAGTTTCAAGATGTTTCTCCCTCTCAGTTGCTCATTTCTTGAGTTCCAAAAAAGCAAAGCTGACAGTTACCCACAATATTTACTAAAATGCTTTAAAGCTGCGTTCAGCTGCTGCTCCATTCCCCCAAATTATTTCTAATTTAAGGACTCTTATGAAATGCCAAGAAGCGGGGGAAAAAAAATCAGCTTTTCTGAAATTTTGTCATTATTATAAGGACGGGGTCACGTCTGCCTCACTGTGGCTCCAGTTTTGAGCTGCTCGTAATGTGTTTTATTGGAACAGAACGGAGCTTGTCTCAAATTTTGTAATAGTCCTGATTTACTGCCAGTCTGCCTGTGTTCGCTGACCTTTGCGGTCAGTGACATCGTTACTGCAGCACGATAAGATTCCCTAGCATCACCGTACTCTCAGCTCTCAGACTTCAGAGATGATCCCTTATCTTCAGGAGCTCCTTCTCAAAATCTAGGTCACTGAATTGGCCATTTGTAGCTGCGGTTGTTAGATGAAAAAGCCCGCAGAGATGCATGTGCAGGCCCTGTTGTGGGTGGTAAACTAGTGCCGGGAGCAGGTCACATTACTCATACACCACTTCAAAGAGGAGATTAATGGAGTCTTATGTAACTCTTTGGACATTTTTGATCAACTTAATAAAGGCTGCTTATGATTTCACAACACTGACATTTGACACTCATCATGTTGACAGCTGGCTCAGTAATCAAATTGAGATCCTGATATAGTAGCAGAAATTTGCCTGTAAAAACCTACTTTTCCCAGTAACAGCACTTTGGCTAAATTTTGATCATATATATTCACTGTTTATAAATGGATACACTTTTGGCTCCATTAGTTATGTCTGGTTTGAGACGTCCAAAGTAGTCCAAAGGTGCTCTCTTTACTTATAACACACAATACATAATATAAGGAGCAATGCTGCCAATTTACTTTAGAGTCTCCATAAATAATTCTGCAGGTGTTTATGTGAATTTTGGATGAGGGACGGTAAAGGTCAAGTAAGGCTGCAGCAGACTGTTTGACACATAAGTTAAGGAACTTTGTCGTGTAGCCGTAGACTAAAAAAACAGTCACGCGAAAAGCTGTTGATGCCTGGCAGTTCTTACCACAAGTGATGTTTGTCAGAGTAACCAAGCATAAATTCAGAATCAATGTTGAGATTAGTGCTGGTCACGACGGGTTGTCATGGAAGTCGGTTTCAATTTGAATCAACCCACCAGCAGACTGTAACAATAGCACTAATCTGGGACCATGTGATAAAGGCTGAGCCCAGTGGCGACTTGATCTGTGACCAGATGCTGCCTAAACTAAACTTAAGTCACTGCAATATCTGCATTCAGAATATTAAATGTAGACTCAGGGGAAGCCGCTCTTGTGCCAAAAAGTGATCATCTGCTGCCATTGAGCAGCAGAAATCACAACAAATGTAACATCACAGTTCTATAAAGATATTTAAAGTGGCCAAAACGGTCTGGATCGATTATGTCGGTACAACAACGCAGAGTCACAAAGATACTTGCAAAACAGGTCATTTCATTATTTTATATGTAATTCCTTCATAAATCCTGTTGACTCGATATTACGCATAAAAAACACACAGAAACATCATAAATTACTTTTTGGCAGCTGCTTCTGTTTTTTGGCATAACACACCTGGCATGACATTTGTAGTTTGCTTCATTGTCTTCACAGTATGCGCCACACCCTTACTCATCCAAACAGGTCATAGCATAGGAGCTGGAGACGTTGTCACTGTAAGGTAGAGGTAGAAAATGCAAAAAATCAATAAAAATGAAAAGGGGGCAACAAACAACAAGAGAGACTTTAAGGCATTCCCTGGATTTGTTTCAGCCCACTGAATTTATCAGCCTCGATCTTTTGCAGTCTCGCTTTTTCCAGCAGGAAGAAAAACAACAAAACAAGAGCAGATTCATTAAAACTGGGAAAATCTGTGGTGGCAGGTTGTCGGTTTCCAGCCGTCAAAGCAATGGGAAAAGACCTAATGATGTACTCTTTGTTTAACACGGTAGAACAACAAACTTTGCCTGGTCCCAGTGTGATCGCATGACTAAGCGCCTTAAGTATGTCCCCCTATGTTTCTGGCTGGCACATTAACAGGCTAGCTTGCCTCCATTTAGTTCAGAGACTCAGGAGCTGTCAGAGCAGCAAGCAAAGTCCGCTGGCCGCTGTATCATTCCCGCATGTGGTTTAGGCCAGACGGGGGGAAAAAAACCTCTTTAATGACTTTCACTTATTGACGTAAACTGAGGATCCTGTAACCATATTGGATGCTGTAAAGGAAAGATGCTGATGAAGATGACAATCTAAAACACTCTGTAATATCTTCTATATCTACATGACTGCATGTGTTCCCACAACTGTAATATTTTGCTTTCCATGCAATATGGGGTTTTGAGCGTGTATTGTCTTACACCCGTCAAATGTGTATGTTTCCCTCCTGTCATCACGATTTCATGCAGTTGTGTAACCTTAACGTTTCCATATTTCATCGCCTCCCTGCAGCTAGCGGTTTTGCTTACATGATCTGTTGCAATTTTCTGACACCTTTCAAAGTGTGAATTATTGCTGCTCAATGTATTGGATAGAAAATGCACAAAAGTTGATATCAGTACGTGCAGTTTGGCGGGGAAGCTTGAAAATAAATTTTTCCGGGGATAAACATGACTTCATGAAATTTCCATAGCCAGAATGTATCTGATATGACTGATGTACTGATGCACTGCATATTTCACAGACATCAACGAGTGCCTGTTGCCTGGAATATGTAAAAATGCTGATTGTATCAACAGCAAAGGAAGCTACAGGTGCACATGTAAACCAGGCTACATGTTGGACCCTGCCAGGAGCCACTGTGTCTGTGAGTGCTGCTTGATTTATTTGAATAATAACAAATAATCTAAGGCTAGGCTTTCTTATGTCCTTCTTGTGTTGGATTATAATGACCCTATTCACTTCTCTACCAGCGGACAAAGCAGTGTCTGACCAGAGGGCATTGTGCTACCGGTCAGTTTCGGCAGGTGCATGCTCTCTTCCACTTGCTAATCACCTCACAAAGCAGATATGCTGCTGCAGCAGAGTGGGCAAGGCGTGGGGACCTGGGTGTGATCGCTGTCCTATACCAGGATCAGGTACGCCCCCAAAAGCTTCCCTGTCTCTACTTCTGCTGACTGTGTCCCGAAGAGTTATCTTGTCTTCTATTTCTGCTTTTACTGTACTTCCCTTCTTGAGTTAAATGCTTTTGCAGAAATAAAGCATTGCATGCAATCTTATGCAAGGGGTAGCAATGGTAATGAAAGAACAGGAAAAAAAAAAATTTGCCACTCAGTCACCATTGTGTTCTTTGCCAGACATGTAAAGCAGTTCAAAATAGCTAACTGTGTTTGGAGTGGAAAAGGACCAAAAACATAACAGTTTTCATATTTTGGAGGCTACATAAGAGTGGGAGTCAGTCTTGTGTTATCGCTCCAACCCTCAGAGAGAAACCCCACTAATAAACCGGCAAAGCTTCACAGCAGAAATGCATAACCTAGCCAAGTGAAACATGGGAAGTAGTTGTCATCTTTTTTTTTTTTTCATCCTGATTTAATCTTCAAAGTCTCTGAGAGAAACAAGCTGGTTTTATGGAGTGTCTGTGCTCGCCAGTGATTCATGGGGATTGTCATAGATCAGATATCATAGACACAGACCTCCATGGTGCTGCTCAGTTAGGACCAACGCAGTCCACAGACACACAGCCTTTGATTACTTCGGATGCTAGCTTTTGTATGGTCTGAAAAGCTGTTAGACCCCTGAATGGCGCAGCCAGAGTCATTACTTGTGACTTGGTAACAGGAGCCTGTTGAGTTTAATTCCATATTTACTCCAAATCCTCAGATGTGGCTTCTGATCATATGTAGCCCCATTTTCCTCCTCTTTAAGTTCATCATTCAGTAGCCTATCATATCCACGTTTCCTGCATTTACACAAGCATTTACGGTGACCGCATATCTGTCATTACTCATATCTCTATTCCAGACTCTTTTGGCATAGAGTAGCTGGTTTCAGGTCAGATAGGGGACAAAGAGCCTCTCACTTGTAATGGATTCACCATTGCTGAGGTTTTTTGGACTCAGATACAAAGAGGGGCAGTATCCCTCCTTTTATCTAGCTGGCCAATCCGCTGTTAGGCTCTCACTCACATGCCTTTAGACCAAAGAGTTCAAAGGTCATTCACTATTATATGATCCTCCACTTCCTGCGGTGGCACGGTTGTGTGTGTTTGAGAGTGCCGATATGCTCAAATCTTTTCAAATCCCGTCGCTGGTAGCGTTCTGTGACAGCTGTCACTGGTCTGGCAGCTCGCTGGTTCTGCAGCAGTCACCGAAACCCAATCTCCCCATTCACAGCAGACCATAAAGTACAGCATGCCTGTCATAACTGTATTACATGGATGGCTTATGGTGTTACTTTGAATATCAGTTAGAAACACGAGCCACAATTATACTGTCAAAATTAAATGTTTCTCGAGCTCAAGCTCACAATATAGAGGTGATGCTTTCTGTCACTTACTGGTTGCTTCTGTGTTTTCTGTGCTACAGACCACTTCAAGGAGATCTGCCCCGCTGGCCACGGCTACACTTACTCACGATCTGACGTCCAGATCTCTCTTAGACAGCTGGATGATGTTGAGCTGCAGAGCATGGGAGTGTCACTCGAGGATGAGAGCCCAACCTATCCTCAGTTTCCATTTTCTCAGCCATCATTTCCCAGTGGGCCACAGTACCCCATCTACCCGGAAACACCGCAGCTACCCCAATACCCTGAGTACCCCGAGACACCACGAGCACCCCAGCCCCCTTTGACTCCACAGCACCCCTCTCATCCAGCCAGAGAAACACCTAGACAGCCACACACATATGGTAAGAATAAGTTTTATGTTGGTAAAAATTTGCACTGCATGCTAAAGAGATGAAATGGTGTTCCTGGTGAATGCTTGGTGTATATTATGCATTTAGGCCTTGGATGTTACCTAAATGTGCTTTTCACTTAAACAACTGGAGCTGAAATAGTGGTTAAATAGCATATGCCATTTGGATGCATAAAAGAGTATGAGCTGACCCATCAACTGATATGGGCTGGCACATAGATCAGCTGATGAGTCTAGTCTGTCTGAATAGCAGTGTGTTTGATATTTACCACAGCCTGTGACAAACAATTCAGAGCAGCTGCATGCATTATTACACAATGGTATTTTTTTTTAAATACAGAATGCAGTGCATTAGCATTATTGTGAAAATCTAAACAACAACAAGATGTTTTGATCTCCACGAATCAAAGCTTGATAAATCGAACATATTCACAGTCGTATTTATGTCCACCGTCCATCAAAAATGAAACCCCCCTGAGCTTCAAAAAATGCACACAAGTAATCCACATGGGTCGTGTATCTCGATCCTCAGGATTTTAAGTAAATGTATCTTCTTGATTTAATGCTTTTGAGATACTGTATTGGCAGTGCTGCAACATTTTGATTTGTGTGAGGAGACAGTTCTTCAAATATTTAGGGATTTTTGTCTTCATTATCAGATATATCTAATCCCGTGTTTTTCTTTGTGTTTTTTTTTTTCTTGGCCAACAGTGATCACGATCTCTCACATATTAAAAAAAATTAAATTCTGGACAATTTTTTTATTAGAAAAAATGAAAAGAAAAAAAAAAGGATCACCTAAGCTGCAGACCAGCGCCTAAAGGCAAAACAAGTTTTTGTGTGTATTGAGTGTGTTCACTAATGGTACTTGTTAATGCAAACAGAATTTCTGCGTTCAATACTGATAAACTTTTCCTCTTTTATGTGCTAGATGTGGAAATTCTGAGCCCGGTAAGTTCTCCCTCCTTGTCAGCCCTTTGGCACACGCCTTTGAAATGCTTCTCCTTTGTACAATATCTCAGCTGGTAGATTTGTTATGATTATGTAACTTATTCAGACCACATTTTGGTGGATGCACACATCTAATTACCACAGAATTTAGCAACAAACCAGGAAGACTATGAATATGAATATGGGGATGAAAAATTTAAAACAAAATGCTTTTTGATGAGTAATATTTGCTTGTTTTCTAGCCAGCTGTTGTGACAGACTCGCCCCCGCAGTATCCAGGTATTTTCTCTTCCTCTTTATTCATACCAATCATACAAAACTGCTTATTGAACAAGTGCCTCCAGCTGTTGTTTAATGCCTCTTTGGGTTTGAGGGCCAAGCTTGAGGGCCAATAGCAGTTTCTGTCAAGCACAGGCATGTTATGTGATTTCTATAAACTGCTCCCACACAGTAGTGCCATTCTCAGTCTTTACTTTGCCATCATGCCAGTGAAAACATTGACATTCAAGTCTGAAGGCAGACTGCATTCAGTGAGTCTACCTGATTTATTTTTGGTCATTGTAGTTTTTTTTAGCCTGGAAAAATGAGTAGATCACTTTTATAGTGTTGAATAATAAATGGCAGCTAAAGCAATAGTGGCTGGCAGAAAACGAGCAGTGTCTTGGTACGTAGTAGAGGCTACAACCTGTTGAAGTGTGAGACAGATTTAGCTGACTTTCTTATTTGTACTCATCCAGTGCTTTATGACTCACCCTAACTGTCTTAATAGATACACCTCCTCCAGAACCCCCGGGCACCAACCTGAGGCCAGACTTAAAGGAACCATCCCATACAGATTCAACTACGGGTAAGCTGTACATTAAAGGTATCGTTATAAGAAAGCAGACATGTTCAGCCCCACTGCTTACATCTAAAAAAAAAAAAAAAAAAACAACAACAATTGACAGGTGGGCAGGAAGTTCTGGATATTATGCGAAAGAGCACCACAGGGCTCAGCTCTTCATTTTTTATGCACTCTGTCAACTTCTGGCAGACAACAGCACAGCTCATAAGGAATTTTTGCAGGCTTACCCAAAGTAAAGCTGGAGAGAGCTTAATTTGACCTCTTTTCTCAGAGCCAATTTGGCTTGAAGCTGTTGTGCTGCACAGAGGGTGAGAGGGCGAGAAACCAAGAAAGAGTGTGCCTTTTGGAAGGGGAAGCAACTCTGAGCGGACAGAGGCCAGATTTATGAAAAACTGAGGAAGAGCATGGGACAGGGTGAAAGTGTTGGGGTGACAGATGCAGTGAGAGAGTGACAGGGAGATTTAGGAAGTGAGACGAATTTATGGTAATCCTATAGAGAAATACCCGTTTTTTTTTTTGGTTTTTTTTTCAACAACCAGACACAGAGGCCCAGTTTAACATCTGTTTTACCACACTCCTCTTTGACAGAAAAATACAAGTACAAAACTAATGTCAGGCTCTACTGTGCATGACCTGTTTCTTGCCGAACACTTTGTACGCACTCCATACCACCTGTTAGAACGCTACAGTGCTGTAAAACCAGCCCTCCCATCCAAGACCCCACCTATAAAACAGCAAGATAAGTTCCCATGGAGAGGAACATGTGTCTGTGGAATGCACATTTCCATTTTTTAGAGCAACGTTGTGTATCCTTAAGTTAAAAATATTCTTGTTTGTTGTTGTTTGTAGGTATTGACAAGTGCGCGACAACCCCCGCTATATGTGGCCGTGGGAGATGCATTCCTGTGCAGACCGGCTACACTTGCCACTGCGAGCCAGGATTCGAGCTCAGTGCACTGCAGACCAACTGCATTGGTAACTAATAAATGGAGTGAAAAATGAAGCAAGGCAGGGGTAACAGTGGGACACTCAAAGAGAAGGAGGAGCACACAAACACGCACATGCTGACACCAGATGCCACAGCAACTCTGTTCGTCATCATCGCAGTAGAAGCCCGTCTTCATCACTACTGATTAAAAAGCCTTGAGAAATTAAGTGAGCCAAAATGAAAGGGCTCTGTTTGTTTATACTGTCATGTCCTGTGATGCCTGAAAACAGCATACAGCCCATCCAAAGAGCTGATGCTGTGATCCTTTATTTCACAAAGGCCTTTGGACACAGCCTTTACTCCACACAGCTGGGCTTTGGCCTGTATCGTGTCTGTTACACAGAGGAGTTTGAAACTCAGTGCTTTAAGAGTGTATTGTGCTGATGACGTGCAACGGCAGTATGCTTTTCTTTCTTCTTCTGTAGATGTGAATGAGTGTGACGAGGATCCATGTGAAGGAAAGGGACGTTGTATAAACAGCTACGGGTCCTACACCTGCCAGTGCCACAGTGGCTACAGCCAGGTGATCACTCAGAACAGGAAGTTCTGTCAAGGTGAGACACAGCCCCAATCAACAGTAGGAGATATAATGTTTCCAATGGAAACTAAGCACTGCAAGTCCTTGTCTTTCAGCGCTGTTCATTTTAAAAGCATTCTGCCCTAATTAATGCTGCAGAGCACAACAGTAACTTTCTTTTCCATTCTCCTTGGCAGACATTAATGAGTGCAGCATGCCCAACAAATGCCAAAATGGCAAATGCGTCAACACTGAAGGATCTTACACCTGTGAATGCAACAGTGGCTACGCCAAGTCTTGGAGAGGCCTGTGTGAAGGTAACTTGCATGCATGCACAAGCAGTTGCGCACACAGACTCGAGTTCACATAACGGCGCAGTCCTAGCCAGACCTATTTGTTTGCTTCCATGAATTAGTTGAATGAGCAGGCCAGTAACAAAACAGTATTTTCCTTCAGTCAAAGCCAGGAAGAAAACTTTGTTCATTCCATGACAGACGGACTGTGTATGTGTACATTTGCAACCTGACACACCCTTTCTTCCATGCATGCACATATTGTCTTGGTAGCATTGTTTTAGTAACAACTAATTCAGATTTTTTTTTTCTCCATATTTTCCACTTTCCCCCGGAGCAGATACAGATGAGTGCAGGGATCCCAGCTCCTGTCCCAACGGTGTCTGCATCAACACTCCTGGCTCCTTCCAGTGCCAGGTTTGCGGACCGGGGTTCAGGCCTGTCGGTGAAAGATGTGTGGGTAAGGCAACCTCACACCCCATTATAGCAGTGGCACCACCACTGCTACCCAGGATCCTTAGGGTGTTTCCAACCACTCCATGGAAATAAGCAGGGTTTCCCTCTTATGTGTTAGGTAACCTCTACCTAGATGTAGCCGCTGCTCTTGGTTGGCATCACCAAAAAAAAATAGGCAACAGGCCATTCAATTAAAGACGTGTTGACAGCCGATGATGTAGTACAGTTACCCAAATATCACAAGCAGAACTAAATTTGCAGAATTGTGGCTTTATGCTCAAAGGGACTGCTGGTGTGTATTAAAATGATAAAATAAATAGTATTTTTGCTTCAAACGACTTCATATTGGATTTTTTATGTCCAGTGTGGAGCACTTCTGGGCCCAAATAACAGGCAATACCACAGTGATGATGGCTATATAGCATGGACTGAGAGCACAACTCCACCGACTTTGTCTAGTCAGTGTTTCCACGCGTAATATATCGACTCCTCCACCCAGCAGCCCCAGAATATCCTCAATATTGTTTAAACACATCCACCGTGTTATTGCCGATCTTTTGATATCACAGGCCCTGTAAAAAGATTGTTTGTAATACTTCAATTTGGGAGAGTCCAAATATTTTCTCCTGGCTACAGCCTTGAACAAACAGTCTATTATTGTTGGAGAGCTCTAGCCACTGTACTGTTGGGCCCAGCAGAGGCCGGCAAGGCTTTATTACCACTGCTGGTCTACGTAGGTGAGAGGGCCAGAGAGTTTCAGGAGATGTATGAGAAGGTCAAAGGATCTGTTCCCTGATGCTAAAAGGTCCCGGCATGCAAACAGATTTCCTCACTCACCCATGATGTTGTCTGCGACCCGCTGTAAAGGTCTTACTGCAGATTACTAGATGTGACCACACAAATGGTTGACAGATTACACTCGGTGTGTTTTGTTTAAGCTCACATGCCAGCGCCTACCAACCTAAAAGTGGCCCTGTTACATAACAAACCCAAATGGTGTTACTTACCACAGCCCCTCCGTATGACCTTGCACCCCCCTAATTTGTTTGGAAACTTAAGCTCCCAGAACGAGTGATGCAGAAAAGCTTGCGCAGCAAAAAAGAATGATGGAAAAATAGGGAAATGAACTTCAGTAGTGCTTTTGAGTCCTTTAAAATTGATTTCTCAGGTTTAAAGTCTCACAATTTCCTTGCTACCAAAGAAAAAAACTGCTTAAGCTGCTTTCTGTTTGCCAGTCTGCTATTATTACTATTCATTCTGTGTAAATCTGCGGTGTATAAATAGTAACTGAGAGGAACTGTGTAAATGAGGGCTAACACCAGAGGTAAATATTTTTGCTCCGGACGTTCACACAAGTAGCACTAACAGTCCTACGGTAGACGTCTGGCGCTTTGGGAGTCACATAAAACATGCAGCATTAGCACTGAGTTTCCAGCATTTGCTGCAGTCAATTGCCGACAGCACAGTGCAGTAGTTTGAATCCAATTGACCAAATCGTGGATAAGCCTAATTGTTGGTGTGATTGAGAAAACAGTTCCATTCCCTTGTTGGGGCTTATCGCAGGCAGGCCTGAGAGATTCCGGATGATAGCAGAAACAAAACATTGGGCCACACTGACAGACATCTGGCAGTGCCCTTGGCTAAGCAAACAAAACCCACTCTGTGACTCCTGTGCAGTTTCCAGTGTGTGCTCATGTGTCTCCGAACCTCTATCACCTCTCAGTATGGTCTTCTCCCTACGTCCTTTGCAGATCAGCACCCCCTTACCCCACTCCTCTTTCCTCTTTGATAGTCTCCTTCTCGGTCTCTCACATCACACTTCATTTGATTTCTCTTCCCGACAATTTAATCTAACCTTTAAAAAAAAAAAAAAAAAAAAAAGTCCCACCGTTAACACTTGATAAATTCCACTACAACACTATAAAACTCTGTTTCTGCATGAGGTTTTCCACAAATATAATTCCCGGGTCAACAGTTCTGACTCATGAGGTGGAAAAGACAGCTACTTCCACAAATAGTAAAAGGCTTTCATGAATGAGGCATGGTCTGCGCCCTGATGTAATTTACTGACTGCTGTTTGTAGTCATTACGCACACTAATTATACTATAATTGTTTCCCTTTTACTGCTAAACAATGCTGACACAGCCCTTATTTTGAATGGAGATCTAGAGATTTTTTTTCTGTATTGTGTTCAGTTTTCTGCTTCGAGGCCTCATTTTGATCAGACTTCATGGCTTGTATCTTTTATTAAAGTCTTGATTTACATAAAAGGCATTTTTTTTCCCATTTATCTCCAGTGGCATCAAGCCAAGCAGTGACATTTTTGAAAGATTTTGTAAACTTTGTGCGCAGAGGCAGATTTCTCAAAACATGAAAAAACAAATCTGTAATATTAGATACCACAAAATTGGTGAAAATTTGTTTTTTGTTCTATTTTCGGTGAGTTAAGCCTTTTAATTTGTCCTAATTCCACAGTACAATCGTGGCAGGATGAAACCTAAAATCTGTACATCCACCCATCCATCCATTTATCCATCCATCCATCTTCTTAACCACTTTTCCAACTTATGGTCACAGCCGGGGCTGAAGCCTGTCTCTGCTCAGATGACCAATCCATCACGGGGCTACCACAGAGACACACATAGCAACATGCTCTCATATCCACACATATGGCTAGTTTAGAATCACAGAGTAACCTAAAAAGCTGTGTGTATGCAAACTCAAGTTCGAACCCAGAACATTCCTATGGAGCGGCAAAGCTGCACACTACGCCATGCTGCTGCCCTAAAACCTAAAATATCCTTTTTGTATCAGATATGAACGAGTGCTTGAACCAAACCGTGTGCGGCCGTGGAAGGTGCGTTAACACGGAGGGCTCCTATAGGTGCAACTGCTTCCAAGGCTACAAACTCTCAGTGGACAGCGTTTGCCAAGGTAAATGTCAGTCAGAAAGTCAGTCAGACATTATTCACACTCCATATCAAAGTAACAGCTCTGTGAATGGTTCTCCACTGTCCTATTACAGAAACCTTGCGGTATCATTGAAGGCTTATAAAAAAAGCTACAGTTAGAGGTTGGCTTTATTTTCTGAGGGCCTCTTGTTTTTACCCCCCTTATATCTTCTGTCCAGATGTGGATGAGTGTGTGCTTCCGGGAGTCTGTCTCAACGGCCGGTGCGTCAATCTGGACGGAACCTACAGATGCACCTGTAACCATGGTTACCAAGTCACCTCAGACAGCAAATCATGTGAAGGTCTGCAAAGGATTATCTAGAGCTGTTGGGTGTAACTCATCACTGCATTCTTTTCTGCTCGTGGAGCACTGTCGACGGCAGCTTAATGTCTGCAAATTATTTCTCTGCTAGATGTCAATGAGTGCGCAACTGGTAATGCCTGCCCCGCGGGAATTTGCATCAACTCTGCAGGTTCCTACACTTGCCAGAAATGCAGGCCTGGGTTTGAACCATCTGCTGATGGACTGAGATGTGAAGGTATGAAATTGTCTGCCTAATAGTTTACACTAACATGCGGTTTTGAAGTAACACTGGAAAGTAGGGGTGATATTTCTGCCCAATTGTGATGAATTTCGCCTTTTTTGCTTCCAGATGTTGATGAGTGTACCCAAGGTGACTTGTGTCTAGGTGGGGTGTGTGCCAACACAGAGGGGTCCTACATTTGCACCAGGTGTAAGGCTGGCTACAGAGTGTCTCAAGACCGGCAGAGGTGTGAAGGTAAAAACAATCTCCAGCTGTTCTTGTCATTCAGCAGAAGTCATTAGTATTGTTATGACTATTAAAGGCTTACTCAACACGTTTGAGCGGCTCATCATTTCACTGTAAAATATTCTTTGCCGTGCAGCTGCCTTTTTCCCGCACATGTTAACTCTTTATACTGATATCCCTGCATGTCTGAGATGTGTGCATGTGTTTCCTTCAGATATTGATGAGTGCCAGTCCCCGTCTACCTGTGCCAACGGGATCTGTCTAAACGCAGAAGGCTCGTACACCTGTGAAAACTGCCCTACAGGGTACAGAGTGTCATTTGATGGAGAACTCTGTGACGGTTGGTTTTTCAAAAATGGGGCTTGACACAGGACTATTTTTATCTTATTATTTTCAGGGTCACAGTTTGAATCTTTTTGTTTGTTTGCTTGTTTAAAGCCTTTGTAGTCAGCCAGTGAATGTCTAAGTCTCCATATTGTTTCCCAACAGATGTTGATGAGTGTGCGCTGCCCACCACATGCCCCCGAGGAACATGCACAAACACAGAGGGTTCGTTCACATGTGTCGTCTGTCAGCCTGGTTTCAGAGTGTCTGAGGACGGACAGCAGTGTGATGGTGAGAGTTTGTGGTGGAATGTGCTTTGTTATGTTTGTATACTTGAGCCCAGGTGTGTGTGTACATGCTAGACTTCACCCAACAGAGTCTCAGTTGAGGTTAAAGATGGCAGCTCTGTAGATTTGTTTCCCAGCTGCTTTATGTTGTATGTAAATAATGTGAGATGTGGTAGCTTGAACCCAAAGTCTCCTCATCTGAGGCAACAACTCTAAAATACTTCTAGACATCACATCATAGCTGGATCCTGGACCCCTCTGCCTCTGGCACCAATCATCTGCTCCTTGCTCAACACAATGAGACACCAACCCTCAAATAGAACAGGATGATGTCAGGCAAATATCCTGCAGATCGCTCAGCTAAAAAGATAGAGGTGTCGACATTTGTGATTCCTAGCTGCAGTGATTACCCATCTAACTGATTACCACTGGAAAGCTTTATTTATCTGAAGCCAGAGATGGTAATCTGTGCTATGATGTGTCTTTGTATTTGTGTCCAGATGTGGATGAGTGCTCAGTGGCTAACTTGTGCCCGGGTCAGCTGTGTTTGAACAGCGAAGGATCTTACACCTGTAGGAGCTGCGAAGCTGGCTTTCAAGTGTCTGAGGGTGGTCATTACTGTGAAGGTAAGACTACGTCTGTATTTTAATACCTGCCTGGAAATGTTTGATATGTCACTATGCTTAAAAACTGAGCCAAAGCTGCAGTGGACCACAGTAAAAGATGAATGCATTAGGCCCAGAACATGATTACAGAAAATCTTTACAGCATCTAGTAATTTTTCATGACACGATTTATGAGATAAATGCAGTGAAATGGCTGCTTTGAGGAATCCAGTAAAGTTAGATCTGTCATGACTTCATGGGAAGCAGAACAGGAATGATTATTTAAATGGATTAAAACATGGTCTCGGTTAGTCTCGTATACTTTGGTGTGTTTAAATAGAAGTGTGGATCTAGCCTCAGAGGAAGATCCCCCACTGATTTGTCTTAGCGCTGGGAAAAAGTCGTGCAATAAAAAACAGAGTCCAATTCAGCCTCTGATAGGATTTTAATGGATGTCTCTGATGCCATGGAAAATATTAAGGACCCAATCTGAAGTGAAGTCAGCCACTCCCCTGCCTTTCACTTATTGCAGCAAACTTGCCCTGTTGAACTCACTCTGTTCACCCAGAGGCAAAAAATGGAGCCATCTCAATCACTTAACAATGGCCTGCACTATTTTCACAACAAGAAATACAATCCGCACCAGCTTGAGGAATTTTGAGCGATCACATAACAGCGAGCCAGTGACTGTTTGTAGATATAGTAATTATACGCCACCTGTAATAGCTTGCTGTTTTGGATTCAGCGACCGTCTCACATACTTATCTTTCCACCCTTTTTAATAAAACACTGTCAGTGCGATCTAATAAGGAAGGCTTTGCTTACCGTATGTTAGGTGGTGGGTTAAGCTAAGCCACACTCGGTCATTAATGATTTTTAACAGATAAGTGGAAGCACAAAAACTGGGCTCTTTATATATATATATATATATATATATATATATATATATATATATATATCTCTTTGCTTAAGATGATAACCTACAGCTAACCTTTTCTTCTTCTTCTGTCTCTTAGATATTGATGAGTGCCAGTCTCCAAGTGTTTGCCCCACAGGTGTTTGTGCCAACACAGAGGGCTCCTTCTCCTGCATGGCCTGTGATCCAGGCTTCAAGCTGGCATTTGACCGGCGCTCGTGTAGAGGTACAGTAAAATGGGTGGCTCACTGCGGTCACTCAAATTTATGATCTCTATGCAATCGTTTTCACAGTCATCTGTTCCAGTGTAGTAAGTCGTTACTTGCTGTGTTAGATGATGCATGACGTTCCTCGCCTGTTCAGTGTGGTCTGGAAGTTTTTGGTCTAGATGTCAAAACTTGGGCAAAATTTGAAGTGACGCACGGTTGATTTACAACTGGTGTGGATATGTCATACCGATGACGTCTGTGTATGTGTCAATTCAGATGTGAATGAATGTAAGGACGCCAGACTGTGCGTGGGAGGTCAGTGCACCAACACCATCGGCTCCTATAGCTGTTCCTGTCCCTCTGGTATGGAGCTGGTGGATGGGACATCCTGCAGAGGTATAAACATACATATACACATACAGACGCACTATAGCTCTAAAATGTGCCATTAGTGGTTAGCTGTTTCTCGTGGCTTACCTCATTTTGGCATGTTGGCGCAGCTGTGTGAGTATATTTGTGCTTGTTTGTGACGGATATCAACGAGTGTTTAACCATTGGGGGGATCTGTGGGGAAGGAGACTGTCTGAACACTCAAGGTTCCTACTTATGCAGCTGTCCTAACGGATATGCCACCATCGATGGAAGCCCCAGCTGCCAAGGTACCGTAAAGCACTGGAGTGACAAGGCTAAGAGCAGAGGGAAATCTTTGCTGTCTTGGGCTTTGTGTAAATAAGTGAAGCAGACTTGGGAGTGGAGCAAGTTGTTAATAAAGTAATAATGGCGTTTGCACATATTGCTTAAGTCATTTTACAGTAACATTGTTGGCTTGCTTTTTTTTTTTTTTTTTTTAATTTAGTGCAGACAGGCTGTTCTCACCATGCTCTATTGGGTGCTGAAGCCAAGCCTGGGACACCTGGCATGGGTGCATAGGCTGTAATGGGCCATGGCCTCATCAACTATCTCAGCTCACTCTCCCTCAGCTCGGACAGTTTGATGTTATTCCAGCCGCACCCAGTGACCCACTGGTAGTAGCCTGATCATCAGCTAAGGAAGGCTTTACAAGAATCTGGAGCAATTACTAAAACAATACATGAAATAACTCTGGCTAGAATGTCAGAATTGGATCAGTGTTGTTTCTGGTGGGTCTTGCAAGCTGGTGGAGGTGGAGTTAAGTAAAAGATGTCTGGCAGAGAAATATTCTGTCATGATATGAAACAGGTAGGCTGGCCCCTGCAAGATGCTGGCATGGTCATGCAGTTGGCTAGATTTACTTGCAGCAGAGGACAAGGGTCAGCCCTTGAGCAGGGGCATTCTTCTACAGAGGCTCTGGTCTTGGAGTGCTTTAGATATCGTCCACAAACAGAGCAAGTTTCCCAGTGTGTATCAGGTACTTTGCCCAGCCGCCATAACAAATACTAGGCCCTAATTATCCTATAAATCAGCAATTGTCATATATTTTCTTGCAGTCTGCCATTGTGTGTACAGACACACAATGAAAGCCAGGCCCCCTCTGACGTGAGCCTGAAGGCTGCGAAGAAGGGAGGATGAGGGTTTGTGAGGTTATGGGAATGAAAGATGGGTTTAGTCAGGTAATGCCAAAATGATGCTTGGCCTTGACCAGACCAGCCTTTCAACAAAAACAGAACATATGCAATAAAAGACTGACAGCAGACTGAAACACATCTAAACTTAATCCAAATCAACACATTCTGCCATAGCCTTCCTGTGCCTTTCAGTAAGACTTTGAAGCAGTTGAATATACTCCAAAACTATCCAGTCACAGCATATTTATGTATTTACATAAAGTCTGGAGTGTTGCTTTTTTTTCTCCCTATCACTGCAAATGGGTGTTTACCCTGTCGTCTCTAAAAGATTCATCTGATTATCAAAGGTTGGAAAAAGGAAAGCAGGCGTTTTCCTCAGTGATGAATTTCCTCTGGCTTCTTGTGTTTCCCTCACCTTTCACCACAGGTCCAAGTACCTTATAAGCTATGCTGTAATGCTGCAATTATCCACCCATCTACAGCTAATCAGGCATCTAGCATTCATTATTAATTTTAATGAGTCTGGGGGAAATGTTCTCAGCCTGAAAAGCTGAGGTAGATCTCTTTTCTGCTTTGTTTCCTGTTTGCAAGTATACCATTAAGTGCTCCAAACGGCCAGCGCGTCTTGTGGTTCAGATGAGCGCTTGATTGCATATTCTTTTTCCTGTTTGCAAGAAGAAGTTGTGCTCCCTGTGGACTTAATGAAGGTGGAGGATACGCGTGGATAATTACTGTTAATCAGTATGTTTCTAAGATCTTGATCCACACTTTCTCCTAATTTGTCTGCCTTGCTTTCCCACTTTTGTCTGCCTCAGATGTGGATGAATGCAGCAAAGATGACGTGTGCATCCGGGGACAGTGCATCGACGCCGAGGGCTCTTTCTTGTGCTTATGCGAGGCTGGCTTCAAATTTAATACTGATACAGCTGACTGTGAAGGTAAGACTGATTAAAACTTCCTTTTATTTTCAAGTTGTATTTGTCATGGTTGTTACTGACCCCTCACTCTGCCCAGAGTTTTCATCTGTCTGAGTAAAACAACATGTCAGCTTTAGCTGTTTGATTGTTACGCCACATTAAGGCTTAAGCATACGCAGTATAGCACAGTTGGATATGATTGATTATCTATAGCATGTCAGGCTCCAGTGAAAGTGTCCAAGCCTGGCTTAGAGGCTTTCCTCCATGGTCTCGGGACTGAGGGGTGCCTGGATTACGTGGCTGGAACCCTCAGCTCCCTCTCCCCTGTGGGAAGTATGAATGACCCCATTGTGAGCAGGAGGTGTTTCTCCCTCTGGAACATCTCCCTTTAGCTCCTTCACAAGTTCTTCGGTTGCTGTGATAATATTGTTCTTGGCCATTCCCCTTTGCCTGCTGCGTTTACTGAGGACAGCTACACCACAGGCCTCCTGGCCAACTCCTGCTTTACAGCCATTACACTGGGAGCAGAGGAGCAGTGGTGGGAATATGAGTTTGCGTGCGGGGGTGCGTGCATTTGTGTCTGATTGCACATGTGGTTACGTTTGCGCCTCTGTTTGTCAGTTACTGACAAACATCTGTCTTTCTCGCTCTCTTTTTCTGTATAGACCAGAACGAGTGCAAGGAGTTTGGGAGCTCAGTGTGTGGTACCTGGCGCTGTGAGAACACCATCGGCTCTTACCGGTGCTTCGCGGGTTGCCAGCCTGGCCAAGAGGGAGAACTCGCCACAGACTGTGGTAAGTGTTCAAAATTGCACCGTACTTAAAAAGACTAGCACACACAGTTAATTTGAGAGAAAACAGGCCTTTTACGCCTGTCTCTGTGCATAAGCAAATTTGAATGTATTAAAAGGGTCTATCTATTTATGAATTATGCATGACCCTAATTCATTCTGTTCCTGTATGGCTGTAGTTTAAGATAGAGCACAGGTTGAAATCAAGTCAACACCATACCACTCTACAGATCTCTCGCCCCATCATAGATATCAGTCTGGCATGCACACATAAAGACAGATGCAAGTTAAAAGCTATCAAGTGGTCTGGGTTTTCCCCACATAAAAGGCCACCATGGGAGATAATGAGAAGTAGCCCAATATTACACTGTCATTGGAAGCCAATTGTGAGGCCAGAAGCTGATAAAAGTCACATTCACCTGACAGAAGAGTTAATGGAGCACTCTGGCAGAGTAACAACGTGGAATCGGATCACTGCTGTTCTTCTAAGAAAAAAAACAAAGATAAGATTGCCGGGCCAGCTTAGATGGTCCCGTACTCTTTGTCCCCCCTGTAGAGGAGTCAGAGTCACCTGGCTTGGCTGGCTGGGTTTGTACTTAGGCTACATCTGTGAACACAGCCAGCCAGCAGCAACAGGCATATCTCTGTGACCTCCAGAATGCATGAAGACTCATGTGTTTCCTGGCAGGACTGAACACCTCGGGCTTAAGACATTTGCCAGGTTTGTTGCACAACAAATTGGTTTTATTAGTCTTTATTTTGTAGTGTGGTATTGCTTGTCTTTGTCACTCTCAGAACACCATAAAACAACAAATGGGGTTTATGAGTGACTGTGAGCAACAAAAAAAAACCAAAAGTCCAGATATTTTCCTCATGTTTAGAGGGGATCCAAACAGTCACTGGAGAGTGACAGGAGAAGAAGGGAAAGCAGACTGAGAGCATCAGAATGGAATGATGTGTTGGACCGTAGATCGAAGCTGTGGGTGTTTGTGGGTGATTGTGTGTGTATGTGAGCATGACTGTGTGTGTGCATGCGGTTAACTGTGGGTTTTTTTGCATCCTCCTGTGTGTGTTTGTGTTGGAGAAAGAGAACCAGAGACTGTAGTGGTTGCGGAGATGCACTCAGGGCGGAGTGCGGCTTCACATATTCTCATGACCCTGAGTTTTTATTGGACTATCGAGTGATGGAGCCCTTGAGGGAAAATGCTGCCACATGCGGTGTTGACCGGTGACAGATCGCTCCTCTGCCCCCTCCATCACACTGATCCTGTCTATGTGTGGCTGCCTCCTCGCTGCACTTTATGATGTTGTCTGTCTGGCACCAGCTAAAGCGTGCAGAGGCCTTTAGTGTGATAACGGCTGATTGAAACCAGCTGCTCACCTCTGCTCTTTCAATGTCAGAGTCAAAACACTGCTAAGCAGCTCATACAGGTTAAGGTCACTTTAGCGCTGCTGAGTGTGTGCATTAGGGGGTAAGGATTTTCTATGCCATGACATGTGCCTTAATCTTTTTTTTGTGTCATCTTGTTGCCTCTAGTGTGATCCTTTATTTACTCAAAAAGGAAACTCTTGCAAGAGTGGGCCAGGAACGGAGCAGAGAAACCCAAGCTCCAGGAGAAAGCTCAACCAAGCACGTGGAGAGCTCCACACAGAATCGTTCTGCCTGGGTTCGAACCATGAGCCCTCTTGCTCTGAGGTCGCTCACTGAACCACCGTTGTTTCAGTTTACACAGTTGCTAATGTTGTCTGACATGTTCCCTAAGAGTCCCGAGGTGTGGCCTGATTAGAAAATCTTCACATAATTCCTTACGGTGCCACAAAACTCTATTTATCTCATCTCTATGGGTGCTTAACTATCTTATGACCATCTTTCTCCTGTTGCTATGTTGTGATGCTGTTTTCACTAGATGCTACAACAAAAACACTCATACAGCTCGGCATTGACTCACAGCCCCGGTTTGAGAACCAAGCCCTCTTAGGTTTAAAAGCTGAGTGCTACACACAATAGTGGCTTGTTTCACCTCACGATGGGAAGTTGTGGGAGATGCTGCCGTCACCTCAATAAAAGTCCAAGGAGAGAGCGCAATTACTCCTGGGCATTTTTGTCGGCTTGTAAAAATCATCAAATATTCAAGAAGAGACCAGACGCTGTAATTTGCAGTTTCTGCGAGGGGGTATTGCTTTATTTTTACTCACCCGCCTTCGAATGGGGAAGCGGTTGTCGTTGGCTCCGCTCCCTGCACTCGTTTAGATTTAGAGTCCATGACACAAAAAGGAAAAACAGAGTTTTCGCCGCAGCAAACATCACCGCAACTGTGCTGTAAGGGCTACACTCAAATCTAACATGATCCTGCACACGGGGAATAGTTTTTGGATACGTGTGTGTGTGTGTGTGTGTGTGTGTGTCCATGTGTGCTGCAGATCATTGTTTTTAGCTTTAATTCACCGTCATGCTCAAAAATTCCCTCGAGCTATGCCTCGTCTTTAATAAGGCCTACCCAGGGGCGGAAATTGTCTGCGGTCACACTCTTGCCAGCCTCCCACCCCTGTAAATGTATAGAAATCTGAAGACTTTAACATGTGTGTGACTCCTTGTGCTGTTATGTATTTTTTTCTTTTTTGCCTTTTTTTTTTTTTTTTTTTTTTTTTTTTTTTTAGAAGTACATTCATGATACTCCAGATTGGTCATCATTGTAGTTAACCCACGACATGTTGTAGATGTAATATCTGATAAAAACCCACATACAAGCTTTCCTGAAAGCAAATACCTCACCTCACCTCATCCCTGTCCGGTCATGTGTGAAATAACCTCTGCATATGGGTCCAATCAGACAAGGGGTTGCCCAGAGAACATCAGAGAAGTGTGGACCGCGGAGGGTGAGTCAACAGCCATTGATTCCTGTATTCTCTTTGCCTGCCGCCATGTGCTTCTGATTAACACATGGCAAAGAGAGCAGTTTTTAACACTCCTCCACACCCAAATCCACCATCACCGGATCCAGGAAGCATAGCCTCCTGGGTCAGGCCATTAGAATGGGTTGTTTTTGGGCCCGTGTTGCCCCTTCATCTCAGCTTTTCCTATATCAGCTGAACTTCTCACAGTCTTTCCCACCTCACTTCTTCCCTCCAGGCAAATTACAGCACTGCATGTGTCCTGACGTAACTCATGATTGCATGGAAAGACTAAGAAAGGCAACCCCATGTCCTGCTCGTGTGAGACTCACTCTTGGTGGAGTTATCTCATGTTGTAATATTCATTTTTTCCCGCAAATCGTTAGCGCTTCAATTAGCGTGCTGACTTTGTCTGTGGATGACAGATCTAAATGGCTGGTCAAGTAATTCTATCAGTCAAACACTACAAGAGCTGGATACACCAAATAACAAAAGTCATTAAAACATTTTTTTGGTCTAGATTTTCTTGTTCCTGCCAGAGATGATACTTTGATTACAACTCATCCCAACATGTGGTTTGCAACAGTTTTTGTTCCATGTTACACATGGATGAAAATCTGCCTGCAGACACTGATTATTTCTTATATTAGCAGAGAGCTTTCATCGAATTCCCTCCCCGGACCTCCCAGCTGGTCTCTTCTGTCATTCCAACATTCCTAACTCCGCTTAAGAGCTTCACACTTGAGAAAATGTTCCTTAAACTTTGATATACAATACTTTTCCCTTTAATCGAGGAATATGACTAACTAAGCCTTGGGGATATTATTCACTAAAATTTATTTTTTCAATTCCATGCAATTCCGTAAAGTGTTCAAAAGCTTAAGGGCTGCTTCATTCATTCGGAAGCTCCAGCTGGAAAATGTACGTGCAGTAGGTTGGTGGTTCTTAGTATGCGCCCATCCATTTTTCTTAGAGCCATTTGAGCCCACAAGTCTATTCTAGCAATTTCGGTCCTCCAGTGAAACATTTTACAAATGACAAAGGCAATTTTGTCTCTGCAGTTTTATTAGCTTGTGGGAGACCCTGTCTCTGACCCCAGAGGCATGTTAGAGAAGTGTCCAAGTCAGGACAGAAACACTGGCAGAGGACTAGTCCCCCCTAACAAGCCTGAGAAAGGAGTTTTCTGCGTTGGAGGAGAGGACAGGGCCAAGTGTGCTGTTCAAATTAGATGGGTTGCGGTTTCTCTGTCCCACTTTCTTCTTCTCTTTTGCAATTGATGCGGCCTGTACGAGTGTTCAGAGGCAAAAATTGAACTGAGTTCGACAACATGTGAATGATGGTGCTTTTTACACCATAAATCATGTTGTCATGAAAGTTTGAGGTACCACTGGACTTAACATCTTGTCTTTATTACAGTTAGGGGCAGATGTATGAGACCTTTTAGTGGAACCGATCAAAAATAAATATTCAAGTTGTTGTGATTTCATTTTTTCCATATTTAGAATAGGTCTTCCTGTTTTTTTTCCAAAGCCTATTATCACTCCAGTGGAGTTGCTATTAGTCATGGAAACTTTGAATGGAATGCTCATGGAAGGTTGTTATGAAAGTTAAAAAAAAAAAACATAGACAGAAATCAAATTACGCTTACAATGAAACAGACATAGTGAAGTAGTGTCCTTTAATTTCATCAGTAGGATTCGTATCAGTTGAGAGGCCTGTCTGTTGTGAGTTCTTAACTTAATGCCTTGCAGAAAATGTGCAAGCACACAGCACAGCTTAACTTCTGGCTGTGTTTATTCCACATTTATTTTATCCAGGTTGTTGATCAAGTTACCTAAATTTATATTTGAGCAACCCAAGAATGAGGGAAACTGACCAGAGACTAATTTCATGTGACTAAAGTGTGACCATTAAACACTGATTGTTTTTTAAAACAATTATAATCAGCTTCACCTCCCCCCCAGCATCAGTCTTTGGCTGCTGCTGTGCTGGCGATGCCAAGAAATACTAAATCATGTATGTTAGAAATTGCAAACAAATGTTACCTTTTAAACGGCAACTGGTAGGGAAACGGTGCCGCTATGAGGTCCAGTGTTAACAGTTTCGACAAGCCAAAACTGACATAAAGCATATTTTTTCTCTCATGATTTTATCAAACATGTTTTATGATTTAATGCCTTGCAAACAAGAAACTACTGCAGACCTGCCAGATTCTTAACTTCCATTTTAGGCCCCGAAAATTCCTCCTATGCTCTCAGTCCTTTCAGTGAGAGGTTGTTTTTTAGTAGAATCATTGATTAGATTGGAAAGCGGTTCCTGCCAGAGGGCTGCTCTTAATGCCAGATCTGAACTCTCCAGCTGCTTGTAAAGTCTGGGTGAATACTGAATGTTGGCTTGGATGCTGCAAACTCCTCTGTCACTTCCCACTCCACTGACACAACCAAAGAACATTCACTTGCAGCTTTCCAGATCCACATTCTGCTAACTTACACTGTGTGGATGCAGAGAGAAAGTCCCCTTGAATCAATCCACGAGGAGCAAAGTTTGAAAAGCTTCTTAATGAATAGCCTGATCTGTACACTGTCTCTGACATGTTATGATGCCAGTGATTTCTGTTGTTATTGTATGGTCAGTATGGCAGTGGTGTTTATTTTGGAAAAGCAGCACACAGTGTTTACGGAGGCAGTTTGAAAGTCTGTTGTGCAGAATGACATTGTAAACATTAATGCTGTGCTCACCTCTCTGCCTGCTCTTCCAGATATTGATGAGTGTGACAATGAAACCATCTGCGGGAGCCACGGCTTCTGCGAGAACACGGATGGCTCCTTCCGCTGTCAGTGCGACCAAGGCTACACCAACCCACCCGGAGATATGACCAGATGTGTTGGTGTGTAACTGCTGTCCAAAAAGTATCCCAAAAGCCCAAAACCAGAGTACGGTCATTGTAGCCAAAGCCTGACACCCCTTTTTCCGTGGACGCTGAAGTTTTCGAGCTACTTGCGTGTCTTGAGTGACACTATATTCAAGAAATCTTTTATTGTGAATAAATTCAATTTTGTGATTAATATGTGAATCCAGAAAGTTTAGTTTGTTAATCGAAAACCTTTCATTTGTTGAACAAAGGCAACATTTTTGTAGTCTTGCTTCTGTACACCACCAGAGTGAATTTTAAATCACGCAATCAATATGTGATTGATGTGCAGACTTTCAGCTTTAATTTAGGGGGTTTTAAAAAATTTTGCATGAATTGTTTAGGAATTAGCCATTTTTATCTGTCCCCTATTTTCAGAGGATCAAACCTAATTGCACAAACTAACATACTCTTAAATGTAGGGATTTTTCTAAATACTTGGATGGGAATCATTTGCAGTCAATGACTGCCTGAGGTCTAGAACCCATGAACGTCACCAAATGCTGTGTTTCCTCCCTTGAGATCCTCTGCTAGGCCTTCACTGCAGCCTCTTTCAGTTGCTGCTTCTTTGTGTGGTTCTCTGCCTTCAGTTTTTATCTTCAGTAACTGAAAAGCTGCTCTATTGGACTGAGATCAGGTGACTAACTTGGCCATTGGAGAGTATCCCATTTCTCTGCCTTGAGAAACTCTTGGGTTGCTTTTGCAGTTTGCTTTGGGTCATTATCCATCTGCACTGTGAAGCCTGTCAGATCGGTTTTGCAGCATTTGGCTGAATCTGAGTAGAGAGTATAACCCTGTACACTTTACAATTCATCCAGCTACTTCACAACATCAGTTAGATGCTGTGAAATGTTTTTTTTCCTAAACAGTTAATGCAACATTTGTGCAAAACTCCTTAAATTAAGGCTGAAAGTCTGCACTTCAACCACATCTTGATTGTTTGATTTAATCGTTTTAGAAAACTGCTGGTTACATAATTTAAGAGTTCATAAAGAAATGCATGAAGTGCTTTTCTTTCATTTAGATATTAAGCACTCTTCCGATAACCATGTATGCACGTGTGTATGTGCCTGATCCTTTACTGACCTAAAGGCTTCCTGTCTTGCTTTTCTCAGACGTGAATGAGTGCGAGATGAGCCTGGCGCTGTGTGGGGAGGTCCTGTGTGAGAACTTCGATGGCAGCTTCCTGTGCATCTGCCCCAACGACAATGAGGAATTTGATCCCCACACCAGCCAGTGCCGTTCCATGGGTAATAGAGCAGGACTAGAACTCACAGTGACTCACAGGACTAAATTCTCAATCCCATCATTGGGAGACGGAGTTTTCCCTGGTTTAATGAGCCGTCTCTCATTATCCAAACAAGGGTGACGAGGTGGACATGGCTTACTCCACGTCTCTTAGAGTATCTTTTGACCTGTGTTTTTTTTGTTTTGTTTTGTTTTGTTTTTTTTATAAGCTGGGGTTATGGTTGGGTGGGTTTCCTACAAAAATTTGCATTAGCCTAATCGGGCAGACGATGAAGTAACTTCTCAATTATGGCCAAGCAAATGCCCTGGAGCCTTAGTGACTGTAAACCCATTTCCCCACCAAGACAAACAAGGATAAGGTGTAGCTATTAGCAATTAGAGCTAAAGACACATTGCTCTGTTCTGTGCTAAAATAATTTTGAGTGCAGAGGTTAAAGATATGCAATGCGGTGCAATTTCGGGATGACTAAATCCTTTTGAGTCATGGAAATATCATCACATTTCCAGTTTGATAGGCATATGTGTACACAAATTGGGGGTATTTACATTATTAAGCTACGTGCCCTCAGCAGGGATGTTTTTTCTTCTGCCTGGGCACTAAACCCCAGTTATGCCTTTGTGTACCTTTTCGCCACATTCCACTGTTTGCTTTTGACGTGTGTTAATCAATCATGTGAGACTGAATGGTGTGTTGACTCACATGCCAGTGTTTCCATTTGGCTAAGCCAGGAGCTTAACGGCGAAATGCCTGAGCCCATGCCTTTGGACAAATGAGCAGGCTCAGCAGTGGCAGGCGAGGGTAATGCACTACCTGCTGAAGGGATGTGGATGGATAAAGTGCAAAGGCCCTTCGACACTGTTATGGTGTAATGATGTGCAACTCAAGTGTAGAATTTATTGTAACTTTACCCTACTGAAGATCTCATCTTTTTTTTTTGCCTACAGCTGAGAGACACCCCAAACCCATTCCTGTGTTCCCTGCCTTGACAGAAGAGAGGAAGGAGTGTTACTATAATTTGAACGACGCAAACTTCTGCGACAACGTCTTGTCTCACAACACCACCAAGGAGGAGTGCTGCTGCACAGCCGGAGCAGGCTGGGGCGACGACTGTGAAATCCACGCTTGTCCTGTCCAAGGAAGCGGTACAACAAGAGCGTTATTATCTGCATAAAAACTTTATCAGAATAAAGTGGACAAATTGCATGTTGTCAGATTAGCCCCTCAATTTTTTAGCATTTTGACATCTTTGATTTTACTAGTTAATCCACTTGTCTTTGTTTTTCAGATGATTACAAGCAGCTGTGCCCATATGGCAGTGGATTGCTACCCTTGCCCGTTTCATCCACACAAAGTTTTGGAGATGAGCAACGGCCTTATATAGGTACACACTCTCGCTCATGAATGCTAATGCGTTTTGTGGATTTCCCTGCATTTTAAAGCTTCCCTTCACACAGAACTTTACACTGGAACAGAAAGGTGGAATGTTTTATTCTCACCTGCAGCAGCTTTTAAAGCCAGATGGGCAGGCTTCATGGTAAACACGCCCATATACTGTATCTGACTAGTTACTTTAATTGAAGGGTGTCCTTACAGCTTTTTAAAAGTGCGAAGAATGACATTTCTAGCACAGTGCCAAGGCTTTTAGACACATTTGAAACTTTCCAGCTCACTTATATCAAGCGGTGAATCTCTCTCTTTGCCCATAGATGCAGATGAATGTGAGATTTTTGGACAAGACATTTGTAAGAACGGGCAGTGTTCAAATCTCTTTGCTACATATACCTGCTACTGTCGCTCCGGCTTCTTCTACAACAACATCCGGCTTGAGTGTGTGGGTAAGAAATTATTATTTTTTATTATTTTATAACCTATTATAGCACTCATCACCACAACCAAGATGACTGGTTGCCTATTTCTCATTCCCCTGTTTTTTGCTTCTCGCTTTCAATACAGTCCAGAAATCCAATCCAATGCCAGTCACATATGTTCAAAAATGTATGGTCTCATTTGTGGTCTAATTTGAGTAATAATGCTAATGTGCTAAAATGTATGAATGTCTGTCTGACTCTCTCTGCTCTCGTGCTTTTAGATTATGATGAGTGTGAATTTGGATATGTGTGCGAGAACGGAGCGTGTGTGAACACGGCCGGGTCTTTCAACTGTTTCTGCAGTCCTCCGTTAGTCCTGGACAGCACACGGCGACGCTGCATTAATCTCAACACCACAGAGGGTGTGAAACACACACACACACACAAACCCATGCAAATTTTTGATCATTTTTTCCCCTGAATATTCAAAGAAAAAAAACAGTAATTTAGTTAACTGACTCTTTAGCTTATGTTTTTCTCATTCTCTTTGTTAAACTCTTCTCATTGTATACCCCAGAAGCTGTAGTAACAGATGATGACATGCACGTGGGCATTTGCTGGCAGCAACTCCAGGTCGACAAAATGTGTGCGAACCCGCTCACAGATCACAGAACTACATACACTGAATGTTGCTGTCTGCATGGTGTTGCCTGGAGCGAACAGTGTGCCCTCTGTCCCAGGAAAGACTCTGGTGAGAAGCAGGATTCACAGAAGTGAATAAGATCATGATTATTCTGTTTAATTTGTAATTTATGCAACATAGTATATTCATGTGGTAATGATTTTTAAATTTACCATTTGATTTAAAAAAGAAAAATGACCATTTCCTTGTGCGCTGGTATACACAGCTGACTATGCAACAATGTGCAACGTGAGAGGAAGTTCAGATAGTCTGCGAGAGCGACCAGGATATGAGTACGGTCTCGAGGGGATAGATGATCCTGTCCCTCCATATTGGGATAATTACGGCGGCGCTGCTGGACCCTATGATAATCCTGAGAGCGTTCCTCTCTTTAACGAGAATGACTACGGCGTCCAGCAGCCACCCATCCACGTCCCCATCCGTGTTCCCAGTGCACAACCAAGAGAGTACCAGCCACAGCCAGTGGATTCATATGCTGGTGGGTATATCCATTCAGTTTGGTTTTGTTCCAGTAGTTTAACACAAGATTTAATCAGCTTATCATATTTGGTATAGGTAAAACAGAAACAGTGCAGAGAAATTACTGACCTCTGAATTCTTTGTTGTTCTGTTTGATAGACTGTAACAATGTAATGATGCTTTTTTATTATTATTTAACTGTTTCTAAAACTTTATATTTAAAAAACTAGAAAAGCAAGTCTGGATGAACTGTATTGAATCATTAATAACTAATGATTAAATGCAGAGTGGTGTATAAACACAGAGAGAGTGAAAAAAGGTGGGTGAAGAAGAAACACTTAGTGCATCATGGGAACCACCAGCAGCCTAGGTCTATTGCAGCATAACTAAGGGATGGTTCAGAGTCACCTGATCCAGCCCTAACTATAAACTTTATCAAAAAGGAAAGTTTTAAGCCTAATTTTAAAAATAGAGAGGGTGTCTGTCTCCTGATTCCACAGAAGAGGGGCCTGAAAGCTGAAGGCTCTGCCTCCCATTCTACTCTTAAGTATCCTAAAAACCACAAGTAAGCGGCAGTCTGAGAGCAAAGTGCTCTATTGGAGTGATATGGTGCTATGAGGTCCTTAAGATAAGATGAGGCCTGAGTTTTCATAACTTAGTATGTGAGGAGAAGGAATTTAAATTCAATTCTGGATTTAATAATAAAGAGAAGCCAGTATGGGAGAAATATGCTCTATCTTTTTAGTACCACACTGCTTCAGTAATGTTGAGGTCCAGGCTCTGGGAAGTGTGTTTTTTATATCCAGATATGCTTTTACTGCATTTCTAGACGGTATTGCGTGGTGGATCAAAATCTGACAGTATTTTTCTAGGTTCATAATTCCATCTATTCTGACAAGATCACCAACACCACTGTCTGAAGTCAGTTGCGTCTCTCAGGTCCTGTGTCCGGTCTTTGCCAGATTTTTTCTTCTTTCTTTAGGACGTGGCTTTCAGATACCGTTCATCTGCTGTAGATAGTTTTTAGATCTGAAACTTCTTCTTCTGCCCTTCACTTGTGTAGTTTCCTCATGTTTTTTAAGAACACACTGCACACCATCCTGAGATATGCTAAGTTTTTGGCTTTCTGGGAATCCCCTTGTTGGTGCAAAAATACAATTTTATGCTGTCAAACTGTGTTATCTTTGACATTTTATGTACATTCAAATGTGCTTTTTGCAACAGGCTGCTAGTAACAAAGTGAAAGAAAGATACAATTTAAAATTGGCTCATTACTTAGTTATGTGTAGACAATGCTGCCTCGTCCCTTGAGTTAGGTGCCTTTGTTATGCTTGAATGATTCATAGGTCAGTGTTAAGTGATTTAACCAACAACTACAATAAAAATAAAAAAAAACATTCCTCTGAAAAGGTCAGGTACATGGACTGGATGGAAAACAAGTGAAGAAGCATGAGGAAATGAGGGGGTGCCTCAAGACTTTTGCCCAGTACTGTATAGACTAACAAAAACAACATAAACAGCACGTGATGAAGGCTATCAAATGACTCATCAGTGGATTAGATAGCAGCCTAACAGGTCAGCTGAACCCTAACAACTCAGTCGAGTTTGCTAGTATTTTAAATTAATGTTGCTGTGAAATTTTTTTGTTTCATGTGTACTGCACTTTGAATTGCATCTCTATTTTATGAAAAGTGCTATATAAATAAAGTTTAGATTGAGTGATGTACATTTGGAGAAAAAGCTTTTTTTTTTTCAGTCCGTTTGTTCAAGAGTTTTATTTGTCACTTCAAAAACTTTATACTGTGTGTTTTTTTTTTCTTTTTTGTAGTAACATTATCATAACCATTTTTACTTTTTGTCCATCTTATATTTGTCCAATCAGAACGCTATGAAGGTTTTGAAGGTCTCCAAGCAGAGGAATGTGGAATCCTGAATGGGTGTGAAAACGGTCGATGCGTCCGTGTGCGAGAGGGCTACACTTGTGACTGCTTAGACGGTTATGAACTCAATCTAGACAAGATGGCCTGCATAGGTGGGTTTTTCTTTTCCTTCTTTGATGTCCTTCTCAACAGGCCACCCACATTTTTGACTACGTATGACAAGTAAAGAATGTTCAGGGACTTCCTTGGATCAACAGGGGAATCAGTTGCTTCACATCTTCTTTCAAAATGTGGTGCTCAATCTTGAAACCAAACCACAGTGAACTCTCCTTTCAGATTTAAACCTTTTGGAGCCACGACTTGGGTTAATTTCAGCAGGGTAACTCTTCACGCTGTAAATCTTTGCGCTCAAGGAGAAGCTTTAAATTTAACAACCTTGCATTAAGTTATGTTTTATGGGAAAGTAATGAAAGCAGTGTATTCCACAAAACCATCGTGTGCTACCCTTTGGTCTGAAATTCCCTAGTCGTACCCTGCCAAGAGTAAGGAGGCCTTGAATCTCAGCCACTTGTGTGTTACATGAGATATTATATTTTTTTAAATGTACTTTCTTTGTTTTGTAAGAAAATTGAGACTGTCTTTTTGTAATGAAATGCTATGATTGCAATATTCTGACTGCATACAGGCTTATCGGCTTCAAGGCCAGCCAGTTTTCCCAAGGAAAGTCACTGAAAACCATGGAAACATGTGGGAGCTATGCTACTCATGCTCTGCCTCCTTTCATAAATATCACTTCTAGCATTTCTCCAGCAGAACATGACATAAACACAAAGAGGGTCATTTGAAATTGACTGCTATGAAATGACAATCAGACCGCCTGTGCTGGCAAAGGGAAAGAACAACCTACTGAAAGCCAAAAGAAAACACAATCCAACGCATTGTTAATTTTACTGTCATTTTTAAAAGTGCCGTGCTCAAGACTGCTGGGAAATAAAGTACAGATCCTGTCCAGCTGACACGCAACGTGATAGCATGTTTGATTAAAGATATGATATGTTATGCAACACATTATTGTGTTGAGTGAAAGTACTTTTATTGGTCACTTGACTGTGGCTAAGGAGATAGGGCGAGTTGTCCAGTTATCAGAAGGTTGGTTGTTTGATCCCCACCACCTCCAAGATGCTCCTCCAGGCAGGATACTAAAGCTCAAATTTCCCCTGATGCATTCACTCATATGTCACTAAAGAACTGTATGAATTGGAGATTGTATGTTGCAGTGTAAGAGTGCTTTGAATGGTAAGCAAGACTAAAAATGTGCTAGACAAACACAGGTCCACTGATTATATTATCACCGATTGATAACTGTATGCTCATATTGAATGTCTTATTTTGTCTGACCAATACTTCATTCAAACAATGCATCAAGAAAAAGACAAATGCCTAACCCTCACATTTGAGAAGTATTTTTTTTTAATAAATATTTGATTATCAAAAGCAAAAATGGAAAGCAAAATAAGGTAGCAGGAAGTAGGAAAGGAAAAGAAAACCAGTAGGAACAGAAAAGGAATTATAGTTTTAACATTGGACTGGTGACCGCTCAGCAGCTGGCAGCGTTACCTTCTTGGCTTCTCCCTGCTGACTAACTCGTGTCTTTTTTCCTTCAGACATCAACGAGTGTGAGGACATCAGCGACAAAGTGCCCTTGTGTCAGAACGGAGAGTGCATCAACACCGAGGGATCCTACAAATGCACCTGCTTGCCGGGCTTCGTGGCCTCTGCCAAGCCACACAAATGCATCCCAGCAATCCCAGAGTCTAGGCTTAGGGAGGCAGGAAACTGAGTATGTTGGAGTGCTGGCTTCTCTGCCCATCTCCCCCGGGGCGTGACTCTAAACCTCCAACAGTAATGCTGAAACGTCCAGACTCGTTTCCCTACATACCACACATACACACATACTGTACTGACACATGTACATATAGAAAGGACACACACACTTGCGTTCAGCACAGGATGCATTCATATCCCCCTCATACTCATTCAAGAGGACCAGGAATTGTGCAGTGAATGTATTACATGGGATTTAGCATTCTCCAAATATCCATTTGCCTTAAAGGGATTTTATGGACTGATCTTTTTTTTTTTTTTTTTTTTTTTTAATTCAGTAAGCCCAGGCAATTTGATATGCAGATATATATTTTCCACTTTATTTTCTCTATCACCTTCTTTTTTTTGTGTTATTTATTTCATTTACATGACGGGCCTCTGCTAACTACGAAAGCGACCTATTTCAGAGGGCATACTTGATTCGTCTTGTTTTACTTGTCTCAGTAATCGACTTCAGAGACAGTGTGGGGAAATAATAAAAGAAGGAACGTCACCAGATATCAGCCATACTGTATATCAGAATGCTCATTGCTGTCAAACCTCTCACCAATTTCTCAGTCATTATAATTACATTTACCTTTCAGCACAGAACCGTTCCCGCAGCTGCCTTTCTTTAACATTACCTACAAGCTACCATTGAAGAGGCTCTGGACCATGAACTGGGACCTCAAAACAGCCAAACGTGACATGGGCATGGAGAGACTGTAGATGTATAAGATGATGTGTGACATACTGAAAATATTGTAATATACTCTCACTGGCCACATCATTAGGTATACCTTGCTAGTGCTGGTTTGTGGTACAGATTCAGTCATTTCAGCTACTCCCTTAATCCCAAGAGGTTGCCACAGCAGATGGATCTGCATATTTGATTTGATACTGATTTTACGCAGGATGTCTGTCTTGTCACAGTCCTCCCAGCGGTGTCTCAGCAGTACACTAGCTTGTGACCCCCTGAGCCTGGGTTTGTGTCTTCCAGAATCAAACCACTGATCCATGCTTTCGTGTTGATTATGCCAAATTCTGACCCTAACATCCAAATATCAGCGTCTTCCCAATCTTCTATTGTCTGACTGTGGTGAGTCTGTGCGAATTGTAGCCTGTTTTTAGCTAACAGAAGGGGCACCTTGTTGTGGTCTTCTGCTGCTGTAGCCCACCTACTTCGAGGTTCAACGTGTCGTACGTTCAGAGATGCTCTTCTGCAAGTGTTGGTAGTAATGAGTGGATATTTGAGTTACCGTTGTCTTGCTATCAGGCTGAAACAGTCTGGCCATTCTACTCTGACATCAACAAGGTATTTTCACCCCACCCAGAGAACTGCCGCTCACTGGGTGTTTTCTCTTTTTCAGACCATCCTCTGTAAACACTAGAGATGGTTGTGTGGGAAAATTCCAGTAGGTCAGCTGTTTCTAAAATTCTCAGACCAGCCCACCTGGCACCAACAACCATGCCACATTCAAATTCACTTAGAGCACCTCTCTTCCCCATTCTGATGCTCGGTTTGAACTTCAGCAGGTCTACATACTTAATGCTTTGAGTCACTGCCATGTGATTGGCTGATTAGATATTTGCATTAAGAAGCCATTGCACAGGTGTACCTAAAGAAATGGGTGGTGAGTGTATATAACCTGTCTTCGTCTGTTTGACTCCATTTTCATGTGATACCAGCAGCAATGTAGGGAAACTGTTACTGACCCAGCACCTTTCTTATTAACAGTATTATGCTTGTTTTATACCAGGCGACCGTGACTTTTATTCTTGGCTTTGTCGGTTTTGAAAGTATGGGATGGTAAATGTTTTTTTTTTTTAATGCAACCACATCACACAGGACAGAAATGAGAGGATTTCTTTTTCACCTGTAATGCATTTGGAATTCAAATCTCACACCAGGCCCTTCCCATGTCTGCATCTCTGAACACATGTAAAGACAAAGGCTTCACTTGTTGGAGAGGTTTGGTATGTTTTGTACAGCTCTAGTACTATGTAATATTTTTGTTATGTATTCTCTTAATGCATTATAGCACAACAAATATTTTTGTTTGACATAAAACATAAAATGTAAGAAATATCTGTCATTATAGCTTTGTAGATTTATATGTCTGTAAAAATGTTTTTTTTTTTTTTTAAAGCATATCTTTTTATGTATGAGGAGAGTGGCTGACACTGTATCAGAGGAACTGTGTGTATACCCTGCCCTGTGGAGCAGACAATGAATTATATTTTTTGGAAGTGGCAGCACTGTTCTAATTACAGACATTCTGACTCCTTAACTTCATTACAAAGACAACGCATTTGAAATGCAAGCACCCACGTCTGTGCACCACAACTTTACAGCTAAATATTAGTAATTGTGAACTATTTGCTTTAGTCTGTTGAATCATTATGTCATGAATGTATCATAGACAGTATCAGCTTTCTGGTTTCTGAGTAACCATTTGTGCCTTGTACTCTTTGTATATTCAGGATGAAATCACAGCAACACAAACATTAAAATCTAATCCTGAATCTGGAGGATCACTAAAGTTTGCCATTAACCTGCATCCATAATCTATAAACCAGCAGTTGTACAGATGTTTTGTCTTGACACCCACTGTACTTTGCTGGTTAAATCATTGCCCGAACCTGACCCTAACTTTTAAGATTTAAGGTCAAACTAAAAGAATATTTAAAGTCTTTTCTTTTTTTTTTTTTTTCCAAACCCACGAACAGCCTGAGATAAATGTAAAGCTGTGGTCAGCGGAAACATCATGCTCATTCATTTTGTTCACCTCTTGACTGTAATCACTATCAGTCATCAAAATAAAACATAAAAAAGATCTGCCTCTTTGATCATTTACTTTGACAAATGGCACCCAGCACACATTGTACTCACCATGTGTATATGCGCAGAGTAATTTGGGAGTTTATTGTGATAAAACAAGAACGGTAAGTTTGTTTTAGTACGCAATATACAAATGATGGTCATTAAAGTCATTAGAGCTTATTGTTACACGAAACTGTGAGGTTCCCAAACAGTGTGGTGTAAGTATCTAAATCAATCATCAGCACATTATTGTGTAATTGTGATGTGCTTGGCCTTGAGTGTTGGAAGATTTTTTCAGATCCTTTAATTAAGTAAAAAGTAATGCACTACTTTAGATTTTAAAAAGTGCGGAATTGTACTATAAACTAACAAATTATTCAGACATAAAATTATTGACTCATAAACGTCCCTTATGGTTTTCTGCGGTTTCCCCTCACATATAAACTAATAGATTCAGCCATGTTAGTAACTACTGATGCCACTGAATTATTATTAAAATAAATATGTTTGAGACACCGTATAAGGTAGCATTTTATATTGATAATTTCACTTTTGTTTATTGGTAGTTTGATCTATAACAATGCATCTTATTTTCACTAATATGCTTGTTTTGAATGCAAGCGTCGACATAATCGAATAAACAAAAGGGCCGATAGTTTTCTTCAAACTGCTGTGAAGTAAAGGCTTTAAAGAAGTATGCGTCAACCTCGCAGTGCAAGACTGATCAGCGATGGACCAAATCCATTTCTTCACAAGCACGTGTCCCCTAGGTTAATCTGGTCAGCAAGTGCGTGCTGCATTAACAAAATCAACGGTAAAAAATTTCACCACGTTATTAAACTTATTTATTATACTATATTTCCCTCTAGTGGGCTTGTTACTGAACTACTTAAAATGGTGCACTGCTTTTCTACTTTTCCATGTCCTTTTCCCATTTGCCAAATAGAAATGTATTTCTTTACGATCTACAAAGCGTTTTCCTTAACTGACAATATGTTATGACCATGAGTATATTGAGAAGAAGTGAAGGGTACCAGCGCAACTACCGTTTGTATCAGGATTGAGTGCAAAGCACAGAAAGAATTCCCAACGTGACACTTCCGGGACTCCGTAGGTAATCCAGTAGGATTTTGGGAAATTGTGTTTATCCATTAATAACCCACAGTTCACGTAAATGCGTGGATATATTACACTGGAATACATCTCCTAGAAGTCAGCGTGTCTCCAGCGTGTTTCGTTGAGTCGAGCTACAGCCTCCTGTGAGGTGTTGGGTTGCTGCTAATGTAAATCACTGATTAATTAAACGGTAACTGTAGAATGTTCGCACCTAGCTAAGGTTGTGATGAACGTCGCCATTGGACGAGCGGGTACTTGGCTAGAAAGTAGAGAGGTGGAGTTTTATTGAGGAAATTTCTTATTAGGTTGGCGACAGTGTAACTGATATCATGTATAGTCATTTGTTGAGTAGAAAAAGCGTAACATTCACTGTTTCGTTTGTTTTGACACACAGCGCTGAGAAGTGATACTAGCCGCTCAAACATTTCTGCTAAATCTAGCTGGTCGCCCCTGAGTGTGCAGTTACATATAATCACAAATCATATGGTTAGGTAGCATAGTGGGGGTGGTTTTTTTTTTTAAACAGATTTATTTTCCTAATGGCAAAAGTAGAATGTACTCCAAATTGGAAAAAAACAGGGGACACTTCATCACTACGGAGCAGGAAAACCTGTCTCACAGCAGAAAAGAGCTTCCAAACCCCAGTCACTCCTGTCTCCAAGGACAAAGACAGCCAAACTCCTGGATGCTTAACAGGAGATGACACCCAGTCCTCAAATGGACCATCTG
This sequence comes from Archocentrus centrarchus, assembly GCF_007364275.1. NCBI lineage: Eukaryota > Metazoa > Chordata > Actinopteri > Cichliformes > Cichlidae > Archocentrus > Archocentrus centrarchus. The sequence goes on along the minus strand of NC_044367.1, from coordinate 10,150,905 downwards.
CTCAGTTTGTAGCCAGAGGAAACATTGAGTCTCCAAGCAAAGTGCTGCTGATCCTGGTGACAGGGCTGTCTTTCTCTACACGCCTCTACAAGATAACAGAGCCCCCTCATGTGTGGTGAGTAACGTCTTTGCATGAAGGGATATTTATTGAGAGTCTTAATTGGTGTGGCTATTCTTTACAATATAACTTCTTTGGGTGTTTCAGCTGGGATGAAACTCACTTTGGGAAAATGGGAAGCTACTACATCAACAGGACCTTCTTCTTCGATGTCCATCCTCCTCTTGGGAAGGTGAGATGGCAGAGTACGACTTTGGTCTCTCTTTATGCAAAGCTCTTTCGTTCTACGTCTGTTGACCTTTGTCACTCTGTTGCAGATGCTGATAGGCCTGGCTGGTTACATGACTGGCTATGATGGCACCTTTCCTTTCATAAAGCCAGGAGATAAATATGAAAACCAAAACTACTGGGGGATGAGAGGAGTATGCTGCTCTTCACACTTGGAAAACTGCTTTTTGGGTCATTCCGTATCAGTTGAACAAATTTAAGAAAGATTTCCTGTCTGACCATCTCTGAGCTGGATGCTGCCTGTATAAACAAAAGTAGGAAAATTCCATATGAATTCAAATTTCAAAAATTCATTTTGGGAAAATGATGCAGAACCCCCATCGCTGATTTAGGATGTTACAATCAGACATCCGATCTTGATAGAAAGAGTCAAATTTATCATAAAATTTAAGAATTTTATGATGAACTTCAGCTACACTTTTGAAATCCCATATTACTGAAGTCATAGCAGCTCCTAACATCATCAAATAATATTTTTTATGTGCGAGCTAATAAGAGTAGAAAGCTAAAATATGGAGGTTTCCCTGTGAAGAATCATCACTCCGCTGGAATTTTTTCAGGGAAATCCAATATGGTCCGGCTGGAAGCATTTGCTCGGTTGACATGGAATGATCCTTTTCCTAATTAATTGCCAGTACAGTCTGAATAGAGATATATAGGAATTTCTGATGGACAGTGTTCGGCCTGCTGTTTTGTTTGTCCTGACTCATTTCCTGCAGTTTTGTGGCGTGCTGGGCTCCTTCCTCCCAATCTTTGCCTACCTTATAGTGCTGGAGCTGTCTCAGTCTCACACTGCTGCTATCATCACTGCTACCTTGCTCATATTTGGTAAACTGTCATTTAATTATTTGAATGTTGAAAGTTTGTTTTTCATACAGTATTTTAGTGGTAAAGAAATGACTACACTATGTTCAAAGTGACTTTCAAATTATTTTCCATGCTGGCCATCGGTTTCCTTTTCAGTTAATATCTCCTTTGCTTACTGTGTATGTTGAGATGAGGAGAATCACTGTGTTGAACACCTTTCTGACAGACACTGGCTGCATCACCATCTCCCAGTACATCCTGTTAGACCCTATCCTCATGTTCTTCATCATGGCAGCAGTGCTGAGTATGGTGAAATTCAACCAGCAGAGATACAGGTAGGACACCAGTAGAACCTTTCTTTAATGTTTTTTATCCTCCAGCGCAAAATAAAGTGATGATATTGTCGTCATACTGTGCGCCTGTCCATCCTTTCATCCGTCTGTCCGTGAGGTTTTACCTTTTCAGTGTGGGGATATTTTTACTACTTCCATGTATCATCTATGCTTCCCTTACTGTTATCAGAGGCCCTTTCAATATTTTGTACTGTATGCTGGGTGGGTCTTTCCCACTGGTAGCAGCCTTACACATTGCTTCATATGCAGGACGGGAGTCCCCGCCCATAGCGGTGGGGCATCTATCATTCCATACCATGTACTGTGAGGACCACTCTTTCATTGCTGGGGCACTCATTTATTATCTCAATATTTTACTCTACTTTCCCCATGGCTAATTACTGGCCTGGGGAATACTGTATGGGAATATATCTACTCTTATTGTTCACCTATGTTATTTGTACTGTCACTATTTTTATGTTAATTACTTATGCTGAGACTATTTTATATTCTATATGGCCTTCATACTGGTGCATGGAGTCATTATTCTCATGTTTTAGATACCATGCATCACTTTTATGGCTTGTGCAAAGTAAGAGAAAGCCCCAGACACACACACACACACACACACCAATGTATAGAGTGCTTTATGTTCTCTGGGTCACTGGGGTGAGGGTGAGACCTGTTAGATCTTAGTTGTGTGTTTGAGGCTCTTGAAGAGTTGCCAGAGTGAGCGCTGCTCCTCATGACAACTCTAACACTATGTTATACTTCAGCAGTGTTTTATGATGGGTACATTCCTAAAATGGAGTTCCGTAGGCCCTCCACCCTCGCACTCTTCTGGCCAGGAGGGGGTAGAGATAAGACTTGGCTAAGTGGCGTGGTACTAACGATGTTATCCTAGCAGATGTTTGAGTAGAAAAAGTTCATCATTTGTGATACCTGTCTGAACTGTCATAAACCAAAAGGTACCCCTGTGATGTGTGCGCCTTGAACATGTGACTTTAGAGTCGGCGTAGTTTAACCAAAAGATAGTTGGTTGGGGTTCAGGTTTCATGGGCTAAGACTTTATGTAAATTAGGAGGGGTCAAAGGCAAGTGGGCAGTTATCATGTTTAGTATATAAAATGTTTGCCACTCTTTGTCTCACCTGACCTCTCTCTGTGTGCTCTTCTCTTTCCTGTCCTCTCTTTTCCTTTCCTGTTTCTGCATCTTTCTCTGTCTCTGTGTTTCCTGCTTCTCTTCTTTCTTCTTCTCTTCTCTGTGTGTGTGTTTCTTAGTCTCATCTATGTTACTGTCTGTGTTTTGGTTTTTGTCTGTGTTGTGTGTAACTAATATGTCTAATAAACAGCCTGCACCGGAACCTGCTCGTCCCAGTGAGTTTTTGGATATTTTGGGTTTAATTGGGTTTGAATCTTCGGCCAAAAGGAACAGGGAGACCCTAAGGAAATGTCACCGACATCAGTCTGTAGACTCCAAAACCACAAAGAGTTGAGCCATGAAATTTGGCATATGTGTCCTTTACTTTTCTAAGATGTGCAGCACAATATTCATGTTCCTGGATGTTTAGTACCCTTTGTACACTTTGGCTGTATTTGCCTGAATTGAAGAGTAAACAATATGAAGGGTTTCCGGCTGCTAATGCTATAATAATATATGCTAATGATGTGCCTGAGTGGCTTAGCCTGATCATCTGATTATTATTATTATTATTATTATTATTATTATTATGCTGTGTGATTGGCTATGACTGACCGACCATCCATCCATCCATTCTCTTCTGCTTATCCTGTTCAGGGTGGTGGGGGGTCTGGAGCCTATTCCAGCTGTCTTATGGTTAAAGGCAGGGTACACGATGTACAGGTCGCCAGCCTGTCACAGGGCTAACACAGAGAGCCAGACAACCATTCACTGACTGAAATGGAGAAAGTAGGGATTCCCCATATCTGGCAACTGATGTAGGTCACTGAACAGCTGGCGGTAGCTGATAGTGAGAAACTGGTGAATCTCAAATTTCTCTGTAAAGAGCCAGTCTATTTATAGTAACATCAGTTCTAGGCTGCAGCCTTACGGATTAGCCTGTGATGCCAGCTTCTGATTGGCTGATCATTGTGTAACATGTTGGTCAGGGATGACTCATGGCCATAAATGGCACAGACTATGACTCATCATTGAGCAATATTAAAGACATACCTACTGCTCAGCAGTATTGCTCAAATGTAAACAACATGGCTGCGTTATGTTTTGTACACGGGTACCTTATGATTATAGTGATGACATACATAATGCGTTAATAGCAGCAGATTATGTAGTATGGGTGCATTATATAGTATACTCCCTTGTGGAAGAGTGCAGTATGTACTTTCTCTAATTTGTTTACCATGGAATTTTTTTATCTGTTCTAGGATGTGATTACCAAAAGTATTTGTAGAAATGATAAAGATAATCAGAATATCAATCTCTTACAGCATGCTTAACATTGTTTTGATTTAATATTGATTTTGATATGTATTATACTCAAAGTGACTCAAAGTATTTGGATAAAAGTTGAGGGCAAAGTCTTTCTTTCCTCCCCCCCCAGGTCCTTCACTGCCTCCTGGTGGCTTTGGTTGGTACTTATTGGTATAAACCTCGCTGGGGCTTTGGGGGTGAAGTTTGTGGGTCTGTTTGTCATCCTCCTGGTGGGATTGAACACAATCTGGGACCTATGGAGACTTCTGGGAGAAATGAGCCTCTCACTGGTAAACAGCAGTTTTGAGCCTACTGATCCATGATAGTGTCAGTGAATACTGCTAAAGGATTGACCGCCCTTTCCCTGATGTTTCCGTACTCCAGGTGGACATTGCAAAGCACTTCCTTGCTCGGGTTTTTGCACTCATCCTGCTTCCCCTCCTCCTCTATGTTACCATATTTGCAGTCCACTTTGTTGTGCTGAACAAAAGGTGAGAGTGAGTGTTTAATAAAGCGTCATCAGTGCCCGTTTCACACCTCTTGACGTCAACTACATTATTTGAGAACTCATGATTGTCTTCTCTTGCCAGCGGACCCGGAGATGGTTTCTTCAGTTCTGCCTTTCAGTCTCGTCTAATTGGGAACAACCTACACAATGCATCTATGCCTGAGTGTGAGTCGCAAACAGAGCTCTAAATAAAACCAAATGTCATTGCAGCTGCAATTGTTTACGTAACCGCTACTCAGAAAGTGGAAAAAGAGGTCAAAGAGAAATGTAGACATTCCTCTCTAATATAATAGCCAGATGGGCTGAAAGGTTTGCTTATATTTTACTGTCTGGAGAAAGTCTTGTAAGGATTTCACTATCAAGGCTTTAATGCTATTAATCCCATTATTGGCTGGTGTGAACACCACTTGTTACTTTTCAAAACATTTTCAAATTCATTTTTAATAAATCTAATTATTTCCCATTTCCATGATCTGATCCAGTGACATGTTACAAAAACTGCTGTTGAGAAATGGGAAATTTATAGCTGATGCATGTTATTAAATGTTATTCATGATTAATAGCATTTACTAATTGTTTGATAGTTGGTTTGTAGAACATTGTTATTATAAAGTTGCAGCTGCTGCAATACTATTTTGTATCACACTGTTAAAACTTCTGTTTATGATATTTTGGGGTGGCATAAATCATAATGGAGCTGGAGACCACAATTTGGGTCCTGTTTCACTCACTGTTGAGTTTTGCTTTCCTGTAACTGTTTGGTTACGTTTAGGAAAAGATTGTGGTTTGAGGTGAAGTATTAGTTGGGACACAGATTCGTCTGACTCTCAGGATCAACGCAAAAAGAAACCTCGCAGCTTTGAGTAAACGTCAGCATTAGAATAAGTTACTTTTTACTAAAGTTTAAATATCTATCAGTGTACTTTTTTTTTTTTTTAAACAGTGGTACTCAAACAGTTTTAGTCATGATCCTCATGATGTTTTTCTGGTGCAGACCTGGCGTTTGGCTCTACCATTACAATAAAAAACCTCCGTATTGCTGGAGGCTATTTGCACTCTCACTGGCACTTATACCCAGAAGGAACTGGTGCAAGGCAGCAGCAGGTCAGGCTACTACTAGAAAAATTAAATATTTTATTTACTTACATTCGTAGTTATTCCTTTTTTTTATATATACTCTAAATGTTTTCCTCTGGCTTTTGCTTACAGGTGACAGCCTACCTCCATAAGGACTACAACAACTTGTGGGTGGTTCACAGACAACATGATAATGATTGTGAGAGGCTGGTGCTGATGTTCTTTCCAACACTGCCAAATAAGTTTTTTTTTTAAATCCAACTGAGATGAAGCATGGTTGTTTTATTGTTTATATCTATTGTTTATTTTGAATAAGCTCAATCTGGGAACCCTGATCTTGTTCGTCATGGTGATATAATTCGGCTGGAGCATAAAGAGTAAGTGATGACATTGATGAGAAAAATGCACCACCGATTTAACAGACTCAGTCTCATTCTTATCCCATATTTTGTGATTTTTCTTTTTCTTTTTTCTTTCAGGACAACACGTAACCTTCACAGTCACCTCCATGTGGCCCCTCTAACCAAGAAGCACTTCCAGGTTACAGGTTATGGCATTGTGAGTAGGCTTTTAACATAAATCTGCACTAAGAGTACAGATTCAATTGGACTTCTATTAAAGTTCCTTTGTTTTGGAATTGCTAAGATGTTTGTTGTCATACTGACACATAATTTTATCTTCTTTATTTATCTATTCCCAATACTAAAATGCATTCGGGTTATTCGTAGAATGGAACAGGGGACGCCAATGACCTGTGGCAGGTGGAGGTGTGCGCAGGTCGAAAGGGCGACCCAGTAAAGGTGCTGCGCAGCAGAGTTCGCTTTCTGCATCGAGCTACCGGTTGTGTGCTTTACTCCTCTGGCAAAACTCTCCCAAAGTGGTAAAACTAAGTTACTTTTCTGTTTAAGGTCAATTTGTACATGTCCAGTCAAAATGCATTACAAGGTTTGTTTCTGTTTAGGGGCTGGGAGCAGATAGAGGTGACCTGTAGTCCCTACTTGAAGGAGACCCCAAGCTCTCAGTGGAACATTGAGGATCATATTAATCCAAAATGTAGGATTAATGCATCCTGTGTACTCTTTCTTTGTGTTCGCACATCTTGATGTCAAACAGCAACTAACACATTACATGTTGTGTTTTCTGGCAGTACCCAACATTAGTCTGTCTGTGCTGAAGCCTAATTTTCTGGAAATCTTACTGGAGTCTCATATTGTTATGTTTAGAGTAAGTAACTACGAGAAAATAAATAAGCGCATCTGCTTTAAAAGAAAGTATATCTTCATTTCTTTTTTTATGTTTTTAGGGAAATAGTGGCTTAAAACCCAAAGACAATGAGATGAATTCAAAGCCTTGGCACTGGCCTATCAACTACCAGGTGCATTAAGCTCTATTTTACTAAATTTTTTTAAATGAACAACTAAGTTTAACTAAAAAATAAATGTTATTTGTTTCTGTGAAGGGCTTGAGGTTTTCAGGAGTGAATGGGACGGAGTACCGTGTTTACCTGCTGGGAAACCCTGTAAGGTTTTTTTTTTGTTTTGTTTTGTTTTTTTTTAACTTGCTTCATTTTCTTGCTTTCACTCTTGTCTAACCAGCGGATCAAAATGACCTTTCAGGTTGTGTGGTGGATAAATCTGATCAGTTTGGGCTTGTATCTCACCATGGTGGCAGTGGCCTCTATAGCCACCCAGAGAGGTTTTTCATTGGGCCGGAAAAGAACAGGTATGATTAATGATAATGGTCCAACTGTATGTTTTAGCATAGTGACTTTAAGTAAAGTATAAATGTCCTGTGTTTCAGAGCATTCTCATGTGCTTATGAGAGGAGGGGGACTGCTACTCCTCGGTTGGCTCCTCCATTATGCACCTTTTTTTATGATGGGCCGTGTCCTCTACTTTCACCACTACTTTCCTGCAATGCTCTTCAGCAGCATGCTAACAGGTACCAAACTGTGTTGAATTTTGCCTTCTTCTGGTGTTTGTACTGTAACATTTAGAGGGGAGGTTCCTTCAGACTATTGGTTGTCTGTGTTTCCACTGCAGTCTAGAGACCCAGGAAGATTAGGCAAATCCCTTGCATCTAATAGTGCTGCTGTAGACTCCATGTGAATAACCCAGTGAGGGACAGTGTGTCAATAATTCATAGAGAAGAGCAGCAGAAGTCTTAGCCTAAGCAAACAGTTTTTATAAACTTTTGAGGAGACTGACTTTGAGTATTTGATCAAAAAAGTGCTGCAAGCTCCATCGCAGAAAGTCCTCTGCCCTGACTGGGGAGCAAAAAAGTCCAAACAAACAAGTTTCATTTTGCACTATCAGTGCTATCAATGAATGGTTTGCGTTAGAGTTGACAGTGTTTGGGACACAGTGTTTGCAGTTGTGGTTGACTAGTTTTTGTTTGTTTGCTCCAGGAGTAACATTAGACATCCTTTTCCAAAGTGCTGACCTCCTCCTCCACCCACCTCATTCTGATTGGCTGCAGCGAACTGGGCAGATGGTGTTTCTGTTTAGTGTTCTTTACAGGTGAGCTGAGTACTAGTGCAAAACAGTTTGTTGTTAACACTGTCACAAATACTGTACATTAAAAAAATGTATGTCCAAAATTCTCACTAGTTGTCTTTTGAAATGTGAAGTGTTTTATTAGTGTGTACTCAAATACGGGATTTTGCAGGAGGAACACTGGAATATCCAGACCTCTAAATGGATTTCATATTTTCATTAATCACTGGAGGTTATCGCCATCAAATATGGGTCTTGTTTTTCATATTTTAACTCACCAATAATTTTTCTGATGTATCTGTCCCAAATTACAGATCCTGATTCATTTTGATGGTAACAAAGACCAGCAAAAGTTTCAGGCTTTTATTTATATTCATGTTCAAACTTTGCCTCAATTTGCGAAGAAAAAAAAAAGGCCATTTAAAAAAATAAATAAATAAATATAAATATATATATATATATATATATATATATATATATATATATATATATATATATATATATATATATATATATGTGCCAAGTATTTGATATATGATGATAAACTTTCACAGGACTCATTATATATGTTGAAATTTTGGACAATAAAATCTTTACACAAAACGACGACAGTCAGGCAGAAAGGTCGTGTTGATTTGAGATGGAATGGCCCAATAGGATTAATCTTCTCATCTGGCTCTCAGCAAGAAGCTCTTCTGCTAAACACCACTTGTATAAAGCAGTGGGGGCAGTTGAGGATCGTTAAATGCTCAAAAAAAAAAAAAAAGCACGAGTAACTGAGGGTCTCACACCAACTTTTCGCTGTTGTGACTTTAGCCCATTTTAAGACTAGAATAAAAAGTATCTACTTTGCATCTACTTTGTGTAAATGACTGTAATCCATTCACTGGCTGTCAGCTTCTACCTGTTTCATCCGCTGTCCTATGGCATGACGGGTCCACTTGCACACGAGCCGGGAAGCTCCATGGCTGGTCTGAAATGGATGGACTCCTGGGAGTTCTAGTTTGCTTTGACACTGATGTGATGAACACCAACTGTTCTGAATGTGAGGGACTTTAAATTTATCTGTGTGTCACAGAGTAAATAATTCTTTAAAGGTACTGACTGAATCTCTACCGACTTAGTATTTGTGTCACAGCATTTGCACGTGTTGTAGTCTCTCATGTATGAAGAATGCTTGATAAGACTGACCTGACTCAATGCATGTGAAAGCCAGATTGTGGAGTGTATGGAAATCTAGACTCTGTCCATCTCTGAGAAGCCTTAACTCACAACACAACTTCTATCCTGGATTTAATGTGTACTGTATTTCAAAACAATAAGCTAAAGTGCCTGAAAGGATAAAATGAATCTGAAAGGAAGCTTGGAAGGTTTAAGTGCTACATGTCCCTGATTGTCCGTTTTAACATTTTGTACATAGTTACAAGCTAGAGACTATTTTGATTAGGGATTGTCTGATCTTACTTATGACTTAGTATTTTGATACTGTATTTAGCCTTTAGTGCTGGGTGTTACAGGCTGTTTTACACTGTATAAGACTATTACTGACTGTGTACATTCCAGTGTGATCAATAAACAGTGATAGTGTATTCTGTGCTTACTTAAGCTCAATATCAGTATGTCATACTTAGTTTTCTACAAATTTGAAATTAAAAGGAAACCTTTAAACTGTTTCATATGTTCAGTACAGTAACATGAAGCATATATTTATTATTTTGAATTTCAACTTTTTAAAATATTTTATCGAGATTGAAAGGATCTTTTCAGTGTTGTTTGGCAAAGATAGGCAAAAAAAAATATGACTACTGAATGAGATACCCTGAAAACTCGGAAATGTAACAAATTTTGGGGAAAAAATGAAGAAAAGTCATACAGTCCAAAGGATCATTCTAGAAATACCCATGTAAAACCATAAAAAGTAATGTGGTCTTTGAGATGGTGGGTGGTGTCCTGGAGGATCTCTTTCCAGATCTTGACCAGGGCATCACTGAGCTCCTGGACAGTCTGAGGTGCAACCTGGCAGCGTCCGTTGAACCAAAACACAATGTCCCAGAGGTGTTCTATTGGATTTAGGTCTGGTGAGCATGGGGGCAAATCAGTGCTATCAATTCCTTCATCCTCCTGGAACTCTCGCCACATGAGCAAGCGTCTCCCCTATGGATATACCTCCCCAGACCATCATTGACCCACGACCAAACTGGTCATGCTGAATGGTACAGGCAGCATAATTTTCTCCTTTGCTTCTCCATACATGATCAGGGTGAACCTGCTCTCATCTTTGAAAAGCACCAGTGTTGGACCTGCCAATTCTGGTATTCTATGGCAAATGCCAATTGGGCTCCACAGTGCTGGGCCACAAGCAAAGGGCCCACTAGAGGATGTTGGTCCCTCAGGCCACCCTCATGAAGTCTGTTTCTGATTGTTTGGTCAGAGACATTCTCAACAGTGGCTGCTGGAGGTCATTTTGTACCTCTGTTAGTGCTCAGCCTGTTCCTCCTTGCACAAAGGAGCAGATACCGCTCCTACTGGTGGATTAAGGACCTTCTATGGCCCTGTCCATCTTTCCTAGAGTAACTGCCTGTCTCCTGGAATCTCCTCCATATACACTTGAGACTGTGCTGGGAGACACAGCAAACCTGGCAATGGCAACGTGTTGATGTGCTATCCTGGAGGAGTTGGACTGCCTTGTGTGGGGTCCAGGTATCACCTCATGCATCCAGTAGTGACACAGACCCTAGACAAATGCAAAACTAGTAAAAAAAAAAATAGAAAAGATGAGGAAGGGAAAATGTCAGTGACCTCCACCTGTAAAACCATTCCTGTTTTTGGAGTTGTCTCGTTGCTGCCCCTCTAATGCACCAGATTTTAATTTCATTAACACCAAAGCAGCTGAAACTGATTACTACTTAACTGACCAGATCAGTATCCCAGAAGTGTAATTGCCTTGATGCTATACTCTGATTAAAGTGTTCCTTTAATTTATTTTTTTTTTGAGCAGTGGATGTCCCCTTAAAAAAAAAAAGAAATATAGTGTAATTGCTTTGGTCGCAGGTAAAGGTTAGTTTTAATGTAGGAATCGAAGTCACCCAGACCATATAACCGTCAGCTACTGTTCGTTATAAATATTTTCCTGACTTTCATGCTGGATTTGTGCTCCAACAATAAACTGGCGGGCCGCCTGGTGGCGTGTTTCTGAAGCACACTGACACGCGTTAACTCCCAGAACTGCTGCTGCTGCCACCATTGGTTGTCGTTTGTCACGTGGTTATTCTGAAGATGGCGTCTCCAAATGGAGGTAAATTCTAATTCCTTATCCTGCTACGCTGTGTATAAATTGCAAAAATGACATTTTAAGCACACTAAACAGTTCCGGATTAAAATTCCGTCTTACTTGAACTCCCAGAGACGACAGAATACGCATGTTAGTGCTGTATTTTTCCCGTTTGGACATGTTTTTCCGTTGGCTAAAGCCCTCACTATCCCCGGTGTTGTGTGTCCAGTAAGCGGGAAGGAAGAGCGGACAGCAGGCTTGGATCTTGTGCTGCCTGGCACACAGAGCTGACTGTGGATGCTATTAGCTAAAAACATCAGCCTCTGGTTACTGCTGTACTACCAACGGGCTAAATCATCTCTTTTTACACTAGTTTCGTAACAACAGCAGTGTTTTTGTTTCGGTTGTCTCCCTCCCTCCCACACACACACACACACACACATTTTGAACATATCGTTATTGTTATTACTGCAAGTTGTGTTCTCAAAATTTATGATTTTGTACGTTTAACAGTAAAGCACCGTGTGCTATACTCAGTAGGTACTTTAATGGGTACATGTTTACACTAAAGCATTCCACTAATAATACGGTGCTCATGTCACATATGTGAACAGGGAAGACAAAAAATGACAAATACTGAATTAGTTCGCTTTTACTGGTAACCTTAAACCAATATATGACTTTACACATTTCTGACAATGTCACTGTGTAATACAACTGCACTTCATCTCTATAAAAGTGCACTTTAATGCAGAGCTATTGTACTGAATGGCAGTTGGTTGTGCAGCTGTACCAAATAAAGTTGCCTTTATTGTTAACTGGGGAGACTATCCTAGTTTATGCAAGTATATGAGGACAGATTTTAAAAATTTAAATGTAGAAACTATGAATGTGAACTTGCATTATAACTCTATTAATATATATCTTGTCATAGATTATACCAAATAAGTACATGTTTCATATACATATGTGCTATATTTCCTGTATACATGTATAATAACAGTGACATACTACAGTAAAAGTCTTGAGCCACCACTTATATTTTGTTAGGCAGATGGGTGCAGTGATTTACTGAAACATTTGCAAACCTGAATGGAAATGCAGTAGATAAGGCAAAAACTGAGTTTATACAAATATTGAATTTCAAATTCAATATTTGGAATGACCACTTTTATTCTTCAACACATCCTGAGCTCTCTGAGGCAGCTTTCTTGTCATTTCTTTTAAGTAGTCTTCAGGAATAGTTCTCCAGGCTTCTTGAAGGACATTTAAAGCTCTTCTTTGGATTTTGGCATCCTTTTATTGCGTTCTCTGGTGAGATGGTCCCACACTGCTTCAATAATGTTGAGGTCCAGTCTCTGGGGAGGCCAGCCCATGACTGATAGTTTTCCATTATGTGTTTTGTTGTGTTTTTTTTCCTATCCAGGTATGCTTTTACTGCACTGGCAGTGTGTTTTGGATCATTGTCACACAGAAAACTGAAGCTGTTCAGACCAGTCAGACACTTTCCAGATGGTATTGCATAGTGGATCAAAATCTGATGGTACTTTTCTGGGTTCATAAATTCATCAATTTCAACAAGATCCCCAACACCACTGTTCTTGTTACACGCTGCTTACAAACTGCCTAAAGATACAATTTAAAATTGGTTCTTTGCTGAGTTGTCTGTCGTGTGTAGACACAACACTGGTTGATCCCTTGAGTGAAAAGGCACCCAGTGTCCAAAGAAAAACTTGGAAAGAGCTTCAGAAAGAACTGCAGCTCAAGACCACTTTAAATAAGTGACAAGAAATTCTGGACCCTAGGACGTAAAATACAAAGAAATGAGGGGTGACTCAAGACTTTTGCACTTGTTCTACATGCAGATGTAGAACAGAAATATGTGCAAAATCATAATGTAAGAATGATATATTATTTTCATATACTACATGATTTTGCAATAACTGTCAACTATAGGTGCAGAATATTTCACCGCAAGGTGCATTGCTTCAAAATGTGGCTTGGTTCATAACTTTAAGAGAGTGCATGGTATATTTGTAAAATTTAATAAAAGGCCAACTATACATTTTTAACCACAGTGGTAACATTTTGACATTTGTTCTGATGAATAGGAGAGCCCAGACAGATATGCATTGACATAGACGCATATGTTGGTCCATCTGTGATGAATTGAAAGCTTTTTTGCACTATTTAAATAATAAAAACATGTCTGGGGTTGTCTTAGAAAAGGTCTTATCGTGTAATTTGCCCAGGAGAGTGGCTCTGACTCCATTGTTTACCAGTATTGTCATTAGTGTGTGCAACACAGAGTTCACATCACAGCTGAGCAGATGACGTGAGGAGTCAAGCAGTGTTTGTGAAAGTTTGCAAAAGACTTTGCTGGAAAGTTGCTAAACAGCAAGTTGTCCCCAGCATTTTTCTTTTTTTTTTTTTTTTTTTTTTTTTTTTTTTATATAACTGCAACGTACTGTATGTATCATAAGTTTGGACACACCCATGGGTGTCCTTTCAAAAGATAATTCCTTATTTGGTATTTTGATGATGGAGGTTAACAGTACTATGTAACACATCAGTAAAAATCTCCTGGTCCAAAATGTCTAGTGATTGTGAGGACCACAGAATGTGGTTCACAACTATTTTATACTAAAACCATTAAATGACCCCCTCGCCTTATAGATGGGATCATTGTTATCCTGGAAGAGACCACTCTCATCAACATAGAAGGGTTTTATTATAGGATAAAGAGTTTAACACAACTCTGTATTGATTTTAAGTGACTCTTGTCTCTACGGACAAGTGAACCCAAATCATGCCAGCAAAATCTCCTCCACATCATAACAGACATTGAATCCCTGCTCGCTACAGGTCAGCTGGTATATGTAAAAAGAATATCGGCCTGTATTGTAATTTTCTTAACCAGTTATTCGATTCAGTGTTACAGGGAATCTAGCTGTCAAGCACAGCTGTCATTGGAAGAAAGGCAGGGTTCACCCTAGCAGGTTGCCAATTTATCACAGGGCTACTCAGGAATTTTTATTTTATTAAAAAATTTTATTCCTTAAAAATCCATCCATCCATTTTGTGCCACTTACATGGACTGGGAATTGTCGTGGGGCAGCAGTCTGAGCAGAGGTGTTCAGATCTCCCTCTCCCCAGCTGTCTCTGCCAGATCATATGGAGGGACACCAAGGTTTTGATCTCTCCAGTGTGCTCTGGATCTGCCCTAGGGTCTTCTCCTAATTGGACATGCCCAAAACACCTCACCAAGGAGGCATCTAGGAGGTCTTCTTGTCAGATGCCTGAACTACCTCAACTGGCTCCTTCCTACGTGGAGGACTGTTCTCTGAGCCTCAGATGTGACAGAACTCCACATCCTACCTCTAAGGGAAAGCTGTTTGTATCCACAATGTCAATCTTGCTTTAAACACCCACAGCTCATGGCAACAGTAGGAACATAGATCTGCCAGTAAATCTACAGGTTTTTTGGATATTGGATCAGTCTGTCTGTCGCCCCCCCCCCCCCCCCCCCCTCCTTCTTTTCACACTTGTGAACAAGATCCCAAGATAATTGAGGACGAGTACTTTAGGAATCCATAAAACAAATAACTTGTGGACCACGGGAAATCCAGTGTCAGTCACGTGTTAATTTATCCATTAAAAAAAGAAACGCATTCACAGCTCTGACAGTTTATTGTAATGCCATAATGAAGTGAATTCATTACATTATATACAGAATAAATTCACCATTTTCTATGGAAATTATTCTTTTTTTCTTTGTCTTGATAGGTGATGATTTTGAGTCATCATTGCTGAGTTTTGAGAAGTTGGATAGAGCATCACCAGACTTATGGCCAGAGCAGTGTAAGTTTATATCCTGCTCCTATGTAACTGGTTACCATGGCATTTATTATGCATAAACTTTATTGTCCTGTAATCTCTCATGCAGTGCCCGGAGTCTCAGAATTTGCTGCATCTTGTAAAAATGTGAGTTAGATTTAATAATGCTGAGTTACACAGTAGATGTGTAAATAGGCACGACATACTGCATAATGCATGATCTCTAACTCTTTATCACAGCCCATCACCAATTCACCCCCAAAGTGGATGGCTGAGCTGGAAAGTGAGGACATTGAAATGTTGAAAGGTTGGTCCAAACAGCCAAAATTAAGTTTTTTGTTTGTTTTTTGGGTTTTTTTGGATTGATTTTCAGTTTACCTGCAATAGTTGGTGTTGAACAGAAAGATTGGTAGACAATGGGCAGTCTTATGATATAATCCTGTCAAATGGGATAACATTTTGCTAAAACTAGTCTAGCGCTTTCATTATGGCTCCTGTTATCCTTCTGTAGAGCTGGGTAGCCTGACCACAGCCAACCTGATGGAGAAGGTCAAAGGACTTCAGAATCTAGCTTACCAGCTGGGCTTAGAGGAGTGTAAGTACACGAACAGCGCATGCTAATGCACAGATGATCCAACCTTTAAAATGTGCCTTTGTATGGGGCCAGAAGCCCCATACCTTTGTACTGTTTTGAAATCACAGAGAACACTAAAAGAATGTGCTCACATGTTACCACTAGATGGTGCTCACAGGCCTTTCTTGGTTTTTGCTTCTCTAGCTAGTGGAGTTCACGGCATCCTTAGGTGCCGTCACACTGAAAAACCCCAACAGACTGACTTCATGTGGGCTTTTTATTTATTTATTTTTTTGTCCAAAGACAGAAAAGAAACAAATGAAATTGTAACTTCAACTCCCAAAACATAAGTTGACCTCAAGGTTGTAAATACTGTATTTAGGTCAGTTTTGTTAAACGTGAAAAGTAAGAAAGAAAAGGTATGCCCAGAGGAGACAAGTGCTCGAGCATTTGATGGATGCAAAATCTATTTTTTAATCCATTCCCCAGTGCCTCCATTGTCATAATCCTTGTGGAGTGTGGATTAGAGAGATGTAGCTAAGTGCTCATATTTCCCGAAGAGAAAAGTGGGTATTAATTTTTCAAGTGAAAAAGCATGTGAGTGGTGAAGAATTGCGATATACCCCCCCTCTCACTGGAAATACAAACTTATCGCGTATATGTTTACAAATGTACATGGAGAGTTTGCTATCCAATGTCAGTTAAATTACCATGAAAGGCCTGTACATAAGGGTACAGTGATCAGATTTTGCTTTAATAACAGTAGATATGTTGCAAAGCAGCTTCCAGACCAGAGTGCAGAGTGTACCCAAATAATGCTAAAAATAATTTAGAGAGGCTCTGATAAAATTTGATGGCGGCATAGGTGGCACACGTTTAACTGTAAAAATATTATTGGATTTTTAGACGCTTGAGTGGTTTTTAATGTAAAAGGTTTGCTACAATGCTCTGATCTATAAATGTCTGAAGAGACAATACATAAATATTAACAGGCTCCCTGTGCTGTAGTTGCATAACCCACAAGTTGCAAATGTATTTAGTTGAAAAACGCCTGATTTCCCAGACTTCCCTAAACCAGGAGAAGCATGTAATCTGGCTGGTATAAAGATGTTAGCTGTCATAGGTGCAGGACTGCAGGCTTTGCAATCATGTCATGTACCCCAGGATGACGGGACACAATGACGGTTATTATTGGTGTCAGAGCAGCCCTGTAATCGGTGCCTGTTTAATGCTCTCTGGTTTAATTTTCTCCTTTTCCGGGCTGTCAGGGGAGGCCTTGTAAATCTCAGCTACTTTTTCATCATGTTTGTGCACTCTTCAGTACCCGTAAACATACTCCGCAGAGGCATGGCAGAGTGAGGGCAGGGGACAGGATTTACTGCCCTTCCCCCCCTCAATGTGTGGACCATTAAAGTTGGAGCTGGTTAATGGGCAGAGCACAATCAAGTAGAGAAAACTCACCCACCCTACAGCAGTGAGAAAGATTTGAACCAGAAATTCCCCTTTTCCTAGAATGCGGTTAAGCAGCATTAGTGTAGATTTCTGCTTTTTCTAATATTTGTACATATGTATTAACATGGATATGAGAAGATAAGGACACACCCTCCTCCCACTACCAATCCTAAAAAAAGGGCTGTGTGATGCTGGCCCAGTTTGTCCCAGAGGGGCTTGGCGCGTGCCTATTCCTCTGGCCCCAGCTGTTACTCCGCCCCATGATGAATGCCCCTGTCGTGGGCCACTGAGCGTGGGCATCAAGCCTCCAGTCTCCAGGGAAAACTGAGGACTCTGATAAGTGCTGTTATTGGAGGTAATTGAAAGCTGAGTGTGCCTTTGGGATGCGCTGAAGGGCCTCATCTACTGAGACGGCTGGTAACATGGTCAGATTTTACACTCTCACACTTGTGGCCTCAACACTGCTGACTGCCATTTAATAGTTGTCTTTGTAGGATGTGCGATTAGCTGTTGTTACTATAGATTTTATTTTAAGCTTGCTTTAAAACACAGAACAGAAAATTAAAAAAAAATTATACTGTGGTCGTTCAGTGTTTTATGAACTTAAAAGCATGACATTAGCTGTCTTTCAGCAATAGTTAATATAAAATATTCAGAACAAAAGACATACACCTTTTCAAAGTTGATAAGCATATTTTGCCAAAATTATGTCAGGCGCTTGAACTAATAAAATACTTTTCTATCATCTCCACATTGTTATAAAAATTGTCAGAAAAATATATCATTTATAATTCAAGCCCAGCAAAGGATTATAATTTAAAAAAAACAAAACAAGCAGCATGACTTGGTGCATTCTGGATGTACAATCACCTGTTGTGGCTTCTGTTGCACCCTGGGTTACCTCTCTGCTGCCATAATGCCACCTAGCACATACCCAGGCTGACCCTGTTGCATCTTCTTGTGTGAAGGTGAGACTGGAGGTCACTCTGCTCTGACAGCTCCTAATGGGTCTTCATCCACCACCACCTCCTCCACACCCTTAGGATCAATCTCCAGCCTATTAGAAGCATGCCGCTGCTGAATATGATTGCATTCACCGGGCCCCACTAGTGCTAATGTGCCTCCATCAATCCATCAGGGTGGGCTGACCGCAGGGCGGGTGGTTATGAAGTACCTCAGCTGACAGTCGCTGAATGAGGAACAGAAGATGCCTCCCCTCCACCACTGCCAGTGCTCTTCCTCCTCCTCCTAACCTCTGCTATTTCCCTGTGCTTGTCTTTTTACCTGTCCCTTGCTTCTCTTTGGTCTCATGGTTGCAATGAAGGGTGGTGTTGTGGTGCATCTCATTCACAGTGGCACCTCCTGTGTGAGACAGGGAAATAAGGATCTAGGATAGTTATCTTCTTGATCATCGTAACCACTCAGTACCCTTAGGCTTTCTGTTGTTAGTTCTCTGAAACAGGCTCTCGCACAGGCATTGCTTAAATTATTGTGGGTGTTTTTTCATTACTAGCACTTATATTTATACACATCATCATCCATCTTGTAAAAAAATCTTAAGTAGTTCAACAGGCATTTTACAAAAGGATGACATGAGCATCTCCTTCCATGGTAAGCATGTTGCAGCTGTATCTGACAGCGCTTCCTCATATCTTAAACAGAATCAGTGTTGGAGCTGTGTGAGAGAAGAGAGAGGGAGAGGATAACACACACACACACACTGCTCCTCAGTCCTGCCTGCCTGCCGCCTCCCTGAGCAGATCGGAAATGACACCTCATTTCCATAAAGGCATTAGGAATTCATTGGATTTTCTTTCCCAGCTAATCATAGTGCGGGTGTAAAACCTTTTAGGCTTTTTAATGAATGATTTTTGACTGATTGCCTATTAATAAGGACACCTCTTGAACAGGCATAGGCTGGGGCAGGGGTTGGGAGGTGCAGATGTGTTTGTTTTGGTGTGTGGATGTGTGTGTATGTGTGTGTGTGTGTGTGTGTCAGCCAGGCGAAAATGCATTGGAGGAGGAGGAGGGGTGGGCCTCTCTCGGTTGGGACATAAAGAGGAACCAGTGGCTCCCCTGGGAAATCACAGCTCGTGTCTGCATCTTAAATATCCCTGTGAAGTATCAATAAGTGGGTAATTGAATTTTGAACACAAACATGAGCGTCAGGTGTATGTGTAGTAAGGCGGGGGGTGTTCGGCGGGCGCGTTGGCTGAATATGTGTGCCTCCAAGTGTTTCCATGCTTGAGTGTTTGTGTGTGTCATTTCCTCTGTGTCTCCCTCATCTCTGGGGAAAGGGGCAGTGAAAGTGGATGTTAAATCCATTAAATAAAGCTTACACCCCGTAATAGCCGAGCACCTCTCAGAGATGGGCATTGAGGGTCAGATACGTCCGCTTAACTCTTAATGAAAGCGAATTGGGGCAGTCAGGCTTGGGGTCTGCGACTTCAGTTAACCCAGGTGGTCATCTGTCCTGGCTTCTAACAGGCGTTCAGCAGCTCACTGGGAGCATGCCAAGTGGGGCGGGGGGGTTACAGTGTGATGATTACTCTCATTTTATACACAGGGGAGTGGTGGTAGGGGGCTGGGAGTGTGCTGTTACAATGACACCCAGATCACTTGTCGTAAATGAGGGGAAAGTGAGATGTTACACCACCGCGTTTCCTCTGCATTTACATTTCAGCCACATGGGATTTACCAAGTGAAGATGATTTACCGGTGTGGAGCAGAAAATTGCAGAAACATTTGGGCTGCAACAGTGAAGGCTCTGATACTTCAGAGGACACATTTCCTGGCATATTTAGCTGCTTGCAGATATAGGTTAATCTCCATTTTTTCAGTTGTCTAAATCAGAGCCAAAATCCACATCCAGAGGGTATGGGACTGCAAAGGGGAATATTTCATTTAGGTAAAATTAACATATACTGTATGTTGTGGCTGTGTTTGATAAACCTCCATAACATATGATGATGGAATCTCTGGCCATTAGGGCTAAATGATAATTAGAAGGTAACAAATCAACAGGGCAAGGTGATGGCCCACAGAATCCATAAGGTTCCATTTAGTATGGATGGTAGTCGTAACAAGATGCTGATTAACTTAGTGCAAAATTAGTAATTGACCTTTCTAATCAACTAAACAAATCTCTAAGTCTCCCTAATCAGTATTGATCTCTTTGGGTGTATGACAAACCGTGTGTGTATGTGTTTGTGTGTGTTGATCAGCATGCTTTTGTCTTAGTGGGCGCAGTCTCTTTTGATCAGTCGTGGAAAGTTTTCAGATAAAAATACATAATTACTGAAGACTAAACTTAGGCTATCCTAGCAAAATAAAAATGTTAATTTTCAGCCACTTATTGTGAAGTTTTATCTGAGATACTGAAATCCATCTGAATGTTTTTGCAGTGTATGGCACTCCTGGTCTGATGTTTGGGCTGTGAGGATACCACTTTGGTCAGTCTATATTTTGAACTGAAGTGAAATAATCTGACAGTCAGTAGACATGGACACAGGACCCAAATCCAAAATGAGTTACAGAGACAACAGACGGCTGGACATGAAGTAGAAAAGAGTGAAGTGCAGACACTCTGAGTGGGAGAGAACACAGGCTGTCTTTAAATTATCCTCTTGGTCACTCACACCCCCAATAAGAAGTGTAATATAGTGGACTAACTAGTTAACCACTGCAGACAGCTGTTAGCTTTTGTCTTTCTTTCTTGATAGTTTTTGTCTTTGTCTCTGTGCTCCTCTCTCTTTTTTTTTTGTCTTCTCTTCCCCCTCAAACCCCAGCCGGTTGTGGCTGCGCTGAGCCTGGTTCTGATGGAGGTCTTTTCCTGTTAAAAGGGAGTTCTTCCTTACCGCTGTCAGCAGGGGCTTATTTATATATTGTAGGGTCTTAACCTTACAATATAAAGTGCTTTGAGGTGACTCTTGTGCATTGAGACTTTATAAATAAAATTTAATAGAACTGCGCTGTTGACACATTCCACACATTACTTGGATTTACTACCACTCCAAAATTATGTATTATTATTATTATTATTATTATCTCGTATCGCCACATTTAAGGCTATGGGCTCAACTAAGTTGATATTTTTTTTAAGTATACATTGTAACTGTCATATCTCTCCACACGCATACACGACTAAATTCACCTACACGTGTATGCTGGGGACTGCAGCTGTAACTGTGCTGTAAATTTTCAACATGATTGAGAATTAACATCGTTCATGCAAAGGAGTCAAATATATATAAATAACTGTTTAAAAGCAGCAGCAACCCTCTCGTTATAGCTCAGATGCAAAAGGCTATAACTAAACTCTCAAACATACTTTTAGAATATCTTTTAATAAAAGATATGTTAAGTTCACATCAGCTGCTCACTGTATAATACACTGTATGGTATCTGCTTTGTGTTTGGTATATTATTTTATCTTAAGGTGCCATTATACCTTCAAGTGCAGCCTCACAGAGCCAGTGAGATGGTTCCAGACAAATTCAGTTGTCCTACATTGTGTAGCAGTATATTTAGTTATAGTTTATTTTCACTTTGCATTTCTATTTTTTTTTTAGCTTTATAAATAACACAGAGCCCCCATGCTGCCAGCACATCTCTTTTTTTATGAAAATAAATCCACACATTCCAAATTTCTAACTGATTGATGTGTAATGGGGTCTTTAATGTTATGATATTAGAGATTTGAGCTTCTATCTGAGAAAGGGGAGGCTGAACTGAACCGTAATTAATGAGACATTCAGCAGGGTGAGTAATCTCAGGAGAGGCACTGCTGTCTTTGATCTGTTTTACAGTTTGGGCTCGTCAGGGGTTGGAGAAAGTGATAACAAGAAAGAAGCATTTCATGTTAAAAATCTAAATATTAACTGCTGCCCTTTACCATTCCTGGTGATTGTGCTTCAAGTAAAAGTGACACCATCTTTCTCCCAGTTTAAGGGTCAGCCCAGTGTAATTGCTTTGCCTTGCCTAATTTTTGATGGCTTCACTTCAATCTAAAGAATCCTGTGCATGTCCAAGGGTCTGTTGATGACTGTTTAAGGTGATTTGAAGAGATGGAAAAGTGGAAAATGAACCCATCCCATTCCAGTTAGCATCATCTTCAGCCTAATGATGGACACCTCAAGGTGACATGGCCCCCACACCCAGATGCACCTTTATCATTCCACCCTAGGCAACTCATCTAAATTACTAAGTGCCCTGGCTTTTTCATTAGCCACCTTGGGCGGAGGAGGCGGGGCCCCCTCTGCACCAGCACACACAGACAGCAACCAGTTGAGATCCTAGTCACATTCTTCCTACAGGCATTATGAAGGTGGATGACTTTATGCTTAGAGCCCATTTAAAATAAGTTCTGTCTGCTACTCTGTCATCATATATTTGTGTGATATACAACGCTTGTAATGCCAAAGAAGGTGATCCTAGCTGTGTAGTTTATAAAGTCAGTAGTGGAGCAGAGAGGCCAATCCTCTTCTTATCTTGAGCAGAGTAATTACTGTACCTGGAAGGTTCCTCTCTGGGGTTTATGATGATGCTGCAGGAAACTGTAGTCTGTATTCAGACATGGGTTTGTTTTTGATAGAAAAGCATCAGCAATGATTGGTCTCACAGAGATAGCCAGTTTAATAAAGGATCTTCAGCAGGGACAATTCTGTTTCAAGACTGCAACACTGGCAAACCTGCTTCACTGATTAGTGTATGGATTTGAAAAAGAAAATCGCTGTTCATTGTACATATTTCAAATTGAACAGCCTAGATTCTGCTATAATGTAAAATTTAAAAAGGTATGAACTCTCATCTTCTATAGATACAATATTAAAGGACCTATTACGCTCATCCCCAGCTCTGTTTCTTCTGTTACCTAAGGCACCAGCTATGAGAGAAAAGGGAAGAAACAACAGATTTGAGACCTGATCATGTGTAGGGTATTAACTAAAGCAGTGACTGCCAATCTGTTAGCTTAGTGTGCTGTTAAGACAAAGCAAAAGTATCTTGTCCTGACCCATTATAATAGTTATAGTGCTGTAATAAACTGTGGATCTTTGTTTCTTGTCTGATTAATAAAATGTTTCTTTGAGAGGATGACCTGTCACAACCCCTTAAATTTATAATGAGACCTGTGGGTTGGCAACTACTAGGTTTCATTATTACAATCATAACAATGAAAGCTAGTGGTCTCATTGTTAATACTCATTCAAGTATTCAGCTTAATACTTGAATGAGTAAGTTTCTGTTAGTTTTTGTGACTGGTCATAGTCTGTAATCATTTGTATTGACATTTTTGCTTCTACACACTAATACTGGCATTTATAGACGCTTGGGTCCAAGTACCCGTATCACCCTACAGAGAGACAACAGTTTTGTAATCACAAGACTCTTTGGTAGTTAGGTCTCAATTTTATGTTGATTTTCATGTCCTGGAGGAACAGATGTTTGTATAAATTACCTCCCAATGTGACACTGGAGATATTAAATACATGCTTTGCGTTACTAACCAAGGTTTTATGAAGTTGTTAGACCTGTAGGCAAGTGTTGTGCAAGACTGATTTGTTTCTGATTTTAACAACTTATCAGATACTTGGACTGTTGAAAGGTCTCTGACGCTGTGCTGTGCTTTATCTTAAATATGTGTTTTCTTGTTTTCCAGCCAGGGAAATGACCAGGGGGAAGTTCCTGAACATCTTGGAGAGGCCCAAGAAGTGACTTATCTTTAAATTTTCAAGGGATGGGAATTGTTGGATTTCACAGTGATTGCAATCTATGCATTTACCAGTGTGCTATGAACATGTTCAGAGACTCTGCATTCTGATGATTAAATATAGCAAAATGCTCACTTTCATTGCTGATGTCCTCGCATCAGACTCCTCTGCACAACTGCTGTCCTCTAGATAGATGCTTTGACTTTTTTGGAAAGTTGTTACTTTTCACTGAATTTCTCTGACTTGCAGACCTACCTTGATTAAATGTTCTTATTTATTCACACTTTTAAACATGATTACTTTTTTTTGCAGTTTGTGAAATTATATAATAAACTATTAAATTGAAAGGATCATTGCCTTTTCTTTAAAAGTCCCCTATGAAGTGATTCCGTTTGCAGCCAAAGGAGCCAACTCTAGTGATGCAAAAGTTTTTAGAGACTTCAACTTTTAATTAGGGCAATAACTTCATGCCTCTGCCATTCCACAGAGTGCAGCACCTCTCTGCTGTGGACGAGTAAGGAGCTCCGACGTGGGAGTGCTTTCTCGGCTATCGGGGCATGTTTTCTTTTTAATGAGCATTGGAAGCAGGGTCTCCTACACAAAACATTGCGTAAAAATAATATTGCTCATTGTCATCGCCGTTAATAAGAGTTGACATAATTACTAGGACCATTTCTTTTCTAATTAGCACACTTCGGCGTTGTCGGAGCAAGCGGCCAGGCAAAAAGAGAATCAGACAGGCATGCCGAATGGGAAACAAAAAGAAGTCCATCCGCCATAATTAGGTAAGACAATGCCTCGGACTGTTCTCGGCTGGAGATGTCGCAGGAGCTCTGGCCGCTCACTCCCAACAAGTTACACTTCTCCCCAGGCCGCTAATAAGCCCCTAACCGTCTTTCCGATTCACACGGACAGAGGCCGCCATTGCCTCAGTTCCTTCACCCCGTGTGACCTACACGGACCCTGGCTCACCCCTCCGAAATGCATTACTCGTTCTTATTGGAGTGTCCTGGGACGCGCAACCCGGGGAGCCCGTGACGCAAAATGGGCATGGAAAAGAATCCCAGTCAATCTTTATTTATGGCCTCCAATGGCCTGTATATATTTTTTAAGTTTGACTTTTGTATGCCTCCATTCTTATGCTGAGAAACATTAAAAAGAAAGCAAAGAAGATAAATAAATAAAATTCAAAATTAGATCTAGTGCCAGTCTGCTTCCCAAGCGCCACCAATGACCTGTGCTAATAATGGCTTTATAGGGTTAAAGCTTTTACTTATGTTTTGGAGATCTGAAAGAAAGGAACAAATTGAGGGTTTCCACATTTATAGTCTCTCTTCTCGTTTCATGCGGTGCTTTGTTATATTTATTCAATTATTACTGCACACACTTCCTGGCTTTCTAAAAGGTGAATCCCTGCCAAACAGCCTACAGTATAAATCACTATTAAAAAAAATTAAACTATGGAAGCCTCCACAGCATCTCCAATCTCATTGTACATTCTGTATAATAACAATAAAGTCATTCTATTCTATTACAAACATATATAACAATATTATTACAAAATTTGTAAGAGTATTAGTTGAAGTCCCCTACACCCTGCATGCAAATTATATCACATTAAAGAGCTAATTTATGTATTTATTCGTTTATTTGTGTTGTACAGAGTGCATTTTTATCATGGCGTGATTCTAATCAGGCATCTTGATTTAAAACCTTCTTCTTGGCTATGGATATGGGCTGATTGGCTGTTCCTGGACTGCTTGCAACTTCTACAAAATGTGCGTTATTTTAAAGTCACTATGAACAACCAATGTCTGCGGCATAAATTCCGCATAGCCTAATTTTATTTATTTGTTCATTCACTGCAACTACTGGAGTGCCATTTAAAGCGGCCCTGCCGTCACTGGAACCGGCTGAACGTGGGCACCTGTTGATGCTGACTGATGAACATTGATCAGTCTGCTGAGCGTTGACGTGTTAAACGACCTGACATCCTCAATATGGTGCATGCACTGGTGGCTTCCTGTCACCCGCAGCCTCCCTCCAGCCAAGCAGTCGCCTCAAGAAACGGGTCAGTCCCAGCAGAGTTGGTCATCCATATGGGGGAGAAAAAAAAAAACACACTCCATCCATCCGCAGTGCGTTACCCTGACCTCACGTAGCCTCTGTTCCCCGACAAACGTCAATCCGATGTGCCCCGAGTCCTTAAATTAGCTGTCAATTAGTGCAAATTAATCAACTCCTCGCCTAATTAAGCAATGCCGACGGGCAGCTACCAAACATGCCATTGTGGAGGAGCCATGAGAAAGCTGCAGGACTTGCAAACTCTGGGGGAGGAGGGAAGGGAAGAGGGCATCGCGTAACATCACGCCCTGTGAGTGCTTTGGGAAAGCAGAGGCTTTGGCTGCGCTTTAGTTTCCCCTCCCTGACTCGGCACTACATGTGTGCTGTCATCAAGTTGCCTGCACCCTGTTTCAACACCGAGGATTCAAATTGATTGAGCACCCACACCTCTTGCGTAAGAGGTTTCTGTCCTTACTTTTTTTTTTTTTTCCTCTACGAAAGTAGCTCTCAGTGTGTTAGATTGGACACCTCAAAAGAAAACCACAGGCCGCGCGTTAAGCGACCAGAAGCCCATTGGGATGAATATGAGTTATGCAGTCATTTCCATTTCATCCAGCACGGCCCATCAACGTGTGTGACCTCACTAATACTAAGTTCATTCTCACAATCGCATTTCAAGCTTCGCCGTTCACATCAGCATAATATCATATTTGGTATGCACCACAGTGGGCGGTTTTATCTCACAGCTGTTTACCAGAGTCTCACCTTCTGCAGACTGCTGAAAGCTGCTACTTTGGAGGTTTTGAGGACGCGCCGTTTCTCAGTTTGCGTTAGGTCGGAATATGCAGCAATGAAGCAGGAGGAGGAGGAGCGGAGAAACGATGTGGGGCTGAGAGGGAGACAGGTTGTAGTGGGGTGTGTGTGCACGCGCGCGTGTGTGTTTGGGAGGGGGGGGGGGGGCAGATAAACAAACAAACACACACCCACACACACAAAAAAATCCAACAGCTGTTTGCTTTTTAATCTGCAGGCGTTAGATCCTGCAGGTCTTTGATGGGAAACCTAATCTACACGAATGACTGAACTAAATCTTCCGTCAATCGAGAGCCTTATTAGTCAGCCTCTCTACTGCATGTAAAGCAGCACGCACCCATTTACAGAGGAGGTGGACTAATAAAAGCACACACAGAGGAGAAACTATTCTACTATTGAAAAAAACAACAACTATAGATTGCAACAGGAGTGATGATGGAGAGAGGGGGCAGTAAGTTCCCTGTAATTGCCAGGTCCCTCTGACTCACCCTTCAATGTTAATAAATGACTCCATCCCAACGGGCTGATGTGTCATTAGCATATCCTAATAACATTGATTTCATCATTAATAGAATTTCCACTAAATAGGTCCTAATTAGTTTCAACTGGCCAACCACTGATTGCAGCAGCAATATTTTCTCCGTCTTAATAAGCAGTCAAAATATGACTTGGGAAGGCTGGGATCAGTTCAGAAGGCTGGGAGCGCCGCGCTCCCTCCAAAGTTACAGACACAATTAGTTTTAGTCTTCTTTCCATAATGGAGAGCCACATTTTCGCCAGCTTCTTGACTTAGTCGCACAGCTTGTAATCGGACTGATGTGCCTGTGATGGTGATGATGATGATGATGATGATGATGATGATTTTACCGAACAGATTGCTTTTTGCATTATAGAGCCATTGTTACCTCAGTAAAAGAAAACCAACACCTCTGCACGCAATGGGCCAATCCTGATTCCGCAGTGATTTCCAAATTTATTTCTAATAAATAAAATAAAGGATAGGAAAAGGAAAAGGAAAGAGTCAAATTAGCCTTATGAGATTATTTACTTTTGTAACCTTTGATGCTCTCATTCTCTGATTGGCCATGAAACACCAAGTTGAATGGATGGACTCGGTCTGCATCTTTAATTTAAAAAAGGTAATTAAAACTGTAACATAACGCAAAAAAACTTTTTCTTTTGTTCCATTATTCTAATAAAATAAAATAAAATAAAACAATCATACAGGCACTGACCAAAATGAAAATACACACAATCCACTATTATTATTATTATTATTATTATTATTATTATTATTATTATTATTATTATTATTATTATTATTATTATTATTATGTGTTGATTGATTTTTTTATTTGTTTAAAAAAATGCTATAAAAGTTTCTTATTAGTTTATTATTTATTTGTGTGCTCGTTGCTCATATTCTCTGTCATTTCCCATTTTCTCTAAGAAAAATCCCCCTGTGGTTTAATCTGTGTAGTCTGCTGCTGCTGCTGCTGCTGCTGCTCTGGGATTAACGCTGTGCAGGACCGCGCAGACTGGGTCCATATCGTCCAGCTGTCGTTTTTTGGGAGGGCCTTTGATTTGCGTGTGATGAGTTTCCCACAGCATCTGGAGATCAATTATCCACTCCTATGAGCCTGTGTTTGGGCAGAGAGATCATAACTGGCGTTATGTGTGTGTGTGTGTGTGTGTGTGTGTGTGTGTGTGTGTGTGTGTGTGTGTGTGTGTGTGTGTGTGTGTGTGTGTGTGTGTGTGTGTGTGTGTGTGTGTTAAGCGAAAGTCGTCACAGATTTATTGTATGAGATTGAGGTAATTTGCTAAACCTGCAGAGTTTCAAAATGGTGTAAAATAGACAGATTAATATATTTGGACTTCTAAAGCAAAGCAAACAGCGAATATAACTGTTTTTTTGTTCCCAGAGAGTCCAGTTTTAATGCTGTAGTTCCAAATCTGTTCCATAAATATCTTTAATCAGGAAGCAATTCTTAGTATTTCGCATTTCTTCCAGCAGGTTGCAACCTTAAAGATTGTTCGTTTCTCTTCACCTTGGATCTCGTCTTCATTTATCCACCCAGTCCTCAGGAAAATACAGATATGCATTCAAGAGGGCGTATAATACATCCACGATCCACAGGAATCCTGAATCCTTGCAGCTGATTGGCTGCTGGTTCTGCCTCTTGTTGGGATGGACCTGTTGGATAAAAGGACCATTTTCTAAAGGGCTCTTGTGTGTTACACAGAGGATCATGCACTGGGGACCATCGTGTTAGACGCTATAATAAGAAATAGGCCTTTCAAGGAACATCGAAGACGGTATGACGGGGAAACAGGGGGCCGTGTTGTCGGAAAGTTTAAATCTGTCGGAGAAAACCTCCCTTGGTGTAAATGGAGGGAGTAACAACCACCAGCCGAAGAGCGGTGCGACCAACCCACCGCCCAGGTGCACCGGCTTCGGCATCCAGGAGATACTGGGTCTGAATAAAGAGCCGTCAGCATCCCCGAGAAGCCCGCTGGGCTCGCTGTCGGCCGGGGCGCACCTGATCGCCGCCAGGTCCATGCTGGGCCCCGCAGGCGTGGGTGTCGGGATGGGATTAATCGGCCCTGGTGGGATTCCGTCCTTTTACAGCCAGCCAGCGTTTCTGGAGACTGTGTTGTCTGACGGGCAAGATGTTCACCTGCAGCCCCACAGCAGGTCCGTAGGGCCGCTGGACACCAGCCAGTCTGCCAGTTCAGGTGATCTGCAGCCACTTTCTAATTATTCACAATAAACCTGCAAGTGGTGCAACAGAAATAGGTGTTTATCGTATTTCCGTATTTCCAGATATTATTATTATTATTATTATTATGGTGATTTAGGTTCAATATTTCAATAGACTATAATAGCTTTATTTAACAACTGTGCTGCGTCATTGCAAACATATACTATGATCATGTTAAAATGCTTTATGCCTTCTTCTCAGACTCTGAAGATTTATCTTCAAATGAACGAAAACTCTCCAAGTCATCAGTGAGTCAGAACAAGAAACGGAAGAAAAGACGTCACCGGTTAGTGCTGATTTCTGCATTTCAGGGAAATATTACTGTACTTTTTTCTTTTTTGAAAATATTACATTTTAAGTTAATGCAGCACCGTTTTATTTTTAATAAGTTCCAATTTACTGGAGTCCATTGCTTTCAATAAAATGCACTGTATTTATTTTTTTGTCTTATTATTGTGTTGTTGACACTTATAGCTGTGCAGATAAGGCTTTACTGCAAATGAGCTTCTATTTTCTCAAATTATTGCCATCCAGACAAATTAAAAAAAAAAAAAAAAGGACGCAAAGATCTGAAATAAAGGGCATTGTTCTGATTTGTTTTCATTTAATTTAGTAAAACTGGCACTTAAAACGCCTTATTTAGGAAATTCATTTTTTCTTCTTCTTTAATTTTCCTCTCCTATAGGTTCTCTGTGTTAAGACATGCACGTCCCTTCCTTAGTTTGAATGCCAGAAAGAAAAATGTGGTTTGTTTTTCAGTGCGCAGTAATATATTTTACTAGCTTGAATTTAAACCGTTTCCACAGGACCATATTCACTTCGTATCAGCTGGAGGAGCTGGAAAAGGCGTTTAATGAAGCGCACTACCCGGATGTCTATGCCCGAGAGATGCTGGCCATGAAAACAGAGCTACCTGAAGACAGGATACAGGTATAATAATAATAATAATAATAATAATAATAATAATAATAATAATAATAATAATAGGATTAGGATATGGGTATTTATTGAATTTGCGTTTTGGATGTTTATTTTTATTATAGGGAGTCTAAAACTGGAGATAGTCCAGTTATTTTGTCTACTTTTACCCAGATATGCCTATAAAAATGTAACGTTTGATATTATTAATATAAAATTATTTTTTTTTTAAAGTCCGCAATATGTGCATTTAAAACATCATTTATATATATATATATTTTTTTTTTCTTTCAGTTGCTTTACAAAAATAAACAAGTCTTGGCTAATCAAAGCAAAAATAAACAGCAGTCTAAAAGTATCTCACAGTATCCGATTAATTTAATTGTATTCAAAGGATTTCAGATAATTTACATTTTTAGACACCACAATCTTAAAATCAGCAGCCTCTTTAAAACTGAATTCGTTTCTTTCTGAAATCATCAGCCTCGATGATTTGTGTGAATATTCTAATTGCTTTCCTCATGAATATGCACCTGTCGGGGCACACGCGCTCCCCTCATGCTTCACCTTTCCATCAGTGCTAATAAACCGCTGTAATATTTGAGCGGAGGCCGCCAGCTGCCCCCGATCCTGCTCTGATGTTAAAGGGACGGTGGCCTAAGTGAGCACCCGTAAATCGATCAGCGTCTGAACAAAGACTGCTCTCCTCCAGCATCCTCGCCAGGACAGATAATCTCTCATCAGGCGCAGTTGGATGTGAAACAATTTGTTCTCAGAGAAGGAGCCACTAACGACCTAATCAAGCTATCAAGGCGGAAGAAGATTGCAGTGTGACCTGGGCCATCCATCTGCCGGGGTGCCTTTTAATCTCATTCTCATTACGGGCTGCAACAGTACAGCCGCGAATAAATAATAAAAGGAAATAAATAAATAACCCCGGGCCTGCTCCCATCCTAAATAAAATTAACACCCAATTTTCTCATTGAGTGTAATTAGTTAAATCAGACGAGCTCGGGAGGCTGGCTGGCTGCTGCTGGAGAGACGCAGGGAGTTCAAATGAAATAACTACATTGAATTTATTAGCATGGGTCAATAGCGCTGATCCCACGAGTCCCGGTAGTTTAATTTCCCGTGATATTTGCCCGCCTGCCCACCATCGATTGGTCCTGAAATTAACTTATTTTTCAATCAGCCTCGGCGTGCCCCTGGGTCGCTCCTCCTTGCGGCTTACACACTGGCTTCTTTTGAGGGGCAGATAAGCAGTTTCTCATTTAAAAAAGTATCTTGTATGAAATAAGGGTTATCATCAGAATTACCAGGGAAAAAAAGAAGCTTGAAAACGATTTGATCGCTTTCGATTTAAAATCTGTCCCCACTTGAATCTTCTTTCTGCTCCCTTCCTCTTCTCACAGAGCCATCAGAGGTGCCTAAGCTGGGTGCTTAACAGTCCTGTGTTGTGCTATACAATCAATTTGGCCTCTCTCTTTCTCTCAGCACACGCAGACAGTCTGCAGGGTCTTAAGCGGTTGCTGGCTGTGGCCAAGTGAAGTGTCTTGTTGTGTCAGACCATCTATAATGCCACCAGGTAGTTTGAGATAAGCAGTGACAGGAGGCAGAGATCTGTTACACCTGTAGCCAGCAGGTTATAGGAAATCAATGGACTGAATCAAAACAGGACTTAAGTTGTTATCTTAAGTCACTTTGAATCAAGCTAGATTCCTGAACAGGTCATCTTTAAAATAGCTACCAAGAATAGGCATTTTTATCAAACAAGAATAAATATCACTTGCTAACAGGGCACTTTTAGAAAAAGGCTAAAATTATGGCCACTGTGAGCCATTAATTAGTTAAATTTGTGTGTGTGTGTGTGTGTGTGTGTGTGTGTGTGTGTGTGTGTGTGTGTGTGTGTGTGTGTGTGTGTGTGAGTGTGTGTGTGTGTGTGGTGATCATTTTTGCCATTTTTAAGCATCCATTATTGGACTAACTCCATGTTTTGAGTGGATAAACAAAAAAGCAAAGTGATTTTTCCACATTCAAAATTTGCTCTCATTGGTGGCTTAAAACATTAACAGATGATCCATCCAAAAAAAAAAGCCCAAACCTGTTTAGGATACAAATGCTTGCATCTTGCACATAATGCAACAGATTCAATAAGATTGTTTGCCATTCTTTAACAGTCCGCTGTGGCAAAAGTCCTCCAATCTCTTGTTTTTTTCCCCTTTCCCAAATTACTGAAAATCTTACTCAGAATAGTTCCAACAATATTCAATTCCATCTCACCAATTTACAGTAACTACTAATTCAAATTTAAAATATTATTTTAATGAATCAAATGTCCTGCAGATACCAGCATCCCCATACCTCACTCAGTGGTATACAATTGTGATTTTCTTCTAGGAAGACTATGCTACCAAGAAGAGCAGATCATGACTTAGACTATTCTAAGTGTTGCTGGTAACTAATAACTGTGGAACTCCTTCCTGTGTTATAGGTATGGTTTCAGAACCGCAGGGCCAAGTGGAGGAAGAGGGAGAAATGCTGGGGCCGCAGCACTGTGATGGCTGAATATGGACTGTATGGAGCCATGGTGAGGCATTCAATCCCTCTGCCAGAGTCCATCCTCAAGTCTGCAAAGGACGGCATCATGGAGTCCTGCGCCCCCTGGCTGCTCGGTGAGGCTTTTGTTTTACTGATTCTCCACCTTTTTTGTTTCTAATTCATCCAGTTTTATAGATGTACACCACATCTTAGCTGCACAGCTTAGTCAGCTGGTGATTACTCAGTAATCATGATTTTAGAACATTAGAGGTTGGATTTCATTGAGTTAAGTAGAGAGTCAAAGATTCATTCAGTTTTTCCACAAGTACCCCCCCCCCCCCCCCCCCCCCCCCAAGCATGACCTTCCAAAGCAAATATATCTCCTAAAGTGAAAACAGCATATGAAATATTTTTATCCAGTACCCTGGTCATGCATTGCTACTGTCCATTAAAACATTATTTTCTAAACCGCAACTGTTTTTGCTTGCTATTTCCAGTCCAAGATGGCTTACCAATCAACAGACGCTATTCTAAATCTGAATACCCGCAACTCTTTGCAGGGATGCACAAAAAGTCCATGGAAGCTGCAGCACCCCCACCGTCAGGAAAGGGCGATGCACCCCAACAGCCGAGCTCTCAGAGGGCAGAAGACGCAGAAGCGGAGGAGAAGAGATCAGAAGGCAAGTCCATCATTTCTAAAGAGGAACTGAGAGAGAACAGCATTGCTGCACTCAGGGCCAAGGCACAGGAGCACAGTGCCAAAGTGCTGGGAACAGTTTCTCATGACAGACAGTTGGAGGGCAAACAGGAGAGACAGGTGGCCGAGGAGAAGGCCAGTGATCCCCTGAGTTCACCAGAGGAGCAGAAAAGTCCGTAGAGACTATCAAATTCCTGAGGACTGTTATTTTCACGAGTGGATGCAGTGGTCTGGCTGCTTTAAGCATGGACTTACCTGGCATAACTCACTGTCCTGCAGATGGCCTGCGTCTGGACTCCTATAAGGAGAAAAACTCGTCTGGTTTGCTGCTGCACAGAAGATGCAAATGCACTTTTTCTCATTTTATTTCAAAACTGACAGTTGTTGCTTAATCAGAGTAGAGAAAGGTTGAAAAGAGTGGGAGTAAGAAATATTCATGTATATAGAGTCCATAATTATACAGAGAGAGCCAGATGAGCAAAATTGCATCCAGTGCAACTGTTATAGCACATTAATTACTTGCAATGAGCAGTCAGTGTGTCAAAGTATGCATTTGATTTTAATCTTGCTTGTACAGTTACTGAACGCCCCACCGACAGAACTCTTTTAAGAGAAAGAAGGTAATTGTTGTCCTATAAATGTGCTGTAAATAATTGGTATATTAATCTCTCCCACTAAGGCACAATTTGAAATATGTTTTCATGTAGTCTTAAAATGTTTGTGTTTTCATTTCAAAATATGTATCACTCAAAATACAAAGCATAAAATAGAAATCACTGTTTATTAAATGTGGGTTTTGGTGTCAGTTCTTCTACTTTAAATGATTCGATTATCACCGTGTTGCTGTGGCTCTCCAGTGGCATTGAAGATTCCCTCCTTGCTGGAGTAGCTACTTGTTGTCACTTGATGCTCTGCTGGCTGGACTCATTAGGAGACCGTCCCTGGCTGCATGCTTGGGTTGGCCCCCATAATCCGTTGCAGCTGAGAGCCTTCAATTTCAGATTAAACTGGGGGACCAGAGCTTTTGGGACAGGAGACAGAGTGAAGCAGGATGACCTTAGCCTGATTTCAAATCACTTCAGTAGATGCCGTTAATGTCCAACACTCAAGCTGTTTCATCCTCTTATCCAAATACTTACCCAAAGTCTAACAGCTTTATTTGTTGGTAATCTTCATTTTCCCCGGGCTGTTTATAAAACTTTGTGTCAGGGCATTTGAATTTGGCCGCATTAGCTGTAATCCATATCAAGTTTTATACTTCATCCTCAGTTTTCTAATGGGGCTTCATAATGGCTTCTATTCCAATTAAATGGAAAGCAATTTCAAAGGGCAAGTGATGACTATTGTCAGTGTGCTGCTGCATGTCTCCTCAGTGAATGGCTCTTTATCCCAAATCATAATGTCACTAGATAAGGAAATGGTTGTTAATTACATTGTTGACAGGGATAAGTATGGACACAATCATTAATGACAGCTACAAATGGTCTGAAAAGTGCCAGAATCAGGGAAAATGTTGATGTGATCTGAAGTGCAGATTTAAGAAGATTTTCTCACTGATGGTTTAGTCTGTGAGCTGCGATGTTAAGGAAGTTTAACTTTCTGATATATCTTAAGCAGATATTTCAGATGACATCTTTACTGGTCAGAGCATAAAACAATCAGCTGCAGAATAATCTTC
This sequence comes from Archocentrus centrarchus, assembly GCF_007364275.1. Classification (NCBI taxonomy): domain Eukaryota; kingdom Metazoa; phylum Chordata; class Actinopteri; order Cichliformes; family Cichlidae; genus Archocentrus; species Archocentrus centrarchus. The sequence goes on along the minus strand of NC_044367.1, from coordinate 10,115,576 downwards.
AGACCTGATAGATTTAGTATTGAGGGACACTGCAGCAGGGAAACTGCATGCTCACAAGTTGCATCGCTGGTTTGAAGCTAATCTTCTTTTGTTTCACCACTGCGCAGCTAACCTAGAGATACAGCTCCAATTTTATAAGTCACTAAATGATATCTTATCTTTATGTATTTCATCTGATTTCTTTAGTAATGGCAGTGCCTTTCTGTTGGTCTGCCACTTTAAACAGGATATTTCAGCAAACTGTTGGAGGAACTGCAATCAAATGGTGCACTGACATTCATGGTCCCCAGAGGATGAACCCCATTGGACCCCTCGTGACTTCCTCTTTGGTGCCACTAAAAGTCTCTCTCCAGGGCTATGGGATGATTGTCTGAAAAGAGGATACTAGTGCCCTTTTTTAAATAAATAAATAAATATGATTAGATTTATACTAAATTAAGGGTATTTTATCAGCCTGTATTATGTATTATTTAGTGGTAGAAATCTTTAACCTGTTAATATTGCACAGCCTAAACCTTATTTCTTGCTGTTATTAACTGGCTAAAACTTGACGATTGTCGGTTACTGTCTTTCCTAAAGTATCCGAAAGTTAAACTCTTGAATTCCAAACTCTCTCTCTTTCTCAACCTCTTGCTCTCTTAAATTTCAGAAGAATGTAAATCCCCCCCCCCCCCCCCCCCCACACACACACACAAAAAAAAACATCACATGTGATGGCATCCTCTTTACTGCACCATCCTTAAAGAAGAACCCCCATAAGAGCCCAATAGCTATTTGAATGAGTGATTGAAATGAATGGCAATACACAGAGACCTCTACTCCACAGACCCTCAGCCCATCTCAGTTATGGAGGTCAAGACATATACAGAGTTAGGATTATTCCTCTAAAGTGCAAAGCTATTTAATCCTCCGAGAGTGGAATAGAAGGTTATTATAGATCACATTTGCTGAAGATCAAGCTGTTTACATTGGATATGAGGAGGTAATTCACAGTATCCCTTTTGATGGGCAGTCTGCTTGTTGAAGACCATGATTAGATCATCTCAATCCATGCAAAGCGATATCTAGGGGAGCTTTATGGAAAGATTTCTGACTAATGCAATATTAACATTCAATTTCTTTTTGATGGGGTTCTGAGTGAAATGACTTTATTGGTGAGATTAAGTGCATACAGATCATTTTTGGAAACCTCTTGGCTCCAGCTTCCTGCTGCCTTAAAATCAAACAGAGATGTAGCCAGCCCACAGTGCAATGAAATGTGGTGCTGTTCTGCCCCCTGCTGCATAAACCTATCAGTACATATAAAGCCTGAGCATCTTTCAGATTCTCTTCATTCCACCTTCACTGGAGAACCTGATGATAAGAGCTCGGCTGCTTTTAGAAATTCCAAAATATGTGGATCAAATGGCAATCCATCCATAAAAATAAAGCCACCACACGACTAGATCAGTTAAAATGCTCTCACTGTCCAGTGATTCTGTCATGTGATGAATATAAAATGGCTTTCTATTGTGCATCAGCAGTTTTTGCCAGAAGATAGATTTATAAACTCAGGAGCTGCTCAGGAGCTTTCCTTCCTCAGCTCACTGTACAACTTACTGCTAATGTTTCTATCCCTGTCTTTTTTTTTTCTTTTTCATTTGAATTATATAGATTTTTTTTTAAATTATATGTTTTAAAATTATACATATATAATTTTAAAACAAACTGTATCAAATCAAAAACTTGCTTTGGTTGCTTTGTATTGATGCTGGAATCACTGAGTTATTGTAGCCACACGGTGGCAGTCTTGAACTTCAGTCTTGATCACTTAAAATCAAATGTCCTGAATCTAATGTACATGTACATTTAATTAAAACATGGCTTCTTAATTACATACTTCACACAATCCTGTCTATGTACAGAAATCCTGAAAAATCATTTACATCTTATCATTGATTCATATGTGTCGGGATGAAGAAAAAAGGGGTCGCATTACAAGCTTCTGAGCAGACATGATCTGATATTTTGATCAATATTTGTCATCTCTTGTCACTCTTCTGCTGCTCTCTGTGATGAGGCTGTCTGCTGTGGGTTAATGGAGATGGAATTGATACTGCGGCTAAATGATCTGTGCTGCCCAGGGACTGATTTCATCTCCAAGGTTCATTTTTTTTTTGAAAGCCACACTGACCCAGCTAGCTCTCTCTTAGATTTCTCTGGATTAGAAATATTATCTTCTTAATATTTAAATCTCACTAAGACTGTGTTCTGAGTTTCTGCATGATATACTGGTCTCTTTGTATAATAATTATGCTTCTTTAACCCCCAAAGTCTGTTGATTGAAGTCTGCTGTATTGGGAAATATTGCATTTATTTCCCCAGTATGACAGATTAATGAGCAGTGGGTGAAAAAACAAAAACATTTCATAATGGAAAGTTTCCTCACCTGCTGACCTGTTGGCATTTCCGTTAGCATCAAGATTGTGAAATCAAGTAGCTAGAGAGAATTAATTTTTAATATTTATCACCCAAAATGTTAACAATTCCATGAAAACACACGTTTTCCCAATTTAAAACAAGCTGCTGGATTTCACCTCTATTTAAATATTATGTGTCAGATTTATAGCCTGATTAAAGGAGTGTAATGGGAGTTCTTTGTCTCTGGATGTGTGTCCTCTGTCTCATCTCAGTGCCATAGACAAAGACTCCTCTCTGTCACTGCTGCCTACTCTGCTAATGGATATCAGTTATCTCTTGAAGTCGGACTTGACTGCTTGTCCCAGAAAGATTTATGATGTGTGGCACGACACCAGCAGCCATCCACTGCAGCCGCCCTCCAGCCTTCAGTGCTCGGTATTTTCAGCAGGCCATCTGTGGGTAGTTTCAGATGCCAGCTCCAGTCATCTGGGCAGACATAAACTGTGTTAGACTCTGTTTACATTAAAATTATCTTTCCGCCTTTTATTACTTCCTGCTTCATATTTCTTGTCAAGGAAAATTACATTACAGCTACCCATGAGGTGTCAGGCACTCAGGTTGCAATTAAAAACCATCACATCTCCTTGAGTCTTATCTTAGAGCTGCATTAAATGCTTCTGCTGGCACTGGAATGCTCAGAGCACAGAAGCAAAAAAGAAGAACTGTCCAGTCTGTTCTTATCATGAGAAGAGAAACATGAACAGATCGACAGTGCTCCCTTGTTGCTCAAGAGTGATAAGTGAAGCCAGAAGATGAGACTGCGAGGCCCTTATCAATCCAGTGTGCGTCCCGGCAACTGTCGGCGCCACAGAGAGGGAGGCATGTTGCTGTGCGACAAAAGGTGTGAGGGCAGATAAGCATGAATGTGTGAAATGCTTCAAAGATGAGCTTAACTCTGACGTGAAAGTGCGGTTTGAAAGAGCGGGAGAAAGAGGGAGAGAAGAAAAGAGAGATGGGTCTGCAGAAATGGATGCTGACAACTGTTGGTGGAGACATCTTTATTTCCTGATGCATACTAAAAAGTGCCACAGAATACCTGTTTTGGAATACAGATTTTTCCTACTAATTTACTTGGATCTGAATTACAAGGACTGTAGGTTACAGTGTGAGCAATGCAGAACTCCACTACAAATTCTTGCATCATGTAGAAATGTATTATAGTCTAAATGTATCAAAACTAAAAGCTGACCATGCCACCAAAATACCTGTTATATATAATTTTGCAGCTCATATCCCAGACAAAAGGTATCACAGCAACTAATTACATTTCTCCTTTATAATTGTGAAACACTGAATGTGGTAGCCTCTTTTGAGCCATTAAATTCACTGAAACTTAATCATCTGGGCAGTAAAAGAGTTAAAACACTCGGCTTCATTTTAAAAAGCCAGAAAGGTCATAAACCAACGGTTTAAAAAAAAAAGGCAGCCAGTGCAGTGTCACAAAAGGTAGCGGTATGTCAACTACAATATTTGTCTGAAATAGTACAAAGTGGAAATATAAAGTCCACTTACTTCAAACTCTGCTTAAATATAATTATTGAGTAAATGTGCTTGGTTCATATTTTACTGTGAATTATTACACTGAGGTTTTTCATGAGAATTTTTTTTTAGAGGGATGCAAAGTGACTCTGTTTCATTTATAAAGCCAGAAAGGATGCAAACTACTAACAACTTATTCACTTGTGAATAATCTGTCCCACTGTAGAAAGATGAGCTTCAGATTGTCTGGAAATGGCCTTGTAACCTTTCCCAGATTGATGGCCAGCAGCAATTGCTTCTCTAAGATGATTGCTGATGTCTTTCCTCCTTGGTGTTGAGCTAGCACATACCTGAATGCTCCAGACCAGCAAACAGCCAAAACCTCTGCTTTTCCAGAGGGGGTCACACTTGCTGATGATTAGTTAGTAGAGTGCAGCTGGTTAGCAGCAACTTATTCTACTATCCTGCTACTTATCTTAATTCCTATATAAGCAGTAAAGATGTGCTTTTTGCCATGCGTATATATATATATATATATATATATATATATATATATATATATATATATATATATATATATATAAAACACTGTAACTCAGTACTTCGAAACCAGAGGTTTTGCTTTGGCATTTCATACATCCAGCAGCAAACACAATTTTAAAGTTCAGGGATCAGTAGCTATTTTATGTTTTATTAGGTGCACTGTGCTTCTACCACACAATTACTGCAGATTTGCCAGCTGCACATCCATGATGTGAATCTCTTGTTCACCACATGCCAAAGGTGCCCTGTTGGAGTGAGAGCTGGTGACTGTGGAGGCCATTTGAGTACAGAGAACTTGAGAATTGTGATGTTCAAGAAAGCAGTTTGAGATGATTGAGCTTTGTGACATGGTGCGTTATCCTGCCGGAAGCAGCCATCAGAAGATGGGCATAAAGGGACGGGCGAAGTTGACATCAATACTTGGGTATGCTGTGGCATTTAAATAATGCGCATGCTCATTCTCCTCTGACATCTGGCATCAACAATGCATTTTCATCCAAAGAACTGCTGCTTCCTGGATAATTTATGTTTTTTGGACCATTTTCTGTAAATCCTAGGGATGGTTGTGCAGGAAAATTCCAGTAGATGATTGGCTGAATAGATGTTTGCACTAACAAGCAGTTGGACTGGTGTACCTAAGATATGTAAATATATATAAAAAAGCATCCTTTAACTAAGCAAAAAGAGCAGCTCTGGTATATGCTGTGTATTATTAATCCTCTGGTTCACATATTTAACAACTGCATTTAGAATGAGCTGCCAAAATGTATCTCACATTAAAAGGACCCTGACAGACCCCCCCCCCCCCCCCCCCCCCCCCTCAAAAATAAACCCTTTCTATATTGCTCTGATTAAAGAAAAAGCAAAAAAAATGCTCAGTGATAGACAGCAACTTTAATCTTCAAGATTTCAGATTCCATTTGATACATTTTTTAATCTTACAAAATAAAAAAAAATACACTTTTTTCTTATTTTTTTAGCTGCTACTTCTTTCCTTCTGCAATGTTTTAATAAATAAAGTCCTCCATCCATTTCCAGGATCTATCTGTTTAATACAGCCTTGTGGGAGGTTGGAGAATATCCCAGAATATTCTTTAAGAGGGTGTATGCATGTGGGGGTTTCAAATCCTATGGAGGGGAGGCATCATTTTATAAAATAAATATAAATGGAGAATAAATAAACACATTTCAGTAAAGGGGGAAAAAAAGCTTTTACATTTGACACAGTTAGAAACTCCTGGCTGACTGAGTACACTGCTCTTTGCTTTTCGTGCCTGTATATAAACTGTTGAAATCTCAGAGGTTTAGTTTAGTTTTATCCGTTCCAGAGAAGTCATCGGAGCTGTTTGTGACCTAAAAAGTCATCGGAATAATCAAATATAGATTATATTTTTACATTTATCTGTCTACATGAAAGATGATGTCTGGATGAACTTCAGAGAGAATGCAAGCGCCTGTAATCTACCAGCTGAACTGTGTGGTTTTAATTTAAGAACTGTCACACAATGCAGAGCCAAGAGGTTTTAACCGCTTTCACGAGATAAACGCCGCATCTCCAACCGTTTCAGGTCACAATTTTCACTTCCTCATTCACATCTTCCCTTTGGATGGTAACCTGGAAGTGTTTTCTGTTGATTCTTATATCTTTTTCACAAGAGAAATATCCAGGAGTTTATCTTCAGTAGGTCAATAATAAGAAAAAAACAACAACAACAACAACATCTGTAATAACAGATAGCAGATATTACTCTATTTGTAACCACTTCAGCCATGAAAGATATTATTTATGCACTGATTGTCCAGTTGTGAGCAGGGAGCAGTGACAAGTATTTATCAAAGCGATGATAATAATCTGAAAATGCCTTTCAGGTGTGTGATGATGCTCAGAATTTATGCAGCACTCAACTTTAATGTGTTTTTGTGTTTCCACTCTATTCCAGTTTATCTGGCTTTTTGTTTCAGTTCATTCATCACTGCTATTCTTCTAGAAATGTGACTGTCCCACTTTAGCTCCATGTGCAAGACCCATTCAGTTTATTTTCATGATGTAATGTGACAGGATGGGGTATGACTCGACAAAATCAGATGTGGATAATTATAGATAGGATTATATTTAGAAACTCAGTACAAAGAATGTGATGTCCTTTATGCACAAAACCTGTATTGCATACAGTGGTCCTTACAGTGCAACTCACATGTGCGCTGAAATATTTGAAGAAGTACAGATTCGACCTGCTGCCTCTTGGAAAGTTTTTATCCACGTGGGGGTGGATGACTAATAAAATCAGTTTGCTTCTGGTGGTCTGAGCTTGCGATGGATGCTGTGAGCAAGCTAGGAGGCGTGGGTGAAGCTTCCTATCTACTGAGGGAGAGAAAACACATGCAACGCTGCACTTTCTCTTAGAGTGAGCCCACTTCAGCACCCCATACAGCTCCCATTGATGAGAGCGGTACTTTCGCCCCCGTCTACCCCATCAAGCCACATTTCATGCATTAGAAACTTGCTTGGGCAGAAACTGAAAAGACAAAGCAGAATTTTGGACAGGTCCTGGTATGCAGGTTTCCTGAAAGACCTGCTCTCTGATCTGTCTGAATGATAAGGTATACGCCATAGTTAATATGGAAAAAATGTAGACGCTGAAAGTAAAGAAAAATAGAAAAATAATGCGGTGAATAGCTGTTTGCATTTCAAGCAACTTAATACCGAATGGAATGCATATATTATCTTCTTATTTTGCATGCACGCGCACACACACACACACACACACACACACACACACACACACACACACACACACACATATATATATATATATATATATATATATATATATATATATATATATATATATATATATATATATAAAGTAAGCAAATGCCTGCCCAGTACAGTGTGTGTGTTGGAGAACCAACACACTTCACAATGCATAGCCGTCAGCCAATCTTCTGTTGGAATGGGCTGACTTGCCATTTGATAAAAAAAACAAAACAAGTGTTGAATGCTTTGCTAACACAGGCTAGCATCATGACGTTCTGCAGCGTGGGACATGACCAGCTTACTTGCTTGTCTAGAAAGCCAGCTAGGCCTTTGTCTTCCAGTATTTTGTTCCACAAAGGTTTGGCCAGCAGATTAGGGCCAGTTTCAGCCTTTTCTTGGTTGGTCTCCCATTTTCTCTTCTTGGCTTCTTCTTTTATTGTCCTCTTCAAAGCCTGAATAGGAAAGTAGAGTGTCTGTATATATATATATATATATATATATATATATATATATATATATGCACACACACACCTGATAGGATTTACAATGGATAGGGATCTATCTAACCATTTGAATGTTAGTGCCTACTACATTTATTTGTTGTGATCTCTTTTCTCCTCTGCTTCTTGGCGATGCTGGCTGCAAAGTTGAACCTGACAGCTATTACTCTGAGGCTAATGAACTGGATGCATGGCAGGTGGGGCAAGAGAATGGGACGTGCATGGTGGCGGTTCCAAGTCTTGGAGCCGAGTAAAGTGCTGGTCTCATTTTGTTTTGACATTCTGACTTCAGAGTGCAGGCACTGTTCCTGTTCATGCTCACAGCATTCTGGCAGCTGAAGTCGAGCCGAGACAGTGAGTGATGCCAAAAGACAGTGAAGAGACATGCCAGTGACTGCACGGGCTTGTGCCTGCAACAGTAGGTGGTCAATCTAATGCTTCGCGGTCCACAATAAGCTTTGACAGGCTTTGCTAACCACACAATCGCTGTTTAGTTGTTTCCAGCCTTTGTTCTCTGATCTACCTCGACAGCCTTATAAATAAGCCAAAGAATGCCTTGATCAACCCAGACTTGGAACTTTTTACAGACGTTATAGACTACAGTAAAAAATACCTCTACTACAGAAACTGTAAACAATTTTTTTACATTGTTACAATCTATTTTCATGCAATCAAAATTTTAATTCATACAAGGCAGATGAAAAATTAAAGGAAACTAATAGTAGGTGTCTTAACAAGGTGTTGGGCCACTACATTTATCTTACAAGTCTCTACAAACACCATTCTTCCAAAAGATATTCCCTGCAAATGGCATAGCATCGTATTCACTCTATTTTCCACTCGGTGAGTTCTTGTGCCCCGTGGATGAGGGCCTCTTGAAAGAGCCAGATTCTATCAGGATAAAGATCCTTTATCATGTGATAACCAAATTTGTATTGTTAGTTCCTAACAGCATAACAGAACCACTGAATATCCTCACTATTGGCATCAAGGGTCGAGAGTTTTACCTTGTCTCTCAAGGTATTTGTTTGGCCACTGGGTAATTTTTCACTCATTTTCAGTCCAACACCATTTTCAGAGGAATTTTTTTAAATTGTTAAACTACTTAACACTAACTACACATAATGGGTTTAAATTGTAGCTTTACGCACTTTGTTACTAGAAGCTTATCACAAAAACATACCATTTCTTCACATTTCTTTAGTTTAATCTGTGAAAAATGCCAAAGATAACACAGTTTGACAGACATAAAATAGGTTTTTTACACCAACAAGGTTACTCCCATAGAGCTATTAGCTGAACACCTGGCATCTCTCAGCATGGTGTGCAGTGTGTCTGTAGAAATTTGAGGAAACTGGACAAGTGGAGGATAAAAGTGGAAGACCTAAAATCCTGTCTTCAGCAGTTGAACAGTGTGTGAAAATCATGACCTTAAGAAATAGGAAAACAATCCAGCAATCTGAGGTCCGGGCTCTGGGGAGGCCTATCCATGATCCATGTACTGTTTGCCAAATCCTCATCAGACGTAGCTTCAGTGGAAGGGTGAATATCAAGAAGCAATTCTTAAGATAAGAAAACAGGAAGAAAAGGCTGAGGTATGCCAAATTATATATGAACGAGACTGAAAATCAGTGGCAATAGGTCTGATGGAGTGATGAATCCAAATTTGAAATTTTTGGTTTAAATCAGTCAGTGTGTACAGAGGAGGTCATGAGAGAGGTATAACAGTGAGCAATCTGTAAAACATTATGGTTTGGGCTGCATTTCAGTCACTGTAGTTGGGGATCTTGTCAAAATTGATGGAATTATGAACCCAGAAAAGTACCATCAGATTTTGAGCCACTGTGCAATAACATCTGGAAAGCATCTGATTGGCAAGAGCTTCATTTTTCAGCATGACAATGATCCCAAAACACACTACCAATACAGTAAAAGCACACCTGGGTAGAAAAACACAATGGAAAACCATCAGTTTCAGGTGACACAAGACTTTTGCACAACACTGTGGGTTTCTATACTCGAGTTTGTGTTATGACTAGTTTGGATGTTTGAGCCATTTATTTACATTTATCCAACTTTTTAACTACACTGCACTACATTACCAAAAGTATTCACTCATCCATCCAAATCATTGAATTCAGGTGTTCCAATCACTTCCATGGCCACAGGCATAAAAAACCAAGCACCAGGGCATCCAGACTGCTTCTACAAACATCTGTGAAAGAATGGCTCACTCGCAGGAGCTCAGTGAATTCCAGAGTGGTACCGTGAATGGATGCCATTGTGCAACAAGTCCAGTTGTGAAATTTCCTCACTACTAAATGATGGTATTCGAACAAAGTGGAAGCGATTGGGAACAACAGCAACTCAGCCACAAAGTAGTAGGCCATGTAAAATGACAGAGCAAGGTCAGATGATGCTGAGGCACATAATGTGCAGAGGTCACCACCTTTCTGCAGAGTCAATCACTACAGCCCTCCAATCTTCATGTGGTCTTCAGATTAGCTCAAGAACAATGCATAAAAAAAACTTCCTGGAATGGGTTTCCGTGGCCAAGCAGCTGCATCCAAGCCATACATCACCAAGTGCAATGCAAAGTGTTGGATGTATTGGAGTGAAGCATGCCGCCACTGGATTCTAGAGCACTGGAGACGTGTTCTAGGGCACACTTCTCCGTCTGGCAATCTGATGGGTTAGTCTGGGTTTGGTGGTTGCCAGGAGAACGGTACTTGTCTGACTGCATTGTGCCAAGTGTAAAGTTCGGTGGAGGGGGGATTATGGTGTGGGGTTGTTTTTCAGGAGTTGGGCTCGGCCCCTTAGTTTCAGTGAAAGGTTTGGGGATGACTCCTTCCTGTTCCAACATGAATGTACATCAGTGCACAAAGCAAGTTCCATAAAGACATGGATGAGTGAGTTTAGTGTGGAAAAACTTGACTGGCCTGCACAGAGTCCTGACCTGAACCTGATAGAACACCTTTGGGATGAATTAGAGCGAAGGCTGTGAGCCAGGCCTTCTCATCCAACATCAGTGTCTGACCTCACAAATGTGCTTCTGGAAGAATGGTCAAAAATTCCCATAAACACACTCCAAAACCTTGTGGAAAGCCTTCTCAGAAGATTTGAAGCTGTTATAGCTGCAAAGGGGCCGACATCAAATCCTACGGATTAAGAATGGGATGTCACTCTAGTTCATATGCGTTTGAAGGCAGATGAACGCATTCTTTTGGTAATATAGTGTATTTGTTGATTAGTTTTTTAGCTATCAGCTCACAGCTAATAGCTAATGCTACTTCTTTTAGCAGTTTAGTTTTTAGTTTAAAAAACAATTTTTTCCGATTATTCTTAGTTAACACTGCCAAATGTAACTTAAGTAGTTTAACTGTTTATTTTTTATTAGTGTAGCTATATATTTCAGTTCATTCATTATTTTTCAGCTAACTACTGCAATTGTTAACTAGTCACTACTTTTAGCTAACCAGCTGCAGCACCAGACTCCCCTCAGTCCTTCCTGTCTAAAACAAGCCATTTTAGGTCCCTTCCCATTGAGCAAACTTTCTTGTGATTGGCTGCCCATCACAGAATGTTTGAACAGCAGGTCCTGTGCTCACATCTAGAAATTTGCTCCTGAACCCCCCCCTCCAAAAAAAACCAAACAAAAACAAAAAAACACAGCATATGAAACAGTCTGATGCCTGAGGGTTAGGCTCATTAGGATTACTTGCACATTCACATGCCTTAATATTTGAAACTTTGTGTTGTGAATGGGTTTTTAATTTTGTTTTTTAATCAAATTATAATCTAACATTCAGCTGAGTTCAGTTGATTAGTTGCTTTTTTTCTAGCCCCATGCCACTGCAGAACTGTCCCTGCTCTGAGGCACACCTGTCAAAGAAAAATGAATAAGGGAATATGAGACATGAGAGTGTTTAATTATTCATGCCAAATGTATTTATTGACTAAATTTACAGTACACAATAGACACTAATAAACTTCTAGTCCACTGCCCGGCAGCTTTGTGTACACTTGACACCTTTGTTGTTTTTCTATCAGGGGTCCACTTATCGCTTCATATTAACTGGAGCCCTTTCTAGTATTCCTTAAATAAATGATCACCCAGAAATCCATTGGCTGACTGTTTTTCCAAGAAATTCATTTACAAAGTGGATAATACACAATCTGCAACAGTAAGGACAGATAATATACTGACTGTAAAGGTCAAATAAAAATGCTGTAAATGATTAATGTGTTAAAAGGTAGGTAGTTTCTTACTCTATGAGTTCATTTTTTCTAAGATACGAGTAGCAGTCTTTGTGGAAGAGTAGTCTTTCTCAGCACTGTCTTTTTTGTGTTGTTATAGTGGGACTGGGAGTGTTGCATTCCAGAAATAAAGATTCAATCCAGATCAATATGCTGTCCAAGTAATACTCCATCCACACATATTTTCTTCTTTTGCTCTCCTTCCATTTTTTTCCTCTTCATATAGCGTCTGCCTTTGCAGATAGCCAGCTTCAGCACAGACACACACCTTCAGGGGAGGCAAAGATCTGTCCACCCTTTCCCTTCCTTTCATCTTTATGTCTACCATCTCCCCCCCCCCAAGCATGTGGTCCTAGTGCTATACATGACCAGGCTTGGACAGGTAGGCTATGAGGGCCACAACCACCCCCACATACATCCCTGTTCCAATGGTAATGGAAAGTGCAGCCAGGAATAGGGCTCTTCTGGAGCTCATCCCCGCTCTGGAGAAGTCTCCCTTTGCAACGGCCTTGCCAGTCTGACAAAACAAAGCAGAGAGTGAAATGAGCTGGTGTGTTACTCATCAGCACAGAGTGTCTGAGTAGGTGTAAAGCCACAGTTAAAAGAGAGAAAACAAGAAATGCTCTCAGGGAGCCATTAGTTACCATGGCAATTAGGTCATTATCCTTCTGACAGTGACAAATGTGTTGTTTGGGTGTTTTGGTTTCCTATCAAAAATGAGACTGCCCTTTATTTATTTTTTTGACACATTATTTTCTGCTCCGTTATAATTGTCTCTGTAATTATTGTGTTTCAAAACTACTGTGACTGTGCTGTGTTTGAGGTTAGAGGACTCAAACCCGATGCTTTTGGACCAGAAGGATGCTAACATAAGACCAACTTAAGGTGCTGCTCTAATTGCAAATGAGTACTCAGCTAAGAGCAAAACAACTCCAAACAATATGATGGCGGTCCATGGCTCACACAGAATGTACTGTGAACCAAAACCCCAGCGTTAATGGCTTCCCCAGAGTGAATACAGGTGATTGACGAGTGGACCGAATCTGTTTAATTTACATAGCCAATCATCTGAAACAACTGCAAGGAGGGTCACAGGGTGGAAAATAGGCTGCGGTTGCAGTTGTCTGAGTGCTTGTGCTCACTGACTTTAAATAGAATGCAGTGTAATAAGAGTTGATGACAGCCTTGAGATCTCTGGGCCTTTACCTTGTGAGAGTAGTAAAAGGCAACGATGCCCAAGGGCCAGAAGCAGCAGAGCATGGAGAAGATGGCGAGGCCCAAGTAGTCCCGAGGGGGAAGCACGATGAAGTTGTCCTCACTCTCACTGTCACTGGAGCTGTCACTCTGGAAGACATTGGGTTTATATAGAATAATTAAAAGTCAGAAAAACAGTATATGACACCCACTAATTAATACAGTGGAACCTTAGAATAGAATAGAATGCCTTTATTGTCATTATACAGAATGTACAATGAGACTGGAGGGCCACTCCTGTTCAGTGCAATGCAGTAGGAAGTCACACTTCCTACAAATAATATATATACACACACACACACACACACACACACACACACACACACACACACACACACACACACACACACACACACACACACACACACATACTGTAAGATAAGACAAAACATTGGGCTGTGATCTCAAGACTGACATCAGCATAACAATAGAGTATGGCTGAAATATAAATAGTGTAATAATAGGTATCCTTTGGACATCTTTATGATGGTGCAGCTTGACACACACACACACACACACACACACACACACACACACACACACACACACACACACACACAGTATCTAGCCTTGTTCCGCAACCACCCAGGACAGGATGTGCTCAGCCAGCCAGAGAGGATTTGGTGCCTCTGTCAACACACATGAGCGGTCTGACAGATAACACGGGATTACCGGATTGTTCCATCATTGCAAGGTGACAGGACACGGCATCATTTATGTGCTAAATTGCTTTTACAGCCTGAGAGACCTCCACCATCTTTCCTTAATGCACCAGGCATCTTACAAGGTGTTCAACATGAGCCTGTTGAATGCATCCTACCTTGAAACTCAGGGCCAAAGGGGCTAATGAATGATAGAGCTGAATGCCACTTAGACCACACGGGCACATCATGCCTGTAGCAACGATGGCAATGTGACTACACGGGTGACCTTTAAGAGAAGGTGGCTTTACTTCTCTTAGCTGTCCCAGAGATGGAGAGGATGTTTGTCTACATAAACAGCCCCCGTAAGAGCAGGCTTCATTTGTTAGTCTTGCTGCCTTCAGATCAATCAAAGCAGGGAAAAGGAAAGCAGAAAACAGAAATCAATATGTAAGGCGGAAACTGAACCAACGATTTTAGAGGTAATTAAAGAACAGTCAGTGAGGCAAGCAAGAGAAAAAGGAACCATACTTGCAAATAGACAACCACATTTCACAGCATATTCGAGACAATTTTAGCCTCTGATCACATCCAAATTTACCAAAACACTGGATGTAGTAATAACTTTGAGCTATTTCTGTTCAGAAACCTTATTTAGAGGTGAGTGGAAGATCCAAACAGTTTACAAACAAATACCTTTGCCAAGGAAAGATTATGACGCTCCCTGTTATCTGCTTTATGAACACTGTCCACCTAGACAGACGGGTATGATCCATCAAAACAGCAGCTGGTGGTTACTCCATAATGTGACATCACATGAATAAACTGGTGAGCACAAACAGCAGTAATCTCCTTTTATCTTCGTAGCAATAACTGATAACAGTTCTGAGTGACTGCTGCATTCAGTCCTACTGACAGCTTGCCTGACACTGAGTCCGGTCGGCTGGGAACAAACTCCCAGTCTGGTCTGCCAGTATAACTGATGGGGGTCCGCCGAGGCTCAGTGCCTTTAACAGCCCTGTCACAGCTCTCTCCCAGTCCTTGTTAATGTCTGAAGAGGACAGACAACTCAACATTGGGGCGCACACACACACACACACACACACACCTGTGCACCTTGTTAGCACGGGGCAATCACAGTGGCATCATGCACAGGGTCTTGTTACTTTGTTACCTGTAATTTATTTTTTCTGTATCACCCAAATGTCAAACATCTACTGACAAGGACATGCTCTTTTCTGTTGCTGATTGTACACACAAGGGCTGTGAAGGGAAAATGTGTAAACACAATCCGCAACAGACAATATCCTGGAAATTTTGAAGCTGTATGGACCCTTCTCTGCTCTGGTTCCTCTTATTTTTTTTATTCCCAAAGCTGCAAAATTCTTCTTAATTAAATTGCATCAACTCGTATGTCAGCGGGATTTGAATATTAGCACTGAGGCACACGGATGTGCACACAAACAGGAAGACAGGAGGGCAAAGTAAAGAAATGTAGGCGCTGAGGCAAAAGGTCGCACATTCCATTTGGAAAGCCAGCTTTTCATCTGAGCGCTGTTAATCAGATTCATTTACACTTTTGAATTGACATGGAATAACTTTGGCTCCGGGCTCACCTGCTCTGATGGCCATGAATCAGCAGAGCCTCGCTTAATACCCTTAAAGCACAGCATTACTTATGGCATTAATGGCAGTTGCTGCTATGTCTCAATCTATCTACCAGGCCTCCGAGTGACAAGAGCTGGCGTGATCATCAGCTCGGTAAGGGTGCTATACTTCTTCCTCTGCCAGCTCAGAGCCCAGAGTATTTCACAAGCGTCCCTGGGTGAAATTAGATTTTCACCACTTCTGAAAAGACTTTGGTCTTTTTGCTGTCATGTTATCTCTTTTTTTTTTGTGGTGATTTAGTCTAAAAAGAAAAAAAAAATAGCCTAGATAGATAAAATCCTGTGTCACTTTCTTAGAATGTAATTATAAAACAAAAGCGAACAATTACCCAGCACTGCATTTCAAAGACTCCCAAGCAGATTGACCATTTGCAGAAAAGAGTGAGAAATGATCGTGAATCACACTGACAGTCTATTAGAACAGTAAATGAAATAATAAGCATCACTACAGCACCATGACTCATTTTCTGCTGAAAGCCTGCCCTGACAGTTACAAGCAAGTGTTGAAACGCATTTAATTTCATATAGTGACTCAATATTCAATTACTCTGTCAACACTGCCAAATGGTTCTTGCTTCAATCTGCTCTTAAGCATGTATGGTTACAGTAATTATTCCCATATAGCTTGTAGAAGAAGTGAGGAATTTTAAGTTTACTATTTTTCTAATAACTTAATAATATGCCTCATACTGCATCAGATGCCTGGAGCTACAAATAACATGCCAATAAAGCACTGCACGCCATTTATGCAGACAACATATTCATATTTTGCTCTGGTGTGACCTCTGACCTCATACTCAGGACCTTGCTCCTCCTCCACCTCGTAGGACACCGTCTGGATCTTGACATCCTTCTCTCCTTGCGTGCTGTTCGCTGTGTTTTCTGTAGAAACTTCATCTGGCACCTTACTCTCTGTGAACGTGGTCTCAAAGCTCTCACTTTTCGAGTCCTTGCTGTGAAGGCTGACGTCGTCCTTGTACAGGATGAAGCTGGGCCTGTAAAAGGCCTCCACTGCTAGATGGAGAGAAGTCGCATCCAGGAATTGCTGAGTCTTATGTGTGCCATTGGCCCCAGTGCAGTAGTAGCCAATTAGGCTGTCCTGATAAGGCTGGCTCGGGTAGTCACACTGGTAGCCCTGGTAGTCGTTAGGAACTGCATGACTGCTGGTTTTGTCCAGCAGGGGGTTCTGGAGCTCGCTGAGGCTCTCCATGACTGAGGGCTGGCTCAAACGTCTAGTGGATCAAAGGATGGAGTCCAGAGAATATTGGGCAGTCTGGTAGCTGAAAGAAACATGTAGTTAATAAAACCTAAAACATAAAGAAAGAAGGCCAATTTGATCATGGCACATTCTAGGGAGTATAGAGTTAATCTAGGTGCAGTATAGGAATCCAGTCTGATCCCAAAGAAATTACTTATTTTTGTTTAAGCATGAACATGTGCCCTGTAGGACAGAAATTCAATGCAGGAAATATTTCATCTTGTTTGGCAATCAGCATTTCTCTCCCAAGCTCTCACCAGTCTGAGCCATAAAATCACCATCTGGTATATGTTCAACTGTTGCATCTCACACCCCCAGTTCTATATAAACATTTAGTGAAAAAATATCCTCCACATGTCACAGTTTCCTATACTGAAAATGCGAGGAAAGTACGATAGTTGGTGCTGTATTTTGCAGTGCATGCTGATTTCACAAGTCTGTGAAGCGGTCTCCTCGATTCCTCCTGAATGTTCAAATGCAGCTGAAGAGTGGGACTAATGAGCACAAGATTTAAAAAAAAAATTAATGACTGGTTTATGTAAAATAACAAAAATTAAAATAAAAAACAAACAAACAAAAAAAACAGTAACATTGTCAGGAAAGGCAGTCACTAAGGCAACGGGTCCACCAATGAGAGGCTCTGTGATCTGAGCATGGCCAGATTTGGGTACGTAAATACACTACTTTGTTTTGCAAATGGTCAGTCCCTGTGGACCTCATCCATCAAATTAATTTTTCATCCCATGACTAATGGTGAAATAAGATAAGGCAGCTGCTTTATGTTTTCATTTCAGTCAAATGTAGAAAATCAACTCAGAGTTATCTCATGTGAGGTTTTTTTATTTGTTGTTGTTGAAAGTCTCAAACTGAGAAACAAGCTGCGGGGTGGAAATGGACAATTTTACACAGCTTTTGATTTTTGAGGTTTGGGAAGGTGACTGAGTGGAACATAATGGCATACGGAAATAGAAGAGCTTGGAAAATTTTTTTGTAGCATTATAAACAACCCTTCAGTCTTCTCTGGCTGCCTCTGACACAGTCTCAACAAAGAGTAAACAATAAAAAAGGCAGAGTGTTCATAACAGATGCATTATATGCAATGACTTCCTGGCCCTTAGAGACGACGGACCTCAAAGACATGCAGATTTACAGGAGAACTTTGGAGCCTTTGACCCCCCCTATCATAAATAAACAAACAAATAAATAAATAAGCTCATGCATCCGCAATAGGTTTCACAGTTATTTGCCGTGGGGAAGCATGAATAATATGGGCCAGTGGCTGAATCTGAGCCCACACACACATACACACACACACACACACACACACACACACACACACACACACACACACACACACACACACACACACACACACACACACACACGACACTATACTCAACACTGTGTCCATTCTCATATGCCTCTGTGCCTGAGCCGCTCTTCAGATAACAAGGAATTCCATTACACACTACATTAGACAACAAAAATCACACCCCACATGCACAAATAATTCACCAGACACTACAATAAGTGCACTTAGCACACGAGAGTCTTTGCTTGGACCACCGGTACCCTCTGTCTGTCTACCTTGTCTTTGTTTAATCTGCTGTAGTTTATCCGTAGATGTCACTTTCATAGCCACAAACACAAACAAAGGCTCAATATTTTCCCTATTTCTGGTGACGTCGCAGCCGCGTTCGCTTCACGTAAAATTGGAAAACTTAATTTTCAATCTTTTTGCAGCCTATAATGAAGGGAATTTCATATTTTTTCCACTGCGCTCCTCTTTCGCATCACAGATACGCATCTGTCGTGGAACAGCAGCCTAAGAATATCTTGCGGCATCCGACAGCTGAACATCTCCGGCAATCACCTTACCTGTAGTTGAAAATCCTCCCGCAGGTTTGTTCAGCATCATTCCTCGACGCAACTGAGTCGATGGGGACGGAGCAACGGACCCACCTTCCCACTTCACATTAACAGTTTTCGCAAAACTGCCATCGCAGCGCAACATACGGCTCCCCTTTGAAAGGAAGTAAGTCCGTGTGTGTAAGAATGGACTTTGCTCGCTGAGTTCTGGATGCTACGGCGCCGCTGCTGCGTTAAAGATAGATTTTACGCACAGTATCTCACCGAGCTCAGGCTCCAAAATACTCCAACGGAGGCTTAACGGACTCCAGCACTGATTGGCTGTGTGAGTCGCGTTGTGAACTCTATAACCGACTAAGATTTGACATTTCTAAACTTCCCTTGCTTGATCACCTAACTCCATTCAGTGTCTCAAGTGTTGGCTGGGTTCTTTTTTTTTTTTTTTTCCCCCCTTCTTCTTCTTCTTCTTCTTCTTTTACGCCCCTTCCCAGCGGTTCTATTTTGCCTTGTTGCATAAGAGACCTTTTTTGAATCAGGTTCTTAATATAGCCTCTGTAATGTGTGATCACGTGAGCCACCATTCCCACATTGCAAACGCATCTGATTTGTATCTTGAAATGATTGCACTGCTTTTAACTTTCGCACCTTAACTGTAAAATGATGAAGTGTTATTCCTGCCCTGCTGAGAACGCCCACTAAAGATAAAACACAACACGGAAGCATTAAGGCTCCTTTTTCATAAAGCTATCCTTCAGCAACATAAATTTGAGGATTTCCCATTCTTCACATGGATCAAGCTTGCATTACTTGTTTCAGAAGATTTACCAATTGAATTTCATTGTCTCCTGTCCCAGCAATATGTTTCCAAATATAGCCCAGGACTAAGCCACTATTAAATTCATTGCACATTTAGATTTGATTAATATTTTAAACAAATCTCATGCATTTATCATGAGCCTGCCAATTTGGATGTGCCTTTCACCCCACTCCGAGGAGCTGCTTATGATTACATACTGCAATTTATCACGGTAAACACAGCTTGCATAACATTAATGTAGATGTATTTCCCATGCAAGCAAATTGGTAACAATAGATTACGCACAGGAAAATGGGAATTGGATCATACTGGAGAATAATAATTACACTGATCACAGAACTCAGTCTGTGGTTTAGATTCATGAAAAAAACACTTAAAACTGCCCCTCAAAGGATGTCATGCTGTGCCAAAAAGTAAAAGACTGATATACTGCCATTGAACACCGGACACATATCTTATTCAGAAGGAGCACTCTGTTCCACAGGCTCATAAAAATGTCTGGAGTTAATAATGTGCAAGCCCAGGCTCTGTCACTTTCACTGGGAGATGCATTAAGGCGCTGATGGACACTTTATGGGGGAAACATGGGGCTGCATTCATAAGACTGGGCTCACATGAGCTGCTTCTCTTTTAGAGTCACCTTGTGTTCACATGCGCAAGGCGACATGGCATAACAGCCCAGCCGTCTCTGTGATGGATACCACTCCCTCAGGAGACGAGTATATTAGAAGAGGGGGTGAGGGGGGCGAGGCGGAACCCGTAACAGTTTGTCCTCCTCCTCCTTCTTTCTTTTTCACTCTCTCTGTCTCTCCTTTCATTTTCCTTCACTGCTGGAAAAAAGGTACATTTTCTAATGAGGATCTGATTCAGAATTACTCAGAAAATCCACAGAGGAAACATGAAATCTTGAAGAAAAACCAGTCAAGCTCAATGGGGCCACATTAAGCATAGTTTATGAGAAGACAAGATTTCCCTTTAGAAGATGCTTTTGCCAGTCTTCTTTAGATGGACTGTGAATATTTATGGTTCTCTCTGTGTCCCTTTCTTCTGCTCCATTTTCCAGTCTATATTTAGGCACTGTGTCACTGCATGGCAGATGCACAATTTGTCAAACATTTTTTTTTTCCCCCGCTTAGAGTCGTGAAATTTCAAGAAACAAAGAGATCATTAGAGCTGAATATGCAGATATGTGCGCGCTGTTAATCGGCAAAAAGCCAAAGTAAAGCGATTAGGTTTTCACAGCTACCTTTTGTATTGATTCTCCTCCACCTGTGTTTGATATCAGAGCTGACTCTGACACTGTGAACTTTCCTAAGGCCCATTAACCAGCTTTAATCATTTAAACACTTTTGGGAATTAATCAACCTAATCCGATTGGCAGAGAAAGTATCAAACCACTTAATTTGATCTGGCCTAGCTGGCTTCTGCTAAGAAAGGGGGGGAAGGGGGGTTAAGCAGCTTTTCCCACATGGCCGTACTGTGTGTTATTTCATGTTTGGTTAAGCACTTTTGCAAAGTCTACGCCTGTAGAGCACCTTTGACCACAGAAACGGCCCTTGGGATTAGTAAGAGGGGAAATAAACCATTAAGTCTGTTAGAATACTTAATTTAGACATTTTTATATATTTACTGCACTATTTCAGACCAACAGGCTTACCCCCCCCCCCCCCCCCCCCCCTCTTTGACAAGTATGAACCGGTTCAATATTTGTGGTTATTTTAACACCTTTTTCTGCTCCTGGTCTTCACTGTAGACATCAGGTACTGAGTGAGAAGCTCATCATGCACAAAGAAGTCAGTTTGTAGAAAACAGTGGGACTCCAGCCCCTGCGGTGCCAGAGTCAGGTGCAGGAGCAGGAGGAGGCTCTGCATACGGGGAAGGTTTTGGCAGGAACATAGATTGGAGCTCCTTCCAGCCCTGGAGGCATGATGCAAGCCTCAGACTTGTGAACTCGCAGAAGGGAGAAAAGCTGCAGGTAAATACTGCCTCATACTCACACCATATTCAGGGTGCAATGAGCAGGGTTGACAGAGTTGTGTTTCGTTACGGCCAGGAAGAGAGAGCCCGTGAACTGATGAATAAGACAGTGAGTGAAAAAAAACAGGTAATGGATCATGTTCACCTTCAGATAGAGGGTTTTATCTTTTAAAAGACCAGATTGTGTTAAGAGTGTACAAGCACAACAAAATCGCTCTTTTCTTCTTCTTTTTTTTTTTAATAAAAGCTCTGTTTATTTATCATAAAGTGCAGCTAGCAGGCATCTGCATAATTAATTCCAGCAAGCCGTATTATAGAAATGTACTTTAGTATTTGTTAAGGTCTAATAATAAATCCACACCATGTAGAGCATTAAAGGAAATGGATTTACTGCCCTCTTACATCCAGAGAAAATGAAAATGAGCTTGACTCCTACAGAAGGTTGTCATAATGAAAAACATAATAGTCGGTGAATGCCAACATTATGAGAAGCAATTTCATTAAAGCATTAGAAAGTTGTGGAGTATGTGACTTCTCAAGGTCCCTCCACAAATGTTCAATCAGAATATTAACAGTATGTGTCTGGAAGTTGGCGCGCGTCTGCGTGCTGGCGCAGGGGGGAATGGATGTGCTGGAAATCCCAAGAGACCTGCGGAGGCTTTTGGCTTAGCAATTATCTGACACACAAATGCAATATGTGTCGAATTAGCTGAAAATGCTCCATCAGGAGGGGAAAGGTTGGAGTTTGTCATCCACAATTTCCGACAGAAGTACCTCTTTGTGGCTCTACCCTTCACCTGTAAGCACACATCCCTTTAGCAGCGCATAACAAATGCAAAGTGTGCAACTTGGGAGAAATCCGGTCTGGAGTCGCAGTAGTTAACGTCAGTCATAATTGGACTTCATCCAGCAGAAGGAACCTGAATGAGGACAGTGGGGAGTTTCTCATCTTCACAGATCGCTGGCACCGGTACAGTAGCCAACTGTCCTCTAGAGAGACGCTCTGTGCAGATTAATGGCATCTCTGTGCCGAGATTTGAAAACTTCCATTAATGGAACACCAATGATAATTTATTTGGACAGCAGAGCTGCTTCTCTGTGAATAATGAAGTGGCCTCAGGATCATTAATATGATGGATTTGCTCTGATGTAGTGATGCTGTGCCAGAAGTCCGAAATGTGAAGGAAAAGACAAAAAAAACCCATCATATCTTTGTACATTGTTTACTTGGATTCATCAACTAAAAACTGCCACTATTAAGTATCAACACTGCCTCTTTACTGGGATTTAAGGGTTTTCAAGAAACAATACCTCATACTATATATTATATTTGGATCTCTCCTAATGAACTGCACACTGTTAAACCTGTGGAGTGTGTTTGCAGGTGCTCCAGGTGATGAGTCAGCCAGGCATGACAGTGCACCGTATGACTTGCAGAGATGTGGCTTTATTCACTCTCTATCCCATCAGTCTAATAAGAAAAATTACCAATTATGCATGCCCACCCCTGTCAAAGCTGCTGTCCCTCATGTGTCAAGGGATCCACCCTGCATATGGTACGGCTTTCCACTTTAAGCTTTTACATTAAAGCATTTAATAAACAGCTGAGGAATTAGCATCATGTCTTCAATATGCTTCCGTGCAACAGAGAGCTCAGACGAAACCAGACTTCCCCATCTGTCAGGGGTTGTGGGACTGCTGTGGAAGGTTTATAAATAGGAGCTGCTGCAGGTTAAAGCAAGGTAGCTTGCTGAGGGCAATAGTGACTCATTGCCCTGTCTCATTGCATCATGTCAGTTACCTGGTGTTTGCACCTGTCACTGCAACCCCACCTCGAAATCACTGACTCGTGCACGTAAACAAGGACCTATTGGAGGGTGCATCACTGAACTCGGTTGATGAAATGATGAAATGAATGTGTGAAATGCAAAAAGAATTTCCTTTTACTGACAAGCCCAAAGAAAATTATATTGAATCATCCAGTTTTTCACAGCTCTGCTGAAACAGTGCAGGAGTAGTTAGTCAGTAGTTAAGCATTTGGTGTTAGAATCCTGATATTTCTATCAGCAGGCAAAGACCAAACCAGAGCTAAGGGGAGAGTTAACTTACATACCATAGTTATGCACATTATTACCCCCAAGAGGCAGTACAGGAATACAAGAGGAAGTTTAACAAGGACACATTTCTGCTTTGTCCTAACTAGCTCATCTCCACAGCCCTGTTGCAGTGCTTTCATGTGATCAGGACTTAAGAAGGTCTAATGCTTGGGTAGATTTAGTATCTATGGAAATTATGACGTCCCAGATAAACCTTATCAGGATATTATAGCGTCTGCCCTATATGAAATCTTTTGTTGCACAGCAAACACTCAAACTAAAATGCTGATATAAAGACCGTCATAGATTTCATCATGTCCTGCAATCTAATTTAGCTGAAAGCCATATTCTGCTGGAACAAAAACTGTAAAACTAATTATTTCATTTCATGAAGCCTATATTATGTATGCACCGTAAAACTCCTCCACTGATTTGGATCAATAGCCACACACTCCCTAATGTTCCTCTTTAATGTTCTTCTCTGAGCTGTAATTTCAGGAGGGTTTATTATCTGAGCCCTGGCAGGCTGCTGTGGCTGCCCTTATTTAAAAAGCTATTTTCAGTGCACGCTGTCACATTGGCTGGTGTTGTGACAAATAAACAATATAACCCAGGGATTCCTGTGGGTGTCAAAAGATCAGGAAGGACTACTTGTTTGTGAGTGCTAGCCAGCCTTTCATTTTCTAAAGCCTCTAATGCACCCACAGGAGATGTGAGTCTTGTTTCCACAGGACAAATCTGGCTTTACACCCTGCCAGAAATCCATGATGCTCTGCCACACGATCGTTTTCTGTGTCAGTGACATCTGAACACTGCTCCACAGGATATGCCTTGACTTGGACAGCCTTTTAAGAGAATCAGTGCGCACACGCGTAACCCCCGGGACAGGACTAATCATCAGGATCTAAGATGAAGAAAGTGTTTTCTGTAACAGCTCATCCATTGGAGCACTCTGGTTCAAGGCTCATTAAATGACCGGTCTCCTCTGCTATATCACTTTGGTCATCTATCCCAACAGCTGTCTGCTGCAACAGAGTAATGCTCTGAAAAGCAGTGCAAAGGGAGAGGATGTAGCTGATGTTGTTCTTCTCAGTGAGGTCACGATCTTCTTACATGACCAGAATACAATAATGCACTCGAATTAGGACAATAATAATTAAGCTAATGTATGCAGGCAATAAGATCAACATGACCCTGACACAGCTGGTGAAAAAAAAACAAAAAAAACACCTCACATCAGAAAGAATGTTATTTGGAGAATTACTGAAAGCTTCTGCATGAGCTGATATGAGTATGGATGCTATCTGACAATATGTCTGTGCCATAATTGACATTGCTTTTCCTTGTTAGGCTGAATAATAGATGCCTGGCTGTGCATAATTCATCTAAATGCATTTTTTTCTTCCATTCAAGGCCAGAGTTGCCACATCCAGTGTCTGTGCTGTTTATTCGTCATCAAGAGAGGAATGGAGGTGATCTGAGGGATGTAATGAGAACATTACAACCACAACTGGAGCAATCGGAGCATGCTAAACCACAGAGGAGGTGTTGCTCGTTTTTTTTTGTTTTTTTTTCTTGTCCCCTTTGGTCTAAAATTTGAACCGAACATCTATGTTGAATAAATACATGCCCAGAATACTGGAAATGGAAAACTAACTGGGACTCTAGAGATGCTGGACACTAAAGTTAAGTCAAATAAACACTGGGGACTTCTGGAAGTATGCATATTTTATTGGCATATCCATATTTTATTGAAGTGCTCATTATGCTGAGTGATGGCTTTGATGGAGATTTAATCAGGTCCTCTTTAATCTCGCTTTCATTTCATAATGACCTATTTTTCACTTGACATTGAGCCAAAGGTGCACATGGTGTTTCACTGTGGCACTGCAAGCTGTCAGGAAGAAACTGTCATGTAGATTTTGGCTTTGCAAGCAAATAATGCAAGCAGAGAAATGCTGGATACTGATGTTTACTGATAGCTGGAAAACCCAAGGACTTTCCCTTCATTTCAAGGACATTTTCAACTGAATAGAAACAATTTGCTGCACAGGTGCAGGATGTAAAAAGTTATCTTAGTTAGATTTTTTTTTCTTGCTGAATCAGTGATGTATTTCTAATTGAAATCATGAGATTACCCACTGCTTCTGGTTTATGCCTATTTGATAACATTCTGCTTGAAATCATCTGACATAACATTCAATAATTTTAAATGGTGCATGCTGAGAAGCAAACATGGTCACAATGATAAGGCTCACATGTTGAATTTTAGCTGGTGTATTGCTTACCTTGTTTACCATCTCATTTTACAGCATTGCCATTATGTCAGTGTTAATTAGCACAGAACATAAATTACATCTTTGGCTCCATTTTGCATGCATTTAATTGAACCTCAGACACTTAAAGTTAGTTGAAGTCATCTTAACAGAGTAAGTGCCTGTGACAAATTTAATCATGTTAAATCCAGTAGACAAGAAAAGTGCAGAGAAAATCCTCTGGGCACCACAAAAGCCTGCAAACACATGTTAAATTCATCCTGTAAAAATGATAATGTAACTGAATTTCGTGGCAATATTTTCACTGGGGCAAAAAATTTTAACCCATCAGAAGTCAGTGCTTTAAATCTGCTGTCTTTTTAATGACCGGCAGGGGGGTTACTCCTCTGGTTTCAGTTACTGTGGAAGTGGGAACATACACACAGCTGGTCTGATCTGTGACCTCAGTAAACCTTACTGAGTAGTTAATGGCTAAACACTAGCAAACGCAGGGCATGCTTTCCCATATGATTGGCAAAATTAAGTTTAAATACATAGTTGAGCTAATTGCTGCTAACATGTGCATATGTTTAGATTAACCTCAAGTACTACACTAAAGTTACTGCATTTAGTCTTAATGGAGAAAGGAATGGTTGTGCCAAGTTTCCTAATCTTAATGACTGTCTTGTACAATGAACTGAACATGGCCTGGTGATGCATTTACACTGCATGCACCATAAAGAGATTAGCCAGTGTTACACACTGCATAACTGAAAGTATGACAAATAGAGTGGCTTCCTCTTCTACAAGGTGTGTGTGTGTGTGTGTGTGTGTGTGTGTGTGTGTGTGTGTGTGTGTGTGTGTGTGTGTGTGTGTGTGTGTGTGTGTGTATGTGTGTGGCACTCTATATAAGGGGCGATAGTTTCTTAAAATAGGTTGACAATGTGACACCCAAGGTAACCATGGTTACCAAGGAAGAGGAAGGAGAGAGGAGAGAAGGTGAACCTGTCGAGGAAACACATGGGTTTTCTGGGTTACTACCACTAATGCACCAGAGATGCCTCCACTGTTGTAATGCATAGTCATATATTTCCTGTTCCAGACACATTATATTGCATAAATGTTGTATGTGTGAGCTTGGATCTAAGTTTGAACTGCTAAACCTTTGCGGACTGTTACAGCAGATAGTGCTGACGTTAAAATTACAGCTACTAAATGTCATAGCTCCATGCAAAGGTTCCTGCAACTGCAGGCTTGCTTGCCAAGTTGCATTGGCAAGCAAGCATGAGAGAAACAGGAAATCGCAGAGACAGCAGACTTGACGCACTTTTTTTTCTTTTTTTTTTTCAGGTGTATTTGATCTTCATGACAAAGCATCTTTTGCCTTGTTAAAGAAAGATGAAATCTTTGATTATTGCACACCAAATTATCAAAAAAAGGGGGGAAAAAAAAATGCTCTTACCCCAGGAGAAAGGACCGATATCATATTTCACGGAACATTCACAGAGTAGTGCTCCTATGTGTGATCGCACCGCTAACCAAGCAACACCCGAGCTCAGAGCGATGAGAAGAGATGACAAAAAAAGTGAATAACAATCTATTTCCAGAATATTTTTCCTTGCTTTTATTGTTATTCAGAAATCTTGGAAAGTGACGCCTTTGATTTGTAATTGCTGTTAATAAGTAAATTTACATCTAATTAATGCAGTTCAAAGTGCTTGCTGATTTGTTTTACTTAGAAAACAGTGCCTTTGTTATATAACTGATATTGCAATGTACATTTAGATATATTTAATGATGCTCTGAGTTCATTGTAAAAGTATCAAGGCCACAGTGTTCTTCAAATTATGCTCTAAACTATGGTGGCTGCATTGTGACCTTGTTTTTGCTCATTATTTCTGTTATTCCTTCTCCTGTTTTTCTGTTTAAGGAACTCTTGCAAGTCATTGCAATGCTGCTGAGCCCAAATTTAACCAGGCAGCAAAAAAAAAGTATTCTACTTGGCTGGAAAAAGTTGGGAGAGGCATACTCTTGGCGATGTGTACCTTCATATAGTCACTCATCAAAATACCCAGAACTCTGGAGTTGACACAGTCCGTGCCTGATGTTGCGCAACCATTCATGGATTCCTCTGGGATTTGAGAGTTTGAGGTTTCTGACATGTCAGGAGAGAGGTTCCCAGGCAATGCGATATATAAATGAAGAGCTGTGGCAGCACAGGCTTGAGCTGTCTGTTCAGATTATCTGTGGTCTTCCCTTCATGCAGATGACGAGGCACAGGAAAGGTCACGAGTAAGTCATATTTCTCAATCTTGTGGTTTGACTGAAAGACCTCGGGAACATCCTGCTTCCTGCTTGTCGAATTGTTGTAGAAATATCATGTGCATGACTCATAAACAATACAGATATGTCTGCTTTTACTGCTGATTAAACATACTCCAATTATTAACGTCAAGAAACAAAAGATGACCAGCGTTCACTTCCCATTATCCTGCTCTTAAGAAAGTGGTTACGCTGCTAATGGTCACTCTCCTGGGATTCATGCAAGGAGGAAAGCATCAAATCGCATTAATCTGAACAGTTGGCTGCTCCCTTTGGGCCGGATGCTCGCAGATGGCAGAGAGCTGTGTGTGATGTGTTTAACTTCTCTCGAGTTGACCCAAATTAACTTGCGCTCATCACACTACTGACTTGAGGGATCAGCAAGGTGATCGTACTGAAATACAACATCAGGAATTTGTGAAATATTAAAGCAGGGTCCATAATATTAACAGTGATTGTCTCTGTGAAATTTTAGCATTAAACCTGTTAAATATCCAACCTAGTTTGACCTTTTGGGAAAGGCTGCTCAATTAGCGTGACTCAGAGGAATGTTTCATTCATGCCCTTCATTTGGTTAAAAACAAATCACCACCTACTGTACCAAATACATCAACCACTAGTTCCTTGAAATCTCTCTTTGCATTTTGTGCTGCTCCAGGGGCACATCGTGAAGCAAAAGCAAGTTTTTTTTTATTTTTTATGATTTATTACAATTATGTTTCTTCCCTCCCAGTGTGATGATCCAGCCTCCCTCTTTCCACTTTTTCTTCTGGGTATCTGACCTTCAAAGAAAGCAGATGTGTCACATGAATGATAGAAAGACCTCTGCTTCTGACCTTTAAGTGATGTATGCCTCTGAGCAGTAAGTGATATTAATGGTTTTGTGCCGTTATGATGCACCAGGTTCAGATGTCAGCTCAAGGCATTTGAGGTAGACCGTGCTGCACACCTGGGCATGTCCTTACGTCTAAGGTCGTTGGAGAACGCAACAGGGGTGGGTGGGTGATCAACAGTAGCAAAAAGCCTCTTAAATAGCCTGCTGGCCTTCATTAAAGTCCTGTGGCCAGCCTTCGTGGAGAGGTGTGTGTCGCTGATGGTGCGAGTAAACGGACGGTTTCACTCTATCTCTCTCTCTCTCTGCAGCAACAAACAACTTATGGTGCACTCCTGCAGCTGAGCGAAACTCCATTTAACAAATTATCACAATGCTAGCACTCACTCGTCCCTGAAATCTGAAGCCAATTTGGTTTGATTGTAGCATTAAAGTACTGTGTGCGCATAAGAGAGCATTACAGGCTCAGTGAAGTTCCTGGGTTAAAAAAGCACATGCGCGCCCGCACACACACACACACACACACACACACTGCTGCCTAATTAAAGACTAAAATCAGTTCAGATATCAGTTTAAAATGTGCAGCTTGCTTCCAGTGTGTATCCTTTTTTTTTTTTTTTTAATATTAGAGCAATAAATACAATTTATATTTTCACTTCCCAAAGGAATGCATTCAGTGGCCATGGAGCAGTTATTACTGATGATCCATTTGACGTACTGTCACAGCGCGCCTGATTTAACGTGAAAATAGTGCTCCAGTTATTTAATTTGTCCGAATGGATTTTGCTTAATGTCCACATGTGTGGAATCTACAATGAACCTGCTTGTGCTGGAAAGCAGATACTGGAGCAAGCAATGATTGTTTAGAGAGTCACTGTGCCAATATATTGTGCACAAGCTGGAATATGCAAATTGAGTGCAGCAGCTGTAGAGGTCCTGCCTCAAGGAAAAAGAATAAAGTCCAGCCAGTACAAGAAGGTGTTAGAAGACATATTCATTTAAAGCAAATTTAAAGTAAATGCTTTTTTAATGTAGCATGTGATTGTGTTTTAGGGGAAATAGTAAATTCATGCATAATTCAACTGTATTGAAAACTCACTAAAAAGGTACATCTTTATTGTTGCACTGGTATGTTGGATGTTAATGTCTTACACTCAGTCCAGATGGATTTTTTTTTTCAGCTGCTAGTGGATAAGGGACTGTGTGTCAGGAGTTTCAGCTCAAAGCAAGATCAAAATTCGAGACATGAGAGACAGTTTCAAAGAACACATGAGGCAACAAACAAAATGTGAGCAAAATAAAACACGGGGGAGACAGGTGAAGGTTTCAAAAACCCAGCAAGGCACAAAACAGAGAGGGTTGAAGACATGAAACGAGGATACACACAGACAACAATCACAAAGCAGCCCAGAGCAGCTGACTAAGGGACAGTGGAAAAGGGAAGGTGATGACAAAAAACAAGGGTAAGTAATAAGACATATGTGAAAAATAATGAGTGCAAGGCAGACAAATTACCAAAAGCTGCAAAAAAACAAAAAAATCACTGTAAAACAATCATGGGCGCATGAGAGAAAATCTAAGCGGCCAGCAATCCGAGGGTTTGGACAAATGACCGACAAAAAAGGAGCAGAGGACAGAGGATTACAGCAGCATGGAGGGGCAGGAGAACCAGTGGGGCAGACTGCCCAGGGGGGGGGTGGTTAAACATGATATATCATTTGTTTTGGATGTATCTAAGGGGTAAGATTTGGTCTCATTATGGTCTCAGTGTCTAAATCTCTTCCCAAGCAAATCAATTTCACAAAAGGGCAAATTTAAGGTTCTAGAGGTTAACATCAGAGGCAGCAGCAAATTTCAATTGATGGCAGCTTTTCTTTGTGGGGTATGAGAGCTGTGATGCGGACATCTCGATGGCTTCCAATGCATGCTGGATGATCCTTTGATGGGGCCACGCATGTCTGAAAACGTTGGAGCAAATTTCCAAGAAGGCTTGATAAATGGGATTTAAACAACTACATTCCTGTCTAAAGCATCATCATTGAAACGACATACTAGAACATGTAATAACAATATTTAAACATTAGAGCTTACAGGTGGTTCTCACTGCACTTTTCTCCTCACAATATGACTGGAATCCTCTCCCAGTTTGGGGGTCACGACCCTGAATGCTCCTTTTAACACTGATCTTCACCCACCACATCAGTTCCAGTCTTTTCTGGTTGTTCTCTGTTCTCTCAGCATCTTCTTTGTGATGTTGCTGTCAGTTGGGATTGCCACATCTTTTCACATCCCGGGCTGTGGCTCCGGATATAACTGGAGGGTTGATGGTCGATCCCCGGCTGTTGTAGTCTGCCTGTCAAAGTATCTTGAGCCCCTGTGTGAGTGTACGAATGTTATGTTAAAGTGGTCAGGCATAGAAAAAAGTGCCGGTATGACTGAATGGGTGAATGAGTTTTGTTGTAAGAAAACACTTTGAGTGCTCAGATAGAAAAGAACCAGACCTCCACTGACCTAATCGCATTCAAATTGCCTCTAATTCCTAAATATAGCCTCACAAATCTGGTCGTAGGCTTTCTTTTTTTAATTACTCTGGTGTTCATGTTGTGGGTTTATAGTAATTATATATTGTATTGCTAGGTTTTCTATAGTTCCCATAATAGCTCAGCTGGTTTTTAGCACATTCAAGCTTTTGAGCACCACTG
This sequence comes from Archocentrus centrarchus, assembly GCF_007364275.1. Lineage (NCBI taxonomy): Eukaryota > Metazoa > Chordata > Actinopteri > Cichliformes > Cichlidae > Archocentrus > Archocentrus centrarchus. Next base: position 10,083,889 of record NC_044367.1, on the reverse strand, counting down.
CTTTGGAGATATTAATCAGCATAAAATAGCATTAAAAGTGTTTTTTAGTTTTTCAAGTCTTTGTTAATATTCCTGCAAAACACAAGCTGTGCACAGTATGAGAAATGAAAGAAAGTTCTCATTTTAGTGATTTCTACAGGATTTCTGTTTCTCGGATTAATAGAGAGAAGGCTGTTGTTGCACGTGGGGGAGTCCAGCTGTGTCTGCCGGCTCAGAGGTGATGTTGAATTTCAAGGGTTCAGGTGCAGACTGGCTTAGTTGGCTGCTTGAGTTGCTCTGTCTCACCTTCACAAGCAATTCTCACTGGGGAATAACCCCCCACCCCAACGCTTCCTCCCATCTTTGCTCTGTATCTGGTGCCCATATGAGGCTCTGGATCTGCTGCAGCCATGCTTTGCTTCACTTTCCTTGATTTTGGCAACGAGTTCTGCTGACTGTCAAAAGCATTTCTGGTTGGTCCAGCACTGTGAGCATCTCTTCTTTTTTCAGCTCTCATCTACCAACATTTTCCCTTCTTCTCTTGTTTTTTTTTTTTTTAAATCACCACTTGGTTTAATGTTTCATCAGTTCATTTGCCATCAGTTCTCACCTTCAGACGTATCTTGTAGTTTGGCATCTTTGTGTTGTGTAACTTAAAAGAAGGCACAGATTTGCCAACAGTCTGCTGTTCAATTTCACACACGTGTGAGCCGATATAAAAATGCTTGTTTCAGTGCAATTATAATTTTTAGAGTTTATTTTGTTGTTCATGCCTCTATCATTTTCCACCAAAGCACACCTTAGGGAGCAACAAGGGAATGAAGATCTATCATAAATCACACTGGCAGCTGCACCGGTGAAGCGTGTGCATTTCACATTACCTAAACAACATGCAACGCTTTTCTTGTGAGGTGGATTATTGATGCTGTAGGTTACAAGTTGCACGAATGCACTGCAAACACAAAACAACCTGAAAGAATGATGTATTTCTGCTTTTTAAATGCACCATTCTGTCACTGTGCTTCTTTTTCTACACCCCCAAAATGTATGCCTATTCCAAATCCATCACGCTGGTATGCCAGCAAGATGAATAATATGAAGCCACTTCACTGGATATTTACAGGATATGCATTTCTGCACCCATAGGTTGCTTTGTGTGTGTGTGCGTGTGTGTGTGTGTGTGTGTGTGTGTGTGTGCCTTCTTTAGCTAGGAAGGGACAGCCTGATGTTTCTCTTTGTGTAAATGCACACAGTGGTACCCACACATTCATTACCCCCTATCAGCTTCATACTTTACCTCTTCTCTTGATATTCTGCAGTTACCAGGAACTCATAAGTGCATCAGTTTCCATTAGAAATCTAAAATTACGTCATTAGGAAAGGTTGAAAAGGGGAGGCAGCTGAGCAGCAGTGTTTCTCTGTGCAGAACTCCTGCACTGCTCTTCTCCCGTTACACTCCCCCGCTATCATCAAGGTTAATTAAAAAATTTTCAGCACGGCTTCAGTTTTCAAGCCACCTCCAGAAAATTCCTTCAAAAAAATGTGTCTTTCTCTGCCTTTCCTGCACCTTCACTCTGCTCTTCCATAATGGTCCTTTAGCCATCATTAGAACTTAATGAACTCAGCTCAATAATCAAGGGAATTTTGTGGAGCGGAGTTCGGCTGTGGTGTTCCTGTGTCCCACGGGCACTGTGGCGGTGGCGCTTTTTCATGTTTGAAATGAAAGTCCCCTGTGTGTGCGCTCGATGTGCTCTCTGTGTGTTATCGGGGTGGGGACATAAAATGGTTGGATCACATCTTTGATTAGTTTTAGAGAGTGTGTTCATTAGACTTTGCAGATTAAGGTAACTTATGTGTAACTCACAATGATCCAATTCCTTCAAGTACACAGTAAGTGGATGTCTGGGTGATAAATCAGTTTTGTCTGCCTGCTTTAATTGGTCATATTTTGATCTCAGTGTATGGAGAGGAAAGCCATGCTCTGTATTACTTAGCCTACATATGTCGTGCAGTCTCCTTCGGGCTTAAATGATCTGTAATTTATTATGTTTCCATTCTCTGTTGGTTTGCAAATGGATTTGAGTCTGATAGATTTGTCTTTTTGACGACTACTTTAGCACATCACGGTAAATACATTTCTCCTCTCGAGCTTTTATTGCAACCTTGATGGGGAAAAAAAAGCAGCCTTTGAGGTGGCATCTTCCCTCGAGTTTAACATGTTCTGTCACTTTCTCTCAACCAGCCATGATATTGGAAATTATTCAGTGTTAGTGTATATGGAGCCTGGTGGAATCGGGGAGTTGCTCCCCAGCAGCTGGGTGTCGCATTCAAATAAAAGTAAATTAGCTGTCACCAAGGCGAGGTTTGGGAGCTGCTGCTGTGTCTAAGAGACTATCCTGGTCCAGGCAACAATACAGATGCAATATATGTGGAAATGCTATATATTAAGACAGCGGCCTTCTTTATCTGATGAAATACAGCCATAGAAATATACACAAACTGAATCACAGCACCGGGAAGATGGTAGTGTATAAATCACCTGCTGTTTGTAGTGTGCACTGGCAAAAATGAGAACTATTAGGTCCTTCGTTTGATTCCCTCCTTCTGCAACAGCAGACAGTTGCCCTCTCATTATCTACAGGCCGGCGTGTACCGTGGAGTCAGACTCATTACCTGCAGCAAAGCTCTGGGGACGGGCCTGATTGGCACAGTTGGTAGACAACAGGGTGACACAGCCTGTCTTTAACCGGTTTATGTTTGGATCAGTTTGTGGACACTCACAAATGTGCCATTTTTTTTTCAAATTAGATGTTAATCAAAACTATATATTTCAAACTTAACATTAAAAGGCTTCTTCTTAAAGCTAACTACCACCCATTTCCTTTTAAAGAACATCTTAGAGTGAGACATACAACAGCTAATTGCACATTTAAAGAATACCTGTGTGGCTGAAAACTGAAAGCAGGTGATAGAAGCCTTCCTATGATGACGCTTTGGTGACCCCCAGTGGTCACACTGAGTAACACACGAACTTGTTTGATATAGAATGTGAATTATTTATTAGAACAATAAGAGAACAATACTGAGAAAGGGAATGAACCTTGACATGAGTACGATGGCACTGTGTATACTTTATATTTACAGTACATTACACACATTACAAACACATAACTCACAGTACTACACTCCTACAATGGGCCACGATACATCAAAATAGCATGGCTGCACGATACATTTTTTTTAGTATCATATGAAGCCAACATAAGCATAAATAACTCGGTGAAAGTACCACCATACTGTACAAAATGTTCAAATATCTCGCTGTTCATATGAACTGTGTAGTGTTTCACACAATAAATATTGACAGAAGCATGTTGTGCATTAAGCAGGGACAATGATAGAAAGCATGTCTGTACAACTTTCATTCTGCTGCTATAAGTTCAGTGGGCTCCTGTCATTGCCGGTAACGACAACAACCTGCCTACCACACACCTTTCAAAGACTCTTTTTGCTGCTTACATTATACCGCAGCCCTGGATTTCCATTTTATGTTTAACATAAATAGCTAAGCTCATTAACTGATCAAGAATTGATCAAACACATTCTGCACTTTTTTTTTCCACTCTAAAAATACTGCATTCCTTCATTCAAATGATGTCTTCTGTTTGCATACTTTTAAATGCAAGTCCTTTTTTTTAAAGGATTGGCTAAATAAAGTAAGCAATGCTCAAGCTAATGAGCTGCTGAAAACATTAAACGGCCTCATCCTCATTCGATTAAAAAAAAAAAAAAATACTATCTTCCCACTATAAAGTAATTTAGATAAATGTGTATTGTTTTTTAACAAAGTTGTTAGCTGCTTTTAGCCACACCCACCTGAACAGATTTCCTTGACCTTATTATTGATGACACACTGATTTCTTAATTAAAACAACTTAGTGCAATGTATTCCACTTTACATCATGTTATTCTCATCTCATTATACTGATAAAATACTTGCACTGTTCATGATCAATAAATTAGGATTTATACCTGGTGCCACATGGACGCAGCACCAGTCCCCCCTGGTGAAGCTTCAGTGTACATATGAGTCTAAGAGGAGGAGTCCTCCTCCACTGGGTGGAGAGCGTGCCTCTTCAGGAGTGTCTTTAGTATCTCCACCTCCCGCTCAGCCTCTTTTAGTTTCTTACGTAGTGTCTCATTAGCTTTATGCAGCCTCTGGTTCTCCTGTGAAAGAGGCCTTACATTAATGAAATCAGTGAGAGTATGGTGCATAAAAATAGAGTATAGTTTGATACTCACCAGTTCCAGACATTCATAGGTAGGTTTGCTCTCCTCCTCTGGCTCTTTAGGCTTTTGCACAACAGACGCTCTGTTTTCCCACTTGGCACAGTGTCGCTGTTTCCTCTGGGGCACCGGGCTGGGACATGAGGTGACGTTGGGTGTTGCTGGAACTTGGAGAGAAGGGTGAAGGCGGCTGGCCTCAGCTGCAGTGGGGAATACTTCGGGTCCATCTGTCTGGGTGTAGCTATGGACTCTCCGAGGCCTCGAACTGGAAGTGACTGGAGAGTCTGGGCTCCAGTCTTTCCTGTCGTCTGGCGGGTAGGGGAAAGGACATTCTTCTGAACCTGGGCAGGAGGACATCATTAGTAATCACTTCTGTTAATTTGAAAAATGCACAATAATAGACAGAAATATTATATATACTGCCCTCTTAAAATATATTAATGATGTTTTCTCTGCTACTGATGATGGTCATCCTACAGTGTCAGTAATTATAGAGCGCACCAAAGCCTTTGATTTGGTTCATCAATATATTTTTTCAGATAAACTCAATGCTGTTGTTCTTTCCCAGCATGCATTGATGTGGTTTAACTCCTATTTGCACAAAAGAAGACAAGGTGTTTTTTTAAAGTGGGCGTAAGTCAGATTTGATGACTCAGCAGCAAAGGGTGCCTCAGGGTTCAATCCTGGCATCGCTTTTTTTTCTCTATTTTTATAATCTACTACTCTATTTAACTGACTGCTCTATGAAACTTTACACAGACAACACTACTGTATATAAATCAATGGCCTCCATTTTACAACTTCAACAGCTCTGCAATTTGATTTTAACATCTCTGATTGCACAACGTGTGGAACCTATAAGCAGATGGGCCTACAAGCAGATAGAGCACCTTTGGGATGTGGTGGAACGGGAGATTTGTATCATGGGTGTGCAGCCGGCATCTCTGCAGCAACTGTGTGATGCCATCATGTCAATATGGATCAAAATTTCTCAGGATTGTTTCCAGCATGAAAAATTAAGGCAATTCGGGAGGCAAAAGGGGGTCCAACCCAGTACTAGCAATGCACCCGTGTACCTAATAAAGTGGCCAGAAAGTGTATGTTAGCTAACTACGCTGGTATAGGGTATCAGCACGCCTCTAAAACTGATGTATTTTATTCAAATATATTAACTCTGACTACCCCACAGTTTAAAACATTTTTTGCTTTCTTCAATTTCACGTTATTGACTAAGAGGTTCTGATCAACTCCTCGTTCATGTAACTTCTGTATCTAAAGAAGTTATTTTCAATGCAATCAGGGACCTTAAAACAGAATGACTCAGTTCAGTTATCACACGATAAATGAGCCACATGACAAAACAGTACGTCAGTAAGACTCATTTTGAGAGAGCGCGTGCAAATATAACCCCATGATTTTAAGAAGTTTCTTAGTAAGTCAGCTCCTATCAAGCAAAAACAAAAGTTATTCTGCTGTCAATATAGCAGTACTTTTGAAGCAGGTGGGCAGCTTGAGTTTTTACTGTAAGTGAAACTGTTTCTAATGATAGCTGGAGGGAAATCACCCTCGCAGCAGACCCTGAGAGTTCAACAGTTGTTTTCTTTCACCTTTTGCAAGCTTTTTTTCCCACAGGTGAAAGAAAAACGTTATTTTCTATGCAGTGTGGCAGGCAGTGATTACAGGAAATGCTGCCTCACCGATGAGCAAAAGGCTTAAAAACCTGCCAGCAGATGGCACATGACACAGAAATGTGTTAAGTGTCTACTTATCTGAGGTGAGACTGTGTACATATGTTTCCACACATGTAAGAAAAACAGGATTTGTTTGTAATGAGTGTGGGTGTACCCCATCAACAGAACCCACCCTCTGAAGTGCCTGTGGCGACCGGCGTGGAGCTCGGTGTTGGACTGTCATTGGCGTTGGTCACTTTGGGGTTCTTCTTGCACTCAAACGCCACCTGGTCCTTGCACAGCTTGTGGCAGTTCATCCCGCAGTCTGTGCAGGCCAGAAGAATGCACAACATGTCACAGCAGGAACTAGAGTTAGTCTAATTTCAATAAACTGACATCTCACTTCTCTTTGAATGCTATCTGTTCTGCAAAATGCAACTCTCAGACCTTTGCATGCTTACTGTCAAGCAAACAAATACGTTTCAGATCTTTAGCAGGACGGGGGAGGGGGAAAATTGTGGTTCTCAGTGCAGAGTCTCTTTTTGTCATGTGCTGCAAGGTTCAAACTAGCAACATGCAACGCAGAAAAAAAAACCACACTCCAGTCTACCTGCTCCCCACAAGACAGCGTATCTCTCCATGGTTTTGAGCTGACTGACATTTGGCCAAAGACACCGAGCGTTAGATGAGTAAGAGTGCAGTATTCACCTTTGCATCTGTAGCCTTGCTTGATGACGCCCCACAACTGCGAGAGAATACAAGGAGAACGGCGTTCATGTAACTAGACATAAAGGAGCGAAACCCAAATTACATTTTGTTGAGTAACTGCAGAATTCCTTACAAATCCTGAGCAGTTGTCACAGAAGGTGGGCTTCATGTATGTGGTCTCCTGGAAGTTGTGGACGAAGCCGAGGCCCAGTTTGGAGCAGATGACGCTGGCCCGCATGAAATAAGCTGTGATCTCCTCTCTGCTCACTTGGCCTTCCCTGAACAATCACAGCAAATATTTAGTAAACTGATGCTTAACAGAGGAAACGGAGAATGATTCAAAATAACCCTCTAAATAACAGAGATGTGCTTTTCATGTGACTATGTAGTGGCAGATTTATGGTTAATTCTGCAGCTAGTTTATGTTTCCGGTTGCTACGCTCATCACTACACATCTACAAATGCCACTTTTGCTTCCTCTCCTCTGAAGTCATAAATAACCTCTGAGCGAATGCGTGACCTGTCAACGACTCACTTCTCTTTGTCCATGACACAGAAGGAAAAAGGAAAGCTAGCAGCAATTTTCTCAAAGTCCTCCTGAGAGATGAAGCCGTTCTCATCGTGATCGTAGTTCTTAAACACGGACTGTGAATGACAACAAATAAAAAGAAACATTGTTGCTCGACTGTTAGAAGAACAAAGGCAGGCTGTCAGGATAGCATCATGAAAAAGAACAGTTAAAATAATAAGGCTGGATAACAGCAGTGCTGCGTAGCAATGTGGAGGCTGTGCTTGAAAAAAAAGGGAAGCGCTTACGTCGACCATTCTCTGCACGTGTTTGCTGATGGTTCGAGGATCAGGTTTAGGAGCCACTCCTGATGCCCAGTCCACAAACACAGGAGGTCTAGAAGGAGTGGCTGGCTGATTGAAGAAAAAAAAAAAAGAAAAGAAAAAGTCATTTAAAGTGCAGTTATCATCTGGATGAAACAACCAACATGTTACACAATAATTAGCGAGCTTTAGAGGAGTTGGCCGATGTGTTGTTTACCTTCTGACAGAGCTAGGGACCGGGCTGCTGGATGCAGCCTCGGTTTATCTCAGCACATTTACTTTAAATGTTCACGTTTATTTTTAATAATTTTGACTCCTAATGGCTTTATTTTTAGCACAGTGAATGAAATCTATATTCTCATCTGTGAAAGAAAGAAAATAGGCCTTTGCTTCCTTTAAGCATCATTACACTTGTGCTTAACCAGTCTTGAGTCTTGTTGTTGTTTCCATCTCTTTTCACTGGGCCAAGATAAACAGCTGCTCGCTAGTTTCATAAGTGCTGTACAGACATGAGAGTGAAGAATTTCCTATTTCCCAATATGATTTCTTTCTTTTTTTTAATGCCAGCTGGTAAACAAATGTTAACTTAAAGTGTCTCTGTTGCTATCACTCACAGGTGCTTTGCAGTTCTTGGGTTCTCGTGCATAAGACAGTTCATAAATCTCATCCTCAGTGTAGTAAAGATCCAAGGATAGCTGTAAGACAAAAATCCCCCCCCCCCAAAAAAAACAGCACATATTGGTGCATGGAAGGTAAACAGAAAGAGAAAAAGGTCTCTAGATTTCTCCTTGAATCATGTTTTGATGAAGGTGGACTCAGGTTGCAGGGTAATTATTAGCTCTTCACGGCCATTCTGTCATTCAAGTAGGATAAGCACACTGCACTCAGATAATACAACAATACAACAATCTGAACTCACGCTCATTCACATTCAGCTTGTCACCCACACACTCATAGATCATAGACTCTAATCACACCCACACGAGAAAAGACAATCCACATGCCGTGCTCATTTGCATCTTTGTATGTGCTCAGTGCTACTTGCTGAATAACATGAAGCTGCGTAACAATTAAGTTACAGTGAAAGGTTCACTACCGTCAACAGGTGAACGAGGTCCTTGTTAGCATCCAGTCTGGGTGGGATCTGCTGGAGCTGGATCAGCTCGTTAATATGGTTGTAGAGAGCCTGGAGCTTCTGGACATTCACCTTGTTGTCCTCAACGTAATCCGACATGGCCTCGTTGACTGAAATCAGGTCTTTGAGGTGGACACCCAGGATGGGGATTTTAAAACCTGTACATTTGTTGTAAGCTTGTCTGTAGTTGTCATAATTTCTGCAGGAGGACAGCAGGTCTGTCATCTCGTTTAGTACCTGGGGGGGCATTATTGTTATTATTTTTACATTTTTTTTTCTAGCATTTTGATCCTTGACCCTAAATTAACAGGGTATTATGTCATCAGTTAAACTTTACCTTAGTGACTTCACTCGGTACATGTGACGTGGTGTCTTTCAGTCTGGAAATTGAGCTGTGACATAGCCCTCCCACCACTGCCATTAGTGTGTTGTAGTTGTGCATAAGGTGTAGACTCTGGTGAACACACACACAAAAATAAACACACATCAGTCCACTCAAGCACACACACCTATAAACATGCACAATTAAACTTGTTCCAGGTAGCCTTGGTTATATAATCCTCAACAGTGACATTACATAAGCCACTTATATCGTTGGCTTTTTCTTACTGCACGCTGATATCTCGCTCTTTTTTGGAAACGCTTTTCCCTCGCTTTTTTCCAGTTCTCCAGTTCTTGCTGTCACTGGAGCATTATGGTGTGAAATTCGTTTCCACACCCGTGAGTTTTGAGGTTGACAGCAGTGAGCAGCAGCAGACTGGTGCATTAGTGTTGCAAGAGGTCCTACAGAGTACAAGCCTGCCTAACGGCTCCCTGAAGCCAGTGTATCACTTCTCAGCAGGCAGCACGCAGCTTCACATTGGAGTGGTTTTAACAAGCCAGTTCTGATCAGACACTACACTCACAAGTCATTTCTTGCTTTTCTTTTTCTACAAAGTCCTCATTGTCTAAATGTGTTCCACTTGAAGACTTCATTAGCTTGCATTCAGATGATATTTTTTCTACTGGTAAGATCTTTGGATACCCTTAAAGCCTGCGGCAGGGCTCTTGAGAATCATTACAAGCCCTCTGAATATGCATTACACAATTGCTAATTATCTAGCATGTAAGGGGCTTTCAGAGTGAGACCAAAGTCATGTTAACATTACTTAGGTAAGGTGTGGAAACACCAGCACATAGATTTGAGCAAAGAGGAAATGCATTAAGAAGTGGGGGTTGATTTAACCACTACCTGTGCAACGTGGATAAACTTAGTGAAAACCTCAGCTCTCAGCTGAGCGGTTGGCCGGCTCAGCACCATCAGCTGAACCCACTGGGAGACACCATTACACAGAGCGATGGAACGCTCCATCACGGGGATGTCCTTCATGCAGCAGCTGCGGATGTAATTCTGATAGTCTACAAACTGGCAGAGAGAGAGAGAGCAGAGACAGTAGCATAAACTGCTGCACGGAAGCTGCAAAGCATTTCCTGTCAGGAGGAAAGCACTTAATGTTTTTTTTTTTTGTAAATGTAATTAAAAACCCAACAACAACAAAGTGCAAATGATAACCTGCATACAAGTGAAGTTGATGTGTTTATACTCACTGATATTCTGCAAAAGGATTTAAATTCAAGGTAGGTGAGATGCTCAGCCAACTCAATGGGCTCCAGGTGGTCAAAAAGGAGAGAAACCTTCCTCTTTTTACTGCAGTTAGCTTTAATCTTCTGGCTGGCTTTCCAGGACCAGTCACGTTCAGTTCTAGAGCACAGCACACATTAAATATTTCAGATGACACGGTGGTGCAGCTGTGACATGTCCAATTTAGATTTGAATAAGACTGAATCAGTTAGCTAATCAATTTGTTCCAAATTTTCATCTTTTATGTCAACTATTCAATGATTTTGGCTTCCCAAATGTAAATACTTACTGCTTTTAAGAATGTGATATGACACTGAATATCTTTAGTTCTGTTGTTGTAATGGACATTTCTTACATTTTACAGAACAAACATTTGTATCATTAATTAACAGCAGATTATGCTATAAACAGAATTAGTTAGCTGCAGCATCACTCAGAGTATTTAATGATTTATTTAATAAATATTAAATTCTAAACAACAGCAGCAATAAAATAAAGGAAGATACAGCACACTCAGTGCTTTTAGGAAAGAGTCCATATTCTTCATAGTGAGAGTCTGTATTCTTGATCGTGACTGATTTCAGTACTTTTATGACTGCAACAAACAACCGAGAGTTGTGCAGACCTAATGTCTCAGTTGGCCAGCTGGCCGGAGATTAACACTTACATCCATTTGGTCTCTAGGAGAGAGCAAAGTCGCTCCTGTCCGTGCTCTCGGATCAGATCCCGAAACTCATCCAGGCTGTCTGACAAGCTGTGGTGCAACCGGAACATCATCCAGAATTCCTGGATCCAATGCCTGGGGTAAAACAATACCAATGTGAGCGAGATGTAAAACAAGTTCAATTAAACTCTGAAATGTTGTCTTTGTGGAACTGACCTGATGAGGTAGCATATCCTCTGGCACTCTGCTTGCTGCTCACTCTCTACTGCTGTTTTAAATGTGAGGACTTCAGTTAAGGAGCGGATGACGTGAAAGAAACCTGAACGGAAACCTGATTAACCTGGAAAGTTAAAGCTGAGATTCACTGTTGTTTATCATGCCAGCAAGTTAACATATGGTCGATGTGACTGCACAACTTCTTTCCAGCAAACAATTCATTAATAAAAACTGCAGCAACTAAACTAAAAAAGGCAAACACAAGTGACATTTGTTAATGTGGGAGGAGGCGAATGCATGAAGCAAAACTCCGACGAACATCACGGAATGAATCATTCTGGCATACAGAGGTAAGAGAATAACAAAATGTACAAAGAAAACACAGAATCACTGTCTTGTATATTGTAGAAAAACTGCTAATATGGATTGTTTTGTGGCAGGTCTTTAAACATGCTTTAATCAGTGCTGTCAGCCGGAAGACTATTATTCATTTCGGAGGTCACTCTGCCCTCCTTTCTGCACATGCCGCTCAGAAAAACACTGCCCTATGAATTTATATACAACACGCACAATGGAGCTTTTACAAACAGACAGTATAGCTCTCGAAGGCTAATTGCGTCATGGGTGCAGAAGAAGTGCCCACGCAATTCCAAGGCCAGACTGTGGTGAAGACTGTTAATGCCCCCCCCCCCCCCCCCCCCCCCCCCCCCCCCCCCCCCCCCCCCCCCATGTCTCTTCCCTGATGCTAGCCCACACACTGTATTTATTTGATGCATCCTTTTGGGTCTGAGGCACATAACGAGAGGGTTAAAAATAGCAGAGAGGGCCATTCGGCTGTGCGTGCATTGACGTTGGTTTGTGTGAGCAGGGGGCTCTTTAGGCAGAGGAGGGTCTGTGTTTATATATAGCTGAAGAGGACTTGTATGTGAAAGAGGCAGAGGTAATTAACACCTGAAACCACAAGGCTTCTCATGGGGGCCGGTAAAGCTCCTCTGAGGGGCTTTGTGATCCCACTGCTGTTTCCTGAATGGAAGCTGAGATTACAGACCCTCCCCACAAGTCACAAGGCATTAGATTGAAAGAAAGAAAAAAAAGTGCTTTTTGGTGTGAAGTTAAAAAAAAAATAAAAAAGCACTGTACCAAACATTTTGAAAGAGACCAAATACAGAAAGGTAATAGACTCCCTGCTATTGAATACACGAGATATAGAGCTCAGAAAAAAGGAAAGTTGCACATTGAAACCAAATGATGTATGAAATCTAAAATGTCTGACAGGAGGAGCAAACACGAACTGCCACTTTCCTCTCACATATTACACTGACAGCTAGAGGCTGCATTGTGAGCCAAGTATGAACTTGACTGTGTGTTGCTGTTGACAACCAAATGAAAGCAGCACACGGCAGAGCAAGCGGTCTGATCTTGGTCTGCATTTGCTGCTCAGAATTGGCCGGTGATTTGCTCGAATCATATTCCTGTGTTGTGACAGCAGGTTTTTTTTTTTTTTTTTTTTAGTTTTATGATGCACTCTTGAAGGATATAAAGAGACAAGTTTGTCCAGCAGATCACCGGAGGAGATGAGCTGACGGTGCATGGTCAGGGTGATGTTCAGCAAGTGGCCGTTCCCGTTAACGCAACCGTTTGCGTCTGCAAAACAGAATGCACGCATGCGTGTTTGAGTTCATCATCACTGCTGCAAAGAGGAGGAGGTTTACAAGAAAACATGCCACATACGCTTTGATAAACTTGCATCTTTCATCAACTGTAGCACATGGCAACATGACATTTAACTTACCATTAGGGCTGCTTTAATGTACACTTATCATTTGATCATTAGAGGTTAGATGAAGGTTGAGGAGGAGGAGGCTTCACAGATCAAACGAGTTAAAGATGGCAATTTTTTTTATTTTGAGTCCCAAATTAGCACTAAGATGAACTAAAAGAATAAACCCACAAACTTTGCAAGTTACAGATTTCTAACACAAAGACCAAATACTGTATTTCACCGCAATGCAATTTTCACAACTTTTTTTAAGAGAAATATTGTTATATTGTGTAATAGTCTTTGCACGCTTGTGTCTTCCCCTTTCTATTGCAGCATCTGTCAAAACTGTAAACTGTTATTTCAGCTGCTTTTCTGTTTGGTAACCATCTTTGAGTTGCGGTGGGGATGAATACATACATCACATGCATCTTTATTTGATGTTTTTTATTGTAAGATGTCTTCACTTTGAGAACTGAAGCCAGTAAAAATGCGGGACACTGTGTCAATATGTGGGATGGAGGGGTGAGTGGGGGGTGAACAAGGGATAAAAATGCTGTACAGTCTACATAAAGTAAGACACTTGGTCACCCTATCCCCAGCGACCCCAGTCAGTGGTCTTGTATGTTAGATATAATGGTAGGATGCGGGTTATATATAATAAGTTCATAGATCAACAGATATTCAAGAAATACCACCTTATCCTTCATTTGTTTAAGACCCCATCAACCTCAAGCAGTAGCTAAAAAACTGCAACATAAATATTTCAATCACTTCACAAGAGACAGGTTCAACTTATGCCCACACTGTAGTACCATTAGCTAGCCTTTTAAATGTTTACCTTTTCCTCTGATTGTGTTTACTTCTGCAGCTTGCTTTTCTCACAATTTTTTTTTTTGCTTCCTTTTTCCTTGCATGTATCTAACTTCCTCTCTTTGTGAGCAGACCACCTTTCCTCATCTTGTCTGACTCTTTCTTGAAGAAAGAAAATGTCTTATCAGCAACCCATGAAGATTAGACGACACAAGCACAACAAAGTGATTTTCCCACACACTCGAACAAATCACTTATCTTCAGCAAAACTTTAAACCACTGGATCATGCAGTATATTTGTGGTCGACATACTTAAAGAGGAAGTGAATTTAATAGCAGCTCTGAGAGAAAAAAAAAAATGTTTTTGTTTTTCTTTCCCCACGGTCCATAAAAAGGGGCTGAAATCATAAGAACATTTGTGAATTCTCCAGCTGCCTGTTGTTTTCCTTTAAGCTTTGCCAGTGTCTTTACACCATCAAGGACATCGGGCGTCTGAGGACCCACTTTTAAACAATATCACCTTGGAAATACCTTGGACTCCATGGCAACATGTTTTCTAATCTTTGTTATCTGTGAGCAACTTGCCACTGCAGCCACAGCTGACTAATCCATCCCTCATATCCTGCATGGGGCGTGTTTGTGTTTGTAACACGGAGGCTCTACCATCTAAACCCAGTGAATGTCAGTGACCTAACCAGCCAAGTCATTAAGAGAGTAAAAGAGACAAGTGAAACGCTGCTTTGCTCATGAAATGACCTAAATGGTAAAGGTTGCAAAGATGTGGCGCAGTTAAAGATAAAAAAGAACAATTCCTTCTTGGCATTTATAGTAAACACAATTCTATAAAGCTTGCTTTAGTCGAATTACCAGTTAACACTGGATAAACGGAATAAAATGGATGAATGGGCTCTCTTAACTAACACTCAGAGTCAGACCTATGGTAAAAGCACAACAGTCGTGAGTCTCCATAACACAAACAATTGCTCCATACTTTTTTCACAACTTTCCAACCACTAACCCTCCCTGTTCAGGGTTAATTGCGGGAGGAAATCCCCTCCGGAGTGGCTGTTAGCGGCTGGAACATTAGGAAAGCTGCTGCCCGGTGAATGAAGATAAACACTGCAGTGGGCATGCAGCCGGTGGCCTACTTTTAAGGTTATCTTAGAAATTCATCAGCTGATCCAAACAGGCACTTCATGTTTCCTTGTTTTGACAGAGGCTATCAGATTGGATGGTCCTTTTGTTTTAGAGGAATCCAAGTCAGATTGTCATCTCTGTGTACTCAGTGCAAAATCTTCCATAATAATCAGGACTCAGTGAAGCTGTATCGATAACACTGTTTCCATTCATACTTTATAACAGTGATTCCCAAACAGAAGAGGTTGAAGCAGGTAAAAAAAAACAAAAACCCTAATCAAGTAGAATAATGATTAATAAAAGTGGATTTAAATGGCTAAAATAACTAACAAAATAGCTCTAATACTGGCTAAATGTATAAACAGCTTGAAATGAAAGAATAATTTAACAGGTATCAAAAAGTAATAGATGTGAAATAGATTATGGGATAAATGAGCAATAATGAGCAAGAAAACTTGCTTTCTGAATGGATAAATATTTGAGATACATAAAAGCAATGAGCAAAAAAGCAAGCCATTGGCTGCATGTTTAAAAGAGTAACCATTAGTGCTAAATAGTTACAAATTGTGATTTAATGTTAATGCAGTGTCCAATGCAAACACCAATAACTGTGGCAAAAAAATTTTCATTAAATTAATACTGAAACATCTGCGCCCACTTTTATGTGAGTGTAGACAGGTAAATACATTAAAAAAAATATATATATATATATCATTTGAAGATAAAGAAGTGTCATTTTCTACATAGCTGTAGCAAAACTGGGACTTTCGCTCCTGCCAAAAATTAAAAAAAAAAAAACTAAACACTATTTTAAAGTTTCTTGACTTATACAGCATTTAATGTCTAATCAATTTTAGTAACAATATTTAATTTACAAAAAAAGAAAGAAAGAACTAAAGGTAATTAAAGGTATTGCAAAAACAAACAAAAAAAACCCATGGGTGTGTTCTGAGCGTGCAGCACAGCTCGGTGTGGTCTAAGGAGAGAGGTGATGTCAGCAGCTATTGATCCACACCTCACAGTGCTCTGCATTTCAAAGGTTGGTCAGCATCTGAGGACTCCAGTTCAGGGATCTGACCTTTCAGCTCAGCCAGGCTTGAAGCTGCCATCCGGTAATCCTTCAAATAGCGCTTACGCGCACTCTCACATTTGAAAAGGTGGCAGGACTCGCGGACCTTAGGGGTCCCCTGTGATGTGAGTCAAGTGGAGCAGAACTGTGATGCATTTTATCAGGAGAGGCTGTCCAAGAGCAAAACCCCAAGTCATAACACATTATACTGACCAAGAGACACAGTATAAGGTAACAATAGATGGACACTGATTTATTATTTTGTTTTTACTTTTAAGTGCCTGGAGTCATGCTCTGTTCTATAGGGCTAAATATTATTGATTACTGACTGATGATTGATTCTATATCCTTCCTAAATCTAAAACTGGGGAAGCAGGCTGTGATTAATACCTGTGTCTCTACAGATGAATGTAGTTATGGGATGTCATTTTATGTGCAGCCCATTGTAACACTCTCCACTGCTCTTGCTGCATTTGTGTAACCAGGCAACGGCAGTTTGAAAGCTTGTCTCTTCAGAGATGCAATCACCATAACTCAAAGAGCACTCCAGACAACTCGATGGAGCCAATGATATTTGCTTGATTGATCCAACTATAGCCTACACAATCAGTGCTGTGCTTTTTCTTTTACTTAAATACGCCCTCTGTATATCATGCGTGATATATTAATACACAATTAATAGAGTCCAGCAGAAAGCATTTATAAAATTAGCAGGCCTCAAAAACAATGTCCTTCAACATTAATATAAAAGACAGGCACAAAATCAGACCAGCAAGCATCAACATAAGGGACTTTATCTTCAAAACACGAAATGTTACACTAACCAAAGTCAGCCTTGTTTCTTTCAAATACAAAGCACTCCCTTCTTCCTCTAGAGGCCTGCCTAAACTTGTTGCTGCTAAGGGAAAGTGGTGGGGAAAAACAGAGACTCCTTAAGTTGCAACCCTCTGTGATCTCACTTAAACTTAAGGTTTAACTTCTTCGTATATTTTGAGAACTGTGAAACCTGTTACACAACCATAGACCAGAAACACCCTCTTGGGTCCTTTGTTCACTGCAGGGTTTCACCTTGTCAAACAAACCAGCCAAGAAGGTCAGCGCTGACTTACCAAAGGACTGCAGGCAGGCCTGGATGAGCTCCTCCCAGCTTGCGCCCTTGGTGAGGTGTCCCAGAGGCATTGCTGATTTACTCGGGGCGGTATGGGCCGGGCTGGGTTTGTGGAACCTGTGAGGCCGGCCTGGAGGAGAAACTCTAGACCTGGAGGTGCATCCTTGAGTCACTCTCCTTGAGAAACACCAACATAAGAACAGCGTGGGGGCAGAAAGAGGGACAGGAGGGTTAACTGCAATGAAAGCGTGCCTTTCTCTTTTTTGCTATTAAGATGTGTGACTGTACATGCATACTCGCTAAACCCTGATTTTATGGCAGCACGGATTATTAGCCTACACACGTGAAATGATTCGTCTGGCAGTCACAAAGCTCGAAGGTGTTATTTTCACTTAAGAAACCCCCATGGTGTTTTGATATTCATTGTTCTCATTTCCTTCCTTTAACTTGGGGAAATACCGGTTGATTGCGGACATCCACATTAAACTCTTGAGTGACCAGCAAAAAAACCTACAAATGAAATAGTTTTACGCATCTACGCGTTTAAAGCGTGGCAGGTCCGGACGCAGAAATCCGGGTAAACTTGAACACGTTTGTGCGTGGAACAACTGGAAAGCATCATTTTTAGACACCGTTTTTTTGGCACAAAAAGACACGCCTGCAGATTTACAATTACAAAATTCTGATAGCTGAAATAATCAGGATAACCTTGATTGGGTGCGCGCGTTTTCGTCAAACAAAAACACCCAGAAACTCTTCGGTAAAAGCGTGAAAAGATGATCCGACTTACGCTTCGTCTCTGCCCTTTTCTTCCGATGCTATACTTTCGTTTTGGTTTTCTTTTGACTGACATCCCATGGCGAGGTACTGGGCGACGAGCGGCTGAACTAGGCTGTCCATCTGTGTCCTCCTCGATGGGAGCATTACATCGCTCTGCTCGGCTCGGTGCGCCTCCGCGGTCTCAGAAGCATTGTGCTGACTCGTCAATGAGCGTTACACAATTAAGATTCACCCAGCCTGTCTGCGAGTGGGCGGCCGCGCTGCCGTCGGGCTTGTCACTCACACAGAGTGGACTCCTCACTAGTCATTATACGTGCGTCAAAAGTCGTGCTCGAGATTTATGCTTGGAAAGATTTTAATCACGGAAGCGGTCGGGAAAGTTATTCCATATAAGAAAATGAAAAGCACATTTCCCTTTTATCTCGCTATTTTGACACTGTAATGAGGATTTTTAATTTGATCACATATTTTAGTTTCCGCACTTTAGTCTCCACATTTCTCTGCTGTTTCCTATCAAATCATTAGATTCCCATAAACCTGGGTAAATAAAAAAACAAACTTTGACTTGAGTACATTCTGGATAAACTCTGTGTAATGTGAGTCTTCCTTTGGTTAACTAAAAGATCCTGTTTGTTCATTCTGCAGAACAGGAAAGGGTGGATCTTCCTTCAAAGATAACGGAGGTTGTACGTCCCATTACCATCACAGCTTAAATCAGGGACTGAGCTATTGTGCTGTAGATGGTCCGAAGACGATGTTTCCTGACATCTTTCAGGAGCTTTAAGAAGTCTTATCACCATCATCCAAATGCAGAAAGGCGACTGGCTGCTCACATTTCACTCCAGAGGTCCACATTTTACTCCAGAGCCCATAAATGATTGATTTATGAGATCTGAGCATTTTGAACTTTGGAATCGTCTCATTAATTCTAAACTGAAGCACATTTCTGAGACTTTTCTCCTCAAGTAAGGAATGGCATGTACCTGAGTTAGTTTCTAAATTACACTCAGGCCAGCTGGCAAGTTGAAGGCAAGAAGAGATACTAGAAAAGTTCAAACTTCTAGTTTCCCTCCCCTCATAACAAATGCTAATCCGAATGATACTAAATCAGCTCTGGAGTCTGGCTTTAACTGTACACTATACAAAACCATAAAAGAAAGAACACATAGGCATGTATACAGAATGTGACGTAAGAAAAGTTGAGGCATCTCTGTCCTTAAGTCTACTTTTTCAATTCCTAGTAATTTCTTGTAGTCAGTGTTGCTGTGAGAGGAAGGTGCATGCCTGAACCTGAAAAGGGCCTCTTTGTGGGTGATTATTTTTTCTGCTGTACTGCACGTTTCGTGACAGGAGAATGTTTTCGTGTTTATCAGCGTCACTTGCGATGTGAATCATGCCCCTCGAGTGAGTAAATTTGACTTGCATCAAAGTACCATTAGCTCCACATCAACAGATTTGCCACACAGGCCCAGAGAGCCTCCCTCATTGGCCAAAGACAGCAGGCATCAATAGTAAAGATTTTGAAAACCAGTTATTAATTGTATGTCTGTTTTCATTCTAACTGTGAAGGTTTATTCCTACACTGATTATCTAGAACCTTAAATGAAAAAAAAAACAAAAAACTATAGTTGATTATTTTTGTACTTATTGTTTGTGTGTGTGTTGAAAATGAACACAATAGGTCATTGTTCCCACTCACACACCCAAGATTACTCAGGTCTAAAAGCTTTCTGCTTCCTGCACACCGGAATGTCGTCCCTTTGAAAGGATGACTCCATGCCTGCCATCTACAGATGACCAGGAGCTTGAGCTCACGTGTCAGTTTGAGCTCAAGGGGCAGATTGAAGCCACGAGAATATGTGTAAGACCAGCTGGCTGCTTGTGATAAGATAGTGTATCTGCACCCTTTTTCTGTGTCTCTGCTGTTATCAGACTGGTTGGTGATACTTTAACAGCTTGCCCCCGTGTGTCTCTGTGCACTTCTGCAGCTAATTTCTTACTCTATCTCTCTTACCCCAAGTGCTGCTTATAGAAATGTGCCGCTTAAGATAGAACACGTGCACACACAGTCTCCACCCAACCTTAAATAAACAGAAAAAAAAAAAAAACCCTGATATGAAAGAAAATGGCAGACATTGAGACAAGTGGCAGGTACTTTTTATGTGAGAAGCAGCACTGTTTCAGCCGTGACAGATTTAGGTACATCTGTTGGTGATTTATGCACTTCAATCGTGTCAATTTAGAAACATAAAAATGTCCTTGAATGATTTAAAAAAATATATATTCCAACTTTTATCCACTGTATCAAGTAGGCTATATTGTTATTGTTATTCTGGTAGTCACTGTTGCAAATGATGTCACAGGGTTTCACATTCAAGGAAAAAGAGTCAAATACCTTGGACCCACAGCAGTTAGCTCAATAGTTGTGCTGTGGCCACCCCCTGGTGGATGTATTGAGTCATCTGCTGTCCACCTGGGAGGATGCTGTCCTTTCACAGGTGCTGTTAATTAGCCACAGCATCTTTTGTACAAATACATCAATCGGCATCAATGAGAAGATAGTACTTACTGTACAAGCTCTGTTCTTCCACTCACAGACTCCATTCAGCAGTTAGATTAGCAGGACTTGGGTCACACCTGAGCACCAACCTGTAAAATGTAAAAGCTTGATTCCCTCAGTAAAGATTCAGATTTTTTTTTTCATGCTCATTTGACAAAATTAGATTTTCAGCTCGTTTTAAAACACTGCAAACACGTAACTTACCGTGACCACACACGGTAACTGACCTGTGCAAGGTTGCCTTCAGTGCCATAAAAAACAGACAGACATTCCGCTCTTTATTTTCTTTGTTTAAAATTCCACAGGGGGACAGAAACCAGAAATGTTTAAAATCATCGGGTAGTTACTTTGCACAAAGGGGCTACGAGAGCCGAAACATTTAGAAAAAATATTACCTTTAAAATTGGTTTTTAACGGTTTTATTCAGCTTTTCTGGTGGTGTTTTAAGTAACAAAGGGCTCACCAACGCAACGTTCCCGGTCGTTCCAGCGCGCTAACGACAAGTAGCAAACAACCTAGCCTCTAGCTGTATCTCTAAGCTAACAAGTACGCAGTTTTGATCGCTTGAAACAAGTCGTACATAATTTAAAATGGTCGTGGATGATGTCAAATTATCGACTATCTTTAAAGGAAAACGAATCAAACTGACCCTCAAGACTTCATCGTTCTTCGGGGTTGTCAAACGCATCAACCCCAACAAAACTTTGATTTTGACGGAAGGTTAGCCACTTTTAATTAATCTTGTACTGTATTTATTTATGCTTCTGCAATGCAATGCAGTTAAAAAAAAATGGTTAAAGACTTGGTGTTAGTGCTGTGGAAAGAAATGTGCGATTAATGGGTTGTTTCAGTTGTTGACAGCGATGGCTGCAGGTTTCCTGGAACAAAAATGTTCTTTGGCCATGAGATCCTGAATGGTGAGTTCACTGTCTGAACAGGGACCGGGCTGGAGACTACTTTTTATTGTCCATTCTGATATCTAGCATGACTTTTTGTATAATTAATTCAACAGTGGAATTTACCCGCGAGGAGAACAGTGGGTAAGTAAGACGTACACAGTGTGACAGGTCAGGTGAGAACAGTGCTCTTGCTCTGACTTGGAAATAAATGGTCCTGTACAATATTTTGCACAGAAATATTCACCATCACAGACTTGAGGACCACTTGAATGTAGTAAAGTTTCAGCCATACACGAAGACAGTCACATTGGGTGAGCTCAGTAGTGATCTTGAGTTTCACTGATTTCACTAAAGCTGTTCAAACTTTCACAGCAACATTTGTTTGTTTTGAACATCTCACTTTTTTTCTTGGCAGATGATGATGACGAAGAGGAAGAAGAGTGCGTCAAGTTTGTAGTTATCGATGAGTTTCATGAGAAGTTTGGACCTGCTGTAAGTTGATTTAATGCTTGTTTTCCAGTATAGAAATTCAGATGTTCTTGATACGTATCAGTAACCTCATAATATGTTAGGTAATGCATATCAAAAAACAGCGTGTGATCGGTGTGGGAGCTGAAGGAGTTGAGTCATTCGAGACGGAAGCTGGTGTTGGCTGCAGGTGAGAAGGCCGTTGGTCTTTTTGTCTTTCTTCTCCATCACGAGAACAGAAAAAGGAAAATAACTTGAACCTGATTGTCTAGATTGCCATTAAAAAACAAGGTTTACCTATTTGATGTCCTGTTACTTGGAGCCCGGGCTTTTAAGAATGGCCTCTCCATGATCCTGGAGAATAAGCTATTTTAAAGGTGAGAAATAATGCTTTGGAAACCCTTATCAAACACAACAATAATTATGACTACCATAACACATTTGTTTTTACATTTGGTATAGGTCATTCATGACTGCAGAGCCATTGCTGGATGTCTGATTGCTCAGTTTGGAGTAAAGCTTGCAAACGTCTTTGACACTCAGGTGCGTGCACAATATGTACAGTGGCCTTGTGTAGATTATTATTATTAATCTTTAGATTATTGAAGTTATTCTTTAGTTTATTGTTACTGTCATGTTGTGTTTCTCTTCTCTGTTTGAGCTCATTTTGTCCTGTTCTATATTTTAAGGTGGCAGATGTCATGTGCTTCTACTCAGAGACGGGAGGTTTCCTTCCCGACAGAGTCAGTACTGCACGAGGTGGTGAGTCTCCATCTGAGCGGCCCTCCTCCCAGCTTTCGTCTCTTCAGATGAAGTCAAAATTCACCAAGGTGCGGCACACAGTCCTATCCAGTGTATTTTTATTTATTTTTTGGGGGGGGGGGGGGGGGGGGGGGGGCTTGTAGGTATTTGGTGCTTTAACTGGTTTCTGTTTTTACAGGAGGAAAGCGAAATATGGCACAAGCGGCCTTGTCCGTTACCCCTGCTGAAGGTGATGGCTTTCTCAGTGATCCACTTACAGCCTCTCAGACTGGTCCTGCTGGACTCTCTCCTGACTGACTACATAGCTTTGGTTGATTCCTACCTCAGCAACAGCCATTACCAGCCTGATGCACTGGAATATGTTGGCATGGTGGGTAATTAAGAAACAACTAGTTGTCTTCAAAGAAATGATCCTTTTCAGTGTTTGCTCTAATGAAAAGCCTGTCAGCATGACAGAAATATGCAGGATGTAGTCAACATTGTTCAAGTGACAGCTTTCTGTCGTTTTATGTTCTTGTCCCTCACTACGTCATTCACATACACCCACATCAGCAACACACAGAAAGCCATGCATGCATGCTATGTACAGTATTTTTCATACCTGCTAAAAAAAATGTATGGCATTGATTGTAGTGAAGCATAACCACACTTTGGTGATAACTGTGGCTTCATAATGTACCAACCTTTGATTGAAAAAGTGATAAAAGATAATACATATGGATTTAAATTGCTTTGTTTCTTTAATGGAAAAAAAAAAACCATACAAGTGCTCTCCTCAGTTTGTTATTGGTGCTTCAGTATTGAATTGATCTGTTGCCATGTGAGGTTTGCAGAAGCTTAAAGGTTAGTAGGTAACAACAGCTCTTTGTATCTACAGGAAAGTGTGTTGGAGTTGCCCAGAGAGCTGAGGCAGCTGGAGGAAATGCGTCGTGAGCGTCGTGAGTGGGCTTCCGGTCACTATCCACTCACAGAGCAGGGCCTGCTGGCTCGCTTCAGCCCCAAACCTCAGCCTTCATCCCAGGCCATGCCTGCTGCAGAGGATCAAAGTGAAGGGCACCCAGGCTTGTCTGAACCTGCAACTATGGAACCAGCTTCATCATCACAAATGAAGCTTCTTGTTAACCAGTCTACAGCAATCCCTTTGAGCAACACCAGTGTTCCTGCTGTGGATGTCCAGGTTCCTTCTCCTGCCACCATGTCAGACGTCACCAGTCAAATGTCCACCAACAGTTCTCTGTCTGCAGGTATGAGCAGAGGACACACAGGAGGACAAATGTATGTTTTGGGCAGAGGAAGTCTCCTGGGAAAAGCAGCCATCCAACACCGCTTTTCCATCCGTAGGAAGAGGAAGAGGCTTCCTTCTCCACTTATCTCCCACTCAGATCTCCAGAGAGAGCGCTGGTGACATCAAAAGTCTGCGTGGTATGGAAGTGGGTCCTTCCCCAGAAAAAACGCCAGAGCCACGCCTCTGTGAAAGTGAGCCGGCTAAAGATGTTGTGGTTTGAGTGGAGAAAAATTACCATCAGCTCCTCAGCCCAGCTCATTTTTGCTGACACAATCATTCAGGTCTTTCAGATATTAAAGCAGGCATCACAAAACCTTTAATGACATGTTACAAATGTTTGTTTTATAATGTTGTGATTACTTAGCGTGACCAGTAGGTGGCAGTAAATGTTCTGGGGTTGGGTTTTTTTGCAAAGGTTTGTTTGATGGTAGGTTTCTTTTTAATTCATTTATGTTTCAAGAAAGAAATATATTTGGTCATAAATATGCAGGATTTCTGTTGTTTGAGATAAAATTTGTTTCTTTAGGTTCTCTTTTTTTTTTTTTTGTGTATTTACACTAAATCTTTCAACTTGTTTTAAGTGGTAGTTGACTGCACTCTTACCCACAGCATCACATTAAAAATAAAATTTCAGCTCGTTCTTAGATAAATAAGCAAAAATCCAAGTGTTGATTATTTTTATTGTACACATGATGCTCTGATAGTCACAATATCTTAGTGCCAAGAAATAATGGTTTTGGAACACACAGTACGGTCAGAAACAGCTCCACAGCCTCATTAATGTGCTAAGCTTAGTGTAATTGATTTCCTGTACAGGGTGTGCTGCAGTTAATTGATTGTGAAAAGCAGAAGCAGGCACTGATGGATCTGCTGTTAATTGAGCAAAAACATTGCTAGCTGACACTTCTTTTGATGACTGATAATAATAAAAGAAAAGGGGGAAAAAACTACAAGTCTTGGCACAGCATGAACAGCGCTACTGATCCTCTGTAGCTTCAGTCATTGCTGCTGTTCATACGCACTTGATCACAGGTGGTCAGCACCTGCCGTATCCTGTAGGAACAAAAAACAAGCTGATCTTATCCAGTTAATTTGCTGCTTGAGATGCCGTGCAGATTTTGCAGAGCAGTGCTGCACAGCCATTTCTTCCTGAGATCAAAACAAGGCATGGACACAACAGCAGGGCATTTCTACAGAGCAAATGCCCCCCCCCCCCCCAGTATTAATCACATCTTATTGCTATGGTTATCTACATGCAGAGGCTTGGGCCCTTTCCAAAGCTTTCTAATTGAAAGCATGAAACAGATAATGTAGGATTTTAATTAACTGGGAGGCAGCTTGACACAAAGCCTTGCTTCTCTCTTAGCAACCAGCACCTCCTCAGCTTTTGCTGAACACAAGCTGGGTGGATCGTACCCATATGCCTCTTTCAACCCTTTGAAACGCTGCTGTTGCTCAGCCCGCGTATGTGAGTTTTCAGCAAGGAACAAAAGGGTTATCACGTCATCTTAATACCAATTTGCGCGATGTTATCTTTGAGCTGCTGCTCCTAAATCCTGTCCCAGAGCAAGAGAGGATTCTCTCCACGTAATGCGACTGGAGCTTGCTTTCTATCTATATTTATCTTCATCACTCAACAGTAAAATTGTAGAGGGGATGCAATTTGTGGGGGTGATAAAGGTCTCTGAGGGGCCATGGAGGACAAGCTCCTGTCATTGACCACCAGATTGGAGCTCCTATTTTAGAGGACCGTGCATTTCCTCTCCGTCACAATAATGCCTTATGTGCAGCACTTCCTGTTTCTCAGGCCTGTGAGGAAGGAACTGCGCGCTTGTCACACGGTAGTCACCGTTTCCTCCCTCCCCCTCGGCCTCCTCCCCCCCTGCACACAAACTTCAGACAGTGTTATGTCCTTCAGAGAGGAAAGATAATGCACCTTCAGCATCACAGCAGGATGCTGTCGAGCTAAATTTAGAACTAAAGTCGGAAAGGTAGCGCACAGACATAAACACAAACTTAGGATGTCCAGCTGTGTTGATTTAGCATCCGAAAATGGAGGCTCCAACTGTGCGGGACCAATTATTGTTTGACTGAGCAGCGCAAGCCACGAGGCCTTAAGGTGTAATGGAAATGGGTCAGTCCTGACAATGAGAGCACTTTAAAAGTCACACTTTACAAACTGTCTATGCATTATTCAAACGCAGCAAGAAAGGCCAAGCCAGACACGTGCCAAACTGCATTATTGCTCACCAGAGCTTCAGGCACTATTGTGACAGCACCAAAAAACAAAGGTGTTCCCACCTCAGCAGTGCTCCTAAGCACCTTCCCTCCCCCTGATCAGGGTTAGGCTGTGGATTTGTTCATAATTAATAGGCTTTGTTAATTATTAAAAATGGAGGAACCGCTCACTTTAAATGGTGCCTTGTTTTAGCTTTGTACGCTTGTTGTGACACATCATTAAAATTCAACCCCGAGTTGCTGGCTAAGTGCTCATTCAGATCACGGTGCATTTATCTGTTAATGCAGAAGAGAAGGAAAGCTAATCAGAGTTTGGACCATTGGGTCATCAATAATCAGATTGTTTGTGAGCTTTTTAATCTTTCCTGTTCGCTGCATCCTGCTACTGAGATGTTTTTTTTTTTTTTTTTAAGCATTTATTTCCTCTGGGACTTTATTTAGCCCCAGGGTGGCAGACTTGGCCACAAGCGACTTGTTTGATTTGCTTGTTGAAACAACAAACATGATCAGTCTGTCTTACTTGAGTAGCTGCGGGACAAAGAAACAGACTGATAATCCGTATTCAGCAGATCTAACTGTGCCACGACAGGTTATGTAGACATATATCAACAAAATACTATCAGTTTCATTATTAATGTAACCACATGTAATCTCTTTGTATTTATAGGCAGGAGGTAAATGGTGAGATATCAGGTTCCACTGTGCCACTAACTGTATCCCTGCAGCCAGTCTTCCATCTGTTAGGAAAAACTATTGAATCGAGCTCAACTCCCCCAACCTCGCCACCCCCTCCTCTCCCTTTCTTTTTCTCACGTTACAACAACCCTCCTTTACTCTCCCCAGGTCATATTCAACGGGACAATTAATATTTAACGTGAGAAAGACTGACCTATCCAGATGCCTCTCAAGTACAGGCAAAAAATGAGAACAAAACACAGCATCAATATTTCAGCCGGCCTCACTAATGGCATGCACGTATCCCGCAGTCAGGAAGCCTTACTCAGGAAGACCCCTCAGTATGCACACATTCATTCAAACACACACACATACACAGATGCAGGCACACAATACGCATCTTTATGAACTGCTTGCGCCATGTTTACTCGGCGGCATGGAGCATCGGGACCTGGAGGGCCTCTCCAAAGGATCAGCCATATTGTGACCTTCAGCGGGATGGACGTGCACAGACAGGAGATGAGTGACAGGTGACGGAGCAGATGAGAATGTGGTTGGTGCAGAAAGGCCAGGATTTAGGATGTCAGCCTTTGTTTGGCTGGAGTCAACACTTGAATCAGTCCACTAGTTCTTCTCCAGGCTAAAATATTTCTATATTAAAATATTGCTATGAAATGCATACAGCCAGAGGATGAGCCTAATAACTCAACTTTTCTACCGTAAACCCAAGACTAAGTCTTATTTGAATGAAATATGATGGAATTAGGTAGATTAATTTGATGGTATCTTGCACTTCTTTACCACCAAAATACTCCCATTCATTCTCTGTAGAAAAACCCTTCCAGCCACAATCGCCCAACGGCCCCAGGACACAGCGGGATTTAACTACAGAAACTCTCCATCACATCAGAAGACCAGCTGAACGTGTTCCTGCGTTTTGGCCGCCGCCTTAACCGACCACAGAGTAACTGGCCTGGCCACTGTCCCTGGGCTCAGGAAACTGCAACTTTCACTCACGCAGAGATAATGACAAAACGAGCGGGATGTTAATGATTTGTGCAATGAACATGGACATGTGTCAAAGACAAGCATGCCAATGAATGATGCAAGCCCCCCCTCGCGCCCAAGGCTCTGATGCTGAGCAGCAGTGCTGTTTTAAATTACAGTGATTGTTGAAACATCTAGAAAAAAAATGCACCAGTGAATAATAGCTACGATTGATCTTCTCTTTCCTCGGGTTGCTGGCTTTCAGGGGTAAATCTGATGATCAAAACAAAGGTGTTTTAAAGGTGTAGTTATGAAATTATTGGCCACCCCCTCAGCTACGAAGTCTTTGATTCAAAGACGAGCTATTAGCTGTTGGCAAGTTTGTCATAATTAAAGCCTGCATTGTGTAATGTGCGGTGGTGCACACAGATGAGGGGCTGATTGTAGCTACAGGAAGGGCCGGAGAAAGAAGAAACGGCGGAGGGGGCTCCCTGTGGCTGGCTGAATTAGTGCTCGAGGGTCTGGCCTGGCAGCTTGCTCTTGGGCCTGGCATACTGACAGCCTAGCACTGCAGCATTGTGTTGTCATGGGCCAGCCAGCACACAGTAAGGGAGTGCCAACGCCAGCACACCAACTCCGTCACCATTGCGGGCTTTGTCTTCCGAGCAGCTTGCCATACTTGTTTTACTTATTATGGCAATATCATTGGATTAGTATGAGATTAGGCTGGGTATTAAAAAGGGCAGTCACGTTCAGGTCATCAGGGAAAACTGCTAAACGCCAAACTAAGCTGGTTCTGGACATTTAACCATAATGAAAAACGTGATTGTTGTGCATTTAAACAGCTGTTGGTTCAAAACAGTCTGCTGTTGCTTTGGTTTGTCCCAGACAAGTTGACGTGAATTAAATGTCCATATGATTCACTTAAGTAAATTCAATTTAGTCTGCTTTGTCAAGATGTTCTCAACAAAAACAAAACAAAACAAAAAGACAAATAAATTTAACGTGATACACAAAGCAGTGCCATCTGTTTCAGCACCTGCCTTCAGCTACATTACATGAAAACACTCATCAATAATATCAGTTTCACAGATTGCAGTCCAAGCCTGAGATGATGATGGAGAAATTTTATGACCAAGGTTCGACTCATCTTTATGTTTCTTGATTGTAAGGCAGCGCGCCTGTGCAAATGACCTTTGAGTTAACATCCATTTGACACAGTTGCTTTCAGTGCCAGTTATCCCTGCCGTTTCACACCAAAATAGCGATGTACTGAAGGTGTCATCATGTACCTTGCCGCAGGCTGCTAAAGGTGATTTTATAGTCTTTGACCACTCTTGTGTCTTCAACTGTGCACTGGTGGATCTGGGCCGATTCTGGGCCTGGTTTCCAGAGCCGGCTGGGCCTGTTTTGGCCCAGATGCCGCGGCTTCTGTCCAGGCATGGCACTGGGATATCTGTGGGGCCAAAGCACACCAGCTGCTATCTCTGTGTCGCAGACAGCTGTATCTGAATATCATACAAAGTGTAGATTAACATGTATTTGTCTGGCCCCCCGTGGTGTGCCGTCAACAGACGAAATTGAGAAACCACTCATAGAAGTCAGAGCGATATTGTCTGCTGCAGCGTGAATGAAAAACTTCAACATTCCTATAAACTGTGCCTGAAAGGGTGGATAGAGGGGCTGATGGTTAATGCATGCAGCAACAAAACAAGCTGTTTATCATTCTGTACAAATCTTATTGACTTAGCTGTTGTGGCATGCTGGCTTACCAACTATTAGTAAGTATATTCTGGCCTTGTGGCTGAGTGCTTGAGGACCAGAGAACAGCTGCCCATCTTTTTTTAAGAAGCTACTCGTGTGGCTGTTTCGCCTGAGCTTGTGCTTGCCTCCAACTTTCCTTTGGCTGAAGCCATTCACGTCAAGCCACAGGAGATGCGTAGGAAAGGACCTCACATTCACATTCAAAACAGTGGCCACCTTACCCAGTAGTGGCTTAATAAACTTGGCCTTCAGTGAGATGTGCTTTGGAGAGAGTTTCGGTGGTGTTTGGTCAATATGCTGCTGGCTAATGCCAAATAGAATTGTATTGGTGAATGTGTCAGGGTGAAGCTCTATAAAAACGAGCAGATGGGCTTTGCTTCCCTGCCTGAATAAGTGGAGTGAACCAGTGGGCACACAGGGGAAGATTTGTGGGGTAAACTGTTTTACCTCCCCTCTCTTTGTTTTGTAATGAGAGAGTCGAAATGGTTGCTAACTGCTGACAGACAATCGCTCGGCCTAATGAGAGCAAAGTGTTTTGGAGCCGCTGGTATAATGAGGATGAAGTGGTGTATGCTAATTATTGCAGCCATCTGAAGGTATCAGACCCTGTGTTTTTAATTATTTTCTATAATACAGTGTCACTACACCAGCTTACACTAAATGTCCAATATGGTTTAATTAGTTAAAATCCAGATTAAAATACATCTTAGTATCAATACACTAAATATATTCTGACCATATGCAAGAAAGGCTGCATGAGTGTGACTGTGAAACAGAAGAAATCTCTTATCTCTACAGTAAGCAGTCTACTGTATGTTAATCCATCACAAGATAGTAAAAACAGTTTACTGAGTGTGAAGTTATTTGCTCGTGCAGGTGTGTTATGGCTCTTATCTGCTGTGTGGCTCTTTGTTGACCCTGAGAACTTGTCAGCCTCAAACAATAACATCAGTTGTAAAACCCACAGATAGCTAAAGCTTTGACTTTACTGAATAAGACCTCCTAGGTAGCCAGATTTATCTGGTGGCTTCTGTGGTAATTTACAGAGGAAGTGGTTTGAGGGTGTTCCTCTTCTATTTTAATCAGGATCCGTGCTTGTTTTACAACTGGTTATCTATGGGCACCTAAAACGAATAGTAAACTAAATAAATATATATAGATTATATATATTTAAAAAAAACAAAAAAAAAAACTCCAATATACTCTGCAAAAGTTCTGATCTCACAACATTGTTATCATACCAGTTGTCCAAAACTTTATTTTGTTTTCAGTCCTGTGATTCATTACACACATTCCCTGTAATGATCTCTGATAATTAGTTGGATTTGGCTTCTGGAACATGATGAACTCTGGTTTATTACGGAGTGGGTTATGAGCAGAGTACAAGTGATTGCAGCATCGAGAGTCAACCCCACCTGTGCGAGGTGATTGCCCTTGCGGTGTGGGTGCAGCCACAAACAGCTTATTCATAAGCAGCAAGGCAGTCTAATTTAAATCGCTGGATTGAAGCATGTATGTAGGAGATACTGCCTTTATACGGTCCTGCATTTTTGTGTAACCCGCTTTTACTGTTTCTTTAAATGCACAGCAAAACCTGTCGTTCCTTCATCTAAATGTGCCTGCAAAATGTATGGATTTGTGCGTTTTACCTGCAGAGTGCAAACTTTCAGGGTAAAGGTTTTTGGGCACCAGTGGTGCTCACATGAACAATTTAGGGAGGCAGAAAAACTTTGTTCTCTTTTAAACAAAATTATAGAATTAGTTCAAGTTGACTTTGCCCATGAGAAGTTAGGGCTTTCTAGACTCTAGGGGTCAATTTTCTAATTTTCCCTTACGTAGATAAAAATATTTTATATTGTGTAATAAAGATAAGAGCCACATGCTATTTAATCTTTTGAAATTTATGGTTGCAGAGTGTGGGTGTAACAGAGCTCACAGAGCCCTAAAAGGTGAAACTGATGCAGAGGCTTACAGTTTCCCATCAAGCCTGTGCCTTTGCTCTCTGTGGCACTGGGGCCAGAGCACTTTCCTGTCATTATGAGGGCTCCAGAGGAAAAAGAGAAGCAAAATGGTTTCCAGGTTTACTTTAATGTGAAATGGGAGGGGGGGTGGGGAGTAAGGGTGTGTGTGTGTCAGGGGGTGGGGGGGCCGGGGGGGGGGTGGGGGGGGGGGGGGTGGGGGGGCAGGGGGTTGCTTGGTCACAGGTAGTGGTATTGGTTGTAAAGACGCACTGAGCTGCGGGAGGCCAGAATGAAAGAGAAGGCAATATGAGGTCACGGTGACATGACACAGAAGCAGATCGTCTCTAGTTCAGGTCAGGCACGCTTGTGAATACAGTAAATACACACACGTGGTTCAAAAACTGACTTGGAACCTGGACTTACATGCCCATTGTAGTTTACAATAAGTGAAAATAATTCACCTTTCAGATTATCACTCATGTATCAGTCTTTCAGTTATTATTCTTGGGCTGGTCAGCCAGAAGCAGCCATTAGAACAATGTGCATTGTGATGTCTGACGGCGACAAAACCCAACAATTCTATGAGTTATACCAGGGGATGATACCCATATTGTGGGGGGAAATGGGTGTAGATTAGGAAGGAAAATGACACAATTTCCAATTTCAATTGTGTCACAGACAAAACTACAGCAGGAGTCCTGAGTATCACCATAATGTTGTATCAGCAACATTACATTTTGTGTTTTCATTTTTTTTTTTTATTGTAGA
This sequence comes from Archocentrus centrarchus, assembly GCF_007364275.1. Taxonomy (NCBI): domain Eukaryota; kingdom Metazoa; phylum Chordata; class Actinopteri; order Cichliformes; family Cichlidae; genus Archocentrus; species Archocentrus centrarchus. The sequence continues at coordinate 10,051,745 of NC_044367.1, read as the reverse complement.
TTACGACCACAGATTTCTTTAAATGATGATTAGATAATGATCACACACAGTAAGTGGATGTTTTCTAAAGCCTGCCATTTAAACTTCAGTTCAGGATGCTCTGCAAGCAAGGTATGTTCTCATATTGTCACCCCAGCCCCAAAGGAGACACTTATTGTCTCAGGGGAGCCACACTGTCTGCCAAAGGTCTCACTCCCCTTTGTGCCCTGATACCAGCAGCAGCAGCAGCATAGACCAGTAGGACAAACAGGAACCAGCCCTGTATGTGGCCCTGTTGCTTTTTACTATGACTCTTGTCTGTGTCTTGAAACTAGAAGCTATAGATGTTACTTTGAGAGTCCTTAAGTCAACTTATAGAACTTTCTCTGTCTGCCCATTGGAAATATGCTACCATCATCATCTACTACCATCACATCCGTTTAAAGCTTCAGCCAGGTGATAGTTAGTTGGCTTAATGAGTGGAAAATAATGAGGCTGGCTCTTTCCAGATAGTACTAAATTTGCCTCCAGGCACCTCTAATAGTCATCATTTACCATAGTACTTGTATAGCCAACATACGTAGGATATAGTAAGCTTTAGAAGTGTTGCTGGACAGATCCAGGATCTGTTTTCAGTCCTTGTCCTAAGTTAACTGTAATATTTTCTTCGTGTTTACAATAAAAACATACGCTGACAAGCCATAACATTAACAGCCACTGACAGGTAAGGTGAAGAACGCTGATCATGTCATTACAATGCATTCTTATACAGGAAACTGCTGACCACGGGATTCACTTGGTGTCAAATTCCACCCACCAATCCACAAGATTAAAAAAAAGCACTCAATAATGCCCTAAAAAAGTGGAAAAAGCTCCAAGTTCATCTGGCATCCAAACTCCCCAGATTCCAATGTTATCGAGTGTCTGTGGCGAGGCCCCACCCAGCAACCCACAACACCCAAATGATCTGCAGCCATTGTCCAGACACCGCAAACATCCCCAATCTGCTGCCATTGTCCAGACACCGCAAACATCCCCAATCTGCTGCCAATGTCCAGACACCACAGACATCCCCAATCTGCTGCCAATGTCCAGACACCACAGACATCCCCAGAGTTCGCTTGTCCGTTCCTTGATGGGTCAGAACTGGTTTGATAACAGACTGCGGTCTGCTGTTACACTCCACTGGACGGCACAGTGGTGCAGTGGTTAGCAGCTTCAAATCACAGATGACAGTTCCTGGTTCTCCCTGTGGTCTCCTAGGATGTTAGGTTGGCTGTTGATTCAAAATTGCCACTGGTGTGGCCGAGAGGTGGAGAGTTCATAAAATAAAGGGATCTATGTGAGGAAAAGGTAAATGTGACTTGTAGTGTAAAAGCACTATGAGTGGTCAATAAGATAAGAAAAGCTCTATATAAATGCTATTCTGCCTCGATTGAGTGGGCAGATTCAGTTAAAGTCAGCTTTAGGGAAGCTACACAAAATTTATCAGGTGGCTTTAATGTTGTAGCTGAGTGGTGTAAAGGTTTTATTGATCTCATTGAACCTTTTCAAAGAAAATGTATCGACATTTTCCAAAAAATAAGTCAAACTGTTCTTTTAACCCATAAACATCAGCATCTTAAATCTTTGGTAGACACCCCCCACCCCCACCCTCCCATCGCTCCTTCAGTGCCTTACATTATATTCTCTATCTAGATTTTGCATCTGCAGTCCTTCTGATATCTGGCCAGATCTGAGACTTAAAAACCCTCCACCTCCCACGCTTGGGATGTCCAAAGAGCACCGAGCCAAATCAGCGGTCCTGTTCAATTTGAATCTGTTTGTCTCTGCGGCAGGCACACCTGCTGCAAAAGGAGGGGAAAGAAGCCAGTCGGTGTTTGCTCGCAGCGTTGTCCAGCATCACACAAAACATCAGTCACTTTAAAGTTGTCATCCTGCCATCTTCTCCTGCAGAATACAGAGTGCCATGGTAACAGCTATTAAAGGAGATTGATGATGGGTCAAAACAGGCCTGGCGTAGGAAAGCAGAGGGTGGCTATCTCCTCCTTTGGCAATAAATATCTGAAATAGGTCATTTCGTATTTCTTGATATTTTCTGTCTTTACTTGACCATCGGCAGAAGTTGATGTATTCACTCTGAGGACTGCAACGGGACATATTTTTAAAGGGTTTTAATGACAATTTAATCCAAGTTAAAGTTATGATGTGGCCAAGAAAAATAACACTGAATGCTAAAGTAAATTAGAAAATAGCCAAAATACACTCTATTGAAATCGCAGCATGTCAAGTGTTCTGCTGATGGGCTTCAATTTGTAGTGTTTTTCATGTCCCTGAGGATTAATGTGTTCTGATAAGGAAATCAAGAGATGCAGAGTTAAACAAATGCACACTCGTTCCAGTAGAGGTGTGCTGTATTTGCTCCTGTACAAAACTAGAAGCACTTCTGTGATATACGGTAACATAATTTAAAGCAAACACATTTAGCTTTGCTTAAACAATCAAAGTCAGAGAACAATCCCCTCTCTATATAAGAGAGGAACTTCCCTCTGCCTTCCTCGCAGCAATAATGTTATTTTACAGTGGGGGAAGTTGTTTTCCTACTGAATTGCAGTAATTTTTCGTGGCCCCGATGATTGCCAGGCTCTCTTTTCCCTCGCCTTGCAACATTTCCTTATCAAAGCAACTTTGTAAAACAGTTACTTGTTTGGCTTTAAATCAAAAAGCCATGTGAGGGTCCACTTGTATCAAGGGCTAAGTTCTGTGCTTAGCTTAGTTGGTTCCCATCATAGTTCAGCTTGGCATGAGGTAAGAGGGATCGAGCCAGTTGCAAATTGGGTTATATGTACATATCTTGTATGACCTGGCCCCACTGTCCGGGGGTGGAGGGCATAGTTTGGGGTGGGAGGTTCCCATGTCACAGCTAAGGGCATACTTTACAGCATGTTTTTATTTTTGCTACTCTGACTAGCTTCTTGACTCTGCAGAGACCTTTAATTCCTGGTCCCACTATGCTCACTGTCAATCTCCACATCCCCAGGGGTCCTTTCTATCCATGGGAACATTGGTTGTGACAGCAGATTCCCAAGGGGCACGGTACAGGGTACATCTTGACAGAACGACATAGATTTTTAGCTCAAAAATTCACTACTGCTGTTTGAGGTTATGAGGAACTATTTCACAGAGAGCCAACTGTCAGCGATCCCGCAGCTCCCTGTACAGGCAGGCCACTTGCTCCTTCCGTGAGACCTCAGAAGTAGAAGGATATTTCACCCCTTCCTAGAATTGGGCTTTGCTGTGGGACTTTGATGATATAGGTGAGAGCATGATTACGAGCCAGGATGTGCGTTAGACATCCTCTGATGCACAGGAATTCCCTCATTAAAGAGGGACATGTTGATGGTCAATTCAAAACAACCTGCGGAATAAACAGCGGGGGTGGGGTGGGGGCTCATCCAGCAATTTCAAATAAACACAATTTTCATTTATACAACATGGAAATGTTGCTCATAAATATGTATATATCTTAATTGTCCTTAGTTTGGTTAAAAAAATTGCAGGGTTGTTTTTTGACTTTCTCATGTTGTCCAACTAGACACTGTACTTAATCTCGTGATGAAAAATGATGACTATTAAAAAAAAAAAAAAATACAGTGAAGCTGAATCCTTTGGAGTGTTTGTAAAGTGCAAAAATACCTGCAGCCTCTGGATAATATTTTCTGAATAACCTGGATTGCAGCAGTTCCAAAAAGTATTAACATATTTGTTCAGCGTATGGTTCAATGCTGGGGTTCACATCGGGGCCCTTAATGGTCCCGTTGTTTTTTTCGCCCCCTTTCCTGGTTCCCCCCTTTCTCATGTCTGACAAATCGTTTCCAGCTAATTTACGATAGTCAAACAGTGAGAGAACAATACCTCATGGACGTAACACAGCGCAAGCTCTACCACATGTCCCAGAGAAGAGCGAGGTGCTTGCAGGAAACACTTGCTGAGATAACAAGATAGTAAGGAAAGCAAGGCCATGAAAGGCCCTGTGGAGGACTGCAGAAAGGAGGAGGGGGCGGCTGACCATGTAGGTAAATGTCAGTGGTGTGAAAGTTCATTTAGGCTGACCACTAAAATTGAACATCACGTGCAAATAGTCCTCAGTTTGAACTGCACGTATTTGCTCTCCAGAATCGTATGAAAAGAGTTAGGGTTCCTATGATATAAGGAGATTTTTTTTTTTTGCTTTGTTAGAGATTAACATCTATGACCAACTCTGACCATCAGCTAAAGCCTTGCCAGGACAAACACTGTAGATCTCCACCAACAGGATGGAGTAATAAGCTAGAAGCTGTGGCCATATGGGTGCATATTATATACACAGCCATGCTACAGACTGTTTTCACTGCCAGTGTCTCCCAAACACACACACACACACACACACACACACACACACACACACACACAATGCTCGGACTCTCCTCCTGGTGACAATAAGCATTTGATAAAACAGTTTAGATGCACATCTGCTGAGGTTGATTATATGTATTTAGCCCAGATAATCAATTCTGGATCTCACGTATGCTGTAATTACAGACAGCACCTGTGTCTGGCCCACCTGCAGTCATTATTATGAATGCCAAGCGGCAATTTAACCATAATTATATCAACAGGGGAAAAGGAAACATTCAGCAGCAGTACAGCTCAATTACTTTACCAATCAAAATGCTGCTGTGTTTTCATCAAGAGAGGAAGAGCAGTGTCTCAATAGAATTCCTGGAAGAATGAACCACCAGAAACCAGTGGATGAAGCATGTAAAGCCTCTGACCCACAAGGCAGATCAGTGTTTAAATCTGTCCAGCTGGGTTAAGGTTGAGCAATACAGGGGACGTGGAGAACAGCAGGATCAAGGTTATCAGTCAGGCTAATTGATGAGTCTAGTTGTTTTTACTGTGCCCAAGTATAAGCAAAAAGAGGAAAAGGAAAGCAGTCTTCAAGGCTGCCATGTTTGTGTTGTGAGGACAGAGGTGAGAGGTCAGGCGGAGCTTTGAGTTTTTAGCTTATTAAACCAGTCCGTCTATTGCCAACGAGCTCCAGGATGGCGAAGGGTACGTTTCTTTGCTTCTGGTGGGAAAGGAGAAACGAGGAAGTGGCAAGCCCTCTCAAGATCAATGAATGTGGTGGAAAAAGGAGTGGCTCAGAGCAGCCAATAAGGGCTGGGCCACAGGGAGCTGTGCGGAGATAACGTAAACAAGGAAACCACCTGATGTGAGCAGGGTCAGATAAATGCTCAGCTCTCTGCGCAGGCAGGTGCTTCCTGAGTCCTGCTCTCTCAATCAGTAGAGCCTCACAGCCCTTCTCACTTGATCAGTCTGCTTCAGCGTTTTACTTAAAGTGACTAATGTGATAGCACAGTTTCCGGTCAAATCACAATTATTGCCTGCTAAAAGTAAACATTGCAGGGCAGTAAATAGCAGAAGCACTGAGATTCACTGAAGTGATGACAATCACACAGGCAGTAAAGATAAGGCGCGGGCAGTTTGTCACTGGGATTGCATAATGTAAGCATGTTTTGCAGAGGTCTGTGTCTGCAGATAATGGACGTTTACCTTTCAAAGGGACAGACAGGTGAATTTTGGAGATTGCAGGGGCAGTCTGTGTGTTTCCCGCTACAGCCGCAAAACCTGCATAGGTTGAGAATACTTCTCCAAATCTTACCTCCACTGTTGTTCTTTTTTCCTTCTTTTTCTTTCTTTTTCACTTTGCTGGTTGGTCTGGGATTGTTTTGTGCTGTCCAATGAGGAAGGAAGTCAGTGTGAGAAAGTGCCTGTTTTTTTGGGACCAACAGGAATTGGCCTCATCACAAGCGGTTCCTTTTTTGCTGCTGGAACAATGCACTGGCGTCACACCCCTTGACTAGACCTCGGCATTTCACATGAAAAAATGTTCCCAGAATTCCGCTCCCAGGCTTGGGGTAAGGCCGAGGATGGGGTGAGGGTGAGAGGGCGGGAGGTGGAGGGCGAAGGGTAATAGTTGTTAGCAGTGTGGGTGACACAAAGTAACCAGTGGACACTTGTCACCTCTACCACCAGGGAATGAAAAGCACCCCTCTCAAAATCATGGCACATCAGCAGGAGAACATTAAATCTTAAAATCACTGCAGCATCAATGAAAAACATTAAAAAAAACACCATACATTTGACTCTTAATGGTCCATCACACCAACTTGAACATTAAATTCTTGCTTTAGCTCTTCAAATAAGCCCCACAAATGCACATATAAGTCAACATCAGGCCAGCAACTGATCACACATTTGAAGGACTCAGTCAGGTTCCATAATTTTCTTATAGCATTGTGTCTGTAATTGCTCTTAGAGGATCCTCAGAGGTGAAGAAGCTAGAGATGGTGGTGGAGGTATATGAGGTCTGGCCAGTTCCATGTGGACTGCTGCCCTCACGCCCTGGACCCCGATGAGCCGTAGAGAATTAATAGATTGCTATGACAGCCTTATCTGCTCCAACATGAAGTACTTGCAATAATATTTTGGCATACTGTATATTCATTTATTACATTAAAGCAAATACATCAATGCAACTTGCAGATAAAATGTAATATTTCATTTCTAAAAAAAAAAAAAGTTTCATTTTGGTCACTGTGGGAAATAGAAATGATGCATTTTATCCACCATGGCAATGCAGAAATGATCACTTAGAAGGCACCAAAAGACTTGCATGAATAAGAAAAAAGAAAAACACACACACACACACACATATATATACATATATACGTGCGTGTGTGTGTTTTTCAGACCTGCTTTGTATAGACTTGACCTCCAACAGCACAGTGCAGCAAGATAAATAAATTACAGCCCAAATGTGCTAAGTCTACACATATACTATCAGTGTCATTTATCACCCTGGCTACTAAATCATTGTGGAGTGTATGAGAACACAAACTCTGAGCAGAAAGATTAATTTGCATGGCACAGTAAATTATTTATCTAAATCTACCCAAAATGTGCCAGTGTTAAACAAAAACATCACAAACCCGCAATATGACAGTGAGGAATCGCTACTTTTGCCCCTCTTGTTTTGCATGTTTTTTTCCACATAAGGAAGAAATTAGTCCTTTAAAATGCAATCAAAGCAGAGTGATGCATTTTTAAATTAGGTTATATTAAAAGTATGACATCTATTGTATGAACATGGTCTGGAAGGAATAGTGATCTTGAGATATGTCAGATACTGGACGGCGATATGAAAATTGCCTGTAAGAGGCAAATCAGAGGAGGCAACTTGGGACTTGTGGGGTCAAGTTGGAACAACAGCCCACAGCTATTAGGGCCTGGCAGTGAGGGAGCCTCTCGCGCAACAGGGCTGACATCAGAAAAGAGGCCCAGTGTATCACTGTTGAACCCCATTAGTAAGACACTGTGAGAACATATTCATCACTGTAAACACGAAGCCCTTCCATACAGGCGCATCTGTAAAGACTCAACCTCACCGAGCCTTTACTGGACAAAACAGGCTCCACACAGGCTCCTGACCACCATGCTTAAACTCAAGCACCCAGTAAGCCCTCCGCTGTCTCATTTTGAGGCTGGGTAAGCATGGAAGCAGGCCTAAATGATGTCAAACATGGCATGAAGCCCACTAATTCACTGTCCACAGGAACACAAACTGGACGTACAAATGTATACATATACAATCTGCACTACTGTTAATATCATAGCTAAAGCCTTAAGTTGACTTGGATAACAATCACTTCATATAAAAGGGTTCGCATCTGTTTGTGCTGCAGAGTGGAGATGGGTTTGTGTGTATGTACACAGCGAGCTGTGATGAGGTCAACTACAGTTCAGCTCATTAAACAGAATCCAAACAGAAGGTCACATTTCACTCTGACGGCTGCTGATAGTTTCTGGTAGAACAAGAGAGCACAGAAAGTCCTCGCACTACCTGAGCCTTTCACCGAGTAAGTCACACATCTCCATGCATTGCGCACAAATATAACTCTCCCATGTGTAACTTCCAGCAGGACAAATTCCCAGGAATCTATGTTTGCAAAATTGAAAGCAAAGGTAGGAAACTATTCATGCATACACCAAAAAGGAAAAGGACAACTAGGAACTTCAAATCGTCAAAGGAAAAAAACAGCGGGCCCTCCTAAAATATTTCTAGGTCCGTCTATATAAATAAACAATAATAAAGCATAGTGTACTTTAGAGGTCATGTGCCCACCACTCAGGAAGTGGAGGAAGAACAGCAGATAAGAGATCATTAAGTCTCTGGATAATTAAACCAGAACCACAGACCCTTATCACACAAGATCACTGCATCTAACAGCGTGGCATGCCAAGGTGAAATTACTAGACGCTAATCATGCTGATGGTGTTCAGTGATTACTGTGAATTTCCCCTACAGTGACATTGAGACCAAAACTCTTGCATCTTTGAAGATTAATATTGCCAATTACTTTGATGGGAGTTTCCTGATTCTCAAAGCCGGGCAACTTCAATGAAATGTAAGTAA